>NC_064627.1:983767351-985017351 GCF_023864275.1 Schistocerca cancellata
ACTGCGAATATAGTGTGTGGACATATAAGGTGAGAATGTGGGTCTCGCGGGAGGTGTGCGCGAGATAGTCCCTGCAGTCGCACAATCCCCTGTGCCCTCGGTGGCTCGGATGGAGAGAGCGTCTCCCATGTAAGCAGGAGATCTCGGGTTCGAGTCCTGGTCGGGGCACACATTTTCACCATTCCCCGTTGATATATATCAACGCCCGTCAGCAGCTGAAGGTATAATTCTAATTTCGAATTTAGGGAAGTGGAACGTACTGGAGGTTTACTGAATGATAAGAAAAACTTCTAAAAACATTTATTTGACATCAGTATTCCATGGAAGGATCATACATCGCTGCACAGTTGTATCGTATTCTATCGTATTACCCAGTTCTTATCAAGAAGATTATTTCTCGTAAATTTTTATGTAGAACAACAGTTAATAAAAATTACAACTTCGTGAAACAAAAAATTCATATCCTCTTTGCTGTGCCGTCCGAACAAGACACAGCCAGGGCAAAACCACCACAGGCGCAAAGATGCGAGCTGGTGCCAGTGCCAAAGGGACTCGCCATTTACGCGAGTTCCACCAGCACCACCGGCGCTGAGGATGAAAATATCGACTTCTCCTCGGCCAATTGCCGGACGAGTACAGTCCGCCAATGACTGGACGACAACGGACAGGAGCCTACTCGCAAGATAGACCAGCAGGTCTCGCCCACTTGGTTGTAGATCATCGTCCAGGGCTCACTTACACAGAGAACGTCGTTTAGCGGACTCTTAGAAGTAAACAGACAGTTGTAAATTGCAGTTGGTATGTATGTGAAGTTTACCTACCATTATCTGCACCTAGCCATTGAGGGACTTTTCGTGTTACACTACTGGGCATTAAAATTGCTACACCACGAAGATGACGCGCAACAGACGAGAAATTTAACCGACAGCAAGAAGATGCTGTGATATGCAAATTATTAGCTTTTCAGAGCATTCACACAAGGTTGGCGCCGGTGGCGACACCTACAACGTGCTGACATGAGGAAAGTTTCCAACCGATTTCTCATACACAAACAGCAGCTGACCGGCGTTGCCTGGTGAAACGTTGTTGTGATGCCTCGTGTAAGCAGGAGAAATGCGTACCATCACGTTTCCGACTTTGAAAAAGGTCGGATTGTAGCCTATCGCGATTGCGGTTTATCGTATCGCGACATTGCTGCTCGCGTTGGTCGAGATACGATGACTGTTGGCAGAATATGGAACCAGTAGGTTCAGGAGGGTAATACGGAACGCCGTGCTAGATCCCAACAGCCTCGTATCACTAGCAGTCGAAATGACAGACATCTTATCCGCATGGCTGTATCGAATCGTGCAGCCACGTCTCGATCCCTGAGTCAACAGACGGGGACGTTTTCAAGACAACAACCATCTGCACGAACGACGACGTTTGCAGCAGCATGGACTATCGCCTCAGAGACCATGGCTGCGATTACCCTTGACGCTGCATCGCAGACAGGAGCGCCTGCGATGGTGTACTCAACGACGAACCTGGGTGCACGGATGCCAAAACGTCATTTTTCCGGATGAATCCAGGTTCTGTTTACAGCATCATAATGGTCGCATCCGTGTATGGCGACATCGCGGTGAACGCACGTTGGAAGAGTGTATTCGTCATCGCCATACTGGCGTATTACCCGGCGTGATGGTATGGGGTGCCATTGGTTACACGTCTCGGTTACTTCTTGTTCGCACTGACGAGACTTTGAACAGTGGATGTTACATTTCAGATGTGTGACCCGTGGCTCTACCCTTCATTCGATCCCTGCTAAACCGTACATTTCAGCAGGATAATGCACGACCGTATGTTGCATGTCCTGTACGGGCCTTTCTGCATACAGAAAATGTTCGGCTGGTGCCCTGGCCAGCACATTCTCCACATCTCTCACCAATTGAAAACGTCTGGTCAATGGCGGCCGAGCAACTGGCTCGTCACAATACGCCAGTCACTACTGTTGATGAACTGTGGTATCGTGTTGAAGCTCCATGGGCAGCTGTACCTGTACACACCATCCAAGCTCTGTTCGACTCAATGCCCAGGCGTATCAAGGCCATTATTACTGTCAGAGGTGGTTGTTCTGGGTAGTGTTTTCTCAGGAACTGTGCACCCAAATTACATGAAAATGTAATCACATGTCAGTTCTAGTATAATGTATTTGTCGAATTAATACCCGTTTATCATCTACGTTTCTTCTTGGTGTAGCGATTTTAATGGCCAGTAGTGTATATAAGCAGTGTTGAAGACTTCAATATTCAGTTTACCGCAAAGATAAGTAAACCTTTTAATTCACTTGCGTTGACTTTGTTACTAATTTGTTGGAGTGCTGTAGAACCTTTGTCCTCCTATCCCGTTACCAGACTCTGGGGCGTTGCTGCGTAATAGTGGAAGAGAGAAATTGTCTAGCGGTGTAACGCACCAGAAGCAGTTTCACGAACTAACAAACTCGGCTTACCGTATTAACAGTGGCAACTCGGCCTCCACAGCAGTTGCGACGAGGCCCTTACAAAACTGGCGACGAGGGTTTACAGAACTTAACAGTCATACTAGCCTTTTACAAATCAGACTGAGCTTGAGGAAATTGGTAATTTGTGGTGAGGTCTTATGGGACCAAACTGCTGAGGTCATCGGTCCCTAAGCTTACACACTACTTAGTCCAACTTAAGCTAACTTACGCTAAGGATAGTACATACACACATCCCTGCCCGAGGGAGGACTCGAATCTCCGACGGGGACAGCCGCGGGGACCGTGGCAAGGCGCCCCAGACCGCTCGGTTACCCCGCGCGGCTGCCTTAGCTTCAGCAACTGCGCTCTAGGCACAGTAGGTTTACAATAAGAAAAGATTTTCTTGTCATTAGCAAGCGTATATACCCATTTAAAAAACTATACAACACGTACACTGAGCATTTAGCTTAAACCTGATAATTAAAACCAGTTCACTTCTTAAGCACTACCCACCCCTTTCACCCGTCTCTTTCTCAAAACTTCAACGTTACTCTTTCTCTGTGGTTTTACATGAACAAGACAGTAAAACTGAAAATAATTTAGGAAATTACCAGTCGTTAGATACAGCAGAACAAGAGTCTTACCTCCTTCACAGTGAGATTCTACATGTATTGAATACGTCTGTCATAGCGTTTAATTGTAATAATAAATGAAAAGCACCAGTTTGCTTTTGTTCTACAATATTATTTTTATTGCTAACCGGTTTTCGGCTTACAAGGCCATCTTCAGGCATTTACTGAGTATTATCACCAAAGAAGTTAAATGTTAGCAGACAACATTGGAAGAGAAGTCACACATCTAGAGTGAAGTAGAAACATACAGTGAGTAACATCTTTGCAATGAAATAGTAAAAACTGAACAGTACATAAATAACAATGGAGTTGACAGGAAAACCTTTAGCACAAAATAAGAATAGCATGCCTACATAACAGTTTCTATTGATAAACAAAACCATTGAAATAAGATAAAATTAGTACTAGGCAAGGCTGCATCAAGAGGTATGAAACATGGAGAGTAATACACAACCAATTAAAAAAGAAGAGACAGTTGTCAATGTAAATACAGAATACACGGGGAACTTAAGCCATATCAGTACAATAAACGGAAATTAATAAATGCAGGAAAATTGAGGTGTTTGAGGGAACCTACAGTTTGAGAGTGTGGTGGTACTGCATTTTAACATTAACATTATAATCAAAGCAGTGGCTGTATACCAGTTTACATTAAATAAATGAGCAAAGTAAAATATGAACAGTATTTGATGAGATAACTACAAGGGGAGTTAAACATGGACAGTAATACAAGTACAAGTTAAAAGCAAACCCTTAACTATTGAAACTACAGCATATGTGGAATACAAAGACAACTGCAACAAATAAAACAACTTAATGACTACAGGAAAATGGGAATATGTAGGAAGAGAGAGTGTGGGAAATAATGAACAACAAAGATGATTATATGAAGTTTAGGAGAGGGGAAGTGTTGAGTTGTGTCTGGTCACTTAGGATGAGATCTGGACTGTGAGCAAGATGTTTGTTAATTTCCAGGGCTTCCAGCAGGTTGAGTTTATGGCCTTTGTTTGCGTTTAATTGTATTCGTGAGAACAATCACGTGACAAAAACGCTGCTCTACTGGTTGTAATATCTGCCGATTCTCCAGATTCACATACCGCCTATCTTAGAACGCAATCGAACATTAGTTGCACAATCACATGACAAAAATGTCACTTCGCTGGTTATTAAATCTGTCGATTCACCAGATTCACATTCCGTCTATCGTAGAACGTAGTCGAACATCGGTTGCACATTCCTATGTCCTCACTGACGCCTTGCCAATCCACACACGGCGATTTAAGGTAGTCGAGTAGCAACTAACGTACGCAACTTCCCTCCCAGCGTTTTCCGTCTCGCCGCCGAGTCCACTGCTCCTGCTTGCCGCGTGCGTCAGTGCCCAGCCAGCGGGCGCCGCACACCTAGGCCGGGTTCTCCCTCTCTTGGTGTTCGCAGTTACTTGCAGGCAGCCACGCCACTCTTGTGCTCGTCGCTCCGTACGCAACTTTGCTCTCCGACCCAGCTATCTCTCTTCACTTTCTGCAACACTCACGTATCGGCTATATAGACCTGCTGCTTAGCTTGTGTCTCTGAAAAACAGCTCAAAAACAATGGCTCGACCCCGATCTAGCAAGGTTTTCTTGCGGAGCACCAAATAACATGGAAAAATATTTTTCTCGTCAATTAATTCTGACTTTTTCACTGTGCAATAACTTTCATGAAAACAAGTTCGCCTACTTACGTTCTTATTTATGCCTTTACTCTGTAAATCATAGCTACCTTTTTGTTTTCGTATATTTCTTCTCTCGTGCAAGAGAACACTAGTAGGAAAGATATCAATGTGTTCACTGTCTGCCGGCCGCGGTGGCCGAGGGGTTCTAGGCGCTTCAGTCCGGAAATGCGCGACTGCTACGGTCGCAGGTTCGAATGCTGCCTCGGGCATGGATGTGTGTGATGTCCTTAGGTTGGTTAGGTTTAAGTAGTTCTAAGTTGTAGGGGACTGATGACCTCAGCAATTAAGTCCCATAGTGCTCAGAGCCATTTGAACCATTTTGTTCACTGACTCACGAAAAGAAAGCAAACAACGATATAATGATTAAGAAGAGACGGAAGCAAAAGCTCCATTTCTACTACAGGACAGAGCTCGGCCAAAATACTAGGTTAAATTCCGATGTCGGCAAACGTTGACAGAGTCCCTTGTCTGTCCGTATGCGCTGCGTGCAGCACACTTGAAAATTTCTAACTTTACAAAGTGGTTCAAATGGCTCTGAGCACTATTTGACTTAACATCTGAGGTCATCAGTCCCCTAGAACTTAGAACTACTTAAACCTGGCTAACCTAAGGACATCACTCACATCCATGCCCGAGGCAGGATTCGAACCTCCGACCGCGCGGTTCCAGACTGAAGCGTCTAAAACCGCGCAGCCACACCGGCCGGCTCTAACTTTACACTCGGTACAGTTTTTAGACCATTGATGCCATAGACACACTCACAACATGATTGGCTGCTGCTCTAATCGTAGGCACGGAAGATGCACGCACATCGGTTAGTCGATTTTGACTAGAAATTCGCCATTGTAAAACGGACTTATTTATGCTTTTTCTCTGTGAAACGAGAATATCTTTTCGTTTTCAGCTCGGTCTCATCTCTCGAAATCCAGAGTTTAACGCCTTTTGTTCGAATGCTGTACCTCGACGCACATTTTGATTCGCCGCTCCGTCTCCAGTCTCGGAAGATCCTTAACAAGATGTTCTTTTTTATATAAAAAATGAACGATGATAAAACCAAAAAATTAGGTATTCCTGTTGCATGCAGTCCATTATGCTTCCTCATGTTTCACAACCGTAACAGCATACATCTACATCTACATAGCTACTCTGCAAGCCACCGTAGGGTGAGTGGCGGAGGTTACACTTTGCCATTACTAGTCATTTTCTTTCCTCTTCCACTCGCAGATAGGAGGAGGGAAAAACGACTATCTATATACCTCCGTACGAGCCCTAATTTCTCGTATCTTTTCTTCGTAGTTCTTAACCGCAATGTTCTCGTATCTGGCGGCAGCAGAGTCGTTCGGAACCCATCTTCAAATGCCGATCCTCTAAATTTCTCAACAGTATTTCTCAAAAACAATGTTGTCTTTCCTTCAAGTTCCAGAAGCATCTCCCTTATAATTACGTGTTTTTCAAAACCTACCGGTAACAAATCTAGCAGCCCGCCTCTGAATTGCTTCGATGTCTTCCTTCAATCCGACTTGGTACGGATCCCAAAAACTCAAGTAATGCTCAAGAATAGGTCGCACCAGCATCCTAATGCGCTTTCCTTTACAGGTGAACCACTCTTTCCCAAAATTCTCCCAATAACCCGAAGTCGACCATTCGCTTTCCCTAACACAGCTCCCACATGCTCGTCCCGCTTCATATCGCTTTGCAATTACGCCCAAATATTTAAACGACTTGAGTCTGATACGCAGGACACGAGTAATAATGTATCCGAACGTTACAGGTTTGTTCTTCCTACTCATTCGAACTTATATGTTTACGCATTTGGTGCTAGCTGCCATTTATCTGCATCTACATGGGTAAACTGCAAATCACATTTTAGTGCCTGGTAGAGGGTTCACCGAAGCACCTTCACAATTCTCTATTATTCCAATCTCGTATAGCACACGGAAAGAATGAATACCTATATCTTTCCGTACGAGCTCTGATTTCCCTTATTTTATCTTGGTGATCGTTCCTCCCTATGTAAGTCGGTGTTAACAAAATATTTTCGCATTCGGAGGAGAAAGTTGGTGATTGGAATTTCGTGAGAAGATTCCGTCGCGTCGAAAAACCCCTTTCTTTTAATTACGTCCATCCCAGATCCTGTACCATTTCTGTGACACTCTCTCCCAAATTTCGCGATAATACAAAACTTAATGCCTTTCTTTGAACTTTTTCGATGTACTCCGTCAGTCCTATCTGGTAAGGATCCCACACCGCGCGGCAGTATTCTGAAAGAGGACAGACAAGCGTAGCGTAAGCAGTCTCATTAGTAGGTCTGTTACATTTTCTAAGTGTCCTACCAATAAAACGCAGTCTTTAGTTAGCCCTCCCCACAACATTTTCTGTGTGTTCCTTCCAATTTATGTTGTTCGTAATTGTAATACCTAGGTATTTAGTTGAATTTACGGCTTTTAGATTAGACTGATTTATCGTGTAACCAAAGTTTAACGAGTTCCTTTTAGCACTCATGTGGATGACCTCACACTATTCGTTATTTGGGGTCAGCTGCCACTTTTCGCACCATTCAGATATTTCTTCTAAATCGTTTTGCAGTTTGTTTTGATCTTCTGATGACTTTATTAGTCGATAAACGACAACGTTATCTGCAAAAAACCGAAGACGGCTGCTCAGACTGTCTCCCAAATCGTTTATATAGATAAGAAACATCATTGGACCTGTAACACTACCTCGGGAAGCGCCAGAAATCACTTCTGTTTTACTCGATGGCTTTCCGTCATTTACTACGAACTGTAACCTCTCTGATAGGAAGTCACAAATCCAGTCACATAACTGAGACGGCATTCCGTAAGCACGCAATTTCACTACGAGTCACTTGTGTGGTACGGTGTCAAAAGCCGTCCGGAAATCCAGAAATATGGAATCGATTTGAAAACCCTTGTCAATAGCACAAACACTTCAGAGCTAGTTGTGTTTGACAGGAACGAAGTGTTCTAAACTCATGTTGATTGTATGTCAGTAGACCGTTTTCTTCAAGGTTACTCATAATTTTCGAGTAGCCTACAGTATACGTTCCAGAATCCTGCTGCATATCGACGTTGACGATATGGGCCTTAATTTAATGGATTACTCCTATTACCATTCTTGAATATTGGTGTGACCTGTGCTACTTTCCAGTCTTTGGGCACGGGTCTTTATCATACTGAATAGCAATTTTGTCTAATTGTAAGTCGTCTTGTAGCCTCCTACAGTCACTCAAATTCGACGCCTTACCGTACACAGTGGCATCATCAGCAAACAACCACAGATTGCTGCCCTTGTCTCTGATGAACACTCGCCGTCGAGGACAACATACTGTGGTCTATTTATTTAAGAAGTCTTCGAGCCACTCGCATATCTGTGAACTTATTCCATATTCTCGTGCCTTCGTTAACAGCCTGCAAAGGGGCAATGCTTTCCGGAAATGTAGAAATGTGGAATCTGCCTGTTACCCTTCATCCATAGTTCTCAGCATATTATGCGAGAAAAGGGCAAGCTGAGTTTATAACGAGCAGTACCTTCTAAAACCATACTGATTCGTGAACATAAGTTTCTCTCCCACAATAAGTTTTATCATATTCGAACTGAGAATATGTTCAAGGATTCGGCAGCAAATCGATGTTAGGAATACTGGTCTCTAATTTTGCGGATCCGTTCTTTCATCCTTCTTATATACTGGAGTCACTTGCCCCTTTCCCGATCCCTTGGAACTCTGTGCTGGATGAGAGACTGGCGGTAATTGCAACCTTGGTAAGGGGCAAATCCCGTAGAGTACTCCTTATAAAGTCGAAGTGGGATTCGATCCGGACATGGTGATTTATTTGCTTCCAAATCTTTCTCTTGTTCCCCTATGCCAGGGATGCTTATTACTATGTCGTAGGTATGGGAGTCAGCCTGATGGTCAAATGACGGCATGTTTGTACGATCCCCCTGTGTGAACGATTTCTTGAATGTGAAATTAAAACTTCGGCTTTCACATTGCTGCCTTCAACTACCGCACCAGACTGGTCAACAAGGGACTGAATGGAAGCCTTAGACCCACTTAGCGATTTTTCATAAGACGATAACTTCCTCTGGTTCTCTGCCAGAGCTCTTGCTACGACGTGACGGTGGTACATCTACATCTACATTTATACTCCGCAAGCCACCCAACGGTGTGTGGCGGAGGGCACTTTACGTGCCACTGTCATTATCTCCCTTTCCTGTTCCAGTCGCGTATGGTTCGCGGGAAGAACGACTGTCTGAAAGCCTCTGTGCGCGCTCTAATCTCTCTAATTTTACATTCGTGATCTCCTCGGGAGGTATAAGTAGGGGGAAGCAATATATTCGATACCTCATCCAGAAACGCACCCTCTCGAAACCTGGCGAGCAAGCTACACCGCGATGCAGAGCGCCTCTCTTGCAGAGTCTGCCACTTGAGTTTGTTAAACATCTCCGTAACGCTATCACGGTTACCAAATAACCCTGTGACGAAACGCGCCGCTCTTCTTTGGATCTTCTCTATCTCCTCCGTCAACCCGATCTGGTACGGATCCCACACTGATGAGCAATACTCAAGTATAGGTCGAACGAGTGTTTTGTAAGCCACCTCCTTTGTTGATGGACTACATTTTCTAAGGACTCTCCCAATGAATCTCAACCTGGTACCCGCCTTACCAACAATTAATTTTATATGATCATTCCACTTCAAATCGTTCCGCACGCATACTCCCAGATATTTTACAGAAGTAACTGCTACCAGTGTTTGTTCCGCTATCATATAATCATACAATAAAGGATCCTTCTTTCTATGTATTCGCAATACATTACATTTGTCTATGTTAAGGGTCAGTTGCCACTCCCTGCACCAAGTGCCTATCCGCTGCAGATCTTCCTGCATTTCGCTACAATTTTCTAATGCTGCAACTTCTCTGTATACTACAGCATCATCCGCGAAAACCCGCATGGAACTTCCGACACTATCTACTAGGTCATTTATATATATTGTGAAAAGCAATGGTCCCATAACACTCCCCTGTGGTACGCCAGAGGTTACTTTAACGTCTGTAGATGTCTCTCCATTGAGAACAACATGCTGTGTTCTGTTTGCTAAAAACTCTTCAATCCAGCCACACAGCTGGTCTGATATTCCGTAGGCTCTTACTTTGTTTATCAGGCGACAGTGCGGAACTGTATCGAACGCCTTCCGGAAGTCAAGGAAAATGGCATCTACCTGGGAGCCTGTATCTAATATTTTCTGGGTCTCATGAACAAATAAAGCGAGTTGGGTTTCACACGATCGCTGTTTCCGGAATCCATGTTGATTCCTATATAGTAGATTCTGAGTTTCCAAAAACGACATGATACTCGAGCAAAAGACATGTTCTAAAATTCTACAACAGATCGACGTCAGAGAGATAGGTCTATAGTTTTGCGCATCTGCTCGACGACCCTTCTTGAAGACTGGGACTACCTGTGCTCTTTTCCAATCATTTGGAACCTTCCGTTCCTCTAGAGACTTGCGGTACACGGCTGTTAGAAGGGGGGCAAGTTCTTTCGCGTACTCTGTGTAGAATCGAATTGGTATCCCGTCAGGTCCAGTGGACTTTCCTCTGTTGAGTGATTCCAGTTGCTTTTCTATTCCTTGGACACTTATTTCAATGTCAGCCATTTTTTCGTTGGTGCGAGGATTTAGAGAAGGAACTGCAGTGCGGTCTTCCTCTGTGAAACAGCTTTGGAAAAAGGTGTTTAGTATTTCAGCTTTACGCTTGTCATCCTCTGTTTCAATGCCATCATCATCCCGGAGTGTCTGGACATGATGTTTCGAGCCACTTACTGATTTAACGTAAGACCAGAACTTCCTAGGATTTTCTGTCAAGTCGGTACCTAGTATTTTACTTTCGAATTCACTGAACGCTTCACGCATAGCCCTCCTTACGCTAACTTTGACATCGTTTAGCTTCTGTTTGTCTGAGAGGTTTTGGCTGCGTTTAAACTTGGAGTGAAGCTCTCTTTGCTTTCGCAGTAGTTTCCTAACTTTGTTGTTGTGCCACGGTGGGTTTTTCCCGTCCCTCACAGTTTTGCTCGGCACGTACCTGTCTAAAACGCATTTTACGATTGCCTTGAACTTTTTCCATAAACACTCAACATTGTCAGTGTCTGAACAGAAATTTTCGTTTTGATCTGTTAGGTAGTCTGAAATCTGCCTTCGATTACTCTTGCTAAACAGATAAACCTTCCTCCCTTTTTTTATATTCCTATTAACTTCCATATTCAGGGATGCTGCAACGGCCTTATGATCACTGATTCCCTGTTCTGCACTTACAGAGTCGAAAAGTTCGGGTCTGTTTGTTACCAGTAGGTCCAAGATGTTATCTCCACGAGTCGGTTCTCTGTTTAATTGCTCGAGGTAATTTTCGGATAGTGCACTCAGTATAATGTCACTCGATGCTCTGTCCCTACCACCCGTCCTAAACATCTGAGTGTCCCAGTCTATATCTGGTAAATTGAAATCTCCACCTAAGACCATAACATGCTGAGAAAATTTATGTGAAATGTATTCCAAATTTTCTCTCAGTTGTTCTGCCACTAATGCTGCTGAGTCGGGGGGTCGGTAAAAGGAGCCAATTATTAACCTAGCTCGGTTGTTGAGTGTAACCTCCACCCATAATAATTCACAAGAACTATCCACTTCTACTTCACTACAGGATAAACTACTACTAACAGCGACGAACACTCCACCACCGGTTGCATGCAATCTATCCTTTCTAAACACCGTCTGTGCCTTTGTAAAAATTTCGGCAGAATTTATCTCTGGCTTCAGCCAGCTTTCTGTACCTATAACGATTTCAGCTTCGGTGCTTTCTATCAGCGCTTGAAGTTCCGGTACTTTACCAACGCAGCTTCGACAGTTTACAATTACAATACCGATTGCTGCTTGGTCCCCGCATGTCCTGACTTTGCCCCGCACCCGTTGAGGCTGTTGCCCTTTCTGCACTTGCCCGAGGCCATCTAACCTAAAAAACCGCCCAGCCCACGCCACACAACCCCTGCTACCCGTGTAGCCGCTTGTTGCGTGTAGTGGACTCCTGACCTATCCAGCGGAACCCGAAACCCCACCACCCTATGGCGCAAGTCGAGGAATCTGCAGCCCACATTGTCGCAGAACCGTCTCAGCCTCTGATTCAGACCCTCCACTCGGCTCTGTACCAAAGGTCCGCAGTCAGTCCTGTCGACGATGCTGCAGATGGTGAGCTCTGCTTTCATCCCGCTAGCGAGACTGGCAGTCTTCACCAAATCAGATAGCCGCCGGAAGCCAGAGAGGATTTCCTCCGATCCATAGCGACACACATCATTGGTGCCGACATGAGCGACCACCTGCAGATGGGTGCACCCTGTACCCTTCATGGCATCCGGAAGGACCCTTTCCACATCTGGAATGACTCCCCCCGGTATGCACACGGAGTGCACTTTGGTTTTCTTCCCCTCCCTTGCTGCCATATCCCTAAGGGGCCCCATTACGCGCCTCACGTTGGAGCTCCCAACTACCAGTAAGCCCACCCTCTGCGACTGCCCGGATCTTGCAGACTGAGGGGCAACCTCTGGAACAGGACAAGCAGCCATGTCAGGCTGAAGATCAGTATCAGCCTGAGACAGAGCCTGAAACCGGTTCTTCAGACAAACTGGAGAGGCCTTCCGTTCAGCCCTCCGGAATGTCTTTCGCCCCCTGCCACACCTTGAGACGACCTCCCACTCTACCACAGGTGAGGGATCAGCCTCAATGCGGGCAGTATCCCGGGCAACCACAGTCGTAGTCCGATCGGGGGATGCGTGGGACGAGCTGGCCGTCCCCGACAAACCCCCATCCGGACCCCCACAGTGATGCCCATTGGCAACAGCCTCAAGCTGTGTGACCGAAGCCAACACTGCTTGAAGCTGGGAGCGAAGGGATTCCAACTCAGCCTGCATCCGAACACAGCAGTTGCAGTCCCTATCCATGCTAAAAACTTGTGCAAAGAACGTCTGAACTAATCTACAGAGAGCTCAAACAAAACGACACAAAATTGAAGCGGTTATTAAAATACAAGATTGCCTAGTAAATGCAGTAATGCTGCCACTTGTGCACTGCTGACACACTGCTCGGCGGCGGAAGGAGACTACGCGATTTAACACTATTCGAGTACTAAAACGTGATGCTACAACTCTCAAATACTATAATACGCCCGAAATTTATGTGGTAGAGCTAGGAGTATACGACTTGCTGCTGCAGC
The DNA here is from genome assembly GCF_023864275.1 of Schistocerca cancellata. Lineage (NCBI taxonomy): Eukaryota > Metazoa > Arthropoda > Insecta > Orthoptera > Acrididae > Schistocerca > Schistocerca cancellata. The sequence continues at coordinate 983,780,453 of NC_064627.1, forward strand.
TGCTTATCCAACGGCGGCAGGGAGCACACTGACTGTGACCAACCGACACTGGCCGTTCAAAACGAAAACAGATGACAGACGACTACGCGAATTTACACTATTCAGGTACTAAAACGCGATGCTACAACTCTCAGATACTATAATACGCTGTTGTAGGTCCATGCATAGATCTTTCACATACCCACGAATCTCTACTAACCTTCGCTTGTCGTGATTTGTGCGTTTCCTTTTGGAACCGAGAGTGCAACAGTCTCTGGTTCCTCAGCATATTCCGAATTTTGCTCTTTAACCATGGTGGGTCTTTTCCATTCTTTATCCACTTACTAGACGCGTACTCTTTAGACCACTATTTACAATGTACTTAAACTTTGCCCATAATTCCTCTACATCCATCTTGCTGGTACTAAGTGATGCCAATTCACTGTCTAGGTAAGATGCTAATAACTGATTATTTGCTCTATCTAGCAGACTCGCCTAATAGCTCTGAGCACTATGCGACTTAACTTCTAAGGTCATCAGTCGCCTAGAACTTAGAACTAATTAAACCTAACTAACCTAAGGACATCACACACATCCATGCTCGAGGCAGGATTCGAACCTGCGACCGTAGCGGTCGCGCGGTTCCAGACTGCAGCGCCTTTAACCGCTTGGCCACCACGGCCGGCGACTCGCCTAACCTTCTTGACTGATTTATTAACTTTCGTAATCATAGTTGCTATAAAGACACCATGATCGCTAATCCCCATTTCTGTACTGACATACATCTTGCCTATTTGTGGCTACAAAGTCTAAGATAGTTCCATTGCGTGTGGGCTGTCGACCTAGCTGCTGAAGACAGTTTTCAGAAAAAGTATTTCACATCACTGTCCATCTGTAACCCCCGCAAGGAATCCATAGACATCACAGTCTATACTCGATAGGTTATAGTCGTTTCCAACTAGTAATCCTTGATCTGGGTATTTACGCACTATTGACCGTAAACTTTCTTTGAATAACTAGAAATGTCACAGCGCAATCGGGTGGCCGGTAAAAACATCTAACAATTATCTTATTTTCACCTACACCTGTTATACGCGACTGCATAATTTCACTGTCACACTCAGCTTCTACCTCACTAGAAATGGAAATGAGCGTTTGGTGACATTGGCCGGGAGGCGCCTTGCGGGGCAGGTTCGGCCACCTTGGTGCAGGTCTTATTACATTCGACATTATTGGGCAACATGCGCGCCGGATGGATGAAATGATGATGAAGACAACACAGCACCCAGTCCCTGAGCGGGGAAAATCTCCGACCCAGCCGGGAATCGAACCCGGGCCCGTAGGACTGCAATCCGTCACGCTGACCGCTCAGCTATCGGGGCGGACGACCTCACTGGAGACAATATCTTTGTCAACAGCAATTAACACTCCCCTTCCTATTCCCTGTAATCTGTTTTTCTGATATTCGTTCCACGATTCCCAAAATACGTTACAGTTTTCCACTTCGGGTTTCATCGAACTGTCAGTCCCAACAATAATTTGAGCGCGAGAACTTCCATGGAGGACAGTCAATTCAGGAACTTTATTACCAGTTCTTTGACAGTTTACTGACAAAAGTGTGGCAGTCGAAGTGTCTTTATTCTGAACACAGTTTGACTTCCCTTGCTGCATATCGACTGGCGAGTTTTCATCGGAGCACCTTGTAACCTCCCCCTCACTTATCGACCTTAATGACAGTGAAAAATTAAACCGCGTGTACCTAATGGAAATTTGGGAAAAGCAATCGTCACCGAAGTTAATCTGTCGGTAAAGAGGGAGGAAAGGGTTACATCTAAATGAAAGGAAAAATGCCAATGAAACTGGTGGAAATTAATTTTGAAAAGGGGTAAAGTTAATAAAGAAAGTAAATGTGCGGCCGATACGTTAACAATTAACTAGCGGTAATTAGATATTTGAGATTTGGGGGAAATTACAGTCGCCAGTCTTAAGGACAATTACTATAGTAACTGAAAAAGAAAGGTTATTACACATATAATTAGCACTAGAAGCGTGGCAACTGAAGGTTGACACGTGTAGTGTGAAAACTGAAAGTTTGTCAGAAGTAATAAATTTCGCTACACTCTGACTTAATTTAGCAAAAGAATTAAAAAAACCAGAAAATCGAAAGTTAATTTAGTGACTGAAGTTAATAGTGAGCTTTCTTTCTGAAGCACATCGAAATTCAGTAAAATACGGTTAGTCTTGGACTACCTCAACAATCATTTCTAAAACTACTTGAATCTACGCAATTTAGAAACAAGAGATTTAACTTTGAACTTGAATTAAATGATTCTGAACAATTAACAATAGTAAAATTTAGTACGTACCAAGCTGAGCTGCAGTCACAGGTAAGCTAAAATACAGTAACAAAACTCGCACTCTTAATTTGTGCTTGTGTAATCTAAGTATTGTAGCCACATATGAATACTTTAACTGAACTTTGAAATTAAAGTAGTGAAATGGAATGATTGTACTTTAACGCTGGCGTCTGAATTTCAACGACACTCGGGTTCATTCCGGAAAAGGAAGGGACCCTGCTTGGTAATGCATTTGGGACAATGAGCAACAAACGTTCATGCTAAGTTGCTGTAATTTTGTGATGCAACTATTTTAAAAGTTTGAAAAGCTGAGGTCTGCCATACAGTTCTAAATCTTTACATGCTTTCAGTCTTCCTTCTTGGTTAATTGAGGGTTTGAAGCTGCCGATCGAGGAGGTGGCGACAGTCACTCATTGTCGGCCGTCGCTGTTGCAGAAGCTGGATGTTGGCGCGCCTTCTCGACACGGTCACCAGACGAAACGGGCTTTTGATGTGCGCCAGCTAATGCTTCCCGTCCGCGACACCACGTCAGAAACTATCATCGCAAGTCGAGCGCAATTACATGCTGCCAAACCCCGAAAGCGCGGCAACTCGCGGGAGCTTCACACAACACACCTGCTCCACTGCACCACCCCAGCCAGACTCTCCCTCTGCCCGCGCTCCACGCGACAGAGTTCACTACCAAAGATCCAAAGCACTTTGGTTCTCCACACGACCTATCGATGTATTCGTTCGATAGCATAGTTTTCCCTAGGCCAGACCCAGAGTATAAATACAAATAATATTCACAAAACAAACCAACATAAATATATATATATACATATATAAATATATATACAAACAGTAAAACAATTACAATATATAAAGACACAGAAATGTCATATCTTCAGGTAACAAAATAAGGAAAAATCTATAGTACAATAGATGGAAATAGAAGGATATGCATTTCCGGCGTTACAACCTGTCTATCCTAAAAAAAAACCATCATATCCACCACTCAAGTTCTCTGCTATCCGAGTAACTGCTTCTTTTGTGTAGTGCACACCTGACCTATCAAGGGGAGTTCTACAAACGATAACGCAGGTCTAGAATTCTGCATCACAGTGTCAACGAGGCCGTTGGTTGAGGCCAATCGGCTCCAAACAACAGGACCCCGATCAACCTTGGGAACAATGCTTGCATGCCACGCACGAGGCCAGCACCCCCTCCGCCAGCTGCCTGTACGAATTGAGTCTCGCCTCAGAACCCATGCCACAGGCGTCGTTGGTTCCGCCGTGAGTCACAACTTGCAGATGACTGCACCCTGCACGCTCGATAGCCGCAGGAAAGACCGCCTTCAAATCTCGGATGAGACCCCTGGCAGACATTGCACATTGGCTTTCCTTCCAGCCCTGAACGCTATCTTCCCAAAGGGAACGCGCCTAACATCGGAGCTGCCAAGCTGCCAATACTAGCAAAGCCCATCCCCGTGTACCAACTCGGACCCTGCTTAAGAAGCGACCACCAATCCACTCAAAAGGTGAATGGGCGCGGCAAGACGGCCATTCTCCACATTGCCCCTCCGCCCCGAACGACGCGAACGTCTTCCGACCAGCTACTCACCCTGCTGTGCTAGCGGATCCACGTCGTCGGGTGCACTAGACGTGCCTCGCAAGCAGAATCAGTGGGCAAAATAAGCTACACCTGAGGTGTCCCATGCGACGCGCCACATTCTACGGCACCACTACACCCTGAGGCAGCAGGCTGAAGGTGACTGACCGTAGCCAAAAGCACATTCAGCGGCCAGTTCGTCCTGCGTCCGCACACAGCATGCACGCATCATAGCCATCCTAGCAAGGCTACCTGAAGAAGTAAACTATAAAAGCAGACAGAATTCTACATATACAACTTGGTACCCTCCTGGTTTGTCACCAATGGACGCTGGTGCTTCAATGAGCTGCCTGCTCAGTGAGCAACATCTGCGCTACAGACTGAATAAACTACAAAAATACCCGATTAAACCTCTTAAACAGAATAAAACACTCACGAAATTTAATAAACATACTAAGACAAAAACACAAAAAGATAAACACTTAACTTCCCGCTCTGCAGTTTTACTCGTATATCAGGCGAGAACTGTAGCCTGACTGACTGGGATACCAAACGAACATACCATACGGCACACACTGTCTGTCCTATATAGGGTGTACCATAAATAATAGCAATAACTAACCCACGTGAAGGTAACAGAGCCAAAAGTGTTCCTGTAAACATGGGTACCTTGGACTGTATTGGCCCGTTAGATGTGATTCCTGAGATACAAAATGTGCTGATGTCTCATCATGCATCTACCACATTCCCCACCCACTGACCAGTTTCATGGAGGCTTAGTCGAAATGTCTTCATGTCAAATATACATCTCCTGACTAGGAAAGCACTTCATATTGTAGTCAGCGGCGTCTGGTAATAACATATTCGCAATTATGTCGCATAAGTTCGTTTCAGTACCCAGTTTTAATGCAGTGTTTTTCTTACTTTACCGGACACTTTTATCAATGTCAGTTTTCGCTGTTACTTGTCTCAGTCCCTGTATACACACATCAAAAAAAGTTTTGCATCGCCCCGGTTCCCAGAACTCCTGAAGATAGACATTGACTGCGGATATTGTATCACACACACAGTCCCTTAGGCTGTTCAGAGATGTCACTAAGCCCGCCCAAAGATGTAAACAACCAAGCATTAGCAGCGCCTATTAGACGGAGGGAGTCCGACAGCGGATCAGTTCCAGTCATTCTTCCAGCAAGGAGGTGCATGGCTCGTGTTGTCTGTAGTTCAACCATGTCTAGACGGTCAAACCGCGGTTCAACCGCGTCCGCACTGTTACTGTGAAAGTGTCCAGGCGTCTCCGAGAGAAGCAAAGCGATGTTGTTCGGACACGGAGGAGATACAGACAGACAGGAACCGTCGATGACATGCCTCGCTCAGGCCCCCCAAGGGCTACTACTGCAGTGGATGACCGCTACCTACGGATTATTGCTCGGAGGAACCCTGACAGCAACGCCACCATGTTGAATAACGCTTTTTGTGCAGACACAGGACGTCGTATTATGACTCAAACTGTGCGCAGTAGGCTGCATGATGCGCAACTTCACTCCCCACGTCCATGGCGCGGTCCATCTTTGCAAACTATCGTGACAGGAAAAGAAGCTACGGGTGCACGAATCACCTAGACAAATTAACCACACTAACTCACTGTAAACATCCACTAATAGAAAATTCGACGAATAAAAATCATGACATTGCCAGACAGTGATCCTCCCTGCTGCCGTATCTGCAGTAGAAAGCCTGTACGTTGTGAGAAGAGGATTACCTAGGCAGTTGGAACTTGTGGCACGATGCATTTCCAGATGACTGTTGGCTCCAACCACCTGCTCATGTAGCGTATCGCTCAGATTGCTACCGTGCGAAACAGGGAGGTGAACCAGAACTAGATCGATTCGCGCGGCAGGTTAATGATCGGTGGTCTGGTAACTGGTAAACCGACCATCATCATTTATGCTACACCTGTGCTGTTACCCAGTCTCCGAAAAAAAAAAAAAAAAAAAAAAAAAACTGTGGAGAACAGGTGTGGCAAAAATATTGAATGCATTAACGGCTGATGTAGTATCAACTAGGAGGGCAACGTATAATGTAGGTGACATAGGACGTATTTTGCTCAACATAGTACATGAAATGGCGCATAAAAGTGCTATAGTCCGATTCACGAACTACGGCGGTTCGCTCGTGTTGAGGCACGGACGGGTATTGCATTATTGACTATTCCAAGCGACAGTTGCAGTATGCGCATGCGCATGGTTTCCGCTTGAAGAGAGCTTATGTGTCGCAAATTATGTCTCTCGCGTGCTTCTGCAGAATTTATCCCTTACCGTCACAATCAGCAGTGACAATTCGCAACAAATGGAATTGAAATTCACTACACAACTCGCTACGATCACATTTAAGACACGAATTAGCTACAGCATTCACAGCAAAGCGCTCAGAACACTACTGAACGCTCATTGGCGTGGGTGCAGAACAAACCTAAACTGGACCGCCACCGTACGCGACTCCAACTATAGTGACTTTACGGTGTTTAAAGATGTCTACATATCAATCAGGTAAAGATCGATCAGTGGCAGATATTACGAAAATGAGCCACTGTTTGCCGCGGGACTGAATGCCGCTTGGTGGAACGGCGGGCAAGGTACGCGGTAAGGAAAGTGCGTAAGTGGAGCAGAGAAGAACGAGGAAACATTCTACCCACGATACAGACCGAAAATGCGGAAATCCAACGAGATCCATAAAAAGACGAAATTGATTCGCTGTTGAAGAGCTTCTGTAATGAGCATGTACGGATAATAAACAGTTACGTCACATTAATGTGGCCACCGCCTATGTCCGAAGTCGATGTGCAATATCCAATAGCAGATGTCAGTTTTCAACACTAGCAGTGATGGTTTTGCAATGGGTGTCGTGACAGAGAAAGAGAGGGGGTAGGGGGGAGAGGGTAAACAACAACAACGGTGCAATTGTTGTCGTATTGCGGAAACAGAGTGATTTTTTCTGACGTCCAAAAGGACATGAGCACTGACGTTCGATCCAAGGTTGGATGTATTCGCGAAACGGATAAGTTTGTAAACTGTTTGCGTCCTGCCGTGGTTAGAGCGTAGCGCAGATGGAAGATAGGCGCTATCTGAAACCGGCGCCGAGGCAACTGTGGTGCACCACGCGCCGTGGATGACTGGGGTGAACGTCGGCTGGATAGATAGTTACGGACAACAGACGTGCAACTGTTGAGCAAGTGACCACTCAGATGATCCAAGTGATCACCAGCGGTGTCTCCTCAACCATCTTACAGCCAACGTCGCTGCTTACGTGCCCTCGCAGTGGCTTCCTGGATGATGCACCAATGCTGAGTGCTGTTCCAGCCACCAGTCTCCCCGGATTTAAACACAATCGAGAAACTGTGGGACGAAATTTCAAATTCCAGAAAAGAGCCTTAAAAATCATAACCAAAAACGGTACTCGAGCTCATTGTAAAGATCTTTTCAAAACACTGCTGATTTTAACTTCTCCGTGAGAATATGTGGTGTCACCGCCAGACACCACACTTGCTAGGTGGTAGCTTTTAAATCGGCCGCGGTCCGCTAGTATACGACCGACCCGCGTGTCGCCACTGTTAGTAATTGCAGACCGAGCGCCACCACACGGCAGGTCTAGAGACACGTACTAGCACTCGCCCCAGTTGTACAGCCGACGTTGCTAGCCATGGTTCACTGAGAATTACGCTCTCATTTGCCGAGACGATAGTTAGCATAGCCTTCAGCTACAGTTGCTACGACCTAGCAAGGCGCCGTATTCAATTGCTATAATACTTCTGTATCATCAAGAGCAATGTTCTACGAATGTGGATTAAAGATAAGTATTCCAGAAGCTACGTACTTTTCTTTATAGCATTCATTACGTATCCTGTTTGAGACCTCACGCCAGCCTGCGTGAGCTTATAGCGTGCATTTCGGTCTCCTCCAACAACACAGTGTTGGCACGTCTTCCGACACTTCAGAATACATTTACCAGCCAGTTGTACACATCAAAAATAACATTGGTCATTTTTGTATCCGGCCTAGGAGACGGCGCATGGGTAAGGAACACGAACATGAAAAGGTACTAATCTCTCGGTACTGCAAGTACGGTTTAAGCACCTTTACTAGTGGATAATTACATGTAAACACATTACATAACTTGCAAGGTGGTGCGAAGTTGAAGCGAAGTATCCTGGCTGTCTGCACCTGATGAAATGGGCAGAATCTGTAGCGATGCTCGTAGAGCTCTCCAGCGTCGGCTAGAGGGCGCTGTCGTCGTTGTCTGTCTTAGTGCCAACCTAAACAGTGGCATCGTAGCTATCGATACCAAAATAATTAATACACAAACAGTTAAGTCGATGACCATGGAACAAGAGCTAGATTCAACTCACATTTGCCAAGAAAAACTGAACATAAAACTCAAAACAAAATTTTCTACAAAGGAATAAAACTGTACAATATATTAACAAAAGAGGTAAAAGAAATTGCAAAAATACACCTATTTAAAAAGGTAGCTAAAAAGTACCTATTATGCAATACATTTTACATATTGAAGATTTAGATAGATAAAACAGAGTAGAGTTTGGTAAAAAATGTTATACAAGTTAATAACAATAATGATTATAAACATCTAACATTCCACATAACACCTTCACGCTATGTTTTTTTTTTTCCTTTTCTAGAAAAACATAACCCCAAGCTATGCATTACACAATACTAACACCTGTTCCTCTTTCTGAGCTCAACATCTCACTCTTTATGGAGGGATGCTGACTCAGTTTTTCAGGATAGCTAATGGGCAGTTGCGGTACAGAAAATTGCCCGGAGATGATCAGTGTGTGTGTGTGTGCGTGTGTGTGTGTGTGTGTGTGTGTGTGTGTGTGTGCAGTGAGTGAAGTGTTATGAAACAATGTGTGTATAGTGTGTGCAATGACTGATAGTGAGATACGAGTCAACAGTGCGACATTATTGCATACCAGGAATAAATCTAATGATTGTCTCTAACTAGAAGTTTGTAAATGTACGTGTACACGAATTAGCTTATTTTAAATTGGTCTAAACTTGTAAATACTTTGACATGTCCTATAAACTTATAAAAAAAGATCTACAGATGAATAAAGCTACTACTGCTACTACTACTACTACTGCTTTTAGAAATAATAAATACTAAATAACAAATATTTGGTGGTGATCGGATTCGAACTGGCGACACGTACCCAGCAACGTTAATTGATAATCCATACTATGCAGTGTGAGTCACCTAACGTTACCGCTGGATATATTTCGTAAACCACATCAAATACTGACGAACCGATTCCACAGACCGAACGTGAGGAGAGGGGCTAGTGTAATTGTTTAATACAAACCATACAAAAATGCACGGAAGTATGTTTTTTAACACAAACCTACGTTTTTTTAAATGGAACCACGTTAGTTTTGTTAGCACACCTGAACATATAAACAAATACGTTATCAGTGCCGTTTGTTGCATTGTAAAATGTTAATTACATCCGGAGATATTGTAACCTAAAGTTGACGATTGAGTACCACTCCTCCGCTCTTCGATTGTGTGTATCGGAGAGCACTGCAACATACATCGCGTTTCTACAGAATGGTCTGCCAACGTTGCTCGAAAATGTCCCACTGGAAACGCGTCGACGTATCTGGTATCAGCATGATGGTGCACCTGCACATTCCGCAATTAACACTAGGCTGACCCTTGACAGGATGTTCGACGAGCGTTTCATATGACGTGTAGGACGCATAAATTGGCCAGGCCGTTCTCCTGATCTTACACCTCTGGACTTCTTTCTGTGGGGTACGTTAAAGGAGAATGTGTACCGTGATGTGCCTAGAACCCCAGAGGATATGAAACAATGTATTGTGGCAGCCTGCGGCGACATTACACCAGATGTACTACGGCGTGTACGACATTCATTACGCCAGAGATTGCAATTGTGTGCAGCAAATGATGGCCACCACATTGAACATCTATCGGCCTGACATGTCGGGACACACTCTATCCCACTCCGTAATTGAAAACGGAAACCACGGGTGTACGTGTACCTCACCCCTCATGGTAATGTACACGTGCGTCAGTGAAAAAGACCAATAAAAGGTGTTAGCGTGTGGACGTTATGTGCTGTTCCAGTCTCTTCTGTACCTAAGGTCCATCACAGTTTCCTTTGGATCCCTACGTAATTCGGTGCTCTCCGATACACACGATCGAACAGCGGAGGAGTGGTACTCAAGCGTCAACTTTAGGTTACAATATCTCCGGATGTAATTAACATTTTACAATGCAACAAACGGCACTGATTACGTATTTGTTTATATGTTCAGATGTGCTAACAAAACTAACGGGGTTCCATTTAAAAAAACGTAGATTTGTGTTAAAAAACATACTTCCGTGCATTTTTGTATGGTTTGTATTAAACAATTACACTAGCCCCTCTCCTCACGTTCGGTCTGTCTAATCGGTTCGTCAGTATTTGATGTGGTTTACGAAATATATCCAGCGGTAATGTTAGGTGACTCACCCTGTATATATGTGGTCGGCACTTGGATGGGTGACCATCCTGGCTGCTATGCGTTGTTGCCATTTTTCTGGGTGCACTCAGCCTCGTGATGCCAGTTGAGGAGCTACTCGACCGAATAGTAGCGGCTTCGGAAAAGAATACCATCATAACGACCGGGAGAGCGGTGTGCTGACCACACGCGCCTCCTATCTGCATCCTCCACTGAGCATGACACGGCGGTCAGATGGTCCCAGTAGGCCACTCGTGGCCTGAAGGCGGAGTGCTAATATATATATGGGTGTAAGGCCGGCCGGGGTGGTCGAGCGGTTCTAGGCGCTTCAGTCTGGAACCGCGCGACCGCTACGGTCGCAGGTTCGAATCCTGCCTCGGACATGGGTGTGTGTGATGTCCTTAGGTTAGTTAGGTTTAAGTAGTTCTAAGTTCTCGGGAACTGATCCCCTCAGATGTTAAGTCCCATAGTGCTCAGAGCCATTTTAACCATTTTTTGGTGTGTGCAAATACTAGTCTGAAATGAAGAGATTGACACAGAAGATGAAATGGTAGAGGCTGCATCCAAATAGTCAGAATGCTGATCACCAGCAGTAAGCGAAAAACATCTGCAACGCCAATAGCAACATTTACCACTCCTGAACAAAGAATAGCCCCAGTAATCAAGCGGCCTCGCATTCTTCAGACTTGAATCAGTACACTCTACATCTACATCTACATACATACTCCGCAATCCACCATACGGTGCGTGGTGGAGGGTACCTCGTACCACAACTAGCATCTTCTGTCCCTGTTCCACTCCCAAAAAGAACGAGTGAAAAGTGACTGCCTATATGCCTCTGTACCGGCCCTAAGCTCTCTTATCTTATCTTTGTGGTCTTTCCGCGAAATATAAGTTGGCGGCAGTAAAATTGTACTGCAGTCAGCCGCAAATGCTGGTCCTCTAAATTTCCTCAGTAGCGATTCACGAAAAGAACGCCACCTTTCCTCCCGAGTTCCTGAAGCATTTCCGTAACACTCGCGTGGTGATCAAACCTACCAGTAACAAATCTAGCAGCCCGCCTCTGAATTGCTTCTATGTCCTCCCTTAATCCGACCTGATAGGGATCCCTAACGCTCGAGCAGTACTCAAGAATAGGTCGTATTAGTGTTTTATAAGCGGTCTCCTTTACAGATGAACCACATCTTCCCAAAACTCTACCAATGAACAGAAGACGAGTATCCGCCTTCCCTACAACTGCCACTACATGCTTGTCCCACTTAATATCGCTCTGCAATATTACGCCCAAATATTTAATCGACGTGACTGTTTCAAGCGCTACACTACTAATGGAGTATTCAAATATTACGGCATTCTCTTTCCTATTCATCTGCATTAATTTACAATTATCTATACTTAGAGTTAGCTGCCATTCTTTACACCAATCACAAATCCTGTCCAAGTCATCTTGTATCCTCCTACAGTCACTCAACGATGACACCTTCCCGTACACCACAGCACCATCAGCAAACAGCCGCACATTGCTATCCACCCTATCCTAAAGATCATTTATGTAGATAGAAAACAACAGCGGACCTACCACACATCCCTGGGGTACTCCCGATTATACCCTCACCTCCGATGAACACGCACCATCGGGGACAACGTACTGGGTTCTATTACTTAAGAAGCCTTCAAGTCACTCATATATCTGGGAACCAATCCCCTATGCTCGTACCTTAGTTAGTAGGCTGCAGTGGGGCATCGAGTCAAACGCTTTCCGGAAGTCAAGGAATATGGCCTCCGTCTGATACCCTTCATCCATGGTTCGCAAGATATCATGTGAAAAAAGTGCGAGTTGCGTTTCGCAGGAGCGATGATTTCTAAAGCCGTGCTGAAGCATGGACAGTACCTTCTCTGTCTCAAGGAAATTCATTATATTCGAACTGAGAATATGTTCGAGAATCGTGCAACAAACCGATGTTAAGGATATTGGTCTGTAATTTTGAAGATCCGTTCTTCTACACTTCTTATATACAGGCGTCACCTGCGCTTTTTTTTCAGTCGCTCGGGAATTTACGTTGGGCAAGAGATTCGCAGTACACTGATCTGCGTGCGTTTAAAGGGCAGTTTCGGGTCTGTATTGGCTTGTGGCGTGACCACACATCATACCGACTGTCCATAGACTCAAACAGGGATATTTTTATGTTGCTTTAAGTGAACACCCTGTTCAGCATTCTTACAGTTTCATTTCCCATTGGAAACATCTTGTCATCGTAGACTCGTCAGAGTAGGCGTAGTGATATTTTCTTTTCATTAACTACTCGTTTCTTCCTCCATGTGTAGGCCGTGGGTTTACGAGCCTGACAGGCTCCCAGCTTGGCCGTGGAGGCTGAGATGATGGCGAGGTGGCTTTGCATGATCTTGAGGAGAGCAGGGTGCTTAGTATACAGCGGGGCTACCACGGCTAGGTTGCATTGTAGGAGGCTGTACTAATTCTAGTTTTTATTTGGCATCGATTTTTACATACAATGACTATAAAACACTTTAAATTAATACACTGGTAAACCAAAACTGCTACAGCTATAATATGTCACACAGGATCTAAATCGTACATTGAACACTTGGCAGAAATTCGTTAAAAGTGAATTCAGAGCAAACAAAAACTGATTAAAACTGCTGAATTAAATCATTCAGAAGATAATTTGCCCCACAGTTAGAGGTGTCAGGATGTTCTTACCCTTTTCGTAAATGAATTCGTGTTCAGATTTGGGATCGAAAGACACACATGGAAAGAGGGTTCAGTGCCACAAGAATGTTGACCGTATTCAAAGACTAGGATATCAGTACACCCATGTTACATTACGCCTCCAAATGACCTTGTTCGACAATATATACGTATATGGATATGGTGTCTGTCGTTTTGGAAATGTCTTAGATGGATAGAGTGTCTGCCATGTAAGCAGGAGATCCCGGGTTCGAGACCCAGTCGGGGCACACATTTTCACCTGTTCAAAAAGGTTCAAATGTGTGTGAAATCTTAACGGACTTAACTGCTAAGGTCATCAGTCCCTAAGCTTACACACTACTTAACCTAAAATATCATAAGGACAAACACACACACCCATGCCCGAGGGAGGACTCGAACCTCCGCCAGGACCAGCCGCACAGGTTTTCACCTGTCCCCGTTGATATATATCAACCCCCGTCAGCAGCTGAAGGTATTAAAAATTAATTCCAATTTCGTTCTAGACGGCTGCAGGTCATCAATAGTGTCTATCCGAAAGAACAGATACTATATCCATATCAGTATATACTTCTGGCAATACCGACCTTGACCTTCTTCTTCTGTGCGGATGCACACATATTCCCAGAACTTACGGGACTTGGTAGGAATGTCTTCCACGAGTAATGAGTGTGTTGGGGTTGAACACTACAAATGTAGTGTGTGGACATGTTGTTGTTGTTGTTGTGGTCTTCAGTCCTGAGACTGGTTTGATGCAGCTCTCCATGCTACTCTATCCTGTGCAAGCTTCTTCATCTCCCAGTACCTACTGCAACCTACATCCTTCTGAATCTGCTTAGTGTATTCATCTCTTGGTCTCCATCTACGATTTTTACCCTCCACGCTGCCCTCCAATACTAAATTGGTAATCCCTTGATGCCTCAGAACATGTCCTACCAACCGATCCCTTCTTCTGGTCAAGTTGTGCCACAAACTTCTCTTCTCCCCAATCCTATTCAATACTTCCTCATTAGTTATGTGATCTACCCATCTAATCTTCAGCATTCTTCTGTAGCACCACGTTTCAAAAGCTTCTATTCTCTTCTTGTCCAAACTATTTAGCGTCCATGTTTCACTTCCATACATGGCTACACTCCATACAAATACTTTCAGAAATGACTTCCTGACACTTAAATCTATACTCGATGTTAACAAATTTCTCTTCTTCAGAAACTCTTTCCTTGCCATTGCCAGTCTACATTTTATATCCTCTCTACTTCGACCATCATCAGTTATTTTGCTCCCCAAATAGCAAAACTCCTTTACTACTTTGTCTCATTTCCTAATCTAATACCCTCAGCATCACCCGACTTAATTCGACTACATTCCATTATCCTCGTTTTGCTTTTGTTGATGTTCATCTTATATCCTCCCTTGAAGACACCATCCATTCCGTTCAACTGCTCTTCCAAGTCCTTTGTTGTCTCTGACAGAATTACAATGTCATCGGCGAACCTCAAAGTTTTTATGTCTTCTCCATGGATTTTAATACCTACTCCAAATTTTTCTTTTGTTTCCTTTACTGCTTGCTCAATATAGAGATTGAATAACATCGGGGAGAGGCTACAACCCTGTCTTACTCCCTTCCCAACCACTGCTTCCCTTTCATGTCCCTCGACTCTTATAACTGCCATCTGGTTTCTGTACAAATTGTAAATAGCCTTTCGCTCCCTGTATTTTACCCCTGCCACCTTTAGAATGTATGTGTGGACATACAATGTGAGAATGTGGGTCTCGCGGGAGGCGTGCACGAGATAGTCCCTGTAGTCGCACTATCCTCTGTGCCCAAGGCGGCTCAGATGGATAGGGCATCTGCCATTTAAGGAGGAGATCCCGGGTTCGAGTTCCAGTCGGGGCACACATTTTCGCCTGTACCCAGTGATATATATCAAACCCCGTCAGCAGCTGCAGGTATTAAAATTTAATTCTAATTTTGTTCTACAATGTTAATGGGTGCATCACGTATTCCACCTTTTGACGTATGGGGCTATGTTGTTTTGGCGATCCATGTATTATGGTATCGGGACTCTTAATGCCACATGAGTGTACTGACCTCTGAATCTCTGAAGCTGATAAACTCAGCGGTCAATGTTATCGTGTCATGGTCCTCCTTCTTAACGAGCGTCTTTTCAGAGATGCATCCGTCCCTGACTTGATTTTTGTGGATGACAATACACGACGTCGACAGTGGAGGTAGTGTGTCTCTCGCAACGAGAGAGCATTCGGCGAACGGACTGGCCTACCCGTTCCTCCGACTTATGTCGTATCGCGCTCGGGTGGGATGCTTTCAGAAGAGGTATTGCACCAACGCCCACATGAGCCAACGGCCATCCGGCAATTGTCATCCTGTGGAGGAATGGAATGCTCCATCAACATCGTGGCCAACAAGGGAGGACGATACAGAGCGCCCCTCTGAATGAAGAACCACGTCTCGCCTATTGTAATGTCCAGGGGACCATCACAAACCGTTGTACAGTGTAGTAATTGCCTTTGAACAGAAGTCTGCTTTGTGTTCGTCTCTTTTGCGTATTTCTTACAGTTGACTTGTGTACCAAACTGTAGTATTTCATTTTAGGCATGGTCGAAACTTCATCGATCTATGTTACCTGGCAGTGACACATCATGGGCAAGTAAATTTCTTCCTCAGGTTTTGCACACCAGCGTATTTAAATATTTTAAGAGTTGTTCATGGTGGCACTAGATCATGAAAAATTAATATTTAGCGTTATACATGCGTGAAAATGTTTTGTAAGTGACCAGTATGGGGAAGCGGTCATTTCAATATGTTTAGTGATGCGAAAAGCAATTTAATTACGATTAGGGTCATTTCATCAGGTATTGGCAGGAGGTGAATATTGTTTCCATTGCTTCTGGGCTGCAAGGCAGCTGTATCGGTTTAGGTTTAATGGACGATGGAGTTTGAGCAGGTCGAGCAACTTTTTCACGTTGCTTTCAAGTGCAAGTTTTCGGCACTGAAAGACTAACTTCATGCGAGTGATAGCTATTGCGATGAACTTTTACATAAGTTGAAGATTTATTGCTAACTGGCTTCGATATTAACTCGTAGTCGGTACATGGCTTTTGGTTCTGCTTTTATCGTATCTTCTTTAACTGGAGAATCTGCGATAGCTTATTCTAGGCTATCTTTAGTGAAGTTAGCTGTTTCTATTTTTTTTCTTACAGTACGAATCCATACAGTTTTAATAAATTGCTGTAAGGCCAAAATTATTTTGGCTTTGAGTGAACAATACACAGTATTCGAACTTAACTTCGCCACTGTTTCGATCACATTTTTCTTTCGTCCGAATTACCATTTACTTTTCTTTAACATATTTATTCTTTCATTTGTTTTTACGACCCGCCAGGATAGCCGAGAGCACTAACGCGCTGCTTCCTGGACTCGGGTAAGCGCGCCGGCCTCGGATCGAATCCGCCCGGCGGATTAACGACGACGGCCGGTGTGCCAGCCAGCCTGGATGCGGTTTTAGGCGGTTTTCCACATCCTACTAGGTGAATACAAGGCTGGTACCCCCGACGTACCTCAGTTACATGACTCGCAGACTTCTGAAACACATTCACACTATTTCAAGATTTACACTAGACACAGACAGCTGGGGTACATTAATTCCGTCCTGGGGGGTATGGGGTGGCGGCAGGAAAGGCATCCGGCCACCCCTTCCAAATTAACTAAGCCTACTCCATACTTAACCCTGCCGACCCTGTGCACAATGTGGGATAAAGGCTGTAGCAAAAGAAAGAACAAAAGAATTCTTCCATTTGTTTTTCCAATATAAACCACTTGATACTTGCCTCATGAAGCCTATTATGGACAGATAGTACTCTTATTAGGTTAACATTTATTTTTTTAAACTCATTTTTCCCTTCATTTGTTTTTCCAGTACATACCAGTCGTTTCCTGCCTGATGAAGCCTATTACAAACAGATGGTACTCTTATTAGGAATACGAACAGTGGATGATAACCTACCCCTGTCCTTAACCTCTCCTTAAGGCTGTTCGCTAGTCCTGATCAACTTTAAATTTTGTAACTAATTTGAGAAAATTGACGCAATATGTTCAAAAAGGTTCAAATGGCTCTGAGCACTATGGGACTTAACATCTGAGGTCATCAGTCCCCTAGAACTTAGAACTACTTAAACCTAACTAACCTAAGGACATCACACACATTCATGCCCGAGGCAGGATTCGAACCTGCGACCGTAGCGGTCGCGCGGTTCCTGACTGAAGCGCCTAGAACCGCTCGGCCACTCCGGCCGGCGACGCAATGTGTCTTTGAATATTTTGTCCGTGTATGAGGTCTGCTTTCAGGGTTGTAAGACGTGTATATTTCGATTGCCTATTGTCAAACCACAATTTGTGAAAGATGTTTATATTTCATTAATAGGATTAAGTAGGAATAATTAGTATTTGTCATGTTGGAAATAATTGTGGTAGCAGGGAATGTCTGCACCAAAGTATTGTTGGCAGGAGAGACCGCACATTGATATAATTTTAAAAAGGGCGGGAGAGACCGCGTGTGGATACATTTTAAGAAAAGAGCGAGAAAGACCGCGCATTGATACATTTTGTAATGGTAGCAGGGATTGTCTGCACCAGAAAGCATTGCTGGAGGGAGAGACCGCACTTTAGCGTTCGTACGAAGTCAGTAGTAAGCGAGAAGTGAAGCGAGTCGGTGGCAGGTCTGAAGCGAGAGGTTGAGAGGAGCGGTGTGCCTGCCAGCCACCAGCTATGATTTACAAGAGATTATAAACGGATGTACAGAGACCTCAGCTAACTATTATCATAAGAGGAACTAATATTATTGAGTAATTTTTTTGAGAAACTCAAGACTACTGAAGGTATGTTTGCGCGATGCTAGTTGTAAGATTATTGTAAAAAGTAAGTCACATTTGAACTTTTGTAAAATCATTTCATTCAGAATATAATTAACTTTTGCCAGCAATATTGTATTACTGATTATAATACATCTCAAAAACCATCAACGTAAAACTTTGCAAAATTTTATTGTTGTCAAGAAAAAGTTTAACTATGAATTACGTAATGTAAGTCAAATTTATGAAAGAATAACGTCAACTTTGGTAATAAATACAGCCACTTATTATGACAGTCCACCAGCAGCTAATAAAGTATACTAAAACAGAGTAAGTATATTCTTGTCGCAGTTCGATGTAGCAGTCAGATGGCGATTGAGTAACAGTAAAAAAGGTAAGGAACAGTTTTGGGTTATTTCAGGTAACGACTGAGGGCCACGACGACGACACATTCTATGTTTCGTCGAAATAATCAGAAAATCACTTTTAATAAGCAGCATTTAAATTTGTATGCGAAGATTGAGAAAGAGAATAAATTTCAAAGGGAATATTTCATTTGTTATTAATCAGCAAGAGAAACAAATCCTAAGGGAAGGCTCAAATGGTTCAAATGGCTCTGAGCACTATGGGACTCAACATCTTAGGTCATAAGTCCCCTAGAACTTAGAACTACTTAAACCTAACTAACCTAAGGACATCACACACACCCATGCCCGAGGCAGGATTCGAACCTGCGACCGTAGCAGTCCCGCGGTTTCGGACTGCAACGCCAGAACCGCTAGACCACCGCGGCCGGCCCCTAAGGGAAGGTTTCATAAGTTATTGTAGAAGGGAAGGTTGGGTAACAAAAGAGATATAGAGGAGACGGGAAGGTTTCAGGGTGAATTTATAATTGCCACAAGAAGACCCGTACATCAGAGGCCACGTGCTGGAGAGCAGCAAACGAAACCTCTGCTGAAGACTGTGTCCAACTGCGTGGCCTTATGAGCCACTATGGATGCGTCGAAGCTGCACTGCTATTCCACATAACGCGAAAATGATAAAGCCGCAAGAGGGGGCGAGCGTGTTTACGACAGCGAAACACGCCATAAAAGTGACGGAGCCCCCGGCGTCGCAGAGCCCTAACTGCGCCATCCGCCGCCGCATTAAGTGTGCGCTGCGGTCGTAATGAGGCGCATTAGAGGGGCGACCTAAGCCGGCGCAAAGTGCCGTACTCCGAGGCTGAGCGATGTGCAGGCCGTGGCTGTCGGCGACTGCGGCAGCTAGCGCAAACGACCGCGGCGCGGCCGCTGTCTGAAGTAGGGAACCCTTCGCAGTCACCAGTAGTTGTGCAGTCCTGCAGGCTTTCGTGGCCATTGTCACTGAAGTTAAAATCTTCTGGTTTATTAGGCCGCGTCATGTTTCTTCTTCCTCAGGATCTTTTGGTGTCCACTGCTGTTCGTGACTTAATTAAATTATGTCTTCGTTCGATCTTTTTAAATACAATGGTGAATTCTATGAACAGGCTGACGGCCTTTCCATGGGCTCACCCAATTCGCCAGTTGCAGCTGACGTTTTTATGGAATATTTTGAGCAACAAGCGTTAAGTAATGCTCCTTTGAAGCCTTCTTGCTGGCTCCGCTATGGGGACGATACATTTGTTATATGGCCACACGGCGAAGAAGAACTTCATGCGTTCCACGATTTCTTAAATGGAATTCACCCCAAAATCAAATTCACCTTGGAGGTTGAGAGTGAGGCTTGTCTCCCATTCCTAGATGTGTTGGTATACAGAAGATCTGATAACACTCCAGGTCACAGAGTGTACAGAATGCTGACTAACACAAACAGGTATTTAGATGCCACTTCGCACCACCACCCAGCCCAGAACCAAGCAGTACTCAACACTCTGTCTTTACGTGCCATCCGTATCAGCGATGACGACAACTCAGAATCGAAGTTGAATTTTTTAAAGAGGACACTGAAGGCAAATGGGTATGATAGTTATTCAATCGACAAGCCTTTTAGGCGGAATATTTATACTGCTAATAAGAATGACGAGGAACCGCCTTCTCACTAAAAAAAAAAAAAAAAGGTTCAAATTGCTCTGAGCACTATGGGACTCAACTGCTGAGGCCATAAGTCCCCTAGAACTTAGAACTACTTAAACCTAACTAACCTAAGGACATCACACACACCCATGCCCGAGGCAGGATTCGAACCTGCGACCGTAGCGGTTGCGCCGTTCCAGACTGTCGCGCCTAGAACCGCTCGGCCACCCCAGCCGGCAAAATGGTACTCAGACACCTTTCTCTAGTCAAAACAAAATAAAATAATTTTTCCGACTGAAAGCGGATGCACCTGATTACCTCCACAATGCAGGCGTCTATCAAGTGTCATGTGGCTGCGGCAAAGTGTATGTAGGCGAAACGGGAAGAACTGTTAAAGAACGTATTAAGGAACACGAATGGCACACGCGGCTAAAAAAAAGTGCAAAATCTGCAGTAGCGGAACATCACGAGAACTGTGGCTCTGACATCGATTTTAATAACGTACGTGTACTGGCTAAAGAAACAAACATTTATAGAAGAAAGGTCCGAGAAGCGGTTGAAATTTCTAAGAATGCCTCTAATTTCAATAGAGAGGACGGCTATAGGCTTCCGCCATCGTGGCTCCCCGCCATCAAGGAAGTAAATACGCGGCCGCAGTGTGTGAGCGGCATAAACAATGCGCTGCAAGTCACCTCGGCGGACAATAATATTTAGGGTAAACATTCCCCCTCTCTTGCCCTGTCCGTTTCGAATCTAGCCACTGATGACGATCAACCAATAGCGATCGCAGGCATTTCAACCAGTAACCCTTCTCCAGCATAAGTGTGGAATAGTGCCTTTGTATCCAATGACGACGACCGCCAATGGTATCCACAGGAGATGAGCTACCAATAATCCTTCTCCAGCATAAGTGTGGAATAGTGCCTTTCAATCCAATGACGGCAACCGCCAATGGTATCCACAGGAGATGAGCTACCAACGCCCCTTCTTCTGTATTAGCCTATGACTATGGCCCACCAATGGTAGCCATATGGATTTTAACCAATACTATCACTTCTCCAGCACGAACGCCAGAAAACTCCCCCTTTATAAGTGGACGCGACACTCGTCTCTGACAGTGTTCTAGCAGTAGTGGACACCAAAAGATCCTGAGAAAGATCCCAGCAGATGGGTCGAAACGTCGAACATTTTAGAAGAAACATGATGCCGGCCTAATAACCCAGAAGATTTCAACTTCAGTAGTGGCAATGTTCATTACCAGTAGTCGCTTCAGCAGTCTGTTAGGTAATGCACGTCACTCTGACACATCCCACTTCCGTACCTATTATTACGAATGTATTTGTGAAGACGTACTGACGAGCAGTCATGAGCCACCCCAGGGCCGCCCACCCCAGCTCTTTCGAAGCAAGTCACACCTGGTGCAGTCTCTGGGATGTCCAGTGACAGGTCGACGACTGGCCTGCAGTATTTGTCAGAGCTGGCTGCAGACGATGACAGATGCTACAAGACTGGAGCAGACTAGATTTATGTTTACTCATTCCACAATGTTGCGCAGACGATGGAAGCGGCATAGTGCCAGTTACAGGCATCATGTAATCCAGCCAACCACTTCGACAGTACTACGCTGTGTCTACAATGTTCCAACCTCAGCAACCCTAGACGTGTGGCAACCACAATTGCTGTAGTGCCATGGGAAGGCTTGACTCAGACCAGCTCGGTCATTTCACAGCTTGTGGCAGAGTCATGCGGCGACAGTCCTCTGTCGCTTATCATCTGGTTACAGACCCCAGTTTCTGAAATAGGGGCGTAACAGTCCTCCCCTTTTAGTTGAATTGGTACACCAGATCGCAGACTGGCATTATTTCTGAAAAATCACTTACAATTCAACTCACATTTTCACGTTCATGCACATTTTCGTTCGAGCTTCACTTGAGCTGTTCCAGCCCATCTTACAATATCCAGCGACTGGGGTGTACACATTCGCTAAGCACGACCTACTCAGTCGACACATCGTGTACAAGGAGATCAAGAGGGTGGTCATAAACAGGCTGAAACGACGAGAGCCACAGTCAAGGTGGTACCTGAGGCTGAGCTTGTAGCCTCACCCTCACTTATCGACCTTAATTACAGTGAAAAATTAAACCGTGTGTACTTAATAGAAATTTGGGAAAAACATCGTCACCGAAGTTAATTTGTCGGTAAAAAGGGAGGAATGGGTTACATCTAAATGAAAGGAAAAATTCTAATAAAATTGGTGGAAATTAATTTTGAGAAAATGGTAAAATTAATAAAGAAAGTAAATGTGCAGTCGTTACGTTAACAATTAATTGGCGTTAATTAGATATTTGAGATTTGGGGAAAATTACGGTCGCCAGTCCTATGGAGAATTACTATAATAACTGAAAATGAAAGATTAATGCACATATAATTAGCACTAAATGCGTGGCAACTGAAGGTTGACACTTGTTGTGTGAAAACTGAATGTTTGTCAGAATTAAAAAACTTCGATACACTCTGACTTAATTTAGCAAAATAATTAATAAAACCAGAAAATTGAAAGTAAATTTAGTGACTGAAATTAATAGTGAACTTTGTTTCTGAAGCATTACGAAATTCAATAAAATAAGCTTAGTCTTGGGATACCTCAACAATCATTTCAAAAGCTACTTGAATCTAAGCAATTTAGAAATAAGAGATTTAAGTTTGAACTTGAATTAAATGATTCTGAACAATTAACAATAATAACATTTAATACGTACCAAGGTGAGCTGCAGTCACAGGTAAGCTAAAATATGGTAACAAAACTGGCACTTTTACTTTTGTGCTTGTGTAATCTAAGTATTGTAGCCAGTTATGAATACTTTAACTGAACTTTGAAATTAAAGTAGTGAAATGGGATGATATTACTTAAATGCTGGCGTTTGAATTTCAACGACACTTGGGTTCATTCCAGAAAAGGAAGGGACCCTACTTGGGAATGCAATTGGGGCTATGAGCAACAAAGGTTCATTCTAAGTTGCTGTATTTTTGTGATGCAATAGTTTTCAAAGCTGAGGTCTGCCATACAGTTCTAAAAGTTTACGTGCTTTTAGTCTTCCTTGTTGGTTGATTAAAGGTTTGAAGCCGTCGATCGAGGAGGTGGCGACAGACTCTCATTGTCGGCCGTCGCTGCTACAGAAGCTGGATGTTGGCGCGCCTCCTTCTCGACAAGGGCACCAGACGAGACGGGCTCTTGATGTGCGCCTTCTAATTTTTCCCGTCCGTGACACCATGTCAGAAACTATCATAGCAAGTCGAGTGCAATTACATGCTGCCAAACCCTGAAAGCGTGGCAACTCGCGGCAGCGTCACACAACACACCTGCTCAACCGCACTACCCCAGTCAGACTCTCGTCTGCCCGCGCTCCACGCGGCCGAGTTCACACTACCAAAGATCCTAAACACTTCGGTTCTCCACACGACATATCGATGTAATAGTTCGATAGCATAGTTTTCCCTAAGCCAGACCCAGCGTAAAAATACAAATAATATTTACAAAACAAAACAATTATACATCGACATAAATTCGTATATATATATATATATATATATATATATATATATATATATATATATATATATATACAAATAGTAAAACAATTACAATATATAAAGACACAGGAATGTCATATCTTGAGGTAACAAAACAAGGAAAAAATTTATAGTACAGTAGATGGAAATGGGAGGTTATGTATTTCCGGCGTTACACATGCCCCACATTGTCTGAGGATGTTCGTGTAACCTAAACAGACTCAGAAAATGTCCCAAAAAGGGAAAAAAAACAACGGAAATGCATATGCTCAAAACATCAAGAAAATTTAGCATTAGGCTAATTAACCATAAACCAATTTTTAGACCATAGTAATTGAGTGGAGACACTCCTAACCTTATTCCACTGTGTCATCTTACACAAAAGAAAACAGGTTGACAACATATTAAAATTCATAGAAAACATAGAAAATGGTTTAGCTATTCTAAAATCATCAAAATTTCTAACAGTGTCAAGAAATGGAATGCTATTTACAAAATTAATCAGAGTGCATGGTCATAAAAACAGGTAGATCAAAATACACTAATTAATTATTAATTACATAGAATACACATTTTTATAACTTTTCATAATTAATATTCTCGCCATGAGAGTCCACTTAACGCTAAACAAGAAAATAATATACAGCAGATCGACAAAAACATACATATTGACAACAGAATTCTTTCACATCAGCTATCCGGGAAGAAAAACAACTCCGCCTTCCCTACTCGCAAGTACAAAGATTGCCGAGAGCGGCACAAGAGCCGACAGCAGCTCCGCCTGGCCAGTATTGTTGCGCCCGCCTGTGCGGCAGGCTTGATCTCACTCGCCTGTGTAATGACATTTCCAGAACGTCTGTTTCACTGAATTCTTTCGAAAAAACTCTCACCCGAGTAATCCCAAGGAGTCCATTAAGACTATCGCAGTGGATAACGCATCACTGTTCATCACACGCATGTACTAGCCTGAATCTTAAAACAGCGTCGAAGTACATTGGCAATGACTATTACACACATATTCATTAAATCTTACAGCTAGTTACAAAATCATATTTACATTCCTTAATCTACCGTGACTCAGCTGAAAACTTAAACTAGCAGCTTGGATTTTTCAATGGATAAATAATCAGTTACCCTTAAATCACTAAATAAAAATTAATTACTTATTAATTACAACTTCTTTAATGACCTCTTGGTCCTGCAAAAGCATGGCAACATGGCAAATCCTTAACTCTTACACTCTATATTTATACTGTACAAATTACCCATTCTGTGGTATTAATCAATCCTAGGTTGATACTATTTGAAGTCTACAATGTTCCGTATACCTAATAGTTTTCCATATCTTGGATATTCTAAGCAATAAGCATTTGTGTGAGGTATACCAATGACTTTATATGGTCCATTATAAACAAACTTAAATTTAGAGATTTCATTGTCTATTTCGCTCGATTTCTCATGAGCTTTTACAAGTACTAAGTCTCCGATGCAAACTTAGCTAAAAGCGCTTTAGCGCCATGATGACATATGCGAGCAACGGCTTTTAGCTTCATTATTTCTCGCAAACAATCCTTTTTCACACCAATGCTAATGTCAATCCGTGGAGGGCATTTGATTATCTCTTCCATTAAACTTTTCCTTTTGTCATCTAACGGGATCTCCTCACGTTACAGTAGTTCAAATTCATGTCTACGTCAATGGCATCCTACCAGTTATCAATGTGTATAGGCTGGTATTGCCTATGCACACCATCTCCTGCCTCGTCAAATATAACTACTACTGTTTCACCTTGTGACATACATGTCAAAGTTTTGCTTTCGCAATTAATCACTGCACAGTACTTTAATAGCCAATCTAACCCGATAATTACTTCCGTAGTTAACTCTGGCACGACGACGAACTCTTGTTCAAATCGTGCCCCACATATCTCGAAGTTGACAAAAATCTGTTTTGTGACCGGCTTACTGGCCTTCCCAGTAGCACCGATAATTTTCACTCCTGTTACTGGCATAACTACGATACCAGGTCTGTCTTTCAGTAACTCAAATATTTTCCCAGATACAGTACACAGTTCTGCACCGGTGTCAATCAACATGTTTAGTTGTAGATCGTGCATATTAACAGACACTACTAACTGTCTACACTTATCCTTGACTGTTTCTTTATTTTCCCACAATAAATCTTCGTCTGTATCCAGGTCATTTCAGAAAAAAACCATCCGGCTTTGATCCTAAATCCGGCTTATCTGGCGGCTTTTTCAGCCTCTGTTCACATACAGTTTTAATTTCAACACGTTTGTCCTGAGGCTTAGTCTGTAGCTTCGCCTCCAATACTGAAACCTTTTCCTGTAACTCAACTAGTGAGTGTTGCTTTGCTATCAATTCACTAATTGTCACCTTCGTTGATTCCTCTATGGTCAGATTGATCTCATCTGCCAATCTGCCTGGAGGAATGTGCCCAGTAGTATCTGCAATTAGTTCCTCTGGATCTGCGCAACCCACACTGCTAGCGTCAGACCGTATAACGTCAGCTCTAACGTCATACAAGCTGTAATCTACGTGCGTTTCTACCAATCGTGTCCGGCTACCACTAAAATTTTCGTAATCTTTCTCCTTGATACTCTCGCAATGATTAAACTGGAGTTTTGCGTCGGATGGGTCGGCCACTTGTATCACTATAACTTTCGGTAAAGTCTGCCGGTCAGGGCCAGAACTTTCCGTTACTACTTCAACATCCAACTCTTGCGAGACGAAACACGACGAACATAGCTCGTGCTCCCCATTAACATCAACTATTTCTGGTAAAGTCTGCCGGTTAGAGCCGGAACTTTCTATCACTTCACAAACACTATCTTCCTGCGGTACGAGACGCGGCAAAACCTGCACGCGCTCCCCATAAACTCTTCTCCCATACAGGCTCCTGTAATCTCTTAGTTCGTCGTATAAGCAACCGAACTGCCTTAACCAGACCTCATCCCTCTCTGCATCCCCTCGCTCGATGACGGACGTGTTATCTGACATCTGATCTTCTCTCGACAATTGCGAATCATTCTTAAACTCAATCTCCAGTTCCGCTGTGGGTGTTACAGTTGCCACTTTATAATCGATTTCCGGAACACTACTTCAATTGTTCTCACTGACAGTGAACGTCTACTGCCGTGTCTACAGCTAATCTACTACTTGTGGGCGCACTCCTTTCTCTTAACACTGGCACTCTCTCCCGCCGTTGATAATTCCATACGGAATTTTCATAACGACGACACCTCGGTTTTCTACTGTTATTGGGCCGCCAAAATTTCTCCACGCTCGGTCGGCCCCTCACCGGCGCGGCTAATGGTTTCCCTGTTTCGTCCCAGCAGATACGCTCCCCGGATGCTGCTGAGGCGGCTGATCACAGCCTCTGGCGTTATTACTATTCTGCGAAGCCCGTATCACGCTAGTATGATACTGGTTTCCGCCATTCCTGTTATTATTTGCATTGTACCGATTGTCATTACGGCCCGAACCACTATTGTTATTGCTGCCAAGATTGATGTATGCATTATTCCCATAATTATCACTGTTGTGGTTGCTGTGGTATCCCTTGTTGTTACCACGGCCTCTTCCACTGTCGCGATTATTGCGCCAATTGTCCTCGTCCTCAACTCTTTCCAGGAAATCATTGATTGTCCTGTAATTGCTTCCTACGTAGCGTTTTGTATCATCTGGAAGCTTCTTGTAGAGTTCCCAGACTATTTCGGATTCCGTGCTGCGATCACGCAAATATACCAACTTGCGGATCCAGCACTCACAAAACTCTTTCATCGAGCCGCGCGAATTCGCATCGAAAGGCCTCGATACGACAAATTCGTGCCAGACACTTTGTTGTTTTTGCTCTGACCAGTATTCAGCCAGAACCAAATTTTAAACTCGTCAAAAGTCAGGTTCGTGATGTTGAGGTTTAAGCCCCAACGCTTGGCATCACCAGCCAACACGTCAATAATCACATTAATTTTTCTCTCATTAGTCCATGATCTGGGTAAAACTCCTACACAATTTTTGATGAAATCCGTCACGTGTATACCGCCTTTTTTCAAGGGATCGTACCGCTCCTCTTTCGTCAACAATTCCGAACTATGTGCACAGATTGGCAGATAGCTCTGTCTTTCGTCAAGTTTCTTTTCTAATTCCGAAATTCTCGTAATTACTTGGCAAGTGGTTGTCGCAAGCGTTTCCGCTTCCCTCTTTTTCTCTTCGCAGGTATTAGCCTGCTTCCTCACTTTGGGATCTACTTCGGATACTAAAGCCTTTAAAGTTTCCACCTTATTTTGATCCTCTTTTTTCACTAATTGAATTTGTTCCGTCACCTTATTCTCGATGATCGGAGCAACTGCTTCTCCTACACTTTTCTCAATTCTGCTAATTTCGGAATCAAAACGAGTATTTATGCTCGCAATTTCCGCCTGAACGCCTATCATTTCCTGTTTAAGATTACCGATTTCGGTATTAATCACAACAATATCTTCTTTGATTTTATCAACTTTTGTGTTAACAACTCCAACATTGTTGTTAACAACATTAATAGCTTTGTTCTGATTGTCTAGCTTCCGTTCAATTTTTTCAGACAGAGTTTCTTGCTTGGCAGCCTGAGCTTTAATTTCTGCCGATTGAGTTTCTATCTTCCTAGACTGAGCTTTGATTTCGTTAATCAAAACATTCAATAAATCAGCTAAATTCCTGGTAACCAGCGGTTTTACTTCCGTAGCGGGTGCCTCTTCAATTGTCCCTCCGTATTCGTCATCAAGGGGTTCAGATTTAATTATCACTTCCGATTCCGAAATATTTGCTAAAGTTTGGAATTCCATTTCTGCTCTTTGTTGCGTTTCGGCTGTCGCGTCTTTCATGCTAGCCGCCTGCCCCTGAACAATGGGTACCGCGGTGCGCGTTTCCCACTGTTCGACCGATTGTTCCATATCCAAGTCTAGCAAATTTTGGTAATTGTTGCCTTCACTCATTTTCATAATTTTCAGTATAAATGCCAAATATCAAATATAATTAGGGTTACTCCCAATAGTTATTCACGCTGACGTAACAGTCTGTTCGTAACCAGTACTTTGTTACGAGATTTGCACAATACAAAATTCGTGTCCAGAACAACCTCAATTCTGAAGATTGTCCTGTCACCAGGTCGCCACGTGTAACCTCCCACTCACTTATCGACCACAATGACAGTGAAAAATTAAACTGTGTGTACCTAATGGAAATTTGGGAAAAGCAATCGTCACCGAAGTTAATTTGTCGGTAAAAAGGGAGGAAAGGGTTTCATCTAAATGAAAGGAAAGATGCTAATAAAATTGGTGGAAATTAATTTTGAGAAAATGGTAAAATTATTAAAGAAAGTAAATGTGGAGTCGTTACGTTAACAATTAATTGGCGTTAATTAGATATTTGAGATTTGGGGAAAATTACGGTCGCCAGTCCTATGGACAATTACTGTAATAACTGAAAATGAAAGATTAATGCTCATATAATTAGCACTAAATGCGTGGCAACTGAAGGTTGTCACATGTTGTGTGAAAACTGAATGTTTGTCAGAATTAAAAAACTTCGCTACACTCTGACTTAATTTAGCAAAATAATTAATAAAATCGGAAAATTGAAAGTTAATTTAGTGACTGAAATTAATAGTGAACTTTGTTTCTGAAGCATTACGAAATCAATAAAATAAGGTTAGTCTTGGGCTACCTCAACAATCATTTCAAAAGCTACTTGAATCTAAGCAATTTAGAAATAAGAGATTTAAGTTTGAACTTGAATTAAATGATTCTGAACAATTAACAATAGTAACATTTAATACGTACCAAGGTGAGCTGCAGTCACAGATAAGCTAAAATATGGTAACAAAATTGGCACTCTTAATTTGTGCTTGTGTAATCTAAGTATTGTAGCCAGCTATAAATACTTTAACTGAACTTTGAAATTAAAGTAGTGAAATGGGATGATATTACTTTAATGCTGGCGTTTGAATTTCAACGACACTCGGGTTCATTCCAGAAAGGAAGGGACCCTGCTTGGTAATGCAATTGGGGCAACGAGCAACAAAGGTTCATGCTAAGTTGCTGTATTTTTGTGATGCAATTGTTTTCAAAGCTGAGGTATGCCATACAGTTCTAAAACTTTACGTGCTTCCAGTCTTCCTTGTTGGTTGATTGAAGGTTTGAAGCCGTCGATCGAGGAGGTGGCGACAGACACTCATTGTCGGCCGTCGCTGTTGCAGAAGCTGGATGTTGGCGCGCCTCCTTCTCGACACGTTCACCAGGCGAAACGGGCTCTTGATGTGCGCCACATAATGCTTCCCGTCCGCGACACCGTGTCAGAAACTATCATAGCAAGTCAAGCGCAATTACATGCTGCCAAACCCCGAAAGCGTGGCAACTCGCGGGAGCGTCACACCTGCTCAACCGCACTACCCCAGTCAGACTCTCGTCTGCCCGCGCTCCACGCGGCCGGGTTCACACTACCAAAGATCCTAAACACTTCGGTTCTCCACACGACCTATCGATGTAATAGTTCGATAGCACAGTTTTCCCTAAGCCAGACCCAGCGTAAAAATACAAATAATATATATAAATAACGTCCGTGAGTGGCGAAGAGCCACATCCTACACGAGGTGACCCTGTTAACGTAGAACACGGCGGATCTATAGGAGAAAACCTTGAAAAAAAATCTCACATTCCAAATCCTCAATGCGTGTGTACTCGAGTCGAGCGGCAGTGAGGTCAGCGTCTGTCCATCTAGTAGGTGCGGCTGTATTATATGCTCCAGGAACTGACAATCCCTGGATCTAAACACCCAGTGGAAACACTGGACCAAAACTTACAAGCTATCATGATTCGTGAGAGTAATGACAGAATTACCCCAGGTGGTAACCAATCCACTCGTCGACAGACGACAACTGGGTTTTCGGTTTCTGGGGAACCCGGGCCGTCACGATCAGAGTTCTCAAGCAAACTTCGTCCCAAGGTTCCCATGTACATTGGTACCTTTAACATTCAGACCCTAATTCAACCTGGAAAATTACACAACTTAGTAACAGAGCTAGACCAACAAAAAATTAAGATCTTAGCGTTACAAGAAACTAGATTCACGGATGAAAATACAATAGACTATGGAAACTATCGCATCTTCAAGAGCAAGACTGACAAACGAATTGCCAATGGTACGCCACTCCTGGGCATGGCATTTGCGGTGCACAGAAATATATTAGGCTCAATTAGAGAGGTCTCTTCCATAAATAATCGCCTCATGACCATTCGTATCCAGTGCGCCAACAAGAAATACACACTGATAAATGTTCATGCACCCACAAACTTGAAGATGTCATGGCCAAAATTCCCCGGGATGATACCAAAATCTTAATGGGAGATTTCAATGCACAAATTGGCAAAGAGAAAGAACACCAAAAAACTGTAGGAAAATATCCAGCACACAGATTCACCAACAGAAACGGACTGAGATTTATTGAACTATGCCAACAAAATCATCTAAAAATAATGTCTACATCTTTGAGAAAAAAACCTAGAAAACAAAAGACCTGGAGGTCCCCCATACAAGAGATCGGCGAATATCAGATTGACCACATACAGAAAGAGATCCATGATGTCCAAGTCCGCAGAGGGGCGAACATTGACTCAGACCACTACTTAACACGCATTAAAGTGAAATTCACCCCAAAAAAATTCTATCCGAAGAAAACACACATGATGAAATTTGACACACGAACAATCAAAGAAACCAATCTGAAGGAGGAGTGGGAAAAGGAACCAGCTGACTCTTGGGAAAAATTTCGAACAAAAATTACAAAGAAGGCAAAAGAACTGATCCCATTGAAAAAGAACACAAAACACCCCTGGTGGGACTCTGGATGTGAAAAAGCGCTGGAAGAAAGAAAGAAAGCCTTTCTGAAGTATAACAGTAAAAAATCCCCAGAAAATCTAGATCACTTCCACAACACCAGAAGACAAGTGGCAAAAACAATCAGACAAGTCAAGAGGAAGTACCTCAAGGAACAGTGTGAGTCTATTGAAGAAAATTTCCGTAACTATAATGTACGAGACTTCTATAAGACCTTTGCTGGGAGAATCAATGGATACGGCTCACGAAATCTATGTTTCAGAAAACCAGATGGAAAACTAGCGCTCACAAATCGGGAAAATTGTGAGGAGCTGGCGAGATACTTTTCCGGACTCCTCAATTGCCCTGAACCTTCTTCAAGATTCCCTCAAGAAACTGCTGTCTACACAAATCCAGAATCCCCACCACCTACACTAGAGGAGATCCAAAGACATATTCATAGACTGAAAAACAACAAGGCATCCGGAGAAGATAATATCACTGCAGAACTACTTAAAAATCTTGGACCAAATTCCCTCAAATAACTCACTCAAATCATCACAGACATTTGGCAGACAGAAAAATTACCAGAAGATTGGAAATGCGCCCTAATTCATCCACTGCATAAAAAGGGAGACATGGCAGATATAAACAACTATCGAGGAATCTCCCTTCTCCAAGTCACTTATAAAATCCTCTCACCTTGTCTTCTTCAACGAACACAAGAACTCGAACACAGTATTGGTGAATACCAAGCTGGCTTTCGCCCTCACCGATCCTGTGCAGAACAAATTTTCAATTTGAAGACAACACTAAAATACAAAGCAGTCAGAAACAGTCCGATCATTTGTTCCTTTGTTGATTTCGCAAAGGCTTATGATTCAATCGATAGGCAATCTCTCTTTATTATCCTTGAGGAGCTAGGACTCGATCCGAAAACCCTAAACCTTATCAAAGAAACGCTCACAAACACAACTTCTAAGATAAAATTCCTGGGTGAAATATCAGAGCCCTTCCTGATCAAAACCGGCGTCAGAGAAGGTGACGGCTTGTCTCCACTCCTCTTCAACCTTGTCTTAGACAAAGTCATCCGAGAATGGGAAAAAGAACTGAAGAATCAAAATTACTGGAAGCCTATACAACTAGGAAGATCGAAAGATGGTATTAAAATTTCATGCTTGGCATTTGCAGATGACGGGGCCATTCTAGCAAAAAACGAGACCACAGCAATTAAACAGATAGACATTCTCAAAGAATGCGCCGAAAAAGTTGGGCTACAAATTTCCTTCCAAAAAACCAAATTCATCTGCTCAAAATTTGAAACTCAAAAACTGACTACAAAATATGGACAAATTGAGAGAGTTCCATTCTTTAAATACTTAGGCGAGGTCCTAGAACCCACAGGGGGAGAGAAAACTGCACAAAAAGTTCGACTGCAAAAACTGAAAAGAGCATACTGGAAAACCCACAACATCTACAATAAAAAATGTCTCTCCATTCACTCAAAAATACGACACTACAATACAGTAATCAAGCCCGAAGCACTATATGCCAGCGAAACACTCACACTCCATAGAAAAGGCGACCTGGAAGGCATCCTGAAAGAGGAACGCAAAATTATCAGAAAGATTCTTGGCCCAAAAAGAACTGAAGATGGATACAGGTTACAGTCTCGGAAAACTACAGAAAAATTATCTAACCTCGCCGCAGACATCCGGAAAAGAAGACTAAAATTTTACGGTCATATCCACAGACTCCCAACACCCAGACTCTCCCACAAAATTTTAATATACATTGAAAAATTGAAAACCATACCCTGGATAAAAGAAACCAAAACAGATCTAGCAAATGCACAAATAAATTCTTCAGAAGTTATAAACAGAAATGTATACAGGCAAAAAATCAATAGTTGGAAAGTACAACCCGAGAATGAAGTTTGCAAGAGACAGGTGACAAAATGGACAGAGGAAAGAAAGAGCATTCATGGGGAAAGAATGAGAGAAGTTTGGAGAATTAAAAAATTGAATTGGAAAAGCATTGCGTGATCCGTATGGGTCCAATCGCACATAATAATAATAATAATAATAATAATTTACAAAACAATTATACATCGACATAAATGCATATATATATATATATATATATATATATATATATATATATATATATATATATACAAATAGCAAAACAATTACAATATATAAAGACACAGAAATGTCATTTCTTGAGGTAACAAAACAAGGAAAAAAAATTATAGTACAATAGATGAAAATAGGAGGATATGCATTTCCCTCGTTACAAGGTGCTTATTGCCATAACTTTGCGGTGGTAATTTCTGCGGGTTTGTTTCATTTGCTGAAGCATTTGCTCTACACTCTATAACGCTTCTTCTGCACTGCTATTAGGTTAGAGATTTAAGGAGGATAGATTGTAAGGTAGGCTAGAGTATCATACCTTGCAGCGTTTTACATACTTTCGCGTCTGAATGGAGTTTACTGTATCTCCTGATTCCATTACCATATGATAGCAATCACTTCACGTATGCTGCAGTATTGTTACATAAGCCTGAGTAAAGTTGCGAGACCTCCACATTTTGTTGGTGGTTCTCCTGTCTGTTATCGCCCTTCTAATTTCAGCAGCTCATCTCACCTCAGGGTCCTACAAGTTTCCAAGGATTGTACATTTATTATTAACATTTGCATCCCAAATAATACATAGCATGTTATAGTATACGAGGGGCGTTTGAAAAGTCCGTTCAAAGTCCGAGAGATGGCTCCACCGGCGCGTATCGAGGTAATGTTTAGTTAGTAGCATTTTTGGAAAGAACGCGCACCTAGTTTCGTCCATATTGGTCAATTTCTTTGTGTTTGGCATTCGTGTGAATAAAGGAAGTCGAGCGATGGTCAAAAAATGGACGAAAATGATTGTCGTGTGGTGATTAAACACTACTTTATGAAAGGTAAAACGCCTCAGGAGACTAAAGAGAAGCTTGATAAACACTACGGTTACTCTGCACCTTCTATTAAAACAGTTTATAAGTGGTTTCAAAATTTTTGGAGTGGCCATATGGGCACAAGTGACGCTGAACCTTCTGGACGCCATGTGGAGGTTAGGACTCCAGAAATCATTGATAAAATCCATGATATGATGATGGATGACAGAAGAGTTAAGGTGCGTAAGATTGCTAGTGCTGTGGGCATGTCGAATGAACGGGTACATAATATTTCGCATAAACATTTGGACATGAGAAAGCTTTCCGCCAAGATGGGTTCCGCGATTGCTGTCGCTCGATCAAAACCGGAATCGTGTGAAGTGTTGCAAGGATGGTTTGCAGCTGTTCAGGAAGAATCCGCAGGACTTAAAGCGTCGTTTCGTCACTGTGGATGAAAC
This sequence comes from Schistocerca cancellata, assembly GCF_023864275.1. Taxonomy (NCBI): domain Eukaryota; kingdom Metazoa; phylum Arthropoda; class Insecta; order Orthoptera; family Acrididae; genus Schistocerca; species Schistocerca cancellata. The sequence goes on from NC_064627.1 coordinate 983,815,373, forward strand.
ACGTATACATTACTAGACTCCTATGATCAAACAAAAATCTAAACAATGGATTACCAAGGGAGTATATGCACCGAAAAAGGCGAAGACCATTTCTTCGGCCGGAAAGGTTATGGCGACCGTCTTTTGGGATTCGCAAGGGGTAAAACTATTACAGGTGCATATTATTCATCGTTATTGGACCGTTTGAAAACCGAGCTGCCAGAAAAACGCCGGCGATTGGACCGCAAAAAAATCCTTTACCATCACGACAATGCACCAGCAGTCTCCTCAGCAGTTGTGGTCGCAAAATTATTGGAAATAGGATTCCAACTCGTTTCACATCCCCCTTTTCTCCAGAATTGGCTCCTCAGACTACTGTTAGCTCCCCAATTTGAAGAAATGGCTGGCGGGACAAAGATTTTATTCAGACGAGGAGATGATTGCAGCAACTAATAGCTATTTTGCAGACTTGGACATTTCCTATTATTCGGAAGGGCTCAACAAATTAGAACAGCGTTGGACGAAGTGTATAAGTCTAAAAGAAGACTATGTCGAAAAATAGAAAAGGTTTACCCCAAACATGTAACTAATTTTTATTTTTTGCACGGACTTATAAACGCCCTTTGTAAGTGACATTACTTGAACGCCAAGTTTTGGAATCAGCAAGGATTTTAATCAGGTTGTGACGCAGTCCTGTCATATTTATAGAAGGGCGAAGGTATATGGTAGGTATGCAGTGATTCCATACCAAGAAACTGACAACCAATGACGATAACTGTCATACTGGGGGATAGCGACTGCTCTGGATACTTCTGCTTCCATCCAAACGAACGAATAAGTGTGTCTATCGGTCCCTGGGATGCTGCTGCAGTAATATATTCTTACCATGAGCTCTGCTGGCTGTCGTAGTAATTCGGGGTGGTCCTCCATAACTGCTGGCTCTGTCTGTTCTCCGCTGACGTCTCCGACTCTAGATGTTGCTTATTCGATTGCCTGATCCCGCATATATGTACTTCTTACTTATTTGTTTGAAGGAGTAGTGTTTATTCTTTCGGGAATGTGAAACACAATGTTTATTGAAGGAGGAGGTGTGAGAAGGGGAAGGAAAGGGAAGGGATTATAGATATCAGGTGCATCAGGGTTTTGTGCGTCAATGGAAGTCCGAGCTACGAACGACGGCATAAAAACTTTGGAAATAAACCGCTGTTACACTAACACATCTTCTAGCAATTTAATTTTACATCCTTACTTAACGCGAAACTATATCAAACAAAGTAGTTACCAATTACAGCTCAACAGTGCGATGAGCCGATGTTAATACTCCAACGAAACATCCTAGCCAGGTTTAAAGAATAATCACTGTACTTTTTTTGTGCAGCACACAGGGTTAATCAACAGCAGATAAAATAATGCAGCCCTAACAGTTGAAATGATTTAACATTACCGAATGAAAGTTCAGTGGTGATTGGTCTCGTATACGTGTGGGAAATTGGATACAGGTTTGGACATAGTATCTGAGGACTCTCGTAAAACACCAAATATTATCTGCTGGAAAGAGTTTCTGGTTAATCTAGGGAAGAAAAATGGCCAATACGGTGACACACTGGTGAAGCTGTGAACCGGTATTTGGGAAAACGACGGTCCCAGATCCAGTATAGCAGTGTGCTCCGATTTCCGTAAATGGTATACCGAAGGTATCAGGATGATTCCAGTGAAGAGGACTAGACCAATTTCGAACTTCATAATTTTCAGTTGCAGCTTCGTCAATGTCTTTAATGACCAATTCCTCGACGATACGAGATCCTTCCTTTCCGAAATGCTGATTCTGGCCTTTTTCATTTATAAGTGAGGCAATCTAAATGTTAAGTTTCACTTTCATCGTAATGTATACATACAAGTTCCATTCGGTGCTGAAAGACCTTGCTTCTCGGTCTTCCCTCCTCACTAGAATTACTAGAGCAGTCAGATTTCTCTCAGCTGCTGGAAAAGAGTACATATACAGCCTAATGCGGATCCGCTGCGTTCACTTGATGGATACAGATAATTTCCTTTGTGTCCCCGATGAAATATTGTCACGAAGCACGCTTCACATTAAGTGTTGATTCCTCGTTGTCAAATGTGGAGTCCTGCCCACTCGCCTCGTGTAGGGTGCCTAAAGGAAGCTGCGTTCTCTGAATGCTGACAACAAATCAAGCAAGTAACATTAGTAATTTTTATTACAAATAAGAAGAATGACAATATTTAACTTGTATTTACCATATGTGTCGCAGGCGATTGGCGACAGGCAATTAGTAATGATCTTCGCTATAGTTAATGTCCTAACAAGCAGTGGATATGGATCACTAATAACTGTTGTCGTTGCACTCTCTGCTAGGCCGTGCTAATACTCTGCGAATCCTGTCCACTAATGTCCGGCCTAGACTGGCAGGCTCAGCGCTTGTCCGCCGCTCGTGGTCTCGCGGTAGCGTTCTCGCTTCCCGAGCACGGGGTCCCGGGTTCGATTCCCGGCGGGGTCAGGGATTTTCACCTACCTCGAGATGACTGGGTGTTTGTGTTGTCCTCATCATTTCATCATCATCCAGGAAAGTGGCGAAATTGGACTGAGCAAAGATTGGATAATTGTACGGGCGCTGATAACCACGCAGTTGAGCGCCCCACAAACCAAAACATCATCATCAGGCTCAGCGCTTATATTCACTTCGGCTACACGCCGCTGCTATCGTGGTGACGTCCTGATCAGCGCGCTATTCGCCGACGTCGCCTCACTGCCTTCTCTTGTCTTGCGTTTTTCCTCTTCGTTCCGATGCTTGTGGCTACGCCAGAACATTAAGGATATTTACATGCACAACGCGGAAAACAGACTACATTTGGTCATCTGTTATTTAACTGAAATATGAACAAGAATTTTAAACTTCCAATCGGATTATGGCATGTCATAATCGCACCTCTGAAAGTGGCGAGAAAGTTTCAACCAGGAAGTTTACAACATCACTTTATGTGCATAACACTACATGTCACTTTTCGCCCAATAGTAAAGACCGCATTTCGCCTTTGGAAGAAAGTGAAGTATACAAAATACTTGTGACTCTGGCAAGTTCTGTACAGGTCAGTCTGTTAGAGCAGTATCCACCCACTTGAAGCAACACCAAAGAAACTGGAACCTTAAGAATGGAGACTGCTTTTTCAGACCCCTTGTTTAGAGAGGCCCATAGCTACATTTGTACAACCGGAAGTCTTACATCACATCCATAAATGGATGAAGATGAAATAATGGAAATTTATAAAGTCCCTTTTATCCCAAGCATAATAGTTCCCTTACTCGCCACTTACAGCTACAGACACTACTCGTAGCCCTAGTCAGGCATTGTTGAATATTATCCCTCCTACGCATGTGCCCTATTTCTCTTTTATTTTATTTACTAATGTCTCACTTGTCCTCTTACAAATGTTTACATTGTATAATCGCTGCTGCTTCAGCCATCTGCTAAGTCTAAATTGTATTGCTTACCTGCTTGTAATATTGGATATGTTAAAGACACGATTATTTTGTTGAGTTAATCTCTTGGAACATTTCACGAAATTCTATTGACCCACTTATTTTCTTCCTTGAGCAATTGTTGTAAAGTAAGTTCATTATTTAATGTGCCACATATTTAATCTACTGTTCAATAGTTTTCCTCTTATTTAAGCCTAAATCAGTCATTAATAACTGTCATCTTAGGAAACCAACTGAGATACTCAGTAGATGCACCAGTAAAAATCCTTGATCCTACAAAAATTCATGGCAACACACATTTACCTTTGTACCAGGTAATGGTATAACAGCCGGAAACCGGTTGCTAAAATAAAAAATAGATTTTTTCGAATATTACACCAGTGTCACGTGTGCTAACATTCACAATAATCTCAGGTTTATTACACATTACATTTTTACCTGCAGCTTCGCCAACATAAGTGTAAGTCAGATATGCTGCACACATACCTTCCTCCTTCCTCTATCGGTCCATCTCTTCCTCCTCCCTCTCTCTTCCCCGATGATATATAACGGTTTTCTGCTGAGTAGATGCTCGTTAATCAACAGTCCATTTGAGAACCAATTGCGAAGTTACCTATGTTGCTCACACTTCAGGTAAATGAACTGTTCGCGCCTCTGTTTCGAAAAAAAAAAAAAATCTGGACGTAGCCTGGCGTCGAACCGTGCACGTCTGCTTACAAGGCCAGCAGATAACTCGATGAAAATAAAAACCTGAATCTGTGATCCTACAGTCAAATTGTCTATGCATTGCCTAGAACTGCAAAATAAAGAAATAATCAGACTGATTAAATGAAGATAAATGACTAATTAGTACAAAATGTCCTATCCTAACGTCTGTAATTGATGTAGACGACAAAGAACTATGCTGAGTAATGTTAATTCAGCGCAGTATAACTCAAGTAAACGGAAAGTGCTCTTAATATAATTCATTATAATACAGACAGAAATAACCTTACTAATAGCAGTACTTGCGTTGAAAGTGTTACGAGAATGGTAACAGAATTCCCAAGCTAAATAATCATCCAAGACACGCGAAAACCAAATTATTTCATGATCACAATGCACATAGTATTAACCAGCTCACACTGATTCAGAGTTGTACATGGTGATTTACAAATTACCACAGGCGAGAACTCTAATGAGTACAATGCAATTGGAAAAAGTTGGATTGTCATAGTGGCTGTTCAACACTCGGAACGTATCGTCGACAATATCGAATAAATGTACTAAATCATTGGCAGATCCGCATTCTTCAAGAACCGACGTTAAAGTGTCTTCTTCAAGATCTAAACGAAAATGCCTAACATCGCTCCCATGAGAACATCACTCGAAAAAAAAAGGGCGGTCTCCATTTCAATCATGTTCCGCCGCTGCCTGCTTTTCCATTCGCTGAAGGCCATCCCCATTAAAAATACTACAGACATGATTTCATTCAACGTGACCACTTCTATGACTAAACTAATGTATTACTACAACATTTAAGTAAAGAGATGTTATAAACATTCAGTTACACTCAGACTACGTACAATAAATATAAATAAAAGTTTGTTCTTAAATAAATAAGTCAGTAGTCTTACACAAGAGTGTCCATGTTAAATGACAACAGATTGTCGTTAAATATTATTTAGACAATTATTTAGGCTCGTGTGACCGAAGTGCCTATCGACTATTTTGAAAAGCAGTGTCAGCTAACACATGCGATTGACCTGTTCCTAAATTATCATGATTTGTATTTGCAACTGTATGAAATAGTTAAATAAGTAGTTATATAAATACACAAGCATGATGAGCTGTGAGGTATTCATGCTGTGTCATTATGGAGGATATCATGCACTGACAAAAATCTGTATAATATAAAAATACAAAAGAAATCATAGTAAATAAACTAGGTACAGATAGATACGTAGCCTTTAGCTATTGAAATAACATGAAGTGATTAAAAATAGTTGATTCAGAGCAAAATGTAAAAATAGTGAGTCACTGAAAAATATTAACTTCGATGGTTTTAAGGATATTGGAAATACTGTTGTGTTGTTGGATGCACCTCATTTTTCTGAGACTGTAGATGTATTCAGATTTGCTTTGTTACAAAACCGTAATTTACTGTAGAGTTTGAAAGAGCCGTAAGAAGCAATCTTTCAACATGTCTGACACCCTGCCATAACAGATGCACAGCTAGCCATCTCAACCCTTATAGTACCAAGGGCGAGGGTGGAACTTTATGCCCATCTTTTGAAAGTATTGAAATTTAAATTGGTAATTCATATTTTACAAGTCTGATACAAATATTTATTATTTTCCCGACAGATATTGCAATTATATGAATTGTTTCAGCTACACATAGTCCATTAATTTAAGTGTAATTGCAGCTAAAGCCTACATCTTTAATCGAAGATGGGACTTCATGACAAATGTCTTATTTCATAAATTACAACATTTTTACAATGCAAACCACTTCGTCATTGAATTTCTCTTTGTGGATAGCAACAACGATCTCAGCAACGATTCATTTCTCTTTGTTTCCCAATTGCTCCTTGTACCTTATTATTCCGTGCCGTTTTTTCCAGAGTTAGAGACAACTGTGACTGAAAATGTACTGTCGCAATCTTACTGAGGGAGAAGTAATAGACATTTTAGAAGAATATGGAATTGAATTTGGTGATAGTTATGAAATGGTAAGTGGAACTGAAGAGGAATGTGTTCTGCGCGAGGATGTGGACAGTGATGGTGTACGAATAGACTCTGAAGAGAAATGTGGGCACCTGTAGAGAATGACGCAGCTGGTGAGGTTAGTCACAAGTATTCCTACAACCACTGGAAAAGCTTTTACGTCCAAACCTCTTCATATGACAAGGCGAGTAGTACAAAACATAGGGATAAAGCGACAAGGCGTAAGAAATCAAGATAAATTAGGAACAATAAGATAATTAGTTGAAATTATATCTTCTCCAGAAATTGTTAACATCATGGTAAAGCATATCAATGAAGAAGCATTGAGACAGAATTTACTCAAAACAGACACAATTGAATTCATGGCATATAAAGGATTACTTACTGGGTGACAATTATTGAACTATATGCAATAAAATCGTCATAACTTCTGAACGGTTTGCGTTAGGACGTTGCAAGGTTCACCCTGGGCATTATGGAAATTAGTATGCGGTGTTTGCTTTGGTTTGTCGACGAAGCCCACTTTCATTCGGATGCGCTCGTCAACAACCAAAATTGTCTTGTTTGGAAGACTGACACTCCGCATCTGGCGATCGAGATGTTTGTTCACTCTCAGCAGTGTCAAGTCATGCAGCAATCGGTGCGATATTCCTTGATGGCACGGTGACTAGCGAACGGTACGTGAAGGTTTTGGAGGATGATTTCATTTCCCTCACCCAAAGTGACCCTGATTTCGACAAGATTCTGGCTCAGGGGTAACCAGAGACCACTGGGATGGGCCTCGATTAGCCGCCATATCCTCCGCATGTGAACATTTGCGACTCATCTTTGTGGGGCTGTATCAAAGACAAGGTGTACAGCAATAGCCCCAAAACCAATGCTGAGCTGAAAACAGCTGCTCAAGAGGTCGTCGAGAGCACCTATGTTCCAACACTTCAGTGGGTCATGAAGAATTTTGGTATTCGTCTGCGCCACATCATCGCTGATGATGGCTGGCATTTCGAACATCTCATAACCCATATCCGAATATCTGTAGTGACGGTTACATGTTGAATAAAGTGTGTGAACCCTGTAGTTTGACCGTTTTTCATCTTGTAAATCAATAATTGTCATCCTGTATTATTACAGGGAAGGAGGGCGATAGTAAATCAGCTATTCCCGATTTATGGTCCAGTATTTCAGGAAGGTTTGTGTATATTCCTACTATGAGTACAACTAGATTCCGTCAGCTCACTAAAATAGTAAGGTTTGATGACAGAGAGACGCGAAATCAGTTCAACAAACGTGACAAGTTTGCTACAATACAAGAAGTATTTGATAAAATGAGTGGAATACTGCCAAGATATTAAGCTGCTTGGATGCACACTATTACTGTGGAAATATTGCCATTGCAGGTATCCCTTCAAGGTCCATGAAGGAGAAACCTGGAAAGTATAGTATTCTTATACGATGATCACAGACTCTAAAACCAAATACGTTCTCAGCATGGAGCCGTAAGCAGGGAAGAAAAGCATAATTCATGGTGCAATGTCACCATGGAAATACCTTACTTTTTTGTTGATTTGGCCAAAGGTTTGTGGAGGAATCACAAGCCAGCTCTCTTGGGAAGATTACTATCTAATAGGAAGCATATACCGCAGGAACAAAAAGATATCTCAAGTAGAGAATTGTAATCTAGAAGGGGATACTGAAACTCAACAGGAACTCACGGAACAATTGAATGTGACGCAGAAAGTCGTTTCTCTTCGGTTGAAATCTATGGGAAAGGCGCAGAAAGTGGGAAAATGTTCTGCGTGAACTAAATGAAAAAAATTGTTCAAATGGCTCTGAGCACTATGGGACTTAACTTCTATGGTCATCAGTCCCCTAGAACTTAGAACTAGTTAAAACTAACTAAACCTAAAGGACATCACACACATCCATGCCCGCGGCAGGATTCGAACCTGCGACCGTAGCGGTCGCGCGGTTCCAGACTGTAGCGCCTAGAACAGTTCGGCCACTCCGGCCGGCGAACTGAATGAAACACAACAAGCAACTCGAAAGACCACTTGTGAAATGCTGCTCGCCAGATACAAGTAAAGTCGATTCTCCATCTAATAGTGACAGGTGATGAAAAATGGAAATATTTTGTGAATCCTAAGCGTCGTAAATCATGGGTGAATCCAGGCAAACCATCCACATCCACTGTAAGACCAAATCGCTTTCGAAAGAAGACAATGCTCGCTGTTTTGTGGGATCAGGAGGGTGCCATCTATTTTCAGCTGCTAAAACCTGGTGAACCGTTAAAACCGATCTCTAAAAACAGCAAGTGATCGATTTAGATCGAGAATTACTAGAAAAACAATCGTAATATGGGAAAAGGGAACACAAAGTCATATTGCTCCCCGATAACGTGCCATCACACACAGCAAAACGGCTCAGGGAAGCGATCAAGCCGTTCAGTTTGGTAATACTAGGGCATGCGGCTTATTCTCCATACTTGGCTCCGTCCGATTGCCGACCGTTGTAGCCGAACGGTTCTAGGCACTTCAGTCTGGAATCGCGCGACCGCTACTGCCGCAGGTTCGAATCCTGCCTCGGACTTGGACGTGCGTGATGTCCTTAGGTTAGTTTGGTTTAAGTAGTTCTAAGTTGTAGGGGATTGATGACCTCAGATGTTAAGTCCCATAGTGCTCAGAGCCATTTGAACCATTTTCCGTCCGACTATTATCGGTTTGCGTCACTAGGACACGATCTCGCTGAACAACGCATCATTTCGTAAGAAAATGTAAAAAAATGCTCGCTGACCGGTTCGCTTCAAAAGAAGAATTTTTTGGTTTTTGGCGTCGCATTCATAGCCTGCTGGAGAGATGGGAGAAATGTATGATATATATGTTGTATAAATGGCAATGGCGATTATTTTGAATAACATATTGTTCATGATTTTCAAAGAACAGATGCGTAATTATTGCAACCAAATTCTGGTTTCATACTTCTACAACAGGTACGTCGCTGCGATAAGAGGGTGTTACCAGCGTGATGTTTGGTGCAGCGCAACTATATATATGTGTGGGAACACTGCGGCTGCTCCCTTAATGCACCTGGGGTGCCTCCTGAAGTTATATCAGATCAATTTGTAAACCGAGTGAGATTGTCTGCTTCCATATGTGTGTGTGTGTGTGTGTGTGTGCGTGTGTGTGTGTGTGTGTGTGAGTAAGTGAGTGTGTAGGTGTGTGTCTGGTGTGTTAGTCTAGTGTAAATATAATGCAGTCGTTACATTGCAGGAGAAGGTTACAAGCACTACTAGGTCTAAAAAAGCGTACTACTGTAGTTACAAGTGTTATCAAATCTTTTAGAATAATGTAAGGTTAAGATTGTGTTTTAAGTGCTTGCTTACACGCCATTGTGGCTGCAGTTGGTTCTCTTGGCTATGATGACAGTAGTTATTAAGGTTTTGGAGGATTATTTAAAAGGCTTTGAAACTGTGGCCATTTTACTGTAAGTGTGTGTGTGGTTAAAATGACAACCATATTCAGTTTGCGCGGGTGCTTACACGCCATTGTGGCTGGAGTTGGTTCTCTTGGCTACGATGACAGTAGTTATTAAGGTTTTGGAGGATTATTTAAAAGGCTTTGAAACTGAGGCCATTTTACTGTAAGTGTGTGTGTGGCTAAAATGACAACCATATTCAGTTTGCGCGGGTGCTCACTGATTGTATGACAAGATATTAATACGGTTTTCGTTGCAGATGAGCGTGTTGTGGAGATCTAAATTGTAACTGACTTGTGTACCATCTGGATGCGCCGATGCCGTTGACTGAAGCATATTGTATACGAACAAAGGAACCAAACAGAGGAGATAGCGTTGCTACGCAAATAACTCAGCTGCCCTTTAGTGGACGGATTATTTGGCCAAGCTATTTTTAATCTATACAGACGATTGTTTTGTTTTAGTTTTATAGCTTTTTCTCTAGGAATGTTAAATTAAATAGCATTTGTGAAATTCTTTATGACAGATATTTTCATACTTTCATACTTTCAAACTTTCAAATACCAACATTAAGTGAGGAATCTAGAAATACTGTGCACTCTTCTACCTATCACTCCCTTAGGAGCCTCGAAAGAAAAATTGCTCCAATTACTACACTCGAATACACATTTAAGCAGTTATTTTTCCCGCGCTCCACACTAAATTCGAAAGAGGAGAAATTCTAATATGCGGTACAATGGAAAGTAGCATATGCCATGAACACCTCGCTAATATCACATGTAGTCTCAGTTATCGATATGTTTGTGTATAAAGACGTCACTGTGGTTCAGAAAAATGCTGCATATAGGTTATTCGCTCTCAAAGAAGCAAGACTGGTATCGAATCTTACATCTTTATTCAGCGGGGAACAGGGCTACAGAAGTTAGCCGATCAACCGATAATCTCATCAGTTACGTTTGCGCAGCAGTGATATGTACTAACAAATTTTAAAACCCTTAACACTATACTCGTACGATGATAATACACTGAAGAGCCAAAGAAACGAGTACAGCTGCCTAATACCATGTAGGGTCTCCGCGAGAACGCAGAAGTGTCGCAACACGTTGTGGTATGGACTCGACTAATGTCTGGGGGGGACTGACACCATGAATCCTATAGGTCTGCCCATAAATCCGTAAGAATAAGAAGGGGTGGAGATCTCTTCTGAACTGCACATTGCAAGGCATCACACATATGCTCAATAATGTTCATATTTGGGGAGCCTGGTGCCCTCCAGAAGTGTTTAAACTAACAAGAGTGTTCCTGGAGCCATTTTGTAGAAATTCTGGACTTGTGGGGTGTCGAATTGTCCTGTTGGAATTGTCCAAGTCCATCGGAATGCACAAAGGACATGACTGGATGCAGACAGGATGCTTACGTGCGTGTCACCAGTCAGAGTCGTATTTAGACGTATCAGGGGTCCCAGATCACTCCAACTGCACACGCCTAACACCATTACAGAGCCTCCAACAGCTTGAACAGCCCCCTGCTGACATCCAGGGTCCGAGGATTGATGAGGTTGTCTCCATACACGTACACGTCCGTCTGCTCGTCACGATTTGGAACAAGACTCGTCCGACCAGGCAACATGTTTTCAATTATCAACAGTCCAATGTCATTGTTGACTGGCCCAGGAGAGGTGTAAAGCATTGTGTCGTGCAGTCATCAAGGGTACACGAGTGGGCCTTCGGCTCCTAAAGCCCATATCGATGATGTTTCGTTGAATGGTTCACACGCTGACTCTTCTGACCCTTTTTGAAGGCCCAGCATTGAAATCTGCAAAAGTTTTCACGTTGAACGGTTCTCTTCAGTCCCCGTTGGTCCCGTTCTCGCAGGATCTTTTTCCTGCCGCAGCGATGTCGGAGATTTGGTGTTTTACCGGATTCCTGACATACAGGGTACACTTGTGAAATGATCGTACGGAAAAATCCCCTCTTCATCGCTACTTCAGACACGCTATGTCCCAACGCCGGCTATAATACCACTTTCGAATTGTCTTGAATCTTAATAACCTGCCATTGTAGCAGCAGTAACCGATTTAACAACTGCGCCAGACACTTGTTGCCTTGTAAGGCATTGACGACCGCAGCGCCATATTCTGCATATTTACAAATCTCTGTAATTGAATATGCATGCCTTTGCCGCTTCGTTGTAGAACGTTACATAAGTGAAAAGCATGAAGAGCGAAAATTGTTACAGCTTAACCAGGTGTCTAGCCTTCAACACGCAACTAACACTTTTCGCAGTGGAAACGTAAAGCTAATGAATGAATCATTCGTTAACCTTTGTAGACAATATTCTCCAACGCAGTGTCTCATGTAAAATGGAAAGGTCGTGTGACTAGGCCTGAATGACATCCCTTCAAGTTCGTCGTTGATACTTTCACTCAGTTTTTTATTACAGAGGCCAACCAGCTCTCTGACCGAAACCATTCAGCTACCGGGGACAGACAGTGTCTGATGTGATAGCGTGGGGTTCAATACACCGATCTGTAATTATGTAATGTACGTGTACGGACATACAACTAAGCTCCGCTGGACTTGTACGTGTACAAGTGGAGCAACGATAATGTAAAACAGAAGTGTACTCAAAACTAAATTACAATATCAAATCTAATGTCAGTGTTGTGATAACGAACGGGCAACGCAAAGTATTCATAACAGTCATAGCGGCAAAGCTATCAGAATAAATAGACTGCAGTGTCAGTGGAGGGGCTTGTGGCATAGAATGAGATGACTATAGCGCGCAGCGTAATCAGAGATAGCAAACACTGAAGATACAGAGTTCCTGCCGCCGCGTGGAATGGTAGAATTCGGTGTGACACATACTTGATGATGATGATGATGTTTGGTTTGTGGGGCGCTCAACTGCGTGGTTATCAGCGCCCGTACAATTTCCCAACCTTTGCTCAGTCCAATTTCGCCACTTTCTACATCTACATCTACATCTATACTCCGCGAGCCACCTTACGGTGTGTGGCGGAGGGTACTTATTGTACCACTATCTGATCCCCCCTTCCCTGTTCCATTCACGAATTGTGCGTGGGAAGAACGACTGCTTGTAAGTCTCCGTATTTGCTCTAATTTCTCGGATCTTTTCGTTGTGATCATTACGCGAGATATATGTGGGCGGTAGTAATATGTTGCCCATCTCTTCCCGGAATGTGCTCTCTCGTAATTTCGATAATAAACCTCTCCGTATTGCGTAACGCCTTTCTTGAAGTGTCCGCCACTGGAGCTTGTTCAGCATCTCCGTAACGCTCTCGCGCTGACTAAATGTCCCCATGACGAATCGCGCTGCTTTTCGCTGGATCATGTCTATCTCTTCTATTAATCCAACCTGGTAAGGGTCCCATACTGATGAGCAATACTCAAGAATCGGACGAACAAGCGTTTTGTAAGCTACTTCTTTCGTCGATGAGTCACATTTTCTTAGAATTCTTCCTATGAATCTCAACCTGGCGCCTGCTTTTCCCACTATTTGTTTTATGTGATCATTCCACTTCAGATCGCTCCGGATAGTAACTCCTAAGTATTTTACGGTCGTTACCGCTTCCAATGATTTACCACCTATGGCATAATCGTACTGGAATGGATTTCTGCCCCTATGTATGCGCATTATATTACATTTATCTACGTTTAGGGAAAGCTGCCAGCTGTCGCACCATGCATTAATCCTCTGCAGGTCTTCCTGGAGTACGTACGAGTCTTCTGATGTTGCTACTTTCTTGTAGACAACCGTGTCATCTGCAAATAGCCTCACGGAGCTACCGATGTTGTCAACTAAGTCATTTATGTATATTGTAAACAATAAAGGTCCTATCACGCTTCCTTGCGGTACTCCCGAAATTACCTCTACATCTGCAGATTTTGAACCGTTAAGAATGACATGTTGTGTTCTTTCTTCTAGGAAATCCTGAATCCAATCACAAACCTGGTCCGATATTCCGTAAGCTCGTATTTTTTTCATTAAACGTAAGTGCGGAACCGTATCAAATGCCTTCCTGAAGTCCAGGAATACGGCATCAATCTGCTCGCCAGTGTCTACGGCACTGTGAATTTCTTGGGCAAATAGGGCGAGCTGAGTTTCACATGATCTCTGTTTGCGGAATCCATGTTGGTTATGATGAAGGAGATTTGTATTATCTAAGAACGTCATAATACGAGAACACAAAACATGTTCCATTATTCTACAACAGATTGACGTAAGCGAAATAGGCCTATAATTATTCGCATCTGATTTATGACCCTTCTTGAAAATGGGAACGACCTGCGCTTTCTTCCAGTCGCTAGGTACTTTACGTTCTTCCAGCGATCTACGATAAATTGCTGATAGAAAGGGGGCAAGTTCTTTAGCATAATCACTGTAGAATCTTAAGGGTATCTCGTCTGGTCCGGATGCTTTTCCGCTACTAAGTGATAGCAGTTGTTTTTCAATTCCGATATCGTTTATTTCAATATTTTCCATTTTGGCGTCCGTGCGACGGCTGAAGTCAGGGACCGTGTTACGATTTTCCGCAGTGAAACAGTTTCGGAACACTGAATTCAGTATTTCTGCCTTTCTTCGGTCGTCCTCTGTTTCGGTGCCATCGTGGTCAACGACTGACTGAATAGGGGATTTAGATCCGCTTACCGATTTTACATATGACCAAAACTTTTTAGGGTTCTTGTTTAGATTGTTTGCCAATGTTTTATGTTCGAATTCGTTGAATGCTTCTCTCATTGCTCTCTTTCCTGGATTATGATGAAATGATGAGGACAACACAAACTCCCAGTCATCTCGAGGCAGGTGAAAATCCCTGACCCCGCCGGGAATCGAACCCGGGACCCCGTGCTCGGGAAGCGAGAACGCTACCGCGAGACCACGAGCGGCGGACGACACATACCTGTAAGTGTATTTATTGTTTGAATCACAATAAATTTTGTGCGAGCTTAACATTTCAGCATTGGTATATCTTACAGTTAGGAATTGTCTGGTAGATAATTTACACTCCGTAGGAACTGACATAATCAGCAAGACACTGCACCTGAGTGTCTCACTCCACTCACACTCTCAAGGCAAACAGTGTCCGAAGTTATGCACGCAATATATTATTTTATGTGTGACAGGGTTCAGTTCAAATGGTTCAAATGGCTCTGAGCACTATGGGACTCAACTGCTGTGGTCATAAGTCCCCTAGAACTTAGAACTACTTAAACCTAACTAACCTAAGGACAGCACACAACACCCAGCCATCACGAGGCAGAGAAAATCCCTGACCCCGCCGGGAATCGAACCCGGGAACCCGGGCGTGGGAAGCGAGAACGCTACCGCACGACCACGAGATGCGGGCGACAGAGTTCAGTGTTTGAATCTCATTGTGTCTAGAACTAATTACAGTTTTAGTATAGAAGTTCACCTGATACTGTAATTAGCTTTACACTGTCAGGTGTACTTCTGTGCTTAAAGAGCGGATTACAAACGCTACTGAGGATTCACTCGGGGTTTAGTAACAGGTAAATAGGACCCAGTGTAGCAGATTATTTGTTTATTGGTTGCTGAACAACAGCAAGTTGTGAAAAACCATATGGCACAGAGCGACATATCTGATATATACGAAGCCCACTTTCCACACAAAACACAAGGCAAAAGAACGCGTTATGGAAACGCAGTATTATGAGAAACAATATCGGGTATTAAAGTGTTCCGTCAGCAGAGTACATTTCAGACTTATATAACTATGGATAGGTATAATTTACAGTTTCGGATCTACCGGTAGACCATTTACACTTCATAGACACTGACATAATCTGCAAGACAATGCACCTGAGTATCGCTACGTTTACCACGCTCTCGTGATAAACTGCGTCTGGCTGGTTTTATAGACTCTCTGTCAGACGAAAGTTTCTTTCCTGGTCATCAGCGTCACGTTTCCTAAATGGTATTGTGTACATCTTAATTTTAACGGTAGTTAAGTACGCGCTTTGGAATTGCTACGAACCGGTCATGAATTAATGTATCTCAATGAGGCGTCTAATGTAAATCGAGACGGCGGCATCAGGAGAAATGGGGAGTGGTACGGTACTAGAAAATTTACTGACACCTCTGGTCGTTAGTATACAAAGTAGGGAAATTTCTACAATTAAAGAGTGGACTGGTTTTTAATATTTACTATCAAAACCAGTCTTGATAACAAATTATTTATTCCGGTGACCGGTTTTAACCACAACTGTGGCCATCTACAGACCAATGAGCAAGAAACTTCTTCTGGTGGTAAATCACCAGAACAGGTTCTTGCTCATTGCTCTTGATCATTGGTCACCGGAATAAATAATCTGTGATCAAGACTGTATTTGATAGTAAGTATTAGTAATGACACTGATCACTGGTTGCTCCCACGATGTATTCTAAAGACTGGTTTTTGTTACAGATCAAAATGGTAAGAATAGCTGTGGTTCATAACAGTGAAACCTACGGTTTACTTCCTAGGAGGCGGACTTACTTCATACCATCAGGAAGTTGGCAATAACCTGCGCAAATTCAGTTAACCACTTTAACATGAGCTAGCTGAAGCATCGCTAAAACTGTTCAAGAACGGACCTAATCTACATCTATACTCCGCAAGCCGCCTTACGTTACGCGGCGGATGGTACTTCTGGAACCAGGATAGCTTCTCTCCTTCCACGTTACATTCGCGAGTGGTGCCTGCGTAGACAGATAAGCGCGAGCTCTGATTTCAGTCATATTCTAATCGTGATTATTTCGCGATTCGTATGTAGAAGTAAAATATTGCCTGCCTCTTCATAGAGCGTGCTCTCGGGAAATCTTAAATGTCAACCTCACCCTGATGTAGAATCCTCCTTTGTGGCGGCTGCCACTGTAGTTAATTGAGGATGTGCGTAACGCTCTCGCGCTTGCTATACTTA
This sequence comes from Schistocerca cancellata, assembly GCF_023864275.1. Lineage (NCBI taxonomy): Eukaryota > Metazoa > Arthropoda > Insecta > Orthoptera > Acrididae > Schistocerca > Schistocerca cancellata. The sequence continues at coordinate 983,831,969 of NC_064627.1, forward strand.
CCAGTGACAGAAAGAGCCGCTCCTCTTGTACCACTGTCTAAGAGGTGCCTTCCGCCACACCACGTCAGGTGGCTTGCGAAGTATTTACGTAGCTGTAGACCTTCTTTAATCTTTCTGTAATCGAACCTTATAAAGGTCCCAGGCTTAAAAGCGGAATTCATGTATCGGTGCTACTACGGTGCGATGTAAGCCACTTCCATCGTTGTGATGAATTACAAAACTTCCTTGAGAGTCTATCAGTGAACCTCAGCGGAACGTCTGCTTTTCCTACAACCAGTTTTATGTGATAATTTCACTTTAAAGCATTCCGAACGGTTAACCCTTAATGCTCAAAATATAACTTGCTTATAAGAATGAGTGTCAGCAATATTTTTTTTTTGACGATGAATAACCAAAAATTTATGATAAGCCAGGTGCGTTTCTATTTTTTTATTACATACGTTGTTTCTCAAAAAGAAGCTCTGTAAGTACGAGGGTGAGTCAATAAATAAGTCGCAAACGTTAGAATACCGCATATCGTTTTAAATTTCACGCCTATACGAATCCACAAAGTGGCAGCACATATTGCGTGGATGGTAGCCGATTCACAGTATTCCGCCGTCAGTGGTTAATGATCTCCGTCAGACCAAGACTGCAGGTGTAGTATTAATGTGTATCGGACTAGAACCGCGCCATCTTCGGGAGCCGAGGCGCTGTCCGCAAAGCAGCTCGGTAGAGAATTTCATAACCTATGTGGCTAGAACTGTATTTCAAGACTTTTTTCAATTGGGTACAAGAATTCAACAAAGAACAAGGAAAAAATCACAAACAAAGAACTTGCTGGCCAGCCAGGTTACCCTGTGATTGCAAATTATTTCCCCGTATAGGGGTATTTCGCTACCCCAGGACACATCGGTCTCGTGGTCTGCAGCAAATTGTTGTTGTTGTTGTTGTGGTCTTCAGTCGTGAGACTGGTTTGATGCAGCTCTCCATGCTACTCTATCCTGTGCAAGCTTCTTCATCTCACAGTACCTACCGCAACCTACATCCTACTGAATCTGCTTAGTGTATTGATCTCTTGGTCTCCCTCTACGATTTTTACCCTCCACGCTGCCCTCCAATGCTAAATTTGTGATCCCTCGATGCCTCAGAACATGTCCTACCAACCGATCCCTTCTTCTAGTCAAGTTGTGCCACAAACTTCTCTTCTCCCCAATCCTATTCAATACCTCCTCATTAGTTACGTGATCTACCCACCTTATCTTCAGCATTCTTCCGTAGCACCACATTTCGAAAGCTTCTATTCTCTTCTTGTCCAAACTAGTTATCGTCCATGTCTCACTTCCATACATGGCTACACTCCATACAAATACTTTCAGAAACGACTTCCTGACACCTAAATCTATATTCGATGTTAACAAATTTCTCTTCTTGAGAAACGCTTTCCTTGCCATTGCCAGTCTACATTTTATATCCTCTCTACTTCGACCATCATCGGTTATTTTACTCCCTAAATAGCAAAACTCCTTTACTACTTTAAGTGTCTCATTTCCTAATCTAATTCCCTCAGCATCACCCGACTTAATTTGACTACATTCCATTATCCTCGTTTTGCTTTTATTGATGTTCATCTCATATCCTCCTTTCAAGACACTGTCCATTCCGTTCAACTGCTCTTCCAAGTCCTTTGCTGTCTCTGACAGAATTACAATGTCATCGGCGAACCACAAAGTTTTTACTTCTTCTCCATGAATTTTAATACCTACTCCGAATTTTTCTTTTGTTTCCTTTACTGCTTGCTCAATATACAGATTGAATAACATCGGGGAGAGGCTACAACCCTGTCTTACTCCCTTCCCAACCACTGCTTCCCTTTCATGTCCCTCGACTCTTATAACTGCCATCTGCTTTCTGTACAAATTGTAAATAGCCTTTCGCTCCCTGTATTTTACCCCTGCCACCTTCAGAATTTGAAAGAGAGTATTCCAGTCAACATTGTCAAAAGCTTTCTCTAAGTCTACAAATGCTAGAAACGTAGGTTTGCCTTTTCTTAATCTTTCTTCCAAGATAAGTCGTAAGGTCAGTATTGCCTCACGTGTTCCAACATTTCTACGGAATCCAAACTGATCTTCCCCGAGGTTGGCTTCTACCAGTTTTTCCAATCGCCTGTAAAGAATTCGCGTTACTATTTTGCAGCTGTGACTTATTAAACTGATAGTTCGGTAACTTTCACATCTGTCAACACCTGCTTTCTTTGGGATTGGAATTATTATATTCTTCTTAAAGTCTGAGGGTATTTCGCCTGTCTCATACATCGCGCTCACCAGATGGTAGAGTTTTGTCATGACTGGCTCTCCTGAGGCCATCAGTAGTTCTAATGGAATGTTATCTACTCCCGGGGCCTTGTTTTGACTCAGGTCTTTCAGTGCTCTGTCAAACTCTTCACGCAGTATCTTATCTCCCATTTCATCTTCATCTACATCCTCTTCCATTTCCATAATATTGTCCTCAAGTACATCGCCCTTGTATAAACCCTCTATATACTCCTTCCACCTTTCTGCTTTCCCTTCTTTGCTTAGAACTGGGTTGCCATCTGAGCTCTTGATGTTCATACAAGTGGTTCTCTTTTCTCCAAAGGTCTCTTTTCCTGTAGGCAGTATCTATCTTACCCCTAGTGAGATAAGCCTCTACATCCTTACATTTGTCCTCTAGCCATCCCTGCTTAGCCATTTTGCACTTCCTGTCGATTTCATTTTTGAGACGTTTATATTCCTTTTTGCCTGCTTCATTTACTGCATTTTTATATTTTCTCCTTTCATCAATTAAATTCAATATTTCTTCTGTTACCCAAGGATTTCTATTAGCCCACGTCTTTTTACCTACTTGATCGTCTGCTGCCTTCACCACTTCATCCCTCAGAGCTACCCATTCTTCTTCTACTGTATTTCTTTCCCCCATTCCTGTCAATTGTTCCCTAATGCTCTCCCTGAAACTCTCTACAACCTCTGGTTCTTTCAGTTTATCCAGGTCCCATCTCCTTAAATTCCCACCTTTTTGCAGTTTCTTCAGTTTCAATCTGCAGTTCATAACCAATAGATTGTGGTCATAATCTACATCTGCCCCAGGAAATGTCTTACAATTTAAAACCTGGTTCCTAAATCTCTGTCTTACCATTATATAATCTATCTGAAACCTGTCAGTATCTCCAGGCTTCTTCCATGTATACAGCCTCCTTTCATGATTCTTGAACCAAGTGTTAGCTATGATTAAGTTATGCTCTGTGCAAAATTCTACAAGGCGGCTTCCTCTTTCATTCCTTCCCCCCAATCCATATTCACCTACTATGTTTCCTTCTCTCCCTTTTCCTACTGACGAATTCCAGTCACCCATCACTATTAAATTTTCGTCTCCCTTCACTACCTGAATAATTTCTTTCATCTCGTCATACATTTCATCTATTTCTTCATCATCTGCAGAGCTAGTTGGCATATAAACCTGTACTACTGTAGTAGGTATGGGCTTTGTGTCTATCTTGGCCACAATAATGCGTTCACTATGCTGTTTGTAGTAGCTAACCCGCACCCCTATTTTTTTATTCATTATTTAACCTACTCCTGCATTACCCCTATTTGATTTTGTATTTATAACCCTGTAATCACCTGACGAAAAGTCTTGTTCCTCCTGCCACCGAACTTCACTAATTCCCACTATATCTAACTTTAACCTATCCATCTCCCTTTTTAAATTTTCTAACCTACCTGCTCGATTAAGTGATCTGACATTCCACGCTCCGATCCGTAGAACGCCAGTTTTCCTTCTCCTGATAACGACGTCCTCTTGAGTAGTCCCCGCCCGGAGATCCGAATGGGGGACTATTTTACCTCCGGAATATTTTACCCAAGAGGACGCCATCATCATTTAATCATACAGTAGAGCTGCATGTCCTCGGGAAAAATTACGGCTGTAGTTTCCCCTTGCTTTCAGCCGTTCGCAGTACCAGCACAGCAAGGCCGTTTTGGTTAATGTTACAAGGCCAGATCAGTCAATCATCCAGACTGTTGCCCCTGCAACTACTGAAAAGGCTGCTGCCCCTCTTCAGGAACCACATGTTTGTCTGGCCTCTCAACAGATACCCTTCCGTTGTGGTTGCACCTACGGTACGGCCATCTGTATCGCTGAGGCACGCAAGCCTCCCCACCAACGGCAAGGTCCATGGTTCATGGGGGGGGTGCAGCAAATTAAGAAACCAGATAAACTTCTTACACCCCGACACGTCACTCATTAGTTGCGAACTCTGCCATATGAATTCTGTACTGGATGCGTTTAATGCCTTGCCGAGTGTCGAGTGATGAGGTAAGTGTTTACGTTTACAAGGAGAGTATATTGAAAATGAAAATAAATTTCTAGCTGGTTACGCGGCTCTGATGTCTCTGCCTCATTTTGCGTCTTCTTCATTGTTTCGCCCTCTTTATTTATTTCTTTTTCAATTGATCGCAGACCTTCGTACTTCGTACCTGCCTTTGGTGGAACTATAAAGCTAGACATATTCGGCGAAGCTAGGATAGATTAGCTTTATCACAGACAGTTTGAAAATCCAAATATTTAATCTTCATATTTAAGTATAAGGAAAACAAAAAGACGAATGTAACACACTTCTCTTAGAGTTTTACAATAATTTTCTTCCAAATACAATTACAGCAAACTAAGTAATAGCAGTGACCTTACACAGTTATCTAAAAGTGCTGCAGTTGTATCTATATAGATATAGTGCACCATGAGGGATACCACGTAGTCATAACCTCTCCTGTTCCACTCTCAAATGGAACGGGGGAAAACGCATCTCTACATGCCTCTGTACGAGCCCTAATCTCCATTTATGTCTTCAAGGTAGACAGGATCGTTCTAGAGTGAGTTGCAAGTGCCGGGTCTCAATAGCGTCTCGCGAAAAGGAAGTCGTCTTTCATAACGTAATTTACATTTTAGTTCACGGAGCATTTCCGTAACACTTGGTTATTTGATCGAACCTTGCCGTAACAAATCTAGCAGCACGTCTCTGAGTTGCTTACATGTCTTCTACGAGTTCTGTATGTGATCTCCTTTACGGAACTATACTTTCCTAGAATTCTACCAATAAACCGATGTCGAAACTTCAGCTTCCCTATAACCAACCATATCTCTTTTTTTTCATTTCATATAGCTCTGCAAAATTACTCGTAGATATTTAATCGACGTGACTGTCTCAAAGCAGCACACTGCCCTGGAACGTAACAGGTTTATTTTTCCTGCATATCTGGATTGAATTTTTCTACATGTAGAGCCAACTGCCACTCATAACAACAAATATAAATTCAGTCTAAGTCATCCCATATTCTCCTACAGCCTTTGAATGAGGATACTGTCCCGTACTCCGTGGCTAAATCAGCAAAGAATCACAGACTTGTAACCTCCCCCTCACTTATCGACCTTAATGACAGTGAAAAATTAAACCGCGTGTACCTAATGTAAATTTGGGAAAAGCAATCGTCACCGAAGTCAAACTGTCGGTAAAGAGGGAGGAAAGGGTTACATCTAAATGAAAGGAAAAATGCAAATGAAACAGGTGGAAATTAATTTTGAAAAGCGGTAAAGTTAATAAAGAAAGTAAATGTGCGGCCGTTACGTTAACAATTAACTAGCGGTAATTAGATATTTGAGATTTGGGGGAAATTACGGTCGCCAGTCCTAAGGACAATTACTATAGTAACTGAAAAAGAAAGGTTATTACACATATAATTAGCACTAGAAGCGTGGCAACTGAAGGTTGACACGTGTAGTGTGAAAACTGAAAGTTTGTCAGAAGTAATAAATTTCGCTACACTCTGACTTAATTTAGCAAAAGAATTAATAAAACAGGAAAATCGAAAGTTAATTTAGTGACTGAAGTTAATAGTGAGCTTTCTTTCTGAAGCACATCGAAATTCAGTCAAATACGATTAGTCTTGGACTACCTCAACAATCATTTCAAAAGCTACTTGAATCTACGCAATTTAGAAATAAGGGATTTAACTTTGAACTTGAATTAAATGATTCTGAACAATTAACAATAGTAAAAGTTAGTACGTACCAAGCTGAGCTGCAGTCACAGGTAAGCTAAAATACGGTAACAAAACTCACACTCTTAATTTGTGCTTGTGTAATCTGAATATTGTAGCCAGCTATGAATACCTTAACTGAACTTTGAAATTAAAGCAGTGAAATAGGATAATGTTACTTTAATGCTGGCGTTTGAATTTCAACGACACTCGGGTTCATTCCGGAAAAGGAAGGGACCTTGCTTCTTAATGCAATTGGGACAATGAGCAACAAAGGTTCATGCTACGTTGCTGTAATTTTGTGATTTGAACAGTTTTAAAAGCTGAGGTCTGCCATACAGTTCTAAAGCTTTACGTGCGTCCAGTCTTCCTTGTCGGTTGATTGAAGGTTTGAAGCCGTCGATCGAGGAGGTGGCGACAGTCACTCATTGTTGGCCGTCGCTGTTGCAGAAACTGGATGTTGGCGCGCCTTCTTCTCGACACGGTCACCAGACGAAACGGGCTCTTGATGTGCGCTACCTAAAGTTTCCCGTCCGCGACACCATGTCAGAAACTATCATCGCAAGTCGAGCGCAATTACATGCTGCCAAACCCCGAAAGCGCGGCAACTCGCGGGAGCTTCACACAACACACCCGCTCCACTCGCTACTCCCGCCAGACTCTCTCTCTCTGCCCGCGCTCCACGCGACAGAGTTAACACTACCAAAGATCCTACACACTTTGATTCTTCACACAACCTATCGATGTATCCGTTCGATAGCATAGTTTTCCCTAGGCCAGACCCAGCGTAAAAATACAAATAATATTAACGAAACAAACCAATTATACATCGACATAAATATATATACAAATAGTAAAACAATTACAATATGTAAAGACACATAAATGTCATATATTCAGGTAACAAAAATAAGGAAAACAAATTTATAGTACAATAGATGGCAATAGGAGGATATGCATTTCCGGCGCTACAGACTGCTGCTCGTCCTGTCAGCCAGACGCTTCCTCACGACGCAGTAGTCCGCACCTCTGTCTCCGATTAACACTCGCCTTCGCAGGCAACGAACTAGGTTCTACTGCTTAAGAAGTCGTCAGACCATTCACATATCTAAAAACCTGTTCCGTATTCCGTTATTAACAAGCAGTTCAAAAATTACATTTACAAAATTTATTTACAAATATGGATGAAAAAAGGATTAATAAAGGACCCTGTGTCGCGTTGCTGAAATTAACACGGGATTATTAACGACAATTTGTGGATCTCCGCGAGAGAGATGGGATGTGATTGACACACAACACGTGACAGCTTAAACAATGTAAGTCAAGGTCTTGTTTGGTTGTCAAACCCTCTGCATAACTTGTGATAGTAAAATATGAATTTTTATTTTTCTTGTCACCTGTAAAATCTTTCATTCAAACAACGTGGAATGACTTTTACAGGAGAGTGATACCATGAGCATTCATGCATTTTCGGGGAAAAGATGAAATTCATAAATTTATAGTTAGTTTAAGTTTTTGTATGAGGGTAATACCAATAATTATTATTTGTTGAAATCACTGGCGCCTCTCATCATATAGATAAAAAAAGGGAAGGCTATAAGCTTCAGCAGTTAAATTTGTACATGCGATCGCTGGTCTATAGTGAAACGTTAATTATGGACGGACTAACACTTTTACGAGGGATCATATGGATTACCGCAAATGGAACCATTGGAACAAATACTGCAGTTAATGCATACTGATAATGGCTGTCATTAACTATGAATACACGTTATGGGCAGTAGCTTCCAACTAAATCGAAATCAAAACTATGCCTCTCATCAAAGTCTGTTTTTCCCGTAATCGATCTCATTAAAAAAAAAACAAATAATAAAAGGTGTCGGTATTGCAATAAACTGCAACAGTTTCGACTCCCCACATGACAATTTTTATTACAATGATTAGTCTGCTGGCTATAGTAATCATTGTAATAAAAATTGTCATGTGGGGAGTCGAAACTGTTGCAGTTTATTGCAATACCGACACCTTTTATTATTTGTTTTTTTTTTTTTTTAATGAGATCGATTACGGGAAAAACAGACTTTGATGAGAGGCATAGTTTTGATTTCGATTTAGTCTGTATGGAATACTATTTTTGACAGCATCGTAGGAGCGGCAACTGTCATTTTACTGTCAAAAATACTTTTCTATATAGATGGAATTACGTCATCCGTACAACCTGTCAGCAGACAAATATCAGATGCATTGTGAACGTACGCAGAGAGATGGCTTCCTATGAAAAGAAAAAAAAAATTAGTTTGTGAGTTAAATGAGATGTCAAATTTCTTGATGAGAATCCCCTACCAAAAGAAAATATTACCTGACTGACGTTCAATCATATCGTAGATTTAGCCGATGTATTACATCACTCCTTCATGTTTGGATCGATATCATTCCTTCTTAATGTTCCTTGTGCTGTACTAAAATGATACACCCTGCTTACCCAGAAAACTTTATGTAGGTTTTAATATGAGCTCTTTGTCGGGAGTCTTGTTTTTAAAATATATTTTTACGTTGCTTGGGTTATTTATTTAGTGACAAATCGTGTGAATCAGTTAATTTCGTCTGTATTATTCACTCCAATCTAGTTTCTCCCGTCACTCCTCTTGCGAGTGTTTCTGTCACAATTCATGTCAACACTTGTGTGACTCCATGCGGGACACTCGATACCAGAGACATCATTGTAGTAATGACTCATGACAGCTCCCCCCCCCCCCCATCACAAAGTACACTACTGGCCATTAAAATTGCTGCACCATGAAGATGACGTTTTACAGATGCGAAATTTAACCGACAGTAAGAAGATGCTGTGATATGCAAATGATTAGCTTTTCAGAGCATTCACGTGCTGACATGAGGAAAGTTTCCAACCGATTTCTCATACAAAAACACCAGTTGACCGGCGTTGCCTGGTGAAACGTTGTTGTGATGCCTCGTGTAAGGAGGATAAATGCGTACCATCACGTTTCCGACTTTGATAAAGGTCGGATTGTAGCCTATCGCGATTGCGGTTTATCGTATCGCGACATTGCTGCTCGCGTTGGTCGAGATACAATGACTGTTAGCAGAATATGGAATCGGTGGGTTCAGGAGGGTAATACGGAACGTCGTGCTGGATCCCAAAGGCGTCGTATCACTAGCAGTCGAGATGACAGGCATCTTATCCGCATTGCTGTAACGGATCGTGCAGCCACGTCTCGATCCCTGAGTCAACAGATGGGGACGTTTACAAGACAACAACCATGTGCACGAACAGTTCGACGACGTTTGCAGCAGCATAGACTATCAGCTCGGAGACCGTGGCTGCGGTTACCCTTGACGCTGCATCACAGACAGGAACGCCTGCGATGGTGTAGTCAACGACGACCCTGGGTGCACGAATGGCAAAACATCATTTTTTTCGGGTGAATCCAGGTTCTGTTTACAGCATAATGAGGTCGCATCCGTGTTTGGAGACATCGCGGTGAACGCACATTGGAAGCGTGTATTCGTCATCGCCATCTTGGGTATCAATGGGGTGCCACTGCGTCTCGATCACCTCTTGCAATCGGGTACCATTGCGTCTCGGTCACCTCTTGTTCGCATTGACGTCACTCTGAAAAGTGGACGTGACATTTCAGATGTGTTACAACCCGTGGCTCTACCCTTCATTCGATCCCTGCGAAACCCTACATTTCACCAGTATAATGCACGACCGCATGTTGCAGGTCCTATACCGGCCCTTCTGGATACAGAAAATGTTCGACTGCTGCCCTGGGCAGCACATTCTCCAGATCTATCACCAATTGAAAACGTCTGGTCAATGGTGGCCGAGCAACTGGCTCGTCACAATACGCCAGTCACTACTCTTGATGAACTGTGGTATCGTGTTGAAGCTGCACGAGCAGATCTACCTGTACACGCCATCCAAGTTCTGTTTGACTCAATGCCTAGGCGTATCAAGGCCGTTATTACGGCCAGAGGTGGTTGTTCTGGGTAATAATTTCTCAGGATCTAGGCACCCAAATTGCGTGAAAATGTAATCATATGTCAGTTGTAGTATAATATATTTTTCCAATAAATACCCGTTTATCATCTGCATTTCTTCTTGGTGTAGCAATTTTAATGGCCTGTAGTGTAGAAGACTTCCCCTGCTGGTGAGACCTGCATTCTGACGCCTATTATAGCACTGAGTACCGTTGAACTGGCTACACTAAGGCTATACGTGTAGATATTATTGCCTGCCTTTTTGAAAGTATATTTTCTGCGTTCGCTGTGCATATGCGCTGCTAAACAGTCTGTGGTGCCATCGTTTACGTAAAAAAGACACAATGGAATTATAGACATTCGCTAGGAGTGAGCATTGATTTGAAGCACTGGGACAAGTCGAAAATTTGTGCCGGACTGGGATTCGATGCCGGATCTCCTGATTATCAGACGGATGTTCTGAAAACCAAGCCATCCGGACAGAGTCCTCATCGCAACTGCACGGACTACCCTAGAACGCCTCCCGTCAGTTTCAAACTCTCATCTTATCGTTGCTAACTTAGTGCCCCTTGCCTACTATACACATTGCTCCTGGCATTTCGACGATTCGAATCTGGTGTGCATCCACACTCAGATACAGTGACGCAATTACAGTTTTAATATTGGAAAAGCATTGTCAACAACACTTATTTTACCATGAAAAACAACGCCCTCCGGTCGAATTCTCGCAAAACGGAAGGGAATGTGTTCCATTAAAGTTTCTGCTTTTTCCGGTGAAAATTTTTATTTTACCTTTGTAACTGTTTTGTTTTAACCAATGTCTGTATCATATTCATATGCCATATGTCGGAGGGTGCGCGTTGCACATAAAATCACGAGTTGTCGTATGACTACTATGGCTGTAGTGTGCACTTTTACTTTTATTACATGAAGAAGAGATAACTTATCAAGAGTGACAATACTACCAAGACTTCATGTTAATATATGGCATGTCCAAGCTCGGCTAATGCTCTAGACACGTAAGGAACCTGTTATGGTCTCTTCATCTCACAATATAACTGCCGCGAGAACGGAATCCCGACAAGGAGGCCTCAATTAGATCGATGAATTCCTCAGGGAGTCGCCGCTGAATGTATGGCATGCCGAAATTAAGGCACAAGGTATGGAAAAGTCCTCTTATACCGCACTGCAGCAGACCATACGAAACGGCAACTCTGCAGACTCATGACAGGACTTACTTTTTCAACACCAGGGATCCAATAACGAAACGGCATTGGTATTGCTGTCCCGCCATCATGATGCGTGTGTTTCGTATACAGTTGGATCCAAGTGTAATTACAGCGCTGAGACTGCCTGTTTTTCCCAAAAGCAAACGACAAGCCCCTACAAGTTGAATCCAGAATCTAATATTACGACAGTCGAGCTGTTTGCCTGTTTCAAAGCCCTGATACTTGCACAGACTACCACTGAGGACACAATAGTAATAATATCTGATAATTTGTGAGTCGCACAACGGTTTATGAACCGTAATAATAGCTGTAACAACTCCATGGTAGCAGCAATTATCGACGTTGTGTTTCGGGTGAAGATGAACTATCGCAACGTCTTGATGGTACGGAAGACAGACCAATCTAGGACATCTGCAAATGAACTAGTAGATGTCCGAGTAAAGCAAGCATCTCTGCATGGAGCTATTAGATATAAAAAATTCCCTGTCATAGATATGATATATCCAGTGTGTGCTTGTCATCACACTGTAGACTAGCCTCCTCGTGGTGCACCCCGGGCAACGTGATTATATCACGGCTAAATAGTCTACAAACTTGGCTACCAGACTATCCTTTGGGATCTCCTGGTAATTCAAACATGCAACGAAGCGACCGAACGAACGATCCCTTTGCGAACCATCCGACTAGAAGATTGGGACCATCAGTCCGGATCTTCCAGATAAATATTGAGGGAATTAGCCGATCCAAATATGAATATCTTTCAAAGTTTCTATTGGACAGTATCATCGATGTGGTACTCCTTCAGCAAACACATACCGACTCGCAGGAAGACTTACAAAGAAGAGGACGTATTCAAGGCTTCCAACAAATAGGCGCAACATATCATCACGCCTATGGCACCGCCACATATGCCCGATCCGATATTGAACATGCACATCTGCTGTCCACAAGCACAGAAAACAACATCCATGTTGTTGATATAAAAGTAGACAACATAAGACTTATAAATGTCTACAAACCACCAAACCAAATCTGGCCAAGTATTGTACTACCCGCACATGAACACCCAACGATATATGCCGGTGATTTTAATAGCCATCATGAAATGTGGCGATACACCCAAAATAATGAACACGGAGAAGCGCTGGTGGAATGGGCCGACGAGAACCATCTACATCTTATATTCGATGCCAAGGAGAGGGGCACATTCCACTCGGCCGCCTGGCGCAGGGACTACAATCCGGACCTCTGCTTTGTAACTACCGATAACGAGGGAAAACCAGTGGCTATACATAGAAGGGTTCCCACAGATTTCCCACACAGCCAGCATAGGCCTGTTATTTTAGACATCGGTGTCACTATACCCCTGATACGGCCCTTCCCTCGACCTAGATGGAATTTCCAAAAAGCTGACTGGGAAAGTATTCAGCGGACCTTGATAAATGCATCCGGTTTTACCGCCACTACCTAAATGCTACGATCGTTTCAGGATAGCTATAATTACCACAGCTAAAAAACACATTCCTAGGGGGTTCCGAAAAGAATACATCCCAGAATGGGATGCAAAATGCCATCAGCTATATGAGGATTCTACTAGTAGTGGTGATCAAGAAATAGCTGATGACCTCCTCCACAATCTAGATTCCGCAAGAAGACAACGATGGACTGAAGCAACTGAAAGAATGAATTTCACTCAATCAAGCAGGAAGGCATGGAGTTTGTTACGTAAACTCGTAGGTACGACAAGACCAGCCCAGAAAAATTCAACCATAACACCAGAGAAAATTGCAAATAACATTGTCGAAATGTCAAGAGCTCCGAGAGACAAACCACATACCAGGATGATTAAGCGCGAACTCAGAACACTAAAAAAGAATACTCCAAATATATCAGAGCTTTCCAGACCATTCACTGAGGATGATATCATTACTGCCCTCAAGGATATGAAACCGGGCAAAGCCCCAGTTTTTGACAACATACATCCAAAATTTCTAACCTACGCTGGAAAGAACGTAGTCAAATGGCTGGCAAATTTCTTTTCGAACATTTTGACTACAAACCATCTCCCTAGAGAATTCAAAAAGGCAAGAATAATAGCTTTTCTGAAACCAGGGAAACCAGCAGACCAACCGCTAAGCTACAGACCACTAGCACTTCTTAGTTGTACATACAAACTTCTCGAACGACTTGTCCATAATCGAACTAGCGGTATCATTATGGAGAACTTACCTATAGAACAGGCAGGCTTCAGACCTGGCCATAGTTGCTGTGACCAAGTTCTGGCATTAACATCCTACATAGAGGCTGGCTTTCAACAGAAATTGAAAACAAGTGCTGTATTTCTAGACTTAACATCTACATATGATACTGTTTGGAGAGATGGAATAATTTACAAACTCTTAAGAGTGATTCCTTGCCAGATTTTAAGATCCTTAATACATAATATGCTGAGTAACAGAACCTAAACGGAAAGACAAGCAAAACAAAACTTATTAACAACGGGCTTCCGCAAGGCTCCGTATTGGCCCCTCTTCTGTTTAACCTCTATATACCAGATCTCCCAAACACAAAGTCAAGAAAATTTTGCTATGCGGATGACATAGCACTGGCTACCAGAGACAAGTATCTCTTCAATGCAGAGGAAGTCCTTAATAATGACGTCGAAATACTATACAATTATTTCAAGAAATGGAGACTCAAGCCAAACCCTAACAAAACTGAAGTATCTACATTCCATCTTAATAAAAAAAATGGCAAATGAAATTATTAACATAAAACTCGGAAACACCAACCTCAAACATAATAAGTTTCCAAAGTACTTAGGTATAACATTGGAACGCACTCTTTCTTACCGAAAACATCTGGAGAACACCACTGCTAAAATTGGAACACGGAATAACATCATTAAAAAACTTAGCGGTACTACTTGGGGAGCTAACGCAAAAGCATTACGCACCTCATCTATCGCCTTAGTGTTCTCTGTGGCTGAGTACTGCGCTCCAGTCTGGATTAATAGCTGTCACACCAAACTTATTGACAGGCAATTAAATAACACAATGAGGCTGATTTCTGGAACCGTCAAATCAACGCCCACGTACTGGCTACCGGTGCTATGTAATATCCTGGCCCCGGACCTACGTAGAAAAGCGACCCTACTGCACGAATTCAGAAAGATTGAGACAAAACCAGAACTACCAATTAAAGAAGAATTCTCACAACTGCGACACACTCGATTGAAATCAAGAAAGCCACCCATACGCACAGCTGAGCAGCTTCAAAATAATAACTATGACCACATGAAAGAATGGAGACTAGATTGGAACCAAAAGACAAATGACCAACTACAGACCTGGTTTGAGAGCTATAACTGCAACATCTCTGGAATGGAACTAACACGGAAAACATGGTCCGCATTAAATCGAATACGTACTGGACATGGCAGGTTTGCGGATTCACTACACAAATGGGGAAGAGCGATGTCACCAGAATGCGACTGCGGTGCCCCTAGACAGACGATCCAACACATCCATGGTGAATGCTCCTTGCGAGCTTATGCAGGGAATTGGTCCGACTTCCTGGAGGCATCCCCATCGGCGCTAGAATGGATCTCAAATCTCGATATAACCTTTTAACTGACAAAATAAACATAAATTATACTCATGATTGTTATAAGATTTTAATGTCTAACACTTGATGTATTAATGTTGCATGTATAGCCATACGCTAAATAAATAAAATCACACTGGAAGAGGAACGATCGAGAACGTCTAAAGTCAAAGACAGTACGACTGAAATTTAGTCAATGGGTGTTCAATAAAGACCGTTGTCAGCTCAACTTAAGTATCACACCGATGTTTTGTGGAGAGGAAGAAGATCCAAGCCACATATTCTTAAAATGTCCTCGGGACCCGGATCAAATAAATATATCTATATGTATACCTCGGGATCCTGGTCATTCATTCCGTAGCAGCCTCCACATCTTGTTAGCAAGCAACAATATACTAACGTGTAAAATACCGCACGAGTTTTACAATAGTGTCAACATCCAGATATAGCTCCACGGTCTGCCAAGCTAATGCTCTTGGTAATTAGAATTCCAGGGGAAGACCAAAAGCACGATTTAACTGTATTCCCACCTTTACTGAGGAGGAGACGGAAAGTTCAGCTAATAAATGTGTGTCACTATGAACCATCTATATGTATGTGTCTGAATGCAAGAGTATCTATGACTATTACTGCAATACCCAGATATGATTCTTTTATAGCATCCTCATGATCTTTTCATATGGTACTTATAGACCTGCACAAATATTTGATTCGGTGTCCGCAGTCATTTACCAAGCCCTACAGGACATTCAAAAGAACATTTTATTGTTACGTTAGATACATACTCAAAAATGGCTCTGAGCACTACGGGACTCAACTGCTGAGGTCATTAGTCCCCTAGAACTTAGAACTAGTTAAACCTAACTAACCTAAGGACATCACAAATATCCATGCCCGAGGCAGGATTCGAACCTGCGACCGTAGCGGTCTTGCGGTTCCAGACTGCATCGCCTTTAACCGCACGGCCACTTCGGCCGGCGATACATACTCACCAATATGGAATGAACTCAGAATATCCCAAATACGTATTAACGGCGTTTAACCAGTTGTTACTGTATTACCAATTGGATTCTTGTAACATACTACCTCTGCCAATCCTGAGTTAAATTTTCGTCTTGTTTACTCGCTCCAGTATACTGTGTACGCGAATATTTATTTCATGTCGGCATCTGTCCTCTGTTAAGCATGTGTAACTTCGTGCCAGAAATGTACACTTTGAACTGTCAAAACCAAACTGTAATATATCTTTTGCAATGCTGAGACGTCCGTAGCGGCGCAATACGAAAAGCAACTAAAAAATGTTCCTAAGACAAATCTGAACTGCGAGGGTGCCCGTCATCCAGCCTTTCAGAGGCCGCCTATTGCGATTGACATGGCTCTAATTTCTTCTCCATTTTGCACAGTTCGTTCCATGAAGAAGCCATATGTGCAAAATTACGATTGATTTTACGAAAAAAAATCAATTTCTATAACCCATGGTGCCTCTTTGCTGTTGATGGAGAGAGCCCACAACGAATTCAGTGCGCCACTAATGCATCTTAATGCTCTGGCCGGTGACGTTATATCCTCGGGGGGTATAAGATGATCTTAGACGGGCGCATAGCAAGCCCCGCCCCCTTTGAATTTTGAAGCACTTCCTTGAAATGGTTTTAACGTTCCTCAAACGATAAGAGGAACTGCCGCAATTCGACGTGGCATAGACTCGACTAACATCTGAAGTAGTGCGCAGGGAACAGACACCATGAATCCTGCAGGTATGCCCATAAATCCGTAAGAATACAAGGGGGTGGACATTTCTAAACAGCACGTTGCAAGGCATCACACATATGCTCAATAATACTCATGTTTGGGGAGTCTGGTGGCCATAGTAAGTGTTTAATGACAGAAGGTGTTCCTGAAGCCACTCTGTAGCAATTCTGGACCTGTGGGGTGTCGCATTATCCTTGGAATGGCCAAAGTCCGTCGGAACGCACGATGGACATGAATGGATGCTGGTGATCAGACAGTAATACGTGTCACCTGTCAGAGTCGTATATACATGGATCAGGGGTCTTATATCACTCCAACTGCACACGCCCCACACCAGTACAGAGCCTCCACCAGCTTGAATAGACACTTGCTGACATCCATGGTCCATGTTTCCATGAGGTTGTCTCCATATCCATACACGTCCATTCGCTCGATACATTTCGAAGCAAGACTCGTCCGACCAGGCAACATTTCAGTCATTGACAGTCCAGTGTCGGTGTTGACGTGCCCAGGCGTGGCGTAAAGCTTTGTGTCGTGCAATCACCAAGGGCACACGAGTGAACCTTCGGCTCCGAAAGCCCATATCGATGATGTTTCGTTGAATGGTTCGCAAGCTGACACTTTTTGACGGCCGAGCACTGAAATCTCCAGCAATTTGCGGAAGGTTTGCACTTCTGTCACGTTAAACGGTTCTCTTCAGTCGTCGTTGGTCCCATTCTTGCACGATGATGTTTTACCGGATTCCTGATATTCAGGGTACACTCGTGAAATGATCCTACGGGAAAATCCCCATTTCATCGTTTGTGCAGCGACTATAACACCCCACTGAAACTCGTTTAAATCTTGGTAACCTGCCATAGTAGCAGTAGTAAGCGATCTAACAACTGCGCCAGAACCTTGTTGCCTTATATAGGCGTTGCCGAAAGTAGATTAATGTACAACTCCGAAACGAAAGACAAAAATTTATTTTTGTTATGTGTTTGCACATTGTATTTATTAAACACAGGACAGCAGTCATGTTTAAAGGAGTAAGTATACGTGTCTGAAAGAATTGTCAAAATTATGTTCATTAACGATCGCTGTCATCAGTGTCTGAGTCAAGATCATCATCATCGGCAGCAGCAGCAGCAGCATCGTACCCTGAGGACGTGATATTTGATGGTAACGTAATCGATGGCCATTTCTATTAATCCATCTCGTGTCCGGTACTTTTGCTCCAGCTGATGCACTTACCTGGAGTAAGGATTGACAAAGGACCCTGTGTCGCGTTGCTGAAATTAACATGGGATTATTAACGACAATTTGTGGATCTCCGCGAGAGAGATGGGATGTGATTGACACGCAACACGTGACAGCTTAAACACCTGTGCAGTAACTGAAAGGAATGCAGAATTAACAAGATTCTGATGTCTGTCATTCGACATGTCTCCAGTGACATTATTATCCGTGAAATCGTGTTTTATTTTGGCTCATGCAGATTCTGTCAGATCTAGATTGCAGTGGCGAGGTAGTAAACGGTCTATTCTGTGGGCTGTGCTCTCAGTGATTTTATCCGCGACGTACACTTTTACGGCTGGTTTGTTTTTCTTTTTTTTTTTATACAACAGTTCAGTCTTCTTCTTTGAGCAATTGCAGTTTATTTGCCTGTCTCGTAACCACTCAAACATCATAATCCTGAGATCATTACAGATTCTAACTTCTTGCTGTTCTATGGCGCATTATTCATACAATCACACAATTTGGTGGACTATAGGAAGCACACCATATCTGAAACCTGAGATCACTACAGATTCTGTCTAACTTCTTGCTGTTCTATGACGCATTATTCATACAATCACAGAATTTGGTGGACTATAGGAACCACACCATATCTGAAAACACCTTTCGTCAGCGTATGGACTTTCGTCAACTTCAAGAAATTCGCAAATTACTGAAAACAGTTTCTTGCACGGAACTTCCTGACGAACTAATACTGTACGCCAGACCCGGTTCCAAGGTTCGAGTCAAGGTCAGCCACACAGCTTTAATTTGGCAGGGAGTTTCAAATCAGCGCCCATCACTCTGGAAGATGAAAATTCGTTCTAGTTTCTTGCATCTTGCTGCAAGTACTTGTGAAATTTGTCATTTTTTGGATGTTTTTCTCGAATTTACATAATTTTTGTGTGTTTAGTTCAAATGGTTCAGATGGCTCTGAGCACTATGGGACTTAACATCTGAGGTGATCAGTCCCGTAGAACTTAGAACTACTTAAACCTAACTAACCTAAGGACATCACACACATCCATGCCCGAGGCAGGATTTGAACCTGCGAACGTAGCAGTCTGCGCGATTCCGGACTAAAGCGCCTAGAACAGCTCGGCCACGACTGTGTGTTTTGTACGCATGCGAAAATTTCAGTGTCGAAAGGAGAATGGCACAAAAACAGATTGGCCGAAACATATGTTCCAGTAGAACCACTAAACACTTATAATTGGTACCACCAGTCAAGGAAGTGCGAAATGAGTTTACCAATCAATTTGTTTCGCCACAAGGGAAAACAGAACGGCGCTATAGACGTCTTTAAATTTTAGCTGATTTTTTTAATGTTACTGTAAACACTAACATATTTTACATTTATGATAAGCATAGTAAATACTGCTTGCAAAAATCGAAGAGAAAGCTTAGAAATACAAAACTGGATTAAAGCAGATTGGCTACCAGATCTCTTAAAAGTTGGTTGATTTGTAAAATATCCTCGAAGAACTGTGTTATGGTTGCAATCTGTGAATTTTCAAAATATGACAGATTGACGACTTTGTCAGTAACTCCATTCTATATACACTCCTGGAAATGGAAAAAAGAACACATTGACACCGGTGTGTCAGACCCACCATACTTGCTCCGGACACTGCGAGAGGGCTGTACAAGCAATGATCACACGCACGGCACAGCGGACACACCAGGAACCGCGGTGTTGGCCGTCGAATGGCGCTAGCTGCGCAGCATTTGTTCACCGCCACCGTCAGTGTCAGCCAGTTTGCCGTGGCATACGGAGCTCCATCGCAGTCTTTAACACTGGTAGCATGCCGCGACAGCGTGGACGTGAACCGTATGTGCAGTTGACGGACTTTGAGCGAGGGCGTATAGTGGGCATGCGGGAGGCCGGGTGGACGTACCGCCGAATTGCTCAACACGTGGGGCGTGAGGTCTCCACAGTACATCGATGTTGTCGCCAGTGGTCGGCGGAAGGTGCACGTGCCCGTCGACTTGGGACCGGACCGCAGCGACGCACGGATGCACGCCAAGACCGTAGGATCCTACGCAGTGCCGTAGGGGACCGCACCGCCACTTCCCAGCAAATTAGGGACACTGTTGCTCCTGGGGTATCGGCGAGGACCATTCGCAACCGTCTCCATGAAGCTGGGCTACGGTCCCGCACACCATTAGGCCGTCTTCCGCTCACGCCCCAACATCGTGCAGCCCGCCTCCAGTGGTGTCGCGACAGGCGTGAATGGAGGGACGAATGGAGACGTGTCGTCTTCAGCGATGAGAGTCGCTTCTGCCTTGGTGCCAATGATGGTCGTATGCGTGTTTGGCGCCGTGCAGGTGAGCGCCACAATCAGGACTGCATACGACCGAGGCACACAGGGCCAACACCCGGCATCATGGTGTGGAGAGCGATCTCCTACACTGGCCGTACACCACTGGTGATCGTCGAGGGGACACTGAATAGTGCACGGTACATCCAAACCGTCATCGAACCCATCGTTCTACCATTCCTAGACCGGCAAGGGAACTTGCTGTTCCAACAGGACAATGCACGTCCGCATGTATCCCGTGCCACCCAACGTGCTCTAGAAGGTGTAAGTCAACTACGCTGGCCAGCAAGATCTCCGGATCTGTCCCCCATTGAGCATGTTTGGGACTGGATGAAGCGTCGTCTCACGCAGTCTGCACGTCCAGCACGAACGCTGGTCCAACTGAGGCGCCAGGTGGAAATGGCATGGCAAGCCGTTCCACAGGACTACATCCAGCATCTCTACGATCGTCTCCATGGGAGAATAGCAGCCTGCATTGCTGCGAAAGGTGGATATACACTGTACTAGAGCCGACATTGTGCATGCTCTGTTGCCTGTGTCTATGTGCCTGTGGTTCTGTCAGTGTGATCATGTGATGTATCTGACCCCAGGAATGTGTCAATAAAGTTTCCCCTTCCTGGGACAATGAATTCACGGTGTTCTTATGTCAATTTCCAGGAGTGTAGTTTCTGACTACTATGTTGCAAGAAATTCATTTTCAAATTCCTCTAGAGAAAAGCATTGTGTTGTTATGGTCGCATCCGCTTAGCTCGTTCACCTTCCAAAAAACTGCAGATAAACTCTAGCTTGCGTGTCACTGGACAAGCAGTTAGTAAAGTAAAGCTAAGCTGTTGAATCCAGTCTAAAGGATTTGAATCACTGATACAAATGCGAAAAACTTTAAACTTTCTGAGAAAAAATGTTCATAGTCATACCCGTCGTGTCTTGTTAAGTCGTTAAAGTTCCGTCGGTTTAAAAGCGTATGTGAATGTTCGCGTTCATTTTCAGTCCCTTTCACGTCTATGGTGGCCAAAATGTTGTTCTTGCACGAAATACCCTTCTCGTCCGTAATGGATTTCACTACAATAATGTGTCACCCGTTATTGTGTCGCACGCTTTTCAATAGCTAGGTGAGTGCATACCTACTGATTTCCTGCTTGTGCAGTTTGCTGTTATCTGTTCTTCCTTCACACGCTGTATAGATGGAAATTCTTGGGTTTCTTTAAACTGCATTTGTTGTGTGTCGGCTGACTAACCGTCTGTATTTATTTCGGTTTGCTCAATTTTATTTGAAAGTTCATCGATCTGTGTTTTCAGTGTTTCAAATTGTTCTTTGGTCGCTGGTGTCAGTTTTATTTGTTTCTGTATCCAAATGCTATATCCGCTCCGAATATTATTGTGATATGTGCTCCAATTTTGCGATCGCGGCACTAGGAAACACTTCGTTAGTTTTTTCAGCAACTAAAGCTTTCTCTTTGCGGTATGTGGCCTATCGGTTCTTTCTTAAAATTGTGTATCAACCTCAGTCACTCTCTGCGAAAACTGAATTTTTTATTGTAGCTGGTTTGTTATATTGTTGAGGAAATTTTGCTTAATCTGTTTTCGTGCCTGACGTTACATTCTTTGCGACTGAATCAGCGCTTTCTTTTCGTTTCTTTTTTTTCAATTATTTCGTTGCGTTCTTGTTCAAGGTAACTTTGAAAGTTACGATCTTGTGGCATGACTCCAAAAATTGCTGCGTCTCTTTCTGTTCTGGATAGCATAAACGGATCATTTTGTAAACTGCACACTTCTAAAGATCACTTCTTACGCTTTCAAGACTGATTCTTATTGGACTGTTAAAGAAAATGACATCCACCTCTAGAGATGTAAAATCTTGAAAACAACTCTGAAACTGATCGGAGACTTCATCAATAACGGAAGTAAATTTTGAAATTTTACTTCCACACATTCTTGTTCACATCACAACTCTGGAAATGAAAAAATGCTCCTTGTTCAGTTTATTTATAAAGAGCGTAAGTTTACATGCAAATCTATTAACATCCGTAACCGTATCACAGATAGTGTTTCCCTTTCCTTGCAAACCCAAAAACTTCTAACTGGTAAAACCACTTAGAAGTGATAATTCTGATAAGAAAAGTGAATTCTTAGGCGCTTATTTTCAAGTTCTCTAGTATCCGATTTTACTTCCTCATTCAAAAACTCGGAAAGTTCTTTCCCGAGTGCATAAAAACGAGCTAAGCATGTTCCTGCGCTCAACAAATGAATTTCGGAATGAAGTAATGTATCTCCGTATTCCTCGTCCACTACTTCCAAAAACTGTTTAAATT
This sequence comes from Schistocerca cancellata, assembly GCF_023864275.1. Lineage (NCBI taxonomy): Eukaryota > Metazoa > Arthropoda > Insecta > Orthoptera > Acrididae > Schistocerca > Schistocerca cancellata. The sequence goes on from NC_064627.1 coordinate 983,854,495, forward strand.
TTCGGTGAGATAGTGATCGATTTCCTCTTCGTATTATATTAGTAATTTTCGAATTTTCGCCATATATTTCATTGCGGAGAGCTTTCTGACTTTCGCCAAATAGTGCATCCTATTGTATACTACAATGAAGAGTGTAACAGTTTATTCCGTTTTTTCTTAACTGACCAACGAAGCTATTTTCGGTTCCGACCACAGCAAGTGCACCATCGATGCAAATTGAAAGCTTTTTTTAAAATCATAAATTCTGTCAACACACATGATTAAATGCGTTATAAATAACCAAACCTGTTGTTCTGAGTAGCGGAACTAAAGTGAGTGAGTCTTCAAGAAAATCGTTCATTATAAGACGAATAAAAATTAGTAGTTGACTAAGATATGTTCTGTCGGCACTCTCATCCGTACACAAAGAACAATTCCGACAACATGCGACTGAATTGTTCAGTTTCCTGCAAAAGAGTACGGATAGAGGCTATACTTGACAGTCGGATTAAACAATTAATTGGGTCGCTTGACCGACCCCCCGCCCCCTCCGATTCATTTCAAATAGGTACCCCACTCACACAATTATAGTTGGCGGTGACTTCAGTCAACCCTCGATATGCTGGAAAAATTATACGTTTAAAGCCGGGGGCGGGCATAAAACGTCATCCGAAATTTTACTGAATGCTCATCATCCATTAATAAGTCATTTATTAAATAGAAACTGCATTGCGCCAAGAGAAGGAACAATAGGTACAAGTAGTAAACAAAGAAAATAGAGTGGCATTCTACGTTATTTGTTATTTAAGATTTCTCGCAAAGTATTTGTTTGAATGGTCTACTTATTCGAGTAGCTAAACAGACAGAAATATAGTCGATTAATTCCCAACTGCGCCTAACACTACACCTTGCGCTTCCTTCTACTTTCCGGTAATTTCAGTTAATACTATAAAATGTGACGAGTTATATTGGTTCCATTGCTCAACTTATACACAAGAGGCTACGGTATATCCATGCTGCAGCTACTTTTGGTAACTGTTAACAAAGTTTTCAATTACAACATTGTGTCTCGCTCCTTAGCATAATCCTTTTTCTTGTTCTGTCCAAAATATCTACCAACTCCAGCGCGATTTTAGCAGCAGACGGAATGCTAGCAACGTTTCATTGGCTACTCTATACGCAGATTTACAGTTTCATAGCTAAATCAGTGACCTTCAACAACATTCAGTATTCGTATCACACTGAGTTTAGTTATGCATTATCACGCTCAGTCGCTGTGCTAATACTTGAATAATCTGTATACGGTATACAGCATACACTTTCTCCATGGAAAACGTGGAAAACCGACAGCTGAAAGGAAATTCTAGTTCTAAATGCGCTCCAACTCTTGCTGTGCTCATTAGTGCCACCATGTAGTGACAAAGCTATGTACAGCCTATGTTTCACTCAGTGAAAGAGTGCCACAAAGTGTATGCTCCCCTCGTAATGCCGAGTGCGCAAACTGCCGGCAGCGTGCAACGCGGGGAAAGCGAGTCATTGCAACGAGTGCTGCTCACGCGACTCTGCCACGCGGATGCAGTGCTCTGGTGTGTATCTGCTACCGGAAAAAGTTATACGATACGTGTTGGGATAGTTTAGCGTGTCAAGACTTGGGACCACAAATTCAGATTATCGTTAAGACGAAACGGAATGATTATTTAAGCATTCTTGGGTTTAAGTGGTGCCCTTTCCTCTATGTCTTCTTGATGTGTGTGTCGTGTACAATCACGACATCCAAGAGTTGAAAACCCGTGTTCCCAGCACTCCATGTAACCTTCCCTGGTTTGATCATCAAACAAGCATCATATCGCCTCGTCTGCCCCACGAAATCAATCGACCTTAATTTCAGCCCTCTTGAACAGATGATGGAACGCAGCAGACAATATTCTTGCAGTTTGGTAGAAATATGTCGCATAAAGCCACAATTTTATCTGGATGTGGTATATAAGATTGGTATATAAGATTAGATGGGTAGATCGCATAACAAATGAGGAGGTATTGAATAGGATTGGGAAGAAGAGAAGTTTGTGGCACAACTTGACTAGAAGACGGGATCGGTTGGTAGTACATGTTCTGAGGCGTCAAGGGATCACCAATTTAGTATTGGAGGGCAACGTGGAGGGTAAAAATCGTAGAGGGAGACCCAGAGATGAATACACTAAGCAGATTCAGAAGGATGTAAGTTGCAGTAGGTAATGGGAGATGAAGGAGCTTGCACAGGATAGAGTAGCATGGAAAGCTGAATCAAACCAGTCTCAGCACAACAAACAACGTGGTATACCTGAAGAACCTTGCAGACTGTCTTAGCCTCCTTATAGAGGCTACAGGCGATGTTACGCAGTATGGGCGTGAGGACGCCAGGGGGTGACAACCATTTTGTCAGCTGTATTTAAATCAATCACCTTCTCCGCCGCAACTTATCGCATACGACATTCGTGGAAAATTTGCCCTACTTCGGCTCCACTACCCAGTTGTAAATCCGAGAGTTTTTCGTCAAAACTTGCATCGTTCTCTGACGAGAGTTACGTGGTGTTTTGCGAAAGCACAGTTACGGGAGACCATTAAAGTGCATCACCGTCATTGCAAGGTATTATATTTCAGTAATGTTCTGAGTTTTACTGGACCATACAGTTGTGTAATACGCTCATAAATTACGATTAATCCTGTTCAACACTCGATATTGACGCGCGACTAATGAATACGTGTATATGTATAGGGGATAGCGGTACACCTCTCCGAACTGCATAATGCTACGGCGTGTACACACGGGAAACACGTTGTCCGTTGTGGTGCTATGAATTGTTAACACAAAGCCGGCCCCAGCATCCGCTGTATGCTGCTCTGTTAGCTGGTGATACGCGATTAGTTTTTGTGAGCGCTCCGCTGCCAGGATTTACGGTTTTTTCGTGTCGCGGCACAAAAGCGAGCTCTTCCCTCGTTCGTTTTAAATCTTTTCTTCTTTTTTCGTCAGAGACACGTGCTGTACACAGCAGCTGCATTTACGTGAAAAAATAGACAAACTCATCTATGCCTGCAATAACATGTACGTGTTTACCCCTAATTCCTGATTTTTTAAAAAAAAAAAGTGAAGCACCCGGAAGAGGAGGAGGAAACTTCACGAGTTGCGAGGGTATGTGACGTTATTTTAGTGAATACGTCATCGAGTAAAATTTACAAAAAACGGCGCGCGGTATGAGCCCACTTATCAGTGTGGCATTGCATCTCGTCTGGCCTGGAGCCATGCTCTGATTCGGTTGGGAAACGTGTCATAACGTCGTTTCGTCCACTTCTGAGGCGAGCTGGCCCACAACTTTCTAACAGGTCCTTTATATCCTGTATAATATTACTGGGACGTAGTCGACTCTCGGGCTGGTCCCATACGTGAAATCATGCAGTCCTTGTGCGTATGACCATTGCCCTACTGAAAAAAACTGTACTTCGATACTATCAAATGAGAGGTAACACACGAAGTCGCAGGATGTCCTCGGTGTACCCCTGTGCTGTCAGAGTTCCTACAATCTCTACCAGCCGTTTCCTGAAGTCATACCCGACGTCTCCTCACACCATGATGCCAAGAGTAACAACGCTGTGCTTCTACAGTACATTGGAAAATGGTTTAAAAATGGATTTCAAAACAGTATAGATCGCAAAATCATTCTTTTCGATGCTAACCGTTTTCTGTCAGTGCTTGACCACCCTCAGCCCCTCATACCCTGATGACAGACGATGGTGGTGGATGAAGCGGATATTGTGACCCCACGAACATCAACTCCTCAGTCGTGGATACACTTCATTTTGGACAGAGCAACCTTAACTCCTCGGATGGGGAGGCTTAATGTTGACCGAATTTCCTTAAAATAAAAAATCAGAAATTGCTGACCAAGAATCAGTAAATAATGCGCAAAAGGTATACGTTGATTGCTTCATTTGTTTTTCCAAAAAGTTTGTAAACATTTCTTATTTCATAGATTGACTGAGAAGAATGTAACCTCAATGAAGACTACCAGCGGTGAAAAGAGTGAAAAGTAGAAGGTAAAAAACATACGACAGGCCGGAGATCCAAACCAAGTGCCTTACATCCTTAGTCTAGTACTTTACCACTCTTTTAAATGGACCTCTTTGCTTTCCTTCAACCCATTCTTACGCTCGCCAAATTTTTGTCCCAGCAGGCCCAGGCCCTTAGTCCTGCTCGTCTCGTCTCGTACGGCATTTCCAACGAAAACTGAAAGGTCTCATTTATTGAAATTAATCCGAAAATACCCTGTCTGACGAAAAAGTGAGGTACTCAAAGTACATGGTCGAATGACAATATAAATTCGTACATGTACATTTCATCAGCCAATATGTAGAGCTTTAATTGTCGGTGACAGCTAGAATACCCACCAGAGTGCATTTGTGTAGTTCATGTTTAGTGCTGTCGAGCTTAACGGGGTATAAGGCGGCTAGAACAACGTCACCTGTTGCGTGATCACTATGAATGACACGGAGATGCCGTGTACACATGTGAGACAAAGTTATCAACACATGACAAAGTTTAAAAAACAACGTCTTTGTAGATCCTATTGAATCATCCAATATCCAGATTTGTTGGGCATTCATACGTGCCAGTGTTCTGATGTTAGTCTGCATTGGTACATGAGGAGAAGCAACCCGGTCGTCAAGGTTCCAGTCAAACAAGTCTGATCACCATAAGGAAGAATGGCCTTATTGTGCACCAGGCATATCCTAATCCCATGCACATCTGCGTCTGCCATCGGAGAACTCCCTGGAATATTGTATGCCACCCCACATCATTGGTCAGGCACAAATAGCAGCCACACTAGAGAATTACTGTACCGGGTATAGGCTGTCGTTAACACCACAATGCAAACGGCTGCATTTGGAATGCTACGGTGACTGGGAAATAAGGACTGTTGATGAATTACCTCTAGTTGTTTCAAGAAGTTTACCGTCTTAATTTTTCTTCCTAATATCCTTCATATTTAAAAATAGTTATCTCCGTCTTGGAAGATAATATATTGTTCCTGATCCAGTAATGGACATTAACGCTGCTGAAGCGTAGCATCGTGTGCATCCACATCTATATCTGCAAACCACTATGAAATCAAATGCACAGTATCCTTCCCAGGCCAACAGTTCTTCCATCCCATAAACATAAGCAGCATGGGGAGAATGATTGCTTAATCGCAACTGTGTAAGTTTAATCTACACTTAAAAGCCAAAGAAACTGCTACACCTGCCTAATGCCGTTTAGAGCCCCCGCAAGCACGCAGAAGGACCGCGACACGATGTGCTATGGACTCGACTAATGTCTGAAGTAGTGCTGAACGGAACTGACACCATGAATCCTGCAGGGCTGTACATAAATCCGTGAGAGTACGACAGGGTGGAGATCTCTTCTGAACAGCACGTTGCAAGGCATCCCAGACGTGCTCAATGATGTTCATGTCTCGGGAGTTTGGTGGCCAGCAGAAATGTTTCAACTCAGAAGAGTGTCCTGGAGCCACTCTGTAACAATCCTGAACACGTGGGGTGTCGAAATGTCCTGCTGAAATTGTCGTAGTTCTTTGGAATGCACAATGGACATGAATGGACGCAGGTGATCAGACAGGATGTATACGTATGTGTCACCTGTCATTTCAGGGGTGCCATATCACTCCAACTGCATACGCCCTACACCATTACAGAGCATCCACCAGCCTGAACAGTCTCCTGCTGACATTCAGGGTCCATGGATTCTTGAAGTTGTCTCCATACCCGTACACGTCCATTCGCTCGATAGAATTTGAAACGAGACTCATCCGACCAGGCAACACGTTTTTAGTCATCAACAGTCCAATGTCGTTGTTGACGGGCACAAGCGAGGCGTAAAACTTCCTGTTGTGCAGTCATCAAGGGTACACGAGTGGGCTGTCGACTCTGAAAGCCCCTACCGATGAATTTTCGTTTATTGTTTCGCACGCTGACACTCGTTAGTGGCCCAGCACTGAAATCTGCAGCAATTTGCGGAAGCATTGCACTTCTGTTACGTTGAACGATTCTCTTCAGTCGTCGTTGGTCCGTTGGTGCAAGATCTTTTTCCGGCTGCAACGGTGTCGGAGATTTGATGTTTTATCAGATTCCTGATATTCATGAAATGATCGTAGCGGAAAATATCCCCTTCGTCGCTACGTCGGAGATGCTGTGTGCCATTCGCTCGTGCGCTGACTATAACGCCATGTTCAAACTCACTTAAATCTTGATAACCTGCCACTGTAGCAGCAGTAATCGATCTAACAATTGCTATAGACACTTTTTGTGTCGCAGCGCCGTGTTCTGTCCGTTTACATACTTCTGTATTTGAATACGCATGCCAATACCAGTTTGGCGCTTCAATGCATCTAATCTAGTCTTTGCAGTGTCCACGGGAGCGACACATTCGAGGTTGTAGTAGATGGTTCAAATGGCTCTGAGCACTATGGGACTCAACATCTTAGGTCATAAGTCCCCTAGAACTTAGAACTACTTAAACCTAACTAACCTAAGGACATCACACACACCCATGCCCGAGACAGGATTCGAACCTGCGACCGTAGCAGTCCCGCGGTCCCGGACTGCAGCGCCAGAACCACTAGACCACCGCGGCCAAGATTGTAGTAGGTTCCTAGATATTTTTTAAAGATAGTTCTTAGAATTTTGTAAGTAAACTTCCGCGGGATGTTTCATATCTAGCTTAAAGCGTCTGATCTTTTTCCCCCATAGCATCAGTATGATGCTCCCGTAGTCAAGCAAATTTGTAACCATTCATGCTGTTCTTCTTTGCATACTTTCATACGTGCCTTGCTGTTCCTTTCTGGTACAGGTGCCACACACTTGAAATATTATAGTTTAGGGTACTTCAGTATTTTGCATGCAATATCCTTTGTTGAAGCCGGCCGCTGTGTCCGTGCAGTTCTGGGCGCTTCAGTCCGGAACCGCGGGACTGCTACGGTCGCAGGTTCGAATCCTGCCTCGGGCATGGATGTGTGTGATGTCCTTAGGTTAGTTAGGTTTGAGTAGTTCTAAGTTCTAGGGGACTGATGACCTAAGATGTTAAGTCCCATAGTGCTAAGAGCCATTTTTGAGCCTTTGTTGAAGGCTTGAAATTTTCAAGCAGGCTATCAATGAACCGAAGTCAGCTACATGTTTCTTACCGATGGCTGCACCTATCTGAGATCTTATTTCACATCTCTAAATATGTTGCACCCAGATATTCGTATGCGTCGACCAGTTGCAACGATGTCTCAATGAATTAGTAATCATACTGGAAGGTTACGAGCTGTCTGGATTGCTTCCTTCCACTTATTCTAATTTTATCTGCCCCTTGTCACGACTAGCGATAAGCAGGACACTATAGTTGCATTCACTTAAAGTCTCATTACATTGATTTATTACGGGGAAATGTATTTTATAAAATTTCAGTGGTCACCGGCAAAGTTCCTTTCCTTCGAGATCTATGAATACGTAAGAAATGCACAGCCGGGACACTGATCTAAATACAGCAGGTGCGTCATGGGCAGTCAAAGGTTTGTGCTGGCTTCTACATCGCAAAGTGGCAACAGACAGAAGCTCATGGCATCTACCGGTCCTTTTCACTAAGTCGGGGTTATCAGTCTGTGGCACGACTCGTCTCTTGAGACAGCCGAGGGCAACAATCAGTTAAAGTGCTTATTGGGACTGTGGAGGAGAAGTACAATCCTTGGAATGTGGTTTGGCCTCGGCAAATTCAGAAGTGTAAAACTACGCTTTGATTTGTCCATCGCCGGCTGACGACAGACGGTAATTTCTAAGAGAAACTAGTGCGGAAGATGTACTCTGAGTGGCCTGTGACATTCTGGGGTGTAGATTTGTTAAATGCAGCATTGACACACTATTGGCCGAAAGGAGTAACATTTCTCCTGCTTAGTTTTTGCGGCCGGAGTGGCGCAAACTGCCGGATCGGGATCTGGGGAAGAAAATTGTCTCGGATTTATGGTGCATGGAGACAGGACGCTGGTTCAACACGTTGTGTCTCTTTAGGGGGGAGGGGGGGGGGGTTATGTGTCAGAGTCCTGACGGGAGAGATTCTGATTTTCCACTACGACCATTGTCCTCTGACGTATTGCCACAGCGAACTGGTGGGAGTAGCACGGCTGACTAGATTTGGTTTAATATTTATAGAGGAAACAAGCATACCGTTGCCACAGTCCCGCTAAACCCGATTCATGCCTTCGTATCTTTTGATTTTGAGTTCAGTCAGCCACTGGAGTTTTTAAATTAATATTGAGTTGTATTGAATTAATTATTCAGTGTGCAGCTAGGATTAGGTAGCCATCCCTCCGCTTGCCTATCTTGTTAGTTGTCGTTAGCAACTACCTTGGTTTTTTTCGTAGAATGTTGATACCAATACTTTGTAATTGGTTAATACAATAAATAATCGGTTTAAGTATCATAAGCATTTTTTTTAATGAGTGCGTAGTTCGCTTCAGTTCACTGACTTATTCTGTTGATTCACAGGATGGTTATATAGTAGGATGATTGCAGTTTCCCATCTTATGGTTCTATGTTAGGGCATTACGGGATAGCGATATCATTGCGTAATTTACGGTTAACATGGGGTTTTACGGGGAATGTGACGGAGTTTGGGTAGGTTTCACAGTCTCACACATCGTGGGCTGTTGCAATACATTACTATTTTTTTTCCATTTTGTGAATTGTAGAATTTCACACCTATGAGCGTTTAAAGAAATTTAAAGTCATTGTACCAGTTTGAAACCTTATCAGCTGACTTCCAAACAAAAATATCTACCTTGAACACCTGCTTTTGCTTGATTGAAATGCAAAGCATGGATACATCTTTCTGGGAAAAAATCATCACGGGTGACGCGACTTGGTGTTAGCAACACGAACATACCTCAAAACGACCAAGTGCAGAAATTCACATAAAGCTTCATAGCTTCAACGACATATCCACATTCAAGCCAATGTGACGCTCGAGATGAACAATATTCCAATGAAGGATTTTTCCTGGCAGTTTCATGTGGCTGTATGAACGTTCTGTTTGTTGCATTCAACTGGGGTGAGGGAGTCTATGTAGAACTCTTGAAGCATTAGAACCACCATCTTACCGTTTGTCTGGTTTTTTATTAATCCAGTCTCGCAACCTCGTCATTATAAATAACAGAGTCATGTGTTTGAGGTTACTGTTGATACTATCTGAAACCTCATCAATATAAACATCAACAGTAAGAGATCCAAGACACGTCCTTGGGAACACTTAAAATTTCTTATACGTGTGTCGGTGACTCTCCTTCCAAGATAAAATGGTGCGTTGTACCTGCCAAGAAGTCCTCGACGCAGTCGGTCGATGAGCCGAGCCGCATACATATTCATAGGTAAATATAAACCGAAGGGATTTTTAGGCCCCGGCTTTTTAATTCTTCGGAAATGTTCCAGCAGTACTGACGCAAATTCGAATTTTCGTTACAATAATAAATGCGACTGAAGATACAAAACGTTTCGTGTTCACCACACCAGATCCCACATCTGAAATGTTTGTTTCAGAGCGCGATACTGAGGCGAACAGGAAGCTGGAACCAATCGCGATGCGCTCTGCGTCCACCCCTCAACGCAGCGTGTCGGCGTGAGAGCCGCGTGCGGAATCGGCAGAAATAGCAGGTGCGGCGACGGCACTTGTACGGCACAAAGTACACACAGCGTCACTTTCAAACTCAAACAACGGTAAGCGGCCTTCCTGGGAACGACCTGCAGGATTAGCCAACTTGCCAACTCCTAAAACACGAAACACGCTTCAAGGTTCGTAAACACGGACACACGTGCAGTGAGTGTGTTTGTGTTAGAGGGAGGGAGGTGGTAGGCAATTAGTGGGTAGGGGAGGACACGCATGTGCTCTTAAAACAGCTGGGCTAATGTCAACACGCCTCTTTGTGTCAGTAGCACTTTAAACACGTTGTTCTCGCGGTCGTTCTCATCCTGACACACCTCAGCCCGGGCAGTAAAAACAGAATCTGCTGCAGCGTCCAGTTTAACCGGTGCAAACCTCTGACAAATCTGCCCTGTTTCCTCTGCAGTGTTTTTGATGAATCGCAGCGTTTGTGTTTACCGTTGCCATAAATCCGCTACCCTCACATAGTCAATAAAGTCTCAACTGACATTATAGTGTACGAAAACCACATTAAAAGCTTTCATTATAAAAGGTAGGGTGCTGAACTGTTTTAAAAACAACTACACTACTGGCCATTAGAATTGCTACACCACGAAGATGACGTGCTACAGATGCGAAATTTAACGGACGGGAAGAAAATGCTGTGATATGCAAACGATTAGCTTTTCAGAGCATTCACACAAGGTTAGCGCCGGTGGCGACACCTACAACGTGCTGACATGAGGGAAGTTTCCAACCGATTTCTCATACACAAACAGCAGCTGACCGGCGTTGCCTGGTGAAACGTTGTTGTGATGCCTCGTGTAAGGAGGAGAAATGCGTACCATCACGTTTCCGACGTTGATAAAGGTTGGATTGTAGCCTATCGAAATTGCGGTTCATCATATCGCCACATTTATTTATTTATTTATTGTTCCGTGGGACCAAATTAAGGAGAAGTCTCCATGGTCATGGATCGAGTCAATACATGGAATTATAACGCGATAGTAGAAACAGATAAAATAAAATATAAAAAACATATTCAGGCGATAAGTCTTAAGTTTAAATAAAGAAAATCAACAATGTAACACTGGAACCCGCTTAATTTTTCAGCTCTTCCAGGAGCTCCTCGACACAATAGAAGGAGTGAGCCATGAGGAATCTCTTCAGTTTAGACTTAAAAGAGTTTGGGCTACTGCTAAGATTTTTGAGTTCTTATGGTAGCTTATTGAAAATGGATGCAGCAGAATACTGCACTCCTTTCTGCACAAGAGTCAAGGAAGTGCATTCCACATGCAGATTTGATTTCTGCCTAGTATTAACTGAGTGAAAGCTGCTAACTCTTGGTAATAGGCTAATATTGCTAACAGCAAACGACATTAAAGAAAATATATACTGTGAGGGCAATGTCAGAATTCCCAGACTATTGAATAGGGGTCGACAAGAGGTTCTCGAACTTACACCACATATAGCTCGAACAGCCCGTTTTTGAGCCAAAAATACCCTTTTTGAATCAGAAGAATTGCCCCGAAAAGTAATACCGTACGATAGAAGTGCATGAAAATATGCGAAGTAGACTACCTTTCGTGTTGAACTGTCACTTATTTCAGATACTGTTCTAATGGTAAATAAAGCAGCATTTAGTTTCTGAACAAGATCCTGGACGTGGGCTTTCCACAGCAGCTTACTATCTATCCGAACGCCTAGGAACTTGAACTGTTCCGTCTCGCTTATAATATGCCCATTCTGTCTGATCAAAATATCGGTTCTTGTTGAATTGTGAGTTAGAAACTGTAAAAACTAAGTCTTACTGTGATTTAGCATCAAATTATTTTCCACAAGCCACAAACTTATTTCATGAACTACATTATTTGATTCTGTTTCAATATTACACACAAGATTCTTCACTACCAAGCTGGTGTCATCAGCAAACAGAAATATTTTTGAATCACCTGTAATACTGGAAGGCATATCATTTATATAAATAAGAAACAGCAGTGGACCCAGCACCGACCCTTGGGGAACGCCCCACTTAACAGTGCCCCATTGGGACTGAACATCACTACCACTCTCAGTATTATGGAGAATTACCTCCTGCTTTCTGTTATTAAAGTAAGAGGCGAACCAATTATAAGCTACTCCCCTTACTCCATAATGGTCCAACTTCTGCAGTAATATTTTGTGGTCAATACTGTCAAAAGCCTTCGTTAAATCAAAGAAAACACCTATCGTTCGCAACCTCTTATTTAATCCGTCCAAAACCTCACAGAGAAAAGAGAATATAGCATTATCAGTTGTTAAACCGTTTCTAAAACCAAACTGTACATTTGACAGCAAATTAAGTGAATTTAAATGCTCCAGTAACCTTGTATATACAACCTCTCGATAACTTTAGCAAACACCGATGGCACAGAAATAAGTCTAAAACTGTCAACATTATCCTTGTCTCCCTTTTTATAAAGTGGCTTTACTACCGAGTACTTTAATGAATCAGGAAACCGACCACTCCTAAAGGAAAAGTTACAGATATGGCTAAGTACTCGGCTAACATACATAGAACAATACTTCAGTATTCTGCTAGATACCCCGTCATATCCATGAGAGTTCTTGGTCTTTAGTGATTTAATTATTAACTCAATCTGCCTCTTGTCAGTATCATGGAGGAGCATTTCAGGTAACAGTCTCGCAACACTTTTTTCCAAGAGCGTTATGTGATTCCCTGTTGGGACTAGGTTTCTATTTAGTTCACCTGCTGTATTCAGAAAGTGATTATTAAAGATTGTACATATACGCGACTTATCAGTAACACGGACATTCCCACTACGCACTGATTCTATATCCTCGACCTGTCTCTGCAGACCAGCCACTTCCTTTACGACTGACCATATGGTTTTAATTTTATCCTGAGACTTAGCTATTCTATCTGCATACCACATAATTTTTGCCTTCCTAATAACATTTTTAAGCACCTTACAATACTGTTTGTAATGGGCTGCTGCATTTAGATTTTGCCTGTTTCTAACGTTTTGATATAATTGCCACTTTGTTCTACAAGATATTCTTACCCCTCTAGTCAGCCACCCAGGCTGCCTGTTTGTGCTAGTACCCTGTTTTGAACGTTCTAACGGAAAGCAACTTTCAAAGAGCACGAGGAAAGTCTTGATAAAAGCATTATATTTATCATCTACTGTATCAGCGCTATAAACATCTTGCCACTCTTGTTCCTTGATAAGGTTTACAAAGGTCTCTACAGCAACTGGATCAGCTTTCCTAAACAGTTGATAACTATATTTAACATGTGTTGCAGCACAAAAATCTTTTAGAGTTAAAATTTGTTCATCATGATCCGAAAGGCCATTCACCTTTTTGCTAACAGAATACCCTTCTAGTAATGAGGAATGAACAAAAATGTTGTCTATGGTTGTTCTACTGTTCCCTCGCACTCTCGTTGGAAAGAATACGGTTTGCATAAGATTATATGAATTAAGTAGGTCTACGAGCATCCTTTTCCTTGCACAATCACTTATACAATTAATGTTGAAGTCACCACAGACCACGGAGTCTGGGGATCTATAAATAACAACAGTTAGAAGTTTAGATACATTACATTTAACCACACCTGCACAACATTCAAACACCTTTTCAGTGCAGTACTTTGAAACATCAATTGACTCAAATGGGATGCCGTTTTTCACATACATGGCTACTCCCCCACACCGCAAAGAGCTCCTAGAAAAGCTGCCAGCCAACTTGTATCCTGGTAAAGGAAGCCTCTGAATTATCTCCTTATTTAAGAAGTGTTCAGATACACCAATAATTTCAGAGTCAACATCTATAAGCAGTTCACTAACTTTATCTCTAATACCTGGTATATTTAGATGAAATATACTAATTCCCTCATTACTCGGATACCTAAGCTTTGTCAAAAGTGGTTCCTTTGTTAGAGAGACTTCCCTTAAGCAGGAATACCTATCAGCTGACTTCAATCTAAAAAAGGTGCAGCTCTAACACCCACTACTGCAGGAATTTTCCCATGAGTGATCCCACCACCCCCACCTATGCTGTCACCTATAAGCTTTGCCAACCTCCCCTTCCCATACCTGTTGAGGTGCAGGTCCTGTCTAGTGAAACCCGTCCTGCTGATAGACTCCACCGACACCACTGAAATGTGACTCACGCTTTCTGTCATCAGCACATCCCCAAGTCTCATGTTATTACGCCTGACGGTTGTATTAAGATGAGGCCGATCGTGACGCTGAAACAGTTCCACGAAATGCACATTCGTGTTGCCAGTCTGAGTGGCTATCTTTTCCAGGTCACCATCTATGGCATACTCCCCATCCCTATCAATACTATTACCAGCCCCACCCACAATCACTACCTGATCCTCTTTAGTAAAATCCCTACAAAACCCCCCTATGTTAACAGTCACCTGAGCCAATCCTGCATTAGGCTTCACAATGCTGGTGACCTGGTACTCACTCCCCAATACTTCCTGCAACTGCTGGCCTACACCTCTACCATGAGAACTACCTAACAGCAGAACCTGCTTCTTTCTCTTAGACTTTGCAACTGTCCTAGCCACCGTACCTGCTGAGATCTGCTGCATACTTCCTACATCTACAGCTACTAGAGATTCCTCACCACTAGACTCTGACAGTTGGTCATATCTATTGCAAACACCAATAGTAAAACTATCTGAAACTCTTATTCTCCTAGCAGATCTCTTGCCAACAGCCAGCTCCCATTCCCCAACCCCCTTCTCCCTCCTCATCCTATCTAGCTCCTCCTGTGCGTTTTTCAACTGCACCTGAAGGGCACAGATCTTACGCTCCTGCACCTCTATCAACTTACTCTTGCTACATAACCTGCAGTTCCAGGAGAGGATCTCACCAGAATGCCCACTGGCTTCCCCACTGCATTCCCCTCAGTTAAAATACTTCGAACAAGTCTCACACCGCAATCCACTACTCACTCATGGTAAAATTTACACTTATTGAAACAAGAAAACTACTTATCTAAGTTCCGCTACTACAATAAGAAGATGTTAAAAACCTGACTACAATAATCACAGACTTGCTCTACAAGGGAAGTAACTACTATTATTAACAGTATTAATCACCAACAAATCAGAATATAACAAAAGGCTAATACAGAAAGAGAATCAAACGACTAATGACACAATAACGAAACTGAAAACAGTTCCCAAAAGGTTCTTCTGAAATTATTTCACCAGAAAACACCAAGAACACCGGTTGAAGACTAGTAAAGTTCCTAAATAAAACCACAATACACACACAGTTAACTAGTTGCTGCTCACTTAGGTCGAGATCCAATGACTGTTAGCAGAATATGGAATTGGTGGGTTCAGGACGGTAATACAGAACGCCGTACTGGATCCCAACGGCCTCGTATCACTAGCAGTCGAGATTACAGGCATCTTATCCGCATGGCTGTAACCATTCGTGCAGCCACGTCTGGATCCCTGAGTCAACAGATGGGGACGTTTGCAGGACAACAACCATCTGCATGAACAGTTCGACGACGTTTGCAGCAGCATGGACTATCAGCTCGGAGACCATGGCTGCGGTTATCCTTGACGCTGCATCACAGACAGGAGCGCCTGCGATGGTGTACTCAACGACGAACCTGGGTGTACGAATGGCAAAACGTCATTTCTTCGGATGAATCCAGGTTCTGTTTACAGCATCATGATGGTCGCATGCGTGTTTGGCGACATCGCGGTGAACGCACGTTGGAAGCGTGTATTCGTCATCGCCATACTGGCATATCACCCGGCGTGATGGTATGGGGTGCCATTGGTTACACTTCTCGGTCACCTCTTGTTCGCACTGACGGCACTTTGAACAGTGGAAATTACATTTCAGATGTGTTAAGACCCGTGGCTCTACCCTTCATTCGATCCCTGAGAAACCCTACATTTCAGCAGGATAATGCACGACCGCATGTTGCAGCTCCTGTACGGGCCTTTCTGGATACAGAAAGTGTTCGACTGCTGCCCTGGCCAGCACATTTCCAGAATTCGCACCAATTGAAAACGTCTGGTCAATGGTGGCCGAGCAAGTGGCTCGTCACAATACGCCAGTCACTACTCTTGATGAACTGCGGTATCGTGTTGAAGCTGCATGGGCAGCGGCACCTGTAAACTCCTGGCTACTCAATGCCCAGACGTATCAAGGCCGTTATTACGGCCAGAGATGGTTGTTCTGGGTACTGATTTCTCAGGATCTATGCACCCAAATTGCCTGAAAAAGTAATCACATGTCAGTTCTAATATAATATATTTGCCCAACGAATACCCGTTTATCATCTGCATTTCTTCTTGGTGTATCAATTTTAATGGCCAGTAGTGTAATTTAGCGGAACAATTTCAGCAGCCAGCAGAAAATTACCTGGAAAAAGCTCAAAAGGTCGTTGCACTGTTGCCCTTTGTTTCTGTGTAGCACGTGACGAGGCTCTATTAGGGTGTACCACATTTAATAACGTAAACGACAAGGGGGAAAATATAAGTTAATATAAGGAAAGCTGTGCTGCTAGACGACCGCCCAAGCTGACCTTCTGTCGCTAGTTAGGCATCGGCCAGTGTGACCGAGCGGTTCTAGGCGCTTCAGTCTGGAACCGCGCGACCGCTATGGTCGCAGGTCGAATCCTGCCTCGGGCGTAGATGTGCGTGATGTCCTTAGGTTAGTTACGTTTAATAGTTCTAAGTCTAGGGGACAGCTGACCTCAGATGTTGAGTTCCATAGTGCTCAGAGCCATTTGAGCTAATTAGGCGCTACTCCCCCGGCCCTGTTGTGCACAACGCTTTGGAAGACAAGTCTATATTACTGGCCAATAAATTTGTTATTGTCAATAACATTTTCGTGGCGCTCTAGAGCGTAATTAGGTCCTCACCACCACATCCCACCCAGCTCTCTCCTAATGACTACAGCTTTCTGAAACTCTACCTCTACAGTACCTACGAAACCTGAACAATCTGATGTTACAGATGACGAAATTGAAAAATAGGTACCTAACTGTTATTCTTGAATTTTTACGTTGTAAAGAGAATTCTGTGAAGTTTTGGGATTGCATCCGGATAACATCAGTTCCCCCCCCCCCATGAACCATGGACCTTGCCGTTGGTGGGGAGGCTTGCGTGCCTCAGCGATACAGATGGCCGTACCGTAGATGCAATCACAACGGAGGGGTATCTGTTGAGAGGCCAGACAAACGTGTGGTTCCTGAAGAGGGGCAGCAGCCTTTCCAGTAGTTGCAGGGGCAACAGTCTTGATGATTGACTGATCTGGCCTTGTAACACTAATCAAAACGGCCTTGCTGTGCTGGTACTGCGAACGGCTGAAAGCAGGGGGAAACTACAGCCGTAATTTTTCCCGAGGGCATGCAGCTTTACTGTATGGTTGAATGATGATGGCGTCCTCTTGGGTAAAATATTCCGGAGGTAAAATAGTCCCCCATTCGGATCTCCGGGCGGGAATTACTCAGGAGGACGTCGTTATCAGGAGAAAGAAAACTGGCGTTCTACGGATCGGAGCATGGAAAGTCAGATCCATTAATCGAGCAGGTAGGTTAGAAAATTTAAAAAGGGGAATGGATAGGTTAAAGTTAGATATAGTGGAAACTAGTGAAGTTCGGTGAGCATTGGAGGGCAGCGTGGAGGATAAAAATCGTAGAGGGAGGCCAAGAGATGAATACACTAAGCAGATTCAGAAGGATGTAGGTTTCAGTAAGTACTGGGAGATGAAGAAACTTGCACAGGATAGAGTAGCATCGAGAGCTGCATCAAACCAGTCTCAAGACTGAATACCATAACAACATCAGTTTCCTGTGACGATATTTCGGCTGACAACCATTCAGCCACGTTCAGGTGAATGTTTTTCGCTGGAAGCTGCTAGTTCATGTCGTTACTGTTATAACAAAAATAGGGGCGACGACGCATGTGCGAAGGCAGCTGCAACATGAATAGTATTCGAAGGGAGCACGTAAATCGACGGGAGGTCCCTCATATACCAGTTTCCTATGCGCATGCGTCTTTGATATAATGTTAGCAACATGAACTAGCAGCCACCCGTGAAAAACACTGACCTGAAGATGGCTGAATGGCTGTCAACCAAAATATCGTGGCAGAGAGTCGACGTAATTCGGCTGCAATACCAAATCTTTGTGGAATCTTAACGTAGCTGTTGACGCATTGACTGACAAAAATATGACAGTACAACGAGAAACCAATCCAACGTTGCAAATTTTACTTTTTGTGTTCACTCGATGACTAATTTTTTCCCGAGACCCATTTTAAAATCATCGTAACTTAGTCAAAAATGATATTTCCGAAGATGTGAAAACCACGTCAGAAGTGTGCAACGAACAGTTACAGCACATCCAGTTATCTGTACGCACTATTAACTGGCCATTTCACTTCTTGACGTGGTTTTCACATCTTCGGAAATGCCATTTTTGACTATGTTAGAATGATTTGAAAACGGTATCGGCCCAAAACTTGTCATCGAGTGGTTAAAAAAAGTTAAATTTGCAACTTTGTACTGGTTTCTCATAGTACTGATTAATAGCATGCTGGAAGTTCCCAAAAACATGTTAACTCAGGTTCGAGTCGAAAAATAGCACAACAAGGTATTACAAACTGACAAGGCGAGCTGCATACAAATAGGTGAGGTATAAACAAATGAACTGCGTAGTAGTGTGAGCAAAGCAGACGAAATACAAAGAGCAACCTTTGGAATGCAGAGATCGTTACTAACAAGACATATCGACTAGAGTGTAGTACAAAATAGTTTCACCATAGAGATGGACAAGTCAAAATATAGTAAAAGTGGAAAGTTACAGCATATAATATTTTGTTATTTATCATTTTAGGATTGTGTGTAAAAAATTGTACAGAAACATGTTCTTTCATATAGACAGTCAGTGTTTAGGTATTAGCGGCATCAAATGTTGTGTTCAGGGCACAAAAATGTAACTCACAATTGTAAGAACAAATTAACATACTCCACACCACCATCACTATGGATCTGCCAAAAACTCCTCTTGGAAATAGTCATACAATTTAATTAATGAAGAAACTAGTTACTGTTGTCAGATGAGTGCATCATCACAGATCATGTGGTCATAAATACAATGGAGGGCGCAGACTCAATCACTAGCGCAGTCACTAACTCAGTTAATATATGTTGTAGAAACAGGATACTGGTCACCAAACAACATCCTCGCCCTTAGTTCCTATGGTACAAGACTCTGTAACTGTGATTGCTGTAACGTGAACCTATGTGGCGCATGGTGACGTGTTCCATGAGAGCCTATATGGGCTCTCTACTTTTCCTACTTCGTGGCGCCGCTCGCGCACTGTGAGTTGCTCGCTACTGATGCTGGGACCAAGCAAACATGATCACATATATTGACATCCGAAGTGCAGATACAGTAAACTCGCTATGCGTGAGTTGGCCAAGTACTTATTGTGAAGTGTAATGGCTTCCATATTCGAATATGAAGACACTGTAAATAGTACTCATACGAGTATGAACGACTGTTTAGCCATAAAAACGATGTCTTTCGGATTGTTAGACAAAAGTGTGGCACAATTTTAATGAAAGAACTACAGTTTAACGTAATCGTGGTACAACGATGTTACATCTTACGTGGCACTTGCTAGAAATTTGTCATTACTAGAGCTTCGAAACGCAAAATCTGATATAACAGAATAATTTCTTCTTTTCGTGATCAGTATCTCTCGTTTTGCCTGTAGTGTGAATCGTCCATTCCGCCAGAGCATGTAACCATAAATGAGATACAAATCCAGAACGGTTTGCTGTCTGTTCCGTTTCGGATCCTCAATCGAGATGGGAGCCACGCCTCGGACATCCTGGACCTATATCAGTATGCTTAATCATCATTCCTGTTAATCTGGTAACTATGCTTAAGACTTTAGAAAGAAAAAAACCCAAAGTGTCATCAGTTTTAAACATACAGCGAAAATTTGTTTCTAGGAAAAAGTATTTGCCGTAGTTACTCCATCCGTTTGCTCTCCGCTCAGCAGCTTACCGAAGAAGAGACCACCTTATGCAAATTGTTATCTCTGCGGATTAAAGTTCCTCTGCTCCTGTCATACCGGGAGAAGTTATTTCGAAGTTAAAGCCTTAGTCTTACGAAACCCGCAAGGACGATTTTTCAACTTTCAGTCTGATAATCTTCTCTTAAGCAAATGACTCCACAAGAGCTTCCGTTTCTACAGAAGAAAAATACGACGCTCATTGTGGACGATCTAGAGGCATTAGAAATTAAGGTACATAGTGAAAAACTGTGAAAACTGAGACCAATTACTATCGTTTATGGTTTATCAGTAGGTATTTTTCGTATTTGCTATGCAGCGGAGAATTTGTGGGTCGCAAAGCGTATTTAAGAATGCATTCTGCTCAGAGTTATCTGTAGTGCGTTTATTCTTTATTCAATGACTTTCGGGAAGAGATGTAAGAAAGAGGGCTATTCTTAGATTCTATAGAGATTAGACGTATGTAAAAAAACTCACCCACTTGATTCAACTGAGAACAGTTGTATACAACAGCATTTCAAGCATTTCGTGGAATGACATTTACTTTAATCTACACCGAAGAATTAGGTGCAAGGGTCTTCACTGTTGTATGTATTCAACAATAAAAACCCAGATAAAAGGTTACTGGAAACGGAACCTTCACAGATTATTTAACTCTGTATGAAATTGAACTTAGCTTGCGATTCGGAGCATAGTAGGTTTATGATGACGCAACACAAAACCTACACTTCGGTGTCGACTTTCTGTGGTGTCACCGTCAGACACCACACTTGCTAGGTGGTAGCCTTTAAACCGGCCGCGGTCCGTTAGTATTCGTCGGACCCGCGTGTCGCCACTATCAGTGATTTCAGACCGAACGCCGCCACACGGCAGGTCTAGAGAGACTTCCTAGCACTCGCCCCAGTTGTACAGCCGACTTTGCTAGCGATGGTTCACTGACAAAATACGCTCTCATTTGACGAGACGATAGTTAGCATAGCCTTCAGCTACGTCATTTGCTACGACCTAGCAAGGCGCCATTACCAGTTACTATTGATGCTGTAAAACATGTACCGTCAAGAGCGATGTTCACCATTTATGGATTAAAGTTAAGTATTCCACAGCTACGTCCTTTTTTGCTAGTCTAATTTCCTTGACCTGTTCCAGACCTCACGCCAGCCTGCGTGAGCTATAACGCGTGCCTTTCGGCTTCCTCTCATACTGGGTTGGCTCTCTTGCCAATCCACAACACTTTCGGTTAAATTTCATTAAATTAGAAATAGAATATCACCGTTATAGATCATCATAACCCATTACATTTATCGTGCTGTGTTCTTCCCACCTATAGTGACACAAACTCTGTCCATAGAATTTGGAAGATATATATATGACACACATCAGTGTGTTGCTTAGTTTTTCTCTGCGTTGAACAGTCTTCTCACAATCTTTACGGTCTGATGTTTTCTGCTTTGTTGCATTGCGTCACTACGTGGACTATACAGGTCTGTATTGGTTAACCGTTTTGCGTCCACTCTTCAAAACTTAACTTCTTGCGCAGGAGAAAAGAGGCATTACCTGCTTGCACGTGCCACATGTGCTTGGAGGTACTAACCAGCTTGAAAACAGGAGGATGAGAAGAAGAAGGAGATGAGTGTGTAACGTTCCGTCGACAACTAGGTTATTAGCGACGGACCACAAGTTTGGATTAGGGAAGGATGGGAAAGGATATCGGTCGTGCCATGAAAGGGACCATCCCGGCATTTTCCTGAAGCGATTTAGGGAAGTCACGGGAAACCTAAATTAGCATGGCCGTAAGCCCAATACATATAACTATGAGCTTCAAAATTGCAGGAGACTTGTAAAAGCCGGACGGTTGGGCCGAAGGGTTCTAGGCGCTTCAGTCCGGAACCGCGCTGCTGCTACGGTCGCAGGTTCGAATCCTGCCTCGCGCATGGATGTGTGTGATGTCCTTAGGTTAGTTACGTTTACATAGTTCTAAGTTTAGGGCACTGATGACCTCAGATGTTAAGTCCCATAGTGCTTAGAGTCATTTGAACTTGCAAAAAGGGATTTGGACATGACTAGTATCCTTCAAGATAATGTATTTATTACTAATGATTTAAAAAGTTTCATCTCAGGTAATACTATTTTAGTTCCAAAGTACTAACTTACTTTAGTGCTGCAAAAGAGAGGCATTAATTCTCTTCGAATCAAACACTGAAGCACGAGAAGCATTCAAGTGAATCTTACATTCATTCTCAAAGCAACGGGGTTGAAACGTCCCCTTCGAAAAATTTATGAATGACTGTGCTGATAAACCTCTTACGTTATTTGATTTTCAAACAACTGAGCAGAACTGAACGTACTCAGACATTTCTCTCTTTACTTATTCTGATCAACACTAAACTGACACACAATGTTTGTAGCGCTACACAATCTGACATTCAATAGTCCCTACAAAGAATGGCCCTGGCTGACAATACCTATACCTTTCATGAATCACTTACCTCACAAAAATCTTCGTTACTCGAACTACTGCAATACAGCGAGCGCCAATGCTGCCAGCTAAGTAAAAGATTCTAACTACTGAAGGCACTAACTACTGACAGGCATAGTTAGCAAATGAAAGATTTTGATCGAGAACAAACAATGTATTTACCTTAATAGTGTTCAAAAGTTATTATATATATATATATATATATATATATATATATATATATATATATATATATATATATATATATATATATATATATATATCAGTTCATGACATCCAGTCTTACAAATTTACTCTCTCTGATGGACACACGTCCAGATCATCCGCTCTCAAAACTCCGCCATCTCACTCCCCACATCCACCACTGCTGGCGGCTCACCTCCAACTGCGCTACGCAACTCGCTGTTCACATCCAACTGCCCAACACTGCAATAGCGAATATTACAACAATGCCAACCAGCCACAGACTGCACACAGCACAGCCAGTGCTTTTCATACAGAGCGCTACGTGGCGTTACCAATATAAAAACCTAAACAGCCTACTTACAGGGTTTCTGTTTTGCACAGTCTACAGTCTTTTCAATGTATTGTTTTAGATTATTGTCGTATTATATGGCATATTTTATATTTTAAAGTGCATCTGTCTATTCCAGAAAATGTCCACGTTTAGCGGCGAGTCATGTTATAAACACAATCATGACCTACTAAAAAGGGCACATATTCTTCTCTGTGGTGAAACTAAGGTTTTCAAGCAACTGTCGGCGTTCAAACTGAACCAAATCGAAGTGTCAACGTGTGTTAAATGAGTGTGATCTCATATGTGTGTGGAAAGATGTGTGTGCTTCTTAGCTCCTGACATAGTAAACTGTGACACATTTGTCTCCTGCAGGAAAGCGAAGGCAAAGAATAAACAGGTACGGCGGATATATTTGTGTTTCAGTTCAAAATAGGTCTGCGCTAATATTAGATTACTTTTTTTGCATTTTCATTCTCTTCTAAATGGAGCGACTGGGCTATATGAGCATCGGCCCATTAAATACTCGCCATTCTTTTCAGACAAATGTCCAAGCTGGCACGAAGCGGGGCATGGGGGATCCTAACAGTAAAAACTGGGAAGAGAGCTTCCAGTTCAGGAATCCACCCAATTACTAACGGAAACATTCCGAAAACCTTCGTCGGAATAGGACGCTCCTGTGCTATACCCTGAACAAGTACATGATAGTCTCCAGTTCAAATGAGGAACACTTATGTAACATCAGAATGAAGCTACTACCAGGCCAGAATAAAACTCGAAACTCCGAGAAATCATAGTACGGGGGCGTGCTGAGACATAATTCCTCCGACTTTTTTATTCTGTTCTCTCGGTTGAGGTATTATATGTCATGCATGATAGTCTGCCGACTTTCCCGCCTCACTGACCCTCCGCCGCTAGAGGGCCCCGCATTGTAACGTGTAAAGTGGCGATGTGTAACTTAACTATGTTGATGCGTGAGAAATAGTGTGCTCCACGCATAGAACACCCTCTCCTTCAGTATGACAATGCTACACCACACACACGAGCGCTGCGACGCCCGCAACAAACCGACGCCTTGGGTCCACTGTCACCGATCATCCTCCATACAGTGCCGATCTGGCCCCAGCAGATTTTCATCTGTTTCCAGAACATAAACAACAGCTTCGAGGACTTCATTTTGACAGTGATGAACCTGTGCAAGTAGAAGCGAGGTTGTGGCTCCGTCTACAAAGCTAAACATTCTACTGTGACAGTATCGACAAACTGGTCTCTCGTTGGGAAAAATGTGTTGGCCACCAGGATTACTATGTTGAGACATAAATATGAAGACATGAAAAATAAAAATGTGGAATGTTAATAAAACTTTAAGAGTTGTCACATAAGAAGTGTGCAGGCATTACTTTTCAGCTCTCTCTCGAATTATCAACAGCGCTCGAAATATTACTAAAATAAGATCTTGCTATCCCTCTGAGGGCATTCCATTACTTATGAAACATTTACGTCTAAATTCTCTAAATTAATATATAATCAGATCATCGCATTTCACAGGCTTCATTGCGAACGAGTATTTACCCTCTTGAGCTCGGCAAGTAGTTGGAAGGGTCACTAAGTCCAAGAGGCTTTCTCATTGAGCGATGTGGTGTAGCTGGGAGACTATGGACTCGGTTCTCGGAGGACGTAAGTTTTCCACGATACCTATAAATCACTTAAGGTTAAAGACGAGACTTGTTCCTTTGAAAGGACAGGGGCACCTGCTTCCTAATTCGAAACTGCATTCCGCCTCGATAGCCTCACCGTCATCGACTGATTAAATCCTGTTCGAGAATAAATAATCTTATACCGCAGAAAAATGCCCAACACTGGCCAGTCAGCTGGCACTCTTCCGAAAAGCGGTCTTGCTTTACATAGCACTCCGTGTTCAGGTCACAAGAAGCCCATCGGAACCATCCGACCGCCGTGTCATCCTCAGATGAGGATGCGTATAGGAGGGGCATGTGGTCAGCACACCGCACTCCTAGTTGTAATGATGGTTTTCTTTGACCGGAGCCGCTACTATTCGGTCGAGTAGCTCCTCAGTTGGCACCACGAGGCTGAGTGCGTCCCGAAAAATGGCAACAGCGCATGGTGGCCCGGATGGTCACCCATCCAAGTGCCGACCACGCCCGACAGCGCTTAACTTCGGTAAAAAAAATGGAAATGTCGTGTGGCTAGGGCCTCCCGCGGGTAGACCGTTCGCCTGGTGCAGGTCTTTCGATTTGACGCCACTTCGGCGACCTGCGCGTCGATGGGGATGAAATGATGATGATTAGGACAACACAACACCCAGTCTCTGAGCGGAGAAAATCTCCGACCCAGCCGGGAACCGAACCCGGGCCCTTAGGATTGACAGTCTGTCACGCTGACCACTCAGCTACCGGGGTGGACTTAAATTCGGTGATCCGACGGGAACCGGTGTATCCACTGCGGCAAGGCCGTTGCCGTCTTCCTTGACGTGCTGTAAATTTATGAAACTGAGGATACTTAGTGATCTGAAAATCTTAATTTCGTCCATTCCGACGTAATTTCATATACATTAAGAGAGAGAACAAGAATGTCAAGCTTGATTATCCCGTACAACTATGTTAAATGAGATGCAAATCCTGAGGCTATATGTTGCATATGACGCGAGCTTAGACACGATATCTGAACAGTCTGTTACAGGTAGGTACGTAGTGAAAATGACGACATGTCATCAGTTACCTGCCTTTGAACGTGGAGTGATAATTGGAACAAACGGCCCCGTTCGTAGCATGTCGAGGATCACACGACAATTCGTGCTTTCGAGGCCAGCAGTCTCCTGGATGGATAGTCAATACCGCAGAGACAAAATGTACTCACACGCCTGAACCGCCCCACACGACGAACGCAGGTATCTGAAGAACGGACGTTATATTGCCCCGCAGAACTGTATGGGGTGATGGGCTCTTTACGCCATCATATCGGCGCCGATTTGAATGTAGAGTGTCAGGAAACCGTTCCTGTCATGACTTTGCGGAGACAACTACACCGCATTGGCTTCGGCACTGGGCGAACAACATAGATCCAGTGCTTTCCCATGACTTTCGACCATTCAGCGTTCTAATGCCTGCAGTATCTTAACAGATGCATATCATCACTGATTGCTAAATTTCAGCAAGGCATCTGAGGGAGAGGCATGTTCGACGCAAAAAGAGAGGTCTCCCAATCGACCGTAGACAAAAAGTTTAACGGCTGACAGAGATACTGGTCTTCAGTGAGCCTCACTGTGGTCCGTAGAATAACATATAATTTGAGAAAACTGCGCACTTCTCATTTCGCTGGGAAATTTCGTGTCATAATTCACACAGTTTTATGAGGTTCGAACTTTGCGTTATTGTGTAGGTACTGGTGTAAAACATCTCTTTGCAACAGTTCGTGTTTTCTGTTAGTTACTACCCATGCTTCCTTCTGCAGGTTACGAATGATTCATAATGAAATGGTATTGTAATATACCGTTTCACACTTCTGAGAATCCCTTGGATACTCGACAATGAGAGATGATTTCTCATCTTTCTGTTTTGCTGGAATTTATTGCTCGACTTTCGCTCCCTTTTGTAAGACCCATGTTACAAATATAAATGGTCGATTCTACTCGCATTCATCGGCTAATGTATTACACAATAAAGCTTAGCGGCCGTTTAGAGAGCGGCTATAGCAGTGTATCGCAAATGTGTACGGAAGTGCCGCGTGTGCACACACAGTGGCAGGCTGTGGAAGTGGGCAGTGGTAGTCTACGAGTATCTGTAAGGCACCAGCTGCGAGCAGGCAAAACGTGTAGTTCAGGTACACCTTAGGCGAAATCTGTATAGCTGCCACGGTGCACACTGACAATGGATGCCTTCGTGGAGTGGCCAAAGATGGTGAGATATCGCAGCATACACACACCAAAAAAAGTTTTTCATCACCAAGGCTCCCAAAACACCTGAAGATAGAAGTTGACTGTGGATATTGTATCACAGACACAGTCCCTTTGACTGTTCAGAGATGTCACTAAACCCGTCCAAAAATGTAAACAACCATGCATGAGAAGCACGTATTGGACTGAGGGGGGGGGGGGGGGAGGGGTTTCGGCGGCCGATCAGTTCCAGTCATTCCACCACGAAGGAGGTACACGGCTCATGTTGTCTGTAGTTCAACCATGCCTAGGCGGTTGATACCGCGGTTCAATAGCGTCCGCATTGTTACTTGGTGCCAGGAAGGGCTCTCAACAAGGGAAGAGTCCGGGCGTCTCGGAGTGAACCAGAGCGATGTTGTTCGGACGGCGAGGAGAAACAGAGAGACAGGAACTGTCGATTACATGCCTCGTTCAGGCCTCCCAAGGGCTACTACTGGAGTGGATGACCTTTGCCTACGGATGATGGGTCGGTGGCACCCTGACAGCAACGCTACCATGTTGGATAATGTTTTTCGTGCAGCCACAGGACGACGTGTTACAACTCAAACTGAGCGCAATAGTTTGCATGATGCTCAACCTCACCCCCGACGCCCATGGCGAGATCCATCTTTGCAACCACGACAGCGTGCAGAGTGGTACAGATGGGCCCAACAACATGCTGAATGGACCGCTCAGGATTGGCATCACGTTCTCTTCACCGAAGAGTGCCGCATATGCCTTCAAATAGCCAATCGTCGGAGACGTGTTTGGAGACAACCCGGTCAGGCTGAACGCCGTAGACACACTGTCCAGAGAGTGGAGCAAGCTGTTTTGGGGTGGCATTATGTGGGGCCGACGTACGCCGCTGGTGGTCATGGAAGGCGCCGTAACGGCTGTACGGTACGTGAATGCCATCCTCCGACCGATAGTGCAACCATATCGGCCACAAATTGGTCGTCTTCGTGGACGACAATTCGCGCCCCCATCGTGCATATCTTGAGAATGAGTTTCTTCAGGATAACGACATCAATCGACTAGCATGTTCTCCAGACATGAACCCCACCGAATATGCCTGGGATGGATTGGAATCGCTGCTTATGGACGACGTGACCCACCAATCACTCTGAGGGATCTACGCCGTATCGCCGTTGAGGAGTGGAACAATCTGGACCAACAGTGCATTGATGAACTTGTGAATAGTAGCCCACGACGAATACAGGCATGCATCAATGCAAGAAGACGTGCTGCTGGGTATTAGAGGTACTGGTGTGTACAGCAATCTGGACCACCACCTCTGAAGGTTCAAAGTCAAGTTGTGCCACGAAAATATTTTCTCCCAAATTCTATCCAATACCTTAGCATTGGTTACGTGATACACCCATCTAATTTGCAGTATTCTTCCGTAACACCATATTTTAAAAGCTTCTACTCTGTTTTTTCTCTGAATTGTTAATCGCCAACGTTTCGCTTCTACTTAAGGCTGAATTCCTGACAACTACCTTCAGAAAGGGTTCCCTAAGATTTTAATTTACATTCGATGTCACCAAATTTCTCCTCTTCAGAAACGCTTTTCTTGCCATCAACTTTCTACTTTTTATACACTCGCTACTTCAGCCATCTTTATTTATTTTACTGCCCAAAAAGGGAAATTCATATACTACTTTTAGTGCCCCTTTTCTTAATCTAATAACTCAGCATCGCTTGCTTTTGTTAATCTTATATCCTCCTTGCAACACACGGTCCATTCTTTTCAACTGCTCTCCAGAGTCCTTTGCTGTTTCTGATAACGGAATCACAATGAAATCAGAAAAAACGCAAAGTTTTTTTCCGGAACTTTAATTTCTTCACCAGATTTTTCTCTGGTTTCATTTACTGCTTGCTCAGTGTTCAGATTGAATGACGTCGAGGATCAGCTACAACCCTGTCTTGCTCCCTTTCCAATCACTGCTTCCCTTTCAAGCTCTTCGACTATTACAACTGCCGTCCAGTTCCCGTAAAAGTTGTAAACAGCCTTTTGCTCCCTGTACTACGCCCATTCTACCTTCAGACTTTCAAAGAGTGTATTCCAGCTGTGCCGAAACAAGCTCTGGATCATCTGAGAGACACAGAGGTGACGAAGTGTGCCAGGACTGATTCCAGTTGACCGGTACTACCGCCACGTCATCATAATGCGTCTGTGTGTAGCATACAAAGTATTGTGGCATAATCTAAGAGTTAAATTAAAAACTGAAAATGCTTTTCCAATCTTTGTCAGTATATGCTTCAGTATATTAATATTAAAATTACTAGAACGAAAAACCAGTCCTAGTTGCAAAATTCTGTGTGCACTGCAAATGTTCATCACACATATTTGACGTCTTCAGACATACCATTTTCGACTCTGTTATGATGATTTGAAAAAATTTGCTACATGGACTGGTTTTTTGTTCCACTGATTAACATATGTTGCTGACCCAAGCTACTCCACAATGAAGGAAGTCCGTAAATGTTAAAACTGTTAAATCTGAGAATGATCAGATGAATAAATTTTACTAAATATATTACATAATAAAAAAATAAGTGACAGTAAAATATGCAGATTGAAAGCTAAAAAATTGTTCAGAATGTGCAAATTTATGTTACAATCAAAAGTTACAAGTTTCAACTAAATCAGTGCGATATTCTGGCCAAAATCGGCGTTTTTACGAAAAATTGAAAGTGCTAGATATTTGACTCAGAAAGGTGAAAATCTGTATGTAGCCTCTGTTTGATATAAAAGCATTAACTATGTGACTCTATTAAGTTACCTCTAATAGTTTTAAAGCCATTTACTACAAACCAAGTTTGGAACAAAAACTTCCCTATTCCTACTACATCAAGCGTCATTTGTAATTGTTACTGAAATTCCTAATTACAGCACTCGACTACATTAAGGAAATAATACATCTGTGCCAAATTTCAAGACTTTAGTGTAAATTACAATCAATACAAAGACACTTCACAAATCATGTTCTACTGTTGCTTCCGTTCTAAAAATTGTAGCCGGCAAAGTTTAAATGCACTGGAGCAGAAACTTTTTTAATAACTAAAGCCACCTTAACTTCATTCATATAAAAATTATGAAGATTGTAAATTTAAACACAACAGAGTGAGTAAATAATACGTGTCCGAAAAGCGGCCATTTATATGCTGCGACATGTGTCAACAGCGGCTGACAGCAGATTTTCCGTTCGGCTGTCCGCTGCGCCACATATAAATAGAGCCAGAGAGGCAGTGAGGAAGACACTTCGCATCGAGCTATCAATCTGTCCGCGTCAGTCAAACTCCGGCTTAAGCTCTGGCTCGGATGACGTCACAACCAGCCTGCTACAAAACGCGTTTACGGTAAAGTAGGAAGTGAAACCGTGAGAACTGTACTCCGTCCTGGATCGCTTACATTTCTCGGAAGTAACTGTTAATGTGCCGGCCGTAATGTTGACAAAAACAGCGTGCAAGTGGTGAGATTATTTTCCACTTTTGTGGCCAGCAATTAACTTGGATGATTAGAAGTCAGGGCGATAGAGCAGTTTACTTGGAACTTATGGTAGAGGTCGCCTCTGCTAATAGTGCTGTTTATGAAAGGGAAATTATTATTATTATCAGGAAAAATATTATGTTTGCTTGTGTGAACTTCTACTGAATATATTAATCAGTTAGACCTGAAAACTTTTATTTATTGTCATAAGTCCTGATCCCACTGAGTAAATAGCTAGTAGGAACATTTTCTTACTGTAAGCACAATAAGAATGTGAACTTTCAGACTGGAAATTATGGTCAGTATGTTCTCCATCGCAGCATGGCTAAACGTAGAAGTATTTTCCTGGCTCCTGTGAAAACGACAAAGAAGACTTATTTAACCCGCCGCCCCACACAGTCAACATCATCAAAAGCTTTCTCTATGCCTTCAAGTGCTGTAAGCAAAAATGGTTCAAATGGCTCTAAGTACTATGGGACTAAACATCTGAGGTCATCAGTCCCCTAGACTTAGAACTACTTAAACCTAACTAACCTAAGGATACCAAACACATCCACGCCCGAGTCAGGATTCGAACCTGCGACCGTAGCAGTAGCGCTGTTCCGGACTAAAGCGCCTGGAGCCGCTCGGCCACAGAGGTCAGCAACTGCTGTAAGCGTAGATTTGACATTCCTTAATCTGTAAGATTACTCGGAGGGTCAGTGTTGACTCGCGTATTCCTACATTTCTCTGGAACATCAACCACAGAAATGTCGGCTGCTACTAGTTTTTCTATTCTTCTGTAAATAATTCGTGTTAGTTTTTGCAGCCATGACTCATTAAACTCATACGTCGGTAATATTCACACCTGTCAGCACCCGCCTTTTTTGGATTTGAAATTCTTAGAGTCTTCTTGATGTCAGGGGGTATTTCTCCAGTATCACACATCCTGCCCACCAGGGTGAATAGTTTTTCCATGGCTGGCTATACAAAGGATGTCAGGAGTTCTGACAATATGTCATCTACTCCAATGGTGTTGCTTCGACTTAGGCCTTTCAGTACTGTGTCAAATTCTACTTGATCCTCTGCTGCTTTCACTACTTTATCTCTCAAAGGTGCCCATTCGTATCCTACAGTATTTCTTTCTCCTCTTTCGTCAATCTTTGCCAGATGGTTGTAATGGGAAACCCTTTTCTAACATAACCTTTTTATTTGGGAGTAGCCGATACCAGGATTAATCCCGAATCTGATATAGGTCAACATTCTCGGCTGTTTCACAGAAAGAATTTCATTTGATTTTGTATACGATGCATAATATGTATAAAAAGAAATTAAGTTGTTACACTCGATACAGCTAAAATTATTCTTCTTTTAAAAATATTTGAAATTACGAAATTTCTGCCGTATTTAAAATTCATATTATTAATTTCACAATCTAACGCCAATTATTAAATTTATTTATGGATTCATTTATAAAATAATGATGTGGCTTAGTAAGGATTCTTCTTTTGTCAAGAAAGTATGTAAGCACTGTTGCTTTGCAAATCTTTGGAATATTGTGAGAACCGCAGAATGTAGGGAGTAGTGGGCATGCATCTGATGGAATCAGACGCGTTTTTGATTGTGTCACTAATAATGTAATTTGTGGTGTGATGGAAGTGGAAACTGTAAAATCAGTGTAATATTAAACAATGAAACAAAGAATAAAATTCAATAATAATACACGCAAATTTTCTTCAGTTATTTAGACTTCAGGAACCAACAACGTTGAATCAAAATTTCAGCCACAAGAATATACCCCTAGACCGCAAAAACTGGAGCCCACAACAAGAGATAATGTAGATAAGTAAAATGTTGTTCTTTAGTATATCTTACGCCTCTTGAAGATTTTGAAACTAATGAAGACACTAAGAAAAATTTTAATAGTGATGTGTGGGAGGGTAAGATTACATGGTCTCTCTGAAACACTCAACAACCTTTGATTCTTTCAGCTTACCCAGGTCCATCTTCTATCGTTTTTCCTTTCCTTTAGTTTTAATCTACAGTTCGTAAATAATAAATTACGGTCAGAATTCACGTCTGCTCCTGAAAATGCCTTACAGCTTAAAATCTGGTTCCAGTATCTCTGTCTTGTATTAATAATCAGTCTGAAACATTCCACTGGCAGCAGATTAGCGATAATTAAATTATGCTTTGTGCCGCGTCTTCTTTCATTCCTGTCCCCCGGCCACATTAACTGTTTTTTCTTCATTTTCTTTCCCTACTATCCCAGTGCCCCACCACAAACTAAATTTTATTTTCCCTTAATTATCTGAATAGTTTCTTTTGTCTCACCATAAGTTTTTTCAGTCTCTTCATCATCTGCGGAACAAGTTGACATACACTCCTGGAAATTGAAATAAGAACACCGTGAATTCATTGTCCCAGGAAGGGGAAACTTTATTGACACATTCCTGGGGTCAGATACATCACATGATCACACTGACAGAACCACAGGCACATAGACACAGGCAACAGAGCATCCCCAAGTCGGCACAAGTACAGTGTATATCCACCTTTCGCAGCAATGCAGGCTGCTATTCTCCCATGGAGGCGATCGTAGAGATGCTGGATGTAGTCCTGTGGAACGGCTTGCCATGCCATTTCCACCTGGCGCCTCAGTTGGATCAGCGTTCGTGCTGGACGTGCAGACCGCGTGAGACGACGCTTCATCCAGTCCCAAACATGCTCAATGGGGGACAGATCCGGAGATCTTGCTGGCCAGGGTAGTTGACTTACACCTTCTAGAGCACGTTGGGTGGCACGGGATACATGCGGACGTGCATTGTCCTGTTGGAACAGCAAGTTCCCTTGCCGGTCTAGG
Organism: Schistocerca cancellata; assembly: GCF_023864275.1. NCBI lineage: Eukaryota > Metazoa > Arthropoda > Insecta > Orthoptera > Acrididae > Schistocerca > Schistocerca cancellata. The sequence goes on from NC_064627.1 coordinate 983,887,511, forward strand.
AATGGTAGAACGATGGGTTCGGTGACGGTTTCGATGTACCGTGCACTATTCAGTGTCCCCTCGACGATCACCAGTGGTGTACGGCCAGTGTAGGAGATCGCTCCCCACACCATGATGCCGGGTGTTGGCCCTGTGTGCCTCGGTCGTATGCAGTCCTGATTATGGCGCTCACCTGCACAGCGCCAAAGACGCATACGACCATCGTTGGCACCAAGGCACAAGCGACTCTCATCGCTGAAGACGACACGTCTCCATTCGTCCCTCCATTCACGCCTGTCGCTACACCACTGGAGGCGGGCTGCACGATGTTGGGGCGTGAGCGGAAGACGGCCTAACGGTGTGCGGGACCGTAGCCCAGCTTCATGGAGACGGTTGCGAATGGTCCTCGCCGATACCCCAGGAGCAACAGTGTCCCTAATTTGCTGGGAAGTGGCGGTGCGGTCCCCTACGGCACTGCGTAGGATACTACGGTCTTGGCGTGTATCCGTGCGTCGCTGCGGTCCGGTCCCAGGTCGACGGGCACGTGCACCTTCCGCCGACCACTGGCGACAACATCGATGTACTGTGGAGACCTCACGCCCCATGTGTTGAGCAATTCGGCGGTACGTCCACCCGACCTCCCGTATGCCCACTATACGCCCTCGCTCAAAGTCCGTCAACTGCACATACGGTTCACGTCCACGCTGTCGCGGCATGCTACCAGTGTTAAAGACTGCGATGGAGCTCCGTATGCCACGGCAAACTGGCTGACACTGACGGCGGCGGTGCACAAATGCTGCGCAGCTAGCGCCATTCGACGGCCAACACCGAGGTTCCTGGTGTGTCCGCTGTGCCGTGCGTGTGATCATTGCTTGTACAGCCCTCTCGCAGTGTCCGGAGCAAGTATGGTGGGTCTGACACACCGGTGTCAATGTGTTTTTTTTTCCATTTCCAGGAGTGCATAAACCTCTACAACTGAGGTGGATTTTGGCTTCATGTCTGTTTTCTTTATTTATTTACACGTCTAGTCAACAATATAACATAAGAATCAGCTTAATTTTTCAAGTAACTGCTCAGCAAAACAGAAGGAGTGACCCATGAGACAACTCTTCAGTTTCGACTTGAAAGCGTGTGGATTACTGCTAAGATTTTGGAATTCTTGTTGCAGCTTATTGAAAAAGGATGCAGCAGTAAACTGTACACCTTTCTGCACAAGATTTACGGTAGTGCGATCCAAATGCAGATTGGATTTCTACCGAGTCTTAACTGAGTGAAAGCTGCTAATTCTTGGGAATAAGCTGATATTTTTAACAAGAAACGACGATAAGGAATATATTGAGAGGCCAATGTTAAAATACCCGGACTAGTGAACAAGGTTCAACAAGTGGTTCGCAAAATTACGCCACTTATTGCCCGAAAAGCCTGTTTCTAAGCCAAACATATCATTTTATAAAGGGAAGAGGTACCTAAATTTGTAATACCACACGACATAAACGAATGAAAATAAGCAAAGTATACTAATTTTCATGTTGAGCGATAATTTACTTCAGATACCGTTCGAATAGTAAAAATGGCAGCATTAAATCTGTGAACATCATGCTGAACGTGGGCTTTCCACGACAGCTTAACGTCTATCAGAACACCTAGAAATTTGAAGTGTTCAGTTTCACTAATCATATGCCCATTCTGTGAAATTAAAACGTCGGGTTTTGTTGAATTGTGTGTTAGAAACCGTAAAAACTGAGTCTTCCGGTGGTTTAGCGTTAGTTTATTTTCTACAAGACATTAACTTATGTCATGAACTGCTGTATTTGAATCAGATCCAATGTTGCACACAACATCCTTTACTACCAAGCTAGTGTCATCAGCAAACAGAAATATTTTGGAATTACCCGTAATACTAGAGGGCATATCGTATACATAAATAAGAAACAGGAGTGACCCAATCTCCGATCCCTGGGGCACCCCTCCCCCCCCAAAAAAAAATCATTTGACCCTACCCCACTCAGATCCCACCTCTTAGCCATTCTCAACATTGTGAATAATGACCTTTTGCTGTCTGTTGTTGAAGTAAGAACCAGTTGTGAGCTTCTCCCCGTATTCCGTAATGGCCCAACTTCTGGGGCAATATTTTGTGATCAACACAATCAAACGCCTTAGTTAAATCGAAAAATATGCATAGCGTTCGGAACCGTTTGTTTAATCCATCCAGTATCTAACTGAAAAAAGAGAATATAGCATTTTCACTTGTTAAACGACTTGTAAAGCCGAACTGTACTGTTGGTAGCAAATCATGTGACGTACAATGATTAATTACCGTTACATATACAGCCTTTTCAACTTTAGCAAACAATAAGGTGTTGAAATAGGTCTAAAATTGTCTAAATTACCCATTTCTCCCTTTTTATAAAGCAGCTTTACTACTGAGTACTTTAACAGTTCAGGAAACTGACCATTCTTAAAGGAAAAATTACAAATATGGCTAAGCCCGGGGCTAACATGTGCAGTATAGCACTTTAATATTCTGCTAGGCACTCCATCATATCCATGAGAGTCCTTTGAATCGATTTCCCTCTTGTCAATAACTTGGCTACGACAATGCACCCACTGTGTTGGTTATAGTGGTTTACCTGCATTTCTTTTCTATTTTTTTCTTTTTTTTCCGTGATGGCAATACGCTCCTGATTAGTCTCTACCCGCAGATCGGTATGAACCAAGAGGATGAGAATGTCGTCGTCATTTAATCATACAGAAGAGCTGCATGTCCTCAGGAAAAATAACATTTGTAGTTTCGCCTTGCTTTCAGCTGTTCGCAGTACCAACAGACCATGACCAGACCAGATCAGTCAATCATCCTCACTGTTGCACTGCAACTGCTGAAAAGATTGATGTCCCTTTTCATGAACCAAAGGTTCGTGTGGGCTCTCAACAGATACCCCTCCATTGTAGTTGCGCCTACTATACGGCGATATTTATCAGTGAGGCAAGGTCGTTGGTTCATGAAACCTGTGTTTGAATTATTTGGAATATTTAAGGACAGACAGAGAAAATACGGCGCATTGTGTGTAATAGTGTTTGGAGACTGTATCTGAAAGGCATTACAGCAGTTCTCCCTGTTCTGTACCTGAAGCTAGTTCTGTGATAGTAACGAACCGTGGTCTTCATTTACAACGTAATTTACACCGCAATTTTTATTTTACCTGAAGAATAATTACGAGAACTGCTCAGAACCGTTTTTATCTGGAATTTACGGAAACCCAGAGAGAAATGCAACTTTAGATTTCGTGCAGTCAGAACGTTAACTACAACGCAGTGAGATCATTATTTAGTTCCGTGAATAAAGTAAACCATTACACTCTAAAAGACGGCAGGCTCTCTGACCTCTTCATACGCTTATTAAGGACCATCAAACCAGCTCATCTTGCATTTTAAAATTTGAATTTGCATATATGCAGATTAATGTGACTTCGCCACCGTATTACAGTGTAATGCGACATAGGTAATTGAGTGCTAAGTGCCAGCATGTACACGATAGGGGTACATAATTCTGTTCATTTCAGTTGGAGACGAGTGGGAATTTTTGGCTGGGAGGAGCCAATTGGGCACAACAACAGTGAACTGTTGGAAGATGGTTGGGGTTGAGGGGGGGGGGGGAGGGACATACGGTAGCTGGGAATTACGGACAGTCTCACGAACCGCCCGTGGCTGGCGGCTTTCTCTTTTGAAGTCGGGCTTCAGGAGTCAGAGTGACAGACAATCGTTATTTTTACAGTGGCTGGATTAGTTTTCTCGCGAGAACCTCGCGTTTAGGGTGGAAACGCGCCAGCTCGGTACCACAGCTATCCTTTTGTTTGGGACTTTTCGGAGAAATAGTCGTCGAGCTTCAAGGAATAGCCTACGAAATGGCGCCATATGAGGTACCCCAACTATCTCACTCCATTGGATCCCGTCGCCAGAAAGCTTTCCACACAAACTACTGGTGGAGTCTATGATAGGTTGGTTGGTTGTTTCGGGGAAGGAGACCAGACAGCGAGGTCATCGGTCTCATCGGATTAGGGAAGGACGGGAAAGGAAGTCGGCCGTGCCCTTTGAAAGGAACCATCCCGGCATTTGCCTGGAGCGATTTAGGGAAATCACGGAAAACATAAATCAGGATGGCCGGACGCGGGATTGAACCGTCGTCCTCCCGAATGCGAGTCCAGTGTCTAACCATTGCGCCACCTCGCTCGGTGTCTATGATAGGCAGCTCGACTGTTAAGTCAGCACATGTTTGCAGTCACCGTCTAACGACTGGCCGATTTCTGACACAAGCGGATTGGTCAGTCTCTGGACGCAGGCACAGTTTCAGGAGTAGGTTCGAAACCGCTGCAAGAGTAGGTCACGTACTTTGGCGTCGCCCTTGTTGCAGCTAATTTCATTTGCAGTTGTACATGTCTGGCCACCCAGACAAACACTTAGGTTTTTTTTTTTCACTCGCTCTTCGATCGGTCTCCAAGCTGACCGCGGGTAGCAGCTATCATCAGTAAGCCGACTTGCGCCTTAGTTTCGGTAATACACGCAGCTCTGGCCTGTATGGTTTCAGTTGATTTTTCAGCCCAGGAAATTCGAACCGAGGTTTCTCAGTGCCAGCATGCGTAGAAGCACTTTGCCTCCTTAGGTGATATCGTGGTACTGCATCCGATTACCTGCTACTTTTTGCGGTTATGCATTTCACCTGTTTTCTTTGCTCCCCCTTTTCATAGAAGAGAAGCACACAGTGTCATTTGTACTAGATTCTTGTCAATAACTCTATCAAGTGGAAACTATTTACATGTTTCGTTTACGTTGATACACATGATAGTTTCTTGTACAAATTCATGATCAATTTTGTGTTCAGTTTAAAAAAAAATGTAAATGCAAATTTATAGGACAGCATTTGTAAGTAGGCTGTTTAGATTTTTATATTGGTAATGCCACGTAGCGCTATGTATGAAAATCACTGGCTGTGCTGTGTGCAGCCTGTGGCTAGTTTGCATTGTTGTCTGCCATTGTAGTGTTAGGCAGCGGCAGCTGGATGGGAACAGCGCGTAGCGTTGCGCAGTTGGAGGTGAGCCGCCAGCAGTGGTGGATGTGGGGAGAGAGATGGCGAAGTTTAGTAATTTGTCATGAACTGCTACATATATTATGACTATTAAGGTAAATACATTGTTTGTTCTCTATTAAACTCTTTCATTTGATAACTGTCCCTATCAGTAGTTAGTGCCTTCAGTAGTTTGAATCTTCTATTTAGCTGGCAGTAGTGGCGCTCGCTGTATTGCAGTAGTTCCAGTAACGAAGATTTTTGTGAGGTAAGTGATTTGTGAAAGGGATAGGTTAAAGTTAGTCAGGGCCATTGTTTTGTAGGGATTATTGAAAGTCAGATTGCGTTGCGCTAAAAACATTGTGTGTCAGGTTAAGCACAGTCTCAAATACAATTGTTCTAAGGGGACGTTTCATATGGCTACCCTGCCAGGATACCTCACTGGAATCTTCTGATTTTTTTCTTGTAGTTTGTGTATTTAGTGTAGCTTTTGTTTATTGCTAGCGCGTAATTGTAGAGAGAATCTCCTTTGTAGTTGCTGTCTTTCATTGTTGTACTGTAAAACAGTTGTGGCATGCATGTAGATTTGTACCAAGTATTTCGCAGCTGCAATTAACTAGATATTATTTTCAGTGCTATATTAATGTGTTCTCTTATTTTTGCTCTTCAAATTGTGTTTTTCTGTGTTATCGTGTGAAATATTGTCACAATAATGGCGTGTGAAAAACGTAACACTAGGCTCCAAAGTAAACTGAGAAATAATAGTGACGATGAGCGTAGCTTATCAGCACCACTGTGTAGTGAATTAACAGACGCTCCAAGTAGTAATTTGGTAATTGTGCATAGGGAAATGGAGCGGGCGGCAAATAATGGTGTAGACAGTGAAACAGTTTGTGAACAGGGAAGCATTATCGATCGATCGGTCGGCAACAGCTCGCCTCAGGAATTCGAAATGACAGGACACAATTTTACAAATACTGTAGATTCAGGTTTTGCGTCCTCACCGTTTTCTCAAATAAGTCAAGACACATTTTCAGCTTGTCAAAATATGAATGTTGCCGGTGCAAATGCACTGCCGAAAAGAGTAGAGGAACAGATTCCAGACACTAATGCATTGTTATTATAACTAATGCAACAAATGGAACAAAATCAGAGACAAACACAGCAACAGTTAGACACAATGGGACAAAATCTTCAAACGTTAGACACAATGGAACAAAATCAGAGACAAACACAGCAAAAGCTGCAAAAGTTAGACACCACACTTGAACAAACACGTGAAGATTTAACTACTGACTTACATAACATTGAATCGAAATGTCAAAAAGTCTGTAATGACGTAAAAACACAAATTTGTGAGCATTTTCAGCCTATTTTTTCGCGGCATGAAAATGCATTACACAATCACGAACCAGCCATAAAAGAGTTGCAAACCATTGTTCATGAAAATCATGAGACCTTGTGGGCTAAAATTGACTCAGTTGCATCTACCGATTCGGTTACGCAACTGGCAAAAACTCAGGAAAACTTAAAGGACACAGTAAAAAGACACACTGAGGAAATGCGTTCACTATCGGAGAAAGTAGCCGAACTTTCGGATCAGGTCACTAACTTATCTACAAAGGTAGATGATGATCTGAATGACACAAGACCTGTAGCCATCACTGACACAGAAGAGTGCGAACAAATTAGGAAATTCAAACAAAATCAGAATCAAATTAATACGCAACACCAAAGAGAAATCCGGGAAGTACAAGATCAGCTGACACAGGTAATACAAGAATTACGTATTTCAGAGGCCACTCGCGATCCAATACGGGAAGAGGGACATATAAATACGGAAAATCCACAAAATAATAGCACAGGGCATTTCGGTAATTATGAAAGGAATTGGCAAGGTGCACCGAATTTTGAGATGGAACCGCCGACACGACATAACAATGACCAATATGTGACTCGCCAACATGATGATTTTGACTATAAGCTGTTCATTACTACACGTAAATTCAAAACATTTAAGAATTCTGGCAACGACATTCATCCACAAGCATGGCTCCATCAATTCTCTCATTGTTTCCCTCCCAACTGGTCATTGGAGCACAGGTTAGAATTTATGTGTGGCTACTTGGAGAATGAACCAGCTGTAAGAATGCGATCGGTCATTCACGATTGTCACAGTGAAGGAGAATTTTATCATGCCTTCTTCTCAGCGTATTGGTCTCAAGCTACACAAGACCGAGTAAAACATAGCATCATAATGATGAAACGTTTCAAACAATCTGAATTTTCCAGTCTTATGAAATATTTTGAAGACATGTTGCATAAGAATCAGTATCTTTTAAACCCATACAGCCCCTCAGAACTCATCCGCATTTGCTTGATCAAATTACCTGAACATTTACGGCATATTATTTTAGCAGGACGTTGCAAAGACGACACTGAAGCTTTTCAGGGACTGTTACAAGAACTAGAAATTGACACTGACAGTCGTGGGATGTGAAAACAGGAAAACAATTACTACAGGTCACATCCGTCACAATTCCATGACGACAGAAACAATAACTGGACACGACAAGCCTATTCTTACAATGTAAATCGTGACCAAAAGAGACACCACCTGTATGACAACCACTGGCAGAGTAATAATTACAGGGAAAGATCACCTCTCTGTGGTAATGACTATCACAGAGACAATCAGAGAAACAGACAATATGGGAACCAAAATAATTATTATCAAGGGAGACAGAATAACTTTAGACGCAACGGTCCAGCGCGCAGTTACGACTCAGGGAGAAATTCTCCACCACGTGACCGACAAGAAAGAAACTATGGAATCTACTGACATGACGACAGACGATATGATCGTAACGACAGACCTGAATTGTATCAGAACTGGCGAGCTTTAAACAGAGCTGGGCCCTCTTGGCAAGGCGAATTTGTGGAAGTTAGGCCTCCTAATCCCAGTAACGGCGCGCGCCAACAAAGAAACAGACAATGACTCGCACCGCAGGCAGCCGCGTGCGCCGGCTGGCTCAGGGAAAAATAACATTGACGCTAACCTTGAGCAAAATTCCCGTATTCTTTACGCATGAATACCGCAAGATAATTGCATTCAAGTTGAAACTCTGCGCACTCAGAAGAGGAAAAGGTTTTCACCACATTTCACATGTAAAACCATTTATTGAAAGATAATCTGCTTTTAACTTAGTCTTTGCAATTTTCACTTCACGCTACTTGTACAATTTGTCACACTGAGAAACTGTTACCATGCAACAATGTTTAAAGTTAACTATCCACTCAAGAACCAAGAGAACTTATTTAAACAGAAATTACGAATGCATTGTTATTGCGAACAGACGACACAGTGTTATTGTGTGTGTACATTCTTGCTTGTTAGTTGCACGATTACGTAATGACTATAAGGCTCACATACTTAGAACATATACTGGTACTGCTAATGAGATTCTAATGCAACATTTTGGTTTACTTGAAAATACATTCTGAATTAAAGTACTTTCTGAGAGATACCAGATGACACAGTGGTTAGTTTATGTGACAGCTACACGATAATATCACGACGTTACTAATGAGTGACAATTTACAATGTTGCTTTTGCGGTGTTTCTGTTTTATATCTGCACAGTTTTTCTGAATCCTTCTGGAAAGCAAAACATGTTTTATTAGTAACTTTTGTGGTATAGCTACAATGAGACAGCCTTTTCTGTAGCACAACAATACGTTACAGCACAGTACTTTCTTCATCACAACAATAAGCGTAATAACTAAGATATCTATACACAAAGCATTTCACTTTTGTTTATCATGAGGTAAGTACATTGACTTCTACAGAACTTAGCTTTTGGAGGACGATAACTACGACACTTCCACAGAGATGATCTTACAGCAAGACGCACATTTAGCGCTACAGGACACGCATTTGAGTGATTAATTTTGTACTTAAAACATTTATTTTTAAAGATTTTTGAATTACAAAGAAAGTTTTTCGTGATACATTTCATTCCATTGCTGTAATCTGTAACACCTGAGGATATAATTACAATAATCCTCAGGGGGGTGCACGCTTACTTTGTGTACCATGTGTTTGGCAACCACAAGGAGCCCTAGCTAATATGGTATTTGCTTATACAACTTTACACATCGGTACCATATTCCTCTAACACATAAATTACACAGCTATCTGATCATTTAACAAAGAAACAACCTTTTTTTACTACGTCAGTGACATATGTTTACGTAATTACACCGTTGGATAACTTCACACTTACGAAATTGTATTTTGTCTGTACTGTGTGAACTGTTCATATTTTTTCGGAACCATTGTGATACTATGAGAGCTTTGAATGATGTATTTGGTATGAGATCATGATTTTTAAAGTATGTTTGAGGCAGATGACACTATTGAAATAAGCAGAGAATATTTTTTATGGTTTGAAATTATTGCAGAAAGCTACGACTTTTTTGAGATTTGACTGAGGTGTTATGATGTTATTTTTTTTTGACAACGATGTGTATTATGCTGTTGAGGTATGTTTATGTCAATAAGATGATGCTACCATATATGAGGAATGTGATTACGTGTTTATATGTATATGAATAATGAATAGAAGTTAGGGACTCTTGACTTGTGAAAAAGGATGTTGGAAACCAAGAATTGTACTTTAAGAGTTATGAAATGTGTGTGTAAATACGTGAACGTATCACAATGCCGGCGAAGAATTTTTTGGACACTGTTATATTCATAGGATTTTGTTTCTACACATTTGCAACGTAAATTCTCGACCTGTGAAATTTTTATATGAGATTGTCACAGTAGCGGAAACTGCTGTCGTAAATATTTCCATAAGAAAGTTAAGTGACCACCTGCATGTGCGTCGTCGGCACATAACTGTGTCAGACACCTGGAGAACAAGCCATTAGTGTGAGTGCCTTGTCAGAAGCACAGGTAGAAAAAAAAGAAAGGGGAGGCCATTGTCAGCGCTACTGACATTTCCTTGTTGAAAGCATACTGTGGAGCTCGTAATTTATGATATTTACTGCAATGCCTAATGAAATGACGAGAAATATTTTTACATCTGCGCATCTGATTACGACAAGCGTCTTTCTATGAGAGTTGAGAGAATTTCCACTAACTTATGAAATGTCACATGACTATTGAATGATATTTTTATGCTTTGGTTTGTGTAATTGCTTATTTCATTTGATATTTGGTTACCAGCTGTGTTGCAGCATTGCTTTTATAAAATAAAATGCATTTGCTAATGTGAACACTTTCTGTCAACAGATCCATTAAATAATAATTTTGTAATCCACATTCTTTAAAAAAGGAGCACTTGGAAAGGAAAGAACAATAAGAAGGGACTAGTAACAGTAACTGGACACATAATTTTCTTTTCAACTACTTGGTAATTTTTTTTTGGTAGAGTAAGTTTTTGTGATGCATCACTCTAGTGTTAAGATGTGACATAGGTATTAAACATGGCCATTTTAGTATAATATTTTTTCTGCTTGAGCTTTGTCATGTATAGATATAAGTTTTATATTTTTAATATTTTTTATATTTGCTACTGCTGTTTGCCAGGCATAGTGTTACTGAATTTGACTTTGTGTTACTCTTCTAAGCTAGTTTTTCTTGTTTCCTGCACAGTGCGTTATATTAGTTGTAATTTATGCTGCTTGCTTTGCCATTTCTATTTTTTGTCATTGATGTTTGTATTAATTGTTTTATGTGATACTGCATTGCCTCGTCCCTTAGTTTAGCATCTGAGCTCAGTAGATTTAAGTTCGCTTAAGAGGGGTAGACTATATAAGAAACTAACTATGATGACTTGGAAGAAATGTAGTGAGAAGCTATATGAAAATGGTTTGGGAAAAAAAGGATACTGTACAGTGGAGAAAAACTATTTTGACAGAGGATGTGAACAGAATACAGAAAGCAGGCTTAGATAGGACTTTTTGGGAATAATGATGAACGAAGGGAGATCTCCATGCAAAATACTGCAGTAAAACAAACCCTGTCCTTTTGTGTTATCCCTCTATATGTCTGTGTACCCTTGTGTATTTGTGTTTTTCCTGTCTTTATGTGTTTAGCTGATGAGAGCTATATTGTAGAATTTTTCTATATTATTTACTTTCTAAAGATGTTTAGACATTATTTATTCTGTTTTGTTTTAATGCTCATGTGTGAAATTGATGTTTCGAAAGTGATTCTGATCCTTTATTTTTGTACTTATGTCATAATTCCTGTAACACTGATGTATGTGTTAGTTCAATTCTTTTGTAAAGCCCATATTACTACAAATGTTATAGGTATTGTTATGTTTTTAATGATGTATTTTGTACCTTTGTAATTGTATTCTTATGTTATAATATTGTAATTGACACCAGTTCATCAAATTAAGTAACTTGTAAGCATTCATTTCACTGCACACATTTCTGTTGGTCATAGTAATGCACAATATGTGAGGAGTTGGGACTGTTAGTGTTTGCACGTGTGTTGATAATTCAGCAAGGGACTGGATAACAGCATTGCTCGTTCTAAGGACAATTCCAAAAACTTTGTGAGTGCACAAGTGGTGGTTATGGACTTGCTATATTAACTGCAAGACTCTTCACTGGTGATTGTGCACCCGCACAGTCACAACAGATGGCTGCTGGCCATCTCTACAAGGACTGCAGTGGGTCTGCATCTTTGATGACTCACCAATATCATACTCTCTACCAGGACTACAGTAGGTCTACTCTGTGATGACCTATCTACCAATCTTCTTCAAAACATCGAATGACTCTGCTGTGGGTTTGCTCTGTTGTGGCCCAGACTTTGATAAAAGAAACGGCAGGTTTACTGTGATGAATGATCAGGACCGTCTTTATGGACTGTGAGAAAATTTTAGCTTTTGACCAACATTGTATAAATAAGTGTGTGCATTTGATATCTTTGTTATTGTAATTATGAAAAATTTTATCAAATCATTATTGGCCACTGGCCAAAAAAATTTGTAAAATTTTTTGTGGGGAGCATGGGGGCTTGGTAAGTAGGCTGTTTAGATTTTTATATTGGTAATGCCACGTAGTACTCTGTATGAAAATCACTGGCTGTGCTGTGTGCAGCCTGTGGCTCGTTTGCATTGTGGTCTGCCATTGTAGTGTTAGGCAGCGGCAGCTGGATGGGAACAGCGCATAGCGTTGCGCAGTTGGAGGTGAGCCGCCAGCAGTGGTGGATGTGGGGAGAGAGATGGCGAAGTTTAGTAATTTGTCATGAACTGCTACATATATTATGACTATTAAGGTAAATAATTGTTTGTTCTCTATTAAACTCTTTCATTTGATAACTATCCCTATCAGTAGTTAGTGCCTTCAGTAGTTTGAATCTTCTATTTAGCTGGCAGTAGTGGCGCTCGCTGTATTGCAGTAGTTCCAGTAACGAAGATTTTTATGAGGTAAGTGATTTGTGAAAGGTATAGGTTAAAGTTAGTCAGGGCCATTGTTTTGTAGGGATTATTGAAAGTCAGATTGCGTTGCGCTAAAGACATTGTGTGTCAGGTTAAGCACAGTCTCATATACAATTGTTCTAAGGGGACGTTTCACATTTATCTGTTAAGCAGTCAGCAGAATCCTTTCGCACTGTCATTTTTGGAGGTGAAATTTGATCAATTAATGTAATGAATAAATTATGTGAGAGGATATCCATCCCTAGTAGAATTTACATCAGGGCTATTATAAGATTATGTTATACACAAGTACCAGAACACCAGAACAGACTGTCCCAAAGTACCGTTGTCCAAGATGAAGGCAGTGACATCAGCTGACGACATCATCAATTGACGTCAGCTGATGACGTCATCCAAGATGGCGGACGTGACGTCAGTTGTTGACGTCATTAACTGTTGTCAGCTGATGACACAAGCCCCATTATCCAAGATGGCAGGAAAGTGACAAGCCACCCCCCCCCCCCCCCCCTTCACACGCACCGCTGGTCGTAAGTTAGAATTTTGGAGCGAAGATAGGTCAATTGGGCTATCTCACCTAGACTAAGAAAATGGAAAGTGAGGGCAGTTAGGATACCTCCACTAACCTAAGTCACCTGACCAGCACCTCTTCCTAGGAACTGGAGGGGAAAAGGACTCAGCCTCTGCTGAATACAAATGTTTATTTTAAGTCATTATTTAAACAATTAGAGGCAGTACCTCCATCCAGTGTGTTAACCATAAGGTCCAGAGTCAAACTGACAAAGAACACAGTGCTGCCACCAGAGGGCACTGTTGTCCATTCAATGACATAATCAAAGATGGTGGTTTGGGGTGAGGGAAAATGGCGGTAAACAGTGTGTTCGCAATGAGGCCCGGACCTAGCACTCAGTACTACCACCAGAGTACACTGTTGTACCTTCTGTGATGTAATCCAAGATGGCGCTCTGGTAGTGGGAAGGAAGGATCTCATAACAGGAAATTCAAGGATATATTGTTCCTTTATAAAAAACCAGTTTGTGGGGGTTGGATTTCTTTGCTTATCATTCTCTGCTGTTTGGAAACATGTAGGTCTTGTAAGAAGTATTTGCAAGCAGCAAATATGTTGCATAACCTAATGTTCCACACTGTACTCTGGGTGTCTTAACCTAATGTTTGGCACTTTGTCGGCACTTAAGCTATTGCTCTGTTAAATCTTATCCATGTCACCCCCATTTCCTTTAACCATTGTACCGTCTTTGATACTAAATTAAGTATTTAGTTACGTTCTGCTAACATTTTCTGGTACACTTTTCGAATGTCACATGCTTTTGAACGCCATTGCTGGCGAATTCTTCTTTGTCAGCCACCCCTTGAACTATTGTACTGCGATTTACATAAAAATCGTACAAATTGACCTAGTGCTCACCACTTAACCTGTTGTTCTGCACCATGTTACCCACTCACACAAACCCTCCTCTTAACTATTGTACCGCTAACACCACGTTTATATAAATAATTTATGCAAATTAATTAAATCGATATAGATCACATATATATTTTAATTCGCAGCATCGTATTGGTTGGTGAAATCGATAGAATACAGTTTAAACAAAAGATCACTAATAAAAAACACATCCCATGTCTCGACGCCCGACGCCGCCTCCGCCCGAAATGCCGCCGCATCCGCAGCAGCCGCCGCCGCTGCCCCCGACCCGGCACTACCCCAGGCGCGCCCAACACAGGATCACTCTGGTGTCCATGGGTAGACCTCCCTCAGGCTAACGGGTTAGGGCGGCAGCAACCTGGCTGCTCGAAGCAGCCCTATTCTGCAGCGTGCCCTCCTCCGCTGTCACGTCCTCGCCGATCACGTGGGGTACAGCATGCACCCTTGTCTACCATGCCACAGAACTCCAAGGTGCGTTCACACCAATCCCATACGTGAAACACCACTGGGTAGCAAGCGTGTTAACCGTTGCTGACACCATACCTGTGGGTACTGACGTCACAGATAGCGCTACAGAAATCTGTTCCAGAATAGCACAGGCTGCTTTCTCCCTGCCGATCCTAACGGGACATATGAGCTGCATCCACCTGTGGTTACCTAACCGAGCATGACAGACGCATTGCCGCAAAATGTCCAAGTGGCGACTCAACATCTAAGAGGTTCTCCATGTTAAACTGATGCAACATGGCTATGTAAAACAAGAGCTCAGTCGACCTCTCGGAAATTGTATAGTGTCCCAGCAATAGTTAACAGTCGCTTTTGTAGCAGCTTTTATGATGTCTCAGCTTGTCCACATGCAAATTCTTGTCCTAACAGAACCTGTTTACGAAAATAGCGCGGAATAACGCCGAATTCTTTCCTCCTGATGGTCCTAATGTGGCACCCCAACCATCACGTCTTACCTTTCCTGCTTTCAACGTACACAAACAATATGACCGCTATGTAGGGACTCCTATCTCCCAGCACAAAGGATGTCTTGTGAACGAATCGGGGATTATGATTGGCTGTATCGAATTTACCCGCCGAATTACTGATGCTGCCAGTGTTGAAGCACCATTCGCCTTTTTTGTTTTCTTCCTGCAGACGATACTTTTTAAGCGGCAAAAACTAATTTATACAGATAGGAATATTGTACCGACAATTAAACCTTGCAAAGTGCCCTACATAACGTCTCTTTATTCGCACGAAGTAATGGCCGCTATCGACAGGGGATCTCAAGTTGATTCCGTGTTTCTAGATTTCCGGAAAGCTTTCGACACCGTTCATCACAAGCGACTTCTAATCAAGCTGTGGGCCTATGGGTTATCGTCTCAGTTGTGCGACTGGATTCGTGATTTCCGGTCAGGAAAGTCGCAGTTCGTAGTAATAGATGGCAAATCATCGGGTAAAACTGAAGTGATATCAGGTGTTCCCCAGGGAAGCGTCCTGGGACCTCTGCTGTTCCTGATCTATATAAATGACCTGTGCTGTGCTGGTGACAGGAATGATTCATGTTTCCTGTTAACGGTAGGAGCTGTCTGAATACAAAGGACTGTGGGAGTGTAGGAATATAGCCAACTTAACCGTGTAGTCCTCTAGACGGCTGAGAGCCATGCACGGCTCGCGTTTATCCCATTACTAGTTTGTCATCTTATATTACGGTACTGAAGCCTCAAGCTCACATAGGCAGAATCATCCTAGAAACCTGTCACATATATGTTTTATCATTGTACTTACAATTAAATGTTACGATCGTGGTCTCAACTGAACGACATTTGACATTGAGAGAAGTATCGGAAATACACTCTGCTGACGACTGTCGTTCTGAAAATAGAAGCATCTGTACCATTCTTATGATCTGACATATTCTTCCCTTTGCTGTCACAATATCCCCTACTACTAAGTATATACCTCGTCAAATACTGATTGCCGGCGGTAAGAAATAATACTAACCGAAAATCAACCATTGGTGGGCATGTCTCATAAGTTTTTCTTGCGAGTGGTACCACTGTGTCTTACAAAGAGAGGAGTAATAGTCTTATAAACCATCAGATGTTAAAAAACACAACCATATTACCATCACAAGCGGTCTTGGTTCTACAGGCGCACCCAAGTATCCATGTTAAAGCTAGACTGGCTTTATAAATCGAGGTATGTCATTACGTCCGAATGAATTGGTTTTTTTCAGAAAAATACCGAGGCGGTGATCTTAGGAGTGTATATTATAAGATCAGCAGTCCGGTTACACGTAGCCTACGATGCAACATCGTGATAAAAAAATCTGAATTTTGAAAGTGACCCGGCTAAGGAATGTGGTATCAAGCCGGTATTTGCAACCCCCTCATGCCATCGCCACTAGATATTTCTCCAGAATTTGTAATGTATTCTGTCTCAATACCATGTCAGAGGCTCTGCGCTATATCCACTGGGTTACAGGTGATGACAGAGGAGGATAACAAACAGTGGTGGATGTTGAACTGATTGATATTGTAAGAAATTTACACTAGCTTTTCAGATCTCTGGGCAACGGCCTTGCCCCAGTGGTTACAACAGTTCCCATGAGATCACCGAAGTTAAGTGCTGTTGGGCGTGGCCGGCAATTGGATGGGTGACCATCCAGCCACCATGTG
Source organism: Schistocerca cancellata (assembly GCF_023864275.1). NCBI lineage: Eukaryota > Metazoa > Arthropoda > Insecta > Orthoptera > Acrididae > Schistocerca > Schistocerca cancellata. Next base: position 983,904,127 of record NC_064627.1, read on the forward strand.
CTGTTGCCATTTTTCGTGGTGCACTCAGCCTCATGATGCCAGTTGAGGAGCTACTCGACCGAATAGTAGCGGCTTCGGTCAAGAATACCATCATAACGACCGGGAGAGCGGTGTGCTGACCCCAGGCCCCTCCTATCCACATCCTCGTCTGAGGATGCCACGGCGGTCGGATGGTCCCGGTAGGCCACTCGTGAAGATGGAGTGCTTTTTTCGGATCTCTAGTGTCACGCTGTCCGCTAGAAATGACGTCTCTGATAAGGAATCTAGTCAGTCCATTCCAGCACATACCTACCTTGGATCTTAGGGAGAAGTGCCTCATTTTAAGGTAGTACCTATGCATCATGCAACAGCCCTCTCAGACTCTGCGCTACCATCCCTGCAGCTTTGCACATGTGATCATTCCAATTGTGGGGCGGCGGGAGGAATTTAGTTCTTAGTTTGTAAATGTAGAATGTTATGTAGAAACGATGCATTTCCCGGCCGATTAACCATATATGGGGCGGCGGGTGGAATTAATTGTTATAAAAATGTTCCTATTATTTATGCAGTCTTTTGCCATTCTCAACACTGGCTCTCTAACTACAATATTGGCAACCAGAAATTGATTAACAAAACGTGAAGCCTGTAATTAGAATTCCTAGTGCCCACTTCGTCTGAGAAATACACTTATAGCTACAGCTTATAGCTCTGAGGAATTAGGAGATTGTCTCGGATTCATAATCAAAAACGATTCTCTATAAAAGGTTCACTATATTCTGAAAGTCACAGATCAAAAAGATTCCACACAATCCAACTACCAGAGCAGTTCATAGTCTAATGCGCGGATGCAATTATAACTGTTCAAATTAAATGTTTAAGTGAATGCTCGCCATAATTTGATGATAACGTTCATCAAACGCCACGCTAAATAATGGTAGAATGTCTGTCCCGCGGCGGCACGTGAAAGTACGACATACGCAAACTGAAGATAGATCATTAAAGTCATCCCAGAATTTAACACTTCACTCGAAAATGATTTCATGGTTACGCGTATCCCGAGTAACTTATTACGGCATCCGAGGCTGTTTATAGCAATGATACCGACGCGACGTGACTCCCGACACAGATGGTGTGCTATTCAGCGTCTGGAGAGAACTGGGGCCTTTTTCGCTCGCGCCGCGTTCTTATATATAAAGCCGCGGTGCGGACGGCTGACGAAACGCCTGATCAATTCCGCTCTCCCGACTAGCCGCTGGGCTAGTAATGCACCACTTTAAGTTATCGAATAAATCATTGCTTCCTTTGCTGATGGCCGATGAAGCTCTCAATTTAAATGTGCAATCAGCACACAGGTAAGTAATCATAATAAAAGTCTGACGTGGCTAAGTCAAATATTTTGGGCGAGAGAATTAATTTAATTACACTACACGCAGTAGATGAGCTCTGAACTTGCTATTTGGAGATACGCTATAGCTATAGTTTTATAGTTGTTCTGTTGAAGCTTCTCACATCTTTATGATTACAGCGGATCTCCCTTCTACTTAAATGTAAACATCCTAGCCTTATTTATTAGCCTACTTAATCTATCTTGCTTCCTTAATTTCTAAGATAAAACCCAGAAAATCATGAATTTCAACCAAAATTTTAATTTGTGAGATCCAGAACACTGTTTCTACTAAATTATTATGCAAAAGGAATCCAAATATAAATTTTTAAGTTCCTATCTCTTTTCTGTTGCGCCAATGATTTTTACAGAAAAACGTCCAAATTTCGAAAATGGTTAAAGTTATTGAACTGATATTCAACACATATTGATTTAGTATTACTCCTGACATGCTAGAAACGTTTCAGGTTATTTACTTGATTTCTAAAGTATTGCGCAACATTTATGACGTCAGAGCTAATTACAGTGGACTAGGCTGGCACACAATGGAAAGACTGATGTGAATTTTATACGGCGTGAGTGGGCTGCTTCCCTATATCACCCTCTACTTAATTTTTTTATTGTAAATGGAAAAGAAAAAGACGAAAGAAATTAATTACAGAAAGGGAAGCAAGAGTACAGCTTAATTCCCTACGAAAAATTAAAATTTAAATGTAAACATATAGAAACATTAAAAAGAAAACTAATTACCTACTTCAATTATTTAAAATGCTGGCATGTTCACTGCCCCTTAAGCAACATTATCACTCAAAATTTAAGTAAAACCAATGAAACACTTTGTCATACATATTGTCTTTGACAGACAAACATATAAAAATATGTAAAATTATGAAATCTTAAATCCATTAAATACATTTTTACATATACAAATTCAAAGAAAATAACACAGTTATTTATGATACATAAACAGATAATTATATCTTACCAATCTTTTCTAAAACTGAAAGAATATTTCACAAATCATGACAATTTCATTTTTACACACGTGGTTGTAGCCGCTTTGGCTGGCGTTCTACACTTCCATCCACAAGGGTGGAGGAGGGGAAGTTGCTATGGTGTGCGTCCTTCATGTTCACTCTAAATTACATGGGGAAAGGGGAGGGGTCACTGTGAGTTGTGTCCAAGTCACTCCACGCTTTCACGCAGCTACCAGGCTGCCATTATCTGGTTTGTCCTGTAGAACAAACAAAAAGAGTGCCTCAGACTCTGTTCACTTAATATCTAAGGGTGGGTCGCAATGAAATGGGGATATACACATTTTATCTTTCAATGTGTTACTGGAACAAAGTTAACAGAACTTTCTCAATTTTACTCTCGCAGATACTAAACTGTCATAAAATCGGTAAACAAATGGCTCAAAACGCCGTTAGTCACGTACTAGAGAAAATTTATGCTCAAGGCATACAATCATATATCCTATATAATCTCAATTTATTATTTCTTGGCCGGAACACTGAACCAATGCTCAGTACATTCCTGATATATTGTATTTTATTTACTTAACTGACTCATCTTCGATTACCTTATACTTAGAGATAGTATGAGTATATTTGATCAGTAGTTGTCTTCTCAGCTTCCTTGTACATGTGAGTAACTTTTGGTAATAGTACAGTTCTGAGTATTCAAAACACACTACGTTTAGTTGATTACTAAATCCATTTATTGGTCCTCTGCTGTGTCAGGTAGTCTCTCTCGACCTACCACTAAAGTGCATTAAGTAATTATGGACGAGCGTAATGCTAAATTACTTAAACCTATAGGACACCATGAGCTGCTCTGTCTCATCTAACATAAGGGTACCTATGGTCGCATTCACGCCTCCAACTCATAACCTCAATACGTTTAGGTGTGTCCTGTCACACACTACACCAAATAACGGCCAGCTCCAATCATATAAATATTTCAAGGACGTGTCCTTCACGTCTCAACCACAAACACTGTTCAATTCTATTACACTGCCATTCCTTGCTACACAAGGTTAGTTCATTCTTACAACTTATCTGCATATTTTTCATAACACCAAGCAATCTCTTAGCTCTACAGCATACAATAGGTTTCACTGCCACTTCAGATCCTGCTTGTACATGAATTTGTATATCTTTTTTAAATATTACTGCGGGACCATTTCCAATAAAACAACACTTTGTACTTACAATATTACCAGGGTTCTATACATAATTGTTACTCAAATACATTTGTATCTTAATTACGTCATACTTCTCTGTTGTTTATGTCACTGTTAGGTTTGTCACAAGAGTTTTTTTTTTCACTAATCGGTGGATAGAATGGTTACAGAACTCATGGCTTGATAGCCATGACGGAAAATTTTTGTATTGCAAAGTAAGGAGTCGAAATTTTTGTAGACAGGAAAGATGAAGAATGAGTGAGACCTGAAAAGGAAAGAAGATCTCACACAGCTGGGACTGCACAGCTGCCACACTGTGTAGAGGTTACAGAACAACCTCCTCCCTACAGAATTCATTAGTTTATTATTGGATTGATAACCATAACGGAAAATTTAATGTGTTGGAAAGAAGAGGTCGAAATTTTAGGTGGGTAGAAAAGATGAAGAATGAGTAAGACCTGAAAAGGAAAGAAGAACTCACACAGCTGGGACTGCACAGCTGCCACACTGTGTAGAGGTTACAGAACAACCTCCGCCCTACAGAACTCACTAGCTCTATGCTGGCTTGATAGTCATACCGGAAGATTATAGTATTTGAGAGTAAGAGCTGAAATATTGGTGGATATGAAAGATGAAGAATGAGTGAGATCTGAAAAGGAAAGAAGATCTCACACCGCTGGGACTGCACAGGTGCCACACTGTGTAGAGGTTACAGAACAACTTCCTCCTACAGTACGCATTCACTACCTATGAATTTCTTTAGGTCGTTCACGTTCCTGAGACCTAATATCTTTTTACTCTTAGGGTACTCTAGCCTATATGCATTGGCATGTGGTTTTCCAATGATCCTGAAAGGTCCTTGGTATACGAACATGAATTTCTTTGTTTCTGCATTTATTTTCTTTGATTTTTCCTTGGTTTTGACAAGGACTACCTGACCTATTTCAAAACTGGTGGGTACAGCTTTTGCGTCATGACGCTTCTTCCTTTCCAATGCTCTTTTTCTTATATTTGCTCTAGCCTTTAACTTCTTCTCGTCTGTCGATATTTGCGTTGGAATAGGGAATTCTACCATATCTGCAATCACATTGTGCGGTTCTTGGCCAAACATCAATTCGCAAGGCGCAAAACCAGTTGCATCATGCCTTAAGTTGTTAATTACATTCTCAAAATACTTCATGTGCTCTGCCCAACTTGAGTGTTTCCGAGCACAATAAGTCCTGCAAAGCCTATTCAGTTCTCTCATAATACGTTCACTCATATTTCCTTGGGGGAAATACGCAGATATTTTCAGATGTTTCACTCCGGCCTTATCCAGACATTCTTTAAATCTATCAGAAATATATTGAGGCCCATTGTCTGACAGCAAATTCTTCGGAACGCCAACGTTCACGAAGAAAACTTTTTCCAACTTTTCTACCAACGTTTTTGCATTTGCTATTTAATTGGGTATAGCTTAACATATTTACTAAATCCATCCTCAACAACAAAAACATGGGTACACACACCTCTCGAAGCAGGAAGAGGGCCAAAGAAATCACAAGCCAGTAATTCTAGGGTTTCAGTTGGCTCTACTGAATGCATATCCCGTTGTATTCTGGAGTTCGCAGCACGGACTTTCTGATACACTACAGAAGATGCTAGACGCTTGGCAACACGGCGGTACATGTTGTCAAACACAACCTTCTCTTTTAATTTTGCAATGCACTTCTTTGCCCCGTAGTGTCCATACCTCAAGTGTATATAGTCGTTAGTAAGTCTACAGGTTGTGAGGGAAAGCACAGCTTCCACTCAGAAACACCTACCTTTTTCCTCCTAAACAGAATACCTTTATGCAGACAGTAGTATTGTGAAACCTTATGATAGTTCGCATCTCCCAAATAGCTCTTTACTAATTTCAGCCGGTCTGCATTCTGCTCACGTCTCAAGTTCTTAATCACCCTCTTCAATGCACTTTCTTCCTTTACTTCGTGCAACGCAAACATTCGTACTTCACTTAGGTCTGTTGCTGTAATTCCCGCGTCATCACAGAGCTCCGCACTTCTAGATAACCCATCAGCTACCAAATTATCTTTCCCTTGAACATATCTAACCTCAAGGTCAAACTGCTGGAGATACAATGACCATCTTATCAAACGAGCATTTCTCAACTTACAGGTCTTTAAAAAGGTCAACGCCTTGTTGTTGTTGTGGTCTTCAGTACTGAGACTGGTTTGATGCAGCTCTCCATGTTACTCTATCCTGTGCAAGCTTCTTCATCTCCCACTACCTACTGCAACCTACATCCTTCTGAATCTGCTTAATGTATTCATCTCTTGGTCTCCCCCTACGATTTTTACCCTCCACACTGCCCTCCAATACTAAATTGGTGATCCCTTGATGCCTCAGAACATGTCCTACTAACCGATCCCTTCTTCTGGTCAAGTTGTGCCACAAACTTCTCTTCTCCCCAATCCTATTCAATACTTCCTCATTAGTTATGTGATCTACCCATCTAATCTTCAGCATTCTTCTGTAGCACCACATTTCGAAAGCTTCTATTCTCTTCTTGTCCAAACTATTTACCGTCTATGTTTCACTTCCATACATAGCTACACTCCATACAAATACTTTCAGAAATGACTTCCTGACACTTAAATCTATACTCGATGTTAACAAATTTCTCTTCTTCAGAAACGCTTTCCTTGCCATTGCCAGTCTACATTTTATATCCTCTCTACTTCGACCATCATCGGTTATTTTACTCCCTAAATAGCAAAACTCCTTTACTACTTTAAGTGTCTCATTTCCTAATCTAAATCCCTCAGCATCACCCGAATTAATTCGACTACATTCCATTATCCTCGTTTTGCTTTTGTTGATGTTCATCTTATATCCTCCTTTCAAGACACTGTCCATTCCGTTCAACTGCACTTCCAGGTCCTTTGCTGTCTCTGACAGAATTACAATGACATCGGCAAACCTCAAGGTTTTTATTTCTTCTCCATGGATTTTAATACCTACTCCGAATTTCTCTTTTGTTTCCTTTACTGCTTGCTCGATATACAGATTGAATAACATCGGGGAGAGGCTACAACCCTGTCTTACTCCCTTCCCAACCACTGCTTCCCTTTCATGTCCCTCGACTCTTATAACTGCCATCTGGTTTATGTACAAATTGTAAATAGCCTTTCGCTCCCTGTATTTTACCCCTGCCACCTTTAGAATTTGAAAGAGAGTATTCCAGTCAACATTCTCAAAAGCTTTCTCCAAGTCTACAAATGCTAGAAATGTAGGTTTGCCTTTCCTTAATCTTTCTTCTAAGATAAGTCGTAAGGTCAGTATTGCCTCACGTGTTCCAGTATTTCTACGGAATCCAAACTGATCTTCCCCGAGGTCGGCTTCTACTAGTTTTTCCATTCGTCTGTAAAGAATTCGTGTTAGTATTTTGCACCTGTGACTTATTAAACTGATTGTTCGGTAATTTTCACATCTGTCAACACCTGCTTTCTTTGGGATTGGAATTATTATATTCTTCTTGAAGTCTGAGGGTATTTCACCTGTCTCATACATCTTGCTCACCAAATGGTAGAGTTTTGTCAGGAATGGCTCTCCCAAGGCCGTCAGTAGTTCCAATGGAATGTTGTCTACTCCGGGGGCCTTGTTTCGACTCAGGTCTTTCAGTGCTCTGTCAAACTCTTCACGCAGTATCGTATCTCCCATTTCATCTTCATCTACATCCTCTTCCATTTCCATAATATTGTCCTCAAGTACATCGCCCTTGTATAGACCCTCTATATACTCCTTCCACCTTTCTGCTTTCCCTCCTTTGCTTAGAACTGGGTTTCCATCTGAGCTCTTGATGTTCATACAAGTGGTTCTCTTATCTCCAAAGGTCTCTTTAATTTTCCTGTAGGCAGTATCTATCTTACCCCTAGTGAAATAAGCCTCTACATCCTTACATTTGTCCTCTAGCCATCCCTGCTTAGCCATTTTGCACTTCCTGTCGATCTCATTTTTGAGACGTTTGTATTCCTTTTTGCCTGCTTCATTAACTGCATTTTTATATTTTCTCCTTTCATCAATTAAATTCAATATTTCTTCTGTTACCCAAGGATTTCTAAGAGCCCTGGTCTTTTTACCTACTTGATCCTCTGCTGCCTTCACTACTTCATCCCTCAAAGCTACCCATTCTTCTTCTACTGTATTTCTTTCCCCCATTCCTGTCAATTGTTCCCTTATGCTCTCCCTAAAACTCTGTACAACCTCTGGTTCTTTCAGTTTATCCAGGTCCCATCTCCTTAAATTTCCACCTTTTTGCAGTTTCTTCAGTTTTAATCTACAGGTCATAACCAATAGATTGTGGTCAGAGTCCACATCTGCCCCTGGAAATGTCTTACAATTTAAAACCTGGTTCCTAAATCTCTGTCTTACCATTATATAATCTATCTGATACCTTTTAGTATCTCCAGGATTCTTCCATGTATACAACCTTCTATCATGATTCTTAAACCAAGTGTTAGCTATAATTAAGTTGTGCTCTGTGCAAAATTCTACCAGGCGGCTTCCTCTTTCATTTCTTAGCCCCAATCCATATTCACCTACTACGTTTCCTTCTCTCACTTTTCCTACACTCGAATTCCAGTCACCCATGACTATTAAATTTTCGTTTCCCTTCACTATCTGAATAATTTCTTTTATATCATCATACATTTCTTCAATTTCTTCGTCATCTGCAGAGCTAGTTGGCATATAAACTTGTACTACTGTAGTAGGCGTGGCCTTCGTGTCTATCTTGGCCACAATAATGCGTTCACTATGCTGTTTGTAGTAGCTTAGCCGCTTTCCTATTTTCCTATTCATTATTAAACCTACTCCTGCATTGCCCCTATTTGACTTTGTGTTTATAACCCTGTAGTCACCTGACCAGAAGTCTTGTTCCTCCTGCCACCGAACTTCACTAATTCCCACTATATCTAACTTTAACCTATCCATTTCCCTTTTTAAATTTTCTAACCTACCTGCCCGATTAAGGGATCTGACATTCCACGCTCCGATCCGTAGGACGCCAGTTTTCTTTCTCCTGATAACGACATCCTCTTGAGTAGTCCCCGCCCGGAGATCCGAATGGGGGACTATTTTACCTCCGGAATATTTTACCCAAGAGGACGCCATCATCATTTAATCATACAGTAAAGCTGCATGCCCTCGGGAAAGATTACGGCCGTAGTTTCCACTTGCTTTCAGCCGTTCGCAGTACCAGCACAGCAATGCCGTTTTGGTTATTGTTACAAGGCCAGATCAGTCAATCATCCAGACTGTTGCCCTTGCAACTACTGAAAAGGCTGCTGCCCCTCTTCAGGAACCACACGTTTGTCTGGCCTCTCAACAGATACCCCTCCGTTGTGGTTGTACCTACGGTACGGCCATCTGTATCGCTGAAGCACGCAAGCCTCCCCACCAACGGCAAGGTCCATGGTTCATGGGTCACTGTAAACAATCTTGTGACCTAATAGATACTGCTCAAATTTCTGTACCCCAAATACAATTGCCAGTGCTTCCAGTTCTGAGATGGCATAATTTCTCTCTGCTGCCTGTAAAGATCGACTTGCAAAAGCTATAGCCTTGTGCACTTCTTGTTCGTTCTCTATTTCTACTTGGAATACCTCCACAGCTATACCATAGCCACTAGCATCAACAGACATACAGAATGGTTTTTCAAAATCAGGATGATGTAAAATAGGACTATTAATTAAAGATTGTTTAAGCACCTCGAACGCCTGTTGGCATTCTGCTGTCCAAACCCAAGGGGTATTCTTTTTTAGCAGGAGGTGAAGACAGGGCGCATTAAAAGCCTGATCACTAACAAAACGCCTATAGAAGCCGAAAAGACCGAACATTGATCTCAACTGCTTCTTGTTTCTGGGAGCCTCAAATTTTTCAATGACTGCTAGCTTGCCTGGGTCAGGCAGAATACTTTTTCCACTTATCACATATCCCAAGAAACCTATTTCCTCTTTAACGCACTCTGTCTTTTCAAACTTTAGTTTCATGCCACCTCTCTCTATAGCCTCTAACACTTCCTCTAATAAAACTATGTGTTCCTCCCAGATAGGAGTTGCTATTAACAGATCATCTACGTAGACTGTGATTTTATTAATTAAGGCTGGTCCTAAAACATGGCACATCACAAGTACGAAGGTACAAACAGAGATATTAAGTCCGAAAGGAACTACACGGTATTGGTAACAAATTCCTTCGTACAAAAAGCTGTGTACTTCCTTAAACTTTCCGCCAGTGGCAAATTCCAATATCCACACGTGATGTCCATAGAAGTTAAGAATTTTATTCCCCGGAACTTTTGCAATAACTCGTCCATGTTCTGCGGTCTATCACTTTCGCTAACCACTATTTCATTCAACCAACGAGCGTCCAAGACCAATCTGACACTCCCGTTTCTTTTTGGTACAACAACAAGAGGATTATTGTACCCACTGACCGCCTTTTCAATCACACCCCACTCTAGCATTCTCTGTATCTCCTTTCGAACCGCCTCCTTCCTAGCTGCATGTATTTGGTATGGCTTCCTGAAAAACACTTGGCCAGGTTTCACATTTAATTTATATTCATAACCTTTGACCACGCCAGGTAGATTTGAAAATAACTTATGGTGCCTTTTTAAAACCTGTCTCAGTTCTTCCTTCTGATTAGCTGAAATTTTATCGATTTCCTGCAATTTAGCTTCTATTTTGTCCAAAATAATTGCTTCTTCTTCTTCTTCTTCTGTGTTTAGCTTACTTTTACTAAGATTAACACCTTCGTCCCAATATCTCCTATTTTTCAGAACTCGTATAGTCACTTCCCAAGTTTCATCATTAGTTACTACATGTTTATCAATAAAAGGTACTGTAATTACTCTGGTTATCGGCAATACCATTTTTAACTGGCTTCTTTCAAAGTCAACAACACTCTGATATTTCGACAAGAAATCTATGCCAGTTAAAACCTCAATACTGAGATTGTTTACAATTAAGCGTGGATGATCAATTAAATTACCACTAATGTTAAAGGGCAGCAAAGCTTCTTGCTTTACCGTTTTTGACACCTTGCCAGTAGCACCCATTATTCTTTGTCCTGATACCCTCATTACTGTAAGCTTGTCTTTACCAGGTAATGCATCAAAGAAGGACTGAGATATCGCACTCACCTCACTTCAGCTGTCTAAGAGACAACGTACATTGATACCCAACATATTCACTATTATTATAGGGTGGCTTATTCTAGGTTGTACAGGTGGTTCCTCAAACTCATCCAATAGTTCCTTTTTGATTTGTCTCCAACTAAAGTGATCTACATCTGTCTTCATTACATTTAGGTCAAGGTGTGTAGGGGTTTCCTGAATTACTTTTTCAGCTGCCTTTTCCAGTCGGTCTCTTAATTTTAAATCGAAACACCGCACGACTTCATTACATTTAGTTCGCTGAACATGACCCAAATTACTGTAGTCTGAGTGATTCTGCGCCTCCAGACCGGGCATAACACTAGTTACAGCTAAACCACTTTCATTATTATCATCGGGTTCCTTCTCAAGTGACAACTGGTCATCGACAACTGGTCATCAACAACTGGTCATCGACCCCCAACAGGCTATCCTCTACATTCTCACTTACCTCCTGTCCTAAATCTATTAGTACAGTATCAAAATCCTGCACAGGCACTTTAGATAAGAGCACATCATCCTCATCGTAAATATAAGCATGAATTTCTTCTGCTTCTTCACCTGTCAATTCAGTATTTTGTAGCTCTTCCCTACCGTTACACTGCTGCGCCTTCTCTTTCTCTTCCCACTTAGAAAGTGTCTCTAACACGGTATCTATCAAATACTGTGAGTGATCTAATATTTCTGCTGTATCCTTAGATGCTACCGACCCCTCATCCACATGTTCAGTCTGAGTATTCTGATCTGTCTTACCAATTACTGTAATTACTGGCTTAGGAAAAGTAACCGCCTGGTGAGCGCCAGTGTCCTCATAGACGGGAACTAGTTTTCCTGCCTCGGCCTACTACTGTTTCCTTTATTTCCATTATAGTCAACTGGCACAGCATTGCTTTCCGCACTGTTGTTTACCTGCATAATTTTGTTCGGAACAAAATTACATCATTTGGATGCCATGGTTGGTTTTGATAATTATTTTTCCAATTCCTACCTCTCTTAGGATGGCGAACACCTACTGTTCTGATGTTTACATTGCCATTCTGCTCGTTCTTAAAATTACTACTAGTGTTATTAGCATTTCTGTTATTACGCGCTTGCTCCTCATTGGCAGCAACAGGCTCTACACGTTCCAAATATTCAATGAAACGATCCAGATTGTCTCAAGGGGCAGATATAATTCTAGTTTGCCAATACCATGGCAGTTTGGCTCAAGACCTAGTATTATCATTTCAGGTTTTAGCTTTTCGGCCAAAGGTGACAAACGTGAGATCCGTGACCTGGCAAACTCTTTAATAGATTCCTTGCCTACATTGAAGCGTTTTCCACTCCAAAATTCTCTCAACACTTCATTTTGCTTATTACTAGACCAATACTCATTAATGAAAGCTGTTTTAAATTCCGCTTCAACACTTCAACAGAACATCAGCTGACCAACGCATGGCGTCACCAGCTAAACGACTTCTAATAAATGAGATTTTCTCTCGTTCAGACCAAGTTGGTGGAATCACATCTTCAAAATCGTTCCAGAAATCTAGCGGGAGGATATTTTTATCTGGACCGAACCGCAAGAACTGCCGACACCCGATAAAAGCGGCGTTTGCAGCTACAACTTGTTGCATACTACCATTACCAGAAGTTACTGAAGCTACTTTACCCTCAATGTTAGCAATGTTAGTACTAATATTTTCTACTCTCATTTCTACATTATCTACTCTTTGCACAATATGAGTAGTATCAGTTTTGATTGCGTCTACTTCTGCTTGACATATGTTTACTTTAATATTAACATCTTTAAGTCTATCTGAGCACAGTTCAGATTCCGCCTCGATCTTTTCTGTTAACTTGTGCTCCAGCTTCGCATCTTCCATTTGGAAGTCTTTGCGAACCTCAGCAACTTCGGATTTTACTGTTTTATACATTTCAGAAAATTGTTGAGCATCATTTTTCTTAATATCCTCATGATTGTAATCAATTTTATAATTTAAACTGTGCGCATCCTCTTTCAACTTATTGCAGCCAGTCTTGAAGGAAGTTTCTAATTCAGCTTTATTGGACTCTAATTTATTGTCCATTGGCTCAAACCGTTTATTAAAATTGGTTTGGCTGGCCACAATCTCATACTTTAATTCAGCATTACTGGCTGACAATTTTGCTTTACTGGCAGGTATTGCTTGTAATATAACGTTTAAATCAATAGCTCTAGTATCTTTGGGTTGCTCACTAGCTGGTTTTTTATCACACTCAGGTGACGAAAAACTAGCTCCAACACCCGAATCATCAAAACTAAATGAAACTTCTGATTGATCAGTCATATCCAAATTATCCTTTTTAAACTCTACCACCTCTGATGACTGTTTCGTTTTTAACTCATCAGATAAACTATCATCCAATAGATTAACAATTTCTGATTTCTGTTTTACTACAGGGGTCTCTATTATTGAATCACTGCCCCTTTTCACACTACTGTCTGGAGATAATGCTTCATATTTCACTTTAACATTACTATTTTTATGCATATTTACACTTGAACCGTTGTCTGTATTTACAGTTCCCTCAACAGACATAGGTTCTGATCTAAGTTTAACCTCAGTTTCTTCTGGTGATTCCATCGCCGACAGTCTTTTAGTGCAGGTTAGTAAAATTTTTAACAGCTTTTCACTTAACTTTGTTCCTCCAGCACGACGTATGGCGTTGCCGGCACGGCGTACCAGGATTAGTGATGCGACGCGGCGCGTTGAACTGCAGATGGCACTGCGACGGCTGCTATGTGTTTGCGTGGCCCGCAACTGCAGGCGCGGCTCCGGTCGCTCCGACGGACAACTGCGGTGCGGCGAAACTGGCTTCTCGCGATGCCGGCAGCGCCGCTAGACTCAGTGCCAGCTCCATCAATCCAGATGCGTTGTTAATCCAATTGCGTCGCCCACATGCACACGCAACACTATCACTGTTCTATTACTCAGTTGCGTGTCGCATTTCACTCCCGAATCCGAATATTTAAAAATTACTTTCACTTTTACTCAGTTTCTTCCCCCGGCCGATGCACCATATGTGGGGTGGCGGGTGGAATTTAGTTGTTAGTTTATAAATGTAGAATGTTATGTAGAAACGATGCATTTCCCGGCCGATTAACCATATATGGGGCGGTGGGTGGAATTAATTGTTATAAAAATGTTCCTATTATTTATGCAGTCTTTTGCCGTTCTCAACACTGGCTCTCTAACTACAACATTGGCAACCAGAAATTGATTAACAAAACGTGAAGCCTGTAATTAGAATTCCTAGTGCCCACTTCATCTGAAAAATACACTTATAGCTACAGCTTATAGCTCTGAGGACTTAGGAGATTGTCTGGGATTCATAATCAAAAACGATTCTCTATAAAAGGTTCACTATATTCTGAAAGTCACAGATCTAAATGAGTCCACACAATCCAACTACCAGAGCAGTTCAGAGTCTAATGCGCTGATGCAATTATAACTGTTCAAATTAAATGTTTAACTGAATGATAGCCATAATTTGATAATAATGTTCATCAAACGCCACGCTAAATAATGGTAGAATGTCTCTCCTGCGGCGGCACGTGAAAATACGACATATGCAAACTGAAGATAGATCATTAAAGTCATCCCAGAATTTAACACTTCACTCGAAAATGATTTCATGGTTACGCGTATCCCGAGTAACTTATTACGGCATCCGAGGCTGTTTATAGCAATGATACCGACGCGACGCGACTCCCGACACAGATGGTGTGCTATTCAGCGTCTGGAGAGAACTGGGGCCTTTTTCGCTCGCGCCGCGTTCTTATATATAAAGCCGCGGTGCGGACGGCTAAGGGAACGCCTGATCAATTCCGCTCTCCCGACTAGCCGCTGAGCTAGTAATGCACCACTTTAAGTTATCGAATAAATCATTGCTTCCATTGCTGACGGCAGATGAAGCTCTCAATTTAAATGTGCAATCAGCATACAGGTAAGTAATCATAATAAAAATCTGACGTGGCAAGTCAAATATTTTGGGCGAGAGAATTAATTTAATTACACTACACACAGTAGATGAGCTCTGAACTTGCTCTTTGGAGATACGCTATAACTATAGTTTTATAGTTGTTCTGTTGAAGCTCCTCACATCTTTATGATTATAGCGGATCTCCCTTCTACTTAAATTTAAACATCCTAGCCTTATTTATTAGCCTACTTAATCTATCTTGCTTCCTTAATTTCTAAGATAAAACCCAGAAAATCATGAATTTCAACCAAAATTTTAATTTGTGAGATCCAGAACACTGTTTCTACTAAATTATTATGCAAAAGGAATCCAAATATAAATTTTTAAGTTCCTATCTCTTTTCTGTTGCGCCAATGATTTTTACAGAAAAACGTCCAAATTTCGAAAATGGTTAAAGTTATTGGACTGATATTCAACACATATTGATTTAGTATTACTTCTGACATGCTAGAAATTTTCAGTTTATTTACTTGATTTCTAAAGTATTGCGCAACATTTATGACATCAGAGCTAGTTACAGCGGACTAGGCTGGCACACAATGAAAAGACTGATGAGAATATTATAAGGCGTGAGTTGGCTGCTTCCCTACTCAATGTAAGTCGGAACTGAGTAGAAGTCGGAGGAAACTATGTCTGCCACCTTCTGCATACCGTGTAGAAACAGGTTAAGCTGAATTAGTGCAACAGGACTGTGTTTTGACCATTCGATGGAAACAGGAACTGAGAGAAGGTTGAGGATTTTTGCTACTGTAATGTGGTGCACCCCCAAAGTACATACGAGTCCTACTACAGATCCACATCCATTCACATCTATCTCCCCAACATGCTATCTTCGTTATTGTGTACCATCCATCAGAAAAAAATTACAAACTATAAAAGCTCAATTAACTTCATCCAGTAGAGAACTAGATAAGATTTTTACCGCAACTCTCTGCTCCCACATATCGAAAACAAATACCGCATGCGTGCAGGCATCGAGCACATGTGACGATCCTATTAAATGTACAGGTATTGATCAAATGCACAGGCCAGTTTAAAGTTTCGGCACCTGTACTGTAGGAGTATGATCGTATCCCATGGACTATACTGTAATTCGCAAGAGACGCCTCCCTGCGGCCCTGTTTCGTCATTTGAAACATTGTTCCTTTTTCTGCTCTAGCACACTTTGTAAACAGCCAAACATTTTGTTTTTCTGCCATGACTTCAAGGTCTGTCAGGTTCTAAACTGACATAAAGACGTTCTGATCCATGGCCTCCTGTAGACAAGAAGGACATCATCCCAAAGTTCCGTTATCCAAGACGTCGCACTGTGACGTTATTGATGTCATTCAAGACAGTTGCTGTGACATCAGCTGATGACGCGATTGACGTCATCTATTAAGACATTCTGATCCACGGCCTCTCGCAGTCAACAAGGACATCACCCCTAAGTACCATTATCCAAGACGTCACACAGTGACGTGACTGACGTCATTCCGGATGGCTGCTGTTATGTCAGCTGATGACGTGATTGATGTTATTCAATATGGCTTCCGTGATGTCAGCTGATGACGTGAGTATCATTACTCAAGATGGCTGCAAAGTGCCACACCCCCATGCCAAGCCCCCTGGTGGGATGTTTGAATTTTGGAGGAAAGTCAGGACAATTGGGGTACCTCTACATATCGCATGGTGTAAATCATATTGTTACTGCTGTTACCATAACACACTGCACACACTGGACGATTTTATACAAAAGTCATTTAGAACACAAGGAATTTTGTGGCGTTGGCGTTTCCAAAATACCTTTAAACTCATCTGTCACAGTCACAGAATAGCTGATTGCTCTGCATTCCACTTCGACTGATTCCTCATACTGTAGTCATGTACGAGATCACTGTTTCAGTGTTAGCTATACCCAGAAGGTGTCAACCCTCCACTAAACTCTGTCTTCAACTCAAAAAATCGTTGTCCCGCTATCCTGAGGGAGAGCGGCCCATGGACGCCAGAACGATGCTGTGGCGGCAGCAGCCAGGGCAGAGTCGAGGCCGGGGGCTGTGGCGACAGCAGCGGCGGCGGGGACGGCGTTGACGTTGGGCATCGAGTGCAGGGATGCTTTTTTTTATTACCAGTCTTTTGTTTAAACTGTATTCCATCGATTTCACCCACAAATAGTATGCTGAGAATTTAAAGAAAAGCTACCCTATACATGTGTAAAGTATCGATTTAATTAATGTGCATAAATTTTTTATATCAACGTGGTGTTAGCGGTACAATAGTTAAGGGTAGGTGTGCATGAGTGGGTGACATGGAGCACATCAGCAGGTTAAGTGCAGAACACTAGGTAAATTTGAATAATTTTTATGCAAATTCCAGTACAGTAGTTTAAGGGGGTGGGTGACAAAGAAGAATGCGCCAGAAATGGCGTTGAAAAGCATGTGAAACATGAAAAGTATACCAGAAAATGGTGGGACAACATAACTAATTACTTAATTTTAGTATCAAATGTGGTACGATAGTTTAAAGAAATGAAGGTGCCATGAAAAACCACTTAACAGAACAATAGGTTAAGTGCTGACGAAGGGTTGAACATTAGGTTAAGACACCCAGAGTACAGTGCCAAACATTAGGTTATGCCAAACATTTGCTCCATGTAATTATTTCTTACAAGACATACATCTTTCCAAATATCAGATAATGATGAGCAAGAGAAATCCAACCCGCATATACCATTTTTTTTATAAATTAACAATATATCCATGAATTTCCTAATATGTTACCCTACCTTTCCACCACCAGACTGTCATCTTGGAATAAGCCACAGAAGGGACGACAGCGACCCATGGTGGCGGTACTGAGTACTAGGTCTGGACCTTGTGGCGAACACAAGGTTTCCCGCCATTTTACCACACCCCAGACCGCCATCTTGGATTACATTACAGAATGGGTGACAGTGCCCTCTGGTGTCAGTACTGTGTACTAGGTCAGTTGGACTCTGGACCTCCTGGTTAACACACTGGATTTAGGTACTGCCACTAATTGTTTAAATAAAGACTGAAAATAAACACTTATGTCCAGCAGAGGCTGAGTCCTTTTCCACTCCAGTTCCTAGGAAGAGGTGGTGGTTGGGAGACTTAGGTTAGTGAGGTAGCCCAACTGCCCTTTCTTTCCCACCATTTTCTTAGGTTAGTAGAGATAGCCCAATTGACCTATCTTCGCTGAAAAATTCAAACTTCCGGCCAGGTGGGCGTGGCCAGGGTGCGTGGCAGGGGGGCATCGCACTTACCTGCCATCTTGGATAGTATTGACATGAGTTGTTGATGTCATCAACTGACCTCAAGACCGCCATCTTGGGTGACATCATAGCTGCTGTTAGATTATGATGTCATAGCTGATGTCACAGTCGGAATCTCGTATAATGGTACTTTGGGACAGAATGAAGTCTGTTCCACCACTTATACGTTGTGCATATTCAATATAAACCCACTTGGGTGTGAGTTGCATAACATCTTGATTCTGTCCCGTAATTTTCGTATCAGTTAAGGTCCCCACGATAACAAACACATGGCTAATTTTCAACTTGCAAGAAAATGGTAATATTAAACCTCCATTGCGTAAGGTCTCGGCTGAGCCAAGGATTTTAGTAATTTCAGAAGTGCTCTGAACCAGGAGTGTGTGAGCAAAGAGACATATTGAGGTCATTCCTTAATCGCTGTCCCATGCCACAAGTCTTAGTCAGGACTTCTTCAGGGCCAAAGTATTGTGGTGTGTGGTCACCACCTTCTAAGGACGTCTAGCAAGAGTGCCCGCAGACTGTCCCACCTTCAGGCAGGTTAGAATTTTATTGACAAGCTGTATTTTTGGGATTGATTAATAGTGAAAAATAACTTGTGATGGTACTTTCATAACCTGGTGCAGTGGAACACAAGCATCTGTTTTATGGATGTCATTTCTTCTGTCTTGTGAGGGCACATACATCTACCAAAATAGACACAGACTAAATAATCCCATAAGCAGAAAATAAAATAAATAAGTAAGTATGCATAAAGGTACAATATCAAAATTTTTCATTAAATAACGTTGATTCTTCACTTAAATCTTGAACAAATGTTAAATTCTATCTGTTATTGCCCAATACATTATTATTGCAGACATATTACATATTTTTTTCTGTTCCTAAGTGATAGCAGTATTATATTGATAAAAGAATTGTAAGCGTCAGCTCCTGCATCACAACTGTTTACAAGGAGATACTATCTTTTGCGTATAGAAAGCACCTGAAAAGCACCTGAAATGGATATACCGTGTGTTTCATTGAATGGATACACTTAATGCCAGGTACTCAAATTTGTTGAAAACAAGAGCGTCAGACTGAGGAATAATCATGCAGATGAGAATCACTAGTGTGTGTGTGTGTGTGTGTATGTGTGTGTATGCGTGCGGGCGCACCTCGTCAACTCTGCTAGTTCCCTCTCCTAATTGAGACGCTTTAGAATGAGGAACGGACTGCTAATTGTAGAGTTAGTCTCTGCGAGAATGTCTCCGTGGGAGCAAATGGGACAGGAATGGTGGGGGGATGACATTAACAAGTTGTTGCAACACAATGAATCCACTAAGTCAATTCATTACCGAATGTCGCGAGGCGACCGGAAATTAAGGGACCGCTTTATTTACCCTTGCCTCTCACAGGCGAACTGGTGGACAGCGCGACGCTGTAAGCTTTGCTCTCACATCCAGAGACGGGGAACCATGCTTCAGAGAACTCCGTAAAACGGAAGAGTTCCGTGAACTATCTCATATTTCCTGGGATACAGCTTTCCTAAAATGTCAATAATGATAAATTTATACTCGTAGCTTTATTGAAAACACCGCCGTATTATGAAGAAAAATTGTGACAGTCATTACAACTGTAGCTATTAACGTGCAGAATGTTTACAATGCAGAAACCGCTACTTATGAGTGTACACGTTCCGCCTGCTCCGCTGTGAGGTGAGTTTCAGAGATTGACTCTTTTGTATTCAAATAATGCATCTCAACATTAATAGACGGTTACTTAATAAATTTCGATGATTAGATCGGTTAGCAGTCCCTTTCTTACAAAGACTGCAATACCCTTATCAATGACATATGAAAATACATGGTAAGCGTGTTATCTGTTTTTGTTTCTGGGCCTTTTCTCCTCCTCAGTCTCGGTTATGCAAGTAATATTGGTGATAAAGAGCTTGGAAGTATGGGACCAGCCATTCAACATATTTTGGACAACACCTTCGAGAGGCAGACCACCCCCTAAACAACAACAGAAAACGATATGAAAGTTAGCAGACTCAGAAACTAAAAGGTAATCACAGTCAAGAAACACTTGACAAGCGACCAAACTAATATCAGCAACCAAACGTTACAAGTAACTTGTGTGGCAGATTAATAACAACGCCTCTAGACACCACGAGATTAGTATCACATAAGATACCCAAAAAAATCCTCTCAGGATCATTCACCTCCGTATCATAGTGAATAAGGTTCAACAAAGAAATAAAGTCTGCACGAAGAAAAAAAAATAAAACAAATAAAAAATTGCCTTCACACACACACACACACACACACACACACACACACACACACACAGACAGAGAGAGAGAGAGAGAGAGAGAGAGAGAGAGAGAGAGAGAGAGAGAGTGAAGGAGGGAGGGAGAGAGGGAGGGAGCGATAGTGGACTCTTCCACAACGCTGAACACATCTCGCAACACCGAGACAGACTATACGGGATGTATGTACCTCTACACATTATCAAACCGCTTATATAGACAGTGTCAGTGAGGTGCAATGTTCTAAAAATTGGGTACCCCTGCGTGGACGAACATTATAAATACTTTATTAAGCAAAACCGAGTATATTGAGTATTAACAATGTAAAACATCAGATCTTGACAAATCAAATAGTTGCAGTGATCACTGAAGATATTTTAACATAAAGCGAAACGCATGTGGCCTAAATAAGATTTTTATTGCATTCGCTAAATACGGTATTAACCTATACTACTAACGTAAAAAGGGTTGAAGAAAAATTTTGACTGTAGTTTTACACAGCTCTAGATCAATCCTTCTGATTTTTGGAAAATAACTAACACTTGCTGACATGTGTAAATATTAATAAACAATCAGTTTAATAAGTCATGGTTGCAAAATACCAACATAAATTAATAAGAGAAGAGTGGAACGTGTGGTAGAAGCCGACATGAGGGGAGCATCTATTTGGGTTCCGGAGAAATGTGGCAATATTGACCCCAAGACAGAAATTTTAAGAAAGGCAAATGTAGATAAATGCATAGCATTTGTAATTCAAATTCCGTGTTTGGCAATGTTGACTGGAACACAGTATTTGGCATTATGAACTTACCTGGGTTAAAATACAGCGAACAAAAAGTCATCTCCAGCTTGTATAGAAACCAGGCTGTGGTCATAAGAGTCGGACATGAAAGGAGACCAGTTATTCAGAAGGAAGTGAAACAGGTTGCTGTAATTTAAAGTAATACATGTTTGATGAATATTCCTGTTAACTCACCGCGATGTGAAACGTTTCGAAAGGTCTACTAATAAAACACATATTCCTATGAAAATACGTCTCCAGAATGAGATTTTCACTCTGCAGCGGAGTGTGAGCTGATATGAAACTTCCTGGCAGATTAAAACGGTGTGCCCGACCGAGACTCGAACTGGTAGAGCACTTGCCCGCGATAGGCAAAGGTCCCGAGTTCGAGTCTCAGTCGGGCACACTGTTTTAATCTGCCAAGAAGTTCCGAAAATATGTCTACTTGTTACATTTTTACATAACAGTTTTTTTAAATGCAATCTACAATGAAATTTGGTAAATGTAACCCAACAACATACATAATATCTACTCTGAAGTGCCACTACTAACTAGATGGTATCATCAGGTTGAAATATTTGGATTTGTTACGTTCTTTACCTGAGAGTACCTTCGAGCGAATTCTCGACATGTGGTAAAATATTTGTATGTCCACATACTTTGGTCCAGTCTGTGCAAGAGTGGATTATCTTATGGAGCCTTCTTCTGTCCCTAGTGTCATATTTACGAACCATAATATTATTTTCATAATGTGCATAATTCTCCACAACTAAATTCATTCATGAGAGTAGCAGATGTACTCTGTAGCTATTGTTAATGTATTTCATTTTTAACCAGTTTCCGAGATGAAATTAGACAGTAGAAGTTGAATATTACCCTTACAACACGTTCCTAACCTGTGAATGCTGTTAGTGGCTGTAGATTTGTCCCAGAAAATTATTTCATATGGCATTAGTCAATAGAAGTATGCAATAAAAAAAATAATTTTCCAGTACATCATCAGAAAACGAGCAAGTATTTCTAGAGAAAAAGTTTCTGGTACCAGTTACTTGGGAAGAGTAATATAACATTGTAGACCATCCCCTACCCCTCTCAAAATGTTACACATTCCGTAGACTGAGCGAGAGGTAAGGAAAATAAAGGATAAATTAAGACAGCGACTCACTAAGTTCAAAGGGAATAAATACGAACATCAAGATGTTCCGAAGCCATTATGATGCTGGCTCAGATGGCAAAGGAATTCGAAAACCAGTTGATTCGAATGTATAATGAATTGAAAAAAAGGATGTTGCTATATGAAACTCAACAAAATTAAAACAAAGGTAAAGGAATGTAATGCAATAGAATTAGGTGTAAGTGAGGGCATTAAATTAGACAACCAAATACTAAAATTAGTAGATAACTCTTGCACCATGTCCAGCAAAATAAATACGACAGCAGAAGAGGGGATTAAATGTGTACATGAAAAACTTTTATTGAAAAGAAAGATATATTAACATCCAATTCAAACTTAAATGTTCGGAAATCTTTTCCGAAAGTAATTTTCTAAATACAGTTTTGCGCTGGAGTGAAAACATGAGCGCTAAACCGTACAGGCAACAACAGTGCTGAAAATTTTGAAATGTGATGTTACAAACGAATGCAGAATTTAGGTGTGGTCGACAAATAGGAGAATCAATGTAGAGGTACTGAATCGAGTCGTGCTGAAGAGATCTTTAAGAGGCAGCTTCGCTAAAACAAAGGATACATTGACAGGATTCGTCCACAGTAACCAGTTGGGTGATGGAAGGAAGTGAATCTAATCATTATAGAAAGAAACCAAGGCTCTCCTATAGTAAGCAGGTTTAGATTGATGTAGGCTGGTGATGCAATGATGCAGATATTGTGCAGGACAGATTAGCATGGAGTGCTGCATCAAATCAATCTTTGGACTGTGAACCACAAGAACAACAACAGCAATTACATTATAAATAATCGTTTCCTTGGACTCTACAGTTAAATGGATAAGTTACATATTTTGTACAAATAAGATTCATTTCATTTAATAAAATTGAATGGTGTGTGTCAGTGTAGATAACTATGGTAGGTAAGGTTATTTGCTTTGTAGATGACGTTGAATGAAGGGGATAAAGAGTGCACTTAATAGGTATCTGTGCCTACATATTGACGGGCGGCCATTGGCAGTTGATTGATGATAAAGAATGGCGGTTTACTTCTCATTAACGTGTCAGTTTTTGCAGCCAAATACAGTCCACTGAAAGCTTCATTTGGCATATAACTGACATCAACAAGTACAGCAGAAGCACCTGTGAGTATATGGAATATCGATCATTGGGCGCCGATATATCCGAAATATTGCTCATAAGTAGCTCATAAATAACAACCAACTTCTATCAGACTCCCCTGGAATTCGATAGCTGACTAGAGATGTTTTCCGTAGAGTCATTAGCAAAGACAGTCGTTCAAACCATTCTAACAACCAGATATGGAGCTGTCATTTATTAAAATATGACAAAACACAGTTGATAACTCACTGTAGCATTAAAATAAACTTTATGATTCATATTTCTGGTAACTAAAAATACTGAAATACATTAGTTCCCTGAATATTTGTAAAAGGAGTAACAATATTTCTTTCTAAAAACTAAAATTAAAGTACAAAAGGCTTCAAAATATCTTTCACATAAGAACAGTATTTACTAATACAAAATATTTTCTGAATTGAAATGTGGGTACCCATGGACATGTCAGTCAAGGAGCCCAAAAGAAGGCCAAAACAGGTGGACTAAATGAAGAAACGTATATAATCGCTAAATTTTGTACTGTGGTAGGATTGAGTCTCATGAACGACATACTAAAAGTCTCCACCAGTGTGGTATGGGCGTGGGGCTACAGCGGCATCTAAAGGCAACTTTTTATGTTTCCTTCAATTACTTGAAAATCTTGCTAAAATGCTTCCCATAACAAAATTAAACTACATTAAATTTCTAACAAACAAAGTCATATTATTATTTTCTTTGTGCTAATAGTTTCCATGTCGCAGGGGCTTTAATACTCACAGACTAATAAAAACAGTGTTTCCATGGTACAAAATTACTGTTTGCTGTTGAATGAAATGAGTTTAGAACAAGTATTAAATGTGTGTACTACTTACAACTGCAATAGAGCCGTATTAACGGATGAATTGTTACGAGGGGCTTAACAGGGTGGAGAACGTGGTGATGGATGGAAGCGAGAGGGAAGGTAGCAACTGTAAATACTCGTACACATTGAAAATAATACACAAGCTCAGTGCAGTTATTTTGTATACTCCCAAAAGAGAGCAACAAAGGAAATACTAGGGAGGTATAGTCTGTCTGCAAAATGAGAAGCAAGCAGTGGTCGTGATGGGGTACACGACCTCTCCGAGACAAAGGCTACAGTTGCCATATAGGACGACTAACTCAATTTTTCTCTCTAGTACTGTAGAACAGTGTGCAGAAATTTACGTAGGTTCTGTTGATATGTTTTTCTTGACTTATTAGTATTATTAACCCATATTTGTATTCCACTTAATGCGAAATAAACACCCCCTGGCCATGTCGCCAGTGATTTATAAGACGTGCTGTGGACTGACGGTACAACTTTGTGAGACATCCTGTAGTTGTTTCTTATGACATAGTGTGGTAGATAGGGTGGGGAACTATCTGCTTGCACTTTCGTGACGGAAGGAAGTGCTTGACCACAATCTGGTGACCTAATTTCCCTCGCTCTACTGCCCCCTCCATCCTGTTGGACCCCTCCAAGCACAACTGATCCCTTAATACTGCTGTTCTGTACTTGCATGTGGAACACACGTTCAATATTTCATGAAGCGTTTATTCACAAATCTGTCACATCTGTAGTATATATGTTTGGCGATTAGTTCGAACCAACTGGTTCATTCCCCAGCTTAACATATTTAGGCCACAAAATATAGTACATAGTTGTCAGTGAACCGTGACTGTAAATGTGGAATTAAAATATACACAGCTGAAATGCAACAGAAATTAGTTATTTGAATTCAAACATGCTTGCATTGGAAGTGCCTGGTCTTGATAACAAATATCAAAATGGCAATATCTACTTTACAAAGAAATTGCAGATGACTGGCACAGTCAACATGTTCCTACTTAGGAAGTCAGAATGAAACTCGAGGCAAACACAGTCAACAGTATAAAGTAATGTCTGATGGCCCTAGTGTCACACCTCGTGTACAGGCAGCCTGCAGGAAGTGGGCATGCTGCATTTTAAATGTGAATGGGCCAAAACACCTTTATTAATCTTTCATCAGTGTAGTAGATGACAATGGCAAATGTACAGGTAAGACACGTGTACAGATAATAGTGTCATGCATATATCTTTACATACTTCAACATAAGACAAACGTTTCAAGTTCAAATGCCAATAGGCACACCGCATTAAATAAGAGGCATTGCAGTGCCTTTATTACAGTCGCAGAGAATATAAAACACAATAAAAAATAAATGAATAAAACTACATTTGTTCTTCCATTACAAATTTAGAGTCATATGTGCAATGACTGTCATCTAAAAGTTTACATACCTGAAATGTATATATAAAAAACATTTAAAAACAATACATATTGTTTGTTTTCTCAATGTGTATTGAAAAAAAAACCAGTTACACAATTCTAGTAAAACATTATCTCATGGCATGTAACTATTACATCTTGTCACATGTGACCACATTGAGATTGTGTAAGTCTGTAACCATAGTGTGCATCCGTTTTTGTGAATCTTACTGTGGTAAATTACAGAGAATGAATATTGAAATATGGATACTTAGAAAGTTTACATAATTTTGAAAAATTATGCGTCACAGGCCATATTTGCTGTATTGCTGTGTGGACAACCTTTTTGATATAGTGCCTCCATGAAATGTACATCTGTTCATTCCAAACATCATGATGTGACAGATTTACTAGCTACACATGCTAATCTAATTACATACATACTTAAATGCTATGAAATCCACTACAGAGCACTCTCCTACAAAACATTGTATCAGATCCAAACATGATCTAACATATTTACTGGTTTGATATGCATATGTAATTACAGAGTACATTCCAGTCACATAATTTTCATTGCAAAGCACTCTCATACGAAGCACTGTGCTTGTGCCGTACAGTGAACAGCGTTTCTTATTTATTCTCTGTGAAGTCATCATTCACTATTTTTGGTGCCTAATGTAGTAACTAAAAATTGAAAAAGGCCATTGTTTGTAGCCTACATGTGGAAACATAGTCAAGGCAGGCACCATTAAGTATTCAGCATGAAATCACTCCCAAAACATATACATGCACAGAGACTGACCAGACACTTCAAACCCTAGAAAATGATATATCTGTGAGGAGGAAAATTGATTCAAAACAATTCAGTTTACCACTCACCGATTATTTAGCAAGACTTTCTTATCTTGTGTTCCAAACATCATGTCCACTCACTAACATATATGGATGAAGAAAGAAAAAGAATATCACCAATGTTACCTTTAGATTCAGTTTTCAGATTCTTATACCTTTCAATATAAAGCTCTAATTATTCCTATGGTACCTTCACTCTATACTTCATCAATTCCTCTTTAACTGTTCTGGATAAATACAATGTAGCTTCATGCTGCAAAATGAATCTCAGTTAGTTTCCAACCAAACTTATGGGTGCACATAAGCTTCGAATCCTATTGATGTTTAAATGAAAAAGTGGGATATTTCACACTAAGATAATCAGTAGTACTCTCCCTGGTTTCCTCTTTTACGTACCCACTAGGCTATTTTACATCTCACGCTAGAAAAATAGTTTAATAGTCCTTGGTTTGATCCTATTCTATTCAGTTAGCAGCATAACAAAAATCGTCCCGAATTCACAACTAGGCTACAGGGCTCCTGACACCAGCAAATACTTCTCTTTCATTCCTTTGTAATTCCAAGAACAGTGGTAAGTAATCTTCCAGACTTTCATCCAAATTCAACCAAGAATCACAAAAAAATCAGTACGAGGTGCATTCAAGTTCTAAGGCCTCCGATTTTTTTTCTAATTAACTGCCCACCCGAAATCGATGAAACTGGCGTTACTTCTCGACGTAATCGCCCTGCAGACGAACACATTTTTCACATCGCTAACGCCATGATTCCGTGGCAGCGGCGAAGGCTTCTTTAGGAGTCTGTTTTCACCACTGGAAAATCTCTGAGGCAATAGCAGCATGGCTGGTGAATGTGCGGCCACGGAGAGCGTCTTTCATTGTTGTAAAAAGCAAAAGTCACTAGGAGCCAGGTCAGGTGGGTAGGGAGCATGAGGAATCACTTCAAAGTTGTTATCACGAAGAAACTGTTGCGTAACGTTAGCTCGATGTGCGGGTGCGTTGTCTTGGTGAAACAGCACACGAGCAGCCCTTCCCGGACGTTTTTGTTGCAGTGCAGGAAGGAATTTATTCTTCAAAACATTTTCGTAGGATGCACCTGTTACCGTAGTGCCCTTTGGAACGCAGTGGGTAGGGATTACGCCCTCACTGATCCAGAACATGGACACCATCATTTTTTCAGCACTGGCGGTTACCCGAAGTTTTTTTGGTGGCGGTGAATCTGTGTGCTTCCATTGAGCTGACTGGCGCTTTGTTTCTGGATTGAAAAATGGCATCCACGTCTCATCCATTGTCACAACCGACGAAAAGAAAGTCCCATTCATGCTGTCATTGCACGTCAACATTGCTTGGCAACATGCCACACGGGCAGCCTTGTGGTC
Source organism: Schistocerca cancellata (assembly GCF_023864275.1). Taxonomy (NCBI): domain Eukaryota; kingdom Metazoa; phylum Arthropoda; class Insecta; order Orthoptera; family Acrididae; genus Schistocerca; species Schistocerca cancellata. Next base: position 983,932,002 of record NC_064627.1, read on the forward strand.
GTCTGTCAGCATTTGTGGCACCCACCTGGATGACACTTTTCGCATTTTCAGGTCAGAACCCGCAGAAATGCCAACTCTGGAGGCGATCTGTTCAACAGTCATTCGGCGATCCCCCAAAACAATTCTCTCCACTTTCTCGATCATGTCGTCAGACCGGCTTGTGCGAGCCCGAGGTTGTTTTGGTTTGGTGTCACACGATGTTCTGCCTTCATTAAACTGTCGCACCCACGAACGCACTTTCAACACATCCATAACTCCATCGCTACATGTCTCCTTCAACTGTCGTTGAATTTCAATTGGTTTCACACCACGCAAATTCAGAAAACGAATGATTGTACGCTGTTCAAGTAAGGAAAACGTCGTCATTTTAAGTACTTAAAACAGTTCTCATTCTCACCGCTGGCGGTAAAATTCCACCTGCCGTACGGTGCTGCCATCTCTGGGACGTATTTACTATGAACGCGGCCTCATTTTAAAACAATGCGCATGTTTCTATGTCTTTCCAGTCTGGAGAAAAAAAAATCGGAGGCCTTAGAACTTGAATGCACCTCGTATTACAATAAATGTAAATACCATAGCTTCACATCAACTTCTCCATAGAGGGAATTCATAACTACACAAAAATTCACTCCAAGTAAACTCATACTCATAGTATCCAGTACAGCCACAAATAAAGGAATCACATCTTCATCTCAGACACTATTTATGCACCATCAGAGCATGGAGATAGCATTAGTTTTCCCTTATAATCAACCTTTATTGGGCAGAACCCAGCTCATAATGTCATTCAATAAAATTCATTCTCTGACGTGACTTGTAATTGGTTCACCATCTGACTCATGACCATTATTTCTTATTAACCAATGACACACTAATATTCATTAATTCATTCTTTGCAAAGGTTATTCCTGAATAAATGGCAGCAGTTCAAACAGTCACAAATTCTTCATGACGAAATCTCTTCACAGTATTCACAGTCATCTGCACAGTATGATCATAATAATTCATAACGTGAGATAGCAAAACCTCCTTAACATCACATACAAACGTCACATAAGAAACATCCAGGCCCAGTACCAAAATTCACTTAGAAAAAAACACAAGAACAGAAACAACCTCTCACCTACACAGATCAACAACACTCTATTCATACTAAGAAAACAGTAAATCTTAACAGCATATCACTCAATGCTTACACAACATTCACACCAAGTAATAAATCACACTACATAGAAAAATATCCATTCGTAGCCATATGTCATAGAAGAAACCCACAAAAAATCGACAACGAACTTCATTATCTGTTCACAAAATATCGTCCAATATTAAAAAACATCCATTGCTAGTGCACTGAACCATTTATCAAATTCCACATGTCAGCAGAAATATCACTCTCCTGTATCACTCCACTAAGCTTCCAGAGCATTCATTCACATCAGTAACATAGCATCACGAATAGTGATAAGGCACACAAAGAGACAACTTGTGGTAAAGTGCCCACAGCAATGACTATATGGAAAGTATTATTTACTCCTGATGTAATGTTACATCTGCACACTGGAACATGGTGTAAATCACACAGAAAATTACATCACTAACGTAACAGACGTCAGTCCAAGAAAAATACACAAAATACAGGTATATGGTAAATAACGTTTCACCATCATCTGAAAATCACTGCGCATCCTGAGTTCACATAGGCCATCCACGACAGGAAAATTTAACATTAAATACGTGGTTGATGTATCATTATTCCAAAAAGTACTACGAAAAGCTAAAATAAACGCTATTAAACATGGTTGCTGCTTGGTGCTTTATACATGAAAGGGAACAATTCATTAAAACACAACATGAGTACATTGGACCCTCCCTTCCGAACATAAAATTCAAGTGCCACTGGACGCTACCACACTGAACCTCACTCTGTCTTCAGTGTGAAGAACCAGAGATTTGTGTCTTACCTTCCTCCACTTTGATTCCACACGTTCCCTAGACAGCATCCTGCTACTTAACACATGTTTCCTTAATGTACCTAGGTGTAAAACGCCGAAGTTACATTTCTGAAGTCCTCTGTCCTCGGTCCTTGCGAAGTCTCGTTGGCAGGCTTGCAAACAAAGGAAAAAGATCTGTAAGTAGAGTCCATACAAGGCATAAACGTCTAATTGTCCATGAAAACTTAATCTTGTGTTTGAACCGGCTGGCCATAGTAAGGCTGAAAGAGAAAAAGCACTCACTCCAGATGGTATCCGCCCTGAAGCTCTTCAGCAAATCGTGCTCCATGGAGTCAGCGAGTGCCAATATAGTTTTCGAAATGGCTGGACTACTGAAGGTGAGATAAATCAAACCTCCAGTAGTAACATGAACTCCTTATAAATACGCCCTCTTGACAGACATCGCAGGTGTTTTTGACAGCTTATAGTTTTCTGCAATGCTCGCTCATCTCAGCGACCTGTACGTAACGAAACGCCTTTATTTTAGTCCTCTCGAATACAGAAAGGGCCAGACGGCTGTACTGAGAACCTGGAACAAGAAGGTAATGAAACGAATTGCCAAAGGCTACCCCCAAGGTTCAATCTCTGCCCAATTTCTGGGACTTGCCAGTTGAGCCCGTCTTAGAACGACTGAACAGGGACAAAGAAGATGAATATGTAGTTTCGTATGCTGATGATATACTTTTAGTGGTGTTGGAAGGCTCCGCTGGAAAGAAACACGCTTCCATTGGTAGTCCAATAAGTTAAAAATAGCTGGCCATAAAACCATATACATAATGCTCAAGGGTTGGAACATTACGCCGACGTAGACGAGTTAATCGACCGCCTGGAGTTGGTAAGAGTTGAGGTGAATTTCTAGTGCAGCTAACGGCTAGCTGTAGGCCAGTCCAGCTAAGAGACCACTACTGAGCAGCCAAGTACGAAGATGGGCAGCGTGGTCGGAAAGAGGGAAAATCTCAGAGGGCGCGAGCTGTACAGTGGTCGATCGCTTAACAGAATGAGCAGTGCTCCAGCGTTGGATAACTTTGAGGTAATCTGAAAGATGGCTACGTTACAACTCTTAGAAATTCGACAGTAAATCCATTACATAACATAGCAAATCTGTAAAACTACGGAAGTTAATATTTCACAGCGCTTAAAAACTTTCACAAAGAACCTCTGAATCATCAACTTTTAAAGGCTTCACGCGATTTCGACAAACTGTGCCTCTGTTGATAGCATTGCACTATAGCTATCATCTCTGAAAGGCATGTATCTGTACATATTTATTTTATTGATTTATTATGTTTTTATATCTTTTTATTACGCAAATATTTGTCAGAACATCACATACTCCACATAAAACTTCTAATTAATATAGCATGAATACATCGTTTCTTGTCATAGTTGTGTAGCTGTTTAATAGATATTTTATAATTTTGCCAGTAACTTTATTTAAGTGTTGATTACAGTTGGTAATCATGGTAATATAAGAACAGGTCATTTGCGTTTTGTTAGCTGACACCACTATCGAAAAGAGAACGAAAACTCTCCTATCAAGTAGACGTAAAAAATTTTCTGGACATTGTTTAATGACAATGCATGTCATTATATAGCTTGTGGGTTCTATTACACTATGTGATCAAAAGAATCCGGCAGACCCCAAAAACACACGATTTTCATTTAAGATGCATTGTGCTGCAACCTACTACCAGGTACTTGTAATGCCGGAAATGGATATATATATATATATGGTGGGTCACCTAACGTTACCGATGGATATATTTCGTAAACCACATCAAATACTGACGAATCGATTCCACAGACCGAACGTGAGGAGAGGGGCTAGTGTAATTGGTTAATACAACCCATAAAAAATTGCACGGAAGTATATTTTTTAACACAAACCTACGTTTTTTTAGATGGAACCCCGTTAGTTCTATTAGCACATCTGAACATATAAACAGATATGTAATCAGGGCCGTTTGTTGCATTATAAAATGTTGATTACATCAAGATATATTGTAACCTAAAGTTGAGGCTTGAGTACCACTCCTCCGCTGTTCGATCGTGTGTATCGGAGAGCACCGAATTACGTAGGGATCCACAGGGAACGGTGATGGACCTTAGGTACAGAAGAGACTGGAACAGCACATTACGTCCACATGCTAACACCTTTTAATTGGTCTTTTTCACTGACGCATATGTACATTACCATGAGGGGTGAGGTACACGTACACACGTGGTTTTCGTTTTCAGTTACGAAGTGGAATAGAGTGTGTCCCTACATGTCAGGCCAATAGATGTTCAACGTGGTGGCCATCATTTGCTGCACACAATTGCAATCTCTGGCGTAATGAATGTCGTACACGCCGCAGTACATCTGGTGTAATGTCGCCGCAGGCTGCCACAAAACGTTGTTTCATATCCTCTGTGGTTGTAGGCACATCACGGTACACATTCTCCTTTAACTTACCCCACAGAAAGAAGTCCAGAGATGTAAGATCAGGAGAACGGGCTGGCCAATTTATGCGTCCTCCACGTCCTATGAAACGCCCGTCGAACATCCTGTCAAGGGTCAGCCTAGTGTTAATTGCGGAATGCGCAGGTGCACCATCATGCTGATACCAGATACATCGACGCGTTTCCAGTGGGACATGTTCGAGCAACGTATACGTGTGTACGTTAACCTCACCCCTCATGGTAATGTACATATGCGTCAGCGAAAAAGACCAATAAAAAGGTGTTAGCATGTGGACGTAATGTGCTGTTCCAGTCTCTTCTGTACCTAAGGTCCATCACCGTTCCCTTTGGATCCCTACGTAATTCGGTGCTCTCCGATACACACGATCGAACAGCAGAGGAGTGGTACTCATGCGTCAATTTTAGGTTACAATATCTCCGGATGTAATTAACATTTTACAATGCAACAAACGGCACTGATTTCATGTTTGTTTATATGTTCAGATGTGCTAACAAAACTAACGGAGTTCCATTTAAAAAAAAACGTAGGTTTGTGTTAAAAAACATACTTCCGTGCATTTTTTTATGGTTTGTATTAACCAATTACACTAGCCCCTCTCCTCACGATCAGTCTATGGAATCAGTTCGTCAGTATTTGATGTGGTTTACGAAATATATCCAGCGGTAACGTTAGGTGATTCACCCTGTATATGTCGATGTATAATTGGTTTATATTGTAAATACTAATTGTATTTTTATGCTGGGTCTTGCCCAGGGAAAACTACGCTATCGAGCGATTACATCGATAGGTCGTGTGGAGAACCAAAGTGTTTAGGATCTTTGGTAGTGTTAACTCTACCGCGTGGAGCGCGGGCAGAGCAGAGTCTTGCGGCATTAGGGCGGTGGAGAGGTGTGTTGTGTGACGCTCCAGCGAGTTGCATCGCTTTCGGGGTTTGGCAGCATGTAATTGCGCTCGACCTGCTATGATAGTTTCTGACACGGTGTCGCGGACGGGAAGCATTAGCTGGCGCACATCAAGAGCCCGTTTCGCCTGGTGACCGTGTCGAGAAGGAGGCGCGCCAACATCCAGCTTCTGCAACAGCGACGGCCGACAATGAGTGATTGTCGCCACCTCCTCGATCGACGACTACAAACCTTCAATCAACCAACAAGGAAGACTGAAAGCACGTAAAGTTTTAGAACTGTATGGCAGTCCTCAGCATTTCAAACTGTTCCATTTGTATCACTAAAATACAGCAACTTAGCATGAACCTTTGTTGCTCATTGTCCCAATTGCATTACCAAGCAGGGTCCCTTCCTTTTCCGAAATGAAGCCGAGCGTTGTTGATGTTCAAACGCCAGCATTAAAGTAATATCATTCCATTTCACTGCTTTAATTTCGAAGTTCACTTAAAGTGTTCATAGCTGGCTACAATATTTAGATTACAGAAGCACAAATTAAAAGTGCAAGTTTTGTTACCATATTTTAGCTTACCTGCGACTGCAGCTCATCTTGGTACATATTAAATTTTACTATTGTTTTATGGGATGTAGTCGAATTAAGTCGAGGGACGCTGAGGAAGTTAGATTAGGAAATGAGACACTTTAAGAAGTAAACGAGTTTTGCTATTTGGGGAGCAAAATAATTGATGATGGTCGTAGAAGACAGGATATAAAATGTAGACTGGCAGTGGCAAGAAAAGTGTTTCTGAAGAAAAGAAATTTGTTAACATCGAGTATAGATTTAAGTGTCAGGAAGTCGTTTCTGAAAGTATTAGTATGGAGCGTAGCCATGTATGGAAGTGAAACATGGACGATAACTAATTTAGCCAAGAAGAGAATAGAAGCTTTCGAAATGTGGTGTACAGAAGAATGCTGACGATTAGATGGGTAGATCACATAACTAATCAGAAGGTACTGAAAAGAACTGGGGAGAAGTGGAGTTTGTGGCACAACTTGACTAGAACAAGGGATCGGTTTGTAGGACATGTTCTGAGACATCAAGGGATCACCAATTTAGTATTGGAGGGCAGCGTGGAGGCTAAAAGTCGTAGAGGGAGACCAAGATATGAATACACTAAGCAGATTCAAAGGGATGTAGGTTGAAGTGGGTACTGGGAGATGAAGAAGCTTACACAGGATAGAGTAGCATGGAGAGCTGCATCAAACCAGTCTCAGGATTGAAGACCACAACAAGAACAAAAATTGTCAAAATTATTTAATTCAAGTTCATAGTTAATCTCTTATTTCTAAATTGGGTACACTCAAGTAGCTTTTGAGATGATTGTTGAGGTAGCCCAAGACTAGCCTTATTTTATTTTATTTCGTAGTGTTGCAGAAGCAAAGTTCACTATTAATTTCTGTCACTAAATTAACTTTCAATTTTCCGGTTTCATTAATTCATTTCCTAAATTAAGTCAGACTGTAGCGAAATTTATTACTTCTGACAGACATTCAGTTTTCACACAACACGTGTCAACCTTCAGTTGCCACGCTTTTAGTGCTAATTATATGTGCATTAACCTTTCTTTTTCAGTTATTATAGTAGTTGTCCATAGGACTGGCGACCGTAATTTTCCCCAGATCTCAAGTATCTAATTAATGCCAGTTAATTGTTAACGTAACGACCACTTCATTAACTTTGTCCTTTTTCAAAATTAATTTCACCAATTTCATTTGCATTTTTCCTTTCATTTAGATGTAACCCTTTCCTCCCTCTTTACCGACAGATTAACTTCGGTGACGATTGCTTTTTCCCAAATTTCCATTAGGTACACGCTGTTTAATTTTTCACTGTCATTAAGGTCGGTAAGTGAGGAGGAGGTTACATACTTCATATCAGCGACCTCAGTAGTCATTAGACATCGTGAGAGAGCAGAATGGGGCGCTCTGTGGAACTCACGGATTTCGAATGTGGTCAGGTGACTGGGTGTCACTTGTGTCATACATCTGTACACGAGATTTCCACACTCCTCAACATCCCTAGGCCCACTGTTTCCGATGTGACTGTGAAGTGGAAACGTGAAGAGACACGTACAGCACAATATTGATGGCACAGACCGATGACAGCTGAAGAGGCAGACAGTGTAATAGGCAGACATCTGTGCAGACCGTCACATAGGAATTCCAAGCTCCATCAGGGTCCACTGCAAGCACTATGACAGTTAGGCGGAAGGTTGTAACCTCCCCCTCACTTATCGACCTTAATGACAGTAAAAATTAAACCGCGTGTACCTAATGGAAATTTGGGAAAAAGCAGTCGTCACCTAAATTAATCTGTCGGTAAAGACGGAGGAAAGGGTTACATCTAAATGAAAGGAAAAATACAAATGAAACTAGTGGAAATTAATTTTGAAAAGGGCTAAAATTAATAAAGAAAGTAAATGTGCGGCCGTTACATTAACAATTAACTAGCAGTAACTAGATACTTGAGATTTGGGGAAAATTACGGTCGCCAGCCCCATGGACAACTACTATAATAACTGAAAATGAAAGATTAATGCACATATATTTAGCACTAAAAGCGTGGCAACTGACGGTTGAAACATGTTGTGTGAAAACTGAATGTTTGTCATAAGTAATAAATTTCGCTACACTCTGACTTAATTTAGCAAAAGAATTAATAAAACCGGAAAATTGAAAGTTAATTTAGTGACTGAAATTAATAGTGAACTTTGTTTCTGAAGCACTACGAAATTCAATAAAACAAGGTTAGTCTTGGGCTACCTCAACAATCATTTCAAAAGCTACTTGAATCTACACAATTTAGAAATAAGAAATTTAACTTTGAACTTGAATTAAATGATTCTGAACAACTAACAATAGTAAAATTTAGTACATACCAAGCTGAGCTGCAGTCACAGGTAAGCTAAAATATGGTAACAAAACTCGCACTCTTAATTTGTGCTTGTGTAATCTAAATATTGTAGCCAGCTATGAATACTTTAACTGAATTTTGAAATTAAAGCAGTGAAATGGAATGATATTACTTTAATGCTGGCGTTTGAATTTCAACGACACTCGGTTCATTTCGGGAAAGGAAGGGACCCTGCTTGGTAATGCAATTGGGACAATGAGCAACAAAGTTTCATGCTAAGTTGCTGTAATTTTGTGATGCAACAATTTGAAAAGTTTCAAAAGCTGAGGTCTGCCATACAGTTCTAAAACTTTACGTGCTTCCAGTCTTCCTTGTTGGTTGATTGAAGGTTTGAAGCCGTCGATCTAGGAGTTGGCGACAGTCACTCATTGTCGGCCGTCGCTGTTGCTGAAGATGGATGTTGGCGCGCCTTCTTCTCGACAATGTCCCCAGGTGAAACGGGCTCTTGATGTCCGCCAACTAATGCTTCCCGTCCGCGACACCGTGTCAGAAACTGTCATAGCAAGTCGAGCGCAATTACATGCTGCCAAACCCCGAAAGCGCGGCAACCCGCGGGAGCATCACATAACACACTTGCTCCACCGCCCTACCCCAGCCAGACTCCCCTCTCCCGGCGCTCCACGCGACCGAGTTCATACTACCAAAGATCCTAAACACACTGGTTCTCCACGCGACCTGTCGATGTAATCGTTCGATAGCCCAGTTTTCCCTAGGCCAGACCCAGCGTAAAAATACAAATTATATTTAGAAAACAAACCAATTATACATCGACATAAATGCATATATATACAAATAGTAAAACAATTACAATATATAAAGACACAGAAATGTCATATCTTCAGGTAACAAAATAAGGAAAAATCTATAGTACAATAGATGGAAATAGAAGGATAAACATATCCTGTGATACACGTGCCCCACATTGTCTGAAGATGTTCGTGTAACCTAAACAGACTCAGACAATATCCCAAAATAAAAAACAGCCGAAATGCATATGCTTAACACATCAAGAAATTTTAGCATTAGGCTGATAACCATAAACCAATTTTTAGACCATAATAATTGAGTGGAGACACTCCTAATTTTATTCCACTTTGTCATCTTACACAAAAGGAAATAGGTTGACAACATATTAAAATTCATAGAAAACATAGAAAATGGTTTAGCTATTCTGAAATCATCAAAATTCCTAACAGTATCAAGAAATGGAATTCTATTTACAAAATTAACCAGAGTACATGGTCATAAAAAATCAGGAATATCAAAATACGCAAATTAATAATTAATTACATAGAATACACATTTTATATAACCTTTTCATAATTAATACTCTCGCCATGAAAGTCCACTTAACGCTAAACAAGAAAATAATATACAGCAGATCGACAAAAACATAATTATTGACAGCAGAATTCTTTCACATCAGCTGTCCGGGAAGAAAAACAACTCCGCCTTCCCTACTCGCAAGTACAAAGAATGCCGAGAGTGGCACAAGAGCCGACAGCGGCTCCGCCTCGCCAGTACTGTTGCGACCGCCTGTGCGGCACGCTTGATCTCACTCGCCTGTGTAACGGCATTTCCAGAACGTCCGTTTCACTGAATTCTTTCGGAAAAACTCACTCCCGAGTAATCTCAAGGAGTCCATTAACACTATCACAGTGGATAACTCAACACTGCCCATCATCACACGCACGTACTAGCCTGAAACTTAAAACAGCGTCTACGTACATCGGCAATGACTAGTAAATCACACATTTATGAAATCTTACAGCTAGTTACAAAATCATATTTACATTCCTTAATCTACTGTGACTCAGCTGAAAACTTAAAGTAGCAGGTTGGATTTTTCAATTGATTGTTAATCAATTCCTCTTAAATAATTTAGTCAAAATTAATTACTTATTAATTACAACTTCTTTAATGTCCTCTTGGTCAGGCAAAAGCATTTTTATTCCTCATTATTACCTCATACAGGCCTCATCTTTGCTCGTGTGTCACGTTTGACACACCATCTACAATACTTCCCAATTCACTTTCTACACAATTGTCAATGCCGAGATTGCTCACGTTACAGTAGTTCAAATTCATACCTACGTCAATGGCATCTGGCCAGTTAACAATGTGTATAGGCTGGTATTGCCTATGCACACCATCTCCTGCCCCGTCAAAACTAACTACTATTGTTTTATCTTGTGACATAAATGTCAAAGTTTTGCTTTCGCAATTAATCACTGCAAGGTACTTTAATAGCCAATCTAACCCGATAATTACTTCCGTAGTTAAGTCTGGCACGACGACAAACTCTTGTTCAAATCGTGCCCCACGTATCTCTAAGTGGACAAAAATCTGTTTTGTGACCGGTTTACTAGCCTTCCCAGTAGCACCGATAATTTTCACTACTGTTACTGGCATAACTACGATGCCAGGTCTGTCTTTTAGTAAATGAAATATTTTTCGAGATACAGCACTCAATTCTGCACCGGTGTCGATCAACACGTTTAGTTGTAGGCCGTGCATATTAACAGACACTACTATCTGTCTACACTTGTCCTCGACTGTTTCTTTATTTTCCCACAGTAAATCCTCGTCTATATCCAGGTCATTCCAGAAAAAACCATCCGGCTTTGATCCTAAATCCGGCGTATCTGGCGGCTTTTTCAGGCTCTGTTCACATACAGTTTTAATTTCAACACGTTTGTCCTGAGGCTTAGTCTGTAGCTTCGCCTCCAATACCGAAACTTTTCCTGTAACTCGTCAACTAGTGAGTGTTGCATTGCTATCAATTCACTAATTGTCACCTTCGTTGATTCCTCTTTGGTCAGATTGATCTCATCTGCCAATCTACCTGGATGAATGTGCCCAGTAGTATCTGCAATTACTTCCTCTGGATCTGCGCAACCCACACTGAACCGTCTGACCGTATAACGTCAGCCCTAACATCATACACGCTGTAATCTGCGTGCTTTTCTACCAATCGTGCCCGGCTATCACTAAAATTCTCGTAATCTTTCTCCTTAATACTTTCGCAATGTTTAAACTGGAGGTTTGCATCGGATGGGTCGGCCACTTCTATCACTGCCGGTTAGGGCCAGAACTTTCCGTTACTACTTCAACATCTAACTCCTGCAGAACGAAACACGACGAATCTTGATCGTGCTCCCCATCAACATCAACTGTTTCTGGTAAAGTTTGCCAGTTAGGGCCAGAACTTTCTATCACTTCACAAACACTACCTTCCTGCGGGACGAGACGCGACAAATCCTGCCCGCACTCCGCATAAACACTTCTCCCGTACAGGCCCCTATACTCTCTTAGTTCGTCGTATAAGCGACCGAACTGCCTTAACCAGACCTCATCCCTCTCTGCATCCCCTCGCTCGATGACGGACGTGTTATCCGACATCTGATCTTCTCTCAACAATTGCGAATCATTCTTAAACTCAATCTCCCATTCCGCTGTGGGTGTTACAGCTGCCACTTTATAATCGTTTTCCGGAACACTACTTAAACTGTTCTCACTGAGAGTGAATTTATTTTCTACTGCCGGGTCTACAGCTGATCTACTTCTTGTGGGCGCACTCCATTCTCTTAACACTGGCACACTCTCCCGCCGCTGATTATTCCATACGGAATTTTCATAACGATGACACCTCGGTTTTCTATTGTTATTGGGCCGCCAAAATTTCTCCGCGCCCAGTCGGCCCCTCACCGGCGCGGCTAACGGTTTCCCAGTCTCGTCCCAGCAGATATGCTTCCCGGATGCTGCTGAGGCGGCTGATCACACCCTCTGGCGTTATTACTATTCTGCGAAGCCCGTATCACGCTAGTATGATACTGGTTTCCGTCAGTCCTGTTATTATTTGCATTGTACCGATTGTCATTACGGCCCGAACTAGTATTGTTATTGCTGCCAAGATTGCGGTATGCATTATTCCCAAAATTATCATTGTTGTGGTTGGGGTGGTACCCTTTGTTGTTACCACGGCCTCTACCACTGTCGCGATTATTGCGCCAATTGTCATCGTCCTCAACTCTTTCCAGGAAATCATTGATTGTCCTGTAATTGCTTCCTACGTAGCGTTTTGTATCATCTGGAAGCTTCTTGTAGAGTTCCCAGACTATTTCGGATTCCGTGCGCCGATCAAGCAAATATTCCAACTTGCGGATCCAGCCCTCACAAAACTCCTTCTTCGAGCCGCGTGAATTCGCATCGAAAGGCCTCGATACGACAAATTCGCGCCAGACACTTTGTTGTTTTTGCTCTGACCAGTATTCAGCCAGAAACAAATTTTTAAACTCGTCAAAATCTGGTTCGTAATGTTGAGGTTTAAGCCCCAACGCTTGGCATCACCAGCCAACACGTCAATAACCGCATTAATTTTTATCTCATTAGTCCATGATCTGGGTAAAACTCTTTCACAATTTTTAATGAAAGCCGTCGCGTGTATACCGCCTTTTTTCAAGGGGTCGAACCGCTCCTCTTTCGTCAACAGTTCCGAACTGTGTTCGCAGATTGGCGCATAGCTCTGTTTTCCGTCAAGTTTCTTTTCTAATTCCGAAACTCTCGTAATTACTTGGCAAGTGGTTGTCGCAAGCGTTTCCACTTCCCTCTTATTCTCTTCGCAGGTATTAGCCTGCTTCCTCACTTTGGTATCTACTTTGGATACTAAAGCTTTTAAAGTTTCCACTTTCTTTTGATCCTCTTTTTTCACTAATTGAATTTGTTCTGTCATCTTATTCTCGATTATCGGAGCAACTGCTTCTCCTACACTTTTCTCGATTCTGCTAATTTCGGAATAAAAACGAGTATTTATGCTCGCAATTTCCGCCTGAACGACTATCATTTCCTGTTTAAGATTACCGATTTCGGTATTATTCACAACAATATCTTCTTTGATTTTATCATCTTTTGTGTTAACAACTCCAACATTGTTGTTAACAACATTAATAGCTTCGTTCTGATTGTCTAGCTCCCGTTCAATTTTTTCAGACTGAACTTCTAGCTTGGCAGACTGAGCTTCTTGCTTGGCAGCCTGAGTTTTAATTTCTTCCGATTGAGTCTTGATTTCGATAATCAAAACATTCAATAAATCAGTTAAATTCCCGGCAACTACCGGTTTCACTTCCGTAGCGGCTTCCTCTTTAATTGTCCCCCCGTATTCGTCATCAAGGGGTTCAGATTTGATTTTCACTTCCGATTCCGAAACATTTTCTAAAGATTGGAATTCCATTTCTGCTCTTTGTTGCGCTTCGGCGGTCGCGTCTTTCATGCTAGCCGCCTGCCCCTGAACAATGGGTACCGCGGTGCGTATTTCCCACTGTTCGACCGTTTGTTCCGTATCAAAGTTTGCCAAATTTTGGTAATTGTTGCCTTCACTCATTTTAATAATTTTCAATACAAATGACAAATCACAAATCTAATTAGGATTCCTCCCACTACATAATCTCGCTGACGTAACGACCTGTTTGTAACCAATACTTTGTCACCAGATTTGCACCATACAAAATTCATGTCCAGAACAACCTCAAATCTGAAGATTGTCCTGTCACCAGGTCGCCACGTGTAACCTCCCCCTCACTTATCGACCTTAATGACAGTAAAAATTAAACCGCGTGTACCTAATGGAAATTTGGGAGAAGCAATCGTCACCGAAGTTAATCTGTCGGTAAAGACGGAGGAAAGGGTTACATCTAAATGAAAGGAAAAATGCAAATGAAACTGGTGGAAATTAATTTTGAAAAGGGGTAAAGTTAATAAAGAAAGTAAATGTGCGGCCGTTACTTTAACAATTAACTAGCGGTAATTAGATACTTGAGATTTGGGGAAAATTACGTCACCAGTCCCATGGACAACTACTATAATAACTGAAAATGAAAGATTAATGCACATATAATTAGCTCTAAAAGCGTGGCAACTGAAGGTTGACCGTGTTGTGTGAAAACTGAATGTTTGTCATAAGTAATAAATTTCGCTACACTCTGACTTAATTTAGCAAAAGAATTAATAAAACCGTAAAATTGAAAGTTAATTTAGTGACTGAAATTAATAGTGAACTTTGTTTCTGAAGCACCACGAAATTCAATAAAATAAGGTTAGTCTTGGGCTACCTCAACAATCATTTCAAAAGCTTCTTGAATCTACGCAATTTAGAAATAAGAAATTTAACTTTGAACTTGAATTAAATGATTCTGAACAACTAACAATAGTAAAATTTAGTACATACCAAGCTGAGCTGCATTCACAGGTAAGCTAAAATATGGTAATAAAACTCGCACTCTTAATTTGTGCTTGTGTAATCTAAATATTGTAGCCAGCTATGAATACTTTAACTGAATTTTGAAATTAAAGCAGTGAAATGGAATGATATTACTTTAATGCTGGCGTTTGAATTTCAACGACACTCGGGTTCATTCCGGAAAAGGGGGGGACCCTGCTTGGTAATGCAATTGGGACAATGAGCAACAAAGTTTCATGCTATATTGCTGTAATTTTGTGATTTAAACAGTTTGAAAAGCTGAGGTCGGCCATACAGTTCTAAAACTTTACGTGCTTCCAGTCTTCCTTGTTGATTGATTGAAGGTTTGTAGTCGTCGATCGAGGAGGTGGCGACAATCACTCATTGTCGGCCGTCGCTGTTGCAGAAGCTGGATGTTGGCGCGCCTTCTTCTCGACACTGTCCTCAGGCGAAACGGGCTCTTGATGTGTGCCAGCTAATGCTTCCCGTCCGCGACACCGAGTCAGAAACTATCATAGCAAGTCGAGCTCAATTACATGCTGCCAAACCCCAAAAGCGCGGCAACTCGCGGGAGTGTCACACAACACACCTGCTCCACTCGCTAATCCAGCCAGACTCTCTCTCTGCCCGCGCTCCACGCGACCGAGTTCACACTACCAAAGATCCTAAACACTCTGGTTCTCCACACGACCTATCGATGTAATCGTTCGATAGCGTTGTTTTCCCTAGGCCAGACCCAGCGTAAAAATACAAATAATATTTACAAAACAAACCAATTATACACCGACATAAATGCATATATATATATATATATATATATATATATATATATATATATATATATATATATAGTAAACAATTACAATATATAAAGACACAGAAATGTCATATCTTCAGGTAACAAAATAAGGAAAAATCTATAGTACAGCAGATGGAAATAGGAGGATATGCATTTCCAGCGTTACAAGGTGAGCAAACTTGAATTTCATGTTCGAGCGGCTGATCACATGCCATAGATCAAATGCCAAACAACGCCTCGCTTGGTGTAAGGAGCGCACAAATTAGACAATTGAACAGTGGAAAAACGTTGTGTGGAGTGGCGAATCACGGTACACAATGTCGCGATCCCCTGGCAGGGTGTGGGTATGGCGAATGCCCGGTGAACGTCATCTGCTAGCGTGTTTAGTGCCAACAGTAAAGTTCTGAGGCAGTGGTGTTATGGTGTGGTCGTGTTCTTCATGGGGGCCCTTTGCACCCCTTGTTGTTTTGCCTGCCACTATTACAGCACAGACCTACATTGATCTTTTAAGCACCTTCATGCTTCCCACTGATAAAGAGCAATTCCAGGATTGCGATTGTATCTTTCAGCACGATCGAGCACCTTTTCGTAATGCACGGCATGTGTCGGAGTGGTTACACGACAATAACATCCCTGTAATGGTCTTTCCTGGCCGGAGTCCTGACCTGAATCCTATAGAACACGTTTGGCATGTTTTGGAACGCCGACGTCATGCCAGGCCTCGCCGACTGACGTTGACACCTCTCCTCAGTGCAGCACTCGGTGAATAGTGGGCTGCCGTTTCCCAAGAAACCTTCCAGCACCTGATTGAACGTATGCCAGTGAGACTGGAACCTGTCATCAAGGCTAGGGGTGGGCCAACACCATATTGAATTCCATAATTACCGATGGCGGGTGCCACGAACTTGCAAGTCATTTTCGGCCAGGTGTCCGGACATTTTTGATCACATAGTCTACCATTCCTGTAACGCTCTCAACGTAACTTTAATGCACTTGATACAGTTGTTTTCTGTTTGAATGTTAACTGAATATCGTAGGACCACTTTCCGTTTATGTGAATTCTACTTTCTTTGATAAATATTATGCACAAGATTCATGTGTAGGACATTGCATGTTCACTGAAGCGCCAAAGAAACTGGTATAGGCATTGGTATTCAAATACAGAGTTAATAAAAAGGCAGAATACGGCGCCTATATAAGACAACAAGTCTCTGGAGAAGTTGTTACATACGTTACTGCTGCTACAATAGCAGGTTATCAACATTGAAGTGAGTTTGAACGTGGTGTTATAGTTGGTGCGAGAGCTATGGGACACACCATCTCCGAGGTACCGATGAAGTGGGGATTTTCCAGTACGACTGTTTCACGAGTGTACCGTAAATATCAGGAATACGGTAAAACATCAAATCTCCGACATCGCTGCGTGTGGCAAAGATCCTGCAAGAACGGGAACAACGACGACTGAAGAGAATCGTTAGAAATGACAGAATTGCAACCCTGCCGCAAACTGTTGCAGATTTTTAATTATGGGCCATCGACAAGTGTAAGCGTGTGAAAAATTCAACTAAATATCATGTACGAGTACATGGACATTCTAAGCCGAAGGACCACACGTGCATCCTTGACGACTGCACGACATAAAGCTTTACACCTCGCCTGGGCCTGTCAACACCGACACTGGACTGTTGATGACTGTATGAGTTAACTAGCATTTCGTTCTCATTTAAATATATTGCTGAAAGAGACAGCCTTCCAGGAATTGTGAAACGATTCCTGTCGTCCGGGATCGTGTGCCACAAAGAGGGCAGATTCGCCACGAGATGGGGAAATTCACAGGCGTCTGTTGTGCTGAATGGGACCAGGCTGATCAGGCCTAAGTGCTGTAGTGTGTGAGTGAGACAGACGAGAACCTACGTCATAGGGAAAATCCGTAGGAGCTATTTGTGCCCAGGGAGGAGTAGCAGTGTTACATATGAAGGACCTAGGATTGGCCATAAGGGGAAACATTTACTAAAATATATATAATTCTGTAGTAATTCAAGGAATGAAACCACAGCAATTTTAATCCTCCATCTTTCTCAAATTTTCATGGTGATCCCAATAAAAACTTGAATATTGATCATATCTATATAATAATTTAGGATTTGCTGTTAAAGTAAAATATCAAGACGTGAATGTTAAAGTCTGAACGCTGTGGTCGATCTTAACGATTGACATTTCAAATAAAAGCACATCATTAAAATGAGAAACGTTGTAAATATCAACTCTGTAACTCTATTTCTTTAAAAGATATATAAATTTAAATTATCGGTATTTCCAGTTAAACACCAGATCATCATTTACTCCACACAAAACACATTAAACGATGACAGCATGACACCTTATTGAATCACTAGATAGTAGAATACTTGTTGTAAAATTTAGTGCATGATAATTACTTTCGTTCTTTATTTATTTATCAGAAAGCACGTTGGTGCAAGGCTTCTGGCCGTGACATTCAAAGTCAGGAAGGAAATTGTATTGGTTTTATGTAAAAGAATTTAACGTTTATTTTGTAATGGATATTATTGTTACTTTATTTAGAAAGTGAAAGTGGTCAAGCTTTGATTACTTGAATGTGTTAAAATGTAAAATAATGTAGAATAAGCTGTAGTCAATCAGATGGACGTCTTCAGGGATGGGAACAGCCCTAGTGAGTTGAGCGGCGATGTTCGGCACGCGAGAGACGCGGCCGGAGACGGCCAGAGGGACAGTGTTGGTGGGGACCCAAAAGCGGACAGTCGGGTCTTTAGGTATCTAGCAAGTGAAACGACTTAGAAAATTTCGCGTTGTGTGGTATCACGGGACTTAAGTCTCTGAGCGGTGAGCAGCAGCACGCCTGGTGTGAAATCGTAACTTTTGGCGTAGATAACGAGGTGGGGTATTGGATTTGTATTTCGCGATGATATTATGAATGATCGAACTGTGTTAAATGGATATGCGCTCTAGTGTAACAGTAACTCTAAATACGACCACTTTCGCTATTATTATGCTTTCTGAATAAACATTATTCTAACCAAATCGCAACTGTGTAGCCTACATCAGTTACGGGTAATTAATTTAGCTTCCTTTATTATTATTACTGTTATTATAGGTTATATTAACTTTGGGTGTTTCATACAATTTCGCAAAGTTGCGATCAGCTAGACAATTTAACCAAAAGGTCACAAGTGCCTAATTTAGGGAGTGTAATGCGACAACTGCGGTTCAACCCCTAGACGAGTTTGAACCCAGACATTTGGACGAAGAGGAACCGCATGTGAGCCCGAACATTTTTGGGATGTTAGATCGCAACTGGAAACATGTTGTCTGGTCGGACGAGTCTCGTTTCAGATTGTATAGAGCGAATGGGGGTGTACCGATATGGAGACAAACTCATGAATCCATAGACCCCAGCAGGGAACCGTTAAGGTGTTGGAGGGTCTGTAATGGTGTGGAGCGTGTGCAGTTGGAGTAATTTGGGACCCCTGAACGTCTAGATACGACTCCGACAGGTGACACGTACGTAAGCGTCCTGTCTGATCACCTGCATCTATTCTTGTCCATTGTGCGTTCCGACGGTCTTTGGCAATTCCAGCAGGACAATGCGACACCCTACACGTCCAGAAATCCTACAGAATGACTCCAGGAACACTCTTGTGAGTTTAAGCACTTCTGGTGGCCGTTACACTCCCCAGACATGTACCTATTGAGCGTATCTGGGCGGCCCTGCAACGTGCTGTTCAGAAGAGGTCGCCACCCCCTCGTACTGCTACGGAATTATGGACAGCTCTGCAGGATCCATGGTTTAATTCCCTCCAGCACTACTTCAGACGTTATTCAAGTCCATGCCAGACCGCGTTGCGGCACTTCTGCGTGCTTGCGGGGCCCGTACATGATATTAGGCAGGTGTACCAGTTTCTTTGGCTCTTAAGTGTAGTTCGCACCTACTACAACACGATTTTGAATTGAATAATATGTTAGGTAGGTACGGTCTTGGCACGTCTTCTTCGTTTCGAACGGTATAGGGTTCCTTTATGAAGAGCACAAAGTGTACAAAGTTGAACGCTACTGAGGCTGACTGGAACCTTCAGTACCATCCGAATCTATATGATTCATTTAGTAGTCACATCAAGAGGATCCCAAGCAGCATTGTATTGGTTTGCGTTGGGCAATAGCGAACGACTTAATGTCTATACTGGAATTTCTATTGCAAATAAAATCTTCTGAATAACCATCGTGAGCGGGAATGGCGGCATGACTGGGATAATGGAGATATGCATTCTGAGCGTAGTACTGAAATGGTAGGGAGCCTGGAGGTGGAAGTGGTAAGGGGCTGAACCAATAACAAAACAGTCTTTAACAACATTTATTTGGGTCAATGGTATGTTGCCACAGAGCCACCATAAACTACTTAATGGTGGCTGAAGCAGTAGGGAGGTGGTTGAGGAGAGGAAAGTTGTTGGGACCACAAAATAAAGTTTCTTTGAACAATAGTTTATTAAAAATCATTAAAATCATACAGCAAAAGCTACACCAATAAGGGTATCATAATCACATGAAGTTAAAAAAGAATTAATCTAAGAACAGTTAAATAAAAAAGGCAGTGGTAAATAATAAACTTCAATTTCGAATTGTTATAATCACAAATCAAGTTGCTGCCAAATAGTTAATCATCCTGTAGTTTTGTTCATAGGCAGCTACAGGTAACCAAATGGCAAATAGCAACTGCAGAATTCACTTAGGGCCCAATGAACTGTGTGTTTCATCGGAAGCCAAAACGATAATTTAGTTACAAACACGTATAGCTAACAACGTAAACTACATCAACGGCTTAAGACCCTATGACAAAAGAACGTTATAGTAAGGTATGCAAATACAATGAATAATTACAGTTTAAAAACAGAGAAGATGAAACCACTGATTTATACTTGACTATTTCTTCAAAGGTAAAATATCCCTATAATCTTACTAACCACGATGAAGACGACACCAAAGTTTAAGGGGACCACAAATTTTACAAACACTGTGCTTTAATCAGTACAGAAACAAGTTTGCAACTGGTTGTGCATGATGTATGTGTGTCTGCAGATGGTCTAGGTCACGGGTGGGCAAAGCGTGGACCGCGGGGCGCATCCTGTGTAAGACGTGCATCTACCTTGCACTTCTTTAACTTACTTTACGATTTACGATATTGTAGTCATATTATTATCATTACTAACACGGCAATAGCATGCCTGCTATTCTGCTGATTTTTTCAGTATAGCAGCATAATGAAACTGGAGAGAGATTTGGAGCAAGGTACTTTTATTTTCTTTCTATATTCAGCAGTCTACATCAAGTAGCCATGTTGGCTTTCCTTTTCCCGCGCTGACCTTTTAGCTTGGAAGTGTGGGCCGGTAGTTTGAATGACTTGGAGAAGCCAAAGTAGGTCTTCTTATTCTTCTAAGTTGTAGTACCAACCTAAAACTCAGTTTCTCCAGCACGTTTGGCTCTGTAAAGAGGCCTCCCTGACGACTCCCTGACTAAATTCTATCCAATCACAATTCACTCCACCAAATCAGGAATGTCTGCTTGAATGGCAGCTAGCTCGGCAACAGATCCGTGCCCTCTGATTGGCCGGCGAAAAAAGGGCCAATTCCCACCCTCACAAGACCCGGGTCCACTGGAGCAAAGGTCAGTAGTCGGTTAGCAGGCGTGGGGAGTCGATGGCGAGATCCAGAAGAAGACAGTTGGAAGCTGGTAAGCATTAGTGCTCTTGCTAGGTTTAAAAGTGGATTGAGTCGCAAACAGATATTAAAGTGTTAGGTGATCTTTAATTTCGGAAGGATTTGCGCCTCATTGGTTTTATTTCTTCCTCATTCACAATTTTGTTCTTGGATTTCACGTTAGAGCCTGGTCGGTTGCAGTATGCAAAACATACGTGGGACTGAGAAGTCACCACGTTCGATATAATTCAACCCGTTTTGTCACCACTTCGCCTCCGGCATATGTCTTTCCAATATTCTGTGAACATTTCACAACGGTCTTTGTGTGTTAGGTTTTTCCTTCTTTGTCGCCCATGTGTGAACACGTGGGGAGTAGTTCTGCACACGATATCTAAACTGAACCAGAAGTAGCATGGTCCGCGTTTCTTGTTATTGGTATTCCTCAATTAAGGTGTTGCAGAAAGAGTTTTACGAATTTTATTAGTTTACGTACGGGAGGCCGCTTTAATAACGTGCATACACAAGTAATTCATAGTTTGCAATGCTAGCATTTCCTTAATATCTCTATAAATGGGGTTAACACTTTTCATTGAAAGGTATTAGCTATTGGAACCCATCTCTTATCTTTCACTAATTATTAGAGTAAATTCTTTTCTGAATGGTCAGGTCCGACCTTTCCTCGACCATTTCGAACGCTAATCTTGTGAGTGACTGCTGAATGTAGGCCATATCCCCCTACGCCCCCCAGTGTTATATTAACGTCCATGGGTAGCAAAATATGTGTACTCAATAATTATACTTCGTTTGTACAAGTGTAATTTCGATTTATAATAAACTGTTGTCCTTTTAATCCGACTTTCAATGAAAAGTGTTAACCCCATTTATAGAGATATCAAGGAATTTCTAGCATTGCAAGCCCCCCTACTGAATATGCTCCTCTTAAGATGATAAAATTAACTGTACATCCAATAAGTAGTTTTTGTTTGATCGTGGTGGATATTTTTTATGCAGTCAGATAGACGATCCTTGTGCCAGGCTCTGATCCGTTCTGATGCGTCGACGACTCTTGTATGTGGTGATCTTAATCCACGTTATGTGGTGAAAGTGGAGGCCCTACCATTCTCTATTGCTTTTAATGGGCATGTCTTTTACCTGTTCGTGATTGGTTTTAGCCCGGTACACGGAAGATATTCTTTGTCAACCTTAAATTAATGTTTTCTGAAAAACACGTGATTTCAGGCTTAATTTGTCGGCGCGTCGTGTCGGAAAAGAGGTGCTATTCACAGCAGTGCGTTACCTCATAAACATTTAAGTTACGGACGCTACAGTTTTCACTTTATGACTTAGCCTCACGTCGTGACGAGGGGGTCCGTGAGCTTAAGTAAGACTGTGAATCAAGCCAGCGGATTACCAAAGGTTGCCCATGCCTGGTCTAGGTAGTGGTGAGGTTCTCAGCGATATAGTGAGGTGTTACGCTACAGTGCATGTCAGTCTGCGATGGCAACGTCACAGACACAGGCTGTCACTGTGCAATGCTCAGCAAGTGCCAGGATCGCCCGCCTGGTTGATTGGCCGCTGCCGGCTCCTGTGGCCGAGTGGTTCTAGGCGCTTCAGTCTGGAACCGCAAGACCGCTACGGTCGCTGATCGAATCCTGCCTCGGAATGGATGTGTGTGATGTCCTTAGGTAAGTTAGATTTAAGTAGTTATAAGTTCTAGGGGACTGATGACCTCAGATGTTAAGTCCCATAGTGCTCAGAGCCATTTGAACCATTTGATTCGCCGCTGCAGTGAGCCACCGCTGCGTCATCAGCTGAAACACCATGCGGACGCCAGTGTGCGGTGCGACACATAAACAACGTAGCACTCAGGGTAGGAAATTTGTTAACAGTATGTACGTTTCAATAGTAATGCCAATATTCATAGGTAATCCAAGGTGTAGTAATAGGAGTAATATTATGATAAAATGTTGTGGACTCACTTGAAAGAGACTGGATCGAGTTTCACAGACACTGAACTTATAGCTGTAGAACCCACTAGCTTTAGTGCTAGTTGAAAGCACTAAGAGTTCTGGCAACCCATTGACACTGTAAGACTCGAATTTACTCCAAATCTTTCACAAACCGGATGGTGCGATTGGTTTTAGTTAACGTGATAAAATGGAACACATACAGCCGTTCTTACGATGTTATTCATTATGTGGCTTCAAGTTCCGGTATTTCAGTACACCATCTTCAGGCTTTAACTGACACTGTGGGGGTTAAATACAATCGTGTACACGATTCCTCAATTACCAAAATCTACGAACTGGTTCGCAGACTACCTGAAAAAACGATGTTTTGTCTCCAACCGCCAACTACCAGGTATAAAACTTTTATTTTTCACCATATGTTTGCTTCTCATGCGGTTCTACTTCTTAAGCATTATGGTATTAAAACTATTGTTTTCCTTCTCTTAGGTTACATTCAGTTTTATATCGACATCATCTTTAGCTGACACCAATGTGTTCAAGCACTTTTTCACTTGCATGTGGTTACAAATATGCGAAATAACTGACCGCGAAACATTCGAGTTGCTATATAATTTAGAAGTGGGAAGTTCTACATTTGCAAAGCAGATACATAAAATAAATTTGAAAGCAATCTGAAAGTGATCGCGCATTGACTGTCCTCCACCTCGACAGCACTGCATTTTTGATCGAGCTTTTTCGAGGTTCTCCGCTTTTCCTTTACAACACTAATCAGGTAGCAGCCAGAGTCAACACTGCGCTTTGTTAGCTATGCTGCCGAGCTGATGAGGCATCAGCCGTTTCTTTGCACTTCAGATCTGCTTCTACTTTTCTGATAATATCCGTAGTACACCTTTTGCTTCTATAATGGACTTCTTCAGTAGCGAAGTCGACACTGGCTGCATTATCACAAAAATATACGGGATACCAAATAATACAACTGTTTAATAAACTTGCTCGACAATCCATACTTACATTTAATACAACAAAACAGCCAACTTAAACTGCATACTTGACTAACAGCACATATTGGACAAAATAATAATCAACTTACTGACGCGGACAACAGGTTGATCTCGCCATCGTCATGAAGTTGCACGATAAAAGCCGTGGTTAGTCTCACGTTTAAAAATATTTGTCTCTCGGTACAGAAAACTGAGTTTCACTGTATTTCCCCCCTTTATTATAATTTAGTGCATTATGCACCTATGTACTTTACTGCGAATGATTACACTACTTTCAAACACAAATTGTTCAGCGTAGTGGCGTAGAATATCCCACAACCTTGACTTTCGCTAGGCTATAGTATTCCAACACAGAACAAAACACCTGCTCGTTTGTTCTTCTACAGCCGTATCACTGCAGAAATCCACGCACGGCGTTTGAGGTTTTATCTCCTACTTCTCAGTAATAAGCCGAGAGACTCCCCGATAAGTAATGTATCTTACTTCAAATGCTACAGGCTTTTGTTATTAGTGTCATGGGTTTCTGTAGCACATTTCTGGCCGCCCCCAATGAATAGCAAAAATGTCTACTAACGTGTTCTGACGTTCATTTGTTTATGCTATCTGAAACTACCACTTTGTTTTCCGTGAAGTTTAAACATATGCTCATAAAACCGTCCTTCTTACAGGATTACGTTTAAGAACTTAAACACTGCTGAAAAACTGCATTGGCAGTCTTAGCCTAAAAACTCCCACACTTCGTCATGTACCAAATAATAAACGCTCGAAAGTGACAAAGCTTAAAAAAGCAATCCAATGTAGCTTCGAAAGTATCGAAAAAAACATTCCTGTATATGATGTACACTTTTTCAGTAACAAAACATCACGAACGATTTCATTTGCATATGACGTTATTTCACTGCCGACGTATCTATCATGGAGGTTAATTGAGCCTGATTTAATTAATTAATGAACGAGAGTTATACCATATGCACAAATTCATTGTTTGCCTGAGGCACTGGCTAATTAAAGTAGTATTAGCTCAAGGTAGTTTGTTGTCCATATAACAGTGAGTTAATTAGCTACTCTCCTCATTTATTGGACGGCATTCAGTATATCTATAGCACTTTCGTTACATACTACTGCAACAAACAGAGTCCTGTTTGTAACAGCTGTCATAATGAGTCCGTTATGATGTTATCTCGTACATAGGTGAACAGCCACTACACAAGTATGAAAAATTTAAACTCTTAGATAGAAAATCTGTTAGAGCTGTCCTAAGGCAACAAATCTCACAATATATGATGGAGTTTCAATGTAAAATTCTGCGGCACACACGGTTGAGGAGATAAATAAAATGACAGAATAAATAACACGCTTTGAAGAGTTATAGATGAGATCTACCATGAAAATAAATTGATTCCTGATTGTAAAAGTAACGCTTGAAGCCTGTAAATTTATTTCGTGGCAGTATACTTAAGAACGCAATTTATAGAAAGGCCTTATCTGCTTCTACATGTATGTGCTTGCCAAATTTATCGCTCGATGCTGAACAACTTTTCCTCTATTCGGAAAATATGTATCTATTTCTTGAATATGTTTGGTTCTCTGTTACAAAACGTCCCTTTTATTTGAATTGTCTTTAATATTTCTAATGCTGGAGTTACTTTGCCATGGAGGATGAAAACTTATTATCTATCGACTTTCGCCTGACAGTAGCCAAAGCAAAGAGGTTCCGAAAGAGCGAGGAAAGGCGATCGCTGGTCGTGATGTGTATTTTCGTTGGCTGTCTTAAGTGTATACCAAGATGTTTCGAATAAGGACATTCGAGCAAGATGTAATTTTTTTATAGTGATTGAGTGCCACGGCACTCAGGGAGTGTTTTATTTTGCATATTATCGATAAAGACTGCGAAGTGGTTTACAAGTAATACTGCTGCTTTCTGCAGCAATAAAACTGAATATAATGCTTATTGATGTGGACTTTTATTTTTCAAGAATATCAGGTAATTTCCAAAAAGCGTTGCGTACCGAAATTACGGCCTGCCTTCGACCAATCTACAGGGTGTCCCAAAAAACTACCGACAAACTTTAGGGACAGGATTCTTATACAGAAATAAGTGTAAAAGTTTAGTTAACGTGATATCTAAAATACATACGTTAAGATATATTAGCACTTGTTCATCTTCGCTCTATGAAACAAATGTCTTCTACTGCAAGGTGTTTATTTTCCATGTTTTGCGAGGAGGAAGTATTGACCAAGACAAAAAAAGTCTATGAAACACGGGGTCCAAAACGCATACTTCCCATGTTTACTGGACTTTTTTCTTGGTTTGGTCCGTACTACCCCCTCCCAAAATATGAAACGGAAAAAGCTTGCAGTAGAAGAGCTGTGTTTCGTAGTGTCGAAGGTGAACAAGTGCTCATACCTCTCAACCCTTTCAACCATCAGGCCTCAGAGGCCAGTTCGTGCTGTTTAATGTCCTCTCTATTAGTGGCTGTACATTTTATTTCACCGAAATTTTATGACTTTTCATAATTTTTCAAGGTAGTCATAATTTTAGAAAAAACTTATAAGCATTTTCGTATGGCTCTGTGTTGAAGTGTTGCTGCACGTTTCCTCCCATACGGGTCTCACAGCTCTGTGCGGTTATGAGCAATTTTTCGGCAATCAGATGTCTGTCTGCGCAGCGTCTGTTACGTCGTTTGCCATAGGAAACCCACGCTGTTATTCTTAAGGTGTCTCAACAGTCCCCCTCGTGATAGGCTCATGCTTATTTTGGTGCATTTTTCATGGCAGTTGTCTGGTCTACAAACTGGAAAAGTTAAGGAGAAGAGGACTATCAGATGAAGAGATAAGGGAATTCATGGAGCTGCCTTCTTATTCTGAAAACCTACCTAGTGAAGGTGAACCTAGCAGTAGTGATGATAATGAAGTAGATGTCACTCAAAACTCAGAACGATGATGATCATGAGAAATCCCTTTACGAAGATGAAGAATAAAAATTCAGTGCAAATTC
Organism: Schistocerca cancellata; assembly: GCF_023864275.1. NCBI lineage: Eukaryota > Metazoa > Arthropoda > Insecta > Orthoptera > Acrididae > Schistocerca > Schistocerca cancellata. The sequence continues at coordinate 983,959,041 of NC_064627.1, forward strand.
TGTTGAGTGTGACTTATTGTTTTCTGGTTATGGGAATGAGGTATCGACAATAGCTCCTCAGGCTGGAATTTCTGGTAGGCGGAGCCAAAAAGGTGTATTGAAAGATTAGGTATCCATAAATTTTTCGATTAACAGCTGTGAGAATGAAGAATCTTGTTGTGACTTCTGAAATTTTCCCGGCGTATTTCTTCTTCTAACATTCTAATCAAGAAGAATCTTGTTTTATGTTTATCTTTCGTGTACCCCTCATTAACAAAGTGTATGTGGACTAAAAAATAAAGTCGAATCGCTTACGGGGACTGAAGTGAAAAAGTTTCTTGCGTTCTGATCCTGACCGGAGTTTACAAACCAAGGAATGAATATATCAGTCAGCTTTGCAGTGTTGAGTATGGCCGACCACTGTTCAATAAAATTGTGCCTCGCATCCGCTTCCACGCTACTGTGAGGGGATTGCGCTTTGACATTGCAGCAGCCCGACGTGGACACAACTCAAGTGACAAACTGGAACCAATCAGAGAAGTTTATGAAATATGTGAAATTACACTTGGTGATGCCTACTTTCAAGGTGCATGGCCGTGGATGAACTGTTGGTCACATTTCGCGGTCGCTGTCTTTTTTGACAGTACATCCCATCAAAACCTTGTAGATACGGAATAAAGTTGTGGGCAATTTGCGGCAGTGCAACAATCTACCATTGGAAGATGAAAGCGTATTTGGAGAAGGAGGAGGAAACCAGAGCCGTGCGATTAGTACAGAATGTTGTGAAAGCCCTGGTGATTTAATTTGTGAAGTCTGGACTTAATATCACCTGTCATAATATTTTTACATCTCGCGATTTAGCTGATTATTTGTCCTCAAAACATCTGACACCAGTCGTTACTATCCGAATAAAACAAAAGTGAAGTTCTTGCCTATTGTTTTACACCTAAAGGACGTGAACTAAACTCTACATATTTTTCTTTTCATCCAGATGTGATAGTCTCTTATGTACCTAAGAAAAGGAAAGTTGTTGCCGTCTTTAGCTTTCTTCGTGAGCGACGTCATCATCACAAGCAATGAAACCTGAAGTTTTAATGAGATAGAGTGCCACCGAAGGCAGCATTGACACCATTGAGTAGAAGACGCGTGCTACAAAGTGAAGAGACAAACAAGGCGCTGATCATTGGCGGTGTTCTTCAACAAGATCGATATGAGTGTAATGAATGCATACATAATTTGGTCGATGGTGGCTACCAATAAAAAATGAGATGTTGGATGTTAATCATTAATTTTGGAATGAAACTAGCAGGGGTAAAGAAGCCAATGAATTCATTAGTGGCGCCGGATTCAGGAAGGACAGTGAAACCACAAGATAAGACAAGGAGAAGATGTTCACATTGTGTAGAGAAGAAAGACAGAGAAAGTCAAATTACATCTTATAAGAGCACCAAACCTGTATGCTCGGAATATTCTGCTATTGTCTGTAGACCCTGCGCATATTTTCAATAAGAATAAAAGCCTCCGTTAAAAGTATAAAAGTTGTGTTGTTTCTTTAAATGTAAATTTTAAATAAAAAATTATGTTAAAAGTATTTATACCTCAAAAATTGTTCACACAATAAGTAGTCAAAATAGTATCAGTTCATGTCTATTTAAAGAACAGGGGCCCGAGAATCCCGACTGGTTGGTAACGCTACACAGATTTTCTGGTAAGCAGAGGGTTAAGGTATGTGTGTTAGAGCCCTTGTTTACTAGATACTCTTTAATAGTATTGGCAAGAACGACGACAAATGACGAACGTTTTTTATCTTATGTTATTTACAAAGGGAGCATGCAATTTCACTTACTTTAGTCTTCAGCCACACTCTCGACGTGGACAATTCCACAAGTGGTGTAGGGAGCCAGAAGCAATTTTTTTTTTCCGTGGCCAGGATACACTCTGGATATCTCCCTCAGAAAGTCGGCAGAGTCTCACATGGAACATTTTTGCAATACAACCCTAATTTGTGGAAGTATAAATACTGGAAAACATATAGTACGCCTCGTTCCCCTTGTCGGATTTCAAGGATTTACACAGCTGCTCACTATTTTGTGTGTGGACCAATGGCTCGTTGGAGGATTCAAATTCAACGGAGTGGTTCACAAATTCGTGAGCCATGCCTCTTGTTTTCAAAGTTTTGTGGTACATCCAGATGTTACTTATCACTTTAGTGCCTGAAAAATAAGGGGCACTAAAGTTGTCTTTCCTCCAGAGCATACTCAAAGTGTAAATCACTTGCTAGACTCCCTTGCAGCACATTTCGTTTCTTCGTGAGCCATGCCTCTTGTTTTCAAAGTTTTGTGGTACATCCAGATGTTACTTATCACTTTAGTGCCTGAAAAATAAGGGGCACTAAAGTTGTCTTACCTCCAGAGCATACTCAAAGTGTAAATCACTTGCTAGACTCCCTTGCAGCACATTTCGGTTCTTAGAATGCGTCCTCCCCCCTACTTACGAGAGGCGATATGTGACTCATCAACTTATGCAACCTTTTAATCACCACCGATAGGGACACTTTCATTCGTGACAATGACGTAGCACACTTCATGATAAAAACAGAACATACCGCAAACAGTATTCACTAACACTCCTGTTGCGATACAGTGGATTGTAACGTGTATTCCTTTCCCCAGCACGGCACCACGGCACTATAACGATACTCTCCTCAATGGTCAGTTCTGAGCTATCAAAAAACTTTTACTCTGGTGGAAGTCCTTTTCTCGCGTTTTGTGCAGTACAACTGAAAAGGGAAGTCTACAACGGCCGTCTTTTTAGTGAGTGTCACACAAGTCTCCCTACGAAAGACGACGCAGATCCTCAGATCGTCGTTTGGCAACAGCCCATACTCCCAACAAAACAATAAACACTTTTCTACACAACAATATCGTGGAATTAACTTCCGCCAACTGAGACATTTCGAACTCGACATTACTCCGGATTAGCTCATCACTATAAACAACGTTGTACGTAGTTGTGTCCCATTGCAGGAAGTAAAATCTACATTTGCCACCTCGAGAGTTGCACGTTCGATATATATCGGTTGGAGGAAGGGAGTGAGTTCAATATACAACGCTTCCTGGAAATTACCGAATATCAGTGCTAAAGTAACTACACATATTGATCATTCTACGTGTTGACTGTTCAAGAACCACCAACGTAGAAATTCGTTGCTCATCTGCTGCAGATAAATGACTCTCAAACAGAAAATTAATTTGAAGTTTTCTTCCCACGATATACTGTCACGACATTAAGATTAAACATTCTGACACGTTAGAATACATGTTAGCGCTGAAGCGGGGTTGCTCATTGTTGGCACTGAACAACATACACCGTGTTAACTTAAGATGGCTGATTGCCAGCGGTAGTTGCCCAGCCCTTACGTAGACCACCATGGGGCGAGGAGCCGTGCAGGATAGACAAGCTTCGCCTTCCTCCCGCAGTGAAGGCACGTTAAATTGTGGATTCATGCAGCTGCGAAATCACAAGTCACGCACGGTTATAAAAATCGCTGAAATAGGCTTGTTGGCAAGTCACTGGCACAGTCAACACGTAACCTGCCCCTTTCTAATCGGCCTACTGGATGGAGATATAAATGACCGTGATGGCGTTTGCCTAATGAAATTTTACAATGAGTAATATTATCGTTACGGAAGGAAAATAACACCGGTTAGGGGGAGGAAAGTGTGCAAAAGACCCTTCTGAAGGAAAAAAATCTATTCTAAGCCTAATCTAACTAATAATAAATAAGGAATGGGTGAAGTTTAGTGCGATCGCTCACGAGCTGCACAGAGAGCAAAAGGGTACCATGTAATATTTAATACAAAAAATACTGATTAGGAATAAAGGATAATTAAAATGGCTGCCAGCCCACTGGGACAATGAATATCCAGAATATTAAGAAAGATAATGTTGAAGAAAATTATGCTGAAAATCACTGGTGTGGCACCAAAAGGTTCTCAGGCTTTTCCACAACACAGCAGTTCACGAGAAAATGAACGAATCAGAGAGCACAGAGTTTTCAATTAGTTATGCTGAAATACAAATTTTGGAAGTGAAGTTAAAGAAGATGCTGGTTAAATAAATGGCTGACTGCAACTGAAACTTTGTTCCGTAAATATGACTTTCAGTAACCACAGCGTAAAGTAATGCAAAATTTTAATAAAGTCAAGCAGTTTACTTTTAATTTTTTAACGGACTGAATTGAATTTAGTTTAAGCAAATGAGTAACGGATTTCCTTTTAACATAAGAACAATAAAATACGTACCAAGCAAGCAGAAGTCACTCGCTAAGCTAAAAACGCAATAAATGAAATTGAACGCTCTTAATTTGTGCTGCATATTTAATTACTAGTTTTGCCAGTGAACTTTTACGTTATATTAAGTGAATGAAATTAATACTCAAAACTGCAAATTAGTTAAGCTTCTGTTATGGAATACAAGAATGAACAACAGCTACTGAGGAAGAAAATTCAGACTGTAACTGGTCATTAGCAAAACTGCCAATAAACAGTCATAATTACAATCAATTACGTACAAATACGTTATCACCTCCATTATGTAGTTTCTATAATAAAAGTTACAGATTCAGAATTAGCAGTATATTACAAGTGATATCAGATACTAAACAGCGAAAAATTTAGGATGGCGCAGAAGTATTTTACCTGCATTTTTAGTGTTGCAAGAGCGCTGGTTTATTCCCAGCTCTCGTCCGACATGTGGTTATCGTTACAAGTTGGAGCATATACAACAAATAGTAATGGTAAGTTATATTTCGCCAAGATTTTGGCACTAGAGAAACAAACATTGTCAAACCAGCATTGCAGTTTCCAGTGAAGAATGATATTCGATACAGTCGTCAGTTTTGACCAGTGAAGTATTGTTAATGGCTGCTGTGACGTAACCTTTTGCTGCGTATTTTCAGTTTGCTCATTGGTTGCCAAAGCCAATGAATGCGAAAACGAAAAACCTTGTTATGATGACAGACTGATTTGCAGCTTACAGATCTAGGTTAGGCTGGAAGACTGTGACAGTTTGTTTGTAAGTTGGCAAAGTCAATAAATGTGATAATAAGGAAGTTTATTGCGGTGCCAGCATAGCCCGTTTGGAAATAAGCGCCACTGAGATCATGTTACAGTCGCCATCTTAAACGAAGTCTGTCGCGTCTTTCCTACGTCACTGGTGAAGCATTTTATTCTTTATGCGTAGTTTCATTGGTGCACTACATTTGATAGTAACTTTTATAGTATTCTGGAGACACATCTGTCAACATTTGAACAATTAATGGCCGTATCTGTAGATAAAAGACTTAATTAAATGTAAAAAAATACCCTCAATCAAATCTTCCAACTTGAGTTTCCCTCCATACCTGATCAGCACTCCACTCTAAAGTCAACTGCTTCACTTATATTAGTTTACTGTTAAATACAAAAACATTAATTCTGTTTAAAACTAGCTAAATTCATCTACAGTGGTTTAACTGCAGAAGAAAGTTTAGTATGACTCATGTAACTCAATACCTGGCGTGTAAAATCTTTTCATGCACACCTACACATTTGTGTACTGGTAGCTAATAAGGAATGTCTTTCTTTGTTTGCTCATTTACTGACCACAGTGGAATGTGCAATACTAAACAGACCAAAGACAGTATGAACACTGAAATAGAATATTGCTGCCCATAGATAAAAATTCACTAACCATTACTGGAAATCCAGCATAGTTGGTTGGTTAGGGGTGCACATACGTACCCAGTGCTCCCCCCCCCCCCCCCCAGCCATAGCTTTCAGGGAAAGGAATGAAATATAGTATACTCAGGTGTTTTTTCTTCAAGAAACTGATTTAAGAATAGCTGTTACACATGCTTTTAACAGGGTTGTAACTGCTAAGTTTTTATGGCTATTCGTCCTCAAAAACTTAAAAAGTACTCTGTATCCCTAGGTTCCACCCACCCACCTACAAAGTATTGTATGGACTCTCATGGTTAGTTAGTTCTTTGGTCACGTGTTCCATGGGCCATATTCACGATAAACGTTGTAATGTGTAACGTAACGACTGAGCAACATTGAGGCATTTATTTCTAATATTGTTACATGTCGACCAATAACAGATGTTTCCCAACATAAGTAATTATTTCTATTCGAGAAATTTTGTCTGGTATAGAAGGAGTCGTTGAGAAGAAACATCAGTAATCTGCATTTGAAAACTCTTCTGCTGTCTGACAGCACTTAATTTCAATGTGCAGATTCTCAAAGAGCTGCTTATAGTATATCACCTCTTTCTGTGTTAGTCAGATTCATTGAAGATAAAGCAGATCACGTTTCCTTCTGGCGTTGTACTTGTGAATGTCTCTTACTCTCAAACTCAGATGGATTTTTGACACCAAATTATAATAGTAAATGAATAAATGTGATTTGAGTGTGTGGTTAATATTCCCGACAGAAAAAGATGCCTGGAAGATCTATGTGTGTCAACCCCACAAATAATTATCATTATTTTCTGTTGTGTAAGGCATACTTTGTGTCTAAGTGAAGAGTTAACCACGATATTATTAAGACATCAGTGGGTGAAAATATGCAAAATTCTTTAACTTAAATACTTCAATACTCCAAGTTAGCAGTTATTCTTACGGTAAAAGCAGCCGAATCTCAGTGTTCTGGAAGGTCTGTTACATGGTTTTTTCCACTTCAGGTTGTCATCATTATACAACCTTATCAAATTAGGTGTTTCTGCCATGTTTATAACATCTAGTTGGTATACTAGATAAATTGGAGGTGAATCGTTTTTGACAGTACAAAAATGGGTAAGGTTTTCTTGCAAGGTTTAAAGCCAGCCATTTTCTCAAAGATATTTATTAATTTCTCTGTCAGTGCTTCTTTACTTTGCTTCACAAATTTACTTGTATTATTTAAAACAGGTGTAATTCAGCTCCTTGATTTAAAGAAACGATAGGTCATTGACTTAAGCAAAAGCAGCAGTGGGTCAATTATCGAACCCTCTAGTACTCATACTTCAGTTTTTTTCCGTGTGTATGATGTGGCGTCCCTCTTAGTATTAGGCGAAGAACCCACAGATACTTTCTGCATTCTGATTCATGTATAAAATGAAACCATTCATGTGCTAAGGTTGATGTTCCTTAAAAATTAACTTTTCTTGTAGAAGGTTAGGACTATCACAATCAGATACTTTCGATATGTTAGCGGAAATGCAAGCTGTTGACACTTCATTTTGTGCTCAATAAATGAATAAATACTTGTCTACATATAATGGCCAATTTGAAATCCAAGATATGATGGTTTAAATGTCCCATTACTACATAGGTGGACGCAAACCTGCATTATTAGAAAACTTTGTAAGAAGTAACATTGACCAGTAGTTATTGGCATCTGTGGAGTCGCCATTCTGACAGAGACATATCTGACATTGGTGTATACATCCCGACTGGGGAAAGACCCTGAATTAATTGTGCATTACATGACCAAGAACATTACTTGTTCCAGGGCCAAAAGTTTTTATTGTCTTGTTGGAGATAATATCCACCCCATATGAATTTTTACTTTTAGAAACATCATGACCTCCTTTATTTCAGTTGGGAATGTGAGATTAATCTCTGTTTCATGGAGTGTCTCCTGTGTCATATTACCAGTGTACTGTTTTGCTCTCTCTTCTGAATTACTTACACAGAGTCTCTCATTTAGTTTTAAAAATAATCATTAAAAAATCTACGTTTGAACCCCTTATACATCATCGGTTCTGTGGAACTCTATCTTCTAAGCATGCCTTTTCTAGCAGGAGCTTGTCTTGCTGTTACGGTCAGAAATGTCCAAGGGATACTGGTAACTCTCCAGAGTGCGAAGTGGGAATCTTTATTTGGGTTTATCGCTGAAAGACCTTGTGAAGTTCAGTCACACCAAAATTTGTTGGGCAGTTGATGAAATATGAGTTGGGAAGCTTTTCGATCGACTGGCTGGGCAACGCTAACTAATTACTCAGTTTATTCGCGGTGGTTGCGAGTAATTACACACTAATTCAGTAAAAAAATCAGTATCGTCATTCTTATTGTTAGTCAGTGGCACCATTGGCGAGATATGTTATAGTTTAAACTAGTATAAAGTCTACAATGGACTGTTATAGCGTGAAAGAGTGATTTGGAGAGGTAATACATCAATGAGAAACTTCAGTGGGTAAGTAGAACATATTTAAACGTTATGTTGGGAAGTTTGTCACATACAAAACCTGTTAAGTAACTGAAATGCCATTACTGTTCTCCTTCCACAATATCATGTTCCCAACTACATTTGAGGAACTTTAATATTCATAAAGACACATGTTTTCTTATAAGGCAACATGGGAAGGAAGGTTACAAGCTGTCTTTCACAATGCTCCCATTCTCTACAACAAAAATAATGTCGTCTGTTATTTGTCTGTCCCACCTATAACAGTGTTCTATGTTGATTTTTTATTTTATTGTCTCATCTGTCAATTCAGACTAGATGTACATATTCTTGGATTTTTTTGACAAATTTTCTTAATGTTTTGTACTACTGTTCGTAATTTGAAAGTATTTCTAGATTGTTAATTGTGCATGTTCGTTGCACATTGTGAAGATACTTTTATACCTGTAATGAGATGGGGTTCCTTTGATAATTTCACTGTACCGCAATGAATTCTCTTTTGAGAGAAACTACTTTTAAAAATAAATAAAAAATCGTGAAGAAACATGTTGCATTCAGAGGTGGCGTTAGGCATATTATAAACCCACCCCACTAAACATGTTTTAAGCTAACTTTAAAATGTCCATTGAATTTTCATACATCAGCCTAATTGTTTTCTTTATCTATACCTAAACTGTACATGGAGGAAAGTCATTAATGTGACCAAATGTGCATCATGATCTGACAATCCGTTTATCACAGGATAGCCATGTGTTCTTTAACTTCCACGTGTTGTGTGAATACAATATTTACACGGATACTGCTATCTTGAACAACTTGGATAAGAAAATTTGTGACAGTAAATTTCAGTGGCTAAGAGTACCTCCAGATTTCTTTAACGGTCAGATTCCTTCAAGATGATTACATTAAAATCGCCATAAATTAAAAGTCCCTTCGTTCTCTCTAACAAAGAGCACAATAATCCAGATTTGTTTCATGAAAATTTCCCAGTTAACCAGTGAGGACCTACATACCGAAAGAATAAAAAAATCTTACATTTCTCAATATAAACACAGAAATACTGTTTTCTATATCCTAATCTATAAAGAAATTTACTCATTTCTGTAATTTTGTATTTGCATTTTACATTGTGAATGTGACAACATTTCCTTTGTCTGCATGGGATCAACATCAATATGTAGTTAATTTAAAACTTCTTACATTAAGTTTTTTACATTAAGTTTCCCCCTCCCCCATGAACCATGGACCTTGCCGTTGGTGGGGAGGCTTGCGTGCCTCAGCGATACAGATAGCCGTACCGTAGGTACAACCACAACGGAGGGGTATCTGTTGAGAGGCCAGACAAACGTGTGGTTCCTGAAGAGGGGCAGCAGCCTTTTCAGTAGTTGCAAGGGCAACAGTCTAGATGATTGACTGATCTGGCCTTGTAACAATAACCAAAACGACCTTGCTGTGCTGGTACTGCGAACGGCTGAAAGCAAGGGGAAACTACGGCCATAATTTTTCCCGAGGGCATGCAGCTTTACTGTATGATTAATTGATGATGGCGTCCTCTTGGGTAAAATATTCCGGAGGTAAAATAGTCCCCCATTCGGATCTCCGGGCGGGGACTACTCAAGAGGACATCGTTATCAGGAGAAAGAAAACTGGCGTACTACGGATCGGAGCGTGGAATGTCAGATCCCTTAATCGGGCAGGTAGGTTAGAAATTTTAAAAAGGGAAATGGATAGGTTAAAGTTAGATATAGTGGGAATTAGTGAAGTTTGGTGGCAGGAGGAACAAGACTTCTGGTCAGGTGACTACTGGCTTATAAACACATAGACAAATAGGGGTAATGCAGGAGTAGGTTTAATAATGAATAGGAAAATAGGAATGTGGGTAAGCTACTACAAACATCATAGTGAACGCATTATTGTGGCCAAGATAGATACGAAGCCCACACCTACTACAGTAGTACAAGTTTATATGCCAACTAGCTCTCCAGATGACGAAGAAATTGAAGAAATGTATGATGAAATAAAAGAAATTATTCAGATAGTGAAGGGAGACGAAAATCTAATAGTCATGGGTGACTGGAATTCGAGTGTAGGAAAAGGGAGAGAAAGAAACGTAGTAGGTGAATATGGATTGGGGGTAAGAAATGAAAGAGGAAGCCGCCTGGTAGAATTTTGCACAGAACACAACTTAATCATAGCTAACACTTGGTTTAAGAAATATGATAGAAGATTGTATACATGAAAGAACCCTGGAGATACTAAAAGGTATCAGATAGATTATATAATGGTAAGATAGAGATTTAGGAACCAGGTTTTAAATTGTAAGACATTTCCAGGGGCAGATGTGGACTCTGACCACAATCTATTGGTTATGACCTGTAGATTAAAACTGAAGAAACTGCAAAAAGGTGGGAACTTAAGGAGATGGGACCTGGATAAACTGAAAGAACCAGAGGTTACACAGAGTTTCAGGGAGAGCATAAGGGAACAATTGACAGGAATGGGGCAAAGAAATACAGTAGAAGAAGAATGGATAGCTTTGAGGACTGAATTAGTGAGGGCAGCAGAGGACCAAGTAGGTAAAAAGACAATGGCTAGTAGAAATCCTTGGGTAACAGAAGAAATACTGATTTTAATTGATGAAAGGAGAAAATATAAAAATGCAGTAAATGAAGCAGGCAAAAAGGAATACAAGCGTCTCAAAAATGAGATCGACAGGAAGTGCAAAATGGCTAAGCAGAGATGGCTAGAGGACAAATGTAAGGATGTAGAGGCTTATCTCACTACGGGTAAGATAGATACCTCCTACAGGAAAATTAAAGAGACCTTTGGAGATAAGAGAACCACTTGTATGAACATCAAGAGCTCAGATGGAAACCCAGTTCTAAGCAAAGAAGGGAAAGAAGAAAGGTGGAAGGAGTATATAGAGGGTCTATACAAGGGCGATGCACTTGAGGACAATATTATGGAAATGGAAGAGGATGTAGATGAAGATGAAATGGGAGATACGATACTGCGTGAAGAGTTTGACAGAGCACTGAAAGCCCTGAGTCGAAACAAGGCCCCCAGAGTAGACAACATTCCATTGGAACTACTGACGGCCTTGGGAGAGCCAGTCGTGACAAACTCTACCATCTGGTGAGCAAGATGTATGAAACAGGCGAAATACCCTCAGACTTAAAGAAGAATATAATAATTCCAATCCCAAAGAAAGCAGGTGTTGACAGATGTGAAAATTACCGAACAATCAGTTTAATAAGCCACAGCTGCAAAATACTAACACGAATTCTTTACAGACGAATGGAAAAACTAGTAGAAGCCGACCTCGGGGAAGATCAGTTTGGATTCCGTAGAAATACTGGAACACGTGAGGCAATACTGACCCTACGACTTATCTTAGAAGAAAGATTAAGGAAAGACAAACCTACGTTTCTAGCATTTGTATACTTAGAGAAAGCTTTTGACAATATTGACTGGAATACTCTCTTTCAAATTCTAAAGGTGGCAGGGGTAAAATACAGGGAGCGAAAGGCTATTTACAATTTGTACAGAAACCAGATGGCAATTATAAGAGTCGAGGGACATGAAAGGGAAGCAGTGGTTGGGAAGACAGGGTTGTAGTCTCTCCCCGATGTTATTCAATCTGTATATTGAGCAAGCAGTAAAGGAAACAAAAGAAAAATTCGGAGTAGGTATTAAAATCCATGGAGAAGAAATAAAAACGTTGAGGTTCGCCGATGACATTGTAATTCTGTCAGAGACAGCAAAGGACTTGGAAGAGCAGTTGAACGGAATGGATGGTGTCTTGAAGGGAGGATATAAGATGAACATCAACAAAAGCAAAACGAGGATAATGGAATGTAGTCGAATTAAGTCGGGTGATGTTGAGGGTATTAGATTAGGAAATGAGACACTTAAAGTAGTAAAGGAGTTTTGCTATTTGGGGAGCAAAATAACTGATGTTGGTCGAAGTAGAGAGGATATAAAATGTAGACTGGCAATGGCAAGGAAAGCGTTTCTGAAGAAGAGAAATTTGTTAACATCGAGTATAGATTTAAGTGTCAGAAAGTCATTTCTGAAAGTATTTGTATGGAGTGTAGCCATGTATGGAAGTGAAACATGGACGGTAAATAGTTTGGACAAGAAGAGAATAGAAGCTTTCGAAATGTGGTGCTACAGAATAATGCTGAAGATTAGATGGGTAGAGCACATAACTAATGAGGAAGTATTGAATAGGATTGGGGAGAAGAGAAGTTTGTGGCACAACTTGACCATAAGAAGGGATCGGTTGGTAGGACATGTTCTGAGGCATCAAGGGATCACCAGTTTAGTATTGGAGGGCAGCGTGGAGGGTAAAAATCGTAGGGGGAGACCAAGAGATGAATACACTAAGCAGATTCAGAAGGATGTAGGTTGCAGTAGGTATTGGGAGATGAAGAAGCTTGCACAGGATAGAGTAGCATGGAGAGCTGCATCAAACCAGTTGTAAGTAGGCTGTTTATGTTTTCTTATTGGCAACGTTACGTAGCGCTCTATATGAAAATCACTGGCTGTAGTGTGTGCAGTCTGTGGCTAGTTGGCATTGTTGTCTGCCATTGTAGTGTTGGGCAGCGGCAGCTGGATGTGAACAGCGCGTAGCGTTGCGCAGTGGGAGGTGAGCCGCCAGCAGTGGTGGATGTGGGCAGAGAGATGGCGGAGTTTTGAAATTTGTCATGAACTGCTATATATATTTGACTATTAAGGTAAATACATTGTTTGTTCTCTATTAATATCTTTCATTTGCTAACTATCCCTATCAGTAGTTAGTGCCTTCTGTAGTTTGAATCTTTTATTTAGCTGGCAGTAGTTGTGCTCCCTGTATTGCAGTAGTTCGAGTAATGAAGATTTTTGTGAGGTAAGTGATTTCTGAAAGGTGTAGTTTAATGTTACTCAGGGCCATTCTTTTGCAGGGATCTTTGATAGTCAGATTGCGTTGCGCTAAAAACATTGTGTGTCAGTTTAAGCTCAGTCCTGTATAAATTGTTCTAAGGGGACGTTTCATATGTCGACCCTTAGCCTAGGATACCTCACTGGAATCTTCTGATTTTTTCTTGTAGTTTGTGTAATTAGTGTAGCTTTTGTTTATTGCTAGCGCGTAATTATAGAGAGAATTTCCTTGGTAGTTGTGGTTTTTCATTGTTGCACACTAAAACAGTTGTGGCACGCATGTAGATTTGCACCAAGTATTTCGCAGCTGCAATTAACTAGATATTATTTTCAGTTCTATGTTAATGTGTTCTCTTATTTTTGCTCTTCAAATTGTGCTTTTCTGTGTTGTCGTGTGAAATATTGTGGCAATAATGGCGTGTGAAAAACGTAATACTAGGCTCCAAAGTAAACTGAGAAATGACAGTGAAGACGAAAGTAGTGTGTTAGCGCCACCATGTAATGAATTAACTAATGTTCAACATGGTAATTTGGTAATTGTGCATAGGTAAATGGAGCGGGCGGCAAACAATGGCGTAGGCAGTGAAACAATTAGTGAACAGGGAAGCATTATCGATCGATCGGTCGGCAACAGCTCGCCTCAGGAATCCGAAATGACAGGACACAATTTTACAAATACTGTAGATTCAGGTTTTGCGTCCTCACCGTTTTCTCAAATAAGCCAAGACACATTTTCAGCTTGTCAAAATGTTAATGTTGCCGGTGCAAATGCACTGCCGAAAAGCGAAGAGGAACAGATTCCAGACACTAATCCATTGTTATTACAACTAATGCAACAAATGGAACAAAATCAGAGACAAACACAGCAAAAGCTTCAAAAGTTAGACACAATGGAACAAAATCTTCAAAAGTTAGACACAATGGAACAATACCAGAGACAAACACGGCAACAGTTAGACACAGTGGAACAAAATCTTAAAAAGTTAGACACAATGGAACAAAATCTTCAAAAGTTAGACACCACACTTGAACAAACACGTGAAAATTTAACTACTGAGTTACATGACATTGAATCGAAATGTCAAAAAGTCTGTAATGACGTAAAAACACAAATTTGTGAGCATTTCCAACCTATTTTTTCGCATCATGAAAATGCATTACAGAATCACGAAGCAGCCATAAAAGAACTGCAAACTATTGTTCATGAAAATCATGAGACCTTGCAAGCTAAAATGGACTCAGTTGCATCTACCGATTCGGTTACACAACTTGCAAAAACTCAGGAAAACTTAAAGGACACAGTAGATACTCTGAAAATTGGTTCAGAAAGACACATGGAGGAAATTAGTTCATTATCAGAGAAAGTAGTTGAACTTCCGGATCAGCTAAATAATTTATCTACGAAGGTAGATGATAATCTGAAACCGGTAGTCTTTAATGACTCAGAAGAGTGCGAACAAATTAGGAGACTGAAGCAAAATCTGAATCAAATTAATACGCAACACCAAAGAGAAATCCGGGAAGTACAAGATCAGCTGACACAGGTAATACAATAATTACATACTTCAGAGGACACTCGCATTCCAATACGGGAAGAGGGACATAGAAATACGGAAAAGCCACAAAATAATATCACAGGGCATTTCGGTAATTATGAAAGAAATTGGCAAGATACACCGAATTTTGAGATGGAACCGCCGACACGAGGTAACAATGACCGATATGCTTCTCGCCGACACGATGATTTTGACTATAAGCTGTTCATTACTACACATAAATTCAAAACGTTTAAGAATTCTGCCAACGACATTCATCCACAAGCGTGGCTCCATCAATTCTCTCATTGTTTTCCTCCCAACTGGTCATTGGAGCACAGGTTAGAATTTATGTGCGGCTACTTGGAGAATGAACCAGCTGTAAGAATGCGATCGGTCATTCACGATTGTCACAGTGAAGGAGAATTTTACCATGCGTTCCTCTCAGCATATTGGTCACAAGCTACACAAGACCGAGTAAAACATAGCATCATGATGATGAAACACTTTGAACAATCTGAATTTTCCAGTCTTGTCAAATATTTTGAAGACATGTTGCACAAGAATCAGTACCTGTCAAACCCATACAGCCCCTCAGAACTCATCCGCATTTGCTTAATCAAATTACCTGAACATTTACGGCATATTATTTTGGCAGGACGTTGCAAAGACGACATTGAAGCTTTTCAGGGACTCTTACAAGAATTAGAAATTGACACAGACAGTCGCGGGATGCAAAAACAGGAAAACAATCACTACAGGTCACATCCGTCACAATTCCGTGACGACAGAAACAATAAATGGCCACGACAAGCCTATTCTTACAACGTGAATCGTGACCAAAAAAGACACCACCCGTATGACAACCACTGGCAGAGTAATAGTTACAGAGAAAGATCACATTTCCGTAGTAATGAATATGACAGAGACAATCATTGAAACAGACAATTTGGCAACCAGAACTATTATTATCACAGGAGACAGAATAACTTCAGACGCAACGGTCCAGCGCGCAGTTACGATTCAGGGAGAAATTCTCCACCACTTAACCGACAAGAAAGAAACTACAGGAACTACCGACATGACGACAGACGATATGATCGTAACGACAGACCTGAACTGCATCAGAACTGGCGGGATTTAAACAGAGCAGCGCAGTCTCGTCACGGTGAATTTGTAGAAGTTAGGTCTCCAAATCCCAATAACGACGTGCGCCAACAAAGAGATAGCAGACAATGACTCGCACCGCAGGCAGCCACTTGTGCCCGCTGGCTCAGGGAAAAATAACATTGACGCTAACTTTGAGCAAAATTCCAGTATTCTTTACGGACGAATAACGCATGATAATTGCATTCAAGTTGAAACTGCGTACTGAGAAGAGCAAAGGGTAAAAGATTGCACCACATTTCACATGTAAAACCGTTTATTGAAAAATAATCTGCTTTTTAACTTTGTCTTTGCCATAAAACGTTACGCTTCACATTTCTAGTATGCATTGTCACACTTAGAAACTGTTATCATGCAACTATGTTTTGAAGTTCAATATCCACTCAAGAACCAAGAGAACTTATTTAAACAGAAATTACGACTGCATTGTTATTGCGAACAGACGACACAGTGTTATTGTGTGTGTACATTCTTGCTTGTTAGTTGCACGATTACGTAACGACTATAAGGCTCACATACTTAGAGCATTTACCAGTACTGCTAATGAGATTCTAATGAAACATTTTGGTTTACTTGAAAATACATTCCGGATTTAAAGTACTTTCTGAGAGATACCAGATGACACAGTGGTTAGTTTATGTGACAGCTACACGATTATATCACGACGTTACTAATGAGTGACAATTTACAATGTTGCTTTTGCGGTGTATCCGTTTTATATCTGCACAGTTTTTTTGGTTTTTGAATCCTTCTGGAAAGCAAAACATGTTTTAGTAGTAACTTTTGTGGTATAGCTACAATGAGACAGCCTTTTCCATAGCACAACAATACGTTACAGCACAGTAATTTCTTCATCACAACAATAAGCGTAATAACTAAGAAATCTATACGCAAAGCATTTCACTTTTGTTTATCATGAGGTATGTACATTGGCTTCTGCTGAACTTAGCTTTCGGAAGACGATAACTACGACACTCCCACAGAGATTATCTTACAACAAGATGCACATTTAGCGCTACAGGACACGCATTTGAGTGATTAATTATGTACTTAAATCATATATTTTTAAAGATATTTGAAGTACAATGATACAAAGGTTTTCCGTAATACATTTCATTCCATTCTTGTAATCTGTAACACCTGAGGGTATAATTACATTAATCCTCAGGGGGGTACACGCTTACTTTGTGTACCATGTGTTTGGCAAGCACAAGGAGCCCTAGCTAATATGGTATTTGCTTACACAACTTTACACATCGGTACCATATTTCTCTAACACAAATTACACAGCTATCTGATCATTTAACTGAGAGAGACAAACTTTTTTATTACGTCAGTGACAGATGTTTCGTGATTACACCGTTGGATAACTTCACACTTACGAAATTGTATTTTGTCTGTACTTTGTGAACTGTTCATATTTTTTCAGAACCGTTGTGATACTATGAGAGCTTTGAATGATGTATTTGGTATGAGATCATGATTTTTAAAGTACTTTTGAGGTAGATGACACTGTTGAAATGAGCAGAGAATTTTGTTTAGGTTTTGAAATTATTGCAGAAATCTACGACGTTTTTGAGATTTGACTGAGGTGTTATGATGTTATTATTACGACGACGATTTGTATTATGCTGTTGAGGTATGTTTATGTCAATAAGATGATGCTACCATATATGAGGAATGTGATTACGTGTTTATATGTATATGAATAATGAATAGAAGTTAGGGACTTGACTTGTGAAAAAGGATGTTGGAAACCAAGAATCGTACTTTAAGAGTTATGAAATGTGTGTAAATGCGTGAATGTATCACAATGCCGGCGAAAATTTTTTTGGACACTGTTATATTCATAAGATTTTGTTTCTGCACATTTGCAACGTAAATTCTTGACCTGTGAAATATTTTTATATGAGACTGTCACTGTAGCAGAAACTGCTGTTGTAAATATTTCCGTAAGAAAGTTAAGTGACCACCTGCACGTAAGTCGTGGGCACACAGCTGTGTCAGACACCTGGAGAACAAGCCTTTTCAGATGCTCAGGTAAAAAAGAAAAAAAAAAGGGAGGCCATTATCCTCGCTTTTGACATACTTTTGTAGAAAGCACCGCAAACACGACACGCTTACATCTGCACACCTGATTATGACAAGCGTCTTTCTCTAGATTTGGGGGAATTTTTACTGCATTATGAAATGCCATATGGCTAATGAATGATGTTTCATGCCGTCCTTTGTACATATTTGCTCATTTCCTTTAATATCTAGTTCGTAGCTGCACTGCAGCATTGGTTAAAATAAAATTTAATATATGTACTAATATAGTTATTTTATGCCTACAGATCCAGTCAATATGAAATTCATGTACTTCAAAAAAACCGAAGGAGCACAAAAACATATCACAGGAATTGCATACAGAATTTTCGTTTCAAGTACTTGGTAATTTTTTTGTGGAATTAGTTTTTATGGTGCACCACTTTAATTACATAGACATTAAGATGTGAATAGACATTTCCCTTTTCTGCATTGTTGTTTTTACTGTAATATTTTTTTTGCTTGAGCTATTTCATGTTTAGATATAAGTTGCTGCTGCTGTTTGCAGGCATAATGCTACTGAATTTTAAATTGTGTTACTCTGTTAAGCTAGTTTTACTATTGATTTATTTTTATTGTTGCTGCACATTGGCTCATATTATTTGTAATGTTGCATTGCTTGGTAATTTAGATTTACTGTAGCTTGCTTTGCAATTTTCTATTTTTTTTTGTCCTTGCTGTTTGTGTTAATTATTTTATGCTGCTGCATTGCCTCGTCCCTTAGTTTAGCATCTGAGCTCAGTAGTTTTAAGTTAGCTTAAGAGGGGTAGACTATATAAGAAACTAACTATGATGACTTGGAAGAAATGTATTGAGAAGCTATATGAAAATGGTTTGGGCAAAAAACAAAAAAAAAGGATACTGTACAGTGGAGAAAAACTATTTTTGACAGAGGATGTGAACAGAATACAGAAGGCAGGCTTAGATAGGACTTTTGGGAATAATGATGAATGAAGGGAGATCTCCAAGAACCAAAGAAAGTTTTGTTTGCAAAATACTGCAATGAAACAAACCCTGTCCTTTCCTTTTGTGTTATCCCACTATGTTTTTATGTACCCTTGTGTATTTATTTTTTTCCTGTCTCTGTGTAGTTTAATATAATTTTTTCTTCTTCTAATACTAAGCTACATTCACTATGATGAGGAATACTGTTATCCTCAAATATAATTGGCATTAATAATATGTTATTTACCTTGTGAAGATGTTTAGACATTATTTATTCTGTTTTGTTTTAATGCTCATGTGTAAAGTTGATGTTTCAAAAGTTATTCTGATCGTTTATGTATTTACTTATGTCATAATTCCTGTAACACTGATGTATATGATTATTTCTATTCTGTTGTAAAGCCTGTACTACAAATGTTATCTGTATTGTTATGTTCTTTAATGATGTATTCTGTAACTTTGTAATTGTATTCTTATGTTATAAAATTGTAATTGACATCAGTTCATCATATTATTAACTTGTAAGTTCCATTTCACTGCACACGTTTCTGTTGGTCATAGTATATGGACAATATGTGAGAAGTAGGGACTGTTAGTGTTTTCACGTATGTTAATTCAGCAAGGGACTGGATAACAGCATTGCTGGTTCTAAGGACAATTCCAAAATTTTTGTGAGTGCACAAGTGGTGGTTATGGACTTGCTCTATTATCCGCAAGACTCTTCAATGGTGATTGTGCACCTGCACAGTCGCAACGAATGGCTGCTAGCCATCTCTACAAGGACTACAGTGGGCCTGTCCACACTTTCTACAAGGACTACAGTGGGTCTGCATCTTTGATGACTCACCGATACCATTATTTCTACAAGGACTACAGTGGGTCTGCGCCCCTGGTGGCCCACCAATACTGTAATCTCTACCAGGACTACAGTGGGTCTACACCTCTGGTGGCCCGCCAATACCGTCACCTCTACCAGGACTACAGTGGGCCTGTCCACAATTTCTACAAGGACTGCAGTGGGTCTGCACCTCTGGTGGCCCACCAATACCGTAATCTCTACCAGGACTACAGTGGGTCTACTTTGTGATGACCTACCTACCAATCTTCTTCAAAACGTCGAATGACTCTGCTGTGGGTTTGCTCTGTTGTGGCCCATTACCTGTCTGCATGTCAAGAGTCAGCACAGTCTTTCCGTTGGAAGGACAACACTACTTCTTCACGACTGCATGGAAATCCACTACTTCCGTGTGCATTGTCTTTTACTGCTCAGACTTTGAAAAAACAAACTGCAGGTTTATTCTTATGATGAATGATCAGGACTGTCTTTATGGACTGTGAGAAAATTTTAGCTTTTGACCAACATTGTATAAATAAGTGTGTGCATTTGATATCTTTGTTATTGTAATTATGAAAAATTTTTTCAAATCATTATTGGCCACTGCCCAAAAATATTTTGTAAAATTTTTTGTGGGGAGCGTGGGGGCTATGTAAGTAGGCTGTTTATGTTTTCTTATTGGCAATGTTACGTAGCGCTCTATATGAAAATCACTGGCTGTGCTGTGTGCAGTCTGTGGCTAGTTTGCATTGTTGTCTGCCATTGTAGTGTTGGGCAGCGGCAGCTGGATGTGAACAGCGCGTAGCGTTGCGCAGTGGGAGGTGAGCCGCCAGCAGTGGTGGATGTGGGCTGAGAGATGGCGGAGTTTTGAAATCTGTCATGAACTGCTATATATATTATGACTATTAAAGTAAATACATTGTTTGTTCTCTATTAATATCTTTCATTTGCTAACTATCCCTATCAGTAGTCAGTGCCTTCCGTAGTTTGAATCTTTTATTTAGCTGGCAGTAGTGGTGCTCCCTGTATTGCAGTAGTTCGAGTAATGAAGATATTTGTGAGGTAATTGATTTCTGAAAGGTGTAGTTTAATGTTACTCAGGGCCATTCTTTTGCAGGGATCTTTGATAGTCAGATTGCGTTGCGCTAAAAACATTGTGTGTCAGTTTAAGCTCAGTCCTGTATAAATTGTTCTAAGGGGACGTTTCACAGTCTCCTGACTGAAGACCACAACAACAACAACACATTAAGTTTTACAGTTGCACGGTGTTCAGATAGATAAACGGCATCATTTTCTTTCTTGCTACTAAGATCATTTGAACAAATTAATAACGCATTAATTAATTTTTTTTCACCCCCTAATATTCTGGTGAAGAAAGTTGATTTCATATTCCCATCTATTTTTATGAAATGAGTTGGTAATCTTTGCCAGTTTGATTTTCTTCGATACTATCTGTGTGAATTCGTAATTTGGTCTAAAGAAGGTGTCTCACCTTGATCTCATTAACCACAGGGATTTGATATTGCATATGTGATGTCTGAAATGGCAGAACTAATTCTTTGCTTATAGTTCAACAAGTTGCTTAAAAGCTACATCTGTCTCTTAATAATGTTAATTTCTCCAAATTTGCATATAAATTATATTTTAGCGTAAATGCACGGATTTTGATACTGTTGGACGTCTTCGTCCTCCGAGATGCAATCTCCAATTGCTTTTCCTGTCATGAGATGCAAGGTTGGGAAGTGGTGTATCGTAGAGACGAATGAACATTCCCACTAAATCATTCAAATATGCCCAAATTAAATCCCAAATATTTTCTCCCAGATGTCTGTGGATATAAGAAACACGTATTCCCTACAAAATCCATCGACGAATGATAAATCAAAAACATAATTGACAAATTCTCTAACCGCAGCTAGGAAAGTAAAAAGGATTTCACGTGTTGGCAAAGTCATTCTTTACGTTTTACTGGGGGTTTCCTGGTGCTATGTTCACATGCGTCGCCATCAGGGCAGATCCATCAACAGAGAGTATTAGGATTTACTTTTGCACGAACTGACACATGTTATTTATGGTTAAATGTTCACATACAGCGAATAAAGAAATTGTTGTCTCTTTTGACGTCAGTGCATGTTCACATTCTTCCTGCTTCACTTTGAAGATCTTCACTATCTTCCTTATTGGCTAGATTTGGCTCCCAGCGGTTACAGTTCACTACCATTATTTAAGAAATAATTTGATTTATACACATTCATATTGAATACTGAGGCTAAAGCTGATACACACGCAAAATTGGACAAATCTTATGACGTAGTAGATAGAGGGGCGTGGCAGACCGGTACAAGTTAATCCGTTTCACTGATCTGAATTGTCAAAAAATGATTATCACCTCGTAATTTACAAAAATTTATGTTTTTAATTGTTAGCTTTAAGTTAAATAAGAAACTGTTCTGTTAAGTTTTATACACCCCAGCACGACTTCAGGGTGAAAATACTATAAAGCCTACGGCAAAGGAAACCAGTGGCGAGGTTCTTCGCAGTGAGGTACAGAGACATCCATATAGGAGCAGCCAAGTTGGATGGGCCGAAGTGATTGGCAGATTTGAGTCTAGTAGCTGCAGTGCTTGGCGATAGTAGGTGTATTATTACAGTACAGTGGACATGTAATGCAGGATGGCAACAGCAGTAAGAGCAGTTCTAAAAAAGAGAAATTAGTTAACTTGTAACATATATTTAATTGTTATAAAGTATTTTCTGAAAGCAAAAGACATATCGGGTGGCATCAGGGACCGTTAAATTGCTAATGATGGGGCACAGAGTCTTGGCGACAGTCAGCACCTTCAAGTGGGTGCAGTCTGCAGCAGTTACGCAGAGCCGAAGATGTCCGCAGAGCATAGAATGTCCTGGAGACTTTACTGAACCAGGCTGCAGTCTGTAGACCTAGGTACAGCACTAAGGAAAATGAATGCACTGCAAATACAGTTCGTGTATTTCAGTAAGTGTTTCGTAGGAGAAAATACGTTAGCATCAACAAAGGCAGTGCTTTTGCTACTGTTTAGATATGAAGAACAATACCACATCAATATGCCGCACCTTAACTTCAGTTTCATATCGCTATTGACATTTAAGAACATACTCGAGTACTTAGACTATGATGGAAAACAACTTTCCTACTTACGTAAGTATGTAGTAGTCATTGTATATACTCTCAGCTCAGGATTATCAACACTTGCTCTAAGCTCCGAAAGGGGTTCCTATCAGTGGTCCACACTTCCTGTACTGTTTTGCAAAAAATGTGACCTAGTAGCGAACAGCGTTTTACATCCACCAAATCAGTAAACAACACTTGTGCCGTTCATACGAATGTAAAGAATGTATCTACATTCAAACGCCCTGGATACACATTTGATGTTCTGCGTTCTAGCACAAATCTACTTTTATTTAATCTAAATTTCGTAACAGCAACTTTGCCTTATAGCAGCTCAACTGTCCACTCATCGACTGAAGCAGGAGTGTTTAGTAAGCTGCAAGTACGTAGCTGCACTTGTAAATAAAAAGAATATTCGTTACGGTTAAATGTCTTAATGAATTATGTAATGTCAACCGAACTTTGTTTTCGTATTCTATAAAGCAACACGCAGCGGTAATCAGGACATTGAAATGTAACAAGATACGACATGAAGTATTTGAAACCAAATACAGTGTGTATCAAAAAGAATCATCCGATTTTTAATGGTAGAATTTTGCACAGAGCACAACTTAATCATAGCTAACACTTGGTTTAAGAATCATGATAGAAGGTTGTATACATGGAAGAACCCTGGAGACACTAAAAGGTATCAGATAGATTATATAATGGTAAGACAGAGATTTAGGAACCAGGTTTTAATTTGTAAGACATTTCCAGGGGCAGATGTGGACTCTGACCACAATCTATTGGTTATGACCTGTAGATTAAAACTGAAGAAACTGCAAAAAGGTGGGAACTTAAGGAGATGGGACCTGGATAAACTGAAAGAACCAGAAGTTGTACAGAGTTTCAGGGAGAGCATAAGGGAACAATTGACAGGAATGGGGGAAAGAAATACAGTAGAAGAAGAATGCGTAGCTTTGAGGGATGAAGTAGTGAAGGCAGCAGAAGATCAAGTAGGTAAAAAGACGAGGGCTAGTAGAAATCCTTGGGCAACAGAAGAAATATTGAATTTAATTGATGAAAGGAGAATATATAAAAATGCAGTAAATGAAGCAGGCAAAAAGGAATACAAACGTCTCAAAAATGAGATCGACAGGAAGTGCAAAATGGCTAAGCCAGGGATGGCTAGAGGACAAATGTAAGGATGTAGAAGCGTATCTCACTAGGGGTAAGATAGATACTGCCTACAGGAAAATTAAAGAG
Source organism: Schistocerca cancellata (assembly GCF_023864275.1). Lineage (NCBI taxonomy): Eukaryota > Metazoa > Arthropoda > Insecta > Orthoptera > Acrididae > Schistocerca > Schistocerca cancellata. Next base: position 983,983,116 of record NC_064627.1, read on the forward strand.
ACCTTTGGAGATAAGAGAACCACTTGTATGAACATCAAGAGCTCAGATGCAAACCCAGTTCTAAACAAAGAAGGGAAAGCAGAAAGGTGGAAGGAGTATATCGAGGGTGCATACAAGGGCGATGCACTTGAGGACAATATTATGGAAATGGAAGAGGATGTAGATGAAGATGAAATGGGAGATACGATACTGCGTGAAGAGTTTGACAGAGCACTGAAAGCCCTGAGTCGAAACAAGGCCCCCAGAGTAGACAACATTCCATTGGAACTGCTGGCGGCCTTGGGAGACCCAATCCTGACAAAACTCTACCATCTGGTGAGCAAGATGTATGAAACAGGCGAAATACCCTCAGACTTCAAGAAGAATATAATAGTTCCAATCCCAAAGAAAGCAGGTGTTGACAGATGTGAAAATTACCGAACAATCAGTTTAATAAGCCACAGCTGCAAAATACTAACACGAATCCTTTACAGACGAATGGAAAAACTAATAGAAGCCGACCTCGGGGAAGATCAGTTTGGATTCCGTAGAAATACTGGAACACGTGAGGCAATAGTGACCTTACGACTTATCTTAGAAGAAAGATTAAGGAAAGGCAAACCTACGTTTCTAGCATTTGTAGACTTAGAGAATGCTTTTGACAATGTTGACTGGAATACTCTCTTTCAAATTCTAAAAGTGGCAGGGGTAAAATACAGGGAGCGAAAGGCTATTTACAATTTGTACAGAAACCAGATGGCAGTTATAAGAGTCGAGGGACATGAAAGGGAAGTAGTGGTTGGGAAGACAGGGTTGTAGTCTCTCCCCGATGTTATTCAATCTGTATATTGAGCAAGCAGTAAAGGAAACAAAAGAAAAATTCGGAGTAGGTATTAAAATCCATGGAGAAGAAATAAAAACGTTGAGGTTCGCAGATGACATTGTAATTCTGTCAGAGACAGCAAAGGACTTGGAAGAGCAGTTGAACGGAGTGGATGGTGTCTTGAAGGGAGGATATAAGATGAACATCAACAAAAGCAAAACGAGGATAATGGAATGTAGTCGAATTAAGTCGGGTGATGTTGAGGGTATTAGATTAGGAAATGAGACACTTAAAGTAGTAAAGGAGTTTTGCTATTTGGGGAGCAAAATAACTGATGTTGGTCGAAGTAGAGAGGATATAAAATGTAGACTGGCAATGGCAAGGAAAGCGTTTCTGAAGAAGAGAAATTTGTTAACATCGAGTATAGATTTAAGTGTCAGGAAGTCGTTTCTGAAAGTATTTGTATGGAGTGTAGCCAAGTATGGAAGTGAAACATGGACGGTAAATAGTTTGGACAAGAAGAGAATAGAAGCTTTCGAAATGTGGTGCTACAGAATAATGCTGAAGATTAGATGGGTAGATCACATAACTAATGAGGAAGTATTGAATAGGATTGGGGAGAAGAGAAGTTTGTGGCACAACTTGACCAGAAGAAGGGATCGGTTGGTAGGACATGTTCTGAGGCATCAAGGGATCACCAGTTTAGTATTTGAGGGCAGCGTGGAGGGTAAAAATCGTAGGGGGAGACCAAGAGATGAATACACTAAGCAGATTCAGAAGGATGTAGGTTGCAGTAGGTACTGGGAGATGAAGAAGCTTGCGCAGGATAGAGTAGCATGGAGAGCTGCATCAAACCAGTCTCTGGACTGAAGACCACAACAACAACAACAACAGACGTAATGCGAACTTTCTGGTATAATATCTTTGTCTTAATACATTTTCCCTTGCGAGCTGTTTTAAAAATTTCATTTGCATTAACTTAATCTCATATACAGCCAATCATGGTAACTTTTTACCAGTTAGGCTATCTTTGTACCACTTGCAATTTCTGTCTCAAATGGCTGGTGTTTCACGAACTGACATTTAGAACAAAACAATGTCAGTATGTTAGAGACCAGCCGATTGAAACCAAAACTGTAAATGGTATAAAGATAGCCTGACTGGTAAAAAGTTACCCTGACTGACAGTAAAGCCCTTTTTTCATTCTTTGGGGATTAAAATAGTATGGTTTGGGGACAACTATTCTCTTTTTTTAAATAACAGTCGAGCCTTCTTTACTTCCTTTACACTCACCATAAGTTATTTAAGCTTCCACACATCTAAGAAATCGACGATAGTGGAGGAGTGCCGCCAGGACGGCTTTAGGGCCTGTATTTATATAATCAAAGTAAAATAAAGGCCTCTCCAGGTACTGGCAAATCGTTACCCACAATTCTTACATAAGTGAATGGATCACTCGCCACGTAGGCAAACGAAAGTAATGACAATGCAGCAATGTGCCTGTAGAAATGATCCCAAGGGAAGTTACGGGAAAGATATTGACAGTGTACGGCAATCAACACTGTACGATCGATTAACGGTTGCCTATACACACACACACACACACACACACACACACACACGCACACGCAAACAGATGGCAATTGCGGCTGAGAACTCCGTCCCAGAAAACATTCAGTTCTTCAGCTGTCCCAGGTATTGTTTCTGTAATTTGTAAACGGTGACAGTGAAAGTTATTTTTAGTTATTTAGTGCTGGTCTCCACAGTGAAGATAACAAGAAAACTAGAAAAAGTAGGTGAAACATATTGCGAAAAAGCACACACACAATCCTCGACACTGAATTATTTAATGTTACGCACAACCATAACATTCCCAGTCGTAAAATTTCGACGTAAATAACTGTTCTACGTAAGTTTTGTATGCATGCATATGACAAAAATTGAATGAAAAGATCTGCACTAAAGGAGCATAAAACACAGGAAAACCACAGCATGTGGTAAAACAGTAACATACTAAACTTTGTCTGTCTTTCATATTTGTAAACCATTGTATTAAAAACTCAAATTTATATGTGTACATGTAGTAAAGCGCATTTTTCCTCGTTTACAAAAACTTCAGCGAGACATGTCAGGGAAGCGAAAGAAAAGATGTGGGTTTTCTTCTAGGCGATCCCTGTCCCAAAACAAACCTATTTTTAAGTAAAAACGGACAGAAAAGCTTCAGCTTCAGGATGATAATTAATACACTCATGTTCAGAAAAAAAACGGAAAGCCGTGAAACCGATAGAACGATCATTTTCACAGGACGTGTACATTAGTATGTCCTGAAGAAATAATGAGCACTCGGGAAATATCGGCCCTCAGGTTCACGGTCAATCTCGATATCGCGTCGCAACACCATTTACCAGTAAAATGTGCCTGTCGCTCTTGTTGTCGCTATAAACTGAATATAATACACTGAATAGCCAAAGAGACTGGTACACATGCCTAATTTCGTGTAGGGCCCAAGCAAGCTCGCAGAAGTGCAGCAACACGAAGTGGCATGGACTCGACTAATGTCTGAAGTAGTGCTGGAGAGAATTGACACCATGAATCCTGCAGGGCTGTCCATAAATATGTAAGAGTACGAGGGGATGGAGATTTCTTCTGAACAGCACGCTGCAAGGCATCCCGGATATGCTCAATAATGTTCGTTACTGGGGAGTTTCGTGGCCAGTGGAAGTGTTTAAACTCAGAAGAGTGTCCTGGAGGTAGTTCTCGACGTTTGGGGTGTCGCATTTTCCCGCTGGAATTGCCCAAGTCCGTTGGACACGAATGAATACAGGTGATCAGACAGTATGCTTACGTACGTCTCACCGGTGAGAGTTTGGTCTAGACGTATCAGGGGTCACATATCACTCCAACTGCAGACGCCCCACACCATTACGGAGCCTCCAGCAGCTTGAAAATTCCCCTGCTGACTTGCAGGGTCCTTGGATTCAAGAGGCTGTCTCCGTACACTCCTATCCTCTCGATACAATTTTAAACGAGTTTCGTCCGACCAGGCGACATGATTCCAGTCATTAACAGTCCAATGTTAGTGTTATCGGGCCCAGGCGAGGCGTAAAGCTTTGTGTCGTGTAGTCATCAAGGGCACATGAGTGGAAATTCGGCTCCGAAAGCCCATATGGATGATGTTTCGCTGAATGGTTCACACGCTTACACTTATCGATGGCCCAGCATTGAAATCTGTACCAATTTTCGGAAGGGTTGCACTTCTGTCACGTTGAACGATTCTCTTCAATCGTCGTTGGTCTCGTTCTTGCAGGATCTATTTCCGGCCGGAACGATGACGGAGATTTGATGTTTTACGGATTTCTGATATTCACGGTACACTCGTGAAATGGACGTACGGTAAATCCCCACGTTATCGCTACCTCGGAGATGCTGTGTCCCATCGCTCGCGCGCCGACTTAAACACCATGTTCAAACTCGCTTGATAACCTGCCATTGTAGCAGCAGTAACCGCTCTAATATCTGTGCAAGACGCGTGTTGCCAACCGTAGTGTCATATTCTGCCTGTCTGCATACCTCTGTATTTGAACATGCGTGCCTGTTACGTTTATTTGATGATTCAGCGTAGATCAGTGCTACTTGAGCAGACCGTGCAGCGTGCCTCGCAGACGTATGCGCGAACCCCACAGTCAGATCAAAGAGTTTGATAGAGGGCGCGTTATTGGCATGAGAGAATGTCATGCATCCTTCCGGGAAATTGCTGCTTGTGTGGCACGAAGTCTTCAGGCAGTGCAATGGGTGGGCAGTAGAACACAACGAGATAGATCTACATATACATCTACATGGATACTTTGCAAATCACGTTTAAGTGCCTGGCAGAGGTTTCATCGAAACACCTCCACAGATTTCTATTATTCCAATCTTGTATAGCGAGCGGAAAGAACGAACACCTATATCTTTCCGTACGAGTTCTGATTTCCCTTATTTTATCGTGGTGATAATTTCTTCCTATGTAGGTCGGTGACAGAAAAATATTTTCGCATTCGGAGGAGAAAGTTGGTGACTGGAATTTCGTGGGAAGATTCCGTCGCAACGAAAAAAGCCTTTCTTTTAATGATGTCTAGCCCAAATCCTGTATCATTTCAGTGACACTCTCTTCCATATTTCGCGAGAATACAAAACGTACTGCCCTTCTTTGAACTTTTTCCATGTACTCTGTCAGTCCTATCTGGTAAGGATCCGACACCGTGCAGCAGTATTCTAAAAGCGGACGGACAAGCCTAGTGTAGGCAGTCTCCTTAGTAGCTCTGTTACATTTTCTAAGTGTCCTGCGAATAGGATGTAGTCTTTGGTTAGTCTTCCCTACAACATTTTCTGCGTGTTCCCTCCAATTAAGTTGTTCGTAATTGTAATTCCTAGGTATTTAGTTGATTTACCGTCTAACCGCTACATCCATGTGTTCCCTTTTCTCGTGTGTGTTGTGAACACTTAACAAGTAAATGAAATTCATAATACACTCCTGGAAATTGAAATAAGAACACCGTGAATTCATTGTCCCAGGAAGGGGAAACTTTATTGACACACTCCTGGGGTCAGATACATCACATGATCACACTGACAGAACCACAGGCACATAGACACAGGCAACAGAGCATGCACAATGTCGGCACTAGTACAGTGTATATCCACCTTTCGCAGCAATGCAGGCTGCTATTCTCCCATGGAGACGATCGTAGAGATGCTGGATGTAGTCCTGTGGAACGGCTTGCCATGCCATTTCCACCTGGCGCCTCAGTTGGACCAGCGTTCGTGCTGGACGTGCAGACCGCGTGAGACGACGCTTCATCCAGTCCCAAACATGCTCAATGGGGGACAGATCCGGAGATCTTGCTGGCCAGGGTAGTTGACTTACACCTTCTAGAGCACGTTAGGTGGCACGGGATACATGCGGACGTGCATTGTCCTGTTGGAACAGCAAGTTCCCTTGCCGGTCTAGGAATGGTAGAACGGAGGGTTCGATGACGGTTTGGATGTACCGTGCACTATTCAGTGTCCCCTCGACGATCACCAGTGGTGTACGGCCAGTGTAGGAGATCGCTCCCCACACCATGATGCCGGGTGTTGGCCCTGTGTGCCTCGGTCGTATGCAGTCCTGATTGTGGCGCTCACCTGCACGGCGCCAAACACGCATACGACCATCATTGGCACCTAGGCAGAAGCGACTCTCATCGCTGAAGACGACACGTCTCCATTCGTCCCTCCATTCACGCCTGTCGCGACACCACTGGAGGCGGGCTGCACGATGTTGGGGCGTGAGCGGAAGACGGTCTAACGGTGTGCGGGACCGTAGCCCAGCTTCATGGAGACGGTTGCGAATGCTCCTCGCCGATACCCCAGGAGCAACAGTGTCCCTAATTTGCTGGAAAGTGGCGGTGCGGTCCCCTACGGCACTGCGTAGGATCCTACGGTCTTGGCGTGCATCCGTGCGTCGCTGCGGTCCGGTCCCAGGTCGACGGGCACGTGCACCTTCCGCCGACCACTGGCGACAACATCGATGTACTGTGGAGACCTCACGCCCCACGTGTTGAGCAATTCGGCGGTACGTCCACCCGGCCTCCCGCATGCCCACTATACGCCCTCGCTCAAAGTCCGTCAACTGCACATACGGTTCACGTCCACGCTGTCGCGGCATGCTACCAGTGTTAAAGACTGCGATGGAGCTCCGTATGCCACGGCAAACAGGCTGACACTGACGGCGGCGGTGCACAAATGCTGCGCAGCTAGCGCCATTCGACGGCCAACACCGCGGTTCCTGGTGTGTCCGCTGTGCCGTGCGTGTGATCATTGCTTGTACAGCCCTCTCGCAGTCCGGAGCAAGTATGGTGGGTCTGACACACCGGTGTCAATGTGTTCTTTTTTCCATTTCGAGGAGTGTAGAAGCAATTTTTTGTGTGACCCGCTTCATGACAGAATTCGAACTTTTGATGTGTACGTAATTAATCGAAAGCAGCATAAATTTCGTTCTAAACAGATCATCTTGTACTGTTATTACGAAAATATAAGATGCTGCAAAGAAACATTGCAACTGCCTCCAAACGGAAAGAGCAGAAAAACTGTTACTCGATATCTAGAGATCGTTGTTCAACATTCACTTTACCCAAGTACCAATGTGAAGTTTATCTGTTCTCGATATTTGTTATGAATGATTTTGATATACTAAGATTAAGAAATAACTTCTTCTCTGACACAGTTATTGATAAAAAGGTAGATAAGAAACATACTAAGGTCAATAGCCACCTCACCGCAGTCTGGTGGACTACCTCCCTCGTCGTTATCGACAGTTCTACAGTAGATGCAACTATAACAATGGGCTGTCTGTAGAAAGGCCAGACTAGTATATGATTCCTGATGAGGTGGCGTCTCTTCAGCAGTTGCAGAAGATACCATCTGGTAACTGATCTGACTTTATAACATAAGCCAACATGGCTACGCTATACTCCTAATGTGATCAAACGAAACTAAGGGGAAATTACAGCCACTATGTTTTCCGAGGATACCCAGCTATACTGCATGGTTTAATGGAGACGAAATCCTCTTGGATAAAACACCACAAAGATAAAATAGTCCCCCATTCACATCTCCTGGCAGAAACTTTTGGGGAAGTAGAAAACTGATGTTCTTCGGGTCGGGGCATGTAACGTTAGATCTCTTAGCTGATTAGGGAAGTTATAGAACTTAAAAGAGAAGGGGGAAGGTCGAAATTAGATGTGCAGTTTGGTGGCGAGAAGAATAGAATTTATGATCTAGTACGATGTCAAACACGGATAGGCGTAATAACGAATAAGAAAATAGGGACGCAAGTGACCTGCCGCGAATCATAGCAAACGCATTATCGTAGCCAAGACATATATGCACCAACATCCACTACGTTAGTGAAACTTTATTTTTCTACTAAATCAATAGACTGGGGGAACGAGGGAAAGCCACTTGGTAGAATTTTGCACAGAGTGCAATTTATCAGTGCAAACACTTGTTCTTTGGTTGATGAAAGAAGGCTGAATACGTGTAAGAAATCAGGAAACACAAGAAGGTTCCAGGTATGTAATCTGATGGGCAAGCAGAGATTTAGAAACCAGATTTTAAACGGCGTAACATCTCCATGGCTGATAAGGACTCTGATCGATGTTTATTGGCTATTAATCGCAGATTAAAACTGAAGGAGTTGCAGAAAAGTAAGAAATTGTGTAAATACGACTTTTAGAATTCCATAGACGTAATGGTTGAGGACTGTTCCAAGTGGACGATTAGATAAAGATTGTCTGATGCCGCTATAGGAAAATTGAAGAGATTTTGTATAAACGAGAAGTAGCTGTACCAATATCATGAGCTCTGGTGGAAAGACAGTACTAAGTAAACAAGAGAAAGTCGATAGGATTAGCAGAAGAACTGTGGAAAGGAAACAAACTTCAAGGGCGACAGTATTAAGGAAAGGGAAAGGAAGTAAATGAAAACGAGAAGGGGATGCGATACTGTTAACTGAATTTTACAGAGCACCAGAAAACATAGGACGAAACAAAGCCCCTGGAGCACATGACAGGCCCTCAGAATTATTAATATGTTTGACCAAATTAGCAGTGATGGAAGTTTTCAACCTAGTGTGCAAGATACATGGTACAGTCGAAATCATCTCAGACCTCAAGAAGATGGTAGTAATTCTAGTTTCAATAAAAGGCAAGTGCTCACGAATGTGAATTTTACTGAACCAGTGGTTTAATAATTCATGTTGGTGAAATACAAGCATGAATTATTTACAGGAAAGTGGAAAGACAGGAAGAAACCGACCTGAGGTAAGATACATTTGAGTTTCGGTGAAATGGAAGAAAATTTTAAACAATATTGATCCTACGGCTTTTCTTGGAAGATTGACTGAAGAAGGGTAACGTACGCTTGTAGTATTTGTATATTAAGAGAACACTTTCAAAATACTGATTGGAATGCACTATTTCAAATTCTGAGCGTAACAAGGATAAAATTCACAAAGCGAAAAGTTATTTACAAATTGCACAGAAAGGAGACTACATCTATAATATTAGAAGAACACAGTTACAGTAGTTGAGGTGAAAATGAAGTAAGGTTAAAGCATCTTCCCTATGTTATACGATGCCTTGGTTAAGCAAATAGTAATAAAAACGAGGAAAAATTGGGAAATGGAATTAAAATTTAGCAAGAAGAAATAGAGCCCTTGAGGTTTAACAGTGAAATTGTAATTCTATCACAAATAGAAAACTAAGTGGAAAATCAGCTGATCGGAATGAACAAGTTCTTCAGAAGATGAATGTCAACAAATGTGAAACAAGGGTAACAGAAATTAGTCGAATTAAATCAGGCGAGGCTGGGGAAATTAGTTTTAGAAATGAGGCCAAAGAGGTACCAAAAGAGTTTTGCTACTTGCATGCCATAAGACCAGACAAAAGAAGTACAGTGGATACAAAAGATAGACTTGAAATAGGAAGGGAATTTCAAAACAAAGATACAGTCTGATTCAGCTGTCCCAACCGCTGTTGTTTTATGCAACGCACACTGTGATTCCTGACCTTCACATACCATCGCTAGATTTTCATATCCTTTCCATTTGCTAAGCGAAAACTATTAGTCTTACAGCAAAAAATGAGCAGGAAGTTTAACGTAGCTAAATTTTGCATTGGTATACGTTTTCGCTGCAGGCCACGGTTTTCGAGCTGTTCAATAAAAACTACTAAAAGTGATCTTCAAACGCACCTCCGTCCTACACTCATCCCTCACTAGTCAGAATTTCTGATTTATTGTTCGTGGCACTCCATCCTGCCACTGCACAAAAATTTTGACTATACCAACCATTCCAAATAATCGACCTTTCTTGGCCTCTACCGTTTGGGCTATTTCGCCACCAGCACTGTCAGCGACTACGTTAAAATTACACTATGTGATCAAAAGTATGCGGACACCCCCCAAAACATAAGGTTTTCATGTTATGTGCAATGCTTGTTATGTGCAATGCTCTGCCACCTACTGACAGGTATTCGATATCTCCGGACCGACCCAGAATGGGGCGCTCCGCAGAACTCAGGCCTTCGAACGTCGTCAGGTGATTGGGTGTCACTTGTATGATACGTCTGTACGCGAAATTTCCACACTCCTAAACATCCCTAGGTCCACTATTTCCGACGTGATAGTGAAGTGGAAACGTGAAGGGACATGCAGAGCACAAAAGCGTATAGGCCGACCTCGTCTGTTAGCATACAGAGACTGCCGACAGTCGAAGAGGGTCGCAATGTTTAATAGGCAGACATCTATCCAGATCATCACACAGGAACTCCAAACTGCATCAGGATCCACTGCAGGTACTGTGACAATTATGCGGGAGATACGAGAACTTGGATTTTATCGTCGAGCGGCTGCTCATAAGCCACACATCACGCCGGTAAATGCTAAACTGAACCTCGCTTGGGCGAAGGAGCATAAACAGAGGACGAATGAACAGTGTAAAAACGTTGTGTGGAGTGACGAATCACGGTATATAATGTGGCGATCCGATGGAAGGTTGTAGGTATGGCGAATGCCCGGTGAACGTCATCTGCCAGCGTGTGTAGTGCCAACAGTAAAATTCGGAGGTGGTGCTGTTATGGTGTGGTCGTGTTCTTAATGGAGGGGGCCTGCAACCTTTGTCTTGTGGCACTGTCATAGCCCAGACGTACATCGATGTTTTAAGCACCTTCTTGCTTCCTTCAACACGATCGAGCATCTGTTCATAATGCACGGCCTGTGGCGCAGTCGGTTCACGAGAGTAACATCCCCGTAATGGATTGATCTTCAGGCCAGGACTCTGTGCAGGCCTGCACAGAGTCCTGGCCTGAATCCTACCGAACACATTTGGAACGTTTCGGAGATCCGACTTCGTGCCAGGCCTCACCAACCGACATCGATACCTCCGCGGAGTATGGTCTGCCACTTCCCAAGAAACCCTACAGCACCTGACTGAACGTATGTCTGCGAGAGTGGAAGCTGTCATCAAGGCTTAAGGATGAGCCAACACCATATTGAATTCCAGTATTACCAATGGAGGGCACCACGAACTTGTAAGTCATTTTCAGCCAGCTGTCCGGATACTTTTGATCACATAATGTATTTATTAAAGCGTGATCGTGAGGGTAAGGAACGATATACGGTTTTTTGTAATACGGCCGGGGTGGCCGAGCGCTTCTAGGCGCTACAGCCTGGAAGCGCGCGACCGCTACGGTCGCAGGTTCGAATTCTGCCTGGGGCCTGGATGTGTGTGATGACCTTAGGTTAGTTAGGTTTAAGTAGTTCTAAATTATAGGGGACTGATGACCTAAGAAGTTAAGTCCCATAGTGCTCAGAGCCATTTGAACCATTTTTTGGGGGTTGAGTGCTGTTTATGACGGCCAGCTATCACACTGAGGGTTGCACAAAACGACAGTGGGAGGGGCAGCTATATCATCCTGTGTATATTAATATCTAACATATGAGTAAAATTATATTTAGGGAGACTTTTATGACAGAATTTGTCCGGTGCTTACCCTTATGTGGAAGTGAAACACTTCAGACACGAATAGAAAAGAAGCTTTTGAGATGTAGTGATACAGAAGAATGCTGAAGATTACAAGCGTAGCTAATGACAAGACGCTAAATCGAACTGGTGAGAAATGAAATTCATCGCATAGATTGAGTGGGAGAAGTGATCGGTTGATAGGACACGTCCTTGGTTCCTAGCGAAACGCAGATTCCGATCGTCGTGTAAAGTAACCGATTCATTTCTCACTTTATCAATTTAATGTCCAAGCAATAATTGCAGAAGTTTTCGAAGTAGCGTGATCTTTGGGATTCCTCCATCTTTTGCGCCGATATTCGCAATATTAACAATTCTGATACACCTCGTTGTCCCCTCGGGGATAACAGTGGAACTGCAACGGTTTCGCTGCCATTTCGTCTCTGGAGAATAACCTTACTGGGAAGTAGATTAGAAACAAACGGTCGTGTTACTTGTAGCAATGCGGGCGGTGATGTATCACGCCGCTATCTGCTGTGGGATCGCCCCCACGTCGCCAAACGGCACTCGGCAGAGACTATTGCAGCGGGACCTGAGAGAGGTGGAGATATACCTGCACTGGTTGTAATTCAAATCCGATGGGCGTTAGATCAGAAATAGAGTAACGTAAATTTTAAGATACAATCCGCCGCGTTCTTCGAACTGACATTATTCATTCGACGTCCATAAATAAATTAATCGTGTACTTCATCGTAAATTCTTCTCCGATGTGTATTTACGTGCTATATCTTACAGAAAAACATATTATATGTAATAAATTGTAAGATACAGTTTTCTAGATTTATTATACAAATATAGTGATCAGAACACTGCAGTGACACCCTTATTTCCTCTCTGATATTATGGGTTTACCCTTCCGTCTCGTTACTTGTCTAAGTTCCTGTTCCAAAAAAATTGAAATGTGTGGGAAATCTTATGGGACTTAACTGCTAAGGTCATCAGTCCCTAAGCTTACACACTACTTAACCTAAATTATCCTAAGGGCAAACACACACACCCATGGCCGAGGGAGGACTCGAACCTCCGCCGACCTGTTCCATACATAGGTTACTCAGCCTTTTGTCATAGCTAGAACACTGGTTTTTTTTTTAATCCATCGATGAATATTGTTTCTGGCAAAAGAAAGTCAATATTAGGTGTTTCCATGTGAGTGTTTCCGGAAGTGCTACATATATTATAGATATTATCTTCGCTGTGCACATAGTTATTCTCTGTGTCAGGTTACTAGCCTCCTTCATGTGTTGCCTCATTAATAAATTTTCATTTTATATGTCTGTTAACGAAGATCAACACATTCCACTTTTCGTCCATACCGTCAAAAAAAGTAGCACCACGCGAGGAATCATCAGTTATCCTTTTTAGAAGTCAAGTATCGATTTCAAAATCGAGTAGCTATCGAGATCAGTAGAAAAGAAGCTCTACCTGAGATATGACAAAGATCGGACAGGATACTTTGTTGTGAAAGAACAATACCGACTTTTGTTTTCAGAGCGAGATAAGTGACGCCGTAGTTAGTGCACAGGGCTCGCATTTGAGACGGTGGTGGTTGTAATACTCATTCTGACTCCCATGGTTTCAGTAAATGCCTGGATGACATCTCTGAAAATGTGACAGTCAATTTCCTTTCCCCTCCTTCGCTGCTGAAATGGAAACATGTCCAGAGTATTCATAGATTTAGAAGCAGGGATAAAATACAGGAAGCGAAATGTTATTTGTAACTTCTAGGGAAACCAGACTGAAATAACAAGAGTTAATGGACGCGAAAGGGAACTAGTTGTATAAAAGGAAGCGAGACAGGGTTGTAATCTATCATAGAATTTCCTCAATCTGTACATTGAGCATGTTGTGAAGGAAACCAAGAGACAGTTCGGAGAAGGTATTAAAATTCAGCGAGAAGAAATAAAATCATTTAGATTTACCTATGACAGTGTAATTGTATCAGAAACGGCATAGGAGTTGGCAGAGCAGTTGAACTGAATGGACAGCGTCTTGAAAAGAAGTTGCTAGATAACTATTAACATAAGTAAAACAAATGTAATGGACGTAACCGCATTAAATTAGGCTACGCTCAGAGAATTAGATAAATTGGCCACTAAAAGTAGCAGCTGAGGTTTACTATTCGGGTAGGGAAAAAAAAAACTAACTGTGGCCGAAGCAGAGAGGATATAAATTCGTAGTTGCAATAGCAACAAAATACTCCTAAGAAAGAGAAATTTGTTAATTTCTATTATAAATTTAAGCGTTAGGGAGTCTTTTCTGAATTTTAGCCTAGTACACAGATGAAACGTAGTCAATTAACAGTTCACACAAAAAGAGAAGCTTTAGTGTTGTGGTGCTTCAGAACAATGTTGAAGACAGAGTGAGTAGATCGAGTAACTGATGATAAAGCAAACAAACGTATGGCATAGTTTAACCAAAAGAGGGGGACGGTTGACAGGGCGAATCATAAGGCATCAGGAAATCGTCAGTTTCATAATGCAGATGAGGCTAGTGAGGGGGGGAGGGAGTAAAAATTGTAGAGAAAGACCAAGGTTAGAGTTCAGTAAGACATTCTAGATGGCTGTAGGCTGCGGTAGTTATTCAAAGACGGAGAGATTTACACGGTCTAGACTAGCATGAAGAGGTGCATCAAACTGGTCTTCGGACTGAAGACCGCAAGAACAAAATCCTTCCCTTCATGTAAGCTTGGGATCCGTCTCTAACGACGGTATCATCGACGTGTGAGATGAAGAAAGTGTCCCTCACTGGGTGGGCGCATACAGCTACAAGAAGCAGGCCAAACGGATGCTCGGAAAAGACTGGAAAGCGCTGGGTAAATGAGTGTTTCTTTCGAAAATAGCCAACGTGCTCGACCTGAGCACGTGTTACAGCCCCAGTTGTATATGTTTTTTTTTTAATAACTAGCTGACAAACCTGGCACTGCGAAGATATTAATTTTGCCAATTTTCTATTACAAACTAAAATAAAATATGACACGTGTTTGTAGTGAAGTATCGAAAAAATTTCAGTTTCGTGAAGGTTCCCTCGGAAATAAGAAGCAGTCGTACGAACAGATATGCATAATGTATACATGTATGAGTACAGTATCCAAATTAAGAAACATGACTTCGGACAGTTTCTGTACACCGAGAGCGGCTGCCTCGCGTGTCTGCAACTCGATTTTGTAAATGCCTTATGAAACGTCCCCTTTGAATAATTTATACAAGAATGTGCTTAAACTGACACACAATATTTTTAGCGCAACGCAATCTGACTTTCAAAAATTCCTACTAAAGAATGGCCCTGACTAACATTAACCTATACCTTTCACAAATCACTTACCTCACAAAAATCTTCATTACTCGAACTACTGCAATACAGCGAGCGCCACTACTGCCAGCTAAATAAAAGATTCAAACTACTGAAGGCACTAACTACTGATAGGGATATTTAGCAAATGGAAGATTTTAATAGAGAACAAACAATTTATTTACCTTAATAGTCATAATATATATAGCAGTTCATGCCATCCAGTATCACAAATTTCAAAACTCCGCCATCTCTCTCCCCACATCCACCACTGCTGGCGGCTCACCTCCAACTGCGCAACGCTACGCGCTGTTCACATCCAGCTGCCGCTTCCCAACACTACAATGGCAGACAACAATGCAAACTAGCCACAGACTGCACACAGCACAGCCAGTGATTTTCATATAAAGCGCTACGTAACGTTGCCAATAAGAAAACATAAACAGCCTACTTACATAAAGAAAACATAAACAGCCTACTTACATAGCCCTATGCTCCCTACAAAAAATTTTACAAATTGTTTTGGGCACTGGCCAATAATGATTTGATAAAATTTTTCATAATTACAATAACAAAGATATCAAATGCACACACTTATTGTTACAATGTTGGTCAAAAGCTAAAATTTTCTCACAGGCCATAAAGACAGTCCTGATCATTCATCACAGTAAAACTGCCGTTTCCTTTCTCAAAGTCTGAGCAGTGAAAGAAAATGCACACGGAAATAGTGGATTTCCATGCAGTCTTGAAGAAGTAGTGTAGTCCTTCCAACAGAAAGACTATGCTGACTCTTGACATGCAGACAGGTAATGGGCCACAACAGAGCAAACCCACAGCAGAGTCATTCGACGTTTTGAAGAATATTGGTAGGTAGGTCATCACAGAGCAGACCCACTGTAGTCCTGGTAGAGATTGTGGTATTGGTGGGTTACCAGAGGTGCAGACCCACTGCAGTCCTTGTAGAAATAATGGTATTGGTGGGCGATCAAAGATGCAGACCCACTGTAGTCCATGTAGAAATAATGGTATTGGTGGGTCATCAAAGATGCAGACCCACTGTAGTCCATGTAGAGACGGCCAGCAGCCATCTGTTGCGACTGTGCAGGTGCACATTCACCATCGAAGAGTCTTGCAGAGTATATAGTAAGTCCATAAACCACCACTTGTGCACGCACAAAGTTTTTGGCATTGTCCTTAGAACCAGCAATGCTGTTATCCAGTCCCTTGCTGAATTATCAACACACGTGCAAACACTAACAGTCCCAACTTCTCACATATTGTGCATTACTATGACCAACAGAAATGTGTGCAGTGAAATGAATGCTTACAAGTTACTTAATTTGATGAACTGGTGTCAATTACAATATTATAACATGAGAATACAATTACGAAGGTACAAAATACGTCATTAAAAACATAAAAATACAGATAACATTTGTAGTAATACAGGCTATACAAAAGAATAGAAATGACATATACATCAGTGTTACAGGACATAAGTAAAATAAGTAAATACATAAAAGATCAGAATAACTTTTGAAACATCAACTTTACACATGAGCATTAAAACAAAACAGAATAAATAATGTCTAAGCATATTGACAAGGTAAATAACATATTATTAATGCCAATTATATTTGAGGATAACAGTATTCCTCATCATAGTGAATGTAGCTTAGTATTAGAAGAAGAAAAATTCTATGAAACTACACAAAGACAGAAAGAAAACAAATACACAAGGGTACACAAACACATAGTGAAATAACACAAAAGGAAAGGACAGGGTTCGTTTTCAGTGTAACATTTGGTACTGCAGTCCGACCCAAAACTTCATTCCGTAGATCTTTCGTCTTATTTCGACATTTGCTCCAGCCAAAAAATTCTATCCAAGCATGCTTTCTGTATTCTGTTCACACATTTCTTACCTCATTATTTATTTACCATTATCTTACCTCAACATTTATTTCCAAGAAAATCCTACCTAAACCTGTTGTCCCTAAACCCTACTTTTTTTGTTCATATCCTCTTTCAAAATTCTTTTTGTGGCCACACCATTTTCTTATAGCTTCTCAATGCATTTCTTCCAATTCATCATAGTTAGTTTCTTATATAGTCTACCCCCTCTTACGCTAACTTAAATCTACTGAGCTCAGATGCTAAACTAAGGGAAGAGGCAATGCAGCAGCATAAAACAATTAACACAAACAGCAATAACAAAAAAATGGAAATTGGTGAAGCAACAATATTACAACTAAGATTAGGCACTGTGCAGCAAACAAGAAAAATAAATCAGTAGTAAAACTAGCTTAGAAGAGTAAGACAAATTAAAATTCAGTAGCACTATGCCTGGCAAACAGCAGCAGCAAATATAAAAAATATAAAACTTATATCTATACATGACAAAGCTCAAGCATAAAAAATATTACAGTAAAAACAACAATGCAGATAAGGGAAATGTATATTCACATTTTAGTGTCTATGTAATTAAAGTGGTGCACCACAACAACCTATTGTAAAGAAAAATATTACCATGTACTTGAAAAGAATATTATGTATGCAGTTACTGTTACTAGTGCCGTCTTATTGTTCTTTCCTTTCCAAGTGCTCCTTTTTTGAAGAATGTGGATCACAAAATTATTATTTAATAGATCTGTTGACAGAAAGTGTTCACATTAGCAAATGCATTTTATTTTATTTTATAAAACCAATGCTGCAACTCAGCTGGAAACTAGATATCAAATGAAATAAGCAACTATGAAAAGCAAAGCATAAAAAAATCATTCAATAGTCATGTGACATTTCATAAGTTAGTAGAAATTCTCTCAACTCTTGTAGAAAGACACTTGTCATAATCAGGTGTGCAGATGTAAGTATCTTTCCAAGTAATGAGCGTGTCGTATTTGCGATGCTATCTCCAAAGGAATGTCAATGGCGACTATAATGGCCTCTTTTTTTTCCACCTAATGGCTTTCTTTCGTCAGAACCTCTCAGCTGGGCGCCCAAAACGCATTACGTCAAGGTCACTTACCTTTCTTACTGAAATATTTACGACAGCAGTTTCTGCTACAGTGACAGTGTAAGTAGGCTGTTTAGGCTTTCTTTATGTAAGTTTGCTGTTTATGTTTTTTATTGGCAACGTTACATAGCACTCTGTATGAAAATCACTGGCTGTGCTGTGTGCAGTATGTGGCTAGTTTGCATTGTTGCCTGCCATTGTTGTCATGAACTGCTATAGCTGGATGTGAACAGCTGATAGCGTTGGGCAGTTGGAGGTGAGCCGCCAGCAGTGGTGGACGTGGGGAGAGAGATGGCGGAGTTTTGATAATTTGTAAGACTGAATGTCAATTATGAATATTAAGGTAAATACATTGTTTGTTCTCTATTAATATCTTTCATTTGCTAACTATCCCTATCAGTAGTTAGTACCTTCAGTGGTTTGAATCTTTTATTTAGCTGGCAGTAGTGGCGCTCGCTGTTTTGCAGTAGCGGGTCTACTCTGTGATGACCTACCTACCAATATTCTTCGAAACGTCGACTGACTCTGCTGTGGGTTTGCTCTGTTGTGGCCCATTACCTGTCAGCATGTCAAGAGTCAGCACTGTCTTTCCGTTGTGAGGACAACACTACTTCTTCAAGACTGCATGGAAATCCACTACTTCTGTGTGCAATTTTTTTTACTAATGAGACTTTGTGAACAAACACCTGTACTTACTATTATGATGAACAATCTGGACTGTCTTTATGGACTGTGAGAAAATTTTAGCTTTTGACCAACATTGTATCAATAAGTGTGTGCATTGGATATCTTTGTTAGTGTAATTATGAAAAATTTTATCAAATCATTATTGGCCACCGGCCAAAAACATTTTGTAAAATTTTTTGTGGGGAGCATGGGGGCTATGTAAGTAGGCTGTTTAGGCTTTCTTTATGTAAGTTTGCTGTTTATGTTTCTTATTGGCAACGTTACATAGCACTCTGTATGAAAATCACTGGCTGTGCTGTGTGCAGTATGTGGCTAGTTTGCATTGTTGCCTGCCATTGTTGTCATGAACTGCTATAGCTGGATGTGAACAGCTGATAGCGTTGGGCAGTTGGAGGTGAGCCGCCAGCATTGGTGGACGTGGGGAGAGAGATGGCGGAGTTTTGATAATCTGTAAGACTGAATGTCAATTATGAATATTAAGGTAAATACATTGTTTGTTCTCTATTAATATCTTTCATTTGCTAACTATCCCTATCAGTAGTTAGTACCTTCAGTGGTTTGAATCTTTTATTTAGCTGGCAGTAGTGGCGCTCGCTGTTTTGCAGTAGCTTGAGTAGCGAAGATTTTTGTGAGGTAAGTGATTTGTAAAAGGTATAGGTTAAAGTTAGTCAGGGCCATTGTTTTGTAGGGGTTATTGAAAGTCAGATTGCGTTGCGCTAAATAATATTGTGTGTCAGGTTAAGCACAGGCTTGTATAATTGTTCTAAGTGGACGTTTCACAAGTAAAATTGTTCAAAGGGGACGTTTCAACAGACTCATATAAAAATATTTCACAGGTCAAGAATTTGCGTTACAAATCTGTAGAAATAAAATGCTATTGATATAACAGTGTCCAAAAATTTTTCGTCGGCATTGTAATACATTCACGCATTTACATACATTTCATAACTCTTAAAGTACGATTCTTGGTTTCCAACATCCTTTTTCACAAGCCAGAGTCCCTAACTTCTATTCATTATTCATATACATATAAACACGTAATCACATTCCTCATATATGGTAGCATCATCTTATTGACATAAACATACCTCAACAGCATAATACACATCGTCGTCATAATAATATCGTAACACCTCAGTCAAATCTAAAAAACGTCGTAGCTTTCTGCAATAATTTCAAAACCTAAAGAAAATTCTCTGCTCATTTCAGTAGTGTCATCTGCCTCAAACGTACTTTAAAAATCGTGATCCCATACCAAATATGTCATTCAAAGCTCTCATAATATCACAATGGGTCTGAAAAAATATGAACAGTTCACAAAGTACAGGCAAAATACAATTTCGTAAGTGTGAAGCAATCCAACTCTGTATTGCGTAAACATGTGTTACTGACGTAGTAAAAAAGTTTGTCTCTCTCAGTTAAATGATCAAATAACTGTGTAATTATGTGTTAGAGAAATATGGTACCGATGTCAAAAGTTGTGTAAACAAATACCATATTAGCTAGGGCTCCTTGTACTTGTCAAACACATGATACACAAAGTAGGCGTGTACCCCCCTGAGGATTAATGTAATTATACCCTCAGGTGTTACTGATTACAGCAATGGAATGAAATGTATCACGGAAAACTTTCTTTGTAATTCAAAAATCTTTAAAAATAAATGTTTTAACTACAAAATTAATCACTCAAATACGTGTCCTGTAGCGCTAAATGTGCGTCTTGCTGTAAGATAATCTCTGTGCGAGTGTCGTAGTTATTGTCCTCCAAAAGCTAAGTTCTGCAGAAGTCAATGTACTTACCTCATGATAAACAAAAGTGAAATGCTTTGTGTATAGATATCTTAGTTATTACGCTTATTGTTGTGATGAAGAAAGTACTGTGCTGTAACGTATTGTGGTGTTACCAAAGAGGCTGTCTCATTGTAGCTATACCACAAAAGTTACTACTAAAACATGCTTTACTTTCCAGAAGAATTCAGAAAAACTGTGCAGATATAAAACAGAAACACCGCAAAAGCAACATTGTAAATTGTCACTCATTAGTAGTGTCGAGATAAAATCGTGTAGCTGTCACATAAACTAACCACTGTGTCATCTGGTATCTCACAGAATGTACTTTAAATCCAGAATGTATTTTCAAGTAAACCAAAATGTTGCATTAAAATCTCATTAGCAGTACTGGTAAATGTTCTAAGTATGTGAGCCTTGTAGTCGTTATGTAATCGTGCAACTAACAAGCGAGAATGCACACACACAATAACACTGTGTCGTCTGTTCACAATAACAATGCATTCGCAATTTCTGTTTAAATAAGTTATATTGGTTCTTGACTGGATATTTAACTTCAAACATTGTTGCATGGTAAAAGTTTCTAAGTCTGACAATGCATACTAGAATTGTGAAGTGAAAAATTTTATAGCAAAGACTAAATTTAAAAAAACAGTTTATCTCTCAATAAACGGTTTTACATGTGAGATGTGGTGTAACCCTTTGCTCTTCTCAGTATGCAGAGTTTCAACTTGAATGCAATTATCATGCGGTATTCGTCCGTAAAGAATACTGGAATTTTACTCAAGGTTAGCTCCAATGTTATTTTTCGCTGAGCCAGTGGGCGCAAGTGGCTGCCTGCGGTGTGAGTCATTGTCTGTTTCTTTGTTGGCGCGCGTCGTTACTTGGATTAGGAGGCCTAACTTCTACAAAATTCGCCTTGCCGAGAGGGCCCACCTCTGTTAGAATCCCGCCAGTTCTGATGCAATTCAGGTCTGTCGTTACGATCACATCGTCTGTTGTCATGTCGGTAGTTCCTGTAGCTTCTTTCTTGTCGGTTAAGTGGTGGAGAATTTCTCCGTGAATCGTAACTGCGCGCTGGACCGTTGCGTCAAAAGTTATTTTGTCTCCCATAATAATAATTGTTTTGGTTCCCATATTGTCTGTTTCTCTGATTGTCTCTGTGATAGTCATTACCGCGGAGAGGTGATCTTTCCCTGTGTTTATTACAACTCTGCCAACAATTGTCATACGGGTGGTGTCTGTTTTGGTCACGATTTGTGTTGTGAGAATAGCCTTGTCACTTCCAGTTATTATTTCTGTCATCACAGAATGTTGACGGATGTGACCTGTAATTGTTGTGCTCCTGTTTTCGCATTCTGCGATTGTCAGTGTCAATTTCCAGTTCTTGTAAGAGCCCCTGAAAAGCTTCAATGTCGTCTTTACAACGTCCTGCCAAAATAATATGTCGTAAATGTTCAGGTAATTTGATTAAGCAAATGCGTATGAGTTCTGAGGGGCTGTATGGGTTTGACAGGTACTGATTCTTGTGCAACATGTCTTCAAAATATTTCACAAGACTGGAAAATTCAGATTGTTCGAAATGTTTCATCATTATGATGCTATGTTTTACTCGGTCTTGTGTAGCTTGAGACCAATATGCTGAGAGGAACACATGGTAAAATTATCCTTCACTGTGACAATCGTGAATGATCGATCACATTCTTACAGCTGGTTCATTCTCCAAGTAGCCACATATAAATTCTAACCTGTGCTCCAATGACCAGTTGGGAGGAAAACAATGAGAGAATTGATGGAGCCACGCTTGTGGATGAATGTCGTTGGCAGAATTCTTAAACGTTTTGAATTTACGTGTAGTAATGAACAGCTTATAGTCAAAATCATCATGTCGGCGAGTCGCATGTTGGTCATTGTTACGTCGTTTCGGCGGTTCCATCTCAAAATTCGGTGTACCTTGCCAATTTCTTTCATAATTTCCGAAGTGCCCTGAGTTATTATTTTGTGGCTGTTCCATATTTCTATGTCCCTCTTCCTGTATTGGAGCGCGAGTGGCCTCTGAAATACGTAATTCTTGTATTACCTGTGTCAGCTGATCTTGTACTTCCCGGATTTCTCTTTGGTGTTGCGTATTAATTTGATTCTGATTTTGTTTGAATTTCCTAATTTGTTCGCACTCTTCTGTGTCAGTGATAGCTACAGGTCTTGTGTCATTCAGATCATCATCTACCTTTGCAGATAAGTTAGTGAACTGATCCGAAAGTTCGGCTACTTTCTCCAATAGTGTACTTGTTTCCTCACTGTGTTTTTCTGAACCAAGTTTCAGAGTGTCCACTGTATCCTTTAAGTTTTCTTGAGTTTTTGCAAGTTGCGTAACCGAATTGGTAGATGCAACTGAGTCAATTTTAGCTTGCAGGGTCTCATGATTTTCATGAACAATGGTTTGCAGTTCTTTTATGGCTGCTTCGTGATTCTGTAATGCATTTTCATGCCGCGAAAAAATAGGTTGAAATGCTCAAAAATTTGTGTTTTTACGTCATTACAGATTTTTTGACATTTCGATTCAATGTTATGTAACTCAGTAGTTAAATCTTCACGTGTTTGTTCAAGTGTGGTGTCTAACTTCCGACGATTTTGTTCCATTGTGTCTAACTGTTGCTGTGTTTGTCTCTGGTGTTGTTCCATTGTGTCTAACTTTTGAATCTTTTGCTGTGTTTGTCTCTGATTTTGTTCCATTGTGTCTAACTTTTGAAGATTTTGTTCCATTGTGTCTAACTTTTGAAGATTTTGTCCCATTTGTTTCTGATTTTGTTCAAGCGTTGTGTCTAACTTTCGTAGCCGTTGTCCCATTTGTTGCATTAACTGTAATAACAGTGCACTGGTGTCTGAAACATGTTCCTCAGTGCTATTCGGCAGTGCATTTGAACCGGCAATATTCGCATTTTGAAAAGCAGAAAATGTGTCTTGATTCATTTGAGAAAACGGTGATGACGCAAAACCTGAATCTACAGTATTTGCAAGATTGTGTCCTTTCATTTCGGATTCCTGAGGCAAGTTGTTGCCGACCGATCGATCGATAATGCTTCCCTGTTCACTAATTGTTTCACTGTCTACACCATTGTTTGCAGCCCGCTCCATTTCCCTATGTACAATTACCAAATTACTACTTTGAACATTAGTTAATTCATTACTCGGTGGCGCTAACACACTGCTTTCGTCTTCACTGTCATTTCTCAGTTTACTTTGGAGCCTAGTATTACGTTTTTCACACGCCATTATTGTCACAATATTTCACACGACAACACAAAAAAAAACACAATTTGAAGAGCAAAAATAAGAGAACACATTAACATAGAACTGAAAATAATATCTAGTTAATTGCAAGCGCAGCTGCGAAATACTTGGTGCAAATCTACATGCATGCCACAACTGTTTTAGTGTGCAACAATGAAAAACCACAACTACCAAGGAAATTCTTTCTATAATTACGTGCTAGCAATAAACAAAAGCTACACTAAATACACAAACTACAAAAAAAAAATCTGAAGATTCCAGTGAGGTATCCTCGGCTAAGGGTCGACGTATGAAACGTCCCCTTAGAACAAATTATACCAGACTGTGCTTAAACTGACACACAATATTTTTAGCGCAACGCAATCTGACTTTCAAAAATCCCTACAAAAGAATGGCTTTGACTAACATTAACCTATATCTTTCACAAATCACTTACCTCACAAAAATCTTCATTACTCGAACTACTGCAATACAGCGAGGGCCACTACTGCCAGCTAAATAAAAGATTGAAACTACTGTAGGCACTAAGTACTGATAGGGATGTTTAGCAAATGAAAGATTTTACTAGAGAACAAACAATGTATTTACCTTAATAGTCATAATATATATAGCAGTTCATGCCATCCAGTATCACAAATTTCAAAACTCCGCCATCTCTCTCCCCACATCCACCACTGCTGGCGGCTCACCTCCAACTGCGCAACGCTACGCGCTGTTCACATCCAGCTGCCGCTGCCCAACACTACAATGGCAGACAACAATGCAAACTAGCCACAGACTGCACACAGCACAGCCAGTGATTTTCATATAGAGCGCTACGTAACGTTGCCAATAAGAAAACATAAACAGCCTACTTACATAAAGAAAACATAAACAGCCTACTTACAGCCTCTGTAGCAACGCCTCTTCATAGCTGTATAGGTGGCTACCGTTTTCACCTACAGACATTTGAGTTTCACAGGAGGAAGCTGCCAAGCGCTGCTAGGTGTCAAGGATTTGCGTAAGTGGACTCTACTGTAGGAGTGTCTTAGCTACGACGTATTGAAACTGCAGGTATGATACAAAATTTTTTCTCGTATCCTATTGTTTATGACGTTATATCTCCTGAGTTATGTGTAGTACCGCGGTTTACTGATACAGGTATAGTTAGCGGAATATGTGAATACTGCCTGCGAAATTTGTTGAGAATACAGTCAGCAGAACAGAAGTAATACATTTAAACGTCATGCATGATGCGACAGTTTTTCACACATCTTATTGTTTGTGAAGTCACATGGCCCAAATTGTGATAAGTAGGTGATTCTTACACCACAGCGATTGTTTCCTGATAGTAACAGACATGTGTACCAAGTTTGGTTCAAATCGGTCTAATGGTTTAGGAGGAGATGTGCAACACACACATACATTTTTATAATATATATGGATATCTATTACGCACCACTCCTTACATACGCGTGCCGGGGAAACCAGACAAACTATCTGAAAGAAGGCAAAGAAAGGGCCATGAAGAAGACTCGGAACAAATCTCTACGACTCAAACTAAAAACACAATTCTGGAAAAACGAATTACGCAATTGTATTTTAGAATAACATTAACTACAGCGTGTAAGCGTAAGATTCAATTGTCATGAATAACGCTTACCAGCTGGGTAGGAGATCTTTTTAAACATTTATTCGTGCACTATACTACTGTCTAATTGGACAATTTAGATTTATTTGTCTATATTTTAAATAATAATTAATTCATGTACACAGTAGTTCACCATTATTTGAATTTAATAAGAGTGACACAAAAAATAAATTTTCGGGCAGATAGGGGGTACTGCTTTCCTTAACGGTGTTGTGTCACTTGAATTTGAAAAGCATATTTTAGCAATAGTCCACACAATCGGCATTGTGGCTCATTAATTTTTCTTGAATTACAGCCGAAAAAATACCCGCGGAAACTTAAAGGCCTCCTGCATCAGGACGCCAACGCGCTTATTCTAATATAACGGAAATTTATGTGACCCAGATGCTTCAAAAATGTGAAATGTGGCCTACGGACGGTTGACGAAAGCGAGAGCCCTAGACATATAACCATAACACAACCGACGGTACACGGTTAGAGGTAGGGTTTTGGCAGTATTTTACCACGGGCTTTTGTCAGTTTGTGGCGCGATTGGGCTGCTCTTTTACCCTGTGGACTTGTGATGCCCTCTTCAGTTTGCAAGGTCGTGCACTCGCAACGGTTCTGGTATTTATGCCTGAATGACTGGGTTTAGCTTTAAGAATTCGAACCACCAGTTCCACAGCGCCAAATTCCCTTAATAATATCAGATGTGGCTCGAGTGAATCGAACTTAATACGAACCGAACATGAAGACACCAAAATATTGCCACTATTCCGATAAAATAGAGTACTGGGGCTCTAATTTTGAGATCTCAATTAATTTCATGTCAACATCGTACGACCATAAACGTTCCGCTGCTTAGCGTGTGGACAATTTTAAGTGGTGTGTCTAGTCTGAGGTAATTCAAGAAAATGAACGACTCTTCCCCTTCAACTTCACGAATCAGGCAGAAAATCAAAGAAACTGCAATGCACTACATTAGAATTAAAGAAAACTAAGTCGTCACACTGTTACTCATATCCTCTCGTCATGCAGGACAAAAAGAATGAAATCCAGAACAAAAATACAGTCACTGGTATTCATCTATTGACTGCACCCAGTAATATCTTTCTTTAAGTGGAAACCATTTGATATCAATGCCTATTATCCTGGTCAGGGGCAAGTAAAAGAATTATGTCAATCAATACAGAACACGAAACAAACTCTGGCGTTAAATACAGTGCATGGGGGCTTAATTTATAATAATGATATAAGAATGCAATGCAAATACTTTTTTAATTTTCTGTCGCTGTATGTCCGATTACGCTGTTTCGTAAACGGCTGGCCCTGACTAGTATTAGTACGCAATCTGACTGCATAGAACAACAACAAAGAATGAAATGAAAATTTCGGTTAATACAATTAATTAATTAAGTCCCCAGCAACTATAAAACCTACGAAACAACAAACACAAGTGTAGCTGTTCTGTATGTGGTAGTATGACTCAACGCACATCTGGCACGGTTCTTCTTCAACAAGACAAGAATTTTTAAATACCAATTATACTGACGTGATAAAAGAAAATTAGAAATACTATAATTGCGCAAGAAAACCAAAATTACACTCTAATACAAGAACACACGCCAGATGCTTTGTTGACTGAACCTGTAATGAAGCATTATTCAGGACACACAAATAATAAGAAAATAAAGAACAGTAGTTAGTTACCTTAATTTATATTGACGAAAAGCACTCAGATCATTACAATATCTCCATTGGAACAACATCTGCTATCTCTCCCATCAAATAACTGCATAAACATGGAACAACACTCTCCACTACCGCATCTCACTCTGACTTCAGCTACAAGCAGTGTCCACCACAACTTCTCGGCAAGAACTGCCTGTCGCTGCGTCTCAATAATCACTGCCAGTGGAGGCGGCGGAACAATACTCTCTGGCGCGATTTCTGGCGCTGTGGCTCAGTGTAGCCACCTTTCATATGCCCTTCCTCCACGGGCTAGAATTTGATGGTATTTTTGCCAGCATTGGTGGTGAAAATACCACCAAATTCGTCAAAAAAAATACAGACAAAAATAAAAGATAATATTAATACGTAAGTATCATATAACTAGATAAAATTTTGGCTTTGCACTGACCTTACAATAGCCTAATATATAAAATACAGTAAGGAATACAAATTCTTTCATACATATGATTTTACATAAAAGTTTACACAAATATCATGTGGTTAAACAATTCAATCGATAGCGTCAGCAATGACGAATATGAGCAGGTAAGAGTCTTATAACTTTTCACAAACAGTAATACACAAAAAATCAGTTTATACAAATATTCACATAAACTGTTTTCATAACAAGTGGTTGACAGTTCCAGCAGTAGCACCCAGCAATGTTGAGTAGGTGCAGACACCATCAGGTGATATCATTTCAGTAGAAGCAGTCCATCAGTGGCACCCAGCAATGTTGAGTAGGTGCAGACAGCAGTCCATAATATTCACTATCACTGATGACACAGTTCATCAGCAGAAATTAAACATGTCCTAGTGGCACCAATCATGTAGAAAAAGTACAAGTAACAGTCCATAACATTTACTATCACTAATCAGACAGTTCAAGCATGAACAATAGTTTGAATGCACATACAAATGCTTTTACAATGCTCTTACACTAAACATACAAATCATAACAAACACACAAATGATATCAGATAATTGTCATATTAACTATTACAAATACACAAACATCAGTAAACCTATAATATTTATGGGTGTCAGTGCAAGCCACTACAAACAAATAAAATAATATTTAGGAGATAGGTGGGTAGGATTAGGAAAGGAAAACACACAAAACACACTCACTCATCTTTCATCCACATTAAGTACTACTGTGTAATTGAATAGTGTTAACTGTGTGAATCCACTTCTGTCAAAATTTCATGTTCATCATGTGTATCAAGTAGTAGTGACAACAATGTATAACAGTCAATAATAGTTAAGTCAACGTCATAGTCATCATGTCAAGACCAATGTTTACCAAGCCAGATCAAAATGTACGGTTGCTGAACAACTGTCAGTGTGCCAAGATATGCAACTTCCTCTCTCCAAAAAAAAAGTAGATACTGCTTAGTGATTTAACAAAGTGTGTGTAGACAATCTTCATTCCATTTTAGTGTTCTAGTCTGCTATCTTCATCCTCCTTGTTCCATATAGACCAACAACAAAAAAAAAAAAAAAAAAAAAATATGCTCCTCACTTATTTTACCTCTTATACACCATAACTCCAATCAACTTCATATAATCTCAATACCTCCATAATACCTCTTCAATACGTCGATACATATAAACCTTATTGCCAGTATCATTTCACTTCCATAACAACTCTTTCCTGTAGTCAGTCTCCTCGAATAAGTACAGATAAAATCCTAATGCAAACCTCATCATCCCATACAATCCGAAGACACACTGTCAACACACAACCTCTGTGTAATCCATCTGACCAAAATCTTCTACTCATTATGAATTATAAACAAAGAATGCATACATGACCTCTAACAGACTTAGTTCGAATAACTCTCAGTAATTAAGTACGATTACGGAGTGTGAATGATCCTAATTTTTCACAGTGTGGACACCACTTCAAGAATTATGGCAAACAGAAGCAAACATGTGGAGTATTTCTTGTGTGAAGTGTCACTTCCTATTTCAATTGCTCACGAAAAATGCAGTGTAATAACTGTGTTGGTATGTCATGTCGTTAGCTTCCTTTCTATTAGCACACATTTATACAGCTTTCATAAAACCCCCAGATCATGTGACTTCTATGATGTTTCTTGTACTAATGTCATTCGTCGAATTATAGCAGTTCATTTTCTTATCTTAAAAATATAAAGCACTGAGCGTAAGCAAAACAAGCAATAGCGAGTAAATATACCAGTAGTGAACAGAATGTCAACAAGTGGATGCAGCACAATTCTTACAACGAGGCTCTGCCAAGCGAACAATCTGTAACTAATACCATAGTGTAACCTAAACTCTATGTTCATACACAGTACAACAGCATTTCTATATACCAAATTAAAGAGTAGTTGTGACGACAAACAGAGATGTATAAATATGCAATCCATACGCATAGCAGCAAACATATATCTTACGTAATAAACAGGTCATTAGCATCATATCATCATAAGCAAATAATGTTCATATGTAAACTTAATAAATAAACATGAAGGCGCAAGCAGATAAATCACAAAGTATAACTTACATACCTAACCACATCAGCACAATTAATCAGGTGACAATTATAATTTAAATACATAAGCACAGCAGGCACATAATTAAAAAATATGACATCAGTGAAAAAGCAGTGCAACCAAGCGATGCATAATATACACAAGTTACAACTCAGTTCATTAATAATCATTGTCAAATCAGTTAACATACGCAAGCACGTCGCTTCACAAGTAATTTCATAGAACATGAAATTTAGCACAAAGTATGAATCACGTAATCGCGAGCAGCAAATTAAGTCTAAAGTACGTACCTAAGTGGAAATATGTTACCTGAAAAATAAACTCAATTAATAATTACCTTTTTAGTTTATTACTTTCTTCTTCTAAATGACATTTTTCCTGAAATTTTCTCGATAGCAAGTCGTCTTAACGTCGGACACGCACAGAATTTACCTGAAGTTCTTAAATATTTTATAGAACCGTATCCTGAAAAATACTGAATGTTAATAACAGAATTCATCAAGTCACTATAGCTTTATACTGAATTTAGTCGGAGAAATTAGACTGTGTATTTATTTACGGCTGTCAGTGCATTCGCACTGAGCGCTCGATCAGCTGTAGGCGCGTGACGTAGGAAGTGATTGTTTGCGGTCAACGACTGCCTTGTGCGGCGCGCAGACTTGACTGTTGCTTTGAGTATATGCCGCCGCCAAAGCACAGCACGGTATCCTTGTACTCTCCGTGTGTTTACATACAACTGTTAGTTTCTCAAAAGTATGTCATTCTACAAAAATTTTTCAAAAGTATATCATTCCACAAAAATTTTAACGTTAGATATATGATGTATTCCCTTAGAGCGTCGTGATTTAAGAGTTTCTACTTCGACAGTGTTATCATGAATAATTTTGCGAATTCTATATGGGCCGTTATAAAGCAGAAAAAATTTGCGACACAAGCCTTTTCCTTTGTGAGACAATCTATGAGACTTAATTAACACCTTCTGACCAACTGACAAGAATTTTAAACGACCAGGATGCTTAGCTGATTTCTCTCTTCTAGCAGCCGCAGATGCAATATTTTGTAGAGCCAGGTTGACAACTTCAGAATGCTGCAGTTTCCGTGTAGGCGGAAAAGGAACGATTTCAGATATGCGATTTGTCGGTGCTTTGTTTTTTAATATCAGTATAGGCGGTAAAGAAGTTGAGTCATTAGGGAGTTCATTCAGAATGTTTTGAAAAATATGAAGATACGGATCCCACGTTCTGTGATTCTGATGACAATAAAGACGACACAATTTATTGATTTCCTTCATCCATCTCTCTGAAGCGTTAGATTGAGGGTGAAAAAGTGAAATGAAAATTGGTTTAATTTTACGACGCTGTAGAGTACGAAGCCAAATTTTAGAACGAAACTGTGATCCATTATCTGATATAACCTTATCAACATGACCCACTTCTTTAAGAAAATGTTTGATGAAAGCATTAGATACTGAACGAGCTGTTGCTTTGCGTAACGGTGTAAAACACACATATTTTGATGTCAACTCCACTGCTACGAAAATGTACGCAAAACCATTAGTAGAACGAACCACTGGACCGAAAAATCGACTGCAGCCATGTCCTTTAATTTTGCTGGAATGATAGGAAACAATGGTGCTCTGTGAGAAACTGTCGGCGGCTTAGCCTTTTGACATAATTTGCATTTGGCAAGAACAAATCGAATACGTTTTTCCATATTATTGGAGTAGCAATTTTCTCGTAATTTATGAAAGCATTTTCTGGGACCAAAGTGTGCATAACTGAAATGCGTATACAAAATCAGCTTATTAACCCACTCATCAGGAATACAAACTAACCAAACAGAGTTGTCGACCGATTTTCGTTTAAAAAGAACTTTCCAGATAGATCGCAAAAACGAGGTGTGACCAAATTGTCCAATTTAACAAAGCGTCTAAGAAAATTACAGACACCAAGGAAACTACAAACATCACGTTTTGTCGTAGGAACAGCATAATTACGAAGAGCGTCTAGTTTCTCTGGATCCGGAAGAATACCTTCTGTAGAAATAATGTGACCGAGAAATTTCACCTGAGAACGACCAAATTCAGATTTTTTTAAGTTCACTGTAATGCCAACTCTTGCAAAAATACGTAATAATGAATCCAAAATTTTGTTGTGCTCACTCCAAGAATGTTTAGCAATAAGAATATCGTCAACATATGAAGTAGTTGTCACGAAGATAAACAGGTAAAATTTCGTTTAAACTACGGATGAATGCTGCTGAAGATACAGTAAGTCCAAATGGTAATTTCCGAAGTCACTTTTGGGTAAAATAGTCATATCCGGTTATTTTTTTACACGCTCTCTAGATAGATTGACAGATGCAAAGAATAGTAAAAGAGTAGGCAGCGGTACAGAAAACTAAAAGGGAAATAGCACCACTACAGCTCGAGGCCCTGTGCACGCTACGGCACATATTCACTTAGTGTAGTGAATCCTCTGAGGACTTTAATAGCTGCACATAAATTTCAGTTTGTGACTTAGTGGCAAATTTAGCGAAAGTGCGTACAGAAATTGAGCTAACCATGAACATGGATGTATGTCATTCTTAGAATTGCGGAAGATCTTAAATTTCCGAACAGTCAAAAAGTGTTTATAGTCAAAGTTTTCGCCTCGTGGCGACAAAGATCTACCGCGTCTGTCCCAGTCCCAATGCCGATTATTGTCAAGTTCGCGCGCCTGGCGCTCTCTTGTTGCATCCCGTAAATGAAACAAATTATTTTCTTCAAACCCTTCTGCTAAACTAACACTTGTCAATTTATCTGAGATTTCCTCAACTCTTTCCGATGAATCACCTATTTGTTCTCTCTGTTTATTTACGTCTTCTGTAAGTGTCGCGACTCGGGTTTCAGTATTGTCACATTTAGTAGTTAACTGTTCATACTGTTGTGTTAGGTTATCTAATCTGTCATTTGGTACGAATTCCCCGATTCTCTCAAATATTTCTTCCTTATCTTTTGCACGTTGTAAATTTAACTCTGAAAATTTCTGTACTATCACGCGATCTTTTTCTTCCTGTTCCTCTTGTCTGATTTCTGTTGAAATTAATCTATTATTGTGAGCCTTCAAAATCGGTTGTACTTCTTCTCTAATTTCTTTATTTGATTCGTCTTTCATGTATCTGAAACATGTCCCTGTTCGTGAGCCTAACTGTATTTGCATTGTTCCCATATCAGTTTCTAATTCAGATCGTAACTGTGATCCCACTGCTTTCATCTCGGTTTTAATTGATCCTATTTGTGAGCATAACTGAGTTGTCATTGCTTTCATTTCTATTTTAATTTCAGATCGTAACTGCTCCATTGTTCCCCTATATGTTTTTAATTCAGATCCCAAATTTAGTATAGCATCCATCAACTGCTCCATTTCTTCTGTCGTTAACCACGCAATCTGAGAATTTTTCGATTGTGAAAACCTTTGAACTGTTTCCGGACTATTTTCCCTGCTTATTAAATTGTTTTCAACACCATTATTCATCATACTGTTGTCCTGTGTTGGCGAGTTTGCCATGTCAACAATTTCGTTATTCTGACTATTCATCATTTTCGCCTGTTTCATTGACCGTGTAATCATTTACAAAACATAAAAAATTCGTCACTGTACGAAAATTACACACAATTACTCTTTATCTCCAACAATACCATTTACACGAAATGTTTCCTTCAAACACGATTAACGAACAATTGAAATAATTGCACTAAATTGTCAAACGCGTATACAAGACAATAAAATTAAATTCTGAAATACCATTAGAAGAATAACAATTACCAAATCTACACATGCAAAATAGACTACAATTACTGAACTACAAATTACTACAACAATACTACTGTCTACTATTTTTACAATCAGAGGAATTCCAAGGGACGATCCGAAGCAGCGGTCGCCACGTGCATGGGGGCTTTATTAAATATTAATGATATAAGAATGCAATGCAAATACTTTTTAGTTTTCTGTCGCTGTATGTCCGATTACGCTGTTTCGTAAACGGCTGGCCCTGACTAGTATTAGTACGCAATCTGACTGCATAGAACAACAACAAAGAATGAAATGAAAATTTCGGTTAATACAATTAATTAATTAAGTCCCCAGCAACTATAAAACCTACGAAACAACAAACACAAGTGTAGCTGTTCTGTATGTGGTAGTATGACTCAACGCACATCTGGCACGGTTCTTCTTCAACAAGACAAGAATTTTTAAATACCAATTATACTGACGTGATAAAAGAAAATTAGAAATACTATAATTGCGCAAGGAAACCAAAATTACACTCTAATACAAGAACACACGCCAGATGCTTTGTTGACTGAACCTGTAATGAAGCATTATTCAGGACACACAAATAATAAGAAAATAAAGAACAGTAGTTAGTTACCTTAATTTATATTGACGAAAAGCACTCAGATCATTACAATATCTCCATTGGAACAACATCTGCTATCTCTCCCATCAAATAACTGCATAAACATGGAACAACACTCTCCACTACCGCATCTCACTCTGACTTCAGCTACAAGCAGTGTCCACCACAACTTCTCGGCAAGAACTGCCTGTCGCTGCGTCTCAATAATCACTGCCAGTGGAGGCGGCGGAACAATACTCTCTGGTGCGATTTCTGGCGCTGTGGCTCAGTGTAGCCACCTTTCAACAGTTCTATCTGAGGAGCAGCAGTGACTGTAGACTCCGTGCTGTCCAGCGCATTGTTTTCTCGTCTCCACCGCCCATGTAACCTCATTCCGATATCAGTCCCCTAAATTGTAATACTGCGTGGTGGCTGGTGAACTTCTCATCTAATAAATCCTGCAAAACAATTAATAATAGTATTCAGCCCTTATCCCATCATTCAGCAACTTAGTATTTTTATTTTGATTTACTATACTGGAGGGAGGGGGGGGGGGGGGGGGAATGAAAATGCGAATGTAGGGGCGAACGTAGTCGGGCCGTTGCACACTTATAAAATTTCGCTGTCACTGGCAACTGAGAAATTCTCTCGTGCATTTGGGAGTTAGCCCATTTAACACTTATAGTTTACGTTATACTTACTGAAATTTAGTGTGGTGTCTAGTGAGGGACTGGATGTAGCCGTGTTTTAGATGAGTGGTTGCCACCACGAAAACTCGGAATTTTCCAGTTCTTCGTTCGATATACCGACTCTTTAGTGTTTAGAGTGTAAATGTGCTCACTATCCACTATTTTTTATTGTGACCTCACGATTTAATCGCTGCATTTTGTCAGAGATGTTGGCGTTTTCTTTGCAAATTTTAGGACATCAGCACGGAACTGTGCTAATAGTGGAGGATCTCACACTTGTGCTACAGCCTACAATTTTGATAGCAAACAAATATTCATTATATTGAAAAACTTTGTCTTTCATTACCAGCAAATGTCTACTCAAATATCAGTCTGAAATTAACTGTACTGGAACTACAAGAAACATTAACAGCATCACAAATGGGCCAGTGAGACCACGATTCTGCCACATGCGAACCATCAACATTTGAAAAACAACACTACTGAAAATTGGCGGATCACTTTAAGCCAAGCATTGTAACGTTCTTTTATAAAGAAATCTTTATGATTACGCTGAATGAATGTCGGAACTGTAGAATGGATACTAAACTCGCACAATCGTGTAGCGTGTTGTAACTGCAAGTGGTGTACTTACTCTGTGTTATTCTTAGCAAACAACTCTATACGAACTGATTGGGCAATGCAATTCCCAGTACCAATAAAGAAATACAGTCACTTCAAAAACACATTCAGCCCCTTAGACACTGAATCCTCTGGCCCTGTTCAAAACTGATAAGTGATAACTTTGGTTCCTATGCACATAACAAATAAATTAAACCGTCTTACCTCAAAAGCAGCAACGATGGAACGCGATATATTCTGGTCTCTCATGAAAAAAACATAAATGTGCAAGCTACAGGCTCAGCGGTGTGCAATGCTGATCGTAATACTTTGGAATGTACATGAAATTCTTCTGTCTGATATATGAAAACATATAAGAAAACTCCAACTTCTTTGAAAACCATATGACCTGGACAGGGAGGCGGTACTGATTGTGGTGAATTACTTACACTGAGTTTTTTAGCAAAAATTATATTCCAA
The DNA here is from genome assembly GCF_023864275.1 of Schistocerca cancellata. Classification (NCBI taxonomy): domain Eukaryota; kingdom Metazoa; phylum Arthropoda; class Insecta; order Orthoptera; family Acrididae; genus Schistocerca; species Schistocerca cancellata. Next base: position 984,018,602 of record NC_064627.1, read on the forward strand.
ATTAAGCCTGGCTTTTCGAGAACTTTGACAATTGATATTACATTGGTAAAACAAATATCATATTTATTAACTGTCCACAAACAATTAGATTTATACAGCAAGTATTAGCTAACCTAATTAAACCAGCATAAATACAAATCATCAAATTACACATAGCTCTGTGAAAATGTTAGAAAGATTATGAAAGTGAAACATCTAACTAGCCTTTTTATCAAATCAGTTTACGTACGTTCTGGGGTTACTCAACAACGTAAAATTATCAGCCAACTCATCTATACTAACGCGCCAGAAAAAAACAAAAATCATAATTTCACGTTTTTATCTTGCTTGCGAGAAGACTTCTGCTTCCATGTTCATCACTATTGACATATCTGCTTCAGTCTAACAGTTGCTGGCTTCACAGAACACACCACAAATACTGCTTACGCCAACGTCTTTCCCTCACACACAGCTACCTACAACTGTGCGCCAAGCGCTAGCTCTCTTATTCCAATACTACAATCTCAGACCAGAAACAGTATCTTTGGCTCTGCAGTCGTCCACAGTCAGCGATCCGCATTATAAAGCCTATCAGACACATACATCGGTTATCATATTCGGGTGCCACATACAAATGTGCCCCAGTAGACTCTTTTCAATATGTTACCTAAAAATGACCTCAACCTCAGCTGATAAGTTACCACCTGGAGCTGTCCTTAAAAATATACTCCTCATATATTATATTAGGCTGCACATTAGTTATTAGACTGCATTTGTTAGGAAAGACAAAAATGGCTCTATAAAGTGCAACCCCATTCTAAGAAACACTGATTAAATGCAAAACTAATTGAAAAGATACAAATTTTAAGTAATTACAGCAACCACAGAGAAACGATCGAAAGAGTAAGATTTTGCTGTTACTGTAAAATCGATGCATGTAATATGTTTCTTGGTAAATTAACTTCATTCTCCTTCTGTGATACTGACATGTTATGTAGCCTACATAGAATGCTATTTTATTATCTTTACGGCCAACATACACATCCGTCATATACTTCATCTGAAATACAACCTTATACTTTTGAAATTAGTAACATAGAAAGAAAATCTGTAATTTATAAAAAGCCGCTATAACTGTAGGGCTAAAATGTTTAGGCATTAGTGAATTAGTTTGTGTAATAAAACATCTATTGTTAATACCGAGTTACCAAGCAAATTGACTTCCTTAAATGTGATGGCCCCGTAGAATGTTGCACTTACTTGCGAGCTATTTTCCAAAGCGCCCCCCTTACTGTAGAACCTTATACTCACTCCCACTCCTCCACACCCACGTCCCCTCGGAATATGCTAATGATCAAATTCAGTTTGGTGGACAGAAGAAAAATATCAGGACCAGAAGTTTTATAACAGAAATAGCAAATTGTAAGGAGACAAAAAATAAAAGCAATGTTAGTGTTTTCGATGTCTTCAGCAGCTAAATGAAGAACAGCCAGTATAAAGTAATAAATTCATCAAAAACTAGTCAGAATGAAAATAGTCGCTCTAGAACGTTTGAGCACATTAAATGATGGGAGATTTATCTCTGTAAATAAAAGTACTGATATTAGAGATACTGAATACAATGTAATATCTCACATGAAAATCATCTCCACCTGTATATCCGCTAGTTACAAACTTCTGATACTAGCAGATCTGCTTGATATGTAATTATTTCATTAAATTCTTATGCCATAATACAGGAATAAATATTTAGCACAGTGTCTTAGATATTCCTCTTGGCATATTAAAGTGTTAATATTAATCATGATATATCCTAAAAATTAAGTTAGTATTTTCTTCGAAGAGACTATACAGTGGACTAGAAGGAGTTACCTAACAGAAATTTAAAGAGAAAATCGATGATAAACTCCATGACATAAATGTAAAACACATAACATACTCTGGGAGACTATTGATTTCTATGCATAATTTTATTAAACTATGGAAGTCTATGAAAAAGTTTGTTTCGTCGCAGTATTCCACTTACGCTTTTCACTAATTTTTGAGAAAAGAGACGGTTGATAACGGTAAGGGGTATTCACGAGTACGTATATTTTCAAACATGGTTTTTGAAGAGGTATTTTTTGACATGCACACGCGAATTTAGCTACACTATTTCAAATGTATCTATTGTAGCTGTGAACAGCGGTGACAGCGTAATGGCAAATGAAATCTTTTACGCACTTGTAGTGCTATTTCAATCGCAGCGGTGGAAAGTAGTTCATTAAAATGGGAGATCCCTATAACTTTTACTCTGGACGATGTCAAAAGAATGGTCGCCATTCCGTTAGGACACACGGTGTTTTGAACTAGTATGTCATCAGTGTAAATTTTTCTCCCGTGTAAAGGAAGAATGGTGACCTGAAATACGATATGTCTGTTTTACAGAGATACATAATTAATAAGTAGGTACCTCATGGCGCACATTCGTAACAATTATTAAACAATATGGAAGTTTTTATCGTTAATTTTATTTTTTGATAACTTAAGCACTGATATTTCTCTAGTAAGAACTGCAGAAATTATGTCACAATGTCCTGAAAACTACGTTTCAAAGGAAATAGTACGTACTTTAACTCCCATTAGCGAACACAGTAAAAAATCGCAACTGAGCAGCAAATATGGTGCAGCATGAAATTAAATAAATCATTGAAAGATTAAAATTGTAATTATACTTTGCAAGATGCCGTTAATGAGAGGTGATGAAAACTTCTAAATGAAATTAATTTTGTGCGGGATCCCAATAAGGATGGCGTTTGTACTATCGTCGACTTAATGACAACAATGTAGTTTTTGTTTTGAGATTGCTTGTGCACGAACGTAGCTACTGAATCAACCGAGAATTTTTTTGGCCCAGTTAGGGCTGCTGACGATATTTATTACAAGTATACATAACGCTGCTCGATTAGACAGCTCATAAGAGATTCCTCCCAGTTTCTCATGATTCGCATACTAGCCTCATTCTGCGTGTTACTCTAAGTTAGATACTGCCCTAACTAAGGTTTTTAATTTCAGTTGATTTCTTATCTTTATGTTGCACCGTTATTATCTTATCTAACTAGGAAACAGGAATCAGTGATCATACAGGGTTTATGTACTTGAGATAAAAATCATTACAAATAAAACTGTGATTACAATGAAAATAAAAGGAAATACCGATTTACATCTTTAATGATAACTGAAATGTAGCCGGCCGAAGTGGCCGAGCGGTTCTAGGCGCTACAGTCTGGAACCGCGCGACCGCTACGGTCGCAGGTTCGAATCCTGTCTCGGGCATGGATGTGTGTGATGTCCTTAGTTTAGTTAGGTTTAAATAGTTCTAAGTTCTAGGGGACTGATGACCTGAGAAGTTAAGTCCCATAGTGCTCCGAGCTATTTGAACTGAAATGTAAATCGTAAAAGCTATAAACGAGACTTGGAACATGAGGTGCAGTGCCGGGTCGGAGCGAGGTCATGTCAAAGTCGAGCGCTGGAAAGTGAACTACATGTTTAGTAGTTTTGCAACGCCACTGTGTTGACAGACTACTCTAAAACAGCCAGCAGAAGGTATGGCACTTGATAAAAACTTTATTTTTATTTTATCTTTGTTATGTTGTTTGCTGCCATTTACGAATGACCTGCCTCCTTGTTACTGACAGATAGTATTTTCACATTATGAAATTGTGCACATACGTAATGTGAAACTTGTTTAATTTCCTAATATTCTGAACAATATTAGAGCTTTAAATACTTTAAATACTTTTAAGTCTATTTAAAAGTAATTAAGAGAAGGAAAAAAGGAACTAAAAACTTATTTATAGAAGAAGTTATGACATTTTATAACTTTATCACATATTAAGAGGGCTATCCATAAAGTACCTTACGTTTTGGAATTAAAAATAAATAAAGTATTATAAATTTTTTTATTATATACAGATGAAAGCCACACTTAAATACTACTTTTCTACATAGTTGCCATTTAACTTAAGGCACTTATCGTAGCGATGGACGAGCTTGGAAATTCCTTCGTCGTAAAATCCGGCCGCCTGCGCCTTCAACCACGTAATGACTGTCGTTTGGGACAGAAAAGGTATGATTTTTGTGTATTTCCTGGAAAGAGGCACTACAATAAACTCTCAAAGGTATTGCCAAACTCTGCACAACCTTAGAAGAGCAATACAAAACAAGCGCAGGGGAAAGTTGGGCTCAAAGATCTTGCTGATTCACGACAACGCCCGGGCCCACACGGCAAATGCCACTCGTGAAGTTCTCGAATCTTTTAAGTGGGAGTTGTTTCCTCATCCGCCTTACAGTCCCGACCTGGCACCGAGCGACTTCCACTTATTCCCAGCAATGAAGAAGTGGTTCGCTATGCAGCGTTTTGATGACGACGCACAGCTTCAAGAAGAGGTAACCACGTGGTTGAAGGCGCAGGCGGCCGAATTTTACGGCGAAGGAATTTCCAAGCTCGTCCATCGCCACGATAAGTGCCTTAATTTAAATGGCAACTATGTAGAAAAGCAGTATTTAAGTGTGGCTTTCATCTGTATATAATAAAAATAATTTCCAATACTTTATTTATTTTTAATTCCAAAACATAATGTACTTTGTGGATAGCCCTCGTATAAATTCGCAAAAATTATATAACAACAACATTCGGAGATTTAAAAAGAAGAAATAAAATATAATAGGGATGTACATAGTTTTTTACGAGAGCTCCCACCACCTAGCTATCTTGGGTGTGAGGCTTCCATACGTCATCAACCCTGTCAAATTCAAGGTAGTGTACAAAATATATCTTTCATATTTATTTGATAAATTTATGACTACAAATATATATATATATATATATATATATATATATATATATATATATATATATGTATTACTCTTGTAGTTCATTTGTTGCAGTTTTTATGTGCTTTACACAGAGGGTAATCGATACATCATTTGTGTATCTTTGGCTTCCTTATTTATAAATCTTCTGTGCGTGATCTTTGTTTTGTGGGTGATCTATGTGACGTCTCTACAGTGAAAGTTTATTTAAGCTTAATAACTAAATATATCGTTTTCATTACACATACTACTTTATCTAAGCTTAATAAACAATTATATCATTGACCTTAAAGGTATTACAAAGGATATTACAAAAGACATTTCTACACATATTGAAATATTTCTATGATAGGTGATACATTTCTGTCTTTCCTTAATTTTGTCTTATCTTAGATCTGGGTCTGTACATTAATCTCACTGTCTGTACCTTTTTAACAATCTTTGTTTCTGTGTTTCTGTCTATATTTGTGTCTGTGTCATTGGAAGTATTCTGTTCCTGTGTTTGTCTGCTCTTATTTGTGCATGTGATTGTTCTTGTTGCATACTTCGTGTAAGGTACGGGATATATTATCCGTCATGTCATTCAGTACACACCAGTCGTCCAGCTGTAGTAGAATTCGTTCTGCATTGTCATAGCTAGTTTCGGGTCGTATGTTTGTGACTCTGTCGCAGTGTAAAGTGACATGATCAGGAGTCCTAGGTCTCCGCAAGAGCACACGGATGTTCGACTGAGACCAAGCCGGCGGAGGTGTACTGAGTAGGAACTACCCCTGAGGAAATGGACCACACTGTGAGTGCGAACTACACGTTTCAGCCTCATTTGTTCCTCGATGTTTGGGAGGAAGATGTAGACACGATGCCCCTTTTCTATCGAATCCCATTCTCTCTGCCAGATATCGTTTCGCCAACGGTCGTTTACCGGCCTAGAACAATCGGTGTGACACAGAGACACCGCTGTTACCGTGAAATCAAAGACGAACAGCAGTATCTAAGAGTTTATCATCGTTGGGCCACTTGGGCAGTATGTGAAAACCAGCCTGTGTAATCGGTGCGTCGCCGCAGCTCTGCCGCCATCGGGTCGCAGACGAGGTATCTCTGTAAATCTGCCACGCGCGGGCAGCCAACACTCTGGAGGCCGCCCGTCCCTGCTCCTCAGCGTCATGAAGACTCCGACTCGGGTAACGCTATCGCCTTGTAGCTGGAACACCGCGCCTTCCTGCAGAGGAGAAGACGCAGGTGAGCGCTCCGTATCTGTAGCGCCTGCTGCCGCGAGCTGCCGCCTCGGCCGGTGTACCGGAGGCGCTAGCTCAGCACGCCACACACCGCTCGCCGTACGCCATCACCTCCAGCTACAGCGCTGAATATCACGAGAGAATACTGGCTGCGCCAGTAAACAGAGCACATTCAGTAGACAGTTTGAGCTGAAACTTCACAAAATATACTGGGTGAAAAGTATTTAAACCGACAAACTCTGGGAGGTTGTAGGGGACATCAAAACAAATATTTTTCCCTAATATCGTTTTTTTCCTATGAGGAGTATTTAAACCGGTAGAGGAAGATTTCTCTGGCGACACATTAATTAAACCAACAAAAAAGTCCAGAGGGGACATATCTGGGGATCGAGCAGGCCATGGTACAGGACCACCTCTGCCAATCCACGTTTCCGGGTACCGTCGGTCCAGGAATCGACGCACATGACGACTGAAATGTGCCGGTGCCCCGTCATGTTAGAACCACATGCGTTGTCTTGTAGGGAGCGGAACGTCTTCCAGCAATTCTGGCAATGCTCTGGTGAGAAAATTGTAATAGTTCCTGCCATTTAATAGCCTAGGTATCAGATACAGCCCACTTAAACAATCCCTAACAACACTGACCCACACATTAACGAAGAACCGCACTTTATGAGCGCTAGTAACTGTGGCATGTGGGTTATCCTCACTCCAAACATGCGAATTGTGCATGTTGAAGACTTCATCACGCCCGAACGTTGCTTCATTGGTAAACAACGCACAGGATGGAAATGTAGGATGCATTTCACAGCGTCCTAGGTACCACTGCGAAAACTGTGCACAGGTTTTGGACACGCTGTAAGTGAAATGGACGTAACAATTGCTCTCGAAGGACTGTTCTTACATTCATCTGATTCGTCCCCATGTTAAGTGCAATTGCACGAGTGCTGACTGAAGGATCCCGCTCCACATCCTGCAAGACAGCTTCCTCAAATTGCAACGTTCTTACCGTGCGACGGCGTTCCTGTCCAGCTAATCTGCTAAATGACTCGGTCTCACGCAGACGTTGGTACACAGCAGCAAAGGTCGCATGATGCGGGATACGGCGATTAGGATATTATTGATGATAAACCCGCTGCGCAGCTCGCCCGTTGTGGTGCGCTACGTAGTACGCACCAAGCATGTCAGTGTACTCACTCCAGGTGTATCGCTCCATTAGTAAACAGACACAATGCACTACTACACTGGTGCACAGCAGTTGCCTACAACTCAAGAGCGTAATACGCCCTTAAAGTTCTGTGCCCTGTCAAATGTTTTTACAAAGATTTTAGGGAGAGGATTTTAATTTGCTCACTGTGTGACAAGCTCGCCCATATTTTATGTAAGTGGCCAGCCAATAACAATTTCCTGTGACATTTTTGTTGCTACGTTTCCCCTTTCCTTAGGTTTTACTTTCTTATGCAGCATTTTCCTTCTTTTCCTGCTTTCTTTGAGTGTGTGCTATGGTTTTCTTAGGTCTGTCCACATTCGTTCCTTTTAATGTGTGTCAGGGCGCTGATGACCTCGATGTTGAGCGCCCATAGGCCCAACACACATCTAACAACTGAAGATCGTAATACGGCCTCTAACAACTGAAGAGCGTAACGCGGCCTCCACCGGTTCAAGTACTCCTCATTGGAAAAAAATGACATTAGGGAAAAAAATTTGTTTTGATGTCGCCTACAACCTCCCAGAATTTGTCGGTTTAAATACTTTTCACCCTGTATAATAGGTGTAAGTGTATGTTTATGTATGTATGTACGTATGTTCCGCAACTCCTCCTACTCCAATGGACCGATTTCAACAAAACTTCGTACACATCACTTAGTGTCTGGAAGAAATCACAGTGGGGGAAAAAACCACCTACCTATCAAAGGCGTGAGGGCTAAAAAGCAATGTAGCCCACGATGCGTGAATACCCTTACTTCAGCTACCCAATATTTGAAAATGACAACACTTAGTGACCTACAACAAACTTTACACATAATTTCAAGTCTTTACGTAGCTTTTTCTCACTGACAACCACCACAAAATGATGAAAGGAAAAGTGATTATCGCTACATTTTCGCTGTTCGTGCAGTAAAACTGAAACATGAAGCACGACGTTTTAATTTATTGCACTACTGGCCATTAAAATTGCTACACCAAGAAGAAATGCAGATGATAAACGGGTATTCATTGGAAAAATATATTATACTAGAACTGACATGTGATTACGTTTTCACGCAATTTGGGTGCATAGATCCTGAGAAATCAGTACCCAGAACAACCACCTTTGGCAAAATAACGGCCTTCATACGCCTGGGCATTAAGTCACACACAGCTTGGATGGCGTGTACATGTACAGCTGCCTATGCAGCTTCAACACGTTACCACAGTTCATCAAGAGGAGTGACTGACGTATTGTGACGAGACAGTCGCTCGGCCACCATTGACCAGAACGTTTTCAATTGGTGAGAGATCTGGAGAATGTGCTGGCCAGGGCAGCAGTCGAACATTTTCTGTATCCAGAAAGACCCGTACAGGACCTACAACATGCGGTCGTGCATTATCCTGCTGAAATGTAGGATTTCGCAGGGATAGAATAAAGGGTAGAGCCACGGGTCGTAACACATCTGAAATGTAACGTCCACTGTTCAAAGTGCCGTCAATGCGAACAAGAGGTGACCGAGACGTGTAACCAATGGCACCCCATACCATCACGCCGGGTGATACGCCAGTATGGCGATGACGAATACACGCTTCCAATGTGCGTTCACCGCAATGCCGCCAAACACGGATGCGACCATCATGATGCTATAAATAGAACCTGGATTCATCCGAAAAAATGAGGTTTTGCCATTCGTGCATCCAGGTTCGTCGTTGAGTACACCAACGCAGGCGCTCCTGTCTGTGATGCAGCGTCATGGGTAACCGCAGCCATGGTCTCCGAGATGATAGTCCATGCTGCTGCAAACGTCGTCGAACTGTTCGTGCAGATGGTTGTCTTGCAAACGTCCCCATCTGTTGACTTAGGGATCGAGACGTGGCTGCACGATCCGTTACAGCCATGCGGATAAGAAGCCTTTCATCTCGACTGCTAGTGATACGAGGCCGTTGGGATCCAGCACGGCGTTCCATATTACCACCCTAAAACCACCGATTCCATATTCTGCTAACAGTCGTTAGATCTCGACCAACGCGAGCAGCAAAGTCGCAATACGATAAACCGCAATCGCGATAGGCTACAATCCGACCTATATCAAAGTCGGAAACATGATGGTACGCATTTCTCCTCCTTACACGAGGCATCACAACAACGTTTCACCAGGCAACGCCGGTCAACTGCTGTTTGTGTATGAGAAATCGGTTGGAAACTTTCCTCATGTCAGCACGTTGTAGGTGTCGCCATCGGCGCCAACCTTGTGTGAATGCTCTAAAAATTTAATCATTTGCATATCACAGCACCTTCTTCCTGTCGGTTAAGTTTCGCTTTCTAAATGTATTACTCTTTGCTACTTAATCAATTCGCAAAACATTTTGCTAACAGTATCCACACATGCCACTGAATGTACCTAGAAAAATATATTATTGTAAGACACATATTTCAGGAAATGTAACGTCATAAACACTGAGATGCATGAGAAACTCGCGCGCTATGCATGTCGTTTTAATTTATTACTTCTGTACTACTAATTACATTCACAAAATGTTTCGCAAACAGTAACAACATGTATCACTGGATTTTTACGTGCAAAATTATATCACTCTATGACAAATTGTTCAGGAGACTAGATGTCATAAACATTGAGCTGCGTGAAAATGGAACTGTAGGGGTGAATTTCATAAGAGATAAGGTGCCGCTCAACGGTTCTTCCGTATGCAATGCCTTGATTTTTTCCTGCAAGGCTTTTTGAAGCTTATAAAGCGGCATGACAAATGTCTCAACCTACTTGGAAATATGTTTGGAAATATGTTTGGAGGCGCACTTTGGCAGCCTAATGGTTTAAAAAGGGAAATGATGAAGGCAATAAGCAAAAAATCCGGCATTCACACAAAAGTTTAACTGTCACCATAGGTTTCTTACAACGCAGATTTTCACTGGTATAGTTTCATCTTCAATGGTTTCATCCTTATCGTAAAACCGCATTCGTCTCTGACTGACAACAACATTTCCCACATGAATTCCACGGTGAAAGCGGATCCGACTGTGCACCTCAAGGACAATTCACGGAATCGTGGAATTTCGTTTGTGAGTGTTTACGAATACATTCATGGATCCGTATGATACCGGAAAGTTTCTTGTAGCTGAGTGCCTAAGCAGTTGGATGACGTGATGAAAGGTGAGCGGATGATAACTTCATTGAATCATCAGCAACGGCGTGCCGAGGAGGGTGGCGGTTTCCTGGGCCGTATTGTTGCTGGCGATGAAACGTGGGTGCTGCATTTCACGCCGTAATTGAAGCAGTAGAGGATGGTGTGTGAAAACATCCATTTTCACATGAGAAAAAAAAAGAAAAATTAATTCAATGGGATCCGTTGGGAAACTGATGTTAACGGCCTTCTGGCATCGCCGTGGACTGCTTCTGCCGAATTTCATGCCACTAGGTGCAATAATCTATGTCGACAGGCTACAATTATTCTTAGACGCTGTCACGTCTGCAGCTGTCATTAAGAAGAAGCACCTAGAGAATCTCGATGTGGACAACGTGTTTAGCCTCCACGACTATGTGGTGTCACATTTGGCAATCAGAACCGTCGACAACCTCCGGTCATTTCATTGCGAGCGTCTGGACCACCCATCATGCAGTCTGAACCTCTCGCGATACTGCATTGCCTGTTGTGCTGTCCTCTATTCTCTGTCCATTTTCATGCTGAGTCTCTACCTCAATTCGACCAAGGTCTCGATCTGCCATTGCTAATCTTTCCGAATCCCTTATTTTCTGTTCCAAAAGCAATTCACGCGCCCTACTTCGAGTCAACATGCGCTCATACGATCTCACGCGTTTCATAAACTTTTTGCACACACGACTTGACAATCAATTCACTTAGCTGTTGGGTCAGAACCAACTTGTCAACGATGTATCCGCCACCTGTGCGCTTGCATTGAGGAGAATACTTAATTCTAACCATTTTTAAAATTCATAACTTAATTGTGCTATTGTCTCACTATCTATCGCTGCAGCTACTGTTTTCAACTATTTATGCCTTTCAAAAAAAATTTTTTTTATTACGAAAAATTTTTAACAGGATATTTTTCTGACCTAGTTAGGCGTGTGGTCGAGCTTCAATCATGGTATTTTACCATCCTGGCAGGGCCGCCGTTTTCTAACATTCTGTGTGGTGTCTGTTTGTTCTATATCGTGTCTCCCTACCACTTTCGCGCAACGACGCTCTAGGCGTGTTTTTTAGGGAATTGACTAGTTTGAACCTGGGATCTGTTGCTGGTAAGGAGACGCCAGACCACACATGACATGTAGAGTTCAGAAGAGTTCAGTAAGACTAGTGATAATATAACCAAATACTTAATGATTTCAGCATCAGCTCCACTGCACTCCCTGTAAAAGAATCTTAATACTAACGAAATTTAGTGGAAGGGGTTCAAGGCTTTCCTATTTTTAGTTAGCTGGTAAAATAACGTCGAAAAAGCAGTTAAGTTTACCATTGGAAATTTTATTCTACTCACAAAACATTGTTTATAAACAAAAAAATCATCGCGTTTCAGATTTTAACTTACGTAGCAAATGTGAATACCATGACCTTCAATTGACGGTCGACACTACTATTACGTAAAAAGGGGATGTAACAGATGAGACTTCTGCAGTTCTGAGTGAAGCCTTATGCACTCAAAAATGCGGCATCTCGTGCGTTCATTACCTTGTTGGTGTTCATGAGGGGGCGGCGGCCGGCGCAGCTCCATACAGCTCGCCGTCTCGGAAGCAACTCTTCCTAACTCCTCCTTACTACAATTTACCGAAGTTGGTTACAAAAAAAAAATCTGGCTATGTTTTCATCTGACCAATCAGGGTCTCAACGTTGACGTTAAGCTCCGCCTACAAAAATTCTGTCCATCCAATGAGAAACTTATACTTTTCGTGGTGGGGCTATGTTTTTAATGTTTGCAACGTAACAGAGACGCGAAAAAGTCTCATGCTACAACTTGCAGCTGGTGTGGCCCTTTTAGTGTTATTGTAAGATCTATACTGTTCTTCTGGATGGCTCTAGCTTTTAACATGGGCTGGGGGGTGGTCCTGGTGGTTACTTTTCGTGGTGGGGCAATGTTTTTAACGTGTGCAACGTAACAGAGACGCGAAAAAGTCTCACGCTAAAACTTGCGGCTGGTGTGGCCCTTTTAATGTTATCGTAAGATCTATACTGTTCTTCTGGAGGGCTCTAGCTTTTAACATGGGCTGGAGGGTGGTACTGGTGGTTAGATGGCGACGTGGGTGTTCGTCCCTTATCGTATGGCCTTATAGCTTAACTCGGTTCTGCTCTCAACTTCTGTTTTCGTTTCTCCCCTCTGAACTGCATCTGTCTCACGGTGGGAAGGTATGACATGCATTTAGGCATTCTTGTGTTAGTCTGTGGTATTCCATTTGCTCACTCGTTACTCATATTACTTTGGTTAATTTAATGTCACGATTTATTCGGAGCTATGTGACATACTACTGGATTTGCTTATCATGTCAGGGCTTTCATGGAAGGTATTGGATTTGCCTTACACATTACATATCACCACCCTTTGAACTTAATTTTTGCACTGAAGTTAGGCAATGATTGAATCATTGTCTAAGTCAGTCAAAAATTATTTCGTTATATAAATTTTGTTTCCTATTGTTCAGCCACGTTATTCTGGTTCTATGCTAGTTTGTATTACTAATTTATATTTTTATATTCTTCCACATTATTATCAAAAATATGTTTATATTGACAAGGGAAGAATATTTTTATTCTATTATGGTTATTTCTTTCTTATTTAATTGTGAAGTTTGTTTTTTAAGAAGTTTGTTATCGAAAGTGAGGAGTCTTTCACATCGATTTTCTTAGAAATATTGTTTTTATAATTGTAGTAATTATGTAAAATCTATTCCTAACACATTTTCTAAATTTCATGTACAAGTAAAATGTTTTTGTTTCTAGACACTCATTTCAACATTGTTACACTAACAAATAAGAATTATTTCCAAGAATTGCTTTGACAAAGAAATATACATGCAGAAGTATTGAGATATTATCCTAACAAATGGTACAAATGTTAAAAAAAAGGGAAAACATCCAACAACTTAATTTTTTATTCTTTGTTTTTATAAGGAGAAAATAAGTAAAATATACTCATTCCTTTATTTTTATGAGGAGAAAATAAGTGGCATATTGTTTTAGTGTTTATTATGCCTTACTTTTGTTCTTTATATACTGTCCATTTCAGAACTAATGACTTATTTTCATCGATAGTCTAATTTTTACTTAAGTTCATAGTCAATGACTGTTATTTTGTAGTTTATTAACTTTCTGGTGTGCTTAACTTATTTAGTTTTTCACACGTTTCTTTTGCACTATTCCTACATCACATAATTTGATTTCACACATTCACACAATCCTATGAATGTTTAAGCATGAGGTTGGCGAATGTTTTTGCACAAACGTGATGGACTTGAGCGAGATGGATGTGGGCAAGTATTTGAAGTACAGCTTTGTTCGTCATTCCTTGTTGGCTTTGCAAGTGTGTGTTGCTGTTGCGGAGGTCCCATAATGGAATGGAGCTCTGAGTGCAGAATCTCGTGGCTTACTGGCTTTGTATGTGTGAAGGTCATCGTTATGTGTCGCTGAAAGCGGTCGATTTTCGTTGTAATACTTTGCAGATGACTATTTTACAATAGGATAGGGATTTGGGAAGGTATGTCGTCTATTCTTCACCCATCTTCTTTTTTGGTCTCAATCTTGTGAATCTTCAACTTCTGTTCTTCCTGCTTTTTCTCTGCTTCTTACTTGGTTCTTGGTTCTTCTCTGGGCAGGATATGGAAATATTTATTGATAACTAGTCGATTTGAAGTTCTCCTCTTAGTAACAGTTTGATAAATTGTTTGTGAGTGTCATTTTTACTTTGTGGAAGTCTTCTTCAGTTTCGAGCATCAGCGTGCTGTTTAATAGTGGTAGTGTGACTTTTACACATATTTTTTGCCAGTGGTGGCTTGCCCAAGTCGTCTTCTTGTCTGGCCATTTTTTGCTCGCTCCGCTGAGTCGGGGCATCCCGGTGCTTACGAGTGGTGAAAGTCGGGTGTTTGCTTGTCAGTCCCTGCACCGGTCCCTTCTGTGTTCTGCCACTCTGTGGTTCCATCTTCTGTCCCAGCAGGGTTCTGCCACCCTGTGGTTCAGCAGATTTACTGCCCACTTCAGCTACCCTCTGTTGGTCTTGCTGTCCTTTCCCTTCTCTCGACGCTTCTGCCTTGTAGGAATCGTGTCTTGCTAATTACATCCTTTTCTTTCTTGATACTTCTCACGTTGCAACTTGTGGGTCATTGCAGCTGATATTTGTTGGAGTTTTTACAATGGTTCTTACAAAAAGTTTTACTTATAATCATCTAACATATGTCTAGTACCTACATTGTTTTACACCTTCTTAAAAAGCTTTACAAATTTCGGTGCCCTTTCCATGTTACAATTCTAAGATATTTTGAGTCTTAACTTCTACAAAAATCCTCAAATTGTTTTTTTTATTTTTTTGTGTAGTGTCATGGTGTATAGCATTTTAGCATTTCATGCTGTTAGACTATCTACGCTTTATCCCTTCACCTTAATCTATGGTACTATTGGTGTTATTTTTGTTTTTGTTTTTATTGAAACTACTTTCTTTTTCCCACTTTCCTCTCTCTTCATTCTTCTTTCTCCTGACGATCTTATCTGCAACATAATCTTGAAATATTGTGCTGATTATTTACTGGAAATAAAATTAATCTTCAAACTTGTACTGAAAGTGTTTAATACTGCCAGTCTTAGGTAAAAATACCTCTGCTTTGTCTCGTAAAATACCCTCTAATTCTCTTTTACTTAGCCGGCCGGAGTGGCCGAGCGGTTCTGGGCGCTTCAGTCTGGAACTGAGCGACCGCTACAGTCGCAGGTTCGAATCCTGCCTCGGGCATGGATGTGTGTGCTGTCCTTAGGTTAGTTAGGTTTAATTAGTTCTAAGTTCTACGCGACTGATGACCTCAGAAGTTAAGTCGCATAGTGCTCAGAACCATTTGAACCATTTTTTCTCTTTTACTGTGTTCCGAAATACCTTGAACTACTTGCAATTTCATCATCAATTTCTTTATGGACTTCTAACGTGAGTTGAGGCGATTCCCCCTTTTGTGCATACCATTCTAATTCTTCATCCTCTTTATCTCGCATCATTCTTAATTGTTTGTTTATAACTGGTATTTCTTCTAATTTTAGCTTTTGCTCAAAGAGAAGTGTGACATTCCCGAATGTTACACTACCTTTCCCCATATCTATTATCGCTCGACTCTCATTTAAAAAAAATCTGCACCTATAATCAAATCTATAGTTACTTTAGGTATAATCACGAAGTTGGTTTTGATCTTTTGACCTTGACGCAAAAGAGTTAACCTTGTTTGTCTCGTAACTTCCGCAGCATTGTTTCTAATAGGACCTCTTACTTTAATCTTACGTGTTTTCAGAACTGGCGATTCCTCATTGGCATTACACTGCATGAATAAATTTTCTGAGATCGCAATCAGTTCACTTCCGCTATCAGTTACAATATTGACTGGGATATGCTTTACCATGGCCTTCACAATTGGTTGAATTTGAAAGGGTTGGTTCTGTTCTTCTTCTTCTTGCATCAACGAATCCTCCACTGAATTATACATGAGTCTTTTCAGGAACTTCCCTTGTGAATTCGAACTTTCTGTAGGATAAACTTCGACTGCTACTTCTCTCTCTTTTATTTCCTCTTCTCTATTTCTTCCTTCATTTACGCTTTCTTCAACATCCTCTACTTTTTCCTCATCCTCGTCTATCTTCTCCTTCTTCGTCGCTACTTCCACATAATCGCATCTAAATGCTCTAATTATCGCTTCATAACTTTCTTCATTATATACGTTGGGTTGTGTGCCCACTCGTAACTTATTTTCAAATTCTGTCGACTGCACATTATCCTCATTGAATTCGCTTTCCCTGGTTTCCATCTCAAATAGCTCTGCAATACTCATTACTTCGTCCTATCCTCCTACACTCGTTGTGCATTTCTCTGATAATTCATCTTCCTCGTCAGTATTCTCCCAATTAATTTCGTCCCAACACGATATTGTTATTTTCTTGTCTTCGTTTTCATCTGGTCCCTGCGGATTTGTTTCTTCCTTCTTCTCTTCTCGTGATAAGATTTGTACTTCTCTGTTCAAGGTGCTGCAATTGTCCTGGGTCGGTGCGTCATTCTCTTTGGCATGGGCGCTTAGCTGTCAATTCGAATTTTTATCGGGGTTTGGTGGTCTTACCTCCACCTCTTCTATCGGTATTCTCTTTTCTTGTTCAGCTTGTTGATAGTGGTTTATTTGTTGATAATTTGTCGGTCTATTGGTTCTCCAGTACCCGTTCCGGTTGTCGTTATCCCCTCTGTAATAGTTGTTGCCGTTCCTGGGTGAATTATAGTTATCTGCATATCCTCTTCTAAATCCACAACCGGTTCTTTGTTGATATCTATTGTCGTTTCTTGGTGCGAAGTTATCATATGGTTCGTAATTATTGTTTCTTCGTACTGTGTCTTGTGGATTCCACTGCTTTTTGCTTTCGTTTTCACGTGCGCTTCGTCTTTTTCCGAAAATATGAACTCTAGTTCCCTTAGAATACCTTTAAATACTTCGACGTCATTGCCTCTGTGACCTACTAATGATTGCTGGTATTTCAATGGTATCTTCATCGTGCATAATTTAATCAACTCTCCGTCAGTGTATGGTACGTATAAGCATTGATTTTTCTTTGCCATTAATTCGAAAAATTTCACGGGACTCTTCTCTCCTGAATTTTCAAAATATGGGTTCTGTAATAATTCTCACTTCACTCTGGTCTGTGCTTCGCTGGACCAATATCGTGAGAGAAACTTCTCTCTGAAATCTTCGTACGATCGGCATGTCGCTGCAACAATCTGCATGGTTTCTCCGACTGTTCCTGACATGTGCGCACATATAAAGTCTAATTCGTGTGCTGGCGTCCAGTGTTCTGGTAATCCTACTTGGAATTGATCAATAAAAGTTCGTGGATGTAATGAGTTTCCTTCTCGAAAGTGCTGACATTTTCTGACTGTGAGGAAATGATCGTTGTCGTACTTCGTCATAGTTCCATATGAAATTCACGATTCTTCACCACTTTTGTTTCTGATCCTTTCTCCCGTCGTTCTTTCCGGTTGTGGTAGATCCATTGGATATTGTCCACTGTAACTTTCGCCTACCCTTGCGTAGTATCGTTGGAGTGGTACGCAATAATTTTCTTCCATCGGTTGTGAACGTGTAGCTGAATGAATTGCACTGTGCTCTTCGCGACCTGGCTTTCCATTGTCAGGTATTGGTTCGGTATCTTGTCTGGCTTGCCTTGCTGCCTCATTGCACGATCCAAACTGTCTTGAAACCTACATTTGTGGTTCCGCATGTGTTTGTGATGACGTTTGTTCATCAAGAATTTCGAAACGTGTTTATTGCTGTGCAGGCTGTCTGATTTCACGTATGTTACTTTCCGCCTGTGATTGGAATCGCAAATGCGTAATATCTTTGTTAATTGCTTGTTTTTCCGGTGCTGTTACAGATACGGATGTGGTTGCAGACTCTGTGCTTGTTCGATCCTGTTCACTACGCTCTTCAACAGTTTGCAACAAGTCTGTTCGCAATTTCTGAAATTGTCGCTTCGTTTGCGCTTCTATTTTGACTATGCGGTTATCACATCTTTTCAGCGCTGCTTTTGTGATACGTTTGTGTAACACACTGTTTTCAACACCTTCACGCGCTGAACCTGCTGCTTGTCTAGTAATTTCGTTTATCTGTTTCTCTAGTTTCTTGACTTCTCCCTGGGTGTTGTTACGAAAGGTTTTGATCTCGTCCTGAATGTCATTGCGCAATGTTTGTACGTCCGCTTGTACCTTGTCAATGTCTGTTCTCAATTGCTTGTGACCTGTTATTAAGTTTCCTATCACTTCTCGAGATTCTTTTGCCTCGTCTTCAATACGACTTAGGTGTAACTGAATTTTTTTGTTTTGTTCTTTAATCTCACGCACTTGTCTCGTGGTTTCTGCATTCTGAATTTGAATTTGGTTCGCTATGTCTTTATTTTACCTTGTCATGGTTTCCGTAATTTATTGTAATAATTCTGCCAGATTGGTGGGTCCTATTGCGTTTTCTTCCGACGTCCTACGCTCTGTGTTTTCGCCCAAGTGTTGGTTCGCAACCGATTGCATTGAACTGTGCTGTGACACGTTTCTGCTCGCATTCCTTGTACTCTGTGGTGACGGAGCTCTGATTACTTGTACTATGGGTTCTACGTATTCAAGACGCAAGTTAGAATCCTCATCGACTGTCTCTCTACTTTCCTGCTCCTCTGTCGTATGCTGACTTACGTTTTCTATGCCTCGACGTACAGTATCCTCGTTATGGTGCGTTATATGTCCTATTTCTCGCGATACTGCATCGTCTGTTGTACTGTCCCCTATTCTCTGTCCATTTTCACGCCGGGTCGCTACCTCAATTCGACCAAGGTCTTGATCTGCCATTGCTAATCTTTCCGAATCCCTTATTTTCTGTTTTAAAAGCAATTCACGCGCCCTACTTCGAGTCAACATGCGCTCATACGATCTCACGCGTTTCATAAACTTTTTGCACACACGACTTGACAATCAATTCACTTAGCTGTTGGGTCAGAACCAACTTGTCAACGATGTATCCGCCACCTGTGCGCTTGCATTGAGGAGAAAACTTAATTCTAACCATTTTTAAAATTCATAACTTAATTGTGCTATTGTCTCACTATCTATCGCTGCAGCTACTGTTTTCAACTATTTATGCCTTTCAAAAAAAAATTTTTTTATTACGAAAAATTTTTAACAGGATATTTTTCTGACCTAGTTAGGCGTGTGGTCGAGCTTCAATCATGGTATTTTACCATCCTGGCAGGGCCGCCGTTTTCTAACATTCTGTGTGGTGTCTGTTTGTTCTATATCGTGTCTCCCTACCACTTTCGCGCAACGACGCTCTGAGCGTGTTTTTTAGGGAATTGACTAGTTTGAACCTGGGATCTGTTGCTGGTAAGGAGACGCCAGACCACACATTACATGTAGAGTCCAGAAGAGTTCAGTGAGATTAGCGATGATGTAACCAAATTCTTAATGATTTCAGCATCAGCTCCACTGCACTCCCTGTAAAAGAATCTTAATACTAACTAAATTTAGTGGAAGGGGTTCAAGGCTTTCCTATTTTTAGTTAGCTGGTAAAATAACATCGAAAAAGCAGTTAAGTTTACCATTGGAAATTTTATTCCACTCACAAAACATTGTTTATAAATTGCACTATTGATAAAAGGAAATGTTTTAATACAGGATGGTAAAAACCAACTGTGTTCAACAAAAATGTGAACGAATATTCCCTGAATGGGTTTCCAAGTTCTACAATGGATCGAAGGATGACCTATGCCATATCACATCTATAATTTAGGTTTAAATTAAGTTTCACAAAAGAGAAAACTATCAAAATGGTCTACAATGACCCTCAATTATCTTTAATTACTTATGTAACTTGTCGTAAATTACAGTGGCTGATGTGGCTTCTCAATAATTATATAACAGAAAAATCATCGCGTTTCAGATTTTAACTTACGTAGCGAATGTGAATACCATGAGCTTCAATTGACGGTCGAAACTACTATTACGAAAAAAGGGGATGTAACAGATGAGACTTCTGCAGTTCTGAGTGAAGCCTTATGCACTCAAAAATGCGGCATCGCGTGCGTTCATTACCTTGTCCGTGTTCTTGAGGGGGCGGCGGCCGGCGCAGCTCCATACAGCTCGCCGTCTCGGAAGCAACTCTTCCTAACTTCTCCTTACTACAATTTACCGAAGTTGGTTAAAAAAAACTATCTGGCTGTGTTTTCATGTGAACAATCAGGTGCTCAATGTTAACCTTAAGCTCCGCCTACAAAAAATTCTGTCTATCCAATGAGAAACGTTATACTTTTCGTGGTGGGACAATGTTTTTAAAGTTGGCAACGTGACAGAGACGCGAAAAAGTCTCACGCTAAAACTTGCAGCTA
This sequence comes from Schistocerca cancellata, assembly GCF_023864275.1. Lineage (NCBI taxonomy): Eukaryota > Metazoa > Arthropoda > Insecta > Orthoptera > Acrididae > Schistocerca > Schistocerca cancellata. The sequence goes on from NC_064627.1 coordinate 984,038,965, forward strand.
GTGTGGCCCTTTTTGTGTTATTGTAAGATCTATACTGTTCTTCTGGAGGGCTCTAGCTTTTAACATGGGCTGGGGAGTGGTCCTAGCGGTTAGCTGGCGACGTGGGTGTCCGTCCCTTATCGTAGGGCCTTCCAGCTTAACATGATTCTGCTCTCGGCTTCTGTTCTCGTTTGTCCCCTCGGAACTGCGTCTGTCTCACGGTGGGAAGGTATGACATGCATTTGGGCATTCTTGTGTTAGTCTGTGGTATTTCATTTGCTCACTCGTTACTCGTATTACTTTGGTTAATTTAATGTCACGATTTATTTTGAGCTATGTGACATACTACTGGATTTGCTTATCATGCCAGGGTTTTCATGGAAGGTGTTGGATTTGCCTGACACTTTACAATGTTGATCTGCATTTATTAATATCATGTATGCTGCTATAGAGCAAGATTTGTCTTACAAGACGTGCTGAGTCATTGAGGGCAGCATTTTTTTTCTCCTGTAACAGCACAATTATTGAGCTCATAGTGTGCTGTAAGTACTTCCAACATCATCAGTAGTGGTTTGTATTTCTGTCTATCCCCGCAATTACCCTTTCTGTGAAATGGACTGACATGTGGTCTCTCCCAGTTTCAAGGGAGTATTAGCAGCGCAAGAGATTTGCGATAATTTGACTTCGGAAAAGGGCTCTTCCATAGCGTATGCAATGTAAAACCTATCCTGAATTTTGTGATGTCTTATTCGCTTTGAGTGGGTAACGGAATATTTCAAAACAGAAATTGATGGTCAGAGCAAAATGCTTCACAATTAAATTACATACATTACAAAACTTCATTTAATACTAAAAAGTTGTAAAAACAGTCCACTGAGGTGAAGAAATACAAGAAACATAGTGTGCTGAAAGTATGGGATTAAAGTGAGACTGGAAAATGCACGTCCTATGATAATTTACGAAGGGACTTGGTTCATCTGCATTTACAATATGAAAATTAATTTAAAATATGTAATTAACTGAAAAATCAATAAACTTGTTTTAACGATAAATTGTCACTCGCTAATGGCTACAGATTAATTTTGAGATAACAGGAATAATATTTTCTCTTCCCATGAATAACATGTTCTACAATGATGCAAAAGGGGATCATGCGTAATTCTTTCTTGTCAGGGTGTACCCGAATCTTCTGTGGCTTCGTCGATGGTTTGTGAGGAGATGTGACATGTGGAAAAGATACAGACAAACAAGCCGTAATCGTAGACTAGCTGTTTATTAATTTACTATCCGAGTACCACTCATCTTCTGCATATGCATATATTCCAGTCTTCTATTAGTCCATCTCCTTCTTCTCTCCTCTCCCTCTGTCTCGTCCTTCGCCCCCTCCTTGTTCATCTCATCCGTCCCCTCTCTCTGTTCAGCTCCTCCTTCCCCATCTTTCTATTTCCTCCCGCGCCTCTCTTTGTCCGTCTCCTCCTCCCACCCCACTCTCTCCATCTGATCCTGCCCTCTCTGTCCATATGCTCTTCCTCCTTGTGTCCATCTACTTCTCCCCACTCAAACTGAAACTCTTCCTTCTCTCTTCGTCCTTCTTTTCCTCCCACTATTTCAGTCAGTCTACTCTACCGCTCTGTTATCTTCTCCTACCTCCTCTCCCTGTCCATCTCAATCTCTCCTCTCTCTGCCCACTTTCCCCTCACCACCCTTCAGTCCAACTCCTCATCCCATCTGTGTCCATCTCCTCCTCTCTCTTTCTCTGTCCACGTTATCACCCTCACCCCAGCAACAGGCCAGTGCTTTTTACCCCCACAGTATTTTTTTCCAGATCGTAACTAATATTGTGTACCAAATTTGGTTGAAATAGTTTCAGGGTTTGCATGAGTTTTTACCCTTGGCTTTGCCCGCATACACACATGTCAGACATATTTCACAAATACTGAACATATTTCACACATATGGACTAATAGAACATATGTCTTTTGTTTAATGTCTCAATCTCTTTTTTTTTCCTTTCACACAAAACTATGACCACATTCGACAGGGGAAACTTATTTTCCAACTCCCCCACGTACAATGTTCATGCGAGTTTGACACACAGTTTGTGGATCACTAATAACTGCTATTGTTGCGTTCTCTACTAGGGCTGTCCGAATACTGTCTGAATACTGAGCCGATACTGAGCGGCCGAGGCTGACAGGACCGGAGCTTACATTCTCCTCTTGTAGAAGCCGCTCGTCTCGTGGTGCGGCCCTAATCAGCGTACCATTGGCCGATGTCGTTTCACCGCCTTCTCTACTCTTGCGTTCTTCATATTTGTCCCAGCGCTTGTGGTTACGCCAGAACAAGAAGGATATCAGCATACGTGTCAGAATTAAGAAGAAACTGATGAAGTGGCTAGATGGAAGTGCCGCCTGCGGAAAAGAATACGACAGGAAGCTGTAGTTGAGTTACACAGGGTCGACTGACGGTGGATGAGTCTCAGACAAGCCCACGTGTATCTTGCATTAACAACGTGCAAAGAGGAAATCTTCGTCATGTTACATGGTAATTCATGCCCAGACAGTCATGTAAGCAGTTGTTATAAAGTCATATGCAGATTATAATAGTCAGAATAATCAGTTCTTTAGCGCTGCATAAAAACTGCAACTACTATTCACTGCTGCCAATGTCTGCACTGATAATTACTAATTAATACTTCGGCTTTCTTTGGCTGGCTTGTGACGGGGAACTTGGAAGGATTGGAGTATCATATACTTCTTTTCTTCTGGAAGCTGTCTCCGAGCAGGTGAAGAACAGCGAAATGGCAGTCTCCCGTGTCCGCCCAGCAGGAACGTCGGAGAGGGCAGACTGCATTCCATAAAAACTGCGTTGTACATGACGCTAAAAGGAATTCGTTTTGGACCGAGCGAGGTGGCGCAGTGGTTAGCACACTGGATTTACATTCGCGATACTAAGGTTCAAATACCAGTCCGGACATCCAGATTAAGATTTTTTTTATATTTCCCTAAATCGCTTATAGGCAAATGGCTGCTGGTAAATCTATCGGAATGTGAGGTCGTGGTCTAACAACCCTTCTGTTCCTGACGTGATGATCTTAGATGAAGTCCGTGTGAAAAACGCAGAGCTTCATAACCGTGAAACCACCCATACGACGCTGCTGTCCTCAGGAATGCAAGTTTATATCTGAGTCTGGGGTTCTGGGATTTTCTCAGAGTAATTATTTCGGTTGAAAGTGCTATTTTCCACTGTGCCTATATGCAAGGCCTTTGATTGGCCATAGCTTATTGATATGTCATATAGTGGAGGAGGTTTCCTGCCTTCTGTCTCACGCCTCACCATCATTCGTTAACCAAGACAAAATTTGCTAGCGTTCGAGTATGTTAAACCTTTTTGCATAATTACTAGCTGGAGTACTCGGCGTCGCTCAGGGAGTTGAAAGGAGATTTTGTGGTAACTCGAATCAAATGATAAACTTTAAAATTTAGGAGATTAAAAGTTTTACTTAAAACGTCTTCTGAATATTTACAATATTTCTTTATCCACATCTACATCTACATGGAAACTCTGCAAGTCACATTTAAGTGCCTGACAGAGGGTTCATCGAACCACCTTCACCATTCTCTGTTATTCCAGTCTCGTATAGCGCGCGGAAAGAACGAACTCCTATATCTTTCCGTACGAGCTCTGATTTCCGTTATTTTATCGTGGTGATTGTTTCTCCCTATGTAGGTCAGTCTCAACAAAATATTTTCGCATTCGGAGGAGAAATATGGTGATTGGAATTTCGTGAGGAGATTCCGTTGCAACGAAAAACGCCTTTATTTTAATGATGTCCAGCCCAAATCCTGTATCATTTCAGTGACACTCTCTCCCATATTTCGCGATAATAAAAAACGTGCTGCACTTCTTTGAACTTTTTCGATGTACTCCGTCAGTCCTATCTGGTAAGGATCCCACACCGCGCGGCAGTATTCTAAAAGATGACGGACAACCGTAGTGTAGGTAGTCTCCTTAGTAGGTCTGTTACGTTTTCTTAGTGTCCTTCCAACCGAAATCTTTGGTTACCCTTCCCCACAACATTTTCTATGTGTACTATCCAATTGAAGCTGTTCGATGTTATAATTCCTATGTACTTAGTTGAATTTATAGCCTTTATATTTAACTGATTTATCATGTAACCGAAGTTTAACGGATTCCTTTTAGCACTCATGTGGATGACCTGACACTTTTCGTTATTTAGGGTCAATCGTCAATTTTCACACCATTCAGATATTTTTTCTAAATCGTTTTGCAATTTGTTTTGATATTCTCATGACTTTATTAGTCGATAAACGACAACACCATCTGCAAACAACGTAAGACGGCTGTTCAGATTGTCTCCCAGATTGTTTATATAGATAAGGAACAGTAAAGGGCCTATAACACTACCTCGGGGAACGCCAGAGATCACTTCTGTTCTACTCGATGACTTTCCGTCAATCACCACGAACTGTGACCTCTCTGAAAGTCATAAATCCAGTCACACAACTGAGACGATATTTCATAAGCACGCGATTTCACTATAAGCTGCTTTCGTGGTACAGTGTAAAACGCCTTCTGGAAATTCAGAAACACGGAATCGATCTGAAATCCCTTGTCAATAGCACACAACACTTCATGCAAATGAAGAGCTAGCTGTGTTTCACAAGAAAGATGTTTCCTAAGCCCATGTCGACTGTTTGTCAAGAGACAGTTTTCTTCGAGGTAATTCATAATGTTCGAACACAATATGTGTTCCAGAATCCTGTTGCATATCGACGATAATGATATGGACGTGTAATTGAGTGGCTTACTCCTACTACCTTTCTTGAATATTTGTGTGACCTGTGCAACTTTCGAATCTTTGGGAGCGGATCTTTCGTCGAGCGAACGGTTGTGTATGATTGTCAAGTATGGAGCTAATGCATCAGCATACTCTGAAACGAACCCAATTGGTAATCAGTGTGGACCAGAGGACTTGTTTTTATTAAGTGATTTAAGTTGCTTCACTACTCCGAGGGTATTTACTTCTATGTTACTCCTGTTGGCAGCTGTTCTTGATTCGAATTCTACAATAACTACTTCGTCTTCTTTTGTGAAGGCATTTCGGAAGGCTGTGTTTAGTAATTCTACTTCGGCAGCACTGTCTTCGATAGTATCTCCATTGCTGCAGCGCAGCTGAATTTCACATGAGGGGTGCTTTCTAAAACCATTCTGATTCGTGGATATAAGATTCACGGTATCAATAAAATGTATCATATTCTAATTGAGAATGTTGAAATCTGGTTTCGCAGGACAGAGTGGATCAGGTTGTGGAAAGGGGCGAACAACAGTTACTGTTAGTTACACAAGAACGAAGAATTTTATTCCTCGACAACACAATGCACAGTTTTCTCTTTAAAACAACAAATATCAATTCACGCCTGAGGGCCGAAGTAACTTCTCAATAATAAGGTTTAAATAATTCCTCTTAAAACATAAGGATTTAGAGAAACGGCTGAAGGTCTTACTTAAGTAAAATTAAAATATCCTTAAATAAATCCTCTTAAGGCACAAGAATTTAGACAAACCGCTGAAGGCCTTACTTCAGTAAAATCAAAATATCTTCTCGGCTAAAGGCCCGAATAATATTTCAGATTAAGAAAGGAAATTCTTTAAAAGGCAAATATTTACCAATTTCGGCTAAAAGCCATATTAAGGAAAATTTGAATTAATTCCTCGGCTAAAAGGCGAATAATATTTTAACATTACAAAAGGCAACCTTTAAAGACAAGCAATCACACAATACAACAGAAAACCATCTTAAGAAAACTTGAAATATTTCAAAGACTGATGGCCCAAGCAATTATTCAAAATAATTGAAGACAAACCTTAAGATAAGCATTTACACAGTGCGGCTGAAGGTCATTTTAAGAATTCGAGATAATTTAAGAGAAACCTTACAGACAAGAATTACACATTACGGCTGAAAGCCACAAATTTTAAAACAAACGTGGCTGAAGGCCTAAATACAGAGCAAACAAGAATTTTAAATAAAACAGGGCTGAAGGCCTAATCTTAAAATACTTCACATAAGGTTCGGCTGAAGGCCATATACTAAACATAGAAGAGACAAAATTAATACACGGCTGAAGGTCTGGCACAGTACTTGCGGCAAAAGAAAATCACAATCACAAACTACAGAACAGAGGTGCTGAGAAGTGTTCCAAAGGTCGGCCTGGGGAGGAAACTCGAACAACAGTTTAGGTGAGACAGGCAGCCAAGCGTGATGTTTGGTTTGTGGGGCGCTCAACTGCGTGGTTATCAGCGCCCGGCAGCCAAGCGTAACACCAAATAATCGGGTGGCAGTACGGCCTAGGGACGGCTGACGAACCACCCAACAACCTAATCAATTCCTACTCCAGTACGCAGACAGCATTCATCTGCTAAGCGGAAATCACAGAAGCTACACACAGTTCCACGTAAACACTTGCGCAAAGAACTCCGACAATCCTAAAACCAATCACCGTGTAACAGCAAGGAGAAATGACAAGTCACACACACACAGAGTTTCCGTAAGCGGTCGGCGACCAAATACACGTCGTCCGATGAGATGACCGACCGAACGACCAACCACGATTGTCCCCACTCACGTTATGAGTGTCGGCAATGGTCGGGCGAGTCTTGGCTCTCCGGAGCTCACTGCAGCTCCAACCCAACTCAACTCGATGTCTGTTCGGAATTCGGAGACACGGCGACCCGGGCACACTGGCTCGGAGCCAGTCATGCACAGGTAACTCTTGCCCATCGGCCACGACATCTCCACACAAGGAAGGAACCGAGCCACGTCCGGCAAGATGACGAACTGACGAGGACCAGTAATGGTCTAAAGATCAAACACACGTCGACCAATGAGACGACCAACCGAACGACCAAACGGCGGTCGTTCCCGCTCCAATAGCCTTCCGTCGGGCGGTTCATGTGTGTGTCCAGCGGTCGGCAAGTACTGGCTGCCCGCGCCTTACTGGCTGTCCGTCCCCGACTCACTGCTGCTGCGCTCCGACTTCACTGCTGCTGCTCTCCGACTTCACTGCTGCTGCGCTCCGACTGAACTCCCAACTGCTGGTCTGTCCACCACTGAACTCCCGACGCACTACCACACGATAACCCGGAAACACTACCAGTCGCTCCAGAGATGATACGGAAGTGCAGTTATCGATAGAGATGCTGCTGCCACTCACGGGCAGGTAAGGCAGGAAGTTAGTGACGCAAGTAAACGGAATAAGAAAACGAGGTGGCAGTACCGTAAGAAAAGATGACAAACAATAAACGGAATGTTGGTCTGTAATTTTGCCGGTCCGCTCTTTTACCCTTTTTATATACAAGTCACCTGCGCTTTTACCAGTCGCTTGGGGCTTTGCGCCGGGCTAGGGGTTCCCGATAAATGCAATCTAGGTAAGGAGTCAACGCAGCAGAGTACCCTTTGAAATACGGAACTGGGATTCCATCAGGACCTGGTGACTTACTTCTTTTTCAGTTGTTTCTCTACGCCAGCGATGCTTGTTACTATGTCGTTCATTCGGAATCTGTTGGATGGTACGTTTATACGGTTATCCTGCGTGAATACTTTCTTGAACGTGAAATTTAAAACTTGGCTGTCTTTTTCCTATCTTCAACCCTAATTGAGAAAGACTGGAGCGTTATGGGCAGGGCCTTCCAACTGTCTCGGGATTTTGACCATCTAACCCTCAGTTTGGACAGAATTTGGCATAGCATCCCTCAGGAGGACATTCAACAAGTGTCTCAAGCAGCGCCAAGAGAATTACCTGCCTGCATAAGGGTCAGAGGTGGATGGAAACATTATTGACTTGTTCAATTAGAGAAGCTATTTCTCTTCAAAATAAATCATCCAATTTTTATGTAATTGCAATGTCTTGTTTCTCTGTACATGCGGAGCAAATCTGCCGACGTCCGTCTCATTCTGGTAATTCCTTCTTGGTGCGTCGCTTTTCGTTTCTTTTTTTCCACTCTTCCCCCTCTCTCTCTCTCAGAGTGTAGACAACACAACCGGAAGCCAACAAACATACCTCCCTGGAGCACGCTTGATGATACACTACTGGCCGTTAAAATTGCTACACCAAGAAGAAATGCAGATGATAAACGGGTATTCACTGGACAAATATATTGGCATGTGATTACATTTCCACGCAATTTGGATGCATAGATCCTGAGAAATCAGTACCCAGAACAACCACCTCTGGCCGTAATAACGGCTTTCATTCGCCTGGGAATTGAGTCAAACAGAGCTTGGATGGGATGTGCAGGTACAGCTGCCCATGCAGCTTCAACACGATACCACAGTTCATTAAGAGTAGTGACTGGCGTATTGTGACGAACCAGTTGCTCGGCCACAATTGACCAGACGTTTTCAATTGGTGAGAGATCTGGAGAATGTGCTGGCCAGGGCAGCAGTCGAACATTTTCTGTATCCAGAAAGGCCCGTACACGACCTGCAACATGCGGTCGTGCATTATCCTGCTGAAATGTAGGGTTTTCCAAGAATCGAATGAAGGGTAGAGCCACGGGTCGTAACACATCTGAAATGTAACGTCCACTGTTCAAAGTGCCGTCAATGCGAACAAGAGGTGACAGAGACGTGTAACCAATGGCACCCCACACCATCACGCCAGGTGATACGCCAGTATGGCGATGACGAATACACGCTTCCAATGTCCGTTCACCGTGATGTCGCCAAACACGGATGCGACCATCATGATGCTGCAAACAGAACCTGGATTCATCCGAAAAAATGACGTTTTGCCATTCGTGCACCCAGGTTCGTCGTTGAGTACACCATCGCAGGTGCTCCTGTCTGTGATCCAGCGTCAAGGTTAACCGCACCAATGGTCTCCGAACTGATAGTCCATGCTGCTGCAAACATCATCGAACGGTTCCTGCGGATGATTGTTGTCTTGAAAACGTCCCCATCTGCTGACTCAGGGATAGAGACGTGGCTGCACGATCCGTTTCGGCCATGCGGATAAGATGCCTGTCATTTCGACTGCTAGTGATACGCGGCCGTTGGGATCCAGCACGGCGTTCCGTATTACACTCCTGAAACCACCGATTCCGTATTCTGCTAACAGTCATTGAATGTCGACCAACGCGAGCAGCAATGTCGCGATACGATAAACCGCAATCGCGATAAGCTAGAATCCGACCGTTATCAAAGTCGGAAACGTGATGGTATGCATTTCTTGTCCTTACACAAGGCATCAGAAAAACGTTTCACCAGGTAACGGCGGTCAACTGCTGTTTGTGTATGAGAAATCGGTTGTAAACTTTCCTCAAGTCAGCACGTTGTAGGTGTCGCCACCGGCGCCAACCTTGTGTGAATGCTCTGAAAAGCTAATCGTTTGCGCCTGTAGCACGTCATCTTCGTGGTGTAGCAATTTTAATGGTCAGTAGTGTATTTCTACATCCGTCAAGGACTGTTCACCCTATATATCTTGTTGCATCCTCCATACCAAGAAACCCTCTCGTAGTCATGAATTTCTCTCGATACCTGTATGACTAAATTTCAGTAATAAACGCAGGTGTGGTACTTACTTGAACGCTTTCCGAAAGGAATGCTGCACTTACCTGACTTCCTTTATCTAATGGCTCTGAGAACTGTGGGACTTAACTTCTGAGGTCATCAGTCCCCTAGAACTTAGAACTACTTAAACCTAACTAAATGATTCAAATGGCTCTGAGCACTGTGGGACTTAACATCTGAGGTCATCAGTCCCCTAGAACTTAGAACTACTTAAACCTAAGGACATCACCCACATCCATGCCCGAGGCAGGATTCGAACCAGCGACCGTAGCAGCAGCGTGGTTCCAGACTAAAGCGCCTAGAACCGCTCGGCCACACCGGCCGGCTAACCTAGTTAACCTAAGGACATCACACACATCGATGCCCGAAGCAGGATTCGAACCAGCGACCGTAGCGGTCGCGCGGTTCTAGACTGTAGCGCCTAGAACCGCTCGGTCACCCCGGCCGGCCCTTCCTTTATCGTGCCTGCACCTTCGGGCCCTGGGGTTTTTGGGACAAGTAATCGCGCGATAAACAACTACGGGCGTATCGGTGGCATCTTGCGAACCGTGGCCAATCAGCCCTCAGAACAGTGCGACTCCGGCGTATCTCGGCGGGCACACGGCGGCGCGGCCCCGCTGCAGCTCGCGCCGCATCGATTGCGCCGCCTCATTACGTGTGCATTAATTGGGGGCGCAGCGGCGAGTGCCGGCCGGCGCGGCGGCAGCTGGCCGACACGGCGCGCCCGTGTTCCGGCCGCAGTCATTAGTCATTGCGGCAATCAATAGGGCCGCGGGTGATTCGTTACAATTAGCGGGCACTCGCTGCCTGTCAGCCCCGGCCGCCGCAGATCTGTTTGGCCGCGCCGCGCTCTATACGACCTGGCCCGGCCTGTCCGTCTGGCCAGCCGACGATTTGCCGCCCCAATAAAAATGTCCGCCGAAATCGTTCGAAACTGTTGCGGACGACCGATTGCAGACCATCCATACCAGCAGGGACAGAGCGTGCCTGTCGACAGGCTAGCGGCACCAATGGCACACGGGACAATGCCCCGGCAGTTTTTTTTGCTTTCGTCACATGTTACTAGGGGAAATCCTGCCGATCGTTAATGGAATCGATCAGTGGCACACATTCTTTTTAATATACTACTCCATGCATTCAAATAAATATACTACGCGATCCACAGAATTCTTTACAGATGGAAAAGTGTATACATCATTTATTTACTCCACAATAATGATTCTGTCACGCTACAATGCAGTCCTTGCTATGAATTTTTTCGCTCACTTAACACATGAAACTGTTTGTAAACGATGTATTGTCTAGTGTAAATGATGTTGTTGTTGTGGTCTTCAGTCCTGAGACTGGTTTGATGCATCTCTCCATGCTACTCTATCCTGTACAAGCTTCTTCATCTCCCAGTACCAACTGCAGCCTACATCCTTCTGAATCTGCTTAGTGTATTCATCTCTTAGTCCCCCTCTACGATTTTTACCCTCAACGCTGCCCTCCAATACTAAATTGGTGAACCCTCGATGTCTCAGAACATGTCCTACCAACCGATCTCTTCTTCTAGTCAAGTTGTGCCACAAACTTCTCTTCTCCTCAATTATATTCGATATCTCCTCATTAGTTACGTGATCTACCCATCTAATCATCAGCATTCTTCTGTAGCACCACATTTCGAAAGCTTCTATTCTCTTCTTTGCTAAACTAGTTATCGTCCATGTTTCACTTCCATACATGGCTACGCTCCATACTAATACTTTCAGAAACGACTTCCTGACACTTAAATCTATACTCGATGTTAACAAATATTTCTTCATCAGAAACGATTTCCTTGCCATTGCCAGTCTACATTTTATATCCTCTCTACTTCGACCATCATCAGTCATTTTGCTCCCCAAATAGCAAAACTCTTTTACTACTTTAAGTGTCTCATTTCCTAATCTAATTCCCTCAGCATCACCCGACTTACTTCGACTACACTCCATTATCCTCGTTTTGCTTTTGTTGTTGTTCATCTTATATCCTCCTTTCAAGACACTGTCCATTCCGTTTAACTGCTCTTCCAAGTCCTTTGCTGTCTCTGACAAAATTACAATGTCTTCGGCGAACCTCAAAGCTTTTATTTCTTCTCCGTGGATTTCAATACCTACTCCGAACTTTTCGTTTGTTTCCTTTATTGCTTGCTCAATATACAGATTGAAGAATATCAGGGATAGGCTACAACGCTGTCTCACTCCCTTCCCAACCACTGCTTCCCTTTCATATCCCTCGACTCTTATAACTGCCATCTGGTTTCTGTACAAACTGTAAATAGCCTTTTGCTCCCCGTATTTTAGCCCTGCCAACTTCAGAATTTGAAAGAGAGTATTTCAATCAACATTGTCAAAAGCTTTCTCTAAGTCTACAAATGCTAGAAACGCAGGTTTGCCTTTCCTTAACCTTTCTTCTAGGGTAAGTCGTAAGGTCAGTATTGCCTCATGTGTTCCAACATTTCTACGGAATCCAAACTGATCTTCCCTGAGGTCGCCTTATATCAGTTTTTCCATTCGTCTGTAAAGAATTCGTGTTAGTATTTTGCAGCTGTGACTTATTGAGCTGATAGATCGGTAATTTTCACATCTGTCAACACCTGCTTTCTTTGGGATTGGAACTGTTAAATTCTTCTTGAAGTCTGAGGGTATTTCGCCTGTCTCATAGATCTTGCTCACCAGATGGTAGAGTTTTGTCATGGCTATCAGTAGTTCTAATGGAAAGTTGTCTACTCCGGGGGCCTTGTTTCCACTCAGGTCTCTCAGTGCTCTGTTAAACTCTTCACGCAGTATCGTATCTCCCATTTCATCTTCATCTACATCCTCTTCCATTCCCATAGTATTGTCCTCCAGTACATCGCCCTTGTATACATCCTCTATATACTCCTTCCACCTTTCTGCTTTCCCTTCTTTGCTTAGAACTGGGTTTCCATCAAAGCTCTTGATGTTCATGCAAGTGGTTCTCCTTTCCCCAAAGGTCTCTTTAATTTTCCTGTTAAGGCAGTATCTATCTTACCCCTAGTGAGATAAGCCTCTACATCCTTACATTTGTCCTCTAGCCATCCCTGCTTAGCCATTTTGCACTTCCTGTAGATATCATTTTTGAGACGTTTGTATTCCTTTTTGCCTGCTTCATTTACTGCATTTTTATATTTCTATTGTAAATACTATGTTTAAGTAATGTAATATGTAACACTGGCAAGTCAGGGCATATTTAGATAACGTTGAAGTCATAGAGATTGTTTTGTCGTGCCGGTGGGCGCGGGAGCGCGCCAGCGGGCAGTAGTAGCAGTGACGCCGTGGTCGGAGTAAGACGTACAGTCGAGTGCTGCTATTCCTAGCTGTGTTATGTCTAACGGCTAGTGTGTGGATCTAAGTACGACGGGAAAGTAATGGTTGGCATATCTGGAAGCATGGCCAGGCAAGTTATTATGGAATAATGGGCACAGTGATGAAGAAACGAGTGCTTAAATGTGAAGAGCACTGTGAGCACAAGTCGCAACAGTAAAAGCCCGCTGGCACACTGTGTCGCCGCCGCGGACTTCCGTCTATCCACCAACGACGTAGGAAGTAAGATCTACGTAATTTTCGTAGGATAAAATTGTAGAAGTCTTGCCAGTGACTGTGCTATTCTCTGAAGTTGAACAGTTAATAACAAGCACTTTATAACTGAAGTGCTGCAGTTACATTCCACCCGACAATAACGCCAAGTAGGTTCCTTCCGATCCTTACCTTATTGCACCGAGTGTCTCACGCCATTATCAAGAGAAAATATGTTAATTATCAAATTATTTGTATAGACGGTGAAGAGTAAATTTCAGACTGGTCACCATAGATAATTGTTGCACTTAATAAGCTTATGCCAACCGTAGTAACTTAATAATAGACTGAAGTAATAAATTTGATTATTAAGATTTATTTCAATGCATTTTCAGCTGAAGTTAGTTCAAGGATATTTCGTGAAACTATAAAGCTTTTTCCACTTGACAATTCCCCAATTAATGAAATATTATCATTCAAAACATAGTTATATGTTCATATATATATATGTATATATATATATATATATATATATATATATATATATATATATATATATTTCAAAATGGTTCAAATGGCTCTGAGCACTATGGGACTTAACATCTATGGTCATCAGTCCCCTAGAACTTAGAACTACTTAAACCTAACTAACCTAAGGACAACACACAACACCCAGTCATCACTAGGCAGAGAAAATCCCTGACCCCGCCGGGAATCGAACCCGGGAACCCGGGCGCGGGAAGCGAGAATGCTACCACACGACCACGAGCTGCGGACTATATATTTCATTATCAATAGATTAAACTGTGTAAAGTACGTAATTTTAAAAACAGAATGACAGTCCATTATTCAAAATCTTGATAGATAGTTATCTGTGTTGTCGGCATTGCACTTAGCTGACAAATTATGAACAAAATAATTATCAAAATACTTATTGAAAGTTAACCATTAATGTTTAAGTGTAGTTAGATTCTAATGACATTATTTTATATGACTACTGAGCGTGACACAGCGCTTACGTAAAAGTTCCCGTTCCACCTTCTGCGCTACAAACAGGTAATGTTTATTTTTGGCACAATTATTCACGTACTTAACAGTACTGTCGCTCGTCAGTGGAGCTGGCGACCGATTTTTTAATTGCTTTTACAACTCAATCATTTCTTTCGGCAAAATTTCCTCTGGCAAAATTTATTTCCAAATTATTTCCATTATTCCATTTACCGATCGTTATTGAATGAAATTACTCATTCGACCTAGAAAAAAGCCGCCGACCTAGAAGCTAAACTGTCTGCGGCCACCGATGAAATTGAACAGTATCAGCGAAGGAACAGCTTGCGCTTGTTCGGGGTAGCTGAAAACGATCGTGAAAACACCGACGACCTGGGCATTACCCTCGTGCGTGAGAAACTTGGTGTGCAGATCGACGTGGCCGACATTGACAGAAGCCACCGCGTTGGGCGCAGGATACCAGGTGCCATGAAACCCAGGCCCATAATAATTAAATTTGTGTCATACCGGAAAAGAGCTGAAGTGTTTGCCCAGAAAAGAAAACTCGCCAAGAGTGGGGTTACCCTGAGGGAATATCTGACGCACGAAAGACTAAAAGTTTTGAACACTGCGATCACACAGTTCGGCCTTCAAAATGTATGGACCCAGGATGGCAGGATCGTAGTCAAGACGGAAGGAGGGAGGAAAACGGTGACGAACATGTCCGAACTGAAAGACTGAGCGAAATCTCGCGAGACACAAAGTCTCATATTCTACTCTGTCTAATATAAGTTAATTTTTATTCTTTCTTTTCATTTTTTTGCGTAAATATTGCTTCGTTATTTCTATAAGTACCATAAGTACTCTATTTAAAATCAGTCAATTGTTTCACATAAATATTGCTTCTCTATTTGTCTATCATAAGTGCTCATGCATATTCATATTGTTCAGTCAAACGGGAATTAACATTCTCCATTAACAGGAATCTCCTTAAAACCGCCTTTCTATATCTGTTATTTTCATCCTCGTCACTACCACTACTACTACTACTATTATCTTTTTCGTAACCACCACTGCCACTTTCCATCTTTCTTTTTGCTCCTTTCTCCAATACCTCCAGCGTGTCTTTCACCTTTAGCCCACAGACGCTTGAGTCAGTCACGACCTTGGACACACCTGTAAATATGTCTTCCCCCGCGAAATCCAGCTTTTGTCCCTCTTCCGGCCAGCAGGTAGACGGAGCGCGCTCAGTCCTACAGGCGGCCACAATGGGACGGACCGGTTCCGGCGGCGGGCTTGTAACCTCCCCCTCACTTACCGACCTTAATGACAGTGAAAAATGAAACCGCGTGTACCTAATGGGAGTTTTGGAAAAGCAATCGTCACCGAAGTTAACCTGTCGGTAAAGAGGGAGGAAAGGGTTACATCTAAATGAAAGGAAATGTGCTAATGAAACTGGTGGAAATTAATTTTGAAAAGGGGTAAAGTTAATAAAGAAAGTAAATGTGCAGCCGTTACGTTAACAATTAACTAGCGGTAATTAGGTATTTGAGATTTGGGGGAAATCACGGTCGCCAGTCCTAAGGACAATAACTATAGTAACTGAAAAAGAAAGGTTATTACACATATAATTAGCACTAGAAGCGTGGCAACTGAAGGTTGACACGTGTAGTGTGAAAACTGAAAGTTTGTCAGAAGTAATAAATTTCGCTACACCCTGCCTTAATTTAGCAAAAGAATTAATAAAACAGGAAAATCGAAAGTTAATTTAGTGACTGAAGGTAATAGTGAGCTTTCTTTCTGAAGCACATCGAAATTCAGTAAAATATGGTTAGTCTTGGACTACCTCAACAATCATTTCAAAAGCTACTTGAATCCACGCAATTTAGAAAGAAGAGAGTTAACTTTGAGCCTGAATTAAATGATTCTGAACAATTAACAATAGTAAAATTTAGTACGTACCAAGCTGAGCTGCAGTCACAGGTAAGCTAAAATATGGTAACAAAACTCGCACTCTTAATTTGTGCTTGTGTAATATGAATATTGTAGCCAGCTAACTGAACTTTGAAATTAAAGCAGTGAAATAGAATTAGCTATATTACTTTAGTGCTGGCGTCTGAATTTCAATGACACTCGGGTTCATTTCGGAAAAGGAAGGGACCCTGCTTGGCAATGCAATTGGGACAATGAGCAACAAAGGTTCATGCTAAGTTGCTGTAATTATAGTTACGAAAATGGTACAGTTTGAAAAGCTGAGGTCTGCCATACAGTTCTAAAACTTTACTTGCGTCCAGTCTTCCTTGTAGGTTGATTGAAGGTTTGAAGCCGTCGGTCGAGGAGGTGGCGACAGTCACTCATTGTCGGCCGTCGCTGTTGCAGAAGCTGGATGTTGGCGCGCCTTCTTCTCGACACGGTCACCAGACGAAACGGGCTCTTGATGTGCGCTAGTTAATGTTTCCCGTCCGCGACACCATGTCAGAAACTATCATCGCAAGTCGAGCGCAATTACATGCTGCCAAACCCCGAAAGCGCGGCAACTCGCGGGAGCGTCACACAACACACTTGCTCCACTCGCTACTCCAGCCAGACTCCTTCTCTCAGCCCGCGCTCCACGCGGCAGAGTTAACACTACCAAAGATCCTACACACTTTGATTCTTCACACGACCTATCGACGTAATCGTTCGATAGCAGTTTTCCCTAGGCAAGACCCAGCGTAAAATACAAATAATATTTACAAAACAACCAATTATACATCGACATAAATGCATAAATATACAAATAGTAAAACAATTACAATATACAAAGAGACAGAAATGTCATATCTTGAGATAACAAAGCAAGGAAAAAAATAGTACAATAGATGGAAATAGGAGGATATGCACTTCCGGCGTTACACGTGCCCCACATTGTCTGAGGATGTTCGTGCAACGTAAACAGACTCAGAAAATGTCCCAAAAAAAGAAACAGCGGAAATGCATATGCTCAAAACATAACAAAATTTAGCATTCGTCTAATTAATCGTAAACCAATTTTGAGACGATAATAATTGAGTGGAGACACTCCTAATCTTATTCCACTCTGTCATCTTGCACAAAATAAAACAGGTTGACAACATATCAAAATTCATAGAAAACATAGAAAATGGTTTAGCTATTCCAAAATCATTAAAATTCGTAACACTACAAGAAATGGAATACTATTTGCAAAATTGATCAGAGTACATGGTCATAAAAAACAGGTATATCAAAATACGCAAACTAATAATTAATTACATAGAATACACAATTTTATGTAACCTTTTCATAATTAATATTCTCGTCATGTCCAATTAACGCTAAACAAGAAAATAATATACAGCAGATCGACAAAAACATAAATATTGACAACAGAATTCGTTCACATCAGCTGTCCAGGAAGAAAAAACAATTCCGCCTTTCGTACCCGCAAGTACAAAGAATGCCGACTGCGGCACAGAGGCGACAGCGGCTTCGCCTCGCAAGTATTGTTGCGCCCGCCTGTGCGGCACGTTTGATCTCACTCGCCCTTGTAATGGCGTTTCCAGAACGTCCGTTTCACTGAATTCTTTCGGAAAAACTCACTCCCGAGTAATCTCAAGGAGTCCATAAACACTATCACAGCGGATAACTCAACACTGTCCATCATGACACGCATGTACTAGCCTGAAACTTAAAACAGCGTCTAAGTACATCGGCAATGACTAATAAAAACACACATTCATGAAATATTACAGCAAGTTACAAAATCATATTTACATTGCTTAATCTACTGTGACTCAGCTGAAAACTTAAACTAGCAGCCTGGATTTTTCAGATGATTACTAATCAGTTACTCTTAAATCATTTAGTCAAAATTAATTACTTATTAATTACAACTTCTTTAATGACCTCTAGGTCAGGCAAAAGCATCGTAACATGGCACATCCTTAAATCTTACACTCTATATTTACATACTGTACAAGTTACCCATTGTGTGGTATTAATCGATCCTAGGTTGGTACAATTTCAAGTCTACAATATTCCGTATACCTAATCGTTTTCCAGAGCTTGGATACTCTAAGCAATAAGCATTTGTGTGAGGTATACCAATGACTTTATATGGTCCATTATAAACAAACTTAAATTTAGAGATTTCATGGTCTATCTCGCACGATTTCTCGTGAGCTTTTACAAGTACTAAGTCTCCGATTGCAAACTTAGCAAAACGCGCTTTAGCGTCATGACGACGTATGCGAGCATCGGCTTTTAGCTTCATTACTTCTCGCAAACGGTCTTTTTTCACACCAATACTAATGTCAATCCGTGGAGGGAATTTGATTATCTCTTCCACTAAACTTTTACTTCTGTCATCCAACAGGATTTCCTCTGGAGAAAATCCCGTCGATTCATGTCTCAAGGTGTTCATAATTCTCTCAAATACTGCTACATATTTGCCCCATGCCCTATGATTGTGATGGCAATAGGTACGGCAAAGTCGGCCTAGCTCGCGCATATACCTCTCAGCGGGATTTCCAGCCGGACAGTAAGCTGAAATATGGATCACCTCGACCCCATTACTTTCCATGCCTTCATTCCACAACTTAGAAGTAAATTGTGCCCCATTATCTGATAGAATCGCCTTGGGCTTGCCAATATGAACAAAATAATCGTTCACAAGCTTGCTATAGACCGCTTTGGCTGTAGCTTTCCTAATCGGGTATAGCTTGATGAACTTGGGAAAAGCTTCTAGCACTACTAAAATGTAGGCAAAGTTTCCTGATGACTTGGGCAAAGGTCCGTACAAGTCCACGCACAGTAATTCAAAGGTGTCGTTAGGCCTTATACTTTGCATAGGACCACGACTCGTACAGTTGGTAACCTTCACCTTCTGACATAAATCGCAAGTTTTCACTCTGTCAGTAACGCGTTTTCGTCATATCGGGTTTTCACCATATTTAAACAACCGTCCTCGTTCTGATGACGACGTAGATTCTTACAGATGTCCACTACTAATTTACGTCCCTCAACTTCTTTAAAATAGTATAATTTGACCACTCCATCTGACTCATCTTTCAATACATCTTGATTAGACTCGGGCAACCGCGACAGCGCATCCGCTACGCAATTGTCGATCCCTTTTACGTAACAGATGTCATAGTTAAATTGCTGTAAATACAGCGACCACCTAGTCAGTCTTTCGTTAAGTAGTTTACAATCCTTCAGATAAGTGAGCGCCTTATGGTCCGTATGAATAATCACCTTACGGTCCCATAGGTAACCCTTGAACTTCTTGAATCCCCACACGATAGCGAGACACTCTTTCTCAGAAATCGTGTAGTTTCGCTCACTTTTTGATAAAGTTCGACTCGCGAACGCTATCGTCCGGTGTTCCTTATCCTCTCCTTCACCAACTTCTTGGAACAGTTCTACCCCCACCCCGTAATTGGACGAATCCGTTCCCAGATGGAAGGGTAGCGATAAATCAGGATGAAATAGTATGTTAGATCTTAACAACTCGTCTTTTAATCTCTCGAAAGCGGCCTGACACCCGTCAGTCCACACAAACGGAACGTTTTTGCGTAAGAGGTTATTCAAATTTTCATCATTAAACACTTGTCCTTTTACAAATTTGCGGTAAAATCCTGTTAACCCTAGAAAACTTTTTAACTGTTTCCTAGACTTGGGTGGAGGACAATTCCTTATTGCCTCTAGTTTCTCTGGGTCCTTCGTAATACCAGCAGTGGTAATTACATGCCCTAAAAATTTCAGTTCCTGCTTCACAAATTCGCATTTCTTTAGCTTTAGAGTCATTCCGCCACGGCGCAATGCTCTAAAAACTTCATCTAACAGGTCACAATGGTCATGCCAAGTGGCATTGGCCAACAATAGGTCGTCAACATATATAGTTAATCTTGAACTCAAAGCCGGTCCTAGCACTTTATCTAGGGCCCTGATGAATACGGACACAGATATATTAAGTCCAAACGGCAGTACTCTATACTGATAACACCTGCCCGCAAACAAGAAGGCGGTGTATGGCCTAGATTCTTCTTCGAGTTCTATTTGCCAGTAACTAGCCGTCAGATCGAGGCTAGTCATGAACTTAACGTCATGAAAACGTTGCAAAACCTCCTCCATACTCTCTGGTCTGTCTGTTTCACGTTGAACGACCCTATTCAACGTGCGTGCGTCAATCACAATACGCACACTACCATCCCGTTTTGCTACAATGACCAAACCGTTATTGTATGGACTCGTACTTCTTTCAATCACTCCCCATTCGATCATCTTATCTATCTCTCGTTACACTGCTTCCTTTTTGGACAGCGGTATAGCATACGGTCTCACGAAGAATGGTTCGTGCGGAATTACATGCAACTTGCATTTGTATCCTTCCACAAGTCCCGGTTTGTCTGAAAACACACTCTTATTCCTCATTATTACTTCATACAGGCCTCGTCTTTGTTCGTGTGTTACGTTTGACACACCGTCTACAATACTTTCCAATTCACTTTCTACACTATTGTCAATTCCGAGATTCCTCACATTACAGTAGTTCAAATTCATACCTACGTCAATAGCATCCGGCCAGTTAACAATGTGTATAGGCTGGTATTGCCTACGCACACCGTCTCCTGCCTCGTCAAAACTAACTACTATTGTTTTATTTTGTGACGTACATGTCAAAGTTTTACTTTCGCAATTAACCACTGCACGGTACTTTAATAGCCAATCCAACCCGATAATTACTTCCGTAGTCAAGTCTGGCACGACGACAAACTCTTGTTCAAATCGTGCCCCACATATCTCGAAGTTGACAAAAATCTGTTTTGTGACCGGTTTACTGGCCTTTCCAGTAGCACCGATAATGTTCACTCCTGCTACTGGCATAACTACGATGCCAGGTCTGTCTTTCAGTAACTCAAATATTTTCCCAGATACAGCACTCAATTCTGCACCGGTGTCAATCAACACGTTTAGTTGTAGGTCATGCATATTAACAGACACTACTATCTGTCTATACTTGTCCTCGGCTGTTTCTTTATTTTCCCACAGTAAATCCTCGTCTATATCCAGGTCATTCCAGAAAAAACCATCCGGCTTTGACCCTAAATCCGGCTTATCTGGCGGCTTTTTCAGCCTCTGTTCACATACAGTTTTAATTTCAACACGTTTGTCCTGAGGCTTAGTCTGTAGCTTCGCCTCCAATACCGAAACCTTTTCCTGTAACTCGTCAACTAGTGAGTGTTGCCCTGCTATAATTTCACTAATTGTCACCTTCGTTGATTCCTCTTTGGCCAGATTGATCTCATCCGCCAATCTACCTAGAGGAATGTGCCCAGTAGTTTCTGCAATTACTTCCGCTAGATCTGCGCAACCCCCACTGCTATCGTCCGACCGTATAATGTCAGCTCTAACCTCATACACGCTGTAATCTATGTGCTTTTCTACCAATCGTGTCCGGCTATCACTAAAATTTTCGCACTCTTTCTCCTTAATACTCTCGCAATGTTTAAACTGGAGGTTTGCGTCGGATGGGTCGGCTACTTCTACCACTACGACTTTCGGTAAGGTCTGCCGGTCAGGGCCAGAACTTTCCGTTACTACTTCAACATATAACTCCTGCGGGACGAAACACGACGAATCTTGCTCGTGCTCCCCATTAACATCAACTATTTCTGGTAAAGTCTGCCGGTTAGGGCCAGAACTTTCTATCACTTCACAAACACTATCTTCCTGCGGGACGAGACGCGGCAAATCCTGCACGCGCTCCCCATAAACACTTCTCCCATACAGACTCCTATAATCTCTTAGTTCGTCGTATAAGCGACCGAACTGCCTTAACCAGACCTCATCCCCTCGCTCGATGACGGACGTGTTATCCGACATCTGATCTTCTCTCAACAATTGCGAATCATTCTTAAACTCAATCTCCAGTTCCGCTGTGGGTATTACAGCTGCCACTTTATGATCGATTTCCGGAACACTACTTAAACTGTTCTCACTGACAGTGAATGTACTACCTACTGCCGTGTATACAGCTGATCTACTACTTGTGGGTGCACTCCTTTCTCCTAACACTGGCACACTCTCCCGCCGTTGATTATTCCACACGGAATTTTCATAACGACGATACCTGAGTTTTCTCCTGTTATTGGGCCGCCAAAATTTCTCCACGCCCGCTCGGCCCCTCACCGGCGCGGCTAATGGTTTCCCTGTCTCGTCCCAGCAGATACGCTCCACGGATGCTGCTGAGGCGGCTGATCACACCCTCTGGCGTTATTACTATTCTGCGAAGCCCGTATCACGCTAGTGTGATACTGGTTTCCGTCATTCCTGTTATTATTTGCATTGTACCGATTGTCATTACGGTCCGAACCATTATTGTTATTGCTGTCATGGTTTCGGTATGCATTATTCCCATGGTTATCGTTGTTGTAGTTGCTGTGGTACCCGTTGTTGTTACCACGGCCTCTACCACTGTCACGATTATTGCGCCAATTGTCCTCGTCCTCAACTCTTTCCAGGAAATCATTCACTGTCCTATAATTGCTTCCTACGTAGCGTTTTGTATCATCTGGAAGCTTCTTGTAGAGTTCCCAGACTATTTCGGATTCCGTGCGGCGATCACGCAAATATTCCAACTTGCGGATCCAGCCCTCACAAAACTCCTTCATCGAGCCGCGCGAATTCGCATCGAAAGGCCTCGATACGACAAATTCGCGCCAGACACTTTGCTGCTTTTGCTCTGACCAGTATTCAGCCAGAAACAAATTTTTAAACTCGTCAAAAGTCAGGTTCGTAATGTTGAGATTTAAGCCCCAACGCTTGGCATCACCAGCCAGCACATCAATAACCGCATTAATTTTTCTCTCATTAGTCCATGATCTGGGTAAAACTCTTTCACAATTTTTAATGAAATCCGTCGCGTGTATACCGCCTTTTTTCAAGGGGTCGAACCGCTCCTCTTTCGTCAACAATTCCGAACTATGTGCACAGATTGGCACATAGCTCTGTTTTTCGTCAAGTTTCTTTTCTAATTCCGACACTCTCGTAATTACTTGGCAAGTGGTTCTCGCAAGCGTTTCCACTTCCCTCTTTTTCTCTTCGCAGGTATTAGCCTGCTCCCTCACTTTAGTGTCTACTTCGGACACTAAAGCCTTTAAAGTTTCCACCTTCTGTTGATCCTCTTTTTTCACTAATTGAATTTGTTCCGTCACCTTATTCTCGATGATCGGAGCAACTGCTTCTCCTACACTTTTCTCGATTCTGCTAATTTCGGAATCAAAACGAGTATTTATGCTCGCAATTTCCGCCTGAACGCCTATCATTTCCTGTTTAAGATTACCGATTTCGGTATTAATTACAACAATATCTTCTTTGATTTTATCAACTTTTGTATTAACAACTCCAACATTGTTGTTAACAACATTAATAGCTTTGTTCTGATTGTCTAGCTTTCGTTCAATTTTTTCAGACTGAGCTTCTTGCTTGGCAGACTGAGCTTCTTGCTTGGCAGACAGAGCTATAATTTCTGCCGATTGACTCTTGATTTCATTAATCAAAACATTCAATAAATCAGTTAAATTCCCGGAGACTACCGGTTTTACTTCCGTAGCTGGTTCCTCTATATCCCGTATTCATCATCAAGGGGTACAGATTTGATATTCGCTTCCGATTCCGAAACATTTTCTAAAGTTTGGAATTCCATTTCTGCTCTTTGTTGCGTTTCAGCGGTCGCGTCTTTCATGCTAGCCGCCTGCCCCTGAACAATGGGTACCGCGGTGCGCGTTTCCCACTGTTCGACCGATTGTTCCGTATCCAATTCTACCAAATTTTGGTAATTGTTGCCTTCACTCATTTTAATAATTTTCAATATAAATGACAAATCTCAAATATAATTAGGATTACTCCCACTACTTATTCTCACTGACGTAACGGCCTGTACGTAACCAGTACTTCGTTACGAGATTTGCACAATGCAAAATTCGTGTCCAGAACAACCTCAAATCCGAAGATTGTCCTGTCACCAGGTCGCCACGTGTAACCTCCCCCTCACTTACCGACCTTAATGACAGTGAAAAATGAAACCGCGTGTACCTAATGGGAGTTTTGGAAAAGCAATCGTCACCGAAGTTAACCTGTCGGTAAAGAGGGAGGAAAGGGTTACATCTAAATGAAAGGAAATGTGCTAATGAAACTGGTGGAAATTAATTTTGAAAAGGGGTAAAGTTAATAAAGAAAGTAAATGTGCAGCCGTTACGTTAACAATTAACTAGCGGTAATTAGGTATTTGAGATTTGGGGGAAATCACGGTCGCCAGTCCTAAGGACAATAACTATAGTAACTGAAAAAGAAAGGTTATTACACATATAATTAGCACTAGAAGCGTGGCAACTGAAGGTTGACACGTGTAGTGTGAAAACTGAAAGTTTGTCAGAAGTAATAAATTTCGCTACACCCTGACTTAATTTAGCAAAAGAATTAATAAAACAGGAAAATCGAAAGCTAATTTAGTGACTGAAGGTAATAGTGAGCTTTCTTTCTGAAGCACATCGAAATTCAGTAAAATACGGTTAGTCTTGGACTACCTCAACAAACATTTCAAAAGCTACTTGAATCTACGCAATTTAGAAAGAAGAGATTTAACTTTGAACCTGAATTAAATGATTCTGAACAATTAACAATAGTAAAATTTAGTACGTACCAAGCTGAGCTGCAGTCACAGGTAAGCTAAAATATGGTAACAAAACTCGCACTCTTAATTTGTGCTTGTGTAATCTGAATATTGTAGCCAGCTAACTGAACTTTGAAATTAAAGCAGTGAAATAGAATTAGCTATATTACTTTAGTGCTGGCGTCTGAATTTCAACGACACTCGGGTTCATTTCGGAAAAGGAAGGGACCCTGCTTGGTAATGCAATTGGGACAATGAGCAACAAAGGTTCATGCTAAGTTGCTGTAATTATAGTTACGAAAATGGTACAGTTTGAAAAGCTGAGGTCTGCCATACAGTTCTAAAACTTTACTTGCGTCCAGTCTTCCTTGTAGGTTGATTGAAGGTTTGAAGCCGTCGGTCGAGGAGGTGGCGACAGTCACTCATTGTCGGCCATCGCTGTTGCAGAAGCTGGATGTTGGCGCGCCTTCTTCTCGACACGGTCACCAGACGAAACGGGCTCTTGATGTGCGCTAGTTAATGTTTCCCGTCCGCGACACCATGTCAGAAACTACCATCGCAAGTCGAGCGCAATTACATGCTGCCAAACCCCGAAAGCGCGGCAACTCGCGGGAGCGTCACACAACACACTTGCTCCACTCGCTACTCCAGCCAGACTCCTTCTCTCAGCCCGCGCTCCACGCGGCAGAGTTAACACTACCAAAGATCCTATACACTTTGATTCTTCACACGACCTATCGACGTAATCGTTCGATAGCAGTTTTCCCTAGGCAAGACCCAGCGTAAAATACAAATAATATTTACAAAACAACCAATTATACATCGACATAAATGCATAAATATACAAATAGTAAAACAATTACAATATACAAAGAGACATAAATGTCATATCTTGAGATAACAAAGCAAGGAAAAAAATAGTACAATAGATGGAAATAGGAGGATATGCACTTCCGGCGTTACAGGCTCTTTGTGGCCCACGCGAACGCTCAGTCGCTAACGGCTCACTTCGACGAGTTCTGTGACCTGTTCTGCCAATCGCTGTTCCATGTTATCCTCGTCTCTGAAACTTGGTTGAAACCAAACATTTCTTCCAACGCTATCCGAATCACTGGTTACTCTCTCCTAAGGGCAGATCGCGAAACACGACGCGGGGGTGGTGTGGGTGCCTATGTTCGCTCTGATCTCAGACCTACTGTACTATGCACATCGGATGCAAAGGGCGAAGGAGAAGCAGAGTTCTTGTTTTTCGAAATAAATACTTCAAATCAGAAACTGCTAATTGGAGTAATCTATAAACCTCCAAACGTCGGTGCTATGTCCTCCTTTCAGTCTGCCCTGTCCTCGCTCGTGACATTGTATGAACACATAATCATTATGGGCGACACAAACATCGACTTACAGTTAAAATCTCCCTCTGCAGAAAAACTAAGGAGACTGTTCCACTCCAACGATATGAGTTTAACACCGCTGGACCCAACTCATCACACGCCACACAGCCATACACTCATAGATATAATAGCAACAAAGCGACCAGATAAAATATTTCGCGCCAATCAGACATCCGCTCCAGGACTCTCTGCTCACGACGTGATATTCTTAAATTACTCAGTGCATACTACCAAAGAAAAATCTCACCTGGTAACCTACAGAAACCTAAAAAATGTTAACCATGCCGCTCTTCAAAAGGATTGCTCAGACATCCCTTGGCATGATATAAGCAATGAACCGACTTTAGACGGAAAAATTCGGGAATTATGTCGCAAAATTATTGCACTGTATGATAAACATGCTCCTCAACGCACTGTCAAGGTAAAGAGAGCTCCCGCTTCGTGGCTCACCACTGAATTACGCCAGTTAATGAATAAACGTGATGCTGCACATAGGGCCTTCAAGCGTAACCCAACTCCCGAGGTGTACGAAGCTTATAGGAAACTCCGAAATAGAACCAAGCAAAGCGTGAGGAATGCCAAAATCAGACATGCCCGCTCTGTCGTATGCGGTATAACAAAACCTGCTGCACTGTGGAAAATGCTGCGCAGTTTCGGTATAGGGAAGCGAAGATCTGACGCTGTTTATCAAGCGTCTGCAGAAGAATTCAACGATTTCTTCTCAACAGCTGTAAACTGCCACGCAGCGACAAATTACGAGCCCCAAGATATCAATCTCTCGAGAGACAAGTTTTTCCTAAAACATGTAACTACCGGCACAGTACACAAGGCAATTATGAGAATCTCTTCCGAGGCAGTAGGAAATGATGGAGTGAGCATTGGAATGATTAAGAACGTCGTAAACACTGTTACTACAGTTATCACAGACATCTTCAACCTGTCTCTTGTCAGTAGTACATATCCTACTGAGTGGAAGCAAAGTTTAATTCAACCTACACCCAAGACTGACAACCCTAAGTCGCCAGGTGACTACAGGCCGATCAGCATACTACCTGCAATATCTAAAGCCCTAGAATACATCGTCCATGAACAGCTGACGGATTACCTCAAAACTCATAACATCCACAACAAATATCAGTCAGGCTTTCGAAAGCACCATAGTACAGCAACTGCATTAATCAAAGTAACTGATGACATTAAACATGCTATGGACAGACGTGAAGCTACCATCCTAACACTGCTTGACTTTAGCAAGGCTTTTGATACAGTTGACTTTGATATATTACTAATTAAAATGAAACAGCTGAATTTCTCAAACAGCGCTATACACTGGTTCGACAGCTACCTCAAAAACAGAAGTCAACAAGTCATTTGTGGGTCGAAAAAGTCATCATGGAAAAACGTGCGCTCTGGAGTTCCCCAAGGCTCCGTCCTTGGTCCATTACTCTTCTCACTGTACATTATTGATATTTCTTCAGTGATTCACTCCTGCAACTACCATTTATATGCCGATGACATCCAACTGTACATAAGTGCAAGCCCCAAGAACATTGCTGACGCAGTAGCGAGTATGAACGCAGATCTTTGTTCTGTTTCTCGATGGGCACAGAACCTAGGTCTGAAACTAAACCCCAAGAAATCCCAGGTCATACTTATATCTCATCCAAAGTTAATCAGTCGGTACTTTCGCGAAACAGTCCCTCAAATACTCCTCAATGGTACCCAACTACCATACCAAAAAACAGTAAAAGACCTTGGAATAATCTTGGATGAACACGTAAACTGGGAAGAACAAACAGTCACAGTTTGCCGGAAATCGCTCTCCTCCCTACATGCAATTCAAAAATTTAGAAAAATATTTCCAGCCCATGTTAAACAAAAATTAGTCCAAACACTAGTCTTGCCTAATCTTTACTACTGTGATGTAGTTCAACACGGCACAAATAGTGAAAATTCGAGATGCCTCGAGCTAGTGATGAATGCTTGCGTTAGATACGTATGCAATATACGGTTGTATGATCATATCAGTCCTTCATACTCCCAGCTAGGTTGGATACGCCCACATAAGGCACGCGATCTCCACACGATGTGCTTACTTCATCGATTTCTTAGCCATTGGTGCCCCCAATACTTATCTTCTCACATTAAATACCTATCATCATTCCACAACCGCAATACCAGATCGGATACGTCTAGCATCTTGGCTGTACCTTTACATAACACAAAATCTTTCTCTGTGTCATTATTCATCTCAGCCATACGACTATGGAACGCGCTCCCCTGTGATCTGCGTCTTATCCAGAACCACTTAACATTCAAGAGGGAACTCGAGACTTACATATTAGGGACGGTATAGCCACCATTGTCGTGCCCCTCTCATCTCTTTCTTTCTCCTCTCCATCATAGCTTCGAATTTTACCATTCTATTTCTCTTCCTCTAACCTATCTACCTCTTCTATATCTCTTTCACCCCATTCTATCGTCTTATGTCTCTGCTTGGTGAGAATAACTCACAAGCTGCAAGAATATAACGAGAAAATTCCAAACTAGCAATAGGACTGACATTCATAAAAGAAAAAATATGTTTACTTTCCTATACATAGTCATTACTATTATTATTATTCTTGATTATTATAATTATTTTTTGATTGTTATAATTATCATTGTACTACTTTTATAATCTCTAATTTTTTTTCTGTAACATTAATACTGTATAACATGTTATATGTCCTTAATGTTCTGTAGAAACTGAAATTTGTTGAATCTGAGTATGCCTGGTTAGGTGTAAGAGAGGGCCTGAAGGCCCTAATCTTGCCAGGTAAAATATACGCATAAATAAATAAATAAATAAATAAATAAAATAACGATCAAGTTATAACGTCTCCTGTTTCCCTCGGAATAATCATTATTCACTTCGGATTCAGATGCCTTATCCCGACACGGGTCAAAACTCATAATTCACTGCCATTGTTAACTTGTAATTTCGCAAATCCCGGGAAGCAGGGGGGTGTTATAATTACGGCCTGAGCCGTGCATGGCTCGCCGTCCCACCATTTGGCATTTTACACCCTGTTTTGAAGGATTCCCATCTCACCACGTCGATTTAAATTACTGAGGTGACTGAGTTGCTGTTTTGCCTCACCATCATCGGCGCTAGTAGCGCGTATCGATATACCCCCTCTGATAGGAGCTTTGCTCGGCTGGTATGACTTCCCGGTGGTCATCTGTCGTGGAGTGAGTCGGAACGTGCGAGGAGGAGAGTTCACGGCGGCAGTTCGGGTCGTGAGTTGGCCCCTAACAGTCAGTTGCAACGCGCCTGGAGCACAGCCCGGGCCAGCCAGTCACCGGCTTGCAGCAGCAGTGATCCTAGGAGGACATCGCCCGCCCGACAGTTGCCGCCATGCACCACTTAAGCCGGGCATGACTTTGGTGGATTGTTGGTCGGTCGGTTGGTCCGAGGACATCTCCGTGCGGCGTAGTCGGCTCTGCCGACTGGCAGTCTCTGAGCAGTGTCGACGTCTGTCTGGAGCTGTCCGATCGGTACGAGCATCGTCGCTCGCCGACCCAGGACGTGAAGGTTCAATTGTTTTGAGCATTGCGTTGTTGGTTCCGGCTTGCTGTTGTGGAGGTTTTCCTGTGAGCAACAACGAGTGAAGTGTTCGAGACAGCCGCTTGAGGCGTAGCGCCATATACCGATCCCGCCTTGGAGGCGGTTTAGTGAGAGAAGTGTCTC
This sequence comes from Schistocerca cancellata, assembly GCF_023864275.1. Lineage (NCBI taxonomy): Eukaryota > Metazoa > Arthropoda > Insecta > Orthoptera > Acrididae > Schistocerca > Schistocerca cancellata. The sequence goes on from NC_064627.1 coordinate 984,068,882, forward strand.
AGAACTGGATAGTGACAGATGGTGATGCGAGACTGGATGCACTCGTAGTTTATGTATCAGCCGATAGAGGACAGTATTGGATAGGGCACTTATTTGGTATCGATTGTGCCCACTAGAGTGCACTAAAGTAATAGAATGTTTTTCATAAACTGTTCTAGTATTTTCCTAAAGTGTTATGTCTTTTTGTGTATGTAAAATGTTATAATGTGTTTTAGCAGTATGAATGATGCGTGAGTGTGGTTCTAATGGCTCTGAGCGTTATGCGACTTAACTTCTCAGGTCATCAGTCGCCTAGAACTTAGAACTAATTAAACCTAACTAACCTAAGGACATCACACACATCCATGCCCAAGGCAGGATTCGAACCTGCGACCGTAGCGGTCGCTCGGCCCAGAATGTAGCGCCTAGAACCGCACGGCCACAACGGCCGGCTGCGTGAGTGTGGTTTAAGGTTAATATGTAGATAAGTGTTTAATGAGTTACGTAGTAGGCTTTAGTGTGGGAACATTTCCCAGAAGTATGCATATGGACAAAGGGGATTTTTGTAGAATAGTTTTGTAAAGTAAGTTCATGGTCAAGGGAAAGTTAATTCAGGTATAATACACAATAGTAAATAACTTTATGCATAAGCAAAACTTCAGCATGTTAGATAATTACGTCGGTAAAAAGTGCAGTCGTTAGATTTACTATTTTGCGATTGGTTATTGATGAGAAGCGCCTGGGCCTGGCAGTGATACTTGTTCACCTAAGTTTCAGAATATATTAATTGAGGGCAAACTTTCCAACCTTTCATTTGTGTGAAAACTTTCTCCCGAAACGTAGATCAGTGACTTAAATTGCAGCCTGGTTCACGTCGAAGTACAGTAGGTTTCACTCGGCTTTCCTACTGATGATCTGCTGAGACAATGTTCACAGGTGGGTGCAGGTTCGTCATAAAGGGATGGAAAGAACCGCGCCGCCGCACGCTGTCAGGTGGAATTGAACAAATTAATTAACCCATGGTCAAGTGCACCAGCAGAATTCACTGCGTTGTGGCCATTAGTGTTCTCGTTACTTGCCCTGGCCGCTAAAGTAGTTTTTAGGCAGTGTCTTTTCCTCACCTATTGTTGCTGTCCAACATGGTGTGTAGTTTTGGCAGCTCAGTTCACATACGCGTTTGTTTGGGGATAGTGATACTTGTAATTTTCATAGGGACTTGAATTCTCGTGTACTCCGCCGTGGCAAGCGATCGGTTGGTCGGTCGATCTGTGACTGTCCCTTGGTTGGGTTCGCACGAATTAAGTGTAGGTGGACTCACCACCTGTCTCGCCTAAGTGAACGAGGGCAGACCGATCCGCTGGAAAGTTCTGAGTGCCGTTCTCTTAATTGTCTTTCTGGCAGTGTTAATGTTGTTGTAATTTAACTGTATTTTATGTTTTTAATTTGGCAAGGTTAGTTGGGGGGCCTTCAGCCCTGGAAACATGTTCTCAGAGTTTCCTTCAAGTCCAAACATTATCGCTTTCTGCTCTTGAAAGGTTACTCTAATTTCCTCTGAAAGATTTTACAATTTATTGTGAGCCTTCCGCCGTTGGTGTTGCAAAAAGGAAATTTTTAAACGTAATGTATTGGCTCATCGACTGTTGCAGTATATATTTCCTTAATTTGCAGAATTTAACTTTTCTGCCTTCAGCCATCTTACTGCGTTTGTTTATCTCTTTCTGTGCACCTTGTGGGCCATCAGCCCTGTTAGCATCTTAAAACATTGTGGCCTTCTACCTTCAGTAATCATCATAGTATATTTGGAATTTTGAAGATTTAATCCGGCGGCCTTCAGCCGCTCCGCATGTTGATCTCATATATCTATACTATTTATCTTATTCGTAAACTTAACTGTGTGTCATATCTCTTCGAAATGAAACTTATTCTAAGGCATCTGTTTTGGAGGGCTTCAGCCGAGAAGCAAATTTAATTTTTTCAAAAGTGTTTTCGTGAACTAAATGACAATAAATTACAATTGTGAAATGAATCTTACGACTACTCCCTTGGACCTTTCCACAAGCCTAATTACCTGTTAGCCTTGCGTGATTTAGCGGGCGTTTCACGGCCTTTGGCCAATTTCATATACCACAATGCTGGGCACGATCAGGCTATTACAAACGAAGTTATCGTCGAAACATATGAATTTAGTTAACATATTTCGACGATGACTTCGTTTATAGAAGTCTGTTCATGCGCAACATTGTGTTACTTGAAAATGGCCAAAGGCCGATATCTCGCTTTCACAGTAGTGTAGACGATCTATAAATTGTTCAAATGGCTCTGAGCACTATGGGACTTAACGTCTGAGGTCATCAGTCCCCTAGAACTTAGAACTACTTAAATCTAAGTAATCTAAGGACATCACACACATCCATGGCCGAGGCAGGATTCGAACCTGCGACCCTAGCGGTCACGCGGTTCCGGGCTGTAGCGCCTAGAACCGCTCGGCCACTCCGGCCGGCAGACGATCTATAGTCTACTATCATTAAACACAGGAATGGTTGTGAAGAGGAAATTTGTGACAATGTACGTCTGGAGAACATCATTGTATGGATGCGAAATATGTACTGTCTGAAAACCAGAAATGGAGAGAAGGGAAGCAATCGAGACGTGGTGCTACTGAATAATGTTGAAAATCAGGTGGACTGATAAGGCAGGGAATGAAAAGGTACTCCGCAGAATCGGTGAGGTAAGGAATATATGGAAAACACTGACAATAGGAACGGACAGGATAGTAGAACATGTGTTAAGACATATCGAATAACTTCTATGGTACTAGAGGGGGCTGTAGGGGATAAAAGCTGTAGAGGAAAACAGGGATTGGAATACATCCAGCATATAACTGAGCACTTAGGTTGCACCTGAGATGAAGAGTTTGGGACACGAGAGGTGGCGCATGAAACTTCCATTTACGAATTATTACGTGACTGCGGCACCAAACCACGGTAATAGTATCAATCATTAAAGGATTTTCACTGGCAGACACGTGGGAGATGGTGAATGGAAGGTGCTAGGGGCGTTACTGGACGAAGCTTGGAGCTACCATTTATTAACAAATATAGAAACCATATTATATTTGGTGGCTAAAGCGATTTAGCAGCCGTTGTTCATGACCACATTTAATCGCCATAAACATTTCGCGACCATAACTTATAAGTTAAATAATTTTTTTGTTATCTTGAGATAAAATAAAACTTCTATAACACTTTCATGCTTTTGAAAAGAAACTCTTGGGCAAACATAGTAAAACATACATTTAAAGGAAAACTATATCAAATTACGTGACGGAAGTCCTTCACATAGTCATACTATAATAGCCATAGCCTTAACACAGTCCAACACGATCGAATGGTTACTAAACAATCACCTGGTGACCATCAAATTAAACTCTGAAACATGATAGCACTCTCAAATGTATGCTATTGTCTCATAGCTACATGGGCACAGAACAGTTTCAAACAACCAAATCGGAACTGCTCCCAGCACGCAAAAGACATCAGATTTGCGAATATCACAACAGACATATGAGAATATAATGAATAAAAGGGAAGCCATACTTAAAACTAATTAAAACTGGGGATGGTTGGGAAAACATCTTGTCGTTGCAAAGAAACGTCACCCATATGCTACACACAAGTCCCGTAACATAAACAAGACACAAATCATCAGTGGAAGGGAACGATAATGCGACACAATACTTAACTCAAACATGACCAAAAGACACTACTGACAAGGAAACCGAGGCAGCAGACAACAAGACAAATTGAAGCCATGCCACTCATCCAACGACGAACCAAAGTACCCAGTACTGTACCGCAATGATTGCCCACAACACTGCTTAAACTTCGTTAACCCACACTCTAGTTAGACGCCACACTGCTGCTGTGGCACACACTAGTAAAGAGAATTACAGGCAAACAGCCACACGCAGAAGGCACACCGGGTGCAGCACATGAAACTCAACATGAATCCATCAGTGGCACTGTGGTTACTTGTCCACAAGCAGCCACAGACAAACCATGCTAATACGTTCCCGTCATTTCCGTATCCATTCCAACGTAACAAGCATAGCGCGAACCACCACTCCGTACTTGGTACACGGAAGTGAGAAGATGGTAAGCGGTGTCTACACTCGTAGACCGCATTTCCACAGCGTCCGTCTGGGCACCGTACTGCATACACGGAATCGAAAAATGGCAGGCACACAGCCTGTCTCCGTTGCCAGTAGTATCTATGCACCATGCATCCGGACGCCGTACTGCATTACATGGTGGCGAGAAAATAACAAACAGTAGCACTGCCTCCGTTGCTATCGGATCGGCACTACGTGTTGGCTCAATGGTTTCGCGTAACTCGTAAATTATATGTATATATTTATTTTGTTTTTGTTTTATTATTATTGTGATTATTATTATTCGCGTAACAACTCATATATTAAATGAGATATGTTACTACGAAAAGAGCCGCGAAATACCTTTTAGTAATGCTGTGCCAAGAATTTCTTTATAATCATTAATTTTCAACAAAACAGAATATATTGGGTTCTTATTGTTCTGTATCTGGCTTTCTATTAAAGCAGTTATAGTACGCAATGACTGTTCAACATCATAATTTTGCAGTGGATTTTTGTTAAGCGTAAAACACCAATAATTACCACGACTAGCACAAGAACATGAGACTATTATCGGAGAAAAATGATGTTTTTTACTATAAGGTTGCCAGACCAGAACTACGCACAGCAAGATTTCTTTCATGTGATGAAAATAAATTATCTCTTTTCACTATTAGTACTATATTATCAGCAGCCCGCGTCAGCCTGTAAAACACATCATAAAATCTGCTGCTCTGCTCTGCAACTTCGAAAGCTGAAAGAAATAATTTTTCACTTCACTGTTACCTGACCGCTTCTTTGCGGTATGATAGGTTTCATGTACTGCAATTTAAATGAACCGCGGCAGCGGCTGGCTCGTTCGTAGCGCCGCTCTGCACCACGAATAATATTTAAACAACTGAAAATGTCTTAAAGGGATGGGATAAAATACCAGGCAAGCTTGACATGAATCATAATTCAAGGTTTCACTAAATAACTCTATTCAAACATTTAAACAATTTGAGTAGTACACACCTTTTTAACAATCTTGCCTAATGGCGTCCCTCTTACAAACTTGACAAAAGAATGCTACGCTAGCATACAATATCACGTCACAGGCTATCCTTCTCACGTAAATCCAAGAAGAAGACAAAGAAATTACTGTTCGTTCTGTATTATTTATACTAGGGATATTTTTCATCTCTGTATGATATTTATCGTCTGTGCGGTTTCAGTACTCGCCGACACAGATATTATCTAAAATAAATAATAATAAAAAAAATACATAATTCCATACAATAACTGAATACGATGCATAATATTTTCTCTTTACTACAAAATATGTCTTTTGCTAAGGGACGTTACAATGGTCACACCTCAATGGCCGTGCCTCTACACAGACTGATGGTCCCCAATGCAGCCCAGCCGACCAGCCGTCGAGTCTTTGAAGTAAACACTCCAAAAACGAATTCAAGGAATTCAGGTACCAATGGCTCCAGTTATAATTATCGATATTTCTGTCTATAGATGAAGTGCAAAGGGGCCTGAAGATGGCATTAATGAGGTGCCGAAACTGGTCTTCAAACCAAAATATCATCTGAAAACACATGGCTGTTTGGCGATTTTTCTGTGGTAAAAGTTCCTCATTTTGTACCGAGCATTGATACATGAGAGCTTTTAAATGTACTAGCAAGTAAAAGTATAATAGGTTTAAGTCTGGACAGTATGGTTGCTAGAGAATCAGTCCATCTCTTCCTATCCATCCGTCAAGGAATTCTTTATTTAGAAGCGACTGGCATTAATACTGGAATGGGGAGCGGCTATCTTGGTTGAGAATATATCGGAGTATTCTCTAAAAAAGAATTGTAAGTTGAGTGGGAGAACATGAGGGTAACACGGAAATCGTAGTAATGCCTAGAACGTAAATTACTTTAAGGAGGAAACGGTTCAGAAGTTCCATACATCGAATACAACGTCAGGCCAAGTCTAATACGAAGCTGAGAGTCGCGACAGCAGAGTCAAATTACTTTGAGAGAACGCAATAACCAAGGAAGGCCGAGTGAATTCCACTCTGTGGATTAAATCAGGTATATTGCTTGTCAGTCCTCGGGATGGCGCTGTCCATCGAATGCACACGCCGACCCGAAGCGATGCTGCCTTCAATGTTTTATCGTGCCGGCGACTGACAGCCAAACCTGCGGTTCCAGGTGGCACCCAGTGGCTTCAGAACCTCTACACAATATAAATAGGAAAAGGTACACGTGCCTACCTTAGTAGGCCTACCTTAACCTTGTACAGACTGCAGTGGTGGACACTTGTCCAATGCTCCGATGACGGTCCAGCCCCAAGGCAATATGATACGTGCCGCGACAGTTTCCAACAAACAGTGAATCGGACAACGACACATACTTTAGATATTGTCGCAGAAGAAGCCGGGTAGTGCAGTTGCTGTAGTGTAATGTTTACGATATTAGATTGTTGCATGGAGGATCGTTAGTTCAGAACTCATCTCAACTGAAAAATTTTAACTTCTATAATTTCTATATTCGGTTCGACTACATTCTAGAAGTATCCACAAATGGCAAGAATCATTGTACTGTAATATTCTGTAGCTGTATATATACCGTATGTGTTCTGGCTGGATTCAGTTCGCTCCGCGCTCTTGTATGTGCAAGTGCTGAATAAACCTTCGTTAAGGGATGTTAGTGTTCGTCCTTCATCTACTTACACCTTCCTCTACGTGACAATATTGTCTGAATGATCTGTTCAATATATGACACCGATCATGCCCAGTTGTCCGGATAAAATACGATGGATTGCATCCCAGAGAGCATGATTCACATTTTCAGCCGGTGTAATAACGTATACGGACTTAAAATTAAACTACTGCAGATATTATCAGAAAATTGTTGGCTACAAAATTTCCTTTCCTTGGCTACACTCTTGTAAATGTGTCTCCTACTACCTAAATGACATAGTTAAAGAGTTAAACTGTATTTGTGTGCATATTTGCCCATTTGGGACAATGAGCGACAAAGGTTCATACTAAGTTGCTGTATTTTTGTGAGGCAAATGGAACAGTTTGAAAAGCTGAGGTCTGCCATACAGTTCTAAAACTTTACGTGCTTTCAGGCTTCCTTGTTGGTTGATTGAAGGTTTAAAGTCGTCGATCGAGGTGGTGGCGACAGTTACTCATTCTCAGCCGTCACTGTTGCTGAAGATGGATGTTGGCGCACCTTCTTCTCGACACGGTCACCAGGCGAAACGAGCTCCTGATGTGCGCCAGCTAATGCTTCCTGTCCGCGACACTGTATCAGAAACTATCATAGCAAGTCGAGCGCAGTTACATGTTGCCAAACCCCGGGAGCGCGGCAACTCAAGGGAGCGTCAGTCAACACACCTGCTCCGCTGCCCTACTCCAGCCAGACACCACTCTGCCCACACTGCACGCGGCAGAGTTAACACTACCAAAGATCGTAAACACTAAGGTTCTCCACACGACCTATCGATGTAATCGTTCGATAGCATAGTTTTCCCTAGGCAAGACCCAGCGTAAAAATACAAATAATATTTATAAAACAAACCAATTATACATCGACATAAATGCATACATATATATATCTATATATATATATATATATACATACATACATAAAGTAAAACAATAACAATATTCAATATTGAAACGTTCCCTTAGAAAAATTATACATGACTGTGTTTAAACTGAGACACAATATTTTTAGCGCAACACAATCTGACTTTCAAAAATTCCTACAAAAGAATGGCCCTGACTATCATTAACCTATACCTTTCACAAGTCACTTACCTCACCAAAAATCTTCGTTACTCGAACTACTGCAATACAGCGAGCGCCACTACTGCCAGCTAAATATAAGATTCAAACTACTGAAGGCACTAACTACTAATAGGCATAGTTAGCAAATGAAAGATTTTGATAGAGAACAAACAATGTATTTACCTTACTAGTGTTCAAAAGTCATAATATATATAGCAGTTCATGACATCCAGTCTTACAAATTTCAAAACTCCGCCATCTCTCTCCCCACATCCACCACTGCTGGCGACACTGGCCAATACAGATTTGAAAAAAATTTTCATCATTACAGTAAGAAAGATATCAAATGCACACACTTATTAATACAATGTTGGTCAAAAGCTAAAATTTTCTCACAGTCCATAAAGACAGTCGTGATCATTCATCATAGTAAAACTGCCGTTTCTTTTCTCAAAGTCTGAGCAGTAACAGACAATGCACACGGAAGTAGTAGATTTTCATGCAGTCTTGAAGAAGTAATGTTGTCCTTCCAATGGAAAGACAGTGCTGACTCTTGGCATGCTGACAGGTAATGGGCCACAACAGAGCAAACCCACAGCAGAGTCAGTCGACGTTTTGAAGAATATGGGTAGGTAGGTCATCACAGAGCAGACCCACTGTAGTCCTAATAGAGATTATGGTATTGGTGGGCCACCAGAGGCGCAGACCCACTGCAGTCCTTGTAGAAATAATGGTATTGGTGAGTCATCAAAGGTGTAGACCCAGTGTAGTCCTTGTAGAAATGGCTAGCAGCCATCCATTGCTACTGTGCAGGTGCACAATCACCATCGAAGAGTCTTGTGGACAATATAGCAAGTCCATGAACCACCACTTGTGCAATCACAAAATTTTTTTTAAAATGTCCTTAGAACCAGCAATGCTGTTATCCAGTCCCTTGCTGAATTATTAACACACGTGGAAACACTAACAGTCCTCTTCCTTTTTCACGTATTGTGCATATACTACGACCAATTACTATGACCAACAGAAATGTGTGCAGTGAAATGAATGTTCACAAGTTACTTAATTTGATGAACTAGTGTCAATTACAATACTATAACATGAGAATACAATAACAAAGGTACAAAATACATCATTAAAGAACATAACAATACAGAAAACATTTGTAGTAATACAGGCTTTACAAAAGAATAGAAATATACATATACATCAGTGTTACAGGAATTATGACATAAGTTCATACATAAAAGATCAGAATAACTCTTTAAACATCAACTTCACACATGAGCATTAAAACAAAACAGAATAAATAATGTCTAAACATCTTTACAAAGTAAATAACATATTATTAATGCAAATTATATTTGAGGATAACAGGATTCGTCATCATAGTGAATGTAGCTTAGTATTAGAAGAGAAAAAATTCTATGAAACAGTACACAGAGACAGGAAGAAAACAAATACACAAGGGTACACAAACACATAGTGGGATAACACAAAAGGAAAGGACAGGGTTTGTTTTCAGTGTAACATTTGGTACTGCAGTCCAACTCAAAACTTCATTCCATAGATCGTCCCTCTTATTTCGTCATTTGCTCCAGCCAAAAAAAATCCTATCCAAGCATGCTTTCTGTATTTATATGTTCACATATTTCTTACCTCATTATTTATTTTCCATTATCTTACCTCATCATTTATTTCCAAGAAAATCCTACCTATACCTGCTTTCTGTAGTTTTTTCGTATAACTTCTCAATGCAGTTCTTCCAATTCATCGCAACTCATTCTCTTATATAGTCTACCCCCTCTTAAGCTAACTTAAATCTACTGAGCTCAGATGCTAAACTAAGGGACGAGGCAATGCAGCAGCACAAAACAATTAACACAAACAGCAATAAAAAAATGGAAATTGGCAAAGCAAGCAGCAGCAAATGCAATAACTTGTATCTAAACATGACAAAACTCAAGCAGAAAAAATATTACAGTAAAAATGGCCATGTTTAATACATATGTCACATCTTAACATTAGGGTCATGCATCACGAGAACTTACGCTAGCAGATAAGTTACCAAATCGTAAAAAAATTATTTATGCAATTCCTGTGAAGGGAAATGTCTATTTATGTGCCCTCGTTTTCTTGGAAGTAGATCATAAATTTATTATTGACTTGATCTGTAGGCATAAAGTAACTATATTAGTATATCTATTAAATTTTATTTTAACGAATGCTGCAGTGCAGCTAGAAAGTAGATATTAAACAAAATGAGTAAATAAATACATAAAGCAAGCCATATGGTATTTCTCTCAACTAGCAAGACAATAGCCGTGAAATGTTTCTCATCATTTCATTAGGCATTTTAGTAAATATTATAAATTAAGAGCTCCATAGTATAATCATACGTTTCAAGTTAGAGCGTGTCATATTTGCGATGCTTTCTACAAATGAATGTCAATAGCTAGGATAATGGCCTCTTTTTTTTCACCTGTGCCTCTGAAAGGCACACACTAATGCTTTTTTTCCAGGCGACTGTCGCGCAGCTGGTTGCCCACAACGCATTACGTGCAGGTGGTCACTTAACTTTCTTACTGAAATATTTATGACACCAGTTTGCACTACAGTGACAGTCTCATATAAAAATTTCACAGGTCGAGAATTTGCGTTTCGAATCTGTAGAAACAAAATCCTGTAAATATAACAGTGTCCAAAAAATTTTCGCTAGCATAGTGGTACATTCATGCATATACACACATTTCATAACTCTTAAAGTACGATTCTCGGTTTCCAACATCCTTTTTCACAAACCTGTACTCATTATTCCTTGCTTTTTTACACATATACATATTCGTGGACACTTCTTCAATATTTCATCATAATAAATACGTAGCATAATCAAATTCCTCATATAGCATCAGGTTATTGATCATAAACATACTGCAACAGCGTAATACACATCGTCATCATAACATCATAAAACCTCAGCCAAATCTCAAAATCGTCGTAGCTTCCTTCAATAATTTCAAAACCTAAAAAAATTCTCTGCTCATGTCAAAAGTGTCATCTACTTCAAACGTACTTTAAAAATCATGATCCCATACCAAATACATTATTCAAAGCTCTTGTAGTTTCACAATGGTTCCAAAAAAAATATGAACAGTTCACAAAGTACAGACAAAATACAGTTTCATAAGTGTGAAGTTATTCAAGTGTGTAATTATGTAAACATCTGTCACTGATGTAGTAAAATAAATGTTTGTCTCTTCCAGATAAATGATCAGATAGCTGTGTAATTTATGTGTTAGAGAAATATAGTACCGATGTGTAATGTTGTATAAGCCAATACCATATTAGCTAGGGCTCCTTGTGCTTGCCAAACACATGGTACACAAAGTAGGCGTGTACCCCCTTGAGGATTAATGTAATTATACCCTCAGGTGTTACAGATTACAGCAATGGACTGAAAAGTATCACAGAAAACCTTTGTATCATTGTACTTCAAATATCTTTAAAAATAAATGTTTTAAGTACAAAATTAATCACTCAAATACGTTTACTGTAGCACTAAACTGTGCGTCTTGTTGTAAGATAATCTCTGTGGAAGTGTCGTAGTTATCGTCCTCCGAAAGCTAAGTTCTGCAGAAGTCAATGTACCTACCTCATGATAAACAAAAGTGAAATGCTTTGCGTATAGATATCTTAGTTATTACGCTAATTGCCGTGATGAAGAAAGTACTGTGCTGTAACGTATTGTTGTGCTACAGAAAAGGCTGTCTCCTTGTAGCTATACCACAAAAGTTACTACTAAAACATGTTTTACTTTCCAGAAGAATTCAGAAAAACTGTGCAGGTATAAAACAGAAACACCGCAAAAGCAACATTGTAAATTGTCACTCATTAGTAGCGTCGTGATAAAATCGTGTAGCTGTCACATAAACTAACCACTGTGTTATCTGGTATCTCACAGAATGTACTTTAAATCCAGAATGGATTTTCAAGTAAACCAAAATGCTGCGTTAAAAGCTCATTAGCAGTACTGGTAGATGTTCTAAGTATGTGGGCCTTATAGTCGTTACGTAATCATGTAACTAACAAGCAAGAATGTACATACACAATAACACTGTATCGTCTGTTCACTATAACAATGCATTCGTAATTTCTGTTTAAATAAGTTCTATTGGTTCTTGACTGGATATTTAACTTCAAACATTGTTGCATGTTAACAGATTCTAAGTCTGACAAAGCATACTAGTAATATAAAGTGAAAAGTTATATGGCAAAGACAAAGTTAAAAAGCAGGTTATCTTTCAATAAACAGTTTTACATGTGAAAAGTGGTGCAGTCCTTTACCCTTCCTAGTACGCAGAGTTTCAACTTGAACGCAATTATCATGCGATATACGTCGGAAAGGAATACTAAAATTTTTCTCAAGGTTAGCGTCTATGTTATCTTTCACTGAGCCGCCGGCGCACGTGGCTGCTTGCGGTGCAGGTCATTGTCTGTCTCTTTGTTGGCACACATCGTTAGGATTAGGAGACCTAACTTCTACAAATTCACCTTGTCGAGAGTGCCCTGCTCTGTTTGAATCCCGCCAGTTCTGATGCAATTCAGGTCTGTCGTTACGATTATATCGTCTGTCGGCATGTCGGTAGATTCCATAATTTCTTTCTTGTCGGACAAGTGGTGGAGAATTTCTCCTTGAATCGTAACTGCGTAATGAACTGTTGCGTCTGAAGTTATTCTGTCGCCCTTGATAATAATTGTTTTGGTTCCCATATTGTCTGTTTCTGTGTTTATCTCTGTCATATTCGTTGCTACGGAAATGCGATCTTTCTCTGTAACTACTATTCTGCCAACGGTTGTCATACGGGTGGTGTCTGTTTTGGTCACAATTTACGTTGTAAGAATAGCCTTGTCGTGTATTATTTCTGTCATCGCGGAATTGTGACAGATGTGACCTGTAATTGTTGTGCTCCTGTTTTCGCGTTCCGCGATTGTCAGTGTCAATTTCCAGTTCTTGTAACAGTCCCTGAAAAGCTTCAATGTCGTCTTTGCAACGTCCTGCTAAAATAATATGTCGTAAATGTTCAGGCAGTTTGATTAAGCAAATGCGGATGAGTTCTGAGGGGCTGTATGGGTTTGAAAGATACTGATTCTTATGCAACATGTCTTCAAAATATTTCACAAGACTGGAAAATTCAGATTGTTCGAAACGTTTCATCATTATGATGCCATGTTTTACTCGGTCTTGTGTAGCTTGAGATCAATACGCTGAGAGGAAGGCATGATAAAATTCTCCTTCACTGTGACAATCGTGAATGACCGATTGCATTCTTACAGCTGGTTCATTCTCCAAGTAGCCACACATAAATTCTAACCTGTGCTCCAATGACCAGTTGGGAGGAAAACAATGAGACAATTGATGAAGTCATGCTTGTGGATGAATGTCGTTGTCAGAATTCTTAAATGTTTTGAATTTACGTGTAGTAATGAACAGCTTATAGTCAAAATCATCGTGTCGGCGAGTCGCACATCGCTCATTGTTACTTCGTTTCTGCGGTTCCATCTCCTAATCCAATGCGCCTTGCCAATTTCTTTAATAATTTCCGAAGTGTCCTGTGTTGTTATTTTGTCGTTGTTCCGTATTTCTATGTCCCTCTTCCCGTAGTGGAGCGCGAGTGTCCTCTGAAATACATAAGTCTTGTATTACTTGTGCCAACTGATCTTGTACTTCCCGGATTTCACTTTGGTGTTGCGTATTAATTTGATTCTGATTTTGTTTGAATTTTCTAATTTGTTCATACTCTTTCGTGTCCGTGAAGGCTACAGGTCTTGTGTCATTCAGATCTTCATCTACCTTTGTAGATAAGTTAGTGAACTGATCTGAAAGTTCGGCTACTTTCTCCGATAGTGAAATTATTTCCTCTGTGAGTTTTTCTGAACCAAGTTTCAGAGCGTCCATTTGTGTTGAAATCGTATCTACTGTGTCCTTTAAGTTTTCCTGAGTTTTTGCAAGTTGCGTAACCGAATCGGTAGATGCAACTGAGTCAATTTTAGCTTGCAAGCTGTCGTGATTTTCACGAACAATAGTTTGCAGTTCTTTTATGGCTGCTTCGTGATTCTGTAATGCATATTCATGACGCGAAAAAATAGGTTGGAAATGCTCACAAATTTGTGTTTTTACGTCATTACAGACTTTTTGACCCTTCGATTCAATGTTATGTAACTCAGTAGTTAATTCATCACGTGTTTGTTCAAGTGTGGTGTCTAACTTCCGAAGATTTTTTTCCATTGTGTCTAACTGTTGCTGTGTTTGTCTCTGGTGTTGTTCCATTGTGTCTAACTTTTGAAGATTTTGTTCCATTGTGTCTAACGTTTGAAGATTTTGTCCCATTTGTTTCTGATTTTCTTCAAGCATTGTGTCTAACTTTTGTAGCCTTTGTCCCATTTGTTGCATTAACTGTAATAACAGTGCACTGGTGTCTGAAACTTGTTCCTCAGTGCTACTCGGCAGTGCGTTTGAACCGGCAATATTCGCATTTTGAAAAGCAGGAAATGTGTCTTGATTTATTTGAGAAAACGGTGAGGACGCAAAACCTGAATCTACAGTATTTGCAAGATTGTGTCCTGTCATGTCGGAATCCTGAGGCGAGCTGTTGCTGACCGATCGATCGATAATGCTTCCCTGTTCACTAATTGTTTCATTGCCTACACCATTATTTGCAGCCCGCTCCATTTCCCTATGCACAATTACCAAATTACTACTTTGAACATTAGTTAATTCATTACATGGTGGCGCTAACACACTGCTTTCGTCTTCACTGTCATTTCTCAGTTTACTTTGGAGCCTAGTATTACGTTTTTCACACGCCATTATTGCCACAATATTTCACACGACAACACAGAAAAACACAATTTGAAGAGCAAAAATAAGAGAACACATTAACATACCACTGAAAATAATATCTAGTTAATTGCAAGCGCAGCTGCGAAATACTTGGTGCAAATTTACATGCGTGCCACACCTGTTTTACTGTACAACAATGAAAGACTGCAACTACAAAATAGATTCTGTCTACAATTACGCGCTAGCAATAAACAAAAGCTACACTAATTACACAAACTACAAGAAAAAATCAGGAGATTCCAGTGAGGCACCCTCGGCTAAGGGTCGACACATGAAACGTCCCCTTAGAACAGTTATACATGACTGTGTTTAAACTGACACACAATATTTTTAGCGCAACGCAATCTGACTTTCAAAAATCCCTACAAAAGAATGGCCCTGACTAACATTAACCTATACCTTTCACAAATCACTTACCTCACCAAAAATCTTCGTTACTCGAACTACTGCAATACAGCGAGCGCCACTACTGCCAGCTAAATACACTCCTGGAAATTGAAATAAGAACACCGTGAATTCATTGTCCCAGGAAGGGGAAACTTTATTGACACATTCCTGGGGTCAGATACATCACATGATCACACTGACAGAACCACAGGCACATAGACACAGGCAACAGAGCATGCACAATGTCGGCACTAGTACAGTGTATATCCACCTTTCGCAGCAATGCAGGCTGCTATTCTCCCATGGAGACGATCGTAGAGAAGCTGGATGTAGTCCTGTGGAACGGCTTGCCATGCCATTTCCACCTGGCGCCTCAGTTGGACCAGCGTTCGTGCTGGACGTGCAGACCGCGTGAGACGACGCTTCATCCAGTCCCAAACATGCTCAATGGGGGACAGATCCGGAGATCTTGCTGGCCAGGGTAGTTGACTTACACCTTCTAGAGCACGTTGGGTGGCACGGGATACATGCGGACGTGCATTGTCCTGTTGGAACAGCAAGTTCCCTTGCCGGTCTAGGAATGGTAGAACGATGGGTTCGATGATGGTTTGGATGTACCGTGCACTATTCAGTGTCCCCTCGACGATCACCAGTGGTGTACGGCCAGTGTAGGAGATCGCTCCCCACACCATGATGCCGGGTGTTGGCCCTGTGTGCCTCGGTCGTATGCAGTCCTGATTGTGGCGCTCACCTGCACGGCGCCAAACACGCATACGACCATCATTGGCACCAAGGCAGAAGTGACTCTCATCGCTGAAGACGACACGTCTCCATTCGTCCCTCCATTCACGCCTGTCGCGACACCACTGGAGGCGGGCTGCACGATGTTGGGGCGTGAGCGGAAGACGGCCTAACGGTGTGCGGGACCGTAGCCCAGCTTCATGGAGACGGTTGCGAATGGTCCTCGCCGATACCCCAGGAGCAACAGTGTCCCTAATTTGCTGGGAAGTGGCGGTGCGGTCCCCTACGGCACTGCGTAGGATCCTACGGTCTTGGCGTGCATCCGTGCGTCGCTGCGGTCCGGTCCCAGGTCGACGGGCACGTGCACCTTCCGCCGACCACTGGCGACAACATCGATGTACTGTGGAGACCTCACGCCCCACGTGTTGAGCAATTCGGCGGTACGTCCACCCGGCCTCCCGCATGCCCACTATACGCCCTCGCTCAAAGTCCGTCAACTGCACATACGGTTCACGTCCACGCTGTCGCGGCATACTACCAGTGTTAAAGACTGCGATGGAGCTCCGTATGCCACGGCAAACTGGCTGACACTGACGGCGGCGGTGCACAAATGCTGCGCAGCTAGCGCCATTCGACGGCCAACACCGCGGTTCCTGGTGTGTCCGCTGTGCCGTGCGTGTGATCATTGCTTGTACAGCCCTCTCGCAGTGTCCGGAACAAGTTTGGTGGGTCTGACACACCGGTGTCAATGTGTTCTTTTTTCCATTTCCAGGAGTGTAAAAGATTCAGACTACTGAAGGCACTAACTACTAATAGGCATAGTTAGCAAATGAAAGATTTTGATAGAGAACAAACAATGCATTTACCTCACTAGTGTTCAAAAGTCATAATATATATAGCAGTTCATAACATCCAGTCTTACAAATTTCAAAACTCCGCCATCTATCTCCCCACATCCACCACTGCTGGCGGCTCACCTCCAACTGCGCAACGCTACGGCGCTGTTAACAGCCAACAGCCCAACACTAGAATACCGAATATTACAACAATGCAAACCAGCCACAGCACAGCCAGTGATTTTTCATACAGAGCGCTACGTGGCGTTACCAATAAGAAAACCTAAACAGCCTACTTACAATATATAAAGACACAGAAATGTCAAATCTTGAGGTAAAAAAATAAGGAAAAAATTTATGGTACAATAGATGGAAATAGGAGGATATGCATTTCCGGCGTTGCACGTGCCCCACATTGTCTGAGGATGTTCGTGTAACCCAAACAGACTCAGAAAATGTCCCAAAAAGGAAAAAATTGCAGTCGAAATGCATATGCTCAAAACATCAAGAAAATTTAGCATTAGACTAATTAACCGTAAACCAATTTTTAGAACATAATAATTGAGTGGAGTCACTCCTAACCTTATTCCACTCTGTCATCTTACACAAAAGAAAACAGGTTGACAACATATTACAATTCATAGAAAACACAGAAAATGGTTTAGCTATTCTAAAATCAGAAAAATTCCTAACAGTATCAAGAAATGGAATACTATTTACAAAATTAATCAGAGTACATGGTCATAAAAACAGGGAGATAAAATAAGCAAATTAATAGAATTACATAGAATACACATTTTATATGACCTTTTCATAGTTAATATTCTTGTCATGAGCGTCCACTTAACGCTAAGCAAGAAAATAATATACAGCAGATAAAAAAAAACATAAATATTGACATTAGAATTTTTTCACATCAGCTGTCCGAGTAGAAAAACAATTCCGCCTTCTGTACCCGCAAGTACAAAGAATGCCGAGAGCGGCACAAGAGCCGACAGCGGCTCCGCCTCGCCAGTACTGTTGCGACCGCCTGTGCGGCACGCTTGATCTCACTCGCCTGTGTAACGGCATTTCCAGAACGTCCGTTTCACTGAATTCTTTCGAAAAAACTCACTCCAGAGTAATCTCAAGGAGTCCATTAACACTATTACAGTGGATAACTCAACACTGTCCATCATCACAGGCATGTACTAGCCTGAAACTTAAAACACCGTCTAAGTACATCGTCAATGACTAGAAAAACATATATTCATGAAATCTTACAGCAAGCTACAAAATCATATTTACATACCTTAATCTACTGTGACTCAGCTGAGAACTTAAACTAGCAGCTTGGATTTTTCAGTTGATTAATAATCAGTTACTCCTAAATAATTTAATCAAAATTAATTACTTATTAATTACAACTTCTTTAATGACCTCTTGGTCAGTCAAAGGCATGGCAACCTAGCAAATCCTTAAATCTTACACTCTATATTTACATACTGTACAAATTACCCATTCTGTAGTATTAATCAATCGTTGATTGGTACAATTTCAAGTCTATAATGTTCCATATACCTAATAGATTTCCAGAGCTTGGATACTCTAAGCAATAAGCATTTGTGTGAGGTATACCAATGACTTTATAATGTCCATTGTAAACAAACTTAAATTTAGAGATTTCATTGTCTATCTCGCTCGATTTCTCATGAGCTTTTACAAGTACTAAGTCTCCCATTGCAAACTTAGCAAAACGCACTTTAGCGTCATGACGACGTATGCGACCATCGGTTTTTAGCTTCATTATTTCTGGCAAACGATCTTTTTTTACACCAATACTCGGTTTGTCTGGAAACACACTCTTATTCCTCATTATTACTTCATACAGGCCTCGTCTTTGTTCGTGTGTTACGTTTGATACACCATCTACAATACTTTCCAATTCCTTTCTACACTATTGTCAATGCCGAGATTCCTCACATTACAGTAGTTCAAATTCATACCTACGTCAATACCATCCGGCTAGTTAACAATGTGTATAGGCTCGTATTGCCTATGCACACTGTCTCCTGCCTCGTCAAAACTAACTACTATTGTTTTATCTTGTGACGTACATGTCAAAGTTTTGCTTTCGCAATTAATCACTGCACAGTACTTCAATAGCAAATCTAACCCTATAATTACTTCCGTAGTTAAGTCTGGCACGACGACAAACTCTTGTTCAAATCGTGCCCCACACATCTCGAAGTTGACAAAAATCGGTTTTGTGACCGGTTTAATGGCCTTCTCAGTAGCACCGATAATTTTCATTCCTGTTACTGACATAACTAAGATACCAGGTCTGTCTTTCAGTAACTCCAGTATTTTCTCAGATACAGCACTCAATTCTGCACCGGTGTCAATCAACACGTTTAGTTGTAGGTCGTGCATATTAACAGACACTACTATCTGTCTACGCTCGTCGTCGACTATTTCTTTATTTTCCCAAAGTAAATCCTCGTCTATATCCAGGTCATTCCAAAAAAAAAAAAAAAAAAATCCGGCTTTGATCCTAAATACGGCTTATCTGGTGGGATTTTCAGCCTCTGTTCACGTACAGTTTTAATTTCAACACGTTTGTCCTGAGGCTTAGCCTGTAGTTTCGCCTCCAATAGTGAAACCTTTTCCTTTAACTCAACTAGTGAGTGTTGCTTTGCTATCAATTTACTAATTGTCACCTTCGTTGATTCCTCTTTGGTCAAATTGATCTCATCTGCCAATCTACCTGGAGGAATGTGCCCAGTAGTATCTGCAATTACTTCCTCTGGATCTGCGCAACCCACACTGCTATCGTCCGACCGTATAAAGTCAGCACTAACTTCATACACGCTGTAATCTACGTGCTTTTGTACCAATCGTGTCCGGCTGTCACTAAAATTCTCGTAATCTTTCTCCTTAATACTCTCGCAATGTTTAAACTGGAGTTTTGCGTCGGATGGGTCGGCTACTTCTACCACTAAAACTTTCGGTAAAGTCTGCCAGTTAGGGCCAGAACTTTCTATCACTTCACGAACACAATCTTCCTGCGGGACGAGACGCGGCAAATCCTGCACACGCTCCCATAAACACTTCTCCCACACAGCCTCCTGTAATCTCATAGTTCGTCGTATAAGCGACCGAACTGCCTTCACCAGACCCCATCCCTCTCTGCATCCTATCGCTCGATGACGGACGTGTTATCCGACATCTGATCTTCTCTCAACACTTGCGAATCATTCTTAAACTCAATCTTCGGTTCCGCTGTGGGTGTTACAGCTGCCACTTTATAATCGATTTCCGGAACACTACTTAAATTGTTCTCACTGACATTGAATGTACACTCCTGGAAATGGAAAAAAGAACACATTGACACCGGTGTGTCAGACCCACCATACTTGCTCCGGACACTGCGAGAGGGCTGTACAAGCAATGATCACACGCACGGCACAGCGGACACACCAGGAACCGCGGTGTTGGCCGTCGAATGGCGCTAGCTGCGCAGCATTTGTGCACCGCCGCCGTCAGTGTCAGCCAGTTTGCCGTGGCATACGGAGCTCCATCGCAGTCTTTAACACTGGTAGCATGCCGTGACAGCGTGGACGTGAACCGTATGTGCAGTTGACGGACTTTGAGCGAGGGCGTATAGTGGGCATACGGGAGGCCGGGTGGACGTACCGCCGAATTGCTCAACACGTGGGGCGTGAGGTCTCCACAGTACATCGATGTTGTCGCCAGTGGTCGGCGGAAGGTGCATGTGCCCGTCGACCTGGGACCGGACCGCAGCGACGCACGGATGCACGCCAAGACCCTAGGATCCTACGCAGTGCCGTAGGGGACCGCACCGCCACTTCCCAGCAAATTAGGGACACTGTTGCTCCTGGGGTATCGGCGAGGACCATTCGCAACCGTCTCCATGAAGCTGGGCTACGGTCCCGCACACCGTTAGGCCGTCTTCCGCTCACGCCCCAACATCGTGCAGCCCGCCTCCAGTGGTGTCGCGACAGGCGTGAATGGAGGGACGAATGGAGACGTGTCGTCTTCAGCGATGAGAGTCACTTCTGCCTTGGTGCCAATGATGGTCGTATGCGTGTTTGGCGCCGTGCAGGTGAGCGCCACAATCAGGACTGCATACGACCGAGGCACACAGGGCCAACACCCGGCATCATGGTGTGGGGAGCGATCTCCTACACTGGCCGTACACCACTGGTGATCGTCGAGGGGACACTGAATAGTTCTCGGTACATCCAAACCGTCATCGAACCCATCGTTCTACCATTCCTAGACCGGCAAGGGAACTTGCTGTTCCAACAGGACAATGCACGTCCGCATGTATCCCGTGCCACCCAACGTGCTCTAGAAGGTGTAAGTCAACTACCCTGGCCAGCAAGATCTCCGGATCTGTCCCCCATTGAGCATGTTTGGGACTGGATGAAGCGTCGTCTCACGCGGTCTGCACGTCCAGCACGAACGCTGGTCCAACTGAGGCGCCAGGTGGAAATGGCATGGCAAGCCGTTCCACAGGACTACATCCAGCATCTCTACGATCGCCTCCATGGGAGAATAGCAGCCTGCATTGCTGCGAAAGGTGGATATACACTGTACTTGTGCCGACTTGGGGATGCTCTGTTGCCTGTGTCTATGTGCCTGTGGTTCTGTCAGTGTGATCATGTGATGTATCTGACCCCAGGAATGTGTCAACAAAGTTTCCCCTTCCTGGGACAATGAATTCACGGTGTTCTTATTTCAATTTCCAGGAGTGTATTTTCTACTGCCATGTCTACAACTGATCTACTACTTGTGGGCGCACTCCTTTCTCCTAAGACTGGTACACTATCTCGCCGTTGATTATTCCATACGGAATTTTCATAACGACGACGCCTGGGTTTTCTCCTGTTATTGGGCCGCCAAAGGTTCCCCACTCTCGGTCGTCCCCTCACCGGCACGGCTAATGGTTTCCCTGTCTCGTCCCAGCACATCCGCTTCCCGGATGCTGCTGAGGCGGCTTTCACACCCTCTGGCGTTATTCCTATTCTGTGAAGCCCGTACCTCGTTGGTATGTTACTGTTTTCCGTCATTCCTGTTATTATTTGCATTGTACCGATTGTTATTCCCACGGTTATCGTTGTTGTGGTTGTTGTGGTACCCATTGTTGTTACCACGGCGCAATTGTCCTCGTTCTCAACTCTTTCCAGGAAATCATTGATTGTCCTGTAATTGCTTCCTACGTAGCGTTTTGTATCATCTGGAAGCTTCTTGTAGAGTTCCCAGACTATTTCGGATTCCGTGCGGCGATCACGCAAATATTCCAACTTGCGGATCCAGCCCTCACAAAACTCCTTCATCGAGCCACGCGAATTCGCATCTAAAGGCCTCGATACGACAAATTCGCGACAGACTCTTTGTTGTTTTTGCTCTGACCAGTATTCAGCCAGAAACAAATTTTTAAACTCGTAGAAAGTCAGGTTCGTGATGTTGAGGTTTAAGCCCCAACGCTTGGTATATCCAGCCAACACGTCAATAACCGTATTAATTTTTCTCTCATTAGTCCATAATCTGGGTAAAACTCTTACACAATTTTTAATGTAATCGGTTACGTGTATACCCCCTTTTTTCAAGGGGTCTAACCGCTCCTCTTTCGTCAACAATTCCGAACTATGTGCACAGATTGGCACATAGCTCTGTTTTTCGTCAAGTTTCTTTTCTAATTCCGACACTCTCGTATTACTTGGCAAGTGGTTGTCACAAGCGTTTCCACTACCCTCTTTTTCTCTTCACAGTTATTAGCCTGCTTCCTCACTTGAGTATCTACCTCGGATACTAAAGGCTTTAAAGTTTCCACCTTCTGTTGATCCTCCTTTTTCACTAATTGAATTTGTTCTGTCGCCTTATTCTCGATGATCGGAGTAACTGCTTCTCCTACAATTTTCTCGTTTCTACTAATTTCGAAGTCAAAACGAGTATTTATGCTCGCAATTTCCGCCTGAACTCCTATCATTTCCTGTTTAAGATTACTGATTTCGGTATTTATCACAACAATATCTTCTTTGATGTTATCAACTTTTGTGTTAACAACTCCAACATTCTTGTAACAATATTAATAGCTTTATTCTGTTGTCTATCTTCCTGTCAATTTTTTCAGACTGAGCTTTGATTTCTGCCGATTGAGTTTCTATCTTCCTAGACTCAGCCTTGATTTCGTTAATCAAAACATTCAATAAATCAGTTAAATTCCCGGAACCTACCGGTTTTACTTCCGTACAGAGTTCCTCTATAAATGTCCCCACGTATTCGTCATCGAGGGGTTCAGATTTGATTTTCACTTCTGATTCTGAAACATTTTCTTAAGTCTGGAATTCCATTTCTGCTCTTTGTTGCGCTTCGGCGGTCTCGTCTTTCATGCTAGCCACCTGCACCTGGTTCAAATGGTTCAAATGGCTCTGAGCACTATGGGACACAACTGCCGAGGTCATTAGTCCCCTAGAACTTAGAACTAGTTAAACCTAACTAACCTAAGGACATCACAAACATCCATGCCCGAGGCAGGATTCGAACCTGCGACCGTAGCGGTCTTGCGGTTCCAGACTGCAGCGCCTTTAACCGCACGGCCACTTCGGCCGGCCCTGCACCTGGACAATGGGTTCCGCCGTGCGCGTTTCCCACTGTTCGACCGATTATTCCGTATCCAAGTCTACCAAATTCTGGTAATTGTTGCCATCACTCATTTTACCAATTTTCAATATAAATGCCAAATCTCAAATTTAATTAGGATTCCTCCCACTACTTTTTCTCGATGACGTAACGACCTGTTCGTAACCAGTACTTTGTTACGAGATTTGCACAATGCAAAATTCGTGTCCAGAACAGCCTCACATCCGAAGATTGACATATCACCAGGTCGCTACGTGTAAACTCCCCCTCACTTATCGACCTTAATGACAATGAAAAATTAAACCGCGTGTACCTAATGGAAATTTAGGAAAAGCAATCGTCACCGAAGTTCATCTGTCGGTAAAGATGGAGGAAAGGGTTACATCTAAATTAAAGGAAAAATGGAAATGTAACTGGTGGAAATTAATTTTGGAAAGGTGTAAAGTTAATAAAGGAAGTAAATGTGCGGTCGTTACGTTAACAATTAACTGGCGTTAATTAGATATTTGAGATTTGTGGAAAATTACGGTCGCCAGTCCTATGGACAACTACTATAATAACTGAAAAAGAAAGGTTATTGCACATATAATTAACTGGAAAATTGAAAGTTAATTTAATGAATGAAATTAATAGTGAACTTCGTTTCTGAAGCACAACGAAAGTCAATAAAATAAGGTTAGTCTTGGGCTACCTCAACAATCATTTCAAAAGCTACTTCAATCTACGCAATTTAGAAATAAGAGATTTAACTTTGAACTTGAATTAAATGATTCTGAACAATTAACAGTAGTAAAATTTAGTACGAACCAAGCTGAGCTGCAGTCACAGGTAAGCTAAAATATGGTAACAAGACTCGCACTCTTAATTTGTGCTTGTGTAATCTAAATATTGTAGCCAGCTATGAATACCTTAACTGAACTTTGAAATTAAAGCAGTGAAATGGAATGATATTACTTTAACGCTGGCGTTTGAATTTCAACGACACTCGGGTTCATCCCGGAAAAGGAAAGGACCGTGCTTGGTAATGCAATTGGGACAATGAGCAACAAAGGTTCGTACTAAGTTGCTGTATTTTTGTGAGGCAAATGGAACAGTTTGAAAAGCTGAGGTCTGCCATACAGTTCTAAAACTTTACGTGCTACCAGTCTTCCTTGTTGGTTGATTGAAGGTTTGAAGTCGTCGATCGAGGAGGTCGGCCGTCGCTGTTGCAGAAGCTGGATGTTGGCGCGCCTTCTTCTCGACACGGTCATCAGGCCAAACGGGCACTTGATGTGCGCCAGCTAATGCTTCCCGTCCGCGACCCCGTGTCAGAAACTATCATAGCAAGTCGAGCGCAATTACGAGCTGCCAAACGCCGGAAGCGCGGCAACCCGCGGGACGTCACTCAACACACCTGCTCCACCGCCCTACTCCAGCCAGACTCCGCTCTGCCCGCACTCCATGCGGCAGAACCAACACTACCAAAGATCCTAAACACTTAGGTTCTCCACACGACCTATCGATGTAATCGTTCGATAGCATGGTTTTCCCTAGGCAAGACCCAGCGTAAATATACAAATAATATTTACAAAAGTAACGAATTATACATCGACATAAATGCATAAATATAAATATATATACAAAAAGTGAAACAATTACAATATATAAAGACACAGAAATGTCAAATCTTCAGGTAACAAAATAAGGAAAAAATTTATAGTACAATAGATGGAAATAGGAGGATATGCATTTCCGGCGTTACAGTCTCCTTTCATTTTGAATTTCAATTCCACTCTTGAACCCATCTTGTATTTCTGTCTCTGCTTCTTTGATGTTTTGCTATGTAGGGGCGAGAGACTACATCCTGTTTTACACCCTTTTTTTATTCCAGCACTTCGTTCTCGGTGTTCTGCTCTTATTGTTCCCTCTTGGTTGTCGTACATATTGTGTGTTATCAGTCTCTCCCTAAGAGTTACCTCTATCATTCTCAGAATTTCGAGCATCTTGCACCATTTGCTACCGTTGAAAACTTTTTCCAGGTCGACAGATTTTATGAGCGTGTCCTGATGTTTCTTTAGTCACTTCCATTATCAACCGAAATGTGAAAGTTGAATCTCTGGTTCCTTCACCTTTAATGAAGCCAAAGCGATCATTACCTAACACTTCCACAATTTCCTTTTTTGTTTTCTGCATACTACTCTCGTCACAAACTTGGATGCATAAGTTGTTAAGGTGATTGTGTGGTAATTTTCGCACTTGTCGGCTCTTTCATTCTTCGGATCTGTGTGGATGATATTTTTCCGAAAGTCAGACTGAAGCGTTTTACGCACCAACGTGAAAAGTGGTTTAGTTGCCTCTTCCCCAACAGTTTTAGAAATTCTGATGGAATGTTAACTATCTCTTCTTCCTTATCTGATCTTAAGTCTTCCAAAGCTCTATTCAATTCTGATTTTAATACTCGATTCCCACTTTCTTCTATAAAGACCCCTGTCATCTATTCTGTTACGTCATTACACAAATCTTCGATCTCAAACAGGCCTTCAGTGTACTCTTTCCACGTATCTGCAGCCTCGACTGCAATAACATCCATCCAAGTCTTTTCCACTTCCTGTAACTAATGTAGAAGCTACGGAACAAGTTTTACCGCCTCGATTTCCCACAATCACAAAGAAAGTTTTGTCTGTATAATTTATGCTATACGTAGGCCCTACTTACATGAATAACAAAGCATATATATGAGTGAAACTATATAGCTAATGAAATTGCTCAATAATAAGTTCTTCGTTTTTGAATCGTCGTTCCAAGTCGACAGTCAGCTTTCAGAGAACACTGTGTGCTGAAACTGGATCTAGATGGCACGCCAGAAATGGCGGGCACCTTTAATTTGCACGCTAGAATTACAGGCATCAGATGAGACAGCCTTGTAACTACGCTGAACATACGGACTCTGTGGGACCTGTAATTTGAGCGAGCCTCCGGTACTATTCTTCAATTCCCTGTCGCCATCAAAGGTCGCCGAGGACCGACAAATTAGCTAAATCGCTCTTGTACGCAATGTTTTCACTTCAAACAGGCTGCTTGGGTATTTCACCTGCAAAGTTGTCGCTACGCTCGTAGCGAAAGTTACTAAAATACGATACAGTGAGGGTCAGAGTTTATTTGGAAAATAATGTGCGAAGTTTCCCATGGAAATTTTCTCCAGGGCGCTATTATGTTTCGTTGCGGCATTTTATTCGTCAGAAGCTGCAAACATTTCTACATGCGCAAGGTACCTCTACTCTTTCATACGAGTGGCAAAATTTTGCATCAGACGCGTTTGTGGACTTTTCAGAAAAAGCAATTAATTTTTCTGAAACTCGTCTCTAATTTAATCGGAAACAAGTAAATATCAATCCTTAAACTTACTGATGAAATTATAACGTATCCTATTTTCTTTATGCGTTTGACAAAACTAGCTGAAAATTGTTTATATCTTGTTGATTACATAGGTTCGTGATAAGTTTGTTTCGGCATTTGCGTCAGTTTCAACTATTCCTGTTTACAGTATATTTGTATATTATTCTATTCTACGTCAATATAATAGTTGTATGGGATTTTATCATATACCATAGTTACGTCTAGATAGAATGACGTCCATAAAACATCCTGGAACGTAATTTATATTTTGTACTATGTTGTTACCGTAAGTCAACTATTTACTTTCTACAGAAGAGTAGTAGAGGAATTTAATATTAGTTTTTTGAGAGTTATTAGTTATAGATCGTCCCTACTTCAATGTAATAGTATTATGAGATTTTATCTTATACTATAATTAAGTAAGTATAGTGTCAGATAAAAATCTTCTAGTACAATTACTTTCACATGAAAAACAAGGATCTGCCGGCTATAGGGGTTAAAGTAGATGTAATTTGCAACATATAGGCAGAAATGAAGAGGCCTTCGTAGGATGAAATACCACGAAGAACTGCATCTAAATGAGTCTTCGAACTGAAATCCCCAAGTAAAACCACAACTGGATGACACAGTCCTAAAATCTTTTCAATTCGTGAGTAAGCACTTCCCCATAAGATGCAAGAATAAATCAGAATCTGCAAAGAAACACTCTCATTAGTGTGTCAGTTGTAAATTTAGAATTTTTATTTTATTTAATAACAGTGATATATAGTAGATTAAATTAAGAACGTACTCGTCAGCCTGCTGTTAGATAATGCAGACAATACACACAAGGATGAGGAAACTGATTTTGAGCATCTTATAGTGTAAAGTTGTGTACCGCATTATCTAATGTTTCTGTTAGTAAATCTGTTTGTCCGCTCCATTTCCAGAATGGTTCAGCAACAGTAACCCAATTTTCAGATGAAAAGACAGTCTCTGTTACAGGTATTTATTTAAAAATTGAGGAATTTTGCGATAGTGATTCGTCTTCAAAATCACGTATGTATTACATAAAGTTGTGGTCGCCAGCCTATTCCAATCCGTGCTACGTAACTATTGACTTAAGTAACACATAAAAAGAACTCGCTGGAGACAGCGCAAACCACACTAGTCAAAAAGTAAACATTGAATGGAGCGTAACCACAATCATCAAAAATGAAACTGGAAGCCTGAAAAAGTAAATACATTTTTTATAAAAAAAATTTCTAAAGCAACCAACTATAAGAAAGGACTTCCTGTATCTATGGGGACGCACAATCTATGCGGAAACTGTTGAACAGTCGTGGAAAAAGCTTGTTGTGGACAGGGATATCGAACAGTAGTAAATAATTACTGTGTTATGGAGTGTGTTGGCTGCAACAGCCAGCGGTGCACGGAACTAACGTGAATGAACAAGTCGATTGTAAGCCGACTGTAAGCGACAAGCGATGGCACTAGCTGTGCCTGGTTTGTGGTCACCATTTATATATTGAAGGGTAATTAAAACAATGGTACAAAATAGTACTGAACGTACACAGTCAAAATTAATTACTAGCTATTAAATAATGACTAAAATTTAATATAATCATTTAATAAAATGATTTTTTTATTTATCGTTGAGTCTGGAATTTCCGTTTTAAAAATAAATGCGAGTAACTGTAAAAGGCAACCAATAGCAACTGATTACGGCCCCGTCCACAATCATAACCGAATCGTGCCGTCCCTTGACTACTGGATTTCAACTGGTAGCAGAGCGTGGTTTCGATCCACGGACCTCTGGGTTATGGACCCAGCACGCTCCCACACCCAGTTGAAAGCCGGTAGTATAGGGATCTTTATTGTAACTTGGTTACATGAGCTGTTCAACTGACTATGAGACAATTCTCGCACTTGTCGGGTCTTGCAATCTTCGAAACTGCGTGGATTAAGTTTCTCCGAAAGTCAAGTGGTACATCGCCATGCTCATACATTCTACACACTAAATTGAAATTTGTTTCGTTGCCACTTCAGAACGGTTATTCGCTTTGGTGTGTAGAATAGCACGATATGCCTGCCCAGATCATCACTGAACTCCAGCCATGTTTCACTCTTGGACGTAAACTCGGCCGAAAGTTGGAAACAGTGTGAAACAAGACTCATCCGACCAATGGACTTCTTGTTCCTGTTGTTGAGGTCTTCAGTCCTGAGACTGGTTTGATGCAGCTCTCCATGCTACGCTGTCCTGTGCAAGTTTCTTCATCTCCCAGTACCTACTGTAACCTACATCCTTCTGAATCTGCTTAGTGTATTCATCTCTTGGTCTCCCTCTACGATTTTTACCCTCCACGCTGCCGTCCAATGCTAAATTTGTGATCCCCTGATGCCTCAGAATATGTCCTACCAACCGGTCCCTTCTTCTTGTCAGGTTGTGCCACAAAATCCTCTTCTCCCCAATTCTATTCAATACCTCTTCATAAGTTATGTGATATACCCATCTAATCTTCAGCATTCCTCTGTAGCACCACATTTCGGAAGCTTCAATTTTCTTCTTGTCCAAACTATTTATCGTCCATGTTTCACTTCCATACATGGCTACACTCCACACAAATACTTTCAGAAACGACTTCCTGAGATTTAAATCTATACTCGATGTTAACAAATTTCTCTTCTTCAGAAACGCTTTCCTTGTCATTGCTAGTCTACATTTTATATCCTCTCTACTTCGACCATCATCAGTTATTTTGCTCGCCAAATAGCAAAACTCCTTTACTACTTTAAGTGTCTCTTTTCCTAATCTAAATCACTCAACTTAATTCGACTACATTCCTTTATCCTCGTTTTGCTTTAGTTGATGTTCATCTTATATCCTTCTTTCAAGACACTGTCCATTCCGTTCAAATGCTCTTCCAAGTCCTTTGCTGTCTCTGACAGAATTACAATGTCATTGGCGAACCTCAAAGTTTTTATTTCTTCTCCATGGATTTTAATACCTACACCAAATTTTTCTTTTGTTTCCTTCCTTTACTTCTTGCTCTATATACAGATTGAATATCATCGGGGAGAGGCTACAACCCTGTCTCACTCCATTCCCAAATACTGCCTCCCTTTCATGCCCCTCGACTCAATTAACTGCCATCTGGTTTCTGTACAAATTGTAAATAGTCTTTCGCTCCCTGTATTTTACCCCTGCCACCTTTAGAAATTGGAAGAGAGTTTTCCAGTCAACATTGTCAAATTCTTTCTCTAAGTCTACAAATGCTAGAAACGTAGGTTTGCCTTTCCTTAATCTTTCTTCTAAGATAAGTCGTAAGGTCAGTATTGCCTCACGTGTTCCAACATTTCTACGGAATCCAAACTGATCTACCCCGAACTCGGCTTCTACCAGTTTTTCCATTCGTCTGCAACGAATTCGTGTTAGTATTTTGCAGCTGTGACTTATTAAACTGATAGTTCGGTAATTTCCACATCTGTCAACACCTGCTTTCTTTGGGATTAGAATTATTATATTCTTCTTGAACTCTGAGGGTATTTCGCCTGTCTCATACATCTTGCTCACCAGGTGGTAGATTTTTGACAGGACTGGCCCTCCCAAGGCCGTCAGTAGTTCTAATGGAATGTTGTCTACTCCCGGGGCCCTGTTTCGACTCAGGTCTTTCAGTGTTCTGTCAAACTCTTCACGCAGTATCGTATCTCCCATTTCGTCTTCATCTACATCCTCTTCCATTTCTATAATATTGTCCTCAGGTACATCGCCCTAGTATAGTCCCTCTATATACTCCTTCCACCTTTCTGCTTTCCCTTCTTTGCTTAGAACTGCGTTTCCATCAAAGCTCTTGATATTCATACAGGTGGCTCTCTTTTCTCCAAAGGTCTCTTTAATTTTCCTGTAGGCAGTATCTATCTTGCCCCTAGTGAGATAAGCCTCTACATCCTTACTTTTGTCCTCTAGCCATCCCTGCTTAGCCATTTTGCACTTCCTGTCGATCTCATTTTTGAGACGTTTGTATTCCTTTTTGCTTGCTTCATTTACTGCATTTTTATATATTCTCCTTTCATCAATTAAATTCAATATTTCTTCTGTTACCCAAGGAATTCTACTAGCCCTCGTCTTTTTACCTACTTGATCCTCTGCTGCCTTCACTACTTCATCCCTCAGAGTTACCCATTCTTCTTCTACTGTACTTCTTTCCCCCATTCCTGTCAATTGTTTCCTTACGCTCTCCCTGAAACTCTGTACAACCTCTGGTTCCTTCAGTTTATCCAGGTCCCATCTCCTTAAATTCCCACCTTTTTGCAGTTTCTTCAGTTTTAATCTACAGTTCATAACCAATAGATTTTCGTCAGAGTCCACATCTGCCCCTGGAAATGTCTTACAATTTAAAACCTGGTTCCTTAATCTCTGTCCTACCATTATATAATCTTATACCTAGTAGTATCTCCAGGATTCTTCCACGTATACAACGTTCTTTCATGATTCTTTAACCAAGTGTTAGCTATGATTTAGTTATGCTCTGTGCAAAACTCTACCAGGCGGCTTCCTCTTCCATTTCTTAACCACAATCCATATTCACCTCCTATGTTTCCTTATCTCCATTTTCCTACACTCGTATTCCAGTCACCCATGACTATTAAATTTTCGTCTCCCTTCACTACCTGAATAATTTCATTTATCTCATCATATATTTCATCAATTTCTTCATTATCTGCAGAACTAGTTGGCATATAAACTTGTACTACTGTAGTAGGCATGGGCTTCGTGTCTATCTTAGCCACAATAATGCGTTCACTATGCCGTTTGTAGTAGCTTACCCGCACTCCTATTTTTTTTATTCATTATTAAACCTACTCCTGCATTACCTCTATTTGATTTTGTATTTATAACCCTGTATTCACCTGACCAAAGGTCTTGTTCCTCCTGCCACCGAACTTCACTAATTCCCACTATATCTAATTTTAACCTATCCATTTCCCTTTTCAAATTTTCTAACCTACCTGCCCCATTAAGGGATCTGACATTCCACGCTCCGATCCGTAGAACGTAGTTTTTCTTTCTCCTGATAACGACATCCTCCCGAGTGGTCCCCGCCCAGAGATCCGAATGGGGGACTATTCCGATCCGTAGAACGTAGTTTTTCTTTCTCCTGATAACGACATCCTCCCGAGTGGTCCCCGCCCAGAGATCCGAATGGGGGACTATTTTACCTCTGGAATATTATACCCAAGAGGACACCATCATCATTTAACCATACAGTAAAGCTGCATTCCCTCGGGAAAAATTACGGCTGTAGTTTCCCCTTGCTTTCAGCCGTTCGCAGTACCAGCACAGCAAGGCCGTTTTGGTTAGTGTTACAAGGCCAGATCAGTCAATCATCCAGACTGTTGCCCCTGCAACTACTGAAAAAGCTGCTGCCCCTCTTCAGGAACCACACGTTTGTCTGGCCTCTCAACAGATACCCATCCGTTGTGGTTGCACCTACGGTACGGCCATCTGTATCGCTGAGGCACGCAAGCCTCCCCATCAACGGCAAGGTCCACGGTTCATGCAGGAGGATTAAAACACTATGAGGTTGGAAGTCAAAGGAATAACCACGAGGTCAGAGCGGCGGGTGACAAACTGTTATCCTACTGGTGGCTACTTACCCACAGAGGAACCGGCTATCGAAAGTTTTGAAAAGCTATCATCACGGTTCACAGTGTCAAATTGATTGAGCGACTAGTACTCCGGTAAGTCACATATGGCTACAATCCCAGTCTTGTACAATGGATGCACCGCTAGAAATTGGACAACATGAAAAGTCTGTTCCAATAATTATCTGTTTTAGAAGGAATTTTTATAAAAAAATTATTTACCTTTTGTTTGATATTTGACGATTGCGATTACACTCCGTACAGTGCTTACTTTTGAATAGTGCGAGTTACACTGTCCAACGCAATTTTTTTTATGAGTAGCTTAAGTCAGTAGTTACTTGGCAGAGAAGGGATACTACAACGTTATTACTAATTTACTAAAATTTTGAAGGTGCGCCACTAGCGAGAAACACGTAAATTTTAAAATACATGCAGCAAAGATTGTTTCTTCATTTGAAAACTGGAATACAGTTACTGAACAAGGCTGGAAATGGAGTGGAGAAACATATTTAGAAACTTGCCTTGTTGGATATCGTCTTCAGAAAACTAAATTTAAAATAATGAAAAAAACCTTAAATATTGCTTTTAATGAACACTGTTTCAGTGTAAAGTAGTACCAGTATTTTTATATAAGTTCTTAGACTACAGAAATATATGTTTACCCTCCAAATAGTTTGAAATTGTGCAAAGACTCCATGGTAAAATTCGGAATTTTTATTCTAAAAAGCTTGAAGTCAATAAATTTTCTTACCACGCGTGCCTCGGTTTGTCCTGTCTACTGAAATACTCTTAACTTGATGAATTCCATGAGAGTGTTCATCAATTTCACAGAGGAATGTACACAACCAATTAAAGGAAAGAACCGTATCAACTCAAGCACATACGCATGGTTTACCCCAGACCTGTCAATGAAGCTAATTGTAAGATCTTCGCTTATTCAAAATGAATAGTTAATCTAACATGTTGACACGGTTTAACCACCACAAAACTAGCTTCCAAGTGAAAGCCTCAAACACAATGTTCAGCCACCAAGAATAAACAACTTGTCAGTGTTGTGATCACTGATTTCAAGTTAGCTTTTCATTGCGCTGTTGATCACGATACAATCAGATTAAAAATTAACAAGTAAAGCAAGTGACATGACTGAGAGGTATATTAATTCAAAGAATAGTAATAGTGAAGAACAATTGTCAGATGTGCTACTAAAAAGCTAAGAGATCTCGAGTCCATGGTGGTGGAAGCCTACAAGGGTAACACCGTTATATTCATTTATAAGATAGACTACATATCCTAGGTAGAACAATTTTTCAATGACAACGGCACTGAGCAGTAGAACAAAACTTAATGCTATCCTTCAGTATATAATTTCATAACTGTTTCTTTATGTGGAATAACATTATCTGTCCAGAGAATCAACAATAGTTTAAGGCAATGGACCCTACAACTCCGTCGCTATGAGTGTAAATAAAAACACACGTTCTGGGCTCCCCAGTAAGTCCAATTAATTGTATTGGTAACGCAAGAGAAAGCACAGCGACATTTGTACTGGAAATGTTGCACGTTTATGACAAAAAATTTCGTTTAAAGACAGGAAAGCCCTTATTGGTCACCTTCAAGACACAACATTCTCGCCATCTAGCACGTTGGCTTCACTAGAAAAATCTCTACGTGAATATATCAGTGGAGAAAACTATTAAAACTGCTGCCGACAACTTAGCTAAGAAAAGTTCCCTTGCACAAGGTAAAATTTATGAGCTGATAGCTCTCGTTACGATCCTCGCTTCCTGCAACTACCTCTAACAACCACATATATATATGAAAAAAGACGCGTTAACCAAGGGGAATTAGTTATTGAGATACGTATCGCACATTTTCGTCAACAGTCCCCCCTTGCACAGAAAGTACATACATCGATTGTATTTCTACGAATTTTAATGGTCCTTGTTGTGGGTTGGCAGGAGATCCAACACCGATATAAGAGGAAGCCGAAAGGCACGCGTCTTAGCTCACGCAGGCTGGCGTGAGGTCTGGAACAGGACAAGGAAATTAGACTGTAGAAAAAACTGACGTAGCTGGTGGAATACTTAACTTTAATCCATAAATTGTGAACGTCGCTCTTGACGGTACATGTTTTACAGTATCAATAGTAACTGGTAATGGCACCTTGCTAGGTCGTAGCAAATGACGTAGCTGAAGGCTATTCTAACTATCGTCTCGGCAAATGAGAGCGTATTTTGTCAGTGAACCATCGCTAGCTAAGTCGTTTGTACCACTGGGGCGATTGCTAGAAAGTCTCTCTAGACCTGCCGTGTGGCGGCGCTCGGTCTGCAATCACTGATAGTGGCGACACGCGGGTCCGACGTATACTAACGGACCGCGGCCGATTTAAAGGCTACCACCTAGCAAGTGTGGTGTCTGGCGGTGACACCACAGTCCTGGTGAAGATAAAAATATGCTTGCGGAGGAAATTTTTGACTAGCATCCACAACTATCTTTTATGTACAAATTAATGGCGCCCAATCAATGATTGAACTATTCACATTTGAACCTCCAGTTAGCATGAGGGCGCATGGCATTTCTCGCTAACCCACACAAGTGATGCTGTTATCCATACCCTCGTGTCGTTGTGTAGTGACACAGTTTCTTTTGTCCATGACTGACGGAGCGAATAGTACTCCACCAAGCGAAAAATCTTGAAAACTTCAAATGGATAATTTGAGATATATAGCATACTCTTATGGCTACAACCGTAGTCTTGCAGATAGAATGCAGTACTCAAAATTATCCAGTACTAATAATACGCTCCACAATTCTCGTAATACGCCTGAGTGTACTTAGATCACTTGACCATTTGCGCGTAAGATATCACGAAGGCTTGCACATCGCCTTAAAGAAGGGTGGCGGCAGAATCTGTTATTCCTCCCGGGATCGGATTCAGTATAAGCTTATCCGTAACGAATTAACTGGTAGAGATTGCTTTGCTAATTCTGGGGTCTACAAATTGACATGCACCCAATGCCCTCGTGCATACGTGGGACAGATGGGACTTCGGGTTAGAACACGTTTTCGTGAGCACTTACTTACTACGAGGGAGGCTGTGAAAAACAATTGTTCGTGTGCGGAGCATCTAAAGGTTAGAAAGCACGTCGAACCAACAACAGATTCTTTACTGACCCTTTTTATGTTGCAACCAAGGGTAAAAAGTTAACTTTGCAATAGGAATTTGGAATAAAATTTTTTTGAGGATTCTGAAAATTTGAGTCTCAGTGAGAAACTTGTCAATAAGAATAAAGTTTTTTATGGAACTATGATGACAGCTTAACAAAAATTTCGCTAACCGGTTCCTGTGTGTCTAAGTAACATCCATCACCTGTTCCTCTACGTTAAGTAACATTCAATAGGATTGCCATTTCTCACCTGCCACTATGATTTTCAACCACTTTTAGGGCATTCTTTAATAGCTGTTAATTTATTTAAGTTATTTTCTCCTGGTACTATCTTGCATTCCTTTCAATTATCCTTCAGTATGTAAATGATGGTCACTAGCCGCTTGGAGCTTAAGGTCAGCTGTTCATTCACGTTAGATCAGTACGCTGCCCGCTGTCACAGCCAACACGCCGCGTAGTGTAGTTATTAATTACTGCTGTGCGATATCCCTGTCCACCGCTAGTGTATCTATACGCCGGCTTTCTCCATGATTTAGTGAATATGACTATCTAATGATTCCCGGATAGGTTCTTCGCGCATAGATACAGAAAGTTCGTTCTTATAGTTATTTGCTTTAGGAGAAATTTTTATAAAAATTTGTCTACCTTTTCAGGCTTCCAATTTCATATTTGACGACTGTGGTTACGCTCCATTCAATGTTTACTTCTTAACTAGCGTGGTTTATGCTGTCTAAGGCAAGCTGTTTTTATTAGTTACTTAAATCAGTAGTTACTTAGCAAGGGTTGTATAGGAACGTGGTCACAACTTTATATAATCGTATGTTATTGTTAATTTCCAGAAATTCTGGAGATGCGCGACTAGCGCGTATCGCGGCAGGTTTCAAATAAATACCTGCAAAAAGTTGATGTTATCAGTTATCATGGTATCTGTTTGGGGGCACGACTGATCATATTTGGAGGCTGTATTCAGTAAGATGTGATTTAGTTGGCCAAGTTAGGATGCAACCCTCATGTTCTTACCATTTTTGTTCAACAGTTCTTCTAGTCTGTCCGACAGGTAATGTACTACGTTGGCACGACATGTGATATGCAAACTGTTTTCAACGCCATACACTGTCTTGCACACAGCATGGTATAAATTTTAATTTCCTTACTTATTGTCCACACATAACAAAGTAAAAATTACTACGTACGTGGTAGTTACTATTTTATAGTAGGAATAACATTTAAATTATTTAATAACGGCAGAAACATTTTGTATGCCGATCAGTAGGACTTACCTTGCAAATTCGGTGTCAGTGTCTATGCTACCACCCATGTTCCTGCATAAACTATAAGAAGATTTTGTTCAGGCTATGTGAAATGACAAGTCGTTGGAACATTATGTTGCATTTAATTGTTTTCTCCATTTATTTATATATTCTTGACCCATATTTTACATCACTTTTCGTATATATAGTCTGCAAACTTCTTGGGTTAGACAAAGAAGATAGTGGTTCAACAGATAACATCATGTACCAAATTCGACAGCTACCAAACCACTGTTTCTCTATCTGACACAACCCTGACGTTCTTGGCGACAGAAATACATAACATATAATACGAGTCCTGCTTTCAGTACCTTCTAGAACAGAATAAAATTCAAACTCGTATTAATAAGGCTGTCTTAAGTGAAACATTGTTTTCGAATTTTATTTATATAATGCTTTTTGGAAATAATTATTTACGTGATGATTTATACTATAATGATTAATCAACGGTTGAAAATTTTGACTATGTGAAAAATAGTAGTTTCTTGTTATTTTATAAAATCAGTACCATTATCAACGATAAAATTTAAAAAAATTATAAATGAAGATAGAAAATTTTGTTTTCAGGAAAACTGAAGCATAACAGTATTATGTTTACTGTAAATTTGCTTTTAGATCATTTAAGTTGACATTTGTGATAACTCTTTTTCGTGGTACAAGATCGATATTACGAAATGGATCGACACGAATAATAATAAATATATTTTGAGAAAAACAGTTTTTGGTAGCTAGTTATGTTCAAGGATATCTTCAGATGAGAAATATATAACTTAAGTGAGAGAATTAACCCAATTAATGCCACAATTTAAACGTTATCGAACATTTCAGTTAACATGTGAAATTTCCGAGGAGGTAAGGTTCAGCGCAAACCCTCTAAATCAGCTGTCACTGAACCCTTCTCCTCCTGTCGGTATGTAATGGAGTACGAAGATAACCGGATTATGGTTCTTGCTGCGAATTCCTGTGCTGGTATTTTAAAGGAGGCAGTAGTGATTAGAGCGTAGTATAATTTTATCAGCGGGGACAGACACTTTAGCTTAAGTAGAGCGTAGGATCCGGCAAAATTTACATCTATATCTACTTTTACATCTCAGTCAGTCCACTCTCGAACAGCGAGCTTGTAAAACGAATACATAAATCTTTCAGTGCTGCCTCTAATTTCTCTTATTTCATTCCGACGATCATTTCTCCCTTTTTTAGATGGCCTTCAACAAAATAGTTTGGATTTCGGAGGAGAAAATTGGTGACTGAATCGTCGTAAAAAGATCTCACCGCAAGGGAAAACACCTTTGTTTTAATGACTGCCACCCCAGCTTGCGTATCGAAGCCTTGACACTCTCCCACCTATTTCACGATAATACAAAACGAGCTGCCTTTTCTGAAATCGCACCTTGGAAAGCTCCCATATTGCGCAGCAGTTCTTCACAAAACCACGGACAAGCGTAGTGCAAGTAGTTGCTTTAGTAGATATGTTGCATGTTCTAAGTATTCTCCAAACGAATGTTTTGGATTAGCCTTCCCCACAATATTTTCTCTGCGATTGTTCCAGTGTATGTTGTTCGTCATTGTAATCCCTAGGTATTTAATTGAATTGATAGCCGTTACATTTGCGGGATTATTGTGCAACTTAAGTTTAATGTATTCCGTTTAGTATCCATGCGTATGACATCATAATTTTGTATACAGTCAGTTGCAACTTTTCACACCATTCCGATGAACCATGGACCTTGCCGTTGGTGGGGAGGCTTGCGTGCCTCAGCGATACAGATGGCCGTACCGTAGGTGGAACCACAACGGAGGGGCATCTGTTGAGAGGCCAGACAAACGCGTGGTTCCTGAAGAGGGGCAGCAGCCTTTACAGTAGTTGCAGGGGCAACAGTCTGGATGATTGACTGATCTGGCCTTGTAACACTAACCAAAACGGCCTTGCTGTGCTGGTACTGCGAATGGCTGAAACCACGGGGAAACTACGGCCGTCATTTTTCCCGAGGGCATCCAGCTCTACTGTATGGTTAAATGATGATGGCGTCCTCTTGGGTAAAATATTCCGGAGGTAAAATAGTACCCCATTCGGACTACTCAAGTGGATGTCGTTATCAGGAGAAAGAAAACTGGCGGTCTACGGATCGGAGCGTGGAATGTCAGATCCCTTAATCGGGCAGGTAGATTAGAAAATCTAAAAAGGGAAATGGGTAGGTTAAAGTTAGATATAGTGGGAATTAGTGAAGTTCGGTGGCAGGAGGAACAAGACTTCTGGTCAGGTGACTACAGGGTTATAAACACAAAATGAAATATGGGTAATGCAAGAGTAGGTTTAATAATGAATAGGAAAATAAGGGTGCGAGTAAGCTACTACAAACAGCATAGTGAACGCATTATTGTCGCCAAGATAGACACGAAGCCCATGCCTACTACAGTAGTACAAGTTTATATGCCAACTAGCTCTGCAGATGATGAAGAAATTGATGAAATGTATGATGAGATAAAAGAAATTATTTAGGTATTGAAGGGAGACGAAAATTTAATAGTCGTGGGTGACTGGAATTCGAGAGTACGAAAAGGGAGAGAAGAAAACATAGTAGGTGAATATGGATTGGGGCTAAGAAATGAAAAAGGAAACCGTCTGGTGGAGTTTTGCACAGAGCTTAACTTAATCATAGCTAACACTTGGTTCAAGAATCATGAAAGAAGGTTGTATACATGGAAGAATCCTGGAGGTACTATAAGTATCAAATAGATTATATAATGGTAAGACAGAGATAAAGGAACCAGGTTTTAAATTGTAAGACATTTCCAGGGGCAGATGTGGACTCTGACGACAATCTATTGGTTATGAACTACAGATTAAAACTGAAGAAACTGCAAAAAGGTGGGAATTTAAGGAGATGGGACCTGGATAAACTGAAGGAACCAGAGGTTGTACAGAGTTTCAGGGAGAGCATAAGGGAACAATTGACTGGAATGGGGGAAAGAAGTACAGTAGAAAAAGAATGGGTAGCTCTGAGGGATGAAGTAGTGAAGGCAGCGGTGGATCAAGTAGGTAAAAAGACGAGGGCTAGTAGAACTCCTTTGGTAACAGAAGAAATATTGAACTTAATTGACGACACGAGAAAATATAAAAATGCAGTAAATGAAGCAAGCAAAAACGAATACAGACGTCTCAAAAATGAGATTGACAGTAAGTGCAAAATGGCTATGCAGTGATGGCTAGCGGATAAATGTAAGGATGTAGAGGCTTATCTCACTAGGGGTAAGATAGATACTGCCTACAGGAAAATTAAAGAGACCTTTGGAGAAAAGAGAACCGCTTGTATAAATATCAAGAGCTCAGATGGAAACGCAGTTCTAAGCAAAGAAGGGAAAGCAGAAAGGTGGAAGGAGTATATAGAGGGTCTATACAAAGGCGATGTACTTGAGGACAATATTATGGAAATGGAAGAGGATGTAGATGGAGATGAAATGGGAGACACGATACTGCGTGAAGAGTTTGACAGAGCACTGAAAGACCTGAGTCGAAACAAGGCCCCGGGAGTAGACAACTTTCCATTAGAACTACTGATGGCCTTCGGAGAGCCAGTCCTGACGAAACTATACCACCTGGTGAGCAAGATGTATGAGACAGGGGAAATACCCTCAGACTTCAAGAAGAATATAATAATTCCAATCCCAAAAAAAGCAGGTGTTGACAGATATGAAAATTACCGAACTATCAGTTTAATAAGTCACAGCTGCAAAATACTAACGCGAATTCTTTACAGACGAATGGAAGAACTGGTAGAAGCCGACATCGGGGAAGATCAGTTTGGATTCTGTAGAAATGTTGGAACACGAGAGGCAATACTGACCTTACGACTTATCTTAGAAGAAAGATTAAGGAAAGGGAAACCTACGTTTCTAGCATTTGTAGACTTAGAGAAAGCTTTTGACAGTGTTGAC
This sequence comes from Schistocerca cancellata, assembly GCF_023864275.1. Lineage (NCBI taxonomy): Eukaryota > Metazoa > Arthropoda > Insecta > Orthoptera > Acrididae > Schistocerca > Schistocerca cancellata. The sequence continues at coordinate 984,109,712 of NC_064627.1, forward strand.
TGGAACACTCTCTTTCAAATTCTTAAGGTGGCAGGGGTAAAATATAGGGAGCGAAAGGCTATTTAAAATTTGTACAGAAACCAGATGGCAGTTATAAGAGTCGAGGGACATGAAAGGGAAGCAGTGGTTGGGAAGGGAGTGAGACAGAGTTATAGCCTCTCCCCAATGTTATTCAATCTGTATATTGAGCAAGCAGTAAAGGAAACAAAAGAAAAATTCGGAGTAAGTATTAAAATCCATGGAGAAGAAATAAAAACTTTGAGGTTCGCCGATGACATTGTAATTTTGTCAGAGACAGCAAAGGACTTGGAAGAGCAGTTAAACGGAATGGACAGTGTCTTGAAAGGAGGATATAAGATGAACATCAACAAAAGCAAATCGCGGATAATGGAATGTAGTCGAATTAAAACAGGTGATGCTGAGGGTATTAGATTAGGAAGTGAGACACTTAAAGTAGTGAATGAGTTTTGCTATTTGGGGAGCAAAATAACTGATGATGGTCGAAATAGAGAAGATATAAAATGTAGGCTGGTAATGGCGAGGAGAGCGTTTCTGCAGAAGAGAAATTTGTTAATATCGAGAATAGATTTAAGTGTCAGGAAGTCATTTCTGAAAGTATTTGTGTGGAGTGTAGCCATGTATGGAAGTGAAACATGGACGATAAATAGTTTGGACAAGAAGAGAATAGAAGCTTTCGAAATGTGGTGCTACAGAAGAATGCTGAAGATTAGATGGGTAGACCACATAGCTAATGATGAAGTATTGAATAGAATCGGGGAGAGGAGGAGTATGTGGCACAACTTGACAAAAATAAGTGACCGGTTAGTAGGACATGTACTGAGGCATCAAGGGATCACAAATTTAGCATTGGAGGGCAGCGTGGATGGTAAAAATCGTAGAGGGAGACCAAGAAATGAATACACTAAACAGATTCAGAAGGATGTGGGTTGCAGTAAGTACTGGGAGATGAAGAAGCTTGCACAGGATAGAGTAGCATGGAGAGCTGCATCAAACCAGTCTCACGACTGAAGACCACAACAACAACAACAAATAAAATGTGTACATAATTTCTTTCATTTGGTCTTGACTGTTTGTTGACTTTCCAAAACGATAGGTGACACTATCATCAGAAAGAATCTAAGAGGTCTGGTCAGATTGTCTCATAATCGTTTATGATGATCAGTAACAGTAAACTGCCTATAACACTTCCTTGGCAAACAGCAGATATTACCTGTTTTATTCGGTAACTTTCTCTCGTTTACTAAGTACCGTAACCTTCCTGCCGCAAATTCACTCTTACAACTGAAGTGCTGCAACACAGGCACATAATTTGATTAAAAGTTTCTGATGAGGGACAGTGTCAAGTATGGAATCAATATGAGATCCCCTGTCGACAGCAGTAATTATTTAGAGCGACTAAAGTCCTAGTTGCGTTTCACAATAACAGTGTTTCCTGAATCCGTGCTATTACCTTTCAGGTAATTCATAAGATTAGAACACAGTATATGTTTCAAAACCCTACTGCAAATCAACGTTAGTGATATGAGTCTATGATTCAACGGATTACTCCCTTTTTTTTCTAGAGTGTGACCCGTACAACTTCGCAGTCCTTAGGTCAGATCTTTTGTCGAGCGTACTGATATTTATGGTCGCTATCTATGGATCATACTCTGAAAGGAATCTAGTTGATATGAAACTTCGAACGGAAGATATGCCTTAATTAAGTTGCTTCGCTATACCGAAGATATCTACTTCTAAGTCAATCACGTTGGTAGCTGCTCTTGATTCCAGGTCTAGAACATTAACTTCGTCTTCTTGGGTGAAGGAATTTCAGAGAGCCGTAGTTAGTAACTGCTCTTGCATGGCGCTCTCATCGGGAACATTATTAGTGCTATGTTACAGTGAAGATAGTGATTGCGTCTTCACACAGGTATCCTTTACATATGACAGAATCTCTCTGGATTTTCTACCAAATTCTGAATCAGCGCTTAGTTATGAAAAATGTTACAAGCATCTGGCATTAAAGTCCGTGGTAAATTTCTAGCTTTTATAAAACATCGCCAACCATGAAAATTTTGCGTGCTTTTCAATTCAGCATCGTTTTTCGTTGCTTCTGTAACAGTAATCTGGCCTGTTTTGTGTTCCACTGGCGATCAGTTCTGTCTCTTATCAATTTATTTGCTTTGAACTTATCAGCTTCCGACGGTATTATTTCTTTGAATGTAAGCCACATCTGGTCTCCGCTTTCATAGTTATTTTGAGAGGAATGGTGATTGTCTTTCAGGAAGGCTTTCACGGTAGTTGCGTCTGCATGACAATGCTCCCTCCCTCTCCCTCCCCATTCCTCTCCCCCTTTCTCTCTCTCTCTCTCTCTCTCTCTCTCTCTCTCTCACTCACTCACTCTGCTCATAGATAAAACCGTATTACAAGACTTTCTAGTGAAAAGTTACTTAAACATTTCTGTACATTTTGTCGTAGCCGTCACAGTTTGTTTGAATTTCTGTTGAATTTTATTGTTTAACAGCGACAGGAAACAATCACAAAGACAGTGCTCAGCTTGTACTGTCCATAGTTATGTTGTAATCCAAGAAGCGAACGACGAAATCTGCGCTCGACATCTAATGAAGATCACTAGGGAAATTGTCAAAATAAAATGTGACTGTAAGATACAGTTCGGTTAAGTTTCAAAATGTGCTCTGCTCACTGATCATTACTCCATGAATTTTCCGTTCTTCAACACTCTCCGTATTGTCATTGGCTCACGGTACCTGTGCACTATCCAGCACTTCAGCTCTCCAATCCAGATGAGTCAGCCTTCGTTGCTGTGCCATTGCGCAGCTGTTTTCAAGGGAATTCTATTTTTAAACGTGGTTTCAGTGTTGTTAAGAGCCGTGGGTCCACTGGGAAGCTTACGTCACCAAGCCGCAGATACCAACACAGCCGGCGGAGCTCCAGAGCGAGCGAGTCACGATCTCATGTGAAATCTACCGCGCACGGATCAGGCATAGGGACGCAGTCCTCATCTTTTTCCTCTTCCATTTCAAACCCTATCTTCCTACTAAGTTATTTTGTTGTTCATTGATTATATATATCCTTGGCGTCTGAGGGTCTGCCTTCCAGAACTTGTTTTCTCAGCCTGGAAGGTTCCATTCGTTCCTTACGTTGTCCTTAGAATGAAAGACATCTAACTGTTGTTTTATATCTGTATTGCAGATATGATCTCTGAAAATATGACCTGTGATACTTTTCATAAATCTCATCTCTGCTGTTTCAGTGTTTCATTTTCCTTCAATGCTGAGTGCTCAGCTTTCACCTTGCGGCATGAGAAAAGACGCAACTAATATTTTGTAATATCATAGAACAGTTCTTTTCCTTTTTTTGCTTTTTTAAGAATTCAATAAACAGTTCAAAAGACGGTCCTCCGCTTAGTATCTTGTTATTCTACATCGCCTTGTTCATTGTAGAAAATAAGAGGGTTTGGGAGGACCAAGTAAAAAGAAATAGTAGCCCACTTCCATTCTATCAGTTACAAAAATGGTTTTCAAGTCTTGAAATATTTGCAAAGTGACATTGACAAGCAGCACATGGAGACACCACGCAGTACCGTTTCATCGGCTGCATGATATAAGGAGAATAATGTCCAGTCTCTTTCTCTCTCTCTCTCTCTCTCTCTCTCTCTCTCTCTCTCTCTCTCTCTCTTTGTATAGGGATTGGTATATTCATGCGATCGCGATTGTGAAACCGAGCAATGTGGCGCAGTGCAAGAGAGAGCTAGTGTTTCGGAAGGAAGCAGGCACGGCTTCGTGATTTAGGTTTCCTGTGCATTTCGTACTCACATTCAGGTAAATTCTGGGATGGAAATTGAAATGAGCGTTTGACGTCATTGGCCGGGAGGCCCCTTGCGGGGCAGGTCCGGCCGACTTGGGTACAGGTCTTATTACATTCGACGCCACATTGGGCAACCTGCGTGCCGGATGGGGATGAAATGATGAAGAAGACAACACAACACCCAGTCCCTGAATGGAGAAATCTCCGACCCAGCCGGGAATCGAACCCGGGACCGTAGGACGGCAATCCGTCACGCTGACCACTCAGCTATCGGAGTGGCAATTCTGGGATTATTGACCGTCATCAGAGTCTCTAATGAAATAATCAACTTGTGCCAGTTCTGAGTGTCACAATCCTCAGTAAAGGGAATTTCTCTGGAGACTGAAGATGGTTAGGTCCATCTCAGCACGGCCAGCAACAACTTTCCTGCTGAATAAACTGACCTGATAAGAGTTAACAGCTGAGAGACATGCACATTGCCAGGGTCCAGAGGATTCTCTCTTAAGTGTATGTGTCTCTCAACATAAAAATGCACATCCTGGAGTGGCCGAGCGGTTCTAGGCACTACAGTCTGGAACTGCCCGACCCCTACGGTCGCAGGTTCGAATCCTGCCTTGGGCATGGATGTGTGTGATGTCCTTAGGTTAGTTAGGTTTAAGTAGTTCTAAGTTCTAGGGGACTGATGTCCTCATAAGTTAAGTCCCATAGTGCTCAGAGCCATTTGAACCATTTTTTGCTCATCCTGATATAACTACGTGGAGACACCGAATGTGAGGCGTGATGCAGCCGCTGCTACCCATAAGTGTAAATGTTGTAGTACAAGGGTACAGTTCCCAAACTGGCGAACTCCTCCAGGCAAAAAAGTTTTAAGAAAGTGTAAAACTGCCTTCCAGCTGACTATTAGGATGGGACAAACAGTGCTTCTGCACTAAAGCCACTCGGTTGTATGTAACAGAGAAAAAAAGGCTAGTTAAATGCGACAACCCAAAACCTGTACAGTATCCACACTGCGTCTGACATGTCAGTAGCTGATCTTCGGAAGCAGTCTATGGAAGTAGCAGTCAGTCTGAGACACAACAGATTTCTTTTCTAGTCTTACATTTACAAACTTACAAAACACAAAAAAAATACGAGTTGAGGAAGAGACTAACAACTTCTGGCTTCCATATTTCAGAGGGATATATAATGGTTTGCGATACTTGTGGAGTACCTATAACACCTGGTATACAGTATTATGCTTGTACTAGCTAGTAATCCATTTTCAACTCTTTTGAAACGATTCAGCAAACGGTTTACGGGCGCCACCAGAAGGACGACCCATCTCGGAACAGTCTTGCAAGAAACCACGATGTATCATAAGACATTTCAAAAGGCGTCATGTACAAACCTCCATAAGGAGCACCTGTGATCTAGGGGTGCCGGCACGGTAGCTCAGCGTGTTCGGTCAGAGATCCGCTCGCCCTCTGTAATAAAAAAACTGAGTAAAGGAATCAAAGATCAGCTTGAACATATGTCTTGTGACGTCCGCCCAGACCAAAACGCAACGAACAATACCGAACAAAATGAGGAAAAAAAGGGGTAGCGTCTTTGATTGGCAACAAAAACGTTCTCGGTCCCAGGTTCTAAACCCGCCACAGCGTGGCCTAAATTTTGGTTAGCAGTACTGGCAGCCGAAGACTTCAGGCATAAGAAGTCACCCTCATTATGCCAACGGCCTTGTCAGAGAGGGCGGAGAAGCGGACAGAGGTTAAGGGCACTCTCTTGTCCTTCGGGTGGGATAATGTCCCTAAAGGCGGCAGAATCAGCAATGATCAACGGCGTGAGTATGCAGAAAGCAGTGGAAACCACTGCATTAAGGACACGTAATATGTATCCACATGATGTAACTGAAAAAGTATCATGAAGATCTCTCCATTGGCAAAAGATTCCGGAATAGTCCCCCATCGGATCTCTGGGAGGGAACTGCCAAATGGGAAGTGACCGTGAAAAGAAGATTGAACAACCAACGAACGGAAACGTTCTAAGTGCCAGGACGTCGAATGTCAGAAGCCTGAACGTGGTAGAGGCGCTAGAAAATATAAAAAGGAGAATGCAGAGGCTCAGTGTAGATATGCTAGGGGTCAGTGAAGTGAAAAAGGAAAAGATAAGGTTTTCTGGTCAGAGGAGTGTAAAGTAATATCAACAGCAGCAGAAAATGGTGCAACGATAGTAGGATTCTTTATCAGTAGGAAGGTAGGGTAGAGAGTGTGTTACGGTGAAGAGTTCAATGATAGGGTTGTTCTTATCAGAATCGACAGCAAACCAACGCCGACAATGATAGTTCAGACGATGTCGCAAGCTGGAAATAAAGAAATAGAGAAAGTATATGAAGATATTGAAAGGGTAATACAGTACGTAAAGACAGATGAAAATCTAACAGTCATGGCTGAGTGGAATGCAGTTGTATGGGAAGGAGTAGAAGAAACGGTTATGGGAGAACAAGGACTTTGGACAAGCAATGAGAAAAGATAAAGACAAATTGAGTTCTGTAATAAATTTCAGGTAGTAATAGCGAATACTCTGTTCAAGAAACACAAGAGGAGGAGCTATACCTGGAAAAGGCCGGCTGATACGGGATGAGTTCAGTTAGATTACATCATGGTCAAACAGAGATTCCGAAATCAGCTATTGGATTGTAGGCGTACCCAGGAGCAGATGTAGACTCAGATCACAATGTAGTACTGGTGAAGAGTGGGCTGAAGTTCAGGAGAATAGTCAGGAAGAATCAGTATTCAAAGAAGAGCGATATGGAAGTGCTAAGGAATAACGAGATAAGCTTGAAGTTCTCTAAGGCTATAGGTACAGCAATAACGAATAACCCAGTAGGCATTATAGTTGAAGACAAATGGACATCTCTAAAAAGGGTTATTACAGAAGTTGGAAAGAAACACATAGGTACAAAGAAGGCAACTGCGACGAAACCGTGGGTAACAAAAGAAATACTTCAGCTGATCAATGAAAGAAGGAAGTACAAACATGTTCAGGGAAATTCAGGAATACATAAATACAAGACGCTGAGGAATGAAATAAATAGGAAGTGAAAGGAAGCTAAGACAAAATAGCTGCATGACAAATTTGAAGAAATCGAAAAAGATATGATTGTCGGAAGACTGATTCAGCGTACAGGAAAGTCAAAATAATTTTCGGTGAAATGAAAAACGAGGGTGCTAACATTAAGGGTGCGACGGAGATTCCACTGCTAAATGCAGAGGAGGGAACGGATAGGTGGAAAGAGTACACTGAAGGCCTTTATTAGACGGAAAATTTGTCTAATGTGATAGAAGAAGAAACAAGAGTCGATTTAGAAGAGATAGGGGATCCAGTATTAGAATCAGATTTTAAAAGTGCATTTGAAGACGGAAGGTAAAATAATTCAGAAGGGATGGATAACATTCCATCAGAATCGTTGGGGGAAGCGGCAACAAAACGACTGTTCACGCTGGTTTGCAGAAGTATGAGTCTGACGACATACTATCTCACTTTCGGAAAAATATCATCCACACAATTCCGAAGACTGCAACAGCTGACAAGTGCGAGAATTATCGCACAATCAGCTTAACAGCTGCTGACAAGAAGAATATACGAAAGAGTGTAAAAGAAAATTGAGGATGTCTTAGATGACGATCAGTTTCGCTTTAGGAAATGTAAAGGCACTAAAAAGGCAACTCTATCGTTGCGGTTGGTGATCAAAGCGAGACTAAAGAAAAATCAAAACACGTTCATAGGATTTGTGGGCCTACAAAAAGCATTCGACAATGCCGAATGGTACAAGATGTTCTAAATTCTGAGAAAAATAGAGGTAAGCTATAGGTAGAGACGGCTAATACACAATATGTACAAGAGCCAACAAGGAATAATAGGAGTGGACGAGCAAGAACTAAGTGCTCAGCTTAAAAAGTGTATAAGTTAGTGATGTATTCTATCACAGCTATTGTTCAGTCTGTACATTAAAAAAAGCAATGACGGAAATCAAAGAAAGGTTGAGGGTGGAATTAAAATTAAAGGTGAGAGAATCTCAATGATCCGATTCGCTGTAGACATTACTATCCTGAGTGATAGTCAAGAAGAATTACATGATATGCTGGATGGTATAAACAATCTAATGAGTACAGAATATGGACTGAGAATAAATTGAAGAAATACGAAAGTGATGAGAAGCAGCTGAAACGAGAACAGCGATAAACTTAACACTAGGATTGAAACTTCGTGGCAGATTAAAACTGTGTGCCAGACCGAGACTCGAACCCGGGACCCTTGCCTTTCACGGGCAAGTGCTCTACCAACACAGCTACCCAAGCACGACTCCCGTCCCGTCCTCACAGCTTTACTTCTGCCAGTAGCTCGTCTCCTACCTTCCAAACTTTACAGAAGCTCTCCTGCAAACCTTGCAGAAATAGCACTCCTGAAAGAAAGGATATTGCAGAGACATGGCTTAGGCACAGCCTGGGGGATGTTTCCAGAATGAGATTTCGTCTCTACAGCGGAGTGTGCGCTGATATGAACTGTGGCTAAGCCATGTCTCCGCAATATCCTTTCTTTCAGGAGTTCTAGTTCTGCAACGTTCGTAGGAGAGCTTCTGTAAAGTTTGGAAGGTAGGAGACGAGGTACTGGCAGAAGTAAAACTGTGATTACGGTGTGTGAATCGTGCTTGGGTGGCTCAGTTGGTAGAGCACTTGGCCGCGAAAGGCAAAGATCCCGAGTTCGAGTCTCGGTCCGGCACACAGTTTTAATCTGCCAGGAAGTTTCATATCAGCGCACACTCCGCTGCAGAGTGGAAATCTCATTCTTTTAACATTAAGATTGTTGGTCAGGAAGTAGATGTAATTAAGGAATTTTGCTATCTAGACAGCTAAATAACAATTGGCACTGACAAAAAGGAAATTCCATACCAAGAGAAATCTAATAGTATCAAATATAAGCGTTAATTTCAGGATGGAATCTCTTAGAATGTACGTTTGGAGCACAGAGGTGTATGGTAGAGAAACATGGACTGTGGGAAAACCGGAATAGAAGAGAATCGAAGCATCTGAGATGTGGTGCTGCAAAAGAATGTTGAAAATTAAGGGGAAAGATAAGATAAGGAATGAGGAAGTTCTGGAGAGGAAAGGAATATGTGGAAAACGTTGTCAAGGAGAAGGGACAGGATGACAGGACGTCTATTAAAATATGAGGGAATGACTTTTATGATTGTAGAGGGAGTTTTAGACGGCATGAAGTGTATAGGAAGACAGGGATTGGAATACATCCTGGAAATAATTGAGGACGTAGGTCCCAAGTGCTGAGAAGAAGAGGTTGGCGCAGGGGAGAAATTCGGGAATTCGTGCCGGACCGCATTGAATCATCCTGAAGAATGATGACTCCAAAAAAGGTGTTTTAGTTTAGGCTATGAGACTAAAGATTTCTGCCAACCACTCTCCTCACTAGAAGAGTGTTCTGCAGCAGTTGGACTAAAATATGAGACCACTGCGAGAACGCCAGAGCTGAACAAAAATTCAGATGCTAGCCGACCGTGCACGTTGTGCTGTTGCACCTTACTACGAACGGCACCTCTGCAATGTCCCCTATACGGCGCAAGTGCCAGTCTTGTTCAGAACTGTGTTTTGTATAGTTGTGAGTCCAATACATCGGAGCTAAGTGAATTCGGAAGTGGGCGAATTGTTGGTGTTGATATGGTGCGTGCTCCCAACAGAGGGTGCTGAAGAATCTGAGGTTGGAACATATCGAAGATTTATACCGCAGCAGGGAATGCGGAGAAACATTACACGTTAAGTCAGAACGTGGACAAAAGTTTGTCTCGATTCTGATAGCCAGTCATTGAAGAGCATTGTGAAGAAAAAAATAAGAGAACGACAGATGCAAAAGGCATAAGTAACTGCAGAAATGAATGTTCCTGTCACGAAGCAGAAGAACAACACGAAGAGCGCTCCAGTAGCAGGGAATTGCAGGACTAGATGGAATTCCAAAACCGCTTATCAGTGATGCAAATGTTCGTATCAGGACAGCGTGGCGCCAGAACTACAAAACCTGTGGTATGGGGCAACGTAAGAAGTCCCCCCCAATGAACCATGGACCTTGCCGTTGGTGGGGAGGCTTGCGTGCCTCAGCGATACAGATGGCCGTACCGTAGGTGCAACCACAACGGAGGGGTATCTGTTGAAGGGCCAGACAAACGACTGGTTCCTGAAGAGGGGCAGCAGACTTTTCAGTAGTTGCAGGGGCAACAGTCTGGATGATTGACTGATCTGGCCTTGTAACACTAACCAAAAGGGCCTTGCTGTGCTGGTACTGCGAACGGCTAAAAGTAAGGGGATCTACAGCCGTAATTTTTCCTGAGGGCATGCAGCTTTACTGTATGGTTAAATGATGATGGCGTCCTCTTGGGTAAAATATTCCGGAGGTAAAATAGTCCCCCATTCGGATCTCCGGGCGGGGACTACTCAACAGGACGTTGTTATCAGGAGAAAGAAAACTGGCGTTCTACGGATCGGAGCGTGGAATGTCAGATCCCTTAATCGAGCAGGTAGGTTATAAAATTTAAAAAGGTAAATGGATAGGTTAAAGTTAGATATAGTGGGAATTAGTGAAGTTCGGTGGCAGGAGGAACAAGACTTTTGGTCAGGTGAATACAGGGTTATAAATACAAAATCAAATAGGGGTAATGCAGGAGTAGGTTTAATAATGAATAAAAAAATAGGCGTGCGGGTAAGCTACTACAAACAGCATAGTGAACGCATTACTGTGGCCAAGATTGACACGAAGCCCACGCCTACTACAGTAGTACAAGTTTATATGCCAACTAGCTCTGCAGAGGATGAAGAAATTGATGAAATGTATGATGAGATAAAAGAAATTGCTCAGATAGTGAAGGGAGATGAAAATTTAATAGTCATGGGTGACTGTAATTCGAGTGTAGGAAAAGGGAGAGAAGGAAACATAGTAGGTGAATATGGATTGGGCGTAAGAAATGGAAGAGGAAGCCGTCTGGTAGAATTTTGCACAGAGCATAACTTAATCATAGCCAACACTTGGTTCAAGAATCATAAAAGAAGGTTGTATACATGGAAGAATCCCGCAGATACTAAAAGGTATCACATAGATTATATAATGGTAAGACAGAGATTTAGGAACCAGGTTTTAAATTGTAAGACATTTCCAGGGGCAGATGTGGACTCTGACCACAATCTATTGGTTATGAACTGCAGATTAAATTGAAGAAACTGCAAAAAGGTGGGAATTTAAGGAGATGGGACCTGGATAAACTGAAAGAACCAGAGTTTGTACATAGTTTCAGGGAGAGCATAACGGAACAATTGACAGCAGTGGGGGAAAGAAGTAAAGTAGAAGAAGAATGGGTAACTCTGGGGGATGAAGTAGTGAAGGCAGCAGAGGATCAAGTAGGTAAAAAGACGAGGTCTAGTAGAAATCCTTGGGTAACAGAAGAAATATTGAATTTAATTGATGAAAGGAGAATATATAAAAATGCAGTAAATGAAGCAGGCAAATAGGAATACAAACGTCTCAAAAATGAGATCGACAGGAAGTGTAAAACGGCTAAGCAGACATGGCTAGAGGACAAATGTAAGGATGTAGAGGCTTATCACTCTAGGGGTAAGATAGATACTGCCTACAGGAAAATTAAAGAGACCTTTGGAGAAAAGAGAACCACTTGTATGAATATCAAGAGCTCAGATGGAAACCCAGTTCTAACCAAAGAAGGGAAAGCAGAAAGATATAAGGAGTATATAGAGGGTCTATACAAGGGCGATGTACTTGAGGACAATATTATGGAAATGGAAGAGAACGTAGACGAAGATGAAATGGGAGATACGATACTGCGTGAAGAGTTTGACAGAGCACTGAAAGACCTGAGTCGAAACAAGGCCCCGGGAGTAGACAACATTCCATTAGAACTACTGACGGCCTTGGGAGAGCCAGTCCTTACAAAACTCTACCATCTGGTGAGCAAGATGTATGAGACAGGCGAAGTACCCTCAGCCTTCAAGAAGAATATAATAATTTCAATCCCAAAGAAAGCAGGTGTTGACAGATGTGAAAATTACCGAACTATCAGTTTAATATGTCACAGCTGCAAAATACTAACACGAATTCTTTACAGACGAATGGAAAAACTGGTAGAAGCCGACCTTGGGGAAGATCAGTTTCGATTCTGTAGAAATGCTGGAACACGTGAGGCAATACTGACCTTACGACTAATCTTAGAAGAAAGATTAAGGAAAGGCAAACCTACGTTTCTAGCATTTGTAGACTTAGAGAAAGCTTTTGACAGTGTTGACTGGAACACTCTCTTTCAAATTCTTAAGGTGGCAGGGGTAAAATATAGGGAGCGAAAGGCTATTTACAATTTGTACAGAAACCAGATGGCAATTATAAGAGTCGAGGGACATGAAAGGGAAGCAGTGGTCGGGAAGGGAGTGAGACAGGGTTGTAGCCTCTCCCCAATGTTATTCAATTTGTATATTGAGCAAGCAGTAAAGGAAAGAAAAGAAAAATTCGGAGTAGGTATTAAAATCCATGGAGAATAAATAAAAACTTTGAGGTTCGCCGATGACATTGTAATTCTGTCAGAGACAGCAAATGACTTGGAAGAGCAGTTGAACGGAATGGATGGTGTCTTGAAGGGAGGATATAAGATGAACATCAACAGAAGCAAAATGAGGATAATGGAATGTAGTCGAATTAAGTCAGGTGATGCTGAGGGTGTTAGATTAGGAAATGAGACACTTAAAGTAGTAAAGGAGTTTTGCTATTTGGGGAGCAAAATAACTGATGATGGTCGAAATAGAGAAGATATAAAATGTAGGCTGGTAATGGCGAGGAGAGCGTTTCTGCAGAAGAGAAATTTGTTAAAATCGAGAATAGATTTAAGTGTCAGGAAGTCATTTCTGAAAGTATTTGTGTGGAGTGTAGCCATCTATGGAAGTGCAACATGGACGATAAATAGTTTGGACTGGAAGAGAATAGAAGCGTTCGAAATGTGGTGCTACAGAAGAATGCTGAAGATTAGATGGGTAGACCACATAACTAATGATGAGTTATTGAATAGAATTGGGGAGAAGAGGAGTCTGTGGCACAAGTTGACGAGAAGAAGAGACCGGTTGGTAGGACATGTTCTGAGGCATCAAGGGATCACACATTTAGCATTGGAGGGCAGTGTTGAGGGTAAAAATCGTAGAGGGAGACCAAGAGATGAATACACTAAGCAGATTCAGATGGATGTAGGTTGCAGTAGATACTGGGAGATGAAGAAACTTGCACAGGATAGGGTAGCATGGAGAGCTGCATCAAACCAGTCTCAGGACTGAAGACCTCAACAACAACAACAAGAAGTCCATTGGTCGGATGAGTCTTGTTTCACACTGTTTCCAACCTTCGGCCGAGTTTACGTCCAAGTGTGAAACATGGCTGGAGTTCAGTGATGATCCGGGCAGGCATATCATGCTATTCTGCACACCAAAGTGAATAACCGTTCTGAAGTGGCAACGAAACAAATTGCAATTTAGTGTGTAGAATGTATGAGCATGGCGATATACCATTTTACTTTCGGAGAAACGTAATCCACTCCATTTCGAAGATTGCAAGACCCGACAAGTGCGAGAATTGTCTCATAATCAGTTGAACAGCTCATGTAACCAAGTTACTAAAAAGATCCCTAGACTACCGGCTTTCAACTGGGTGTGGGAGCGTGCTGGGTCCATAACCCAGAGGTCCGTGGATCGAAACCACGCTCTGCTACCAGTTGAAATCCGGTAGTCAAGGGACGGCACGATTCGGTTATGATTGTGGACGGGGACGTATTCTGTTGCTATTGGTTGCCTTTTACAGTTACACGCATTTATTTTTAAAACGGAAATTCCAGACTCAACGACAAATAAAAAAATACCACACGTTATTAGTGAAGGAATAAATAACTGTGTAAATAATAGTGTTTTCAGTGCGTTACAATTTAGCAGATCACCATAAAATACAGATACAGATAATGTTTAAAAAGAACAAACCATTGTGATCACGGCTGAAAGCCTTACACGCCAAGAATGTCAATAAATTAAGAATGTTTAAGAACTCGCTGCAATTTGTAACGGAACACATTAAAGGCTTTACTTTACCGAAGTATGCGATACCCTCCAAATTCAACCAGTTTAACGAGTATTTATGATTATAGAAAAGTTATTGTGTATGTGAACAATGATTGCATAACATTTCTGCATAAACAGTCAACCCATTAAATTATACTGAGTAACTGACCCACACAAAAGTTTATATCACTTGATCACTGATACAGCAAATGTCATCATGTAAAAACACTAAGTTCATCTTAAATAATTAATATGAAGTACGAAAAATAGTGGCCAACTTAGGTATTTTGGATCTCCTTAAATAAAAATCACCCAGTGAAACCTATTTGTTCACTAGGAGCGTTTTCACTCAGTATTCACGCAAGCAATCCTATTTTAGACGAAAACCAATGTAATTCATAATAATTCATGTTATTTACTTATTTATGCAAATTAGAGAAGTCAGTTGACAAACTTCTAAAAAACGGCCTTTTTGTAACAAAGAATTATTCTGTCAAGTCAACAAATCTGTCTGTCATTTTAATAACATGTTAAATTATGTCACTCGATGCAAATTAATAACTTTTCGGCACAAATTATGATAATAGATGTACATGTGACTTATAAACTATATCTCTTTTTAGTAGTTCTTTGACAATGTTATAAATACAAGCAGCAAGAAGGGTCGAGAGGCAGTCGGAATGTCACTTTGGTAAAGTGTGTTTGTGTGTTATTGTTTGAGGTGGATAAACAATGCAAAGAACATGTAAAGGAAGTACTACTTTGTGTTGTGTCATGGTCTTTGGTGGACAGTGGAATTAAGATGGCCACCAGAGTAATAAATATATGAAGTTTACATATTTGTTGGTTTCGCTCGTTCTTTATCGCAAAAGTACATAAAAAACACGGGACCTCATGTTTTTAACCCTAGACAACCAGATTTAGAGCCAGCATCAGCATCGAGACACGGCAGCGATCCAGCAAGTAGCAGCGATTACCACAACACAATGCATTTTAATGGCGCCAACCTAACATCAAGTGCTAACAAGCTCCGTAAATGGGAGTGAAATAGTGCGATTATAGCAATTAGCAATATCTACGACTAGGCGACCATTACAAAAGTGGGGGCTCGTCCGGGATCTTTAAGTGCATCGATGATAATAGTGCAGCGATAACTTTCGTAAGTGCTTAGCATTCCAAAAAAGTTTATTTGTGCAGTGTGGCAACAGTGAAAATATGTCAAAAATAAATAAATAAATAAAGTGTGTTTGTGCGACTACGAGAAACTATCATCACACCGCCCGGAAGATTAACGTCTGGATTATGTCAATGGAATTCATCAATCAAGACTTCAGCTTCAATAAAACCGAATAGAAGTGAAGAAAGCCAACAAGAACACCGATCACGACATCATAGCATAGCTACATAAAGCAAGGTATTTTGTTGTTGTCATTTAAAATAATTAATAGTTAACATGTCTCTACCTGAGAGTGATGAGATCGTAGGAAATGTAAAAATTGAATCAGGGGATGGTGAACAATTAAACTTAACAGAGTGGCTAGCAGAGTTTGCAACTCAAATAAGCTCGCAACTTAAACAATCAAGTGAACAAGTAAGTTTGGATTTTAAACAATCAAGTGAACAAGTAAGTTTGCAACTTAAAGAAAACACAGATAGACAGGATAAGTTAAGTTTGGATTTTGATCTATTAAGTACTCATCTCAATGAGAAGTGTGAGGAAATTAAAACTACCCTCAGTAAGAACACTAGAGAACAGTTGATACACTTCAGAAAAGAATTTCAAGTTAAAGTTGAAAGTTTAAATGAAAACATACAAGCTAACACAGACAGCATTGCTGTCATCTATAACAGAGTAGATACTGAAGCTAAAAGATTAGATCAGAGAATAGACAAAACATCAGAAAACCTTAAACAAGAATACAACCTATATACCACTAATGTAGATACAAAAGTAGAAAATATACACACTAAATATACACAATTGGAGGACGCATTGATGTCCAAACAAACGATTTACAATCAAAATACAATGTATGGGCACATCCAAGTGAAATGCTTTCCTGGTGAAAATCTGCACTCTATTGACTTTATTCACCAATGTAAGGATATGTTTGTTGTAGGAATGTCAGATAACATAAAAATTAAGTTAGTAAAACGATTTCTAGAAGGGGAGGCCCTATCCTGGGAAAATGAGAATAATGATTCTTGGAATACTTTTGAAGAGTTTGAAGCTAAGTTTATTTGCAAATTTTGGTCACAATCCATACAAGCCAGATTAAGGTCACAATTTCTAAATGGACCAGTGTATAGAGGGAAAGTAGGGGGAATGCAAAAATTTTGCAGAGATCAATTGAAAAAACTTGCTCACTTGAATAACTCTTTTGATATTATGACACAAATTGATGTTATAAAAAGAAGGTTACCAGAGAGACTGCAGTGGGAATTGGTCCATGGACCAGACGATTCAATGGAAGAGTTCCTGAAATTTGTAGATAGATTAGATAGGGCCTTGGAAAGAGAAAATAACCAAAGTTTTTGGCTCTGGCAACAACCAGTATGGGGGGTGGAACAGGAATGTAAATAGAGATTATTATGGGAGGAGAGACTTTGAAAATTCTGGAAATAATGTTCCAAATAGGGGAGATAGGAGATATGAAAATGATTTCAGAAACAATACACAGGAGGGAGGATGGAAGAGAGATAACAGGAATGATAGAAATAGGTATTGGGGAAGAGAACAAGATAGAAGGGGGTTTGTTGAAACTAGTGAACAAAACGACAACTACAAACGGACAGACCGAGGGAACCAGCCGGGAAACGGTGGACAGTCCCACCTGATGTCCGTAGTTTTGGGGCTAGACAATATTATGACAGGAAAACACATAACCGAAACTGGAAAAGGAGAGGATACAATGTAAAGAGTAAGTACCATGAAAATACTGATGTAGTTAGAATGAATAAATTAGAATTTAATAAAAGGTTTTGGGATACTATGAGTAAAAGTGATACAGTTAATAAAAACAGTGTTCAAGCACAGGTAGTTAGTGAAAGTGCAGAAGTTGAAGGTATTGCAGAGTTCCATAGTTGGGTTGAAAAAGATACTGGTCTTAATAACAAGTCAGACACACCACAAATAGAATCTATTTTGGGGGGTTTATTTGATAAGAAGGGGGATGACGAAGTGTTTAATGGAGCCAAAGACTCAATTGCTGAGATTCAGATACATAGGAGGGAAACTGAAGATGGGGTTATTGTGGAGGAGGAGGAAGAAGGAATAGAGGGACATTTAAATAATGATACTAAATCAAGTGATGTTATTGATGAGAGTGTGGCGGAAGAAATAAAAGTAGCCGGCCGCGGTGGTCGTGCGGTTCTAGGTGCTCCAGTCCGGAGCCGCGCTGCTGCTATGGTCGCAGGTTCGAATCCTGCCTCGGGCATGGATGTGTGTGATGTCCTTAGGTTAGTTAGGTTTAATTAGTTCTAAGTTCTAGGGGACTGATGACCACAGCAGTTGAGTCCCATAGTGCTCAGAGCCATTTGAACCAAGAAATAAAAGTATTTGTAGAATTGAAAAGTGATTATATGGTAAAGGTAAGTGATGTGACAAACATGGGTAATAATGAGGTTAATTTAAGTGAAATTCAGACTAGGGAATGTGTATCTGAGGTCAAGCTATTGCCTATTGGGAACTATGAAACACTAATCTATGAGAATAGTAATAATAATAATAATAATATTAAAGAAAATATAAAGGGATGGAATGTAAATGTGTGTTTTCAAGAAAAAGGGGAAAAGTTTTTAGAAGTTTTGTGGAACAACTATGGAAACTGTAGAAACAAAGATGCCTTTTGGAAAGAATTAGCAAAAGGTAAGTGCAACCTTGTATCCTACATGGTGGACAAGAATCCATAGTGGACTTTATAAAAAAGGGGGTGAAAACAGTAGTTTGTTAAGTGACAACACAGTGTTAAAAGGAACAGATGAAAACAAAGGTTTGTGTTTAAATGTCAATGCTTTGCAAACAGAGAGGGATGTGTCTAAGTGTAGGAAAGAGACATTAGACTTAGGAACTAAAGAAATTGAAAATGATCTATTGTTTGAAAATACTGAACTAGACAAAGATGTTGAGCTAGGTTGTCCATATGTTAAAGTAAACATTGACATTTGTCCATTTGAAATAAAAGAAAGCCCACATCCTAATGCGTATAGACTTATCTTTCCCAGATCAAGAAGGTTATTTGGATTAAGAAACATCACTGAATTGAAACCATATAAACATGATTAAGCACATATCCCTGTTTGAATACAGTTACTTACCCATTTTCCATAAAGCATGTTATCAGCAAAGTTTTTACTGGGTGTGTCAAATAGCAACTACCACTCATCCTACAGACCCTGGAAAAGTTCCAGATCTCTGAGAGAATGTTTTTATATTTTTATTGTCACTATTGAATATTAAATTTTGAGACATCTTCTTTACTTGCAACGGGCAAGAAGGTGACAAACATTTATTACTTTCCTTTTGTATTGTTGAATATGGGACATACTTGCACCAAATAAAAGACAATGTAAAAATTGTTGTGCAAGACCCATCATTTTGTTACTATTCTTTTCTTAGGCATAAGATTTGTGTGCAATTTTCTACAGCTAATCAGATGTTCACCAGGTTTGATGTTTGTGTTATGTTGTGACCAATTTAAGTGTCCAAATTTAGTATTAATATGTTCTTGTACTGTCTTGACTATGTGTCGCAATGGGAGACAATATTTAAAACACCCTTCCTTTTTTTGCAAATGCATATTATAATCATACATGTGACTTCTCTAGTGTTTGTGTTTATATATCATGTCCATACTTATAATTATGTTCTTTGTTTTCATTTCTTTTATGTGGCTCAAAAAGAGCAGACAGTTGCAATATTTTCCCATGGACATATGACCTGTCCATCTATGTAATATATTTATGTTCCTTCTATTATCTTGATTAATCTGTGACTCAATGAGAACTGACTTTGAAATAATTTACATATATTTTTTTATATATCTTAAAATCACATGTGATATATTTGTGTTTTTTTTATCATTTTCCATGTGGCTCACTGGGAGCAAAGATTAACAATTTTTTTTACTTTCATATATCACTAAATATTTTTATTATGCTGTCATACTGAGAGCCATAACACAAAGTGCATTTGAAACAACACAACTAAAATATTTGCAGGAAAAAGTCATTTTGAAACGGTATACATACACATTATGCATAGTAAAACAAAAAAATTATTAAAGTAGTACTTTTCCAAATTTTAACCATTTGACACATTTGTCCTAGTCAGCTAATATCATTAACGTTCTGTAAATGATATTACCTGAGGGGGGTATTGTAACGGAACATATTAAAGGCTTTACTTTACCGAAGTATGCGATACCCTCCAAATTCAACCAGTTTAACGAGTATTTATGATTATAGAAAAGTTATTGTGTATGTGAACAATGATTGCATAACATTTCTGCATAAACAGTCAACCCATTAAATTATACTGAGTAACTGACCCACACAAAAGTTTATATCACTTGATCACTGATACAGCAAATGTCATCATGTAAAAACACTAAGTTCATCTTAAATAATTAATATGAAGTACGAAAAATAGTGGCCAACTTAGGTATTTTGGATCTCCTTAAATAAAAATCACCCAGTGAAACCTATTTGTTCACTAGGAGCGTTTTCACTCAGTATTCACGTAAGCAATCCTATTTTAGACGAAAACCAATGTAATTCTTAATAATTCATGTTATTTACTTATTTATGCAAATTAGAGAAGTCAATTGACAAACTTCTAAAAAACGGCCTTTTTGTAACAAAGAATTATTCTGTCAAGTCAACAAATCTGTCTGTCATTTTAATAACATGTTAAATTATGTCACTCGATGCAAATTAATAACTTTTCGGCACAAATTATGATAATAGATGTACATGTGACTTATAAACTATATCTCTTTTTAGTAGTTCTTTGACAATGTTATAAATACAAGCAGCAAGAAGGGTCGAGAGGCAGTCGGAATGTCACTTTGGTAAAGTGTGTTTGTGTGTTATTGTTTGAGGTGGATAAACAATGCAAAGAACATGTAAAGGAAGTACTACTTTGTGTTGTGTCATGGTCTTTGGTGGACAGTGGAATTAAGATGGCCACCAGAGTAATAAATATATGAAGTTTACATATTTGTTGGTTTCGCTCGTTCTTTATCGCAAAAGTACATAAAAAACACGGGACCTCATGTTTTTAACCCTAGACAACCAGATTTAGAGCCAGCATCAGCATCGAGACACGGCAGCGATCCAGCAAGTAGCAGCGATTACCACAACACAATGCATTTTAATGGCGCCAACCTAACATCAAGTGCTAACAAGCTCTGTAAATGGGAGTGAAATAGTGCGATTATAGCAATTAGCAATATCTACGACTAGGCGACCATTACAAATTACAACTTTTATGTATTGAAATATTAAAATGTAAGGGGCCACAAACATAGCAGAAGGTATCAGACGCCAGGAATGGCAGTAAATAAGGTTTTAAGGCTTACTGCTAAAATACAAATATAGAATTTTTTTTCAAACAATATGACCACAATCACGGGTGAAGGCCTTACACGCCAAAACGGCAATTATATAAAAAAATTTAGAAACCTGCTGTAAACCAGCAAATACAAGCAAAAGTTAATTAAGAGAAACAAGCAACTGACCAACAAACGGGTGAAATGAGATGATGGTAACCTTGTAACACAACCCTTACACTGCTAGATTTATTCCAGAAGGCGATCGGAACTATTAACTAGACAAACATATCTCTTAATGTAGGCATTACAAGGTATAGTAATAAATAAGAGCCGCGCGGGATTAGCCGAGAAGTCTTAGGCGCTGCAGTCATGGACTGTGCGGCTGGTTCCGGCGGAGGTTCGAGTCCTTCCTTGCGCATGGGTGTGTGTGTTTGTCCTTAGGATAATGTAGGTTAAGTAGTGTGTAAGCTTAGGGACTGATGACCTTAGCAGTTAAGTCTAATAAGATTTCACACACATTTGAACACAATCAATAATACAATAATAAAACACAAGGACCAGTCACAGACGGTGCTCCAGGAATCGACCTCTGAGAAGGTCCGGCAACAAACACTACTGCGGGCGATAAGATAGGCAGCTAAGAGTTGCATTCACTTCACAAGATGGTAACTCAGACTAGTGGCAGTCTAACTTATGACTAATAATAATCTTGCTGAAGCTACCAGATGTCCTATAAACCAAATGCAACGATGGAACAATACGACAAAGCCGGAACCGGCTGTCTGCACTACGTCCCCAGAATACTGTGTTTAGAGTGCCCGGGACGAGAAAGGAACCACTACCAGATTTCCGTCCGATTCCACAAACCCGATGATCTGACAAAACAAGTCGCAGTACAGAACTCCAGACAAACTTGTAGTAACTAACACCCCACTCGATTTGTGTGCGGGTCAAAACCGAAATGTATTCAACCAGAATCAGCAACCACAAGTCATTGCGGAAACAATAGCAAAGCGAGCCAAACCCAAGAACCAAATGAGTGACATCAAATTCATTAGGCACATAAGCGCACACTTAACTCACTGCGACAACTCTGACGATGGTGGGCGGAATGAAACAAATCTCTTCACTGACTTATTAATTCACAGTTGAGTAACCACACCGTCTAATCGCTGAGACAAGTGCTTTTTACACACTAGGGTCTTCAAGTACTAAGTGGTACACAGATCCACCAAACTGCATGTGGTGGTGCTATGATAATCTGTCACAACGTCACATATGCACTACGGGGCCCACATGGTGACTGACCCCTCTCTACTTAGACTGAAATGCACTCATCTTAAAGCTTGCTGGATCCTGTTTACTTGTGCACCCTCATGACCACAGCCCTTCCATCCGGCAGTCCATGCGTGCCACCAGTTGTCCCGGTATGTTCTCGCACTGCACGGACCTGGCTCCTCCTCAGTCCCCAACCGAACTTCCACACTCACACGACACGGAAAAACAACGACGTCACCCCAAAGATAAGGCAACAGTTTTTACATATCGATAACCGCCGCTGCTGCCACTGGCGGACAGACAACGCTTGCGAAACGAGTGGCGCCAGTCAAGATGAGAAGAAGGCAAACAACTGCAACCATGTCAACTGAAGGATACGGTCTGGCCGCCAGCAGAGGGCGGAAACTTACAAACAGCAACAACGCGAGCTGCAGCACAGCTCAACAACAGTAACTAGAGATGGGCTAAATAGTGGTGCAGCAGCTTTCGTCCTAGGAAAGGTGGACTAGAGCAGAAATTATATGTGAAGAAGCAAATACAGTAAACAAAAGCTTTACTTAAGTAGTACCTTTTCCCAACCAGTCCTTACAAATTAACATGCAGCAGTAAAGTCTAGCTAAGACAATAGCAACAAGAGCACTGTAGGGTGAAGCTCCCTCAGCTAATGCACGAGCGATAGCGAGGGCCTCGAGTGGGCTTTGTGACGACGCCGTTGCAACTGGGCCTCGCCTCATTGCGAAGGGGGCTCTGGGGCTGCCGCTGACCATCCTATATTGTGGCGGCAGAGGGCGCTCGCGGTACAGAGATGTTGGAAGTGTGGTTGAGTGGATCACCCAGCGGAGGACATCTCTAGGCTGTCTTCGTCTGTCACTATGGGCCACCTCAACAGCCTTGTGTTTGTGGCAGGGCATCTGCCAGCCTGTCCTGTTGTTCAAAGCTGTCACAGTGTACTATGCCGGCTGCCTCGTAATGTCTTCGTTGTGTGAGTGAGGTCATTCCTCCAGCCACTACCCCTTTGCTGAGGCAACCACTCGCTGTGTGATGTTCACATCTGTTGCCGTGGGGCCGAGCAAACTGTTGTCAGTTATACCGAGGCAGCCCTCCGCTGTCTGGATGACCACACCCTGATGGGATGCCGACATCGACCTCGCGTACGGATGTCTTGCTGAATGAAAAGTATGTATACTGAATGAGATCTTCTGTTTCCGCCCTCGCCGTGCTACTGGTAGACTGCAACCCACTGTTCCCGCATATTCCATTATGCGACAGTAGCGACATTTCTGAGTAACAATGGCGACTGCGTTGCTGATACCAGTACATTTTGTGTCAGAAGAAGAGCCAGTAACAACGAGCGACAGCGACTGACACCATCATTTCAATGTGGTGAGTGGAAATAAACCTTCTTTCGTCTGATTGCATTGGTTATGCAGTGTCTAATAGCGAAGGAGCTGAATTGGAGAGACAAGAAATTTGTGGCAAAACTTGAACAAAGAAGGGATAGATTGGTAGGACACATTCTGAGACACAAAAGGATCACCAGTTTAGTACTGGATGTGTGGCAGGTGGCGGGTAAAAATAGTAGAGGGAGGCCAAGAGATGAATACAGCCAGCGGATTCAGAAGGATGTATGTCGCAATAGTTATTCGGAGATGAAGGGACTTGCACGGGATGGAGTAGCATGGAGAGCTGCGCCAAATCAGTCTTCAGACTGAAGATCACAGCGGTCTAAGGTGCTGCAGTCATGGACTGTGCGGCCGGTCCCGGCGGAGGTTCGAGTTCTCCCTCGGGCATGGGTGTGTGTGTTTGTCCTTAGGATAATTTAGGTTAAGTAGTGTGTAAGCTTCGGGACTGATGACCTTAGCAGTTAAGTCCCATAAGATTTCACACTCATTTGAACATTTCTTGAAGACCACAACAACTAGTATTCCCAACTTTCCTTTCTCTATTAAGCTTGTCATCCACACTGTAGGACACAGGGGATGAGATTACAGACGACAGCTTAATAAGGGGCATAATACAGAAAGGCAGGTTGGAAATAGTTGTTGTTGTTGTGGTCTTCAGTCCGAAGACTGGTTAAGGAGGGGAGGATAGGTCTTCATCCAGGATATCAGTACCCACCCTTCATGCTAGTACCACTAGCCTAGTTTCTCCTTTTTTCAGTAGGGTAAATGAGGATTTGTTAACAGCCGCTAGGCTGGCATGTTGCCTGGAGGATCAGCTGTTGCATGCGGTGAAGTAACGTTTGGTGTGAAATAATAAAGTATACGTGGTGTATCACTAGGAGTCGAAAAACACTCAGACATTTGAAACTCTGCGGGCAATGAAGCAGGACGAGTCGCTGTAATACTGGGAGCAAATGAATGATGTTTAACAAAAACATGTGAATCCACCGATAATTTCATGGATAGGGATGGAAAGCAAAATGTCAATATGTGCAGATTGATTTAAATTGATGATACTAATAGGGTCCAGCAGCAAGAGGCAAAACAGAAATAGGGTTGGACACATTTTTGCAGAGGTTGCCAGCCGATTTATCAAGAAACGTATGGGTAGTGGTTCCTAAGAACTTATCCTCAGCCATAGGAACTACAACACCGTTGGAATAAATAGTCCCAGCGACCCACATCTATTATAAAAGAATAATTTTTTCTGTAGAGATGAAGCATTACCGCTCTACTCAATAAGGCCACATGCAGTTGTTATTGTGGTCTTCAGTCCGAAGACTGGTTTGATCCAGCTCTCCGTGCTGCTCTATCCTATGCAAGTTTCTTAATCTCTGAGTAACTACTGCAACTTACATGCTTCTGGATCTGCTGGCTGTATTCAACCTTTGGTCTAAAAACGGTATATGTGGCATACGATTACATACACTTGTCTCATCCCAAATACGACTGAAATTTTCGATTGCTTGGGGCAGTGCAGGTATTTTTCTACCACAGATTTGAAAATCGGTTATTATCAAATGTAAGTAGTGCCAACGGATCAACCAAAAACAGCATTTATGATTATTGCAGGACGTTATAAATATCACTGTATGCTGTATGGATTGAAGAATGTGCCAGCCCTTTTCAGCATTTGTTAGAGTTTTTCGAGGGTTAAAACCAAGACAATCTATCATGTATTTGGATGACATAACTGTCTTTGCAAAAGGCATGGAAATAGATGTACTTTGAATAAGGGCGGTGTCTAAGCGGTACAGGGATATGACACTTTAGACTAGAGATAGAACAATATTTAGGGCGTGTGATTAGTCATAGGTGAGTCCAGATAGAACCTAGGTTATTAAAAGCAAGCCATACATCACATAGAAAGAAAAAGTAGTAATAATGCCTAGGCCTACCAATTTATAACAGTAAGATTGTACCGAAATTCGTCTATTGAAAAAAGGATAAAAGTTTCACTGGTCACTGAAATGCATAGACGTGGTCACTAAATTCAATGCACTGCTGACAAATGAACCGTGTTGGTATTATGGTATTACCAAATCAGGAAACGCAATTAGTATTATCATGCAGTGCAAGCAGTCACGTGCTTGGCAATGTATTGAGTAAAGAAGTGGGTGGAGAACAGCTACCACTTTCATTACCTGACATCCGTTAAATTAAGCAAAACAAAATTGCTCTACAAGAGAGAAGGGAATTCTGAGACTTATATACGACATAAAATACTTTCGGTGTTATTCCTATAGTAAGAAATTTAAAATGATTATTGATCATGCAACTGTAATACGACTGTTAGGTTTGAAAGGATCATAGAGCAGGCCAGTGAAACTCATTAAATTCAGTACTGAGGTAACAATCGACACACAGAAATATGTACGGCCTCAGACGAAAGATTAACGCATTGCAAAAGGTAGGTTTCACTAAAGCTAAGTGTCAGAAAGTGCAAGCAGCTACATAGACTGCTATTAGCAACGTAACCATAATTCATTATGCATCACGAACTGTTGTGAAGCAAACAAAAGTTGGAACTTGTGGTTTCAGCCATCCTGTGGGACGAAACACTGAGACAGGCACAAAATCATATGTCAACAGACCATAGGAGTCAAAGAACCATAAAGTGACGTATGACCAAACGATGTTGGTGGCAAACATATAAGCAGGACATACAACAGTATGTAAAAAACTGTGAACCTTGTGCACGACAAGCTGTATTGTGTCTTCAGCGTATTCCATTGCAGAGATTACAAGAGACCAGTAAACCATTTTGAGTGATCGGTTTCGACATCTTAAATCCTCTTAGACAAACTCCTACAGGGAATGCCAGCATACATTTGTAAGGCTCTTGAGAGTATGGGTCTATCATGGTACAAAGTAGATTATGGCTGGAAAATGCCATTACCAATGAAGGTAGTAGGTCCTCAAGTAGGGGAAAATGAGGCATCAGTATGGAATTGGATGAGATCTTTAAGAGGGTGTGGAGGCAAATACAGCAAATACAAAGGCCACGGATATCAAACATGTTTGAGGCAACATAATGCTAAGATAGGCAAATACCATGGAGGGGAGTATGTGATGCTAATGAGCTCTTACATCCCAAGGCGAAGACGAAAAGTTTCTTTACTAGTTATCAGAGTCCGTTCAAAGTAGTCGAGATGACCTCGACAGTAAATTGGAGAATAAAACTTTATGCTAGAAAATGGTTGTCCACATTGGGCACATTTGACCCATTCAGGACATGCCAGAATCTTTGTCAGCATTACTGGCATCAGTTCCAAAAGGGGGAGGGGCGGGGGGGGGGGGGGGTAAGAAAGGGAAGCTGGCACAACAAAGTTAGTAAACTGCTGCTAGAAACTCTAAAAGGGGTAGTGTACTAAAATTTTTCTTATGTACGTTAGTTAAATATCTCATGTTATGTACTAAGCTAACGTGAATATATGAACTGAGTGATGTACAAATGATGCAGGCTATGATTCTGTTTATATTTATATCTCTTGTGTTTGAGAGTGAACCAAAGTATTGTCTCGTTGAAGTGGTGTGGCTACACCACTGTGTGGTTGGGGAGTGACAACAAGGAGATGATTGCAGATGGCAAGTAGCAATGTCAGTTTTGAGGTTATGATGTGTGGATAGTTGTCATTCTTGTGATTTGCCAACAGTTAGTTGGGGGATCACCATATTGCTTAATTGTATTAGGGAATTTGTTTTTGTTTCACATTGTTTTTGTTTTGTAATGAACTTCATATAACAAGAGGTGCTATTTAGTAATTTTTTTGTATGATTATAGCATGAGTGATGTATGAATATGTTAAGCTTATAGATTTCAAGAGAACATTGACAGAGGGTATAGATTACAGTGTGCCTTACCACAGTGGTTCAAACTGACACGGAAACATGCGAGAAAGAGTTATTTCTTACGGGTACAGATGAGGGAGTATGCCCACGCGACATTCTTAAAAAGCAACCACATTTTCAGAAGACGGAACATCACTGAATATATTCATTGAAACAGTTGTGGTTATCACTACCCACCATATACAGAGACGCTCAAGGGGAGCAGAACGTTTGGAACTATCGAAAGCGAGTTTTTAGTGAAGAAAACCAATGTGTCATCTTGGGGGCAACATTTCCAGTTACAGTAACAATAATGGGGCTATATGCCTCTGATCTATAGTAACCTAAGCTGTATTTACCCAACAACCCTCTAGAACTACTGCCAGCTGGAAACATGACCTATCTCAATATTACCCTAAATACTATCATACTTAGTTCTCTCAACAGCTTCATAGCTGCACAGAGTGGGCGCCTTGAGTATTAAAAAGTACTCAAGCATGTATCAGCACAGTGTCGTGGTAAAAGGAATTTTATCCTTGGATATCATTTTCATCCTAGTCTTCTGCCATCAATGACAGAGAGTTGTCCACCCATCAGAATTTCCAGTACATTATTTGCCAACACAGTGGCTCGACCACAAGGATGAAACAAGGAAGTGCGCACCAATCATCATGCACCATGTGATGCTGTTAACGTAGAAGGACAGTCAGTGTAGAAAGAAAGTAATAGAAGCTACATCACAGGAGCAAGGAAAAAAGTGAAACTGTAGTACTATATTGTTTTTATTGATTCATATGTTTAGCAACAGCCTGAGATTTGAAGGATCAAATCCCCCTAAAGAGAGAGGAAACGTTGCGCCATCAGTTGGAGACGAGACTTTGTGACATGACTAGGGGCAACCAGGCAAACCGCCTTTGAAAACCCATTACTGAACTCTACAATACTGTTGGCGTAGCATTCGTCCATACAGCAGTCTACTGCTGTAGTGCGCTGGATTACCACATACCACTGAACCACTCTGCACTTCTGTAGACACCCACAGGATAGGATAGGGGTCCAGGTCAGAGCGGTTACATATGCTCGCCACTAACCATCGGCAGCACTTCTCCTTCCATTGGTTTCTAGACTTCCGACACTGTGACAGTCTCCACGCCTGCAATCATTGTAATGTGTACGGCAAGAAAAAATGGAATAAAAGTGAGATAGTGTTAATACTTTCATCCTTCTTTACCTCCTCTGCATTACTGCAGATGACATGTCACTGAGCACATTTGTACTGTGCATGCAGTACACGTGAGGTCCCTAGTTGTTACCACTGCCCTGTGTGGAATACATAAGTTCTTGTACACTTCACTAACCTGCTGCTGTCTCCATCATGATGACGTCCCCAGCGCAGAAAACAGCACGCAGGTCGTGGATTCTTTTCTTGAGGCTGAAATTAACTTCACAAGGAACTGCTGCTACGAATAAACTATAACTCATTTGGGATGCCACTCGTGTTTTTATTGATATAGACACGAGAAACTATTCTTTATCACAATGTATTGAACATATCTTTCCACAGACATTATATCTGGCTAAAATAACATGAAATACATCATGCTACAGACGACATGTCTGTCTACTGGAACCGTCAGAACTGGAGAATAAAATTACATGAATCAAATACTACTATTACAGACAACATGTCTGTACCTAGCGACGGTCGGAACTGTAGTAAATAAAATTGCTTGAAACAAATACTGCTATAACAGACAACATGTCTGTCTACTGGAACGGTCAGAACTGGAGAGCCGGACTGCCCGAGACACTTCGCGTGCCAAGCCAGCAAGGCGTGACCCGAGCGCCACCGAAGTGCATCGGCAGTAATATCGTCAGTCTTTTGTTTTAGTAATACTTTGGTTTCAATAATTTTGAAATGACCGATTGATAGCTGGCTGTTGAGAGATGTTTATTTTAAAAAATGAAGTAATTTGGATGACAGGTTTAATTAATAATAGCAACTAAAGTTTAACGTTTTGGCGCCCTGCCGCCGAACACAGCAGCCAATCACAGAGCAGCAGCATCATGCAGGCGGTCTTTCTCACGGGAATGGTACCGAATCTAACATCTGTCACAGCTACCTCATCCCACATTGCGTCATCTCTATGTTTCTTGCATCTCCACTGCCCTGGGAATAGCTTCCTGGAGCCTAATATGGTGGCTGAATAAGCCATAAATATTACATGTGGTGTTGAGCAACTTCAACACCGCCAAGTGACGTCATCAGCTAGCCATTGGCCTCTGAGCCATCACTGCTCCAGGCACGTTCTGGAGTCCAGCCGGCGCCGCAGATTAAGGGCACTTCTAGGACTACTGCAAGGGCTCCGGGTTCATACCACCACGTCTGGACTGCCTTTCAAAGCTGACGTACCATAAACTCTCCGGCTACTGGGCGATGCCTTCCTTGTGCCAAAAAAACCGTTCCACCAGCCACAGACCTCCTGCTGAGGCTGCGACCCACTTCCTAACGTAAACACCTGCTACCATGGGGCCACACACGCCATCTAGGAAAATGTGCTGAGATAGCACTGCGCTTATGGACGACCACACACACTTCTTGGACGCCAACGTCGACGTCTTGAACTGGTCACGCTAAATGAAAAATGTGTATATTTAATTGTTGTTGTTGTGGTCTTCAGTCCTGAGACTAGTTTGATGCAGCTCTCCATGCTACTCTATGCTGTGCAAGCTTCTTCATCTCCCAGTACCTAGTGCAGCCTACATCCTTCTGAATCTTCTTAGTGTATTCATCTCTTGGTCTCCCTCTACGATTTTTACCCTCCACGCTGCTCTCCAATACTAAATTGGTGACCCCTTGATGCCTCAGAATATGCCCTACCAATCGATCCCTTCTTCTACTCAAGTTGTGCCACAAACTCCTCTTCTCCCCAATCCTATTCAATACCTCCTCATTAGTTCTGTGATCTACCCATCTAATCTTCAACATTCTTCTGTAGCACCACATTTCGAAAGCTTCTATTCTCTTCTTGTATAAACTATTTATCGTCCATGTTTCACTCCCATAAATAGCCACACTCCATACAAATACTTTCAGAAACGACTTCCTGACACTTAAATCAATACTAGATGTTAACAAATTTCTCTTCTTCAGAAACGCTGTCCTTGCCATTGCCAGTCTACATTTTATATCCTCTCTACTTCGACCATCATCAGTTATTTTGCTCCCCAAATAGCAAAACTGCTTTACGACTTTAAGTGCCTCATTTCCTAATTCCCTCAGCATCACCCGACTTAATTCGACTACATTCCATTATCCTCGTTTTGCTTTTGTTGATGTTCATCTTATACCCTCCTTTCAAGACACTGTCCGTTCCGTTCAACTGCTCTTCCAAGTCCTTTGCTGTCTCTGACAGAATTACAATGTCATCGGCGAATCTCAAACTATATTGAATGTGCTCTCCTGACGCTGCGCTCGCTGTGGTACTGATAGGACGCAAACCACAGTTCCTGCACACGCATTCTGGGGAAAAAGCCACTTTTCTAGCCAAGAGCTAGACACCACCACTCAGCAATGGCGGAAACGTGAACATTACTGTTACACAATTATATTTATGGGTCTCTTATTGTGTTGAACTGAAATCACAGTACGCTCATGGAAAATTCTATGTACTTTTTGTGACTAGTTAACAGTCTCTGACAGCACTACGCAAAGTTTTCTCCACAAGGGAGCCACTGAGATGAGTGATCAGCTGAGCATACAGGGCATGTTGCCGTTCATAGATATCAGAGACGTCGCCATGCAGTGACAATAATCAAGTGTAATATGGTGCTGGCTGTGTGATATAAACAAGAAAAACAATTAGAAAAAGTCAACAGCGCGTGAAAAATAGCCAAATTAATGCGGCTCATTTTGATAAGACCACAGCAACCACCAGTTTAGCATTTCATACTGACCAGGCTATTACGGTTCGGAGCCGGCCAGAGTGGCCGTGCGTTTCTAGGCGCTGCAGTCTGGAACCGCGCGACCGCTACGGTTGGAATCCTGCCTCGGGCATGGATGTGTGTGATGTCCTTAGGTTCATCATCATCATCATCATTTAAGACTGATTGTGCCTTTCAGCGTTCAGTCTGGAGCGTAGCCCCCCTTATACAGTTCCTCCATGATCCCCTATTCAGTGCTAACATTGGTGGTGGTGGTAGTTAGTGTTTAACGTCCCGTCGACAACGAGGTCATTAGAGACGGAGCGCAAGCTCGGGTTAGGGAAGTATTGGGAAAGAAATCGGCCGTGCCCTTTCAAAGGAACCATCCCGGCATTTGCCTGAAACGGTTTATGGAAAGCTAACATTGGTGCCTCTTCTGATGTTAAACCTATTACTTCAAAATCATTCTTAACCGAATCCAGGTACCTTCTCCTCGGTCTGCCCCGACTCCTCCTACCCTCTACTGCTGAATCTATGAGTCTCTTGGGTAACCTTGCTTCTCCCATGCGTGTAACATGACCCCACCATCTAAGCCTGTTCGCCCTGACTGCTACATCTATAGAGTTCATTCCCAGTTTTTCTTTGATTTCCTCATTGTGGACACCCTCCTGCCATTGTTCCCATCTACTAGTACCTGCAATCATCCTAGCTACTTTCATATCCGTAACCTCAACCTTGTTGATAAGGTAACCTGAATCCACCCAGCTTTCGCTCCCATACAATAAAGTTGGTTGAAAGATTGAACGGTGCACAGATAACTTAGTCTTGGTACTGACTTCCTTCTTGCAGAAGAGAGTAGATCGTAGATGAGCGCTCACTGCATTAGCTTTGCTACACCTCGCTTCCAGTTCTTTCACTATGTTGCCATCCTGTGAGAATATGCATCCTAAGTACTTGAAACCGTCCACCTGTTCTAACTTTGTTTCTCCTATTTGGCACTCAATCCGTTTATATTTCTTTCCCACTGACATTACTTTCGTTATGGAGATGCTAATCTTCATACCATAGTCCTTACATTTCTGATCTAGCTCTGAAATATTACTTTGCAAACTTTCAATCGAATCTGCCATCACAACTAAGTCATTCGCATATGCAAGACTACTTATTTTGCGTTCACATATCTTAATCTCACCCAGCCAGTCTATTGTTTTCAACATATGATCCATAAATAATATGAACAACAGTGGAGACAGGTTGCAGCCTTGTCTTACCCCTGAAACTACTCTGAACCATGAACTCAATTTACCGTCAACTCTAACTGCTGCCTGACTATCCATGTAAAGACCTTTAATTGCTTGCAAAAGTTTGCCTCCTATTCCATAATCTTGTAGAACAGACAATAACTTCCTCCTAGGAACCCGGTCATATGCCTTTTCTAGATCTATAAAGCATAGATACAACTCCCTGTTCCACTCATAACACTTCTCCATTATTTGCCGTAAGGTAAAGATCTGGTCCTGACAACCTCTAAGAGGCCTAAACCCACACTGATTTTCATCCAATTGGTCCTCAACTAATACTCGCACTTTCCTTTCAACAATACCTGAGAAGATTTTACCCACAACGCTGATTAAAGAGATACCTCTGTAGTTGTTACAATCTTTTCTGTTTCCATGTTTAAAGATTGGTGTGATTACTGCTTTTGTCCAGTCTGATGGAACCTGTCCCGACTCCCAGGCCATTTCAATTATCCTGTGTAGCCATTTAAGACCTGACAGTCCACTGTATTTGATGAGTTCCGACTTAATTTCATCCACCCCAGCCGCTTTATTGCACTGCAATCTATTGACCATTTTTTCCACTTCCTCAAATGTGATCCTATTTCCATCATCATTCCTATCCCATTCTACCTCGAAGTCTGAAACATTACTGATCGCATTTTCACCTACATTGAGCAACTCTTCAAAATATTCCCTCCATCTGCCCAAGGCATCCACAGGATTCACCAGCAGTTTTCCTGAACTGTCCAAAATACTTGTCATTTCCTTCTTACCTCCCTTTCGAAGCCTGCTAATTACACTCCAGAATGGTTTTCCAGCAGCTTGACCCATAGTCTCCAACCTGTTTCCAAAGTCTTCCCACGATTTCTTCTTGGATGCTGCAATTATCTGTTTGGCTTTGTTTCTTTCTTCAACATAACTTTCTCTGTCTACCTGGGTTCTGGTATGTAGCCATTTCTAGTACGCCTTCTTTTTCCTTTTACAGGCTGCCTTGACTGTATCATTCCACCAAGCTGTTTGCTTCATCCTACTTTTACACACTACTGTTCCAAGGCATTCTTTAGCCACTTCTAGTACTGTGTCCCTGTACCTTGTCCATTCCTTTTCCAATGACTGTAACTGACTACATTCAACTAACTGGTACCTTTCTGAGATCGCTGTTATGTACTTGTGCCTGATTTCCTTATCCTGAAGTTTCTCCACTCTTATCCTCCTACATATGGACCTGACCTCCTGCACTTTTGGCCTCACAATCCCAATTTCACTGCAGATTAAATAATGATCAGTGTCATCAAAGAATCCCCTGAATACACGTGTGTCCCTCACAGCCTTCCTGAATTCCTTATCTGTTATTATATAGTCAATGACAGATCTGGTTCCCCTGCCTTCCCAAGTATACCGGTGAATGTTCTTATGTTTAAAAAAGGAGTTTGTGATTACTAAGCCCATACTGGCACAGAAATCCAAGAGTTGTTTCCCGTTCCTGTTGGCCTCCATATCCTCTCCAAAGATACCCATAACCTTTTCATACCCTTCTGCTCGATTTCCAATCCTGGCGTTAAAATCACCCATGAGCAGAACACTGTCCTTGTCCTTTACTCTAACAACTACATCACTGAGTGCGTCATAAAAACTATCCATCTTATCTTGATCTGTCCCTTCACAATGCGAATATACTGACACAATCCTAATTTTCTTGCTAGACACTGTCAAATCTATCCACATCAGTCGTTTGTTTACATACCTTATTGCAACTACGCTGGGTTCCATTTCTTTCCTGATGTAAAGCCCTACACCCCATTGTGCTATTCCTGCTTTGACTCCTGACAGGTAGACCTTGTATTCTCCCACTTCCTCTTCTTTCTCACCCCTTACCCGAATGTCACTAACAGCTAAAACGTCCAGCCCCATCTTACTTGCAGCCTCTGCCAGCTCTACCTTCTTCCCAGAGTAGCCCCCATTGATATTAATAGCTCCCCATCTCATTACCATTTGTTTGCCAAGTCGTATCTTAGGAGTCCCTCGTTTGTCAGTTAGAGGTGGGACTCCGTCACCTCCAAAGGTCCGAGGCATTTTGCTCTGATTGTTGCCAGCATCATATTTAAAGTACCATGGAAGCAGGTTGCTAGCCTTACTTGCCCCGAGTCCCATTGGGTTTTACCCCTAACGGCTGAGGGACTAACCGGTGGATTTGGTAGTCTTTGCCGTATGAGCACAAAGGTGACCACGACTCAGAATATGTCCGAGATGCCCAGCCTTATTCCAAAGTAACTGGTATCCCGACTGTCGGGACCACTTACTTGGCCACTCATACGATGCCCGTGGTTCATGAACTAGGACATGACTACAGGAACCCACACCATGAACGACTGTCCTTAGGTTAGTTAGGTTTAATTAGTTCTAAGTTCTAGGCGACTGATGACCTCAGAAGTTAAGTCGCATAGTGCTCAGAGCCATTTGAACCATTTTTTTCGTAACCATTCTACCTGCACTTTCCTTTCCTTAAGTTGATGGCCAATTCACACAATTTTTTCAAGGTATGTTTCACAGCGGTGGCAAAGCGTTTTGTATTTAAAATCACCGATATAGTCAAAACTGTTCTGCGCTGTTTTGTGTCTCTGTTCGCGCTAGTGGTCTTCGTTTCGCCTTTATCTCAGAGCATCTAGTAGCTTGGCTCCCTACGTAGGTACTCCGTGTGCGGCATACTCAATGGAGCCTGCCGTTCCTTATTACCTATGGCTTTCAAATTCCTTCCAGGTCGGTCTGCTAGTACCTGTAGTTGTTATTAACGTACTAATGTCCTCGTAAGTGATGTGGTCAACGTACCTCTCACAAAAATTTTAGACTTTCGGTGTATTTACCCTCAAAATGTTTACACTACTTATCTCCCATAAAGAGTACAAAAAATTGCTTCAGAAATACGGACAGACTTTGTAGTTACCAGGCTGTTACAATTAACCTGCCCTTACTCGCAGCGATCCAGTGGACTGTAATTATCCATGGTAGCGAAACTCAAACGCTATAATAATAATTTGTCCCAATTTTGGCCGCCGCGTCCAAATCTGGCACTCATCGGTATCTCGCCGACGCCTGTGGAGCTCATACTGACAAATTGTGCAAGCGGCAGGAATAATAAAATCAACATTATGTCTTTCTCACTTGTTTGACCTTTTCTGCCCACCTCCTGTTCCTAATCCATTGCATATCGAAACATTTCTGTTTGTCTTTCTTGCATTCACAGCGCCAGATTTGCACCGCTTGACCAAAATCGGAACTAATTTTTTTCCAGCGTAAATCGGTTCCGCATTGATGCATTAGAGTTTCTACCATGTTTCGCTGCCGTACTATAATTACAGTCCACACTGGACCCCAGTGAGTAGCTGCATTTTAACCACCTGGTTCTTTTAATCTCATGTAAGATGCGTAGCGATTTTTACTGTCACATTTCAAGTGACCGAAAATGTTTCTAAGAAACTTGTATCGCGACATAATCATTAATTAAAATACAGATATGCGATATTACCTTTAAAACGTCTTTTTTAAAATAGCTTCCTGTGAAAAATTTGCAATTTAATGAAATACACTGAAGATCTTTGATGGTACAAGAGCTATTGCTTGGACTTTCTTTTCTTTCTTTTGCTACAGACTTCATCCCGCATGGTGCGCAGCGTCGGAAGGGTTAAGTATAGAGTTGGCATGGTTAATTTTAAGGGGTGGCCGGATGCCCTTCCTGCCGCCACGTCATAGCCCCCGGGACGGAATTAGTGTACCCCAGCTGTCTGCATCTAGTGAAAGTCGTGAAAGAGTGTGAATGTGTTTCAAATGTCTGCGAGGCGTGTAAATGAGGCTGGACGTGGGGACCAGCCGGGTATTCGCCTAGTAGGATGTGGAAAACCGCCTAAAAACCACATCCAGGCTGGCCGGCACACCGGCTGTCGTCGTTAATCTGCCGGGCGGATCCGATCCGGGGCCGGCGCGCCTACCCGAGTCCAGGAAGCAGCGCGTCAGCGCTCTCGGCTAACCTTTGCGGGTAGCTATTGCTTGGACTATCGCGAAGTATAACAAATGAACTTGAGCTATAATTTCCATAGTTAACTTAACTATGCAACTTAACATGTTAACATATGGTGCAAACTATACTATAATCAGTAATGCACCACCGGTCAGTCAGTTTCTGTAGATTTTGGAACCTACAGTACTTCAGTAAAGAATGTATCAGAAATGACATTAATGCTACCATTGATCTCAGCAGCTTTGAAACTTTCCTATTTTACAAACTGGGTACATATGCATGTCAGTCATAGTTGCTCCACTTAATAACTGCCCCAGTCCCATGAGGTTTCAGCTTAACAAATTGCTCAGTGACAGTCATTCAAATGGTTGTACATGTCTTCATGCAAAGAATGAGGAAATTTTTTTTCTGATTTTTCAATTTGTATGTATGTATGTGTGTGTGTGTGTGTGTTTGTGCGTGTGTGTTTGTTTGTGTGTGTTTGTTTGGGAGGTGGTAAGAAGCGGGGACAAACGTATAATTTTAGGATGAATACTATAAAAATTTGTACTACTATGTCCTCATACGTCGTAAAAAGATGCATCTGCATAGTATTTCGTTTGTTTTCATGACAAAATGAATCTTATATTGTTCGGAATTTTGCTTTGTTATGCAGCTACGTGATCATGATTTGTGTTATCAAAATTGGTAGTCTGTAATAAGTTGCAACTTACCCTGATGACTACGGCGTTCCTTGGGCAAGTACTATCAGCTGAAGTTCTCAGCTCACAGATAATTGAATTCCTCCCGTATTCTCTTCCCAGATTTCCTTTGAAATGGAACAATATGAAATTCAATGACATGTCGTAAACGTACTTTCTGCCATATTATTTGCTCTGCCTTTGCAACGAGCAAGGCGGTGCAGTGGTCAGCACAATGGACTCTCTGAAGATATTGCTGGTTTTCTTCTGCTTCATTTGGTCTCTTACATAAATCTTTAATGGTACAGAGTTTTGTTTTCGTTCTGTAATACGAATGGTTGGCCAACGGCCTTGCCATAGCGGTAACACCGGTTCCCGTCGGTTCAACGAAGTCAAGCGCTGCCGGGCTTGACTAACACTTGGATCGGTGACCGTCCGGTATGCCGAGCGCTATTGGCAAGGGGGCTGCACTCAGCCCTTGTGAGGCAAACTGAGGCGCTACTTGACTTGGAAGTAGCAGCTCCTGTCACGGAAACTGACAACGACCTGGAGAGTGGTGTGCTAAAACCAACCCTCTCCATAATCACTCACGCCTATAGCTGAGGATGACACGGCGGTCGATCAGTGGCCTTCGGTTTGGTCTTCCGAGACCTATCCGAACAGAGTCATACGAATGATTACTACAATTTCCTTTACTGATGTTGCTGTTTTAATTGTCATGTATGTTTGGTTTTCTTCGTAGTGTTTTCATGAAAGGCTCTGTATGTAACCATATGCAAAATGCAGCACTGTTGTGTGAGCTGTGACGCGAAAGTAATATCTACAGTACCAGTTGGACAGTGAAGGTAAGTCAGAGATGTGCAGTGTTCCGAAGCACGCGCGGTTTAATTTTTGTAGCAGTGCTAGACACAATCATACAAAAATTCTTGATCTCGTTCGTAAGTTTTCCGTCACGGCGTAGACTAAACTTCAACTTGAACATTATGGAACAAAATTTTAGATTGTGGATGTCGCGAGTTTCGTGGAATACATTAACAGCTGTGACAATGTTTCCCCGAGTGAACTGCGATTTTCGTTGTGTTAATGGAACTGTTTGCAGCTAAACGCAGTGCACAAACTTCCGAGTTACTATCCCCTTTGCGCCTTAATGAGCTGCTGCAAGCTAAAATATTAACGCTCACCGTGGAGACTTGAAAAATGATTGTGAAGTGTGGCACTGTTTTCACGAGAACTGTAAATTCGCGATCGTGATTGCCAAAAGTCTACGGAATGTAATATCGTGATCACCGTGTGCAAATGAATACAGTACTACTTTAAAATTGTGTGCGGAACGTTATGAAATAAAAAAGTGTGCGTTTCTAACTTTGTAATCAGGCACATGCGAAGCTGAGTCTACACAAAAATTACTTCTGACCAGCCTATGACTAAAGAAACGTCAGTGAGGATAATATTATTTTGGTGGAGAATCATATACTAAGCAAGAGGTTGTATCCAAGGCAATTTCATGACTAACGGAGCCTTAATAATTAAGCCGTCAGCACCTACGAGTCGCTGACGTAAGATAAGCTGCAACGTCAAACATTGGGACCCTTGTAATAAAGACTCAAAGCGCATCAAACTGCTTCAGTCGTAATTTCTTTTCTTCTTTTTCTTTTCTAATGTTTCCATAAGGCGAGGTTCAGCAGCCGTAAAGTATTTTATAAAATGCATTTTAACCATCAGCCGTTTCTTGTCCCATTAGTCACCAACCGGTTTCCGTCACTAAGCATCAGCCAGGATGCAGGGTACAACAGATTAGTTAATGGGATGTTTTTAACTGATCTGTTGTACCGTAAATCCTGGAAGATGGTTAATAACCGAAATCGCTAGATAACTAAACAGATGATGGTTACAATGCATTTTATAGAATTTTTCTCTTGTAGCTTACTTTTCTCAGTTTTTAGTTTACTTAAAAACAAAGGTAGTTTCTGTAAATCGTGTTTGTAAATCAGTGTTGACTACGTTCAGCCCACCCATAATAGCTATTACAATATATTTTCTCTGTTTTGACCATTAGTTTTGTTGTAGTTGTTACTGCATGTGTACCACGTAATCCTTGGCAGGGCTTGTTATCATACATATGTGCACCGTTTTGTCACACTTATTTTCGTATATTGTTGTGACCTCGCTGTTGGCACACGGCAGCCGCCCGGTGTGGCCGTGCGGTTAAAGGCGCTTCAGTCTGGAACCGCCTGACCGCTACGGTCGCAGGTTCGAATCCTGCCTCGGGCATTAATGTGTGTGATGTCCTTAGGTTAGTTAGGTTTAATTAGTTCTAAGTTCTAGGCGACTGATGACCTCAGAAGTTAAGTCGCATAGTGCTCAGAGACATTTGGCGCAAGGCGTGCCACCGGCGGAGTTTGATTTTGACAGCTGTCAACTTCACGAATTGGGTTTACATTCAGTAAGAAGCAATATTACGGCATTCTCATCACCAATTGCGAGTATTTTTGGCTTTTACTGTTACAACTAAACAAAATTACAGTCGTTTCCTTAATTATTTAAGGATTTCTTTACGGGACTTTTCGTTTTATATCTTCTTTTGACGCTTGTTGCCAAACTCTGACGTGGTTAATTTTGTTGAATTTGGGAAGAAAAACGGGTTTCTTTCTAGCTAAAATAACAGAAATTCGTAATCAAAATTACGCTCAATAAATCTCTGAGAATCTTTTTTTTTCCCAGCTCACCTTCTGGAGGACGACGGTTTAAATACCAATCAGGCCACGCAGATTTAGGTTTCCTATGATTTTCTTATATCGTTTGAGGTAAATATCGGGATGGTTCCTCCGAAAGATGATGGACAATTTCCTTGCCCATTCTTCTCTAACCTAGACTTGCCTTCCGTCTCTGACTACATCGTTGTGGACGAGACGTTAAACACTAATCTTCCTCTCTTGCCTCTTTCCATATTTGCCAATTGGCCTTGACGCCATTGTTTGTAATTACTCGCGATGAAATCAGAAAAACGGCATGCCTAACTGCTTCTGAGATGTTATTTGATGCTGCATTTTAGCCTACAATTTTGGCATACTAGACATTCCGAGTTTGTCAAACATAGGCCTACCCCTTCTGAGAGCTACTGAAAAGGCTTCCGCCGAACGACTGCACACTGTTCACATTAGCTTAGGTATTGACAGCTGCAGAAACTTATTTCACAGAAATGTCAGTTTCTGTAGGACTTTTGTATATGAATACGTTCCTGTCTTCTGCAGTAAACCGCAACGGACCTCGCTAACAAATATCCTCTCTGCCGAGAGATTTTAGCTACTTTTCAGGGAAAGCATGCATGAAATGTTCTGTACCCTAATGAAAACGAGGTATAATTACCTGGATTTGTTTAGGATTTGCCTTATGTCTCTAAATTAGAGCGTTCATTGTACTGCAGCCGCTGTAATGAACCAGTTTCTTGCACACAAAGGAATTGCG
This sequence comes from Schistocerca cancellata, assembly GCF_023864275.1. Classification (NCBI taxonomy): domain Eukaryota; kingdom Metazoa; phylum Arthropoda; class Insecta; order Orthoptera; family Acrididae; genus Schistocerca; species Schistocerca cancellata. The sequence goes on from NC_064627.1 coordinate 984,150,139, forward strand.
TTTCTCTTGACATGACAATTATGACAATTTAAACACTCCGGTCTCGGTTGTCTCATGAGCAGAGCTTTCTGTTTTGTTCCCTATCTCACAGCGGAATACGTACATACTGCGCTATGTCGCACTTTGATGTTTGCCATAGCTTCTTTCAGCTTAAAAATGTAATTCAGTTTTGCGTAATTTTGCAGTTGAGTGTTTGCCAAAGAAGAAATTGTACTGAAATGAACGTGACATACTAATGAGAATTATGCATCAAGATATCGATGAAAATTATATGTGGGTACGAAATGCAAATGATGTTAACGGAATGAAGAGTTAGTGACAAACTGTTGGTATTTTGTGGCGCAACTGAAAAATATAATTAATCACAAGCTTTTCCCAACTGAAAGCACTAATATTGTTTGCGATTAATGGCTTACCATGGAGCAGTATTTGTAAACCACTGTGTACAGTAGATCATTGACATAAAATTATGTGTATTTTCGAATTTTCCGTTAAGCTGCATTTTCAGTGTTAGTAATTAGCACAAAAGTCTCATTGCATGTTCCGTTCCACTCTGTACTTTTGTACACGATTACAGATGGCGCCACACTATTGTCGACACAGATTATTTGCTCTACATCGATAACAAAAGTCCTCAAAAAATATTTTCTTGATATACCATCACGTCGGAGGACGTGCGTACCCCTTCAATACTGCAAGACAACCTGAATATTTCCACTGTCTGACAGCTATTAGTTTGGTGGTAAGCGCTTTCTCTTCAGTACCGGTTTCGTTCAAATATATATTGCAGGGCTTGGCCAGAAATGAAAATGACATAAGTGCGAGCTCGAGATGCCCGAACGTTCAAACAAAATAGCATTATTGGCACGAGTGAGGCAAACATCAGCCATTTTTATTATCTTGCGTTTCAGGTAGCGGTTGGCACGGCGGAAAGAGTGTAGAGACTCGTGTGCTCGAATCCTTATGCGGCAACTTTTTTCTCTTTTTCATTTTCAATTTTGCGTTATTACACTGAAAATAAAGCGAAGTAATGTTCAGTATTATTATCTTATTTTTCACCGGTCATTTTGTGTTTTGTAGTGTTGTGTATATTTAGCATAAGCCTAGCAAAGGAGTATATGGGTGATTTTCTGTAACTATACAGCTTTTTTGGTCTCATTTGAAGGAGGAAGCATGTATTCCACACTCCCAGTCAAAGAAACTATCAAGTTATTAAAACAAAACCTAGATACTTACTATCTGTTACCAAAAGAAAACACCAAAAGGAGAAGCACACTCCTGCACCTCATCAATGACCAAAATCACTTTGATTTCAACAAATAATTCTACCTATAAGAAGAAAGATTGCTAATGGTATCCCCAATTTCAGGAAAATTAGCAAATATCTTCATGAACAAAATAGAAGAAAGAATTTTCCAGAAAACAGTACCAGGAATACACACTATACCGTATTGGTGGTGATAAATGGATCACATCCTCCGCTTGGCAGATGAACCAGAAATCAAAGTAAAACACCTACATGCAGGGATAAATTTCACCTTACAGACAAAAAGAAAAAAAGCAACATTCATTGAGCATTTACAGGAAAAATACAACAATATTACATCAGTCATCTAAACATCCATAGAACCAAAAAGAATCCTCCCTCAGGTATATGATCTACAGATTAAATACAATACCGCTGTAGAAACGAAACTATAATAGTGAGTTGCACGTAATTATTCAGATAGCAAAAAATAATTTACTCCAAGAATCCTTAATAAGAAAACTGAACAAAAACACAGAAATAACACACAAATAAAAAAAACACCACACAAATGCAGAGACGCACATCACCCAGTAGAAACACACACACCAACGTCACCATCACTACCCAAAAAGAGAACAACACAGAAACTCATCAGACACACTGGTACATACTCACATATGTAAACAAACTGACACATAGAACTGGGAACATCCTCAAGAAACAAGAGAAAAATAGCATACCAAAGCAACAACTTTACACAGAAATGCGTAAAGAAGACAGATCAAACATACAGCCACCAAAAAGCTGGCATACACTAACTCCAGTGTAACAACTGTGAAGCTCTATACGTAGGACAGGCACGCAGAACTGTTGAAATAAGGTATAAACAATACAAAAGAGCCTGGCAATATGGCACCAGATATTCAACATTCGCAGAACATCTGGGGCAAGAAAAAAAAATGGTTCAAAGGGCTCTGAGCACTATGGGACTTAACTGCTGAGGTCATTAGTCCCCTGGAACTTAGAACTAATTAAACCTAACTAACCTAAGGCCATCACACACATCCATGCCCGAGGCAGGATCCGAACCTCCGACCGTAGCGGTCGCGCCGTTCCAGTCTGTAGCGCCTAGAACCGCTCGGCCACCCGGGCCGGCTGTGGCAAGAAAACCACCACCCTACCAGAATAGGAAAGGACATGAACATCGTCAGATTCAGCAACAAGAAAACTTCCAAATTCAAAAAGCAGTATAGAGAATAAATACATAATAAATGACCAGAAAAATATCAGCAACAAGACACTATTTAAACTAATAAAACATATTGTTGAGAAAGAACAGCCCCCGAGAGACACCACAAAATAATATCACAAACCAGGCAATATCCCACCCGAGGTTATCCCTCACTGTATCATAATAAAGCAATAACTTACATACACTGTAGCTAGGCCAAGTTAGTTCCCTTCACGTGAATTCGCGGACACGCACGCACTCAATCACACATGCACACACACACACACACACACACACACACACAAACACATACACACACACAGACACACACAAAACAGCAAGGATAATTACCTCCACTTAAACAGATTAAGGAAAGGCAAACCTACGTTTCTAGCATTTGTAGACTTACAGGAAGCTTTCGCGTATACTCTTAAATTACTCTTTTCTATTTATTTTGTTTTTGTTTTATTATTATTGTGATTATTATTATTTGCGTAACAACGCATATACGAAAAGAGCCGCGAAATACCTTTTAGTAATGCTGTGCCAAGAATTTCTTTATAATAATTAATTTTCAACAAAACAGAATATATTGGGTTCTTATTGTTCTGTATCTGGCTTTCTATTGAAGGAACATTTTTGGTTACTGTAACTCACTATAAAAAATCAACATATCTTCCCTACTTTATAGTTATTGAAAAATGAAAATTACTTTGTTATGAAATACTGATGTTACAGTTCGCAAAGATTGTTCAACATTCCAATTTTGCAGTGGATTTTTGTTAATAGTAAGACAACAATAAGTATCACGGCTAACCCGAGAACATGAGACTATTATCGGAGAAAAATGATGTTTTTACTATAAGGTTGCCAGACCAGAACTACGCACAGCAAGATTTCTTTCATGTGATGAAAATAAATTATCTCTTTTCACTATTAGTACTATATTATCAGCAGCCCGCGTCAGCCTGTAAAACACATCATAAAATCTGCTGCTCTGCTCTGCAACTTCGAAAGCTGAAAGAAATAATTTTTCACTTCACTGTTACCTGACCGCTTCTTTGCGGTATGATAGGTTTCATGTACTGCAATTTAAATGAACCGCGGCAGCGGCTGGCTCGTTCGTAGCGCCGCTCTGCACCACGAATAATATTTATACAACTGAAAATGTCTTAAAGGGATGGGATAAAATACCAGGCAAGCTTGACATGAATCATAATGCAAGGTTTCACTAAATAACTCTATTCAAACATTTAAACAATTTGAGTAGTACACACCTTTTTAACAATCTTGCCTAATGGCGTCCCTCATACAAACTTGACAAAAGAATGCTACGCTAGCATACAATATCACGTCACAGGCTATCCTTCTCACGTAACTCCAAGAAGAAGACAAAGAAATAACTGTTCGTTCTGTATTATTTATACTAGGGATATTTTTCATCTCTGTATGATATTTATCGTCTGTGCGGTTTCAGTACTCGCCGACACAGATATTATCTAAAATAAATAATAATAAAAAAAAATACATAATTCCATACAATAACTGAATACGATGCATAATATTTTCTCTTTACTACAAAATATGTCTTTTGCTAAGGGACGTTACAATGCCCCCTGGCAGCAATTGATTAACGTTAAGAATGTTCGGCAATATGCTGCCACTAACGTCCGTTTTGTCATTGTGTATCACCTTGTTTGGAATATTCACTGTTCACTTCTTTCTTCTTTTACATTATAGTTTTAATTACATTTTTTATAGTTTTTCACACTTTGCGAGGTGACCGTAAACCTAGTCCCAGGGTCATTACAGTTTTCTGGCTCCCCCATTTGGGCTACGTGCGATCAGAAAACCGGGGAAAACTGCGCCGGAGCCATGGTCATCTCGCCTGGTTTGTCTTAACGCACGGTTTTGTTCATCAAACAAGGGTGGACTTTGTCCAATGTTCACAGATAACAATGATTATTTATGTCAAAATGTTAAACCTTTTAGCCTCTCTATTAAAAATGTACTTTCTACACTTTTTCACATTTGTTTTCTGTGTCACAATTAAGGTCAATCATTAAACAGTTCGATAGCAATGTAATGGATTGTCTCTACACTTACTCACGACAAATGTTCTACCGTTGTATGGCATTCGTGTTAGTTTGTGTCACTAATATGACGAAAACATATGACATATATCATCGAACAAGTGAATGTTTTGAGTTATACTCAGCAAAAAAAAAAATGTTTGTCACGTAATTTCGTGTTCAATAAATCATTTTCATATTAGTACATGAACAACGTAGTTGGTAATGTTCGGTTGAACGTCAACAATGTCGAACGGAGCGGGCGGCGCGAAGCAATTGTTGCGTAGCGTCGTCTGGAGCGCGGCGTGCCAACGACCGCTGAGGTCGACGACCTGCTAGCAGCAACATCGACGGCGTGCTGCGGTGGCGCCCGAGCAGTCGCGAACCGCGCCGAACCATTCACCAATGTCGTCGTGTTGCAGTGGTTTCCTGCGACCGGCTGGCTGGCGGCACGGCACCCATCTCTGCTTCTCCGCATGGCTCCCCGTCGTAACGCATGAAACAAATATTCCACAACGGTGTACTGTCTTTAAGGGTACAATTTATTAGCTGTGGAAGAAAATGCACTTTGGTTAAAAGCGTTTATTGTTCATTACGCCGTCGCTTCGCTGGTATGCACAGGACGTTTTGGCGTGATAACAGGTTTCTTGTGGCATTGTGACACTGGTATTCAGGGTTCGTCACACGCACATTGTACTACACACTTTCACTTGTTCTCACGGTTGATACACTGCCAGAGCGTCTTTCAACACGCGAAAATATTTCGGTACACACATACTAAATGTCTCCGTCGAGCGATGTTTGTTTGAATCGACTCCGAACGGATCACTAACTACCGTTTTTACTCACAGTGTACTGTTCGTTGAGCACTGCACTATGACAGTTAGTCACTCAACACTTAACTTATACCGACGTATATATTGGTGCAGATACAACAGTCATTTTCTGTCCCTACTACACACAATATTCCGTCCTTTACTAGATTGTTTATGCACACAGTTTATTTTTAATACATAACAACTGTTCTTAGCATAATCACTCTCATCTACATTGAGTCCATTGTGTTACCTTCTCATTACACACTTTTAATACTATTACTAGGCATATATTGCTTTTTTGTAATTATTTAAAGGTGTGTGATTTTTTTTTGTACATAGCTTTCTTTTCCTCTTTTAGTGTAGCTTGCCAAGTTATCACCCATCCAGCAAACAGATTTTACCATGTGCATGACAGCTTGACTTGGGCATATTGTTCAATAAATACTTCATTTAGTACTAGTATTATTTCTAACGGTCCGTCCTACAGGACTACAGTGTAGTTTCCGCGTAACTTGACTCGCGTACCGCGTAATTAATATTCAAGAACGTGTACCAAGTACACAGGCTTCAATTGAAGCATTAATACATACAAAGCATAGGTTGCACGGAACGGTTTTGTTTTTTATTGGATTCTGCTCCAGTGTCGTTCTCAGATCACTATTGGCATTAAACATTACATCACATAATTATTTCGTACTACAAAGTCAATTTTTGGCTAGTATAGACTCTCTCTCAGGGTTCCTTAATTCTAACACAATTACATCTGCTACATATTTATATGAGATTTCATCATTAATTGTACTTACTTACTACAAAATGATTCAAGAAATTAATCATTATTTTATCAACAAAAGATTATTCATTGCTTGAAGAGCATGTAGTATTTTAATGACACTAACTGTCTGTAAACAAAGTCTTCCATTTGCATATTATTGCTCAGTTTACTGATTCTACTTCCTCAAAATTGTAACTATACATAAAATTCTTTCTTAAAACTAACATACTTATACTCTAAAACACAATTGAAATCTTCTTACCACTACTATTTACATCAGACATGTCACTGAATAAATAACTTTACTATTCCACTCTAACCTCTTTCAAATCTCTTTAGCCACTACTTCCCTCCTCGACCAAGGGATGGAGTAAGATGCGCGACAGTATGTTTTGTGAGGCATCACCTCTATGTGACAGTGGTACCCTTTGACTATTCCTGGTCGGTCGGTAAATACCATGTTATATTCTGATAACAGCTGCGTCAACTGTTGCTTTTGTGTGTTGCTTAAACTTTCAGATTCCTGTACTTTGGTTCGAAATTCATCAACATTTGGTTCAAAATTTCTATCTCCTATATTCGGATAATAGAGATCCGTCACACGTGAATAATCGTTAAAGTGTAGTACCCAGGGGTTCCTACCTTTGATATTAATTCGATTACAACATGGCACAAGTACCTCCTTCGATTTCATCATAGACAACTCAATCCTCCTACCTTTATTAACTATACTTAGTTTTCCCGAGGAGGGGTCGATCACTGCGTCCCTCTCACGGAGAAAATCTACTCCCAGAATGCAGGCCACCTTTAACCCTTTAACAATGAGGAACGACCTCACTATGGCTTCGCTCTCCTTACAAATCTCCACCTGCACCTGGTGCTTAACTAACTGGCTCTGTGCACTTATAGCTCCAGACACCTTGCAATTATTAACCGGGAAAGTCGGTATACTACGTCCCTTCCCTAGCGCTTTAAACAACTCTGTACTCATTACACTCACTGAGGCACCTGTGTCAATGATTATATTCACTGCAACATCATTGATTTTCGCTTCTATTATGGCTTGCACATTTTCGTTGCTATCATTCTTACATTCATGCTGTTCGGTCAGTAGATCTTTATCCATACTGATACCGTCGTTGTATCGCAGCATATGTAATCCAGGGATACTATTGTTATTCGTGTTGCTCTCACTCCACCCCTCGGCCAGCGATGGAGAGCATATCGAGGCCGATTCTAGTTTGTCGGATGGCTTGCTTGCGAGGTACTTGGACGGCTATTATCCGCGACCTCTACTATGTTTACGCTTTGGTTTGTGGGCCGCCACGACTGCGCAATAGGCGCGTTCTGCAGTGGTGGTCTGTTGTTATCGTACCGGTCATTACCCTGCCGCTCTGGGCTTGGTCGCTGATTCTGATTCCAATTACGATTACCGTCATTGTAATTGCTATGCCACTGACCTCGCGCATTTTTCCAGCGGTTGGTCCCTGGCAATCCGGAATCGTACCGGTCGTCAAGTCGACGCTTTTTATTGTGGGACGGTTGACCATACCCGTTTTGATTTCTACCATTATTACAATTTTGCGCATGCTCTTGCCGCTTGTTACCACCCCCACCATTTCCATGGTTGTGGTTTTGTGCACTATTATTTCTGTCATGTTTACACCCTGATCCATTATTCCGCGAGTGATCACACGCTGCTTTTGCGTCTTCCTGGATTAAGTCTATTGAATCTAGAACAGACAGGAAATGTTCCATGTCGCTTTCTGGTACGTGTATTAATTTCTCTTTTATATGAATGGGTAAATGTGATTTTAGGAGTCTTATTATGTCTCTTGGTGAGATAGGCTCGTCCCAGTAACGCGTTTTGTTTATGTACTTCTCGAAATACCGTCTCAGATTCCCAAGACGGGGTGAGTACGGTTCGGGATTGTATACTTCTTTTCTTAGCCGCTCTTGTATACAAGGCGACCAGTATTTCGACAAAAACGCCCTTTCGAACTGTTCATATGTCATGCAGCTGTCTGCTACTTCCGTAGCCCACAACGCTGCATCACCCTGAATGTATGACATTACGTATTGAATTTTCTGTGCTTCGTTCCACACACTAGGCAAGATATTTTTAAAGCTTTTTATGAATACTACTGGGTGTACTGACTTCCGTTCAGTAGTAAACGTTTGAAACTGCCTATTTTTTATCAAACTTTCTTCAACTAATATTTTTGGGCTATACTGGTTTGCTCCTGGGACATAGGCTGTGTGCTCCGAACCGAAGCTACAGCTCTTCGCATTATCGCCTAAAGATTCACCATTGTTGCGTCGCGTATAAGTTTGTGAGTTGCCAAAAACATTGGCTGTTGGCGACATAGTTTCATGTTCAAGATGTTTGCTACTTTGTGTTAAACCCTTTTCTAAGTCGGATATCCGTTTGTTAATATTCACTTGCCACTGCGGAATATCCTCACTGAGTATTTGTTTGATGGTTTGGACGTCGTTCTGTACCTGACTATTTACTGCGGTACTGAACGATTCGGAATCTCTATCCGCTATGGCTGCTTGTACCTTAGAATTAATATTTTTGTCAATCTCACTCTCCTTCGCTTCTAGCCATGAGTTGAATTCGGTTTCAATTTTAGTCGCTTGTTCGTTCCACTTCTGCTCTACAAGCTGTGTGGAATCTATTTCTAGCTTTTCTACTCGGTTGGCTAAGACACCTATTTCGTCTACCCTGTTAGTGTTTGCTACTTGCAGGTTGTTGACCTGTACCGTCAACTCCTGCACAGCCTTAGGTATCGACTCATAATTCTGTTTCATACAGGCAATCTCTTTTTTCATATTTTCTAACGATTGCACAAGTTGCTGGTCCCTCTCAGCTTGCTGGGCAAGTAAATTTTCTGCTAACTGGCGATCTCGCTCAGCTTGCTGTGCGAGAAACTTTTCCTCTAGCCGGCGATCTCGCTCAGCTTGCTGGGCAAGTAAATTTTCTGCTAACTGGCGATCTCGCTCAGCTTGCTGGCGATCTCGCTCAGCTTGCTGGCGATCTCGCTCGGCTTGCTGTTGCGCAAATTTTGTCTGGTAATCCAGCACGCGCTCTAATATCGCCTGAAGTGAATATCCACCAGGCAGATTACCACTCTCTGGTTCCTGCTCTTCTGGAGGTGGTGCAATTTCTTTATCTACCTCTCCTTGAGCACTGGTGGGCGGTGGCATCACTTCCTGTGCCCCTGCCCCCACATTTTCGCATGGTATATCCTCAAAGAGAGTACTTGTACTGCTTAATGCACCCGTTTCTACATTTCCTGCACTCACTAATGGCTGTTCCTCAGTATCCATATTGCTCGGACGTTGACTACGCAATTTAACCATATTCATAAATTACCTACTCGAACACAAGATCTGACAGTTTTTTCACTTGCACACAAAATATGTTAGTTTATCTACAATACACTGCACACTAAAAATTACTATCTACAATCAACTTTGTCCTGTCATAAACACTAACATCAAACTACACACCACTAGCGATATGAGATCACTTCACTGGAGTTAAGCTTCTACAAACAGGACAACTACACTGTAGTCTTACCTTTAATTTATCTGATCTCGGGGATCGGCTGCCCCCGGATTATGTAGTCGTTACAGTTTCTCAGTACTATCAGGATCGTTTCCTCTAACTTGCTTGCAATGGTGCGGTTTTTCATGAAAATTTTTTGTACATTCATTAACACATAGCATTAATCATGATACACATACATACATTTATCACTAAATACATACATATATATATAACAATAAACACTGAAAGAAAGTACATAAAATATTTTTATTTTCGTGGCCACTGCAAATTCGGGCCCCACGTTTTTGAGCGACAATTTCGTGTATACTCTTAAATTACTCTTTTCTATTTATTTTGTTTTTGTTTTATTATTATTGTGATTATTATTATTTGCGTAACAACGCATATACGAAAAGAGCCGCGAAATACCTTTTAGTAATGCTGTGCCAAGAATTTCTTTATAATAATTAATTTTCAACAAAACAGAATATATTGGGTTCTTATTGTTCTGTATCTGGCTTCCTATTGAAGGAACATTTTTGGTTACTGTAACTCACTATAAAAAATCAACATATCTTCCCTACTTTATAGTTATTGAAAAATGAAAATTACTTTGTTATGAAATACTGATGTTACAGTTCGCAAAGATTGTTCAACATTCCAATTTTGCAGTGGATTTTTGTTAATAGTAAGACAACAATAAGTATCACGGCTAACCCGAGAACATGAGACTATTATCGGAGAAAAATGATGTTTTTACTATAAGGTTGCCAGACCAGAACTACGCACAGCAAGATTTCTTTCATGTGATGAAAATAAATTATCTCTTTTCACTATTAGTACTATATTATCAGCAGCCCGCGTCAGCCTGTAAAACACATCATAAAATCTGCTGCTCTGCTCTGCAACTTCGAAAGCTGAAAGAAATAATTTTTCACTTCACTGTTACCTGACCGCTTCTTTGCGGTATGATAGGTTTCATGTACTGCAATTTAAATGAACCGCGGCAGCGGCTGGCTCGTTCGTAGCGCCGCTCTGCACCACGAATAATATTTATACAACTGAAAATGTCTTAAAGGGATGGGATAAAATACCAGGCAAGCTTGACATGAATCATAATGCAAGGTTTCACTAAATAACTCTATTCAAACATTTAAACAATTTGAGTAGTACACACCTTTTTAACAATCTTGCCTAATGGCGTCCCTCATACAAACTTGACAAAAGAATGCTACGCTAGCATACAATATCACGTCACAGGCTATCCTTCTCACGTAACTCCAAGAAGAAGACAAAGAAATAACTGTTCGTTCTGTATTATTTATACTAGGGATATTTTTCATCTCTGTATGATATTTATCGTCTGTGCGGTTTCAGTACTCGCCGACACAGATATTATCTAAAATAAATAATAATAAAAAAAAATACATAATTCCATACAATAACTGAATACGATGCATAATATTTTCTCTTTACTACAAAATATGTCTTTTGCTAAGGGACGTTACAAAGCTTTTGACAACGTTGACGGGAATACTCTCTTTCAAATTCTGAAGATGGCAGGGGTAAAATACAGGGAGCGAAAGGCTATTTACATTTTGTGCAGAAACCAGATAGCAATTATAAGAGTCGAGGGGCATGACAAGGAAGCAGTGGTTGGGAAGGGAGTGAGACAGGGTTGCAGACTATCCCCCATATTATTCAATCTCTATATTGAGCAAGCAGTAAAGGAAACAAAAGAAAAAATCGGAGTAGGAATTAAAATCCATGGAGAAGAAGTAAAGACTTCGCCGATGACTTTGTAATTCTGTCAGAGACAGCAAAGGACTTGGAAGAGCAGCTGAATGGAATGGACAATGTCTTTAAGGGAGGATATAAGATGAACATCAAGTAAAGCAAAACGAGGATAATGGAATGTAGTCGAACTAAGTCGGGTGATGCTGAGGGAACTAGATTAGGAAATGAGACACTTAAAGTAGTAAAGGAGTTTTGCTATTTGGGGAGCAAAATAACTGATGATGGTCGAAGTAGAGTGGATGTAAAATGTTGACTGCCACTGGCAAGGAAAGCGTTACTGAAGAAGAGAAATTTGTTAACATATAAGTGTCAGGAAGTCGTTTCTGAAACTATTTGTATGGAGTGTAGCCACGTATCGAACTGAAACTTGGACGATAAATATTTTGGACAAGAAGAGAATAGAAGCTTTCGAAATGTGGTGCTACAGAAGAATGCTGCAGATTAGATGAGTAGATCACATAACTAATGAGGAAGTATTGAATAGAATTGGGGAGAAGAGAAATTTGTGGTAAAACTTAGCTAGAAGATGGGATCGGTTGGTAGGACATGTTCTGAGCCATCAAGGGATCACCAAATTTAGTATTGGAGGGCAGCGTGGAGGGTAAAAATCGTAGAGGGAGGCCAAGAGATGAATACACTAGGCAGATTCAGAAGCATGTAGGTTGCAGTACTCGGAGATGATGCAGCTTGCACAGGTTAGAGTAGCATGGAGAGCTGCATCAAACCAGTCTCTGTACTGAAAACCACGACAAAAAACAAAAAAATAAAGAAATAACTAAAATGATAAATAAATAAAAAAATCATCAAAAGAATTAGCAATTGCGAATAAGGACAACTGTAGAATGGAATGACGACAATGAAAATTTGTGCTGCAACAGTACTCGAACACGGATTTCCCGCTTATTGCGAGCGGTTGCCTTGCCCCCCCCCCCCCCCTTTTTTTTCGTTGTATTTGGTCGAAGCGGACGTCACATGACATCCATTGAAGTTCTTGGTTAATCTTTTCTCTCAGATTTTTTTATTACACAGACACACCAGGTCTCTGACCGAACACGCTGAGCTCCCGTGCCGAAGAAAAATGCAATAAATATCAATAAACTGTGAGTAACGAAGATGATGAGGATGATGATTATGTTTGGATTGTGGGGCGCTCAACTGCGCGGTTATCAAAGCCCGTACAAATTGCCGCGCGGGATTATCCGAGCGGTCGAGGGCGCTGCAGGCATTGACTGTGCGGCTGATCTCGGCGGAGGTTCGAGTCCTCCCTCGGGCATGGGTGTGTGAGTTTGTCCTTAGGATAATTTAGGTTAAGTAGTGTGTAAGCTTAGGGACTGATGGCCTTAGCAGTTAAGTCCTATAAGATTTAACACACATTTAAACATTTTTGAACCGTACAAACTCCCGACCTTTACTCAGTCCAATCTCACCACTTTCAGGAGTGATGAAGTAACGAAGAGACTAACAAGTAAAGCATGCGAACTGTTAATGGTCGTAACTAACAAAATTGTAACAGGAAAAATCCATGTTGTCACAGAGATCACTGAAGAGCTTTAAAATAAATTGAAACGCGTATTGTGTTAATAAGAATTTTATTACAGTTGCTAAAGACAGCAGTTAACCTATACAACTTGTATATGTGCAACTGCTGAAGAAAAGATGCCTAAAATCATAGAAAACAACATGTATAGCCATCTATCAATCTGTGTTTACAGTAATCACATATTATGTGTACATTTTTGCACCTATCGCGACTGTGCTCCTATGAAGAAGGTATTGCATCTGCCATACCAATACTAAGTAAATTTCTGTAATATACTTCTGATACATAAATGTGTAGCCAACATCTAAAGATATATTAGGTCTACAACTTAGCTTCCGCCCTTTCCAATAGACGACAGTAGCGGCAAGTGAGGTTCAGGTGGTTCATCATCGGCGTACTACAATAAGCGAAGGCATCTGTAAACATAATGCCATAAAATATTAGTAGATTTGTGATTGCATCATAAGATTATTCTCCATCAAGTACGTGAACCTACGTACCCAAGCCGAGCGGGGTAATCTCGTGGTCGTGCGGTAGCGTTCTCGCTTCCCACGCCCGGGTTCCCGGGTTCGATTCCCGGCGGGGTCAGGGATCTTCTCTGCCTCGTGATGGCTGGGTGTTGTGTGCTGTCCTTAGGTTAGTTAGGTTCAAGTAGTTCTAAGTTCTAGGGGACTTATGACCACAGCAGTTGAGTCCCATAGTGCTCAGAGCCATTTGAACCATTTTTTTCGAGCGGGGTAGCCGCGCTGTCTCAGGCGCCTTGTCACGGTCTGTGCGGCTCCTGCAGTCGGAGGCTCCAGGCCTTCCTCGGGCATGGGAATGTGTGTTGTCCATAGCGTAAGTTAGTTTAAGTTAGGTTAAGTAGTGTGTAAGCCTAGGAACCGATGACCTCAGCTCCTTGGTCCCATAAGATCTTAACACCAATTTACAACCTTTTCTTTACATACTCATTTCTCGCCATTTGCGGGAATTTTTTATTTTCTCCTTTAACATGAAGATATCTGCGGCTGTGGCTCTTAAAATTCTGGGTAAGACCAATGGTGAGGGAACTATTAGCGGAAGAACGTGCAGAAAATGTTTTCAACGCCTTAAGAACGGTAACGGTGATTTTGATGTCGAAGACAGAACGTTTCCATAGCTACCGAAACAGACAAATACAGACACAGGGCATCATTATCGAAAGCAATTGATGCATTCGAGCCCAGAACTGAAACACAAGCGGCCACAATACAGCGATAGACACGTAAAGGTAATTTTGCAGCAGGTCAGTGCTCGACCCCGTGTCGCAAAACCCATCAAAATATACATGGAAATTTTAACATTTTAATGTTCGTACAATAAGTCGGGAGAATCAATCGTTTGGACAATTGGTTCCTTTTACGAAAGATTGCGAATTCCAGATGTGTACGAAGCCTTTTTGGACGATTTCAAAAAATGGTTCAAATGGCTCTGAGCACTATGGGACTTAACATCTATGGTCATCAGTCCCCTAGAACTTAGAACTACTTAAACCTAACTAACCTAAGGACAGCACACAACACCCAGTCATCACGAGGCAGAGAAATTGGACGATTTAACACAGACTTAGTGATTGCAGGCTCTCTTCGACACAGCTGAAACTTCTGCACTAATTACAGGGCCAACGTGATCAACAAATGATTCAGAAAAAACTCATTCGTTCATTCACTCCAGAACAAAAAAGTCACAAACCTTATTTATGGAGGAAATTGTGTATTAAATCCATCTCCATTACATGTCCAGATCTCCGGTGATTCCACGCCTTAATTATTTTCTTTTACAATCTCTGTCTCTTCAAAACAAACCGCTAGCGGCACAAATGTTAATTGGCTCGCTTCAGCGAGAAGAAAAGCAGAATATGTATCTCTCAGAAACACGTCAATCCCTCAACAGATACTCCAGAAGCTCTCCTACTTACCACTCTAACAACCATGGAGAATGTATATATGGATCTCTGTTATTTCGTAGAATAAACGCAGTAGAAAATACTTTGGCGTCGACGAGCTGTCGCCGCATATATTACGAGAAAATCAGATCAGATAACTTTTCCAAAGTGAATGAATGTGAATGGTTTGATTTAAAATGATTAACTGGTGCGTGGTAGAGGGTATTCGCTGTGGGGACATTACAAACGTTGAAATGAGAAGTCCTGTCCCTCCCGCCGTATTCTCCATACGTTTCTCTCTCTGGCTACCACCTTTTTCGATCAGTGGCATACAGTCTGGCTGACCAGCACTTTCGATCATGTGAACAAGTGCAAAATTGAATCGATTCATGGATCCCCACAAAAGACGCCCAGTTCATCAGCCACAGGATTGGTATGCTATCCAAAAGATGGGAGAATATAATGGCCAGCGATGGACAATACTATGAATCATAATTTTTTTGTAAGTTTTTCAGAATGAAGACCCGAACTTCTAGAATAAACGGGTGAAGCTAAGTTGTAGATCCAGTAAATTTCCCTCACTTTGTAGGCTTCTAAAGATGAAAAATTAACTTGTCGAAATCGGTAAAGCGAAACAAAAATATTTGCAGCTGATGTATGAATTTTATTCTGAGATATACAGGGGGTTCCAAAAAGGTACGGCCAAACTTTCAGGAAATATTCCTCATCCACAAATAAAGAAAAGATGTTATGTGGACATGTGTCCGGAAACGCTTAATTTCCATGTTAGAGCTCATTTTAGTTTCGTCAGTATGTACTGTACTTCCTCGATTCACCGCCATGATTTCATACGGGATACTCTACCTGTGCTGCTAGAACATGTGCTTTTACAAGTACAACACAACATGTGGCTCCTGCACGATGGAGCTCCTGCACATTTGAGTCGAAGTGTCCGTACGCTTCTCAACAACAGATTCGGTGACCGATGGATTGGTAGAAGCGGACCAATTCCATGGCCTCCACGCTCTCCTGAACTCAACCCTCTTGACTTTCATTTATGGGGACATTTGAAAGCTCTTGTCTACGCAACCCCGGTACCAAATGTAGAGACTCTTCGTGCTCGTATTGTGGGCGGCTGTGATACAATACGCCATTCTCCAGGGCTGCATCAGCGCATCAGGGATTCCATGCGACGTAGGGTGGATGCATGTATCCTCGCTAACGGAGGACATTTTGAACATTTCCTGTAACAAAGTGAAGTTACGCTGGTACGTTCTGTTGCTGTGTGTTTCCATTCCATGATTAATATGATTTGAAGAGAAGTAATAAAATGAGCTCTAACATGGAAAGTAAGCGTTTCCGGACACATGTCCACATAACATATTTTCTTTCTTTGTGTGTGAGGAATGTTTCCTGAAAGTTTGCCGTACCTTTTTGTAACACCCGGTATACAACAGTTGCTGAAAATTAGAGTTATTAATAAAATAATAGAGCTTAACATATCTGTATCTCACCTTGCAATAGTGTATCACATTCGCACAATCTACGAGCAGGGCAGAGAACTGTAACTGGAGGATGGTGTACCTAACAACATATGATATTTCTTGGTCGATGTTTCGATCTAGTGTCCGATTTTAGAATGACACGAAGGACTAGGCACTAGAGATTACCATAAGCAGTTTTCAGTATTCCCTATTGCTTTTGTCGTTATTAGACATGGACCTGTGTTTTGTGTACTAGGGCCTACCTGCTTAAGTGCTGTATAACATTGTGTGCGATATCTTGGCAGTTGTATAATAAGTATTTGGAAGGGGATCAGGTTCCCAAAGAACGGTAGAATTCTATTATTACTTAATCTATAAGCAGGAGAATAGGCTGGACAGCGTAAATTACAGGGGCAAAAATGTGATGCCCTCACAAAGCGATTATACGGATGAGTCTTAAAAGAAAGAATAGAGATAGAGGCTGTAACATCTGCGCCACAGAAAGGAATTAATTGAATATTCACATTACAGAATCTAATAGGGCAGAGAAATGACGGTAGCTTAGAGGCCCATTTAGTCTTCCTGAATTAGCAAAAGGCCTGTGATACGGCACCATAAGACAGTCTGTTGACAAGTATGAAGAGCAATGACGTGTCAACTATTTACATCAGGCAGTTAAACAGTTCTAGACAGACTGTGTGAGTGCCATCAAAATAAGAAACTCTGCCACCGAAGTTTCATATTACAAAAAGCTACGCCAAGGATATACTATAGCACTGCCGCTATTTAAAACTTATATGGAGGAAGTACTTAGAGCCTGGAGGAACAAATGAGGAGGCAGAGTAGTTCCTGGTGGGGATAAAATCTTGTACACGCTCCACTTCGCTGATGACCAGGTCAGCTTAGCAAGAGACCAGGCTGATGCAGTTTGCATGCTTCGAAAGTTAAAAGAAGAATATGAAATACAGGGGCTTCACAACAAGCACAACAAAAACTGAACGTCTGAAGATTAGCACAATACCATACAGGGCTTAGTGATGGGAGCCTGTAGGATCCGGGGATGTTTTAAGTATCTGGGATTGTCGCACCAAACGCAAAATATGAAGATGACATAAATAATAAAATAGGGAAGGCAGGAGGGTCGTACGACAAATGAACTCGGTCTGTTGGAGTAACAAGGTAGCCAAAAGGCCCAAACAGCTGATATGTCGTTCAGCCGTTGACAAAAATCATTACTTACCAAGCAGACATTTGGGTAATAAACAAGCATCAGAGAAACAAGTTGTTTGCACTAGAG
This sequence comes from Schistocerca cancellata, assembly GCF_023864275.1. Taxonomy (NCBI): domain Eukaryota; kingdom Metazoa; phylum Arthropoda; class Insecta; order Orthoptera; family Acrididae; genus Schistocerca; species Schistocerca cancellata. Next base: position 984,167,861 of record NC_064627.1, read on the forward strand.
ATGGTCTTTTGGAGACGAAGGTGTGTCATCTTCAAGCTTTATCGTGTACCAAATACCATCGCAAGAGGCCACTGGTATCGGTAGGTCAGTAACAGATGCATAGAGATGAGTCGCCTAAAATGGTATGGATACCTAGAAAGAACGGACGATAGTCGATGGCCAAAAAAGTATGGCAGCGGACCCCAGCGGAAAGAAGAAGGCGTGGACGACCTAGGAGAAGCCGGATTCGATAGGTCCAGGACGCGATGGTTGCCGGAGGACTACAAGAAGGAAAGTGACATGACTAGAGGAAGTGGAAAGCGGGAAGCGAGATGTGGTGCCATGATGATGATGATTAGTATTATTATAGCTATTTTAGCATGATGTTAATTCTTTAGTTCTAGAGTTTTATTATGAGTAAAACTTTCTATGATTTTTAAATTTAGTTACATAACATATTCACGGTTGAGCAACACATCGCTAGTAATGCACAAGCTTATAACTTGAAACTAAAAATCTTCTACCATAGAAAACGAGATATTAGCAAACGCACTGAGTTTCTACAATGTCCCAATGATTTTCCTTGTTTTCAAAATGTGAATTTTTTTTAGTTGGCAATAGCTTCCTTTTCAAAATGTTTTTAGCTGGTTAATGATTTTCGGTAATATTTCTTTTCAGTTTCATTTCCCCTCTGTTTATCGGTATGTAGCAGAGTAATAATGTAACACATAGACTGTCAAATACAGTACTGATAAGATTTTCTCGACTGCAATACTTTTAAATATGAATAGAATATTTGTCCTTACGTACATGACCATTTTATACTTTGGAACAGGTTTTTACATTTGGGAAAACGTTACTTATCCGGAGTTAACTTCCGTTTATCAGAAAAAGACTGTAGTCCCTATAAAGCGAATGCTGGCGTTTCAAAATGCAATGAGAAAGTATATTAAACTGTTATCATATGACTTGCTAGGGGCGAAAGCCAGAAAAGCGTTCCTACGGTTTGACACTCTCCGTTAGAGTATCGCAGAAAAGAACACCCAACACACATGGAGCTGTTAACGTGTCACGGATTCAACTCTGGGAAGGTGACACTGCGTGCGAGGTGGAACGCTTCTGCACAAGACAGTCCGCCCCAGCAGCTGTTACAGAATGAACGAATACGTTCCAGCCACGAGTAATTCTCCCACGAGGCGCAGTTATTTTGGGGTCACAGACGCGACGCGGGTGGGTTTTGATACGTTGCAAGTGCGGGAATAGCACCTTGACCGCACAGACGGAGATCTAAAGCTGCCTGTAACAATGTCGAAGGTCGAATGGTATTGATTTGTTTCAGATAATTGAAATTTTAACAGCAAGAAGAATAGCATTGTAATAACACTTAATAGTTTTCTCATTGCAATCCAAAAACGAGGTGAAACCAAATGTCGTTTTTTATTGGTGAATTTTTCCCTGTTAAAAATATAATATGGTTCAGCATGGAACGTATTATTTACTAAATATGTACGACCCAGTAAAATGCTAATTCAATAGTTCGGTCATATATCGACCACCCAGAATATAGCAAGAAACTTCGTCAGTAGTACTTCTACCCCTGACAGAAATATTCCAAGCAATTTCATCTGCCTCCAAAATTTACTGCGGAAGAGAGGTTCTCAACTCCGGTGACCATGTTAAGATCCAGACCCTGATGGCAGTAGAAGACTCACAAGCCGTATTGCAGTCACCTGAAAGCGTGAAGTGAAACACTAAAATGAATATGAAATACTGGAAACTGATGCAAGAATAATTGCAAAATGTACGAAGAGGTAGGAGAATCTCCTTCCTGTGGGACACAGGTCATTTAGGACTGGTTTACAATAACCAGGTCCACCAACTGGCCTTGTAATGAACGCCACTCTGTCATCCTCCAAGGTACGGTTACTGAATACGGCCGAGGAAAAATGGGCAGAGTGTAACACCACAGCTCTTATGCTGTATGAATTTATTTTGCTTTTGCTTTATTTAAAGTTACATTGTTGATCGTCTGTAAATGTGTTCAAATCGATAACATAAAATTGTGTACTCTTTTCTTTATATAAACTTTGAAGTCATGTTTTGATTCTATGCAAAGTAGTGTATCTGTAATTTAAAGTTCTTTGTCCCATTTGGAGGGAACAGAACTCATTGTATGTAATTGTAATTTTGTGTGAATAATTTTTTGTAGGAGTGTCAATATGTGAAAATGTTCTGTTTTATTTAATGTATTTGTTTGCTGTTATGTAAATTGCTTAGGGTTCTTATTTAGTTTGTATGTAAATGGTGTAGTGGTTCCCCTCTGGAACGGAAATGTGTAGCGCGCGCTAATTGTGGTTGGCATAGGTGGAATAGGTGGAACTGGTGGTCAGTCGGGGAAGAGCAGTCAGTCGGAGATGAGCCAGTAGTCGGAGACGAGCCACCAGTCGGAAAGGAGCTACGAGTCTGTGCACTGTCATTATAACGGTGCATATTGTGATGATTCAGAGAGAGGCTTTTCCTGCTTCTTTCCAAGGCCTCGGATGGATGGACAAATAGCTGGAACTATTCTGGAATTTGTATTTATCATCGCCACCAAGAAATGACAGAGTCCAGCAATTCTACCTGCAATTCCACCTACCAACATGCAGTTGCCACCACATTGCGCAATCACTGTACCGTAATACTATATTGATGTACAGTGAAGGATCAGCCTAATGGATTTGTTAGTGTGCTGAAATATAAGGTAATTCATATCGGAATTTATTTACCTACCTTGATTTTACTCCTCATCATAACACCTCTCAGGGTCCTCTCCGTTTGAAGTAAAGTGATTACCGAGTGTCCTTACTGAAAGTACATTGAAGCCTAGAGCTCTGTTAAATAATGCCTCTTGAACTTATTAAAGAGAAAGTTAAAGTCAATGATAATTGCTGAAAACAATTTTCCTAGTAAAACTGCTTATCAAAGTACTGTTGCTAACGGTAAAATTAAAAGTCCTTAAGTAAAGTAAATGAACACATTGTTGCCTGTAGTAAATTCTAAAAGGAGAGTCAGTTTCTTGCAATTTTGTCAACATTGTGTTTCGTTGTAGTAAAAGTGAGAAAGCTGCAGTTGTGAAACGTTACATTCTCATGTATGCCAAGTGTTTGTCTCTCTTGTGTGCATATTAACAGTATAAAGACCACTCAGTTTGTGTAAACCCTGAAAGTGATAGTGTTTTTCTGTACGTCTTATAATTTAGAAAATAGTTCCTGCTGCTCTAACTATTAACTTCAATCTTAAAACATATGTGCGTCAGAGTTCATTGCACTTGCGTGTTACTAAGTCTAGGTTGTGTCTGTTGTGTTGTCCATTATAGTTACTTATACCTACTTTCATAAACGAGAATGTTAATCTTTCTCTTGCCTAATTAGGCTGGCGACCGTTTCCCTTATTTTATAAACAGTATAGCTAGTCAAAATTTTGTTTGGTACTATACAAATATTTACGTAATTCTGACTTTCATTTCCGATAAGCCACCTCCGTTAGGAACAACACGGTCAAACTAACAAAATTCCTCTCAGAGGGTAACACTGCTCTGTTGCTTTGTGCCATAGTTTCCTTTTACAAAATTGTTTTATGTTACAACCTGCTTCTGGCATTGAGGTTATGGTACAGTGGTAGCAGAGAAGGAGTGTTATACGTGGCTTTTCCGTGACAGGACTCTTTGTTCTGTTGGGGCATACTACGTAATAAACCAAATTTGGTATTTGATTACGTAAGCTACGTAAACGCAGTTGTAGTGTTATAAGAGGATTGACAACTTTCAATCTTCGTTAAAGATCAACATTATGTTGCGACCCAGTCAGTAATTAGAAGCTCCCCTGGCTCCGAAAATTTCAGGCGAGCGGGATGCTGGTAACTATAATGGTACAAATACTTATCGACCATAGTTCAACTTCTTCCTGTTTATGTCAGGCTGGCATCAAGGATAACTCCTTCTACAATAATCAGAGAAAAGAAGAAGGAGATGAGTCCCTTGTTTTCCTGCAGATTCTCAGAAGGACTGCAAAACCACTCATTGCAGGACGATGTGGAATTAGAGGATCCATCCTGGCAAGTGCTCCTGTTTTATTGTGCCATGAAGCTATTCAAATATGTGAAGCCCTTTTTGTCCTTATTCTCGTTACTAAGGTTCGTATATGAAAGTTGGCGAGCACTCAACTCTCAATGTGTATGCTAACCTATCTCTGCTGAGTTCTTTTTTTATATTCTGTTTCATCTGTAGTTGATATCACATCAAGATACTTTACTGATAAGTATTATGCCTATTTGTACATTGTAAAATAATCTTAAATCATTGCTCAGATTATTTCTGTTGTGGTTTTGCCGTATGTATAATACTGTGCAAAAGTGAAAGTGAAATATAAAGGATTATAAATTAGCATCATTATGCTGTAGAGTGACCTTGGAGAAATGAGGAGTTGGAACATATTTAAAAGTTGGACACAAAGTTAAAAATATTGATACAAATCGTTTTATGTACATCAGAACCTAGAAGTGTGTACTTGTGAGTCGTTACTTCTCTTGTTATTAACACTCTACAGGTCCCTTTGAGAAAACTTTCACCTATTTATGAGACTGTTATTGAGTTACCTGTCACCTACGGAAAAAAGTGGACATATTGTGAAGATTTCTTAAAAGAACTAGACTCATTATTTGGGTGTTTCAGTCTAATATCAGTTGTTAATTTTCAGTTCATGTGGAGCTGGATAGTAGGACCCTGACAGATAATATTTTTATGGACAGTGATCAGGTTGAAAAAAACTTTACCTAATGTACTAATTCAAGTAACGTAAATAAACAATACACCCTGCTCCCCTCCGTCTGTTTCATACAAAGCAGTGAAGCTTGTTAAGGAGATCAGGATACAGTGTTTGAAGAGTATGTTAAAGCAGGTCGTATGGGATGACATATGCACAGAAAGAGATTCTAACGCAAGATTCAATCTATTACATAGTATATTTGTGTCACTAGGTTTCCTAAAGAGGTACCCAGAAAATTCATTAAAAAGAACAGGTATGGCGTAGATAACTGAGGAATTAAAATCTCAGCTTAGAGGAAGAGGGAAATTCATATAAAGGCCATAAAAAGTCAACATCCGACATTTATTGTATTCTAATAAATATACTGTTGTATTTTAAAGACAGTCATTAAAATATTCAGAAGTATATAGAAACTGAGAGAAATTAATAATACAGACAAGAAGATTAAAATGTAAGATAAAAATTGAAAAGATTACTTGCATTAGTAACTAATAATTAATTAATAAGACTAAAACTATATGGTATAATATCAAACAGGAGACAGGACATCCAGTCAGTGAACAAGTTATCATAACAATCAAGCAAACATTAACAACTAACTAAATGATACGGTTGTGACTGCTAACTAACAAGTTGTGAGTACTTTTAACAGCGACTTTCTAAGTAGCTCCAAAACTAGGATGAAATGCTGCAGTGGAAGTAGCAAGATAATATACTATAAATTTCATTCCACGAAACTTTAAGGAACTAGAAGCAGCACCAAGTTCCATCGCCGAAAATAACAGAACAGGGTATTTGACTGTTTACTGCAAATCGTCTTAAATGGTCAGTTATGTCATTTTGCGCTCATAAGGCTTTTTCCTTTTTGAATTTCAGTATTCTTTCATAAAAACGGACATCAAATTAAAATAATTTGAAAGCCTCCAAAACGCTCGATTCGAGTCATGTAATGCCTGTGGCGTCAGTGGCTAGCTCGCTGCACCTACTGTCATAAAGCTAATTAACAGTGATGTTTTGGAATTAACGTTTCGTAAAGTGGATTACAAATGGTTTGTAGTACTGCACTGTGCGAATCTTGCATGAAAACCCTTTAAAAAATTGTTTTTGAGTGTTTCACAGGATGAGAAGTTGCATAAAAATTGTACCGTGATAATTCCACCACTTCGATGCCGAAGTTCTCTTACTTAATTAAAAAAGTCTTGCCTGTCAGACACTAGACCATGTCAAGCAGAATCTCACAGATCGTAATAGGAAGCTAGTCTGTTGTTACAGAGAGGAAATTGTAATTTCTTCATCTGAATTAGCATGTTTGTTAGGTATAAAACCGATGAACACACTCGTCGTCCACCACTTCACAGCGGAAGCTGTATGTGTTAACATGCGTGAATTTGGAGTTTCTTAAACCAGTAGGACTGATATCTCGCAATAACATCACTCAGTATAACAACTACAGTTCAATATGACAATTGTATCATCAGTCATAAATATTTTCCCTATCTAGACCTATTGCTTCAGAAACTTTAATAATAATGATAAGATAAGAACTAAACAGATTCAGAAGGATGTAGGTTGCAGTAGGTACTAGGATATGAAGAAGCTTGCACAGGATAGAGTAGCATGGAGAGCTGCATCAAACCAGTCTCAGGACTGAAGACCACAACAACAAGAATCCTTATTCACCATTGAGATGGTTTAACAATTAAAAGCAAGAGCTTTCTGTGCTTAGAAGGGATATTTACATCTAAGAAGAAGACTCTAGAAGAAATGGTGTCGTTACCTCTTACATGTAATGCACTGACCTTTCTGTTTTAGTAAATAAGATGCAAACATACTGAAGTCGAAGTAGATCACACCATAGCCGTTAGGATCACAATGCAACTCATAACGTATGTCTCTTCATCAACGTTTGATCTTGAATGCCTTACAAACGTTGGACTGTTCATAAATGGATGATAGATTCCTCCTTTAGTGTGTACATCCCACTCAGAAAGCTTAATGGGGTTCTTTGTGTGTAATAATTGCATCAAAAAATGACTCTGAGCACTATGCAACTTAACTTCTGAAGTCATCAGTCGCCTAGAACTTAGAACTAATTAAACCTAACTAACCTAAGGACATCACACACATCCATGCCCGAGACAGGATTTGAACCTGCGACCGAAGCAGTCGCTCGGCTCCAGACTGTAGCGCCTAGAACCGCACGGCCACTCCGGCCGGCGAATAATTGCATCATTATGAACGTTATTTCGAAGTGTTACTGTTAATACCTTGTACATTCCATGGGAAGCAGGGCAGCATAAAATTTTGCTTCGTGTAATAGCGTGGAAAGTGTCACATATAGCTCTATCAGATGAAGAGAATCCTAAATCTTCCCTTTACTGACGAGGTAACTTTCCGTTCTTGGGAGCTGCTTGAATATCCAATCCTTCCAGAGTTATCTTGTCAAGCATGGGAAATTAAGGCTTGTGTTCAGCTAGAAATGCCTTGATTTATTATTCTAGCGCTGCAAACATGTAGTAAGAGGAATCTGAAAAAAAGTGTTCAGGCGTTTTTGACAACTGCAGACTAACCAGTTCTATAATTCCTTACATGTTGGCCTTTCTGCATTCGAACTTACAACTTGACTGGAGCAAAAGCCTGTATGGACTATAGTATGTAACGTTTTACCCATCTTACTATGGGACTCATAACAGTTCCAGATGCACACACTGCTCACAGACATTCCAAGGTTTGTCACATGTGGTGGTTATGGATTGTTCAAAACAACACGAAGCTGAGACAACTGAAACTCTGGATGTAAATACAGAATTGAACTCAATGTAAAACTTCTCTATGGATACTGCAGCATGTAGAGGCGTCGCATTGTGGAGTGTTTTGCAATGATGCTACAAAGTGTGAACAACATCCCTAATATGGGAGCTCTATGATGAGTTTGGACAATTTGTGTTTTATGAAGTTGCATTCAGCACATTCTCCTAAGCATCAAAAGTATTAATGAGGTATACAATTGTAGAGAGAGACTACATGATGCTGGAAGTGGCGGCAGTCAACTGCTACTTGTTCCAGGGGCCCTTGTGAGCCTCTCTGTATATGGTAAAACACAAATCGTCCAATAAATGAACTGACACACACACATCAACTGGAAAGTTCAATTTTTTTATTGCCTCCATGTCTTGCACTGCAGGCTCGAGCATACGCAGTATCGCTGTGCCTGCAGCAATCCAGTAATGCAGTGCACTCCTGGTTTAGATGCAGCCAGGAGTACTGTAAAGGCCTGCAGCTGACTGAGTTGTGTCACACCATGGTGGTTCCCCAGGTGATTTTCTGTATGCATACATGTCGACAGTAGCTGAAGTGTGTGACATCATAGTTTTATAAGAATAACTTTCCACGCCATGATGGTGAGGTATGTGAGCTCTCGTGAGCCGTGCGTGGCTCGTGTTCCCGCCATCATGTATTTTACACCCTGTTGTTAACGTACTTCCCCCTCACTACGTTAATTCAAATTACTACTCTCACTGAGTTGCTGCTTTACCTGACTGTGACCGGCAGTAGCACCGCCTATCGATATATCCCCTTTCGTAGTATCTTTGTTCGACTGCTATTACTTCCCGGTCGTTGTCTGTCGTAAGGGAGGTCGGGTGCCTAGTTCACGCTGTCAGTTGGAACGCGTCTGGAGGGCAGTCCGGACCTTCCAGCCAGGGAGTTGCAATGCGGCACCACTGCAGTCGGCTTGGAGCAGTGAGCTCTGCGTCGATATGGCTCGCTCAACCTTTGCCGTCACGCATCACTTGAGCCGGGCCACGGTCTGTGTGTGTAACCTCCCCCTCACTTATCGACCTTAATGACAGTGAAAAATTAAACCGAGTGTACCTAATGGAAATTTGGGAAAAGCAATCGTCACCTAAGTTAATTTGTCGGTAAAGAGGGAGGAAATGGTTACATCTAAATGAAAGGGAAAATGCAAATGAAACTGGTGGAAATTAATTTTGAAAAGGGGTAAAGTTAATAAAGAAAGTAAATGTGCGGCCGTTACGTTAACAGTTAACTAGCGGTAATTAGATATTTGAGATTTGGGGGCAATTACGGCCGCCAGTCCTAAGGACAATTACTATAGTAACTGAAAAAGAAAGGTTATTACACATATAATTAGCACTAGAAGCGTGGCAACTGAAGGTTGACACGTGTAGTGTGAAAACTGAAAGTTTGTCAGAAGTAATAAATTTCGCTACACCCTGACTTAATTTAGCAAAAGAATTTATAAAACCGGAAAATCGAAAGTTAATTTAGTGACTAAAGTTAATAGTGAGCTTTCTTTCTGAAGCACATCGAAATTCAGTAAAATACGATTAGTCTTGGGCTACCTCAACGATCATTTCAAAAGCTACTTGAATCTACGCAATTTAGAAATAAGAGATTTAACTTTCAACTTGAATTAAATGATTCTGAACAATCAACAATAGTAAAATTTAGTACGTACTTGCTGAGCTGCAGTCACACGTAAGCTAAAATACGGTAACAAAACTCGCACTCTTAATTTGTGCTTGTGTAATCTAAATATTGTAGCCAGCTATGAATACCTTAACTGAACTTTGAAATTAAAGCAGTGAAATGGAATGATATTACTTTAATGCTGGCGTTTGAATTTCAACGACACTCGGGTTCATTCCAGAAAAGGAAGGGACCCTGCTTGGCAATGCAATTGGGACAATGAGCAACAAAGGTTCATTCTACGCTGCTGTAATTTTGTGATTTGAACAGTTTGAAAAGCTGAGGTCTGCCATACAGTTCTAAAACTTTACGTGCTTCCAGGCTTCCTGGTTGACTGAAGGTTTGAAGCCGTCGATCGAGGAGGTGGCGACAGTCACTCATTGTCGGCCGTCGCTGTTGCAGAAGTTGGATGTTGGCGCGCCTCCTTCTCGACACGGTCACCAGGCGAAACGGGCTCTTGATGTGCGCCAGGTAATGCTTCCCGTCCGCGAAACCGTGTCAGAAACAATCATAGCAAGTCGAGCGCAATTACATGCTGCCAAACCCCGAAAGCGCGACAACTCGCGGGAGCGTCACACAACACACCTGCTCCACTCGCTAATCCAGCCAGACTCTCTCTCTGCCCGCGCTCCAAGCGGCAGAGTTCACACTACCAAAGATCCTACACGCTTTGATTCTTCACACGACCTATCGATGTAATCGTTCGATAGCATAGTTTTCCCTAGGCAAGACCCAGCGTAAAAATACAAATAATATTTACAAAACAAACCAATTATACATCAACATTATATATATATATATATATATATATATATATATATATATATATATTATATACAAACAGTAAAACAATTACAATATATAAAGAGACAGAAATGTCATATCTTCAGGTGACAAAATAAGCAAAAAATTTATAGAACAATAGATGGAAATAGGAGGATATGCATTTCCGGCTTAACAGGTGGATCGTTGGTCGGTCGTGCTACAGGACGACGCGTTTTGGCTGGCCGATCATTCATGAGTCGGCTGTGCGTGTGTGTGTGCGTGCATCGACTCCCGATTTGTCTTCGTGTGTGCTTAGTGACTGTTGGGTATCGTTCAGGTCTTTGTGCAGTGTTTGTCAGACCGTGTGTGTAGTTGGTGTTATTTCCACTGACGACGATTTTAGATCTTGTCAGCATTCTGAGGCGAGTCAGTCGGAACATGCGAGGAGGAGAGTTCACGGCGGAAGTTCGGGTCGTGGGTTGGGCCCTGGCAGTCAGTTGCAAAGCGTCTGCAGCGCAGCCCTGGCCAGCCAGTCGCTGGGTTGCAGCAGTAGTTTAGTCCTACGTGGACATCGCCCGCCCGACCGTTGCCGACACGCATCACTTAAGCCGGGCCTGACTTTTTGTGGATCGTTGGTCGGTCGGTTGGTCCGAGGACATCTCCGTGCGGAGTAGTGGACTGGGCCGATGGCGGTCTCTGGGCAGTGTCGGAGTCTGGAACCGTCCGATCTGTACGAGCATCGTCGCTCGCCGACCCAGGACGGGAAGGTTGAGTGGTTTTGAGCATTACGCTGTTGGTTCCGGCGTTACTGTCGTGGAGGTTTTCCTGTGAGCAACAACGAGTGAAGTGTTCGAGATAGCCGTCGTCAGGTGCAACTGATCAGATTAATTTACCCATAGTCAAGTGCTCCAGCGGAATGTTCTGCCTTGTGACCGTTAGTGTTCTGGTTACCTGCCCTGGCAGCTAACGTAGTTTTTAGGCAGTGTCTTTTCCTCACCTGTTGTTGCTGCCCAACACGGTGTGTAGTTTTGGCAGCTCAGTTCACATAAGCGTTTGTTTGGGGATAGTGATGCTTGTAATTTTTTTGGGCGCCTTGAATTATCGTGTACTCCGTTGCGGCAAGCAAACGGTTGGTTTGGTCGGTCGGTGACTGTCCCTTGGTTGGGTTCGCACGAATTAAGTGTAGTTTGACTCACCACCTGTCTTGCCTAAGTGAACGAGGGCAGACCGATCCACTGCAGATTCCTGCGAGCCGTTCTCATAACTACCCTTTTGGCAGGTTAATGTTGTTGTAATTTAACTGTATTTTATATTTTTAATTTGGCAAGATTAGTTGTGGGCCTTCAGCCCTAGCAACATGTTCTCAGAGTTCCCTTCTAGTCCTAATATTATCGCCTTTTGCTGTTGAAAGGTTATTGTAATTTCCTCTGAAAGATTTTACAAATTATTGTGGGCCTTCCACCGTTGGTGTTGCGAAAAGGAAATTTCTTAAACTTAATATATCTTTTTACGGATTGTTGCAGTATATATTTCCTTAATTTGCAGAGTTTAACTTTTCTGCCTTCAACCATCTTATTGCGTTTGTTTATCTCTTTCTGTGCACCTTGTGCGCCATCATCCATGTTAGCAACTTAAAGCATTGTGGCCTTCTGCCTTCAGTATTCATCATAGTATATTTGAAATTTTGAAGATTTAATCTGGAGGCCTTCATCCGCTCTGCTTGCTGATCTCATATATGTATACGATTTATCTTATTCGTAAATTGAACTGTGTGTCATGTATTTTCAAAACTGAACTTATTCTAAAGCATCTGTTTGGAGACCGCCAGCCACAAAGCCAATTTAATTCTTTTAGAAGTGTATTTGTGAAACAAATGATAATAAATTACAACTGTGAAACGAATCCGACCGCCACTCCGGGGCCCGCATCTCGTGGTCGTGCGGTAGCGTTCTCGCTTCCCACGCCCGGGTTCCCGGGTTCGATTCCCGGCGGGGTCAGGGATTTTCTCTGCCTCGTGATGGCTGGGTGTTGTGTGATGTCCTTAGGTTAGTTAGGTTTAAGTAGTTCTAAGTTCTAGGGGACTGATGACCTAAGATGGTAAGTCCCATAGTGCTCAGAGTCATTTGAACCATTTGAACCGCCACTCCCTTGGCCCTTTCCACTATCATAATTACCTGTTAGCCCTGCGTGATTTAGCGGGCGTTTCATCTCGGTCACACCTGAATTGGTGACATCTGTAGGTGTCAGCAGTTACGGAAAAAGTGTGCCAGAATCATTGACACACTTGTGGAGAAAATCTAACACAACTTTTGTCAGCAGCACCACACAACAGTTCCTACTAAAATAAACATAACATGTGCAGTAAAATCATTTCCAAGGCAATGCATCATTTTCTGGTAGCGGCAGCTCTCCTGATGATTATTTAGAAGAAATTTCTCTCAGTATGTGTGTACGCAAGAGCAGTCGAATCTCGACTCTATATAATCAGTGCCGAACAGCTGCTATCCATTTCAGTCTGATCAGCATCTGTGTGTTAGGTATGAGACGTCAGTCATTACATGCTCATGGTGATGGAGCAATGAAGTGCTCCAGCTTTGACGAGAGGACTGATGGTGTTGGGACCCACCATTAACCCTTCTTGAGAATGCAACTTTTGCAGTTTTTTTTTTTTGCTTCTTAGCCAGTATTATCCCTTTCCTCGCTATTTCAGATTCGTTGCCTATGATCCACCACCACCCTTCATGGACTCAGAAGGATGGTATATGGATATAAGGTCATGTATTAGCCACAGTACCCCAGATATCTAATAATGATGATGACAGTATGTAATGTGTGTGTGTGTGTTTGTTCATATATGCCTACTGAGTGTTATTATTGTTTTATGCTTACTGAACAAGCATCGTTGTTTGTTCTAGTGAGGCAGTTGCAACGGCAGGATATGCGCTATTATTTGGGTAGATGGCTACCTGTTAGATACATATCTGCCACTGGTTATGATGGTAATGGTGCATAGTTTCTACATAAGTAACTTATTTTTTACATGGTAGATATCACAACACTCCCACTGAGGCTCTCAGATGAGCTGAATGAAATGACTGTGAGAAGGAGGGGATGTATGTCTTTAACACAGTACAGTGAGGCAGAGTTTTTCTTCATCAAGCATCTGTTCACATACATCTGCATGTGTACATGTGTGTCAAAAAGTTCCCATGGTACTTACAGGCTATTATAATGTGTGTGTTCCAGAACTGGAGAACGAACTTGAATATCTGCCTTTGCAAATGCTGTCTGGATGTGAACTTAGTGCACCCACTCTTCTACAGGCCAGAAACAGCACCCCCAGACCCATCATTGATGTAACCTTCAATGATACGTGCATGTTCACCACCGCCATCCTACACCTCAGGAGCGTATCTGTCTATTTGGCATCAATATGGATCATCACCACCTCATCTGGACTCATATCTATTGCATCACCATGGGTCGTTATCACTTCACTTAGACCCATCTAGTTATCATCCTGTCCATAGCAGCAGGAACCCCACAGTCCATCTTACTAATTAACCCCACGTTAGCCACAGAGCCGCATTTTACTACCAGGTGGTTGCTGATCCTTATAGCCATAGGATCTTGCAATCCCATATTGATAGCACCAATGTTAGATGTCGAGATCCAACAACGTTTCTTTGTGCTTGCTGAGCACTGTTGGAAAGGCAGCCTCATGAAATCATCAGTGCCTTGCACTATCATACCATAAGATGAAAAGCACTTTTGTGATGTGAATTGATGGCATGATACTGCAGGTTGAGTCAATTGTGGGGTGACTTGGAACATTTACTGATAGTATGACACTGAACTATTTTTCTGATATGTGGAAAAGAGGATCTGGTATGGTGCGTTTACGTGTTTTGGTTCAATTAATGGGGAGTCCAGTTTCATTGCCACTAAATAGGCCTATATTAATGTTCAGAATCTAAATGTGGAGGCTGATTATTGCTCCAAATGGTAGTTTCTGGCATATGATAAAAATTTCCCAAACATAAATATTTTATGGCTACATACATAACGTCTGATGTCTGCAGCCGTTATAACTTCAAAGGTATCTCATTCCCCATCAAAATCTCAGACCTACCAAATTCGAGAGGCAAAACCCAAATTATTTGGTTCACCTCTAGTGTTTGGATGCAGATGAGAAAATAAAGCAAGCCAAGAGATGTGCAGCAAAAAGTAGTTGGACCCCTACACTTTTCCCAAACAGCTGGTCAGTGTCCCAAAGACGTAAACACACTGTAATCCTCCCAAGGTGAGAACCATCACCATATCTGCAACAAGAACATGTCCCAAGTACTTCCTGTCCAACTGAATGAGAATGAGATAAGCGACATTTTTGCTGCAAATGTCTCAACTGTTTGATTGAGTGCTTGTGTTTATAAAGTCAGTGAGATGATTACTCAAGAGAGGGACTGGTACATGTTTAAACGCCACACTGGGAATAAGACGTTCTTAAACTTTAACAACACCAACCTCCACGAACGATGCCCCTTTGATGTTTGTGCTGACAACGAATGCTTACTAGTTCCTGTGGAACACTGTAAAGGTGATCCCACAGTCTCCCACAACGCTTTCATACAACGACACACACATCTGTAGCAGTGATTAAGTTGTGTACTCATATGACTCCAGTCTCAGCTAATTTGAATTGCACATTGGGGATAATGATTTCTGAGCTCAATAGACTTGTCCTGAGTATTAATGAGCTTTATAGCAACAACATGCAATGACCAAATTACAGGATAATGATGACTCGAACAAGTAGGCATTTGAATGTCCTATTTGCAGATTGCCATTGGGTAGAAAATCGTTAACTCCTCTTAAAGATTACTGATTTAATTGGGAAATTTCGCAGTTTAGCGTACAATGCACGCAACATGAAATACTAGTTGGCATGACACATTCCCATTTTCTTCTATAATTTTGGTGGATATGATATTCACTGTCTTGCTGAGCACTTGTTTGATCTTGGAATGGCGAATGATAAGGTCAGTGTCATACGAAAATTAAGAAATATACTTTTCCAAGCGAATGATGTCAAGAACACTTTGTTTCCTGGATTCATGACGTTTCATGCACATACCTCTTCAGAAACCTGTTGAGACAATGTGTTGGGAGACTATGTATACCACCAGAGGTGAATATCCTGTAATGCAAAGTTTCAGCTTGTGACAAGGAAGGAAGTCTTTCCATACAAATAACTGGATTTGATAGGGAGACCCCACAAAACCGCATTGCTCGCTATAACTGTATTCACCAGCAAACTTACTGGCACTGCCATAACGAACATGGAGTATAGGCATGCAGTGAAAGTTTGGCATGAGTTCAACATTTAGAGGAACATACTAACTTGTGTATGGAGACAAATGTGTGCTTGGTTACGGACGTTTTTGGGAAATTACAAAGTGTACACCTTGGCATACGAACCCTGGCTCCTGCCTTCTGTTACACTCTACCAGGACTTTTGTGGGACACAATGTTAAAAATGAAATGTATCAACATCAGGTTGTTGACTGATGTTGATATGTTGCTTTTCTTTGAATGCAGAATGTATGGGATATATAAGGGACTTTGCCAATACATCCACAGTTATCTGAAGCGAATAACCTACAAGTGAGTGAGGAAGAGTACAGTCATTTATTTTTCTGTAATCGATCTCTATGGGCATACCATGCAAGAAACTCTCCTGTTTGGAGGATTTCGAAGGCTGTCCAAAGATAAAATCACCAGAATGATAAGGACCACTGAGGACATGTTCTGGAGTCAGACCTGGATTATCCTAACCATTTGCCTCATATGAACAGCGACTTGTCACTGGGTCCAAACTGCCTAGTGCTGCGACATCGTTCCGTTCCCAAGCTTACGACAACCCTGGGGAATAAGAAGGGACACATTCCACACTACAGGAAGTTTTACCAATGTCTCACGTTGGGAATTAAACTTGTTGGAATCACGAATGGCTTATCGTTTGAATGCCATCCCAGGTGATGTTAACCTCTCACAGAGGGCTCTCATGACAAAGACATTGCAAAAGATTTTTATGTAGCAATCAATAATTCAATTTTTCGCAAACTCATGGGGAAATGAAATCATCTCTAAATTCATTTAGATACTGTTTGAATGGGAACGTAGAAAAGTCGAAACAACCAACAGGAGATTACATCGCCAAGCCAAATCTTAAGCAGACCAAAATCTTCAGTCAAGGACTAGACAGTTTTGGAGAAAGCCAAAGTTTCAGTGGTGTCACGAAGTCTGTCTATATCGGTATATGTATTCTGGACTTCTCCAAACTCCACATGTAGCGATTACACTACGAGTTTGGAAAACGAAACTGCTCTGACCCAGTTACTTAACACATATAGTTTTATCTAGTGGTTGAAAGCTTGCAGTCCATATGAAGTAATTTGTTACAGTCCCAAGGTATTAGAAACTCTGGTTATGTGGCAGACATGCTTGAAGTATTCTGAGGCTATAGATACGGTGATAATGAATAGCTCAGTAGGCATTTCAGTTGAACAGGAACGATCTACTCTACAAAGGGCAGTCATACACGTTGGAAGGAAAAACACAGGTAGAAGGAAATAAACCATGTATATCACAAGAAATACTTCTGTAGGTCGACGGAAAAAGGAAATACAAAAATGTGCAGCGAAATTCATAAACACAGGTCACCAACTAATAAAATAAATTCGAAGAGCAAGAAAGCTGAGGCGAAATGGCTGCATGAGTAGTGTGATGAAATCGAAAAAGAAGTGATTGTTGGAAGGACTGACTCAGAATGTAGCAATGTCGAAACAACCAACAGAGAAATTAAAAGCAAGGGAGGTAACATTAAGAGTTCAATGGCAATTCCAATTGTAATTACAGAGGGAAGAGCACATGCATGGAAAGAGTACACTGAAGGCCTCTATGAGGAAGTGGACTTGTCTGATGACGTGATAGAAAAGGAAACAGGAGTCGAGAGGGAAGAAATAGGGGATCAACTACTATAAACAGAATTTAAAAGAGCTTTGAAAGACGTAAGATCAAATAAGGCAGAAGGGATAGGCAATATTCTAGCGGAGTTTTTAAAATCATTGGGGAAACTGGACACAAAACGACTATTCACATTGGTGTGTAGAGTATATGAGCAAGGCGATATACCATCAGACGTTTAGAAAAACATCATTCACACATTTCTGAAGAGAGCAAGAGCCGTCAAGTGCCGGAATTATCACACAAACAGCTTAACGTCTCATCCATCCAAGTTGCTGACTACTATAATACACAGAAGAATTAAAGAGAAAATTGAGGATTTGCTACATGATGAACAGTTTAGCTTCAGGAAAGGTAAAGGCGCCAGAGAGACAGTTCTGACGTTTCGGTTAATAATGGAAAAATGACTGAAGAAAACCCAGAACACTTTCATAGGATTTGTCAACCTGGAAAAACATTCGACACTGTAAAATGGCGCTAAATATTCGCTTTTCTGACAAAAATAGGGGTACACTATTGAGAAAAATTGGGCGAGATACAATATGTGCAAGAAAGAAGAGGAAACAATAAGAGCAAAAGACCAAAAACAAAGTGCTTGGATGAATTAGAGTGTAAGACAGGGATGTAGTGTGTATCTCCCATACTGTTCAGTCTACACATCCCAGTGGCAATGACGAAAATAAGAGAAGTGTTCAAGAGTAAAATTAAAATTCGGAATGAAAGGATATCAGTGATAAGATTCACTGACGACATTCTTATGCTGACGAATAACGTCTTTTGGTTGTGTGCACATGAGTTGCATTCTGCACTGCAACTCATAGTTGCTCTGTTGTGTTGTGTAAGAATGTATTCATGTGAATAAATGCATACACTGCGTGTATCTGCAAATTGTATATGTTAGTAATATTATTATTGTTATTTGTACCATTTACATTTTTTGCGCACTATATATGCTGATATGTACTGTATATATGTGGCTGTTACTAGGACAAAAAGAAAAATGTGTGTGAAATCTTATGGGACTTAACTGCTAAGGTCACCAGTCTCTAAGCTTACACACTACTTAACCTAAATTATCCTAAGGACAAACACACACACCCATGCCCGAGGGAGGACTCGAACCTCCTCCGGGACCAGCCGCACAGTCCATGACTGCAGCGCCTAAGGCCGCTCGGCTAATCACGCGCGGCTCACTAGGACAGCTAGTCCCCATACTGTGTAAACATTGTATATGAAAAACTATAGTAGTGGAACTATTATGATGTATCTCAGCAATGAGCAGCTGTTACTAATGTAAATATTATAAAAACAATGATGTGAATTAATACCACGCATCTCTGCATACAAGAAATAAGATGCACTAGTCATGTATAAAACAATGAGTAGATATAAAGTCATTCTACTTCTCTCTAAGTATTACTACGGTGTATCCCTGAATATAAGCAGTCAGATGATTCTAGTCACATACAAAATCAACACTATTTGTTTCTACTGATTTTTTATTTACGTATAATTACAACTAAACACTCAGTTTTGCAGTATTGCCCAAATAATTCTTTTCTATATGCCTTTTATTTGGCCTGAATCGTGAACAGGCCTATAAGAGCACAGCAAATAGTCAATAACGTCACCATATGTACCTCTAATACAAGGATGCCGCAACTCAATCTGTCTGCCGTAGTCTGTAAAGCATTGTACAGATTCTTTAAATTCACCACCCTTGAATGTTTACTGAATATAACACCTTCAAATTATAACTCAAACATTGCCTCTCCCTATACAGGGTAGTCCGTTGATAGTGACTGGGCCAAATATCTCACGAAATAAGCATCAAACGAAAAAACTACAAAGAACGAAACTCGTCTAGCTTGAACGGGGAAACCAGATAGCGCTATGGTTGGCCCGCTAGATGGCGTTGCCATAGATCAAACGGATATTAACTGCATTTTTTAAGATAGGAAACCCCATTTTTTATTACATATTCGTGTAGTACGTAAAGAAATATGAATGTTTTAGATGGACCACTTTTTTCGCTTTGTGATAGATTGCGCTGTAATAGTAACAAAGGTATAAGTACGTGGTATCACGTAACATTCCGCCAGTTCGGACAGTATTTGCTTCGTGATACATTACCCGTGTTAAAATGGACCGTTTACCAATTGCGGAAAAGGTCGATAACGTGTTGATGTATGGCTATTGTGATAAAAATGCCCAACGGGAGTGTGCTATGTATGCTGCTCGGTATCCTGGACGACATCATCCAAGTGTCCCGACCGTTCGCCCAATAGTTACGTTATTCAAGGAAACAGGAAGTGTTCAGACAGATGTGAAAAGCCAACCACGACATGAAACAAATGATGATGCCCAAGTAGATGTTTTAGCTGCTGTCGCGGCTAATCCGCACATCAGTAGCAGACAAATTGCGCGACAATCGGGAATCTCAAAAACGTCGGTGTTGAAGTTGCTACATCAACATTGATTGCACCCGTACCATATTTCTATGCACCAGGAGTTGCAGGGCGACGACTTTGAACGCCGTGTACTGTTCTGTACTGGGCACAAGAGAAATTACGTGACAACGACAGATTTTTTGCACGCGTTCTATTTAGCGAAGAAACGTCATTCACCAATAGCGGTATCGTAAACCGGCATAATATGCACTATTGGGCAACGGAAAATCCACGATGGCTGCGACAAGTGGAACATCAGCGACCTCGGCGGCTTAATATATGGTGCGGCATTATGGGAGGAAGGATAATTGGCCCCCATTTTATCGATGGCAATCTAAATTGTGCAATGTATGCTGATTTCCTACGTAATGTTCTACCGATGTTACTACAAGATGTTTCACTGCATGACAGAATGGCGATGTACTTCCAACATGATGGATGTCCGGCGCATAGCTCGCGTGCGGTTGAAGCGGTATTGAATAGCGTATTTCATGACAGGTGGATTGGTCGTCGAAGTACCATACTATGGCCCGCACGTTCACCGGATCTGACGTCCCCGGATTTCTTTCTGTGGGGAAAGTTGAAGGATATTTGCTATCCTGATCCACCGACAACGCCTGACAATATGCGTCAGCGCATTGTTCACGCATTTGCTAACATTACGGAAGGCGAACTACTCGCTGTTGAGAGGAATGTCGTTACACGTATTGCCAAATGCATTGAGGTTGACGGACATCATTTTGGGCATTTCTTGCTTTAATGTGGTATTTAAACGTAATCACACTGTAACAGCATGTGTTCTCAGAAACCATAAGTTCACAAAGATACATGTATCACATTGGAACAACCGAAATAAAATGTTCAAACGTACCTGTATTTTAATTTAAAAAGCCTACTTGTTACCAACTATTCGTCTAAAATTGTGAGCCATATTTTTGTGACTATTACAGCGCCATCTATCACAAAGCAAAAAAGGTGGTCCAACTAAAACATTCATATTTCTTTACGTACTACACGAATATGAAATAAAAATGGAGGTTCCTATTTTTTAAAAAAACGCAGTCGACACCCGTTTGACCTATGGCAGCGCCATCCTGCGGGCCAAACATAGCGCTATCTGGTTTCCCCCTTCAAGCTAGACAAGTTTCGTTCTTTGTAGTTTTTTCGTTTGATGCTTTATTTCGTGAGATATTTGGCCCAGTCACGATCAGTGGACCACAGTTGAGGACTCAGCTGTTTACATGTCAATGTTGCGAGGAGTATGTGATGGGTTGTATTCAGTCATCACCTTTATTTCTGTGTGCACTATCATGCTACACATATAGTCTCATTCACGCTATGCATACTGCACATTATCAGCAAGACACTGAACATTCTCTATCTCAACTACCACTTCAAACTCACAGCGAGCCTCTAGATCTACATACCCATGTTTAGACCAGGTTGCATGCATATTGTATGTGTTGCTGGATAGCAGTATTCTACTAGCACTTAGATGAAACTCGAGTTCTGGTAGCTGCTGTGGCTGTGCTACAGCATAGTCCAGCAACACCAGGTCTGAAAGGTTGGCCAGACACCCTGTGAACAGTGAGTGTTGTTGCTATTGTTGTAGTGCTTCTAGCAATAAAACATGACTGAACCTCTGAGTATCCTTATCCAGCAGTGGATCATAATGTGCAACAATAACAAAACCCTAGTACAACAAAATATACACCATACATGCAAAGACACACACACACACACACACACACACACACACACACGATTATAATAATAATAATGATAATAGTAATTAGAATGGAATGACAGGATACTTACTGATAGTCTTCTTTTTCCCAGCTGATTGCTTCATTCTGAACAAAGCACAGATGGAACCTGTTTATGCACATGCAACTGAATTATAAAAATCAAAATTGCTTGAGGGGTAGAGAGGGGGCGAGCTTATGTGCCATTGGCAGGCAGCATGATGTTGTCAATGAGTGATCCCATGACACATGGATGCACAGACTGCAATGTAGGGATGGCGATTGCTGGGCAGTGAGATTCTTGTGTCATGGCCTTGGTGAATTCCTCCGTATGTGATGACTTTGAATTCCAGGAGTGCTGATGGTGATATCTACAACTCTTCGGTCGCTACAGCCAGTGACCCTCTACAGACAGGTCCTTCCAACCTATAGACGAATTTGTATTTAAAAGTGGATAGCCCATGGAAAAGAAAAACAGAACACCAACTCGTTTTTAATTGTTGTTGCATGAGTAACACTAAAAAAAATTGTGTGTATTTTCTTATTAACGGTAATCAAGTACCAAGTGTACATGTAAACTGATTCATTCCACACCATTCCCAGAAAGGAGTTGTTCAAATAATCTATGGAATATGTAAGTAACTAACTGCCTCTCACATCATAACAGCTGGAGCATCAGAACAATCATGTTAAGCACCATTCCTGGGTACACTTTGTATTTCCATCCCTTACCATTTTTTCAGGTGCTCTAAGAACGAGAGGACATTTGGCAAATGGTGTGGCAGGATGCTGTAGGGACACATACTATAGCACATCCAAACGCACCAACATCTGTCCACCAGTTGTCAACTGTGCTGGTGGAGGGATAAAATGCTCTACCACAACAACTCTTTAACAACCTTGTGGTCTGTGTGAGAGAACATCAGAGAGCATGCATTGCCATCCCCAATCTTCACATACCCTATTAACAGCCACATTCGCCTTTTATAATGTACAAGGGAACATCATAAATCACAGTCACTTTGTTGTATTTATCGCCTCTGTTCATCTCATTGCGTATTTCTTAAAGGTTACCTTCAGCACAGCACTGTACCAGTTTTTGCTATGTATAGCCCAAACTTCATCGAGCTATGACAGTTGGCAGTGACACATCACGCCAAAGTTATATTTTTCCTTAGCCTTCGAACACCAGTGCACGATTTTTCTACACTGACAGGAAAAAATCGGTATCACCTAAATATAATTAATGTGGGGTAGTGAAATTTCGGGAGTTATTTGTCCACCTAACATATTTAAGTGGTTAACATTTCTGGATCACAGTTCAATGTAAGCGTAAGATAAGCCATTGAAAATATGAGAGACTGGTACATTAACAACTGGTATAACTGCCAGGATGTTGAATGCAACATTCAGACATATATGCATCGTACAGGTACCAGATGTCAGTTTGTGGGATAGACTCCCATCCCTGATCCACATGGTCACTCACTACAGGGACGGATAATGCTGTTCACGGATGATGCTTGAGATGTCATGTGTTGTGGGTTGGGTGCCAGGAGTGCTGCGTTCACCTCGATCCACGTCGCAGGGTCCTGCAATGCTGAGGCCACCGCCCCAGCAACCCAGTGCAATGCCCTGCTGTGTGTCGGCCTTGTAGGACCACATCGTCAGGCCTGCTCCTGCAGCCGACTCAGCTTTCTTCTTCCCCATTGACTCAGCGCTGCTCCGCCAGGGGCCGCCGAGCGGCGTGCTGCTTTCTTCCTCCCTGCGTAGCTGGGATCGCGGCGTCAAACAACCGCCCGTGATCCGATGTCCAAATCTGTGGCCCTCGCCTCGGGACGTCTCAGGCATGTGTCGGCAGCCGAGACGACTGCCCGTGGTAGTGAGCCGAAGAGTGGCCCATCGCTGGCTGGCTGCAGACACCGCGTCCGCCTCAGAGGTTCAAACCAACGACCCACCATGGGCTGGGACGCTGGTGCCCCACCTGTTCCTGCATGTAGCTGGCATTGCGATATGCCTCGCTGTCCAGGAGAGCTGTCACACTTCAAAGAACCTTGTTAGAAAACGGCATCTACTTATACTTGGCTGTGTGCCTCTGCTTTGCCAAGCACGCTGCTTTGCATCACATATGCATTACACTTAGGCTGGCCAGTGGCCCCCTTCTGCCTGTGACTTGCGCCATGGAAACTGCTGCGTGTGCGCCCTCTCCGGCAGTTCTACGCCCCTGTGGCCTATATTTGCCTTCGCAACTGCTGGTATGCGTAACTTACTGCAATCTGGCCCACACCTGGCTGTAACTCGGGCTCCGAATATCGCACAAAATTATCTTTCTCTATTCTAAATGGTGTTGCCGCTACACATCCAATGATGTCCCGTATGTGCTCGATTGCAGACTAATCTCATGATCGAGCAGGTCAAGGCAACATGTCGGCCTTCTATAGCGAATGTTGGGTTACAGATGTATGTGGGCTACCGTTATACAGTTGGAAAACGCTCCCTGGAATGCTGTTCCTGAATGGCAGCACATACAACAGGTCGAATCACTGGACTGACATACAAGTTTGCAGTCAGGATATGGGGGTAACCACCAGAGTGCTCCTGCAATCATAGGAACCTGCTCCCCTGACCATAACTCCAGGTATATGTCCCACGTGCCTAGCATGAAGGCAGGTTGGTTGCCGCCCCTCAGCTGGTCTCCTTCTACCCAACCCATGTCCATCACTGGCACCGAGGCAGGATCAGCTTTTATCCGAAAACGTAAGAGACCTCCGCCCTGCCCTATAATGAGCGCTCGCTTACACCACTAAAGTCCCAAATGGCGGTGGTTTGGGCTAAGTGGAATGCACACTGTAGGGTGACTGTCTCGGAGCTGTCCTTGGAGTAACAGATTTGTAAGAGTTCATTGTGTTACTGTGATGCCAACTGCTGCTAAAAATTACACCTCCAGATGCTAGGGTTACATGTCAAACACGATGTTCTTTTATCTTGGTACTGCCACGTTGCCATCTGGAGTAATGTCTTCTTAAGAATGTACTTCTCGTGCATTCTGCTGCCAGCAGTCACGTACAGTGGTTTCACTCCTGTCAAGTCGTTCTGCAATATCCCATTAGGAACATCCACGAACCGTGATTTATTTTCAAAGAATATTCTTAAGAATTTATTTTATTTACTAGCGATTAATCAAGAACATTAACCTATTTAATCACACTATGTACGCATGGAAGTAGTTGCCAGGGAGTAACTGATTCCTTTTAACAAATGGGAATTTTATTCACTTTAATAGTGCCTAAAAGTATTTTTTAAAAGAAACAGATTTAAAATTATAATCAGAAAGCACCCTCTAAATATCAAAGTTACAATTTTTTCAGAGGCAGAAAGAAACAAGTTTTGACTGTATGAGCTTTTGGGCAGAGATCCTTGCCGCTCCCTTTTGACACTGCCGTAGTTACGACCGCTCACAACAGCCTCTGAAAGACTACACTGGTGCAGTTCTGCAACACACCAGATAACTTTAAACTAAGGAGGAGGAGGAGGAGGAGATTAGTGTTTAACGTCCCGTCGACAACGAGGTCATTAGAGACGGAGCGCAAGCTCGGGTGAGGAAAGGATGGGGAAGGAAATCGGCCGTGCCCTTTCACAGGAACCATCCCGGCATTTGCCTGAAGCGATTTAGGGAAATCACGGAAAACCTAAATCAGGATGGCCGGAGACGGGATTGAACCGTCGTCCTCCCAAATGCGAGTCCAGTGAGCTAACCACTGCGCCACCTCGCTCGGTAAACTAAGAGTTTTAACAATTTACACAAACACACAAACCATGCACCCCTCACCCCCCTGTAGGAGGGATAGGAATGGTACAAACACTAACAATTATAATATTAACCTTGCCGCCGAAGGTGCAACTTGATTTTAATTTCTAAGAAAAGTTTTACGGTGATGAAAGGGTGGCAATTTTATGTACTAAAATGATCATTCAAATAAAAGCCCATGAAATGCAATCTTATATAAAATTCTGCAAGGTTGGCCAAACAATAGTTAAGATGCTCCACAGTACACAGATACCGCCTCTCAAGATCATAGGCAATAATTTCAAAGTTTCCGAAGATCAAAACATATTTCAAGTATTAGGCCGTTATACTCCAAGCAATAAATTCGTTAATACGCCAAATCCGGCAAACATGACAGAGGCAGCTACTAACGTACGGTAGATTGATAGGGAGATTACCGAACAACCCGAACCGCAGGTTGCTCTAACCCGCCCCTACTCCACAAGGGAAAAACGGACCACCCAATTTATAAACAACCACCTTCAGGCGGGTAGGCAAACGGAGAAGAATGGTGGGACGACCCCAAAGCAAAACAGTTGGTGACCTCACCAAGAAAGCAAGTAGAATTTAACAAGAGGAAATCAAACAACATATCACCACTCACTTAACTTCTAATAAACTGCGATTTCTCGAGGAGACCTGGTGCAGCACCCCCACATCGCTCTCCCGAACCGTCCGCAGCCAGCCGCTTCAACGGACGCAGGAAGGCGCGCCGATCTCCCGTCTCACGGCGTCGCAGCTCGCACCGGCCAGACTGGTGTCGTGGGTTGACTCCTGTTGCTCTCGTGTCAACCGCGATGTCACTACCCCTCGCTATACGCCGCGGCCCACTGGACTCACGTGGCGACATCACATGCGCCGACGCTCAAGACGAACAAGTCATCTTGTGTCTCAGTGCGCGACCGACCAACCGATCGATCCAACCGCCAATGACCATTGCCTGAGCAAACTCGAGCAGACTGGAGGCCTAACGCGCAGACTCAGATGCAGGAACTAAGCCCCGACCGAGCGACCACTCGCTGAGTTCTCTTACTGGCGGAGTGGAAAGACTCTCATTTTGCCGGCTTTAAAGGTTGATCCGACGACAGACATACTAGCACTTCCGAACGACAGACAGACACTAACTGCCTAACAAATGCGGACGAGAGACAGACTAGGAAGCTGGGGACGAGAGACCGACCCAGACTGACAGAGTGGCGAGCTCATAGCTCCCCTTGAATGCACGTGAAGAGGCAACCTTTCCCCTTTCCCACCAGAGGGAGACACCAAAGCTGCGATTGGCACAGCGGCACCACCGCCAGAAACGGCGGGCGACTGCTTCACACTACGCGCTGCGGCGCGCTCATCAAAACAGCAATTTTTACCACGGCTCAGTCCAGCTTCTTGTAGGTTTATTACGCAAGTTCGTACAAATTCAGTGAGACACTGATAATGGCGTCTCTGTTGCCTAACGGAATTCTTGGCTAACGTCGACTGAGCACGTCCAGTCCCTAATTTAACTAGCACTCATGACCGTTACAGTGTGTAATTAAAGCAAACTTGATTCCCATCCACACAGAGCGCTGATAGCTCCACTTTTATGCGACTGGTGCCAAATCTGAACAGACGTCGTATCTCAGATTTAGGAGCACGCCTACCAATTTTCGCTCATGTCGCACAATTCCTTTTTGGTATTGCAAATTTTTTCCGTCAGTGTATTTATGCAAATCTGATGGCAGTACGGTTAAATACACTACTGGTCATTGAAGCTGCTACACCAAGAAGAAATGCAGATGATAAACGGGTATTCATTGGACAAATATATTATACTAGATCTGACACGTGATTACATTTTCACGCAGTTTGGGTGCATAGATCCTGAGAAATCAGTACCCATAACAACCACCTCTGGCCGCAATAACGGCCTTGATACGCCTGGGCAATGAGACAGAGTTTGGATAGAGTGTACAGGTACAGCTGCCCATGTAGCTTCAACACGATACCACAGCTCATCAAGAGTAGTGACTGGCGTATTGTGGCGAGCCAGTTGCTCGGCCACCATTGACCAGACGTTTTCAATTGCTGAGAGATCTTGAGAATGTGCTGGCCAGGGCAACAGTCGAACATTTTCTGTATCCAGAAAGGCCCGTATAGGACCTGCAACATGCGGTCGTGCATTATCTTGCTGAAATGTAGGATTTAGCAGCGATCTAATGAAGGGTAGAGCCACGGGTCATAACACATCTGAAATGTAACGTCGACTGTTCAAAGTGCCGTCAATGCGAACAAGAAGTGACCGAGAGGTGCAACCGATGGCACCCCATACCATCAAAATGGTTCAAATGGCTCTGAGCACTATGCGACTTACCTTCTGAGGTCATCAGTCGCCTAGAACTTAGAACTAATTAAACCTAACTAAGCTAAGGACACCACACACACCCATGCCTGAGGCAGGATTCGAACCTGCGACCGTAGCGGTCGCTCGACTCCAGACTGTAGCGCCTAGAACCGCACGGCCACTCCGGCCGGCCCCCATACCATGACGCCGGGTGATACGCCAGTATTGCGATGACTAACACACGCTTCCAATGTGCGTTCACCGCGATGACGCCAAACACGGAAGCGACCATCATGATGCAGTAAACAGAACCTGGATTCATCCGAAAAAATGAAGTTTTGCCATTCATGCAGCCAGGTTCGTCGTTGAGTATACCATTGCAGGCGCTGATGTCTGTGATGCAGCGCCAAGGGTAACCGTAGCCACGGTCTCCGAGCTGGTAGTCCATGCTGCAGCAAACGTCGTCGAACTGTTCGTGCAGATGATTGTTGTCTTGCAAACATCCCCATCTATTGACTCAGGGATCGAGACGTGGCTGCACGATCCGTTACAGCCATGCGGATAAGATGCCTGTCATCTCGACTGCTAGTGATACGAGGCCGCTGGGATCCAGCACGGCGTTCCGTATTACCCTCCTGAACCTACCGATTCCACATTCTGCTAACAGTCATTGGATCTCGACCAACGCGAGCAGCAATGTCGCGATACGATAACCCGCAATCGCGATAGGCTACAGTCCAATCTGTATCAAAGTCGGAAACGTGATGGTACGCATTTCTCCTCCTTACACGTGGCGTCACAACAACTTTTCACCAGGCAACGCCGGTCAACTGCTGTTTGTGTATGAGAAATCAGTTGGAAACTTTCCTCATGTGAGCGCGTTGTAGGTGTGGCCACCGGCGCCAACCTTGTTTGAATGCTCTGAAAAACTTATCATTTGCATATGACAGCATCTTCTTCCTGTCGGTTAAATTTCGCGTCTGTAGCACGTCATCTTCGTGGTGTAGCAATTTTAATGGCCAGTAGTGTATACCCAAACGATTTCTTAAATAAAATGCCGCCCTTTCCTACTGGCACGCCTCGTGTTGCAGAGCGACCTGCTGTGACAGGACAGGCGACGGCGCCGCAGCTGCGCGGCGCCGCCCCGCGGTGTGCGCCGTGTGAGCCGCCCTCTGACAGCCACACCTGGCGCCTCCCGCACTGTGCGCGCCGACGGCTTATCTGGGGCCCGCGGATTACCTGGTGGCGCTGCGGGTGGCACGATGGGGCAGCGAGGAACAGCCGCACTGCTGCCCGCTAATAATTAATCCGCCGTAATCGGCACGGCCGCCTAATGGGCCCGCATGAGGCTGTGTGCGGCCCGCACCCCCTGGCAGCCGTTCACCCTGCCGCTGCACCCCTTCACGGCGACTGCCTTCAGGATTGTTTGTCAGAAAACAGATTTTAAGTCAAAACCGGCCATGTGGCTGCACCCGCAATAACGGAAAGTACATTTTGTAGCCCCTAGACTTGGCGCACAAACAATATTCACTCTAATCATAGCGTGTAGGCTTTCACGGCCGGCGTCTTCAGTAATTAAAACTTCCGGGCCAAGAGGCCGTGGTCCAATAGTAGAAATACTTCTCCCTGACGTTTCGTTGCCAGCTGCGGGCAACATCATCTGAGGTGAGTCTACGACTGACTGCTAGGCCGTGGAGGTACTGTTTGTATAGAGCGTGTAGAGGGCGCCACCACTCGTCACGTGTTAACAGTAAAACTATCTCTGGCTGGCGTCATTACTCTCGATCGAAGGTAATCGATTGTCACATCTTTCGTACAAAGTCGATCACCGTATCTTATCTAACTTCAAGCCTTCTTCTTTCCTGTTAAAATTATTGTGGTGTTTTTGAAACGGGTGACCATGAAATAAAATGTTGTGAGACGAGCGTGCTAGCTAAGACATCGCATTATTATGCACGTATGTATAGATAGGCTGCAGAGATTTTTAAACACCACAATAATTTTAACAGGAAAGAAGAAGGCTTGAAGATAGATAAGATATGGCGATCGACTTTGTACCAAAGATGTGACAATCGATTACCTTCGATCGAGAGTAATGACGCCAGCCAGAGATAGTTTTACTGTTGACAAAATGTGACGAGTGGTGGCGCCCTCTACACGCTCTATATAAACAGAACCTCCACGGCCTAGCAGCCAGTCGTAGACTCACCTCAGATGATGTTGCCCGCAGCTGGCAACGAAACGTCAGGGAGAAGTATTTCTACTATTGGACCACGGCCTCTTAGCCCGGAAGTTTTAATTACTGAATATTCACTCTTTACGAATGGCGTGTTGCGGAAAATGTAAAAACTTGTTGGCGCAGTCTGTTATAGAGCAGATCATAGCATCTTGCGAATAAGACGCTTTTCAGTTGGTACATACCAACATTACCGATCGCTGGGCCTGTGGGATCCTGCCCAGTCGTCTCCTATAGGGTGCCTAAAGGATGCTGCGTTCTCAGAATGCTACACAACAATCAAAGCAAAACATTAATTGTTTTTATTACAAGTAAGGAGATTGACAATACTTAACTTGGAATTTACGATCGTGTCGCAAACGATGGGCGACATGCAACATAAATCCGAGTCCTTTGCCATATACACTACTGGCCATTAAAATTGCTACACCACGAAGATGACGTTCTACAGACGCAAAATTTAACCGACAGGAAGAAGATGCTGTGATATGCAAATGATTGGCTTTTCAGAGCATTCACACAAGGTTGGCGCCGGTGGCGACATCTACAACCTGCTGACATGAGGAAAGTTTCCAACCCATTTCTCATACACAAACAGAAGCTGACCGGCGTCGCCTGGTGCAACGTTGTTGTGATGCCTCGTGTAAGGAGGAGGATTGCGTACCATAGCGTTTCCGACTTTGATAAAGGTCGGATTGTAGCCTATCGCGATGGCGGTTTATCGTATAGCGACATTGCTGCTCGCGTTGGTCGAGATCCAGTGACTGTTAGCAGAATATGGAATCGGTGGGTTCAGGAGGGTAATACGGAACGCCGTGCTGGATCCCAATGGCCTCGTGTCACTAGCAGTCGAGATGACTGGCATCTTATCCGCATGACTGTAACGGATCGTGCAGCTACGTCTCGATCCCTGAGTCAACAGTTGGGGACGTTTGCAAGACAACAACCATCTGCACGAACAGTTCGACGACGTTTGTTGCAGCAAGGACTATCAGCTCGGAGTTCATGGCTGCGGTTACCCTTGACGCTGCATCACAGACAGGAGCGCCTGCGATGGTGTACTAAACGACTAATCTGGGTACACGAATTGCAAAACGTCATTTTTTTCTGATGAATCCACGTTCTGTCAACAGCATCATGATGGTCGCATCCGTGTTTGGCGCCATCGCGGTGAACGCACATTGGAAGCCATACTGGCGTATCACCGTGCGTGATGGTATGGGGTGCCATTGGTTACATATCTCGGTCAACTCTTGTTCGCATTGATGGCACTTTGAACCGTGGACGTTACATTTCAGATGTGTTACGACCCGTGGCTCTACCCTTCATTCGATCCCTGCGAAACCCTACATTTGAGGAGGGTAATGCACGACCTCATGTTGCAGGTCCTGTACGGGCCTTTCTGGATACAGAAAATGTTCGACTGCTGCCCTGGCCAGCACATTCTCCAGATCTCTCACCAACTGAAAACCTCTGGTCAATCGTGGCCGAGCAACTGGCTCGTCACAATACGCCAGTCACTACTCCTGACGAACTGTGGTATCGTGTTGAAGCTGCAGAGGCAGCTGTACCTGTACACGCCATCCAAGCATGTATTAATGCCGTTATTACGGCCAGAGGTGGATGTTCTGGGTACTTACTTCTCAGGATCTATGCACCCAGATTGCGTGAAAATGTAATCACATGTCACTTCTAGTATAATATATTTGTCCAATGAATACCCGTTTATTATCTGAAGTTGTTGTTGGTGTAGCAGTTTTAATGGCCAGTAGTGTACGATGTTCATGCAAATTTGACACACAGTTTCTAGATCACTAATAACTGCTATTGTTGGGTTCTCTGCTACGCGTGTCCGTATACTGTCTGAATACTGAGCGACCGAGGATGGCAGGAACGGCGCTTACATTCTCCTGTTGTAGATGCCGTTCCTTTCGTGGTGCGGTTCTAATCAGCGCACCACTGGCGGACGTCGTTCCACTCCGTTCTTTTCTCTTGTGTTCTTCATCTTCCTTCCGGCGCTTGTGGTTACGACGGAACAGGACCCATCTTCCATTGCCAAACAAGAAATTATGGTGATGGCAAAATAAAAAAAAATCATAACACCGAGAGGGAGTTGTGCGTCATAAACGAAATTTGGTAGGTGTATTTCAACATCTGAAGCATGATGTCTATTCAGATTTCGCGCCAGTCGTATAAGAGTGGCGCTAGTAGCGCCACTATGAGGATGCAAATCTGGTTTGCTTTAAAAAACATGCTGTAATCATCGTCAGTGCTAATCAGCATAGAGACTAGACGTGGTGAGCTGATGTTAGGCAAGAACGCCTTTAAGGCGACAAAGATGCCTTTTCCAGCACCTCTCTGCGTTTCAATAAAGTCATGTAATATGGCTACGAGATGCTGGACGATCCTTCTGCGATACTGTAGAAGGACGTGGCAGACTGTACATGGCAGCTGGCAGTGGTGCTCACAGCAATGTAAGCTTACAAGAAGATCAGGCTGCAGACGACCACAGTGCACTACCAAGAACAAAGACACTGTATTAGGTGTACGGCTCTGGCACATCGTACTGCATCTGCCGTAGCAATTTGAGCAGCAGTTGGCACCGCAGTGGCACAAGAAACTGTTACAATTCGGTTACTTCAAGGACAGTTCCGTGACACTAGACATGCATTCCATCTGTGGCTTCCGGGATATCCAGCTGGAGATCATCGCAGGCTGGGTGGAGGCCTGTTGTTTTTTCTAATCAAAGCTAGTTCTGCCTCGGTGTCAGTTTGGTCAGAATGAGGCTCGTTGAGGGCCTTTGACCAACCTGGCTGCATACCAGTCTCTGAACGTAAGCCTGGAGTTATCGTCTGCGATGCGATTTTGTATGACAGCCGGAGCACTCTCATGTTATCCCACGCGCCCTGACTGCAAATTTGTGTGTCAGTATGGTCATAGGATCTGTTGTGGTGCAATTCATGAACAGCATTTCTAACACTTTCATGCCGATATTCTCTTTGACCTATTATTGTATATACAGGGTGTCCCAGCTATCTTGTCAACCCAAAATATCTCTGGAACAATAACAGCTGTTGGAAAACGACTTTCACCGGTATCAATGTAGGGCTGTGGCCCATGGATGTACATATTTGGAAACATTCTAAAACGAAAGCATATATGTTTTTTAACACAAACTTATGTTTTTTTAAATGGACCTCCTATATTTTTTCTTCAGCAATCCATAGCATGACAAAGCACATACACAATGGCGTTGATTGCATCGCAATATTCCCATTACATCCCGAGATATTGAGACGCGAAGTTGACACTTGAAACACCCGACATGCGCTGCTAGCGCACGTCCTAAGGCTCAGGCGTGAACCCCATGCTGCCCGTAATCGCGATGTGATTGACATGCGTAATCACACTTCCATACTTATCAAGAGGTCCGAAACGAATAATACGGTCTGCTGCCACCCTGCTGCGATTACGGGCAGCATGGGGTTCACGCCTGAGCCTTAGGACGTGCGCTAGCAGCGCATGTCGGGTGTTTCAAGCGTCAACTTCACGTCTCAATATCTCGTGATGTAATGGGAATATTGCGATGCAATCAACGCCATTGTATATGCGCCTTGTCATGCTATGGATTGCTGAAGAAAAAATATAGGAGGTCCATTTAAAAAAACATAAATTTGTGTTAAAAAACACATATGCTTTCGTTTTAGAATGTTTCCAAATATGTACATTCATGGGCCCCAGCCCTACATTGATACCGGTGAAAGTCGTTTTCCAATAGCTGTTATTGTTCCAGAGATATTTTGGGTGGACAAGATAGCTGGGACACCCTGTATACTTGCTTTTATCTTTATGTAAATTTATATGTACACGATGTATGAATTAATTTGTTTATTTTACTGTATAACCAATTATGTATTTATGTGAATATCGCTCATTAATCGCCGAGGGAATGTTAGAGAAACGTTAGATTTTTGGCAACGAATGAGCATTGTTGGAGGAGCGGCGTCTCTGGACGCGGGAGGATGTTACGTCAGAGCACGCGCTACACAGAGGGAGAACTCGTGTGAGACTTGGTGAAGTGCGGACGCATGGATGGCGTGCACTGTACTGGAGGAGTGTTTGTTTAGCGGCACGTGGAAAGTGATGAGCGTGGGCGGTGGAAATATTGGCTGCAGCAACATCAAGAATCCGCCACGCCAGTATCATTGCCAATAACACCCGTGCTCGCTAATTATCATGGAAAGGAGCCGGCAGCAGTATCGTCGTCAGTAACTTCGTCACGGCGAGAATGGACTGAAGTAAGATTGCAGCATCACAGCTTATTGTCAACTAGTTTTGTAACGGCGTTGCTCAGCTTTGTGGTGTTTTGCGAGTGAATAATTACCATAGTTTAATCAAAACTGTTTACCCGTGCTTCTCCTAAGATCATTCACCAAGTAGGTTCCTGTCATGTCCTATTGTTACAATAATCCGAGTACCGTTTATGAAAAATGAAAATTGCAGTGCCAGTTAATTTTGCTTATAAACTAAATGATTCAGTTAGATTAAAGATTTGAACCTAAAGCATTCAGTAATTTCAGTCTTACTAACTTTAAATTTGAACTTTAATCTGAGGCGATCTAATTGTTGCAACTAGTAAATCACCAATCAAATTAAAATGATCCCTGGCACTAAGAACAAAAGTGTTAACTAGAATTAATGAGTGAGTGCAAATATCAGTGATTATTGTAATTTGCGGTTAGTTAAGTTCTGGTTCACATTTTGACTTGCAGTCGTGCTAAAGTAAAATAATTACCTTTTGATACAGTTAGTATCAATTTCTACTTCCCTCTTCAGAAGTCAACAGAGTTTCTTTTAATTATTTTTTGCCATTTTCCAAATTTCATATGAAAATAGTAGACGTTATTGTGAGGTAGCGCCATTGACACTTACAACAGTAAGTAACAAATAATCTAAGTGTTATCTTGTATGATTTCAAAATTTCAGCTCTAGTAGTTAATGATATTTCGAGTGCAAACTATTTTCTTTCTCGCTTTATTATGTAATTGTTTCAATTGTTTTTGCTAACGTGCGTGCAACCCTCTGTTGCCACCCGTGTTCGAGTAATTCTTGACATTGACTGTTCGGCTCATTAATTCACCTATCGAACACCCAATTGGGGTGGCGACCGTATTTCTTTTAGCTATAATTATTTCAGTAACTCCTATTATTCTGTTCCGATCCACGTGGTACCCCTTCTCGTTGGCACAGTACGTGAATGACAGGACAAACCTTTCGAACAACCATACTAAATTTTACAGTAATTAAGTAGGCGGAATAAGTGGTCCTAGAAGGCATCTTGTTGTTAACCTCCCCCTCACTTATCGACTTTATATTGAAACTTCGGAACGATAGCCTTTTCAAAATTTTATTCCAATTGTTTAGGCACGTGCTTACACGGTCATATATTTCTAACATTGTCGATAGAAGGGAAGGGGGACGTTACACGTTACACGGGATGTTTTCTAACATGATAACGCTCTCCCACTTACCGCTGTTGTAACCCAACATGCTCTACAGAGCGTCGACATGTTGCCTTCACCTGCTCTATTGGCGGATCTATCTTCAGTCGAGCACATATGGAACATCATCGAGCGACAAATCCAGTATTAACCGTCCGATGTTGAT
The DNA here is from genome assembly GCF_023864275.1 of Schistocerca cancellata. Lineage (NCBI taxonomy): Eukaryota > Metazoa > Arthropoda > Insecta > Orthoptera > Acrididae > Schistocerca > Schistocerca cancellata. The sequence goes on from NC_064627.1 coordinate 984,203,168, forward strand.
CGTCCAAGTGCAACAGGCGCGGAACTCCATCCCACAATCTTACATCCGTCACCTGTCCACCACAATACATGCATATTTGCATGCTTGCTTGTAACACTCTGGCTGTTGCATCGTTGTTAATTTACCAGCATTTCACATTTCCAATGGCTTATCTCGCACTTACATTAGCCTGTGCTCTTGCAGTGTCAATCACTATGATATGTTACATAGACAAACGTAGTCCCGAAATTGTATTACTCTACATCAATTTTTTTGCTATTGCGATGTCTTTTCCATCAGTGCATAACATTTCTCGCTCTTGAAGTCACCTACTTTAACATTAGTCTGAGCGTCCTGTGTGCTATAATAGGCAGCTGACATTGTTGGAATGTACTGATCAGGGTATAGTATCTTGAATCGCAACACTTGTCGTATTCACACGGTGCCATAGTTTGGTTGGCTTTTTTATTTAGTTAGGGTGGGAGTCGGTAAACGCAGCACAGTCTTGGAGGCTGTTTAATTTCATGAGTATTGTCGTTTTCACTTACTTACGTTAGTGAAGTTATGATTTGCACGACAAAGCGTTTTGAGTGTGTGCAGGCAATGCCAGTATCTGCTGTTATTGGCTGTAATTCTCACAATCGTTACACTAAAGTGACTGAAGCAGTGCTTCATGCTGTTCCTCACCACAAGTCTGAAAAAGATATGGCTGTCGAAATCCTGGAGAAAAGAGGCTGTGAATGTTGGAAATGCTACACTCCTGGAAATGGAAAAAAGAACACATTGACAACGGTGTGTCAGACCCACCATACTTGCTCCGGACACTGCGAGAGGGCTGTACAAGCAATGATCACACGCACGGCACAGCGGACACACCAGGAACCGCGGTGTTGGCCGTCGAATGGCGCTAGCTGCGCAGCATTTGTGCACCGCCGCCGTCAGTGTCAGCCAGTTTGCCGTGGCATACGGAGCTCCATCGCAGTCTTTAACACTGGTAGCATGCCGCGACAGCGTGGACGTGAACCGTATGTGCAGTTGACGGACTTTGAGCGAGGGCGTATAGTGGGCATGCGGGAGGCCGGGTGGACGTACCGCCGAATTGCTCAACACGTGGGGCGTGAGGTCTCCACAGTACATCGATGTTGTCGCCAGTGGTCGGCGGAAGGTGCACGTGCCCGTCGACCTGGGACCGGACCGCAGCGACGCACGGATGCACGCCAAGACCGTAGGATCCTACGCAGTGCCGTAGGGGACCGCACCGCCACTTCCCAGCAAATTAGGGACACTGTTGCTCCTGGGGTATCGGCGAGGACCATTCGCAACCGTCTCCATGAAGCTGGGCTACGGTCCCGCACACCGTTAGGCCGTCTTCCGCTCACGCCCCAACATCGTGCAGCCCGCCTCCAGTGGTGTCGCGACAGGCGTGAATGGAGGGACGAATGGAGACGTGTCGTCTTCAGCGATGAGAGTCGCTTCTGCCTTGGTGCCAATGATGGTCGTATGCGTGTTTGGCGCCGTGCAGTGTGATCAGGACTGCATACGACCGAGGCACACAGGGCCAACACCCGGCATCATGGTGTGGGGAGCGATCTCCTACACTGGCCGTACACCACTGGTGATCGTCGAGGGGACACTGAATAGTGCACGGTACATCCAAACCGTCATCGAACCCATCGTTCTACCATTCCTAGACCGGCAAGGGAACTTGCTGTTCCAACAGGACAATGCACGTCCGCATGTATCCCGTGCCACCCAACGTGCTCTAGAAGGTGTAAGTCAACTACCCTGGCCAGCAAGATCTCCGGATCTGTCCCCCATTGAGCATGTTTGGGACTGGATGAAGCGTCGTCTCACGCGGTCTGCACGTCCAGCACGAACGCTGGTCCAACTGAGGCGCCAGGTGGAAATGGCATGGCAAGCCGTTCCACAGGACTACATCCAGCATCTCTACGATCGTCTCCATGGGAGAATAGCAGCCTGCATTGCTGCGAAAGGTGGATATACACTGTACTAGTGCCGACATTGTGCATGCTCTGTTGCCTGTATCTATGTGCCTGTGGTTCTGTCAGTGTGATCATGTGATGTATCTGACCCCAGGAATGTGTCGATAAAGTTTCTCCTTCCTGGGACAACGAATTCACGGTGTTCTTATTTCAATTTCCAGGAGTGTATAATATGCTCTGGTCCTTACACAGAAGCTTACTATGTTAGAGACTTGCTTTCGGAGCTGGTAAATTAACCGCGGAAATGAGTGTTTAATAGCGATGCATTTCCATCATGTATTTAATCTCGTAGTTATCTGCACCACTCCAAGAGCAGCAGAAGAAGGAAAGGAATTTTTGTAATGATGCATATGAACCAGTTCACGTAATTCCGTTGCGAACGGAGCAGATACGCTGGTCTGAGAAACATGGGCACGAAACTGCAACCACTTAATAAAAATCTTCGAAGTCTGTCGTCATCTAGGAAACGACCTCCGCACGTTGAAGAAAGTAAAAATGCACTTGTACCCCTTGCAAGAAACAGAATACTGGCTAGAATATATTCACCCAGTCAAACTGGAAATCTGTTATAAGAGTGAAAACAGGTTCGATGAGTCAGAGAGGGTACTGGCAAGTCTACTATCTTGGCCGGTTTCATAGAAAAATTACAATTTTCTCAGGGAAAAAAAATCGGATATGCTCTAACAACAGTGTTAACCTCGCGTTCTTGGATAAACCGCACTTTCAGTTGCCGTCCAGAAGGATGTTTTAGTTAGATTATTTCATACATATGCTTTCTACAAATAATGTAAGTGTATAATTTCTTGACTGAAAACGGCTGTATCAGCCAATTAGATTAAGTTCTTTTAAACTTACTATGAAAACAAAATAGAAAAGTATCATACAGATCTTCTATACTCGTTAAATATTTTCTCATCGCCGACTTAGAAACCAGTACGTTCATTTCGGTCACTTACTTTGACACGAACTGCAAATAGAGACCTATAATTTGTGCATTTTCATTTCGAACATTTAGTTTGACACAAACCGCAAATATAGACCTATGATTTGTTAATTGATACCATTATTTTTTTTTGCATGTTTCGATTAAACACACGCCTGAAGCTTTAAAAAAAAACAGTAGTGCTTGTTCAAAAGCTGGGCGAGTTACAGAATGAAGCAGTAATATTCTTGTAGATTTCATCGTTCCAGTAGCGACTAAAATATGACACAAATACATCGTATTAGACGTGCAGCCCACATGTTCCCGAGGCAGACACTGTTCCATAGCGACTTCACAGTGCCAACCAGAAGCAGCACAGAACTTTTACTTCTCAATATTATTTTCCTACGGACCTTGATTTAGCTGACATGACAGCGGATGGAACCCGTGATCTAGGGGTAGCGTCTTTGATTACTACTCAGAACATTCTCGGTCCCGGGTTCTAACCCCGCGACAGTTTAATTTCTAAATAAAGACCAACAGCATTGCCGGCCGAAGACTCGCGACATAAGTCACCCTCTTTCTGCCAACGGCCTTGTCAAAGAGGGCGGAAGAGCGCACAAAGGTTCATGGTACTCTCTTGCCCTTGGAGTGGGAAACTGCCATTAAAGGAGGAAGAATCAGCAATGATCAAATGCAACTGAATGTAGAAGGGAATGGAAACCACTGCATTAAAGACGCATAATGTGTATCCACAGGATATGTGGCCTGTAATTAAGAGGTGTCATGCCGATTTCTCCATTGGCAAAAGATTCCTGAATAGTCCCCTATTCGGATGTCCTGGAGGGGACTGCCAAGGGATAGGTGACTATGAGAAAAAGATTGAATAACCAACGAACGGATGACGTACTACGAGTCGAGGCATGGAATGTCTCGAGCTTGAACGTGGTAGTGGAGCTAGAAAATCTGAGAAGGAAAATGCAGAGGCTCAGTCTAGGTATAGTCAGGGTCAGTGAAGTGAAATGGAAATAAGACAAGGATTCCTGGTCAGATGAGTATAGGATAATAACAACAGCAACAAAAATGGTACAACGGGAGTGGGATTCGTTGTAAATAGGAAGATAGGGCAGAAGGTGTGTTACTGTGAGCAGTTCAGTGGCAGGGTTGTTCCTGTCAGAATCGACAGCAGACCAACAGCGACAACTATAGTTCAGATATACATGCCGACGTCGCAGGCTGAAGATGAAGAGATAGAGAAAGCACATAGGGACATTGAAAAGCGAGAGGAAAATAGGGGAGACAGGAATGCTGTTGTAACGGACGGAGTAGAATAACGGGTTACGGGAGAATATGGGCTCGGTACTAGGAATGAGAGAGGAGAGAGAGTAATTAAGTTCTGTAATAAATTTAACCTACTAATAGCGAATACTGTGTTCAAGAATCACAAGAGTAGTAGATACACTTGGGAAAGGCCGGGAGATACGGGAGCATTTCAATTAAATTACATCATGATCAGGCAGAGATTTCGGAATCAGGTACTGGATTGTAAGGCGTACCCAGAAGCAAATATAAAGTCAGATCACAATTTAATAGTTATGAAGAGTAGGAGGAAGTTTAAGGGACAAGTCAGGAACTATAAATATGCAAAGAAGTGGAATACGGAAGTACTAAGGGAGTAAGAGGTACGCTTGAACTTCTCTATAGACCATTCAGTGGACGAGGAATGGACATCTCTAAGAAGGGCAATCACAGAAGTTGGAAAGAATAAAACAGGTACAAAGAAGGTAATTGCGAATAAGTCACGGGTAACAGAAGAAATACTTCAGTTGATCGATGAAAGAAGAAAGTACAAAAATGTTCAGGGAAGCTCAGAAATACAGGTTGCTTAAGAAGTAAATAAATAGGAATTTCAGGGAAGCTAAGGAGAGAAACGGAATGGTGGTCGGGAGGACTGACTCTCCATATAGAAAAGTTAAAACAACCTTCAGTAAAATTAAAATCAATGGTGATAACATTAAGAGCGCAATGGGAATTCCACAGTTAAATGGAGAGAAGCAAACGAATAGGTGGAAGCAGTACATTTATTGCCTTTATGGAGCGGAATATTTGTCTGATGTGATAGAAGAAGAAATAAGAGTCGATTTAGAATAGATAGGGGATCTAGTAATACAATCAGAATTTAGAAGAGATTTTGAAGAATTAAGATCAAATAAGGCAAAAGGGACAGATAGCATTCCATCAGAATTTCTAAAATCATTCGGGGAAGTGGCAATGAAACGACTATTCACGTTGGTGTGAAGAACGTATGAGTGTGACGATGTACCATCCGACTTTCGGAAAAACATCGTCCACACAATTCCAAAGTCTGCAAGAGCAGTTGGACTTTAGGGAAGGTAACGGTGCGAGAGAGGCACTTCTGACGTTACGGTTGATGATGGAAGCAAGATTAAAGAAAAATCAAGACAAGTTCGTAGGATTTATCCACCTGGAATAAGTGTTCGAAAATTTCAAATGGTGCAAGGTGTCCGAAATTCTGCGGAACATCGGGATAAACTACAGGGAGAGACGGGTAATGCACCACGCGGAGAAGATAAAATAGAGAGTAATGAGAGTGGAAGACCAACAACGAAGTGCTCGGGATGAAAATAAAAGAAATTTTGAAGAGTAGAATCAAAAATTCAAGGTAAAAGTGATCTCAATGATAAGATTCGCCGATGATACTGCTACCCTCATGGCGAGTGAATAAGAATTACAGGATATGCTGAACAGAATGGATAGTCTAATGTGTACAGAATATCGACTGAGAGTATGTCCAAAAAAGACGAAATTAATGAGAAGAACAAGAAATGAGAACAGCAAGAAGCTTGACAACAAGATTGACAGTCACGAATTTGATGAAGTTAAGAAACTGCACCACGTAATCAGCAAAATAACACATGACATCAAACATAGGCCTTCATTTGAGAAGGAAATTTCTGAGAATGTACTTTTCGAGAACAACATTGTATGGTAGCGAAACATATGGGAATTGAAAAATATTGGATGTTCTGCTGCAGACGAATGTTGAAAATTAGGTGGACTGATAAGGTTAGGAATGAGGAGGTTCCGTGCAGAATGGGAGACGAAAGGACTAGATGGAAAACACTTACAGAAAGAAGGCACAGGATGATAGGGCATTTGGGAAAGATGTAGATAATAAAAATGTAGAGGAAAACAGAGACTGGAATACATCCAGCAAATATCTGATGTACTTTGCAAGTGGTGCCATGAGATGAAGAGGTTGCCACAGGAGAGGAATTGGTGGCAGGCCGGCTGGCCAGGAAGCTGCTGATGACTCAAAAAATGAAAAAAAATGACAGCGGATCTATTGTATTATCTGACTAGCTACTGGGGTGCTGCATGCGCGGTACAACTTATAACTTAATTGTCTACCTTTCTTCAGTTAAAGGTCAGATAGTAATTTGTAGAAGTTCCAAGATGCTACTCCAGGCGGGTGTAAAATCAATGGGCGCAGCGGAGAATAATACACGCCAAAATGAAGATTTATCCCTGTCTGACTACCCCCTGAAGCAGATCTTAGGATCTCGTAATTCTAGAAAATTACAATGAATGATCAAGGCAACTAATCCTACTAAATGATAAACTTTCTTCCTGCTTATATATTTATTGTAGATTAAAACAAAATCCTTTATATTACTAAGTTTACATTTCTTAACTAAAATTACTACTCAGTTGCCCAACTCTGGCCCTTATTATGACTGCGCTGTCTAATATCAATAACGCGAAATGACTGACATCATCTACGTACCAAACACTAGAAGGTAGTACTTTCAAGGATGGTGTGTAGTGGTGTGGAACCTCAGTGGAAATAAACTAACGTGATCACAGCTGTTTAGCTTTTATAGCCCTAAGAAGCCGAAGCAATTTGCTGCGTCCAGTGCGCCGAAGTGATGGTTCTCGTACTCGTCTGCGACGATGGAAGAACTCCAGCCACAAATAAACTCTTTCAAACACTAGGACGTCAGAAGGCGGTCCTCTGACTAATATACTCTTAATACTGTCTTCTTCCCTCTCTGTTCTACAGACAAGAAACGCGAACTCCCAGCCACAAGGATGGAATTCAGATAACGTCTCAACGTAAGTATAGGCAGAGGAAGTGCTCTCAATTACTGAACACTGCGTACTCAGCGACGTCTTCCAACCCGGAGGTGAAGTTCAGACTCGTATATGTTCGCAAAAGTACAGTGCCTAACTGTTCTAACTATAAACTCTCCTGAGAGCAGAGACAGCAAGTCCATCTGTATCAACAAAATGATATCAAGCGACCGTGCTGCGCGGGACTAGCCGAGCGGTCTCAGGCGCTGCAGTCATGGACTGTGTGGCTGATCCCGGCGGAGCTTCGAGTCCTCCATCGGGCATGGGTGTGTGTGGTTGTCCTTAGGATAATTTAGGTTAAGTAGTGTGTAAGCTTAGGGACTGATGGCCTTAGCAGTTAAGTCCCATAAGATTTCACACACATTTGAACAACAAGCGACCGTCACACACGGGCGCTCACAACGGAAGACCACGTCTCTCCAGTGCTGGCTTCCCAACAAGGCTTGGCTCCCCACCATCGTAATTCCGAAAACGAATCATATTCCCGAAACCACGGAATATTCTCCCTCTCTACAGATTCTTCCGAACGCCGACCAACGATATTTTAGTCTTTTGTCGTCCAGCGCGGATAGTTTGCGAGGAAAAACCTATACTCGTACAATGGTATGCTTCTGAGTAAAAATCCTTGGAAACGACCCAGCCTGCGTGGTTTCCGAGGTGCTCCTTCTTCGTTCCTCTCACCTGCATCCAAGATTTTCGTAGTTTCTGAAGCATAATCCTTCCGGTTCAGCTACAACACTAGCCTGTCGTGACTCTATTGTGCTCCAGCGCTTAGGTGCTACGACGTTCGTCTTGCTATTTCCTGTGTTTAAAAATGGTTCAAATGGCTCTGAGCACTATGGGACTTAACACCTTAGGTCATCAGTCCCCTAGAACTTAGAACTACTTAAACCTAACTTACCTAAGGACATCACACACATCCATGCCCGAGGCAGGATTCGAACCTGCGACCGTAGCGGTCGCGCGGTTCCAGACTGAAGCGCCTAGAACCGCTGGGCCACAGCGGCCGGCCACTGTCATTCCAACCTCTACTAGTATGATAATAAAGATACTCCATCACGTTTCATGCAATAAGAGTTGACAATTATTTACAAGGCGTATGTGACAATGTCAGTATCCTTTAGATATTCATATATACGATAATACCTCATGTGGTTGTAGATCATGGCAAGGTATGTGGATGAGTGCTTGTAAGGTGCGAAATTATAGCCACCTTACAAAGTCTTAAAGGTCTTGCATAAATGAAGTCATTAGAAAGTTCCAATAAGAGTAATATGACAAACATTTTCAAAAATAAGAGAATTTAGAAACAGCGCAAAACATGCCATGCACTGTCGTGTTGAAGATATTGCATCTTGCCTGCCGTGGGATAGCTACTTGGAGTTGAAACACGAGGTCAGTACAAAATAAAATAATTTACGATATTTTCTGACGTATTAGAATCCAATTCTGAACGCCACATGGGCTTCAGTTTCAGTAAAAATTAAGCTAGTACTGTGGACCTAGTGGAAACATTATAACACGGCACATTATTGTTAGAGATAGAGAGAAAGCCTGTGCTCAAGAATTTATTTTACAACTAGGAATTAGATGATAGCTCTTACTGGACAACCATGCCTTACTTTTTCTCTTAAAATAACAACTTAGAAAAAACCGTTACAATACGATGATAAAGAGTATTTTGTAATAGAACGGATAACATAACTAAGTAAACAAGCAGTTTAATACTAGGTATTGTGGTTACACTCAAAAGTGGTGATAGGTTATAAGCCTTCTGCCTTGCATCCTTCCATTTGTATTCTAAATTCATCTGCCGCTTGTCACGACTCGCGATAGACAGGACACTTTAATTTCATCATACTAAACTTCATGCAAACTTCGCAGTTCGCACAAAATACTGAATCCGACAGGGGAGACCACACGCCATTCAGAGGCTTTGTTTCAGCTTACACGTGTCAAGGAACCACCTGAGAGGGCTCACCAAACTCCCCTGTCAATCAAGCTAAGACGGGGTTCAGCTCTGTAGAAGGCCGATGGCGGTAGTCTCCAGTGCTGGCTGGTGAGCAATCACAAGTCTTGTAACATCTGGGCCTACCAGGTGGTAAGAGAAGTGCGTTTATCAGGAGAGAGGCCAAAGACAGACTCTCAAGTAACATGCCACCAACCCCCTCCTCGTCGCAAGTATTTAGATTCCTGCTGCTGACCGGAGGGCGCAGACTCAGCCACTAGCGCAGTCACTAGCTCAGTTAATACATGTTGTAAAAACAGGATATGGGTCACCAAACAACATCCTCGCACTTGATTCCTATAGTACAATACAGGGTTATTACAAATGATTGAAGCGATTTCACAGCTCTACAATAACTTTATTATTTGAGATATTTTCACAATGCTTTGCACACACATACAGAAACTCAAAAAGTTTTTTTAGGCTTTCACAAATGTTCGATATGTGCCCCTTTAGTGATTCGGCAGACATCAAGCTGATAATCAAGTTCCTCCCACACTCGGCGCAGCATGTCCCCATCAATGAGTTCGAAAGCATCGTTGATGCGAGCTCGCAGTTCTGGCACGTTTCTTGGTAGAGGAGGTTCAAACACTGAATCTTTCACATAACCCCACAGAAAGAAATCACATGGGGTTAAGTCGGGAGAGCATGTAGGCCATGACATGAATTGCTGATCATGATCTCCACCACGACCGATCCATCGGTTTTCCAATCTCCTGTTTAAAAAATGCCGAACATCATGATGGAAGTGTGGTGGAGTACCATCCTGTTGAAAGATGAAGTCGGCGCTGTCGGTCTCCAGTTGTGGCATGAGCCAATTTTCCAGCATGTCCAGATACACGTGTCCTGTAACGTTTTTTTTTTTTTTTGCAGAAGAAAAAGGGGCCGTAAACTTTAAACCGTGAGATTCCACAAAACACGTTAACTTTTGGTGAATTGCGAATTTGCTGCACGAATGCGTGAGGATGCTCTACCGCCCAGATTCGCACATTGTGTCTGTTCACTTCACCATTAAGAAAAAATGTTTCTTCATCACTGAAAACAAGTTTCGCACTGAACGCATCCTCTTCCATGAGCTGTTGCAACCGCGCCGAAAATTCAAAGCGTTTGACTTTGTCATCGGGTGTCAGGGCTTGTAGCAATTGTAAACGGTAAGGCTTCTGCTTTAGCCTTTTCCGTAAGATTTTCCAAACCGTCGGCTGTGGTACGTTTAGCTCCCTGCTTGCTTTATTCGTCGACTTCCGCGGGCTACGCGTGAAACTTTCCCGCACGCGTTCAACCGTTTCTTCGCTCACTGCAGGCCGACCCGTTGATTTCCCCTTACAGAGGCATCCAGAAAGTTTAAACTGCGAATACCATAGCCGAATGGAGTTAGCAGTTGGTGGATCTTTGTTGAACTTCGTCCTGAAGTGTCGTTGCACTGTTATGACTGACTGATGTGAGTGCATTTCAAGCACGACATACGCTTTCTCGGCTCCTGTCGCCATTTTGTCTCACTGCGCTCTCGCGCGTTTTGGTGGCAGAAACCTGCAGTGCAGCTTCAGCCGAACAAAACTTTATGAGTTTTTCTACGTATCTGTAGTGTGTCGTGACCATATGTCAATGAATGGAGCTACAGTTAATTTATGAAATCGCTTCAATCATTTGTAATAGCCCTGTACTCTGTACTATGACTGCCGTAGCGTGATCCTATGTGGCGCACGGGGACATGCTCCGTGAGAGCCTATATGGGCTCTCTACATTTTCCTACTTTATGGCGCTGCTCGCGCACTGTGAGTTGTGTGCTACTGATTCTGGGACAAAGCAAGCTTGATCACATATATTGACATCCGAAGTGCAGATACAGTAAATTAGCTCAGATACAGTAAATTAGCTATGTGTGCGTTGGCCAAGTTCTTATTATGAAGTGTAATGGCTTTCATATTCGAATATGAAGATATTGTAATAAAACTCATACGAGTATAGACTACCGTAAAAACGATGGCTTTCGGATTGTTGGATGGAAGTGTGGCACAATTTAATGAAAGAACTACAGTTTAAAGAAATCGTAGTGCAGCTCTGTTACATCTTAGGTGGTACTTGCTCGAAATTTCCCTTCATGTTGGTTAGGCTTCTGGAAATTCAGAAGTGCATCAACAACACTCTGATGCATCACTGACGACAGACGAGAATTTCTAGAGGAAACCGGCGAGAAAGATGTGCTCTGATTCGCCCGCATCTGACGATTTTCTGAGGCGGAAATTTATTAAACGTGGCAGTTTTCACGCTACTGGTGGAAAATAGGATCATTTTTCCTGGTTGGAAAATTGTGGTCGGAACAACGCAGACAGCAGAGTCGGGAGCAGGGACACGTGAAGATAGACACTCTTGGTTTTAATGTCGAAGGTTTTGGACAACGAAAAATAGGACTGCACGGTATCAGAGTCCTGATGAGCCAGATTCTGGTATTTCACAAGTGACCGTTTATTGTTTGCTTCAGGCACGGAAGTTTAGCAGGACATGTGCTCATACAATTGTAGGTAACTTTTAATTTAATTGCATTTCGCCAAATAGTATTAAAATGTTGATGCCTCTTGTAATGGCGGTTAACAACAAATGACGGAGCTCGTTACTGAAGCCTAAAATACTTTGAGCCAATGGACGTGTTTTTGGCATCGTTTCAGTCTTCCTAAAAAGGAAGACAAATGTACAAGCAGACAGTAAATTTAATCTCAGCTCTGCACATCGTATATAACAATAGATGTAAAATAATAAATAAGGCCGTTGAATTTGCCATATAATATTGAGATACCACAAAACACCAACATTCGTTGTGCTAAGTGATCATGTGATGAGACTTACGACACGCGTTACATCTGTCGCACTCGTGGTCCGATCGACACAAACAGGATAGACTCGACTGTGATATATCGCAACATTGGTAGGATGTTGTGCAGTGATTACTCTGAGTTTATTTTTCCTGCTAAGGAATAGTTTATGGTCTAGACGTTTTAGAATACATTCGTAGTGAAGCCTCATTGATCAGCAAGAACATTATGACCACCGAACTATTTTGAATATAAACCTGTCACCTGGCGAGGAATTACTGCTAATCACATGCACGCCCTGTACATGTATTATCAGTAACCGTGCTGTACTTGTACAGAATGGGGAAGCTGCGTGACGTCTCCGAGTTTGACCGAGGCAGATTGTGATGGCCTGGAGGCCCGGCACGATCGTTTCGGAAACTGGACAAGTTGTCGGGTGTTTGAGGAGCGCTGTGCTGATTGTCTCCAACATGTGACCAAAGCAAGGTCAAACCACGTCGAGACATTGTGATGCTGGAAGGCCACCCCTCATTACAGATGTTGGACGTCGTAGGCTGGGCAGTTTGATGCAACAGGACGGGCGGGAAACTATGCCAGAACTAACACCAGACTTCAATGCTTGGTGGAGTACAAGTGTGACTGAACACTCAGTGCACCGAACACTCATAACGATGGGCCTCCGCATCCGACGAACCATGAATTTATCAAGGTGACCATCGGCACTGGACGTTGGCGCAGTGCCAGAGCGTTGCACTGTCTGATGAATTCCGATACCTTCTCCACCATGCCGATGGGATGGCAATAATCCGTCATCTTCCAGGGGACACACGTACTGTGGCGCGGAGACAAGCTGGTGGCCGCTCCATTATGCTCTGGGAACATTCACATGGGCAACCATGGGTCCTCTGGAGCTCGTACAAGGCACCATGGCGGCCAAGAAGTATCTTACACTAGTTGCAGCCCACGTACACCCCTTCATGACGATCATGTTTCCCGGCAGTGTTGGCATTTTTCAGCAAGATAATGTGATATGTCTGCATTAGCAGGAGAAGCTACCGATCAAAGTCCGAAAACAATTTATTGGACAGTTCAATTAACCAAAACAAATTCTCCAAGTATAACACCAACACCAAACAGTGATCCGTCTTCGAGTCACAACTACATACAAGAATAATATAGAAAACAACTGAAATAATTTCCTACTAGTCTCCACCAGACACTTCTCTGATATACCAAGCCTAATCCAGAGATCAGCGAGAAGATCCAAGCCGAGCTGCCGGGACGGCAGCTATCCACGTCTGCTGGCGGTCGATGAACTGCCGATGTGCGGTTTTTTTTTTTCCTTTATTGTTGAAACCTGTGTACAGGCAGGCCAGCAGCAGCATACTACGCCGCTCTTGGGCCTCAGAGAAACACAAAAGATACAAAGGAAGACATTTAGAGAAAAAAATACGGTGGACATATAAACGGAGACCAACACTTCTTAAAATACATGGAGCCGTTCACGGGTGTAGAGTCCAAGATAAAATTTGTTCAGACACTTCGACACATACATAGACGAAAATTGTCACATGTGAACGTAGGTGCACAAAACGAATAACACTGAACCACTTAAGCACAAAACGATGGCACACACAGAACACGAGGCGTCGATCTCCGGCGCGCGAATGTTCACTAACTGTGTACGAGTCCGGGGACCTGCCAAGAGAGGAGGAGGGGGGGTGGGAGAGGGAGAAGTGAGAGCAGATGCCACGGGCAGGGGAGATAGGGGGAAGGGAGGAAGGGGGAGGGGAAGCCCAGGGGAAGAGGGGTGGAGGGAGGGGACGGGGGAAAAGGAAAGAGAAGGGAGGGAGGGTGCCTAAAGGAAAGGACACAGGAAGTGGGAGGGAGGATCAAAGTTGATAGGAGGGGTAGAAGGAGGGGAGGAGGACATCATCAGGGAGGGGGAGCTGGCAGATTCCACCTTGAGAGAGGGCAAGGAGGGTGGAGAGATGGAGACCAGTTGGGACGTGGGAATACAGGCGCGGCAGCGGGCGGGGGTGGGAGAGGATGGGTGAGATAAGCAGATGAGGAGGATCGAGTTTGCGGGAGGTGTACAGGATCTGTATCCTTTCAAGGAAAAGGAGGAGGTGGGGGAAGGGGATGAGATCGTACAGGATCCGCATGGGGGAGGGGAGATGGATGCGATAGGCGAGGCGGAGAGCATGGCGTTCAAGGATTTGGAGGGATTTATAAAAGGTGGAGGGGGGGGCGGAGATCCAGGCCGGATGGGCGTAACAAAGGATAGGGTGGATGAGGGATTTATAGGTGTGGAGGATGGTGGAGGGGTCCAGACTCCACATACGGCCGGAAAGGAGCTTGGGGAGACGGAGTCGGGAGCGCGCCTTGGCTTGGATTGTCTGGAGATGGGGAGTCCAGGAGGGGCGACGGTCGAGGGTGACGCCAAGGTACTTAAGGGTGGGAGTGAGGGCGATAGGACGGCCATAGATGGTGAGATAGAAATCAAGGAGGCGGAAGGAAGGGGTGGTTTTGCCTACAATGATCGCCTGGGTTTTGGAGGGATTGACCTTGAGCAACCACTGGTTACACCAAGTGGTGAACTGGTCAAGATGGGATTGGAGAAGGTGTTGGGAGCGCTGCAGGGTGGGGGCAAGGGCAAGGAAGGCGGTGTCATCGGCAAACAAGGTGTATGGGGGGTGACGGCGGCGGCATGTCCGCGTATACAAAATGTACAGAAGGGGGGAGAGGACGGAGCCTTGAGGCACAGCAGCGGAGGGGAAAAAGGTGTAGGAGTCTGTGTTATGGATGGTGACGTCGGAAGGACGGTGGGAGGGAAAGGAGCCGATCAGACAGACGTAGTTAATGGGAAGGGCGAAGGTTTGGAGCTTGAAGAGACCAGAATGCCATACACGGTCATAAGCTCGTTCGAGGTCCAGGGAGAGGAAGATTGCGGAGCGACGGGAATTAATCTGGTCGGAAAGAAGGTGAGTGAGATGAAGGAGAAGGTCGTCGGAAGAGAAGGACGGCCAAAAGCCACACTGGGTAACGGGAAGGAGACGGTGCTGGCGGAGATGCTGGTAGATGCGACGGGTGAGGATAGATTCCAGGACCTTGCTGAAGACCGAGGTAAGGCTGATGGGACCCTAGGAGGAGACGGCGGACGGCGGTTTGCCAGGTTTTAAGGAACATCAGGATACAGGAGGTTTTCCTCAGGTCAGGGTAGTAACCGGTGGACAGGACTACATTGTAGAGCCTGGCCAGGGTGGAGAGGAAAGAGACAGGAGCTTCACGAAGGTGAGGGTAGGTGACATGATCGTGACCAGGAGCGGTGTTGCATTTTGTGCGGAGTGTAGCAGTGAGATCCTGTGCAGTGATAGGGGCATTGTGTTCCGTGTGTGCAATGTTGTCCAAGTACTGGAAACTAGGAGCGAGGGGAGGGACAGAGGTGTCAGTTCGATCGCAGACATCCGGGAAGAGGGAGTAATCGAACTGGGGATAATTGGGGATGGAAAATACATCGGATAGGTAGGAGGCAAAGTGATTGGCCTTACTAAGGGTGTCAGGGAATGGGTGATCATCATGGAGAAGAGGATAGTAGGTGGAGGGTTTAGTTCCGGTAAGGCGACGGAAGGCTGACCAGAACTTGGACGAGTTGATAGGTAGGGTAGCATCTAAACGGGTGCATGTCTGTCGCCAGTTCCGGCGTTTCTTAGCCGCGAGCAAATAACGAATGTGTCGCTGGAGTTGCCGGTGGCGTCATAGTGTGTCCGGGTCACACGTGCGGAGGAAGGCACAGTAGAGATGGCGGGATTCACGGAGGAGGAGGATGGCCTGTGGGGGTAAGGTAGGACGGTGGGGGTGGATGGCGACAGTAGGGACGTGGGCCTCCACGGCCTCAGACAAGGTCTGCTGGAGAAAGGAGGCGGCATGGGTGACATTGTCAGGGTGGTGGTAGGTGAAGGGGTGGCTATCGACCTGGGTGCAGAGGGTATCCTGGTAGGCATTCCAGTTGGCACGGGAATAGTCATGGACGTACTTACGGGGAGGGTCATTAAGAGGGTCAGGGCGGGGCGACGACCGTCTGAAATGGTGAGGAGGACAGGGAGATGGTCGCTACCAATATGCTCCAGGACATCCACCGTTATGCGGCCAAGGAGGTTGGGGGAGGAGAGGATAATATCGGGAATGGAGTTGGATTCAGGATGGGTGTGCTGGGTGATGGGGATGAGGTCCCCTTGAAGGGTGGAGAAGAACCGATGCCACCACCATAACTGGGCAGCGGAACGACTATGGATGTTGAGGTCGGCAGTGATCACGTAGGAGGAGAAGATACGGTCAATCTGGGAGAGGAAGTCGAAGGGAATAGGGGCGTTAGGGCGGACATAGATGGTGGCGCAGGTAACGGTAAGGCCGGGGAAGAAGAGACTAAGGATCAGGTGTTTGGTGGGGTCGGGAAGGAGAGGTCGGAGCTGAACGGGGATCTGGCGGTGGTGACCAATGTCAACTCCGCCACGCGCAATTGGGAGGGGATTATCGGAGCGGTGGAGGAGATAGGGCGAAGTGTGGACAGTGTGGTGGGGTTAGAGGAAGGTTTCATTGAGGAGGACGGCATCCACACAGTGGGTGGCAAGGGTGTGCAGGAAGAGGTTCGTGTTGGCGGGAAGGGAGCGGATATAGTTGAAAAGGATACAGTGCTGTCGTGCCGTGACAGGGATTTAGACGAGGGTGTCAAGACTGGAGAAGGAGGATGAACATTCTGAAGAACAATGGTGAGGAATCTGATGATGTCCTCAGCAGTAGGGGGTGGGCGAAGGTAATTGCCGGGAGGGGTGGGGGCATCCAGAGGATGGACAGGGATGGTGAGTTCAGGAGTAGTCACAGGGGGTCGGGCTTTACACTTTTGGGAGTAGGTGATAGGGAGAGATTGCAGGTATTGCAGGAGGGAGGGGATTGAAGGTTAGGTCACTGCCGGAGGAAGTGTGTTTGCCTACATTGCTGGCAGGTGGGGGCCTTGCGGCACTCGGCTGTTGGGTGTGCGTTATAGCACAGACACCTCTGGCAGCGCAGGGATTGAGGCGTGGGAATGGGAGGGGTCGACCCTATAGCTCTGGTTGAAGAGGAGGGCACCCTCCTTCAGGAGACGATCAATGGAGGGGGCGTCCTCGGAGAAAACCCGCATAAGGCAGGTGGGGCCGGCTGAGTTGAAAATGCGGCGGACCACCCGCACCTCCAGCATGGGATGCGCCTTGAGCTCCGCCAACACCTCCTCCTCCGTGATCGACGGACTCAGCCGAGTGATCACGGTGGTGAGGGTCGGCGGGTGACGCAGGGGTTGGGGTTGGCAGGTAGTAGATGGAGAAGGAGCAGGGGTGAGGGAGGTGTTGGGGCCAAAACGGGTGATGGGGAGGCGAGAGAGTATGTCAGTATGGAGGGTTGGGCTGGGGGAGGAAATGAGTACGGAATCCCATCTGGGAGTGAGGAGAGAGATGGGGGCACCAGGGAAGTGTTGGCGGAGGAGGAGGGAGAGATTCTGGGCCTCGAGAAGGGAAGGATTGGGACTGGAGTGGAGGTATTTGTATAAAGAGGAGGGGAGGACGAGGAGGAGGTGGAGGAGGGAGCAGGGCCAGGCGGGGAGACATCCATGGCACCCTGGGGGGGGGGAAGGAGGACGGGGCAGGGCCTTTTTGGGAGTGGAGGAGGTGGTGGAGCCACTAGGGCGTTTAACGGCGGCAGAAGGACGGTTGGTGATATGAGGGACGGGAGCTATAGGGAGGTGGTGGGAAGGAACAGGTCCCGGCGTGAACGCAGCAGTCGCCACCCGAGACGGTGACGGTGACGGTGACAGCGACAGCGACGGCGACGGTGGCGGCGGTGATGGCGAATACGATGGGGAGAGTGGGCATGGGCAGTGGCCCGACGGGCCACCACCTAGCTGGAGCTGCAGTAACAGGCTGGGGGAGTGGGGGGAAAGGATCAGAGGGAGAGGAGCGGCAGGAAGAAGTTGGAGAGGGGGCGACAAAGAGCGAGAGCGAATGGAGAGTGAGTAGAGGCAGGATGGAAAGAGGGGGGTGTGACTGGGCACACCATGTTATGGTGGTGGTGGCGGCGGAGGGGGAAGTATATACTATGGCTGTGGTGGTAGAGGTGGTAGTGGTGGTGGGGGCTGACATGACGACAGGGAGAAACAAAAACGCACAGAACGAAAAAGAAAGGACAAAAACTGGGGACAGACGAAGACGAAGACAAAGACGGACGAAGACCACAGTCCCACACTCCTGGCACTGGTGCTGACTCGACGACGGGCGGCAGGAATGCCGCAGCTCCTGCCGCTGCTGCTGCTGCTGCTGCTGCTGCTGCCGCGGACGGGCCGGGGCCACTGCTGCTGCTGGAGGGTGGGCGGGCTGGCTGGCTGGCTGGCTGGACCCCTGCTGCCGCTGGAGGGCTGGCTGGCTGCTGCCGGCTGGACCACTGCTGCTGGCCGGGACCACTGCCGGAACCACTGCTGCTGGCCGGGACCACTGCCGGAACCACTGCTGCTGGCCGGGACTGCTGCTGCTGCTGCTGCTCAGCTGGACCGCTGCTGCTCGGCAGGCTGGCTGGCTGGCTGGCTGGCTGGCTGGCTGGCTCCTGAAAAACCTAACACTTTGATTAGTGCTGGAATGGCACAATCGAAGGGCGGTATCTTTGCGGAGTACCGCCGCAAATGCCCCGATGTGCGGCCGAGCGCCGGCCTTTATAGCGCCTCGGCAGATGAGTACCTCGGAACTATTTTCCATCACGTGGTTTGACATGTGAAAATAGTTCCAGGATCTGCAGCGACCTCTTCCTTATATTTATGTGGGCCAGTAGTGGCCCCTGGTGGCCGCTGGTGTCTTTGCTGTGTCTTTGTTGTTGTTGCTGTGGCCGTTCATCAATATTGCCTGTCGGTTGTGTAGTGGTGCGGTGTGCCTGCGAAGCGGGCAACCCGCGGCTGCAGGCTGTCAGTTTGGTTGCTGATACTCTAGGTGCCGTGATGTCTGGTGGAGAAGGCCACAGCATAATGTGCCGTGTCACATGGACAAGAGTGTGATGAAGTTGTTTGGGGAACTCAGGGGCGAGTTCTAATTGATGCGTTGCCCCCGCCCCCCCCCCCCTCCAACTGGCCAGATCTGAGCCTGATCGAACATATCGGGGATGTGAATGAAGGTGGTATCAGAGCTCATCGTCTCCCTTCTCGGAATTTACGGGAATTAGGAGACGTGTTGTTTGTTTCGCGGCCGTTAGCCACTAGTCACTTGAATCAGCAGTTGTCTTGTGACAGCCAGAGCGAGAGCACCAGCAGCAGCGAGTACTGTTTGTATAAAGCGTTTATTTTGCATTTTGTTTACGAACTTCCACTAAGGAAGGGATTCTATTTGTGTTTATCTGCTCTGCATAGTAACTAACAGTTCTTGATAAAACTTTACGTAGTTTTCGTGTTAGATTTCTTAGTGTTTTCTTGATCGTTTAGAACAGAAAGCGCCCTAAAACCGTCTTTTGTTTGTCTCGCGGCCGTTAGCCACTAGTCACTTGAATCAGCAGTTGTCTTGTGACAGCCAGAGCGAGAGCACCAGCAGCAGCGAGTACTGTTTGTATAAAGCGTTTTTGTACTTATTTGCTGCGCTTAGCTTCTAAATAGTTTTTCTGGGAAAACCTAGCGTAGTTTTCGCGTCTCGTATTTCAGTGAGTGTTTCTTGATTATCAGAGTAGCTCATCAGAAGATTATCTTGGGAATTTGTCATCGTATAGAGTAGGGTAAACATAGTCATGTGTAGGGACTGTGGTTGTTGTGAGCGGACTCAAGGAGAATTGGCCACTCTTCGGGGGCAGGTGGAGGCTTTGTCTGTTAGGCTCATCGAGCTCGAGGCGCAGGCGTCGGCTCGTAGTGGCGTTGGGGCAACTGTGGTGAGACCTATGCCTACTTCGGTGGCCTTGGAGTCACATGGAACCCCTGATGTCGCTGCGTCTTCCGGCAGTGAGCATCTTACCGGTCAGCCATCACTCCAGGGTGAATGGCGGACAGTGGTGGGCTCGCGCGTGCCTGGCCGAAAGGCGAAGGTGGGATCTGGCCGCGTGGCAGCTGCCTTACCCCTTTCCAACAGGTACGGGGTGCTTCCTAGTGGTGATGACATCGTTTCCGAGCCACCACAGGATGCCTCGCCTGTTGGGCCAGTGGCCGATTCTCCGGCAAGGTCCCGACAGTCACAGAGGGCGGGCCTATTAGTTATAGGGAGCTCCAACGTTAGGCGGGTTATGGAGCCCCTCAGGAAAATAGCGGGTAGGTCGGGGAAGAATGCCAGTGTGCACTCGGTGTGCTTGCCGGGGGGTCTCGTCCGTAATGAGGGGGAGGAGGCCCTTCCGGCAGCTATTGAACGCACTGGGTGTGACCGGCTGCAGATAGTAGCACATGTCGGAACGAATGACGCCTGCCGCTTGGGTTCTGAGGCCATCCTTGGTTCCTTCCGGCGGCTGGCTGATTTGGTGAAGACAACCAGCATCGCACGCGGAGTGCAAGCTGAGCTTAATATCTGCAGCACAGTGCCCAGAGTCGATCGCGGTCCTCTGGTTTGGAGCCGTGTGGAGGGTCTAAACCAGAGGCTCAGACGACTCTGCGACTATAATGGTTGCAAATTCATCGACCTCCGTTATTGGGTGGAGAACTGTAGGGCCCCCCTAGACAGGTCAGGCGTGCACTACACACCGGAAGCAGCTACTAGGGTAGCAGAGTACGTGTGGCGTGCACACGGGGGTTTTTTAGGTTAGAGGGACCCCCCCTTGGGCGAAACGATAAAATACCTGACGGCTTACCAGAGGGGACATTATCATCGTTGATAAAGAACGTCCGTCCTCAGAGACAAAAAACAGGAAAAGTTAACGTAATATTGGTAAACTGCAGGAGTATCCAGGGCAAGGTTCCTGAATTAGTATCTCTTATTGAAGGAAATAGTGCGCATATAGTATTAGGAACGGAAAGTTGGTTAAAACCGGAAGTGAACAGTAACGAAATCCTAGACACAGAATGGAATATATACCGCAAGGATAGGATAAACGCCAATGGTGGAGGAGTATTTATAGCAGTAAAGAATTCAATAATATCCAGTGAAGTTATTAGCGAATGCGAATGTGAAATAATCTGGGTTAAGCTAAGTATCAAAGGTGGGTCAGATATGATAGTCGGATGCTTCTATAGACCACCTGCATCAGCAACCGTAGTAGTTGAGCGCCTCAGAGAGAACCTGCAGAACGTCGTGAAGAAGTTTCGTGATCATACTATTGTAATAGGGGGAGACTTCAATCTACCAGGTATAGAATGGGATAGTCACACAATCAGAACTGGAGCCAGGGACAGAGACTCTTGTGACATTATCCTGACTGCCTTGTCCGAGAATTACTTCGAGCGGATAGTTAGAGAACCAACTCGTGAAGCTAACGTTTTAGACCTCATAGCAACAAATAGACCGGAACTTTTCGACTCCGTGAATGTAGAAGAGGGTATCAGTGATCATAAGTCAGTGGTTGCATCAATGACTACAAGTGTAATAAGAAATGCCAAGAAAGGAAGGAAAATATATTTGCTTAACAAGAGTGATAGGGCACAAATCGCAGAATATCTGAGTGACCACCATCAAACGTTCATTTCTGAGGAAGAGGATGTGGAACAAAAATGGAAAAAATTCAGAAACATCGTCCAGTACGCCTTAGATAAGTTCGTACCGACTAAGGTCCAAAGCGAGGGGAAAGATCCACCGTGGTATAACAATCATGTACGAAAGGTACTACGGAAACAAAGAAAGCTTCATCATAGGTTTAAGAGTAGTCGAATCATAGCTGATAAGGAAAAGCTGAACGAAGCGAAAAAGAGCGTAAAGAGAGCAATGAGAGAAGCATTCAACGAATTCGAACATAAAACATTGGCAAACAATCTAAACAAGAACCCTAAAAAGTTTTGGTCATATGTAAAATCGGTAAGCGGATCTAAATCCCCTATTCAGTCACTCGTTGACCACGATGGCACCGAAACAGAGGACGACCGAAGAAAGGCAGAAATACTGAATTCAGTGTTCCGAAACTGTTTCACTGCGGAAAACCGTAACACGGTCCCTGACTTCAGTCGTCGCACGGACGCCAAAATGGAAAATATTGAAATAAACGATATCGGAATTGAAAAACAACTGCTATCACTTAGTAGCGGAAAAGCATCCGGACCAGACGAGATACCCTTAAGATTCTACAGTGATTATGCTAAAGAACTTGCCCCCTTTCTATCAGCAATTTATCGTAGATCGCTGGAAGAACGTAAAGTACCTAGCGACTGGAAGAAAGCGCAGGTCGTTCCCATTTTCAAGAAGGGTCATAAATCAGATGCGAATAATTATAGGCCTATTTCGCTTACGTCAATCTGTTGTAGAATAATGGAACATGTTTTGTGTTCTCGTATTATGACGTTCTTAGATAATACAAATCTCCTTCATCATAACCAACATGGATTCCGCAAACAGAGATCATGTGAAACTCAGCTCGCCCTATTTGCCCAAGAAATTCACAGTGCCGTAGACACTGGCGAGCAGATTGATGCCGTATTCCTGGACTTCAGGAAGGCATTTGATACGGTTCCGCACTTACGTTTAGTGAAAAAAATACGAGCTTACGGAATATCGGACCAGGTTTGTGATTGGATTCAGGATTTCCTAGAAGAAAGAACACAACATGTCATTCTTAACGGTTCAAAATCTGCAGATGTAGAGGTAATTTCGGGAGTACCGCAAGGAAGCGTGATAGGACCTTTATTGTTTACAATATACATAAATGACTTAGTTGACAACATCGGTAGCTCCGTGAGGCTATTTGCAGATGACACGGTTGTCTACAAGAAAGTAGCAACATCAGAAGACTCGTACGTACTCCAGGAAGACCTGCAGAGGATTAATGCATGGTGCGACAGCTGGCAGCTTTCCCTAAACGTAGATAAATGTAATATAATGCGCATACATAGGGGCAGAAATCCATTCCAGTACGATTATGCCATAGGTGGTAAATCATTGGAAGCGGTAACGACCGTAAAATACTTAGGAGTTACTATCCGGAGCGATCTGAAGTGGAATGATCACATAAAACAAATAGTGGGAAAAGCAGGCGCCAGGTTGAGATTCATAGGAAGAATTCTAAGAAAATGTGACTCATCGACGAAAGAAGTAGCTTACAAAACGCTTGTTCGTCCGATTCTTGAGTATTGCTCATCAGTATGGGACCCTTACCAGGTTGGATTAATAGAAGAGATAGACATGATCCAGCGAAAAGCAGCGCGATTCGTCATGGGGACATTTAGTCAGCGCGAGAGCGTTACGGAGATGCTGAACAAGCTCCAGTGGCGGACACTTCAAGAAAGGCGTTACGCAATACGGAGAGGTTTATTATCGAAATTACGAGAGAGCACATTCCGGGAAGAGATGGGCAACATATTACTACCGCCCACATATATCTCGCGTAATGATCACAACGAAAAGATCCGAGAAATTAGAGCAAATACGGAGACTTACAAGCAGTCGTTCTTCCCACGCACAATTCGTGAATGGAACAGGGAAGGGGGGATCAGATAGTGGTACAATAAGTACCCTCCGCCACACACCGTAAGGTGGCTCGCGGAGTATAGATGTAGATGTAGATGTAGATGTAGATGTGTAAAGATGTGCTGCCAACTCCTTCCAACGACCTACCAAGACCTCACTGCTTCCATGCTATGATGCGTCGCCGCTATTATCCGTGCCAAAGGCGGTATTAAGTGGGTGATCATAATTTTCTGGCTGATCAGTATATAATGTAGATCGTTAGTGATAACATAAATAAAAACAGTGCCCTCTTGATTTAATTCTGTTTATTTATTGGTAGCGCTTCGAATTGTTTTAGTCACTGATAGTGATGATTCACATTTATTGTGTGGTGTAGTGCGTGCATCCCTTATTCGACGTGGTTCTGAGATTAAAGTACATAGGTCGGTCATTTATGAGGTGTTTAAAGCAGATAGTGCTAGGAACAGAAAGTCGGTCGAAACCGGAAGCGGACAGCAAGGAAGTCATAAGTTAAGATTTGAATATGTATTACAAGGATAGATAATTCGCCATTGGTGGTGGCGTATTTGTTCAAGTAAAGAACTCAATAATATCTAGCGAAGTTACCACGGACTCCTAGTGTGGATTAATCTGGATAAACGTCAAAACTGGTCAAAAATGGTAATCGGACTCTTTTATACAGCCCTTGGGTCAGAAGCTCTAGTGGTAGAGCCCTTCAGAGAGAAGTTGCAGAATATTTCTAATAATCTTCCTCATCATGCCATTGTAATAGGTGGTGGCTTCAACTTCCCAGGTGCAGATTGCTATCATGATATTAATACTGGTACCAGAGACGAGTATTCTTTTGGCATTGTTTCGAATGTCTTTTACAAAAATTGCTTCGTGTGGATAATTAAAGAATCATATCGAGAAGGAAACGTCTTAGATCTCCTAGCTACATACAGACCTGAACTTATCAAACAGTTAACGTAGAGGTATGTGTCAGTGACCATAAGGCTGTGATGCAAAAGTTGAACGAAGCGAAAATGAGGGTAAGGAAAGCAATAAGACAAGTGTTCAACCAGCTTGAGTTAAAACCTAAGAGGTTTAGGTCTTCCCTAAAATCGGTAAGCAGTTATAAATCATCTAGTGAGTCACTCAGTGACGGAATATTTGTAATTTCGCGCAAATGGTGTGTTGGAGTGAAATGCGGTTGACATCCCCGCACAAGCCAGTGTTTAATGTGCAGCTGCCGGAAATTTTATTGTTGTATGTCTGTTCAGTGCTGTGTTGAGTAAAACGTTGCGTCACACAGTTTGTGAATTTCGAGACGGCTGAGTTAGAGGAGCAACGCGTCTGCATTAAATTTTGCGTGGAACTCACGAAAACCTTTACAGAAGCACACTAAACGATGCAGGAAGCCTACGGTGATGAGTGTTCAAGCCGTACTTGGTGTTACGAGCGCTTCACGTGGTTTAAAACTGGCCGGACGGAAGCTAAAGATGACACTCGTTCAGGACGCCCTTCGACGCCTACTGACGATTCTCATGCCAGGAATGTCAACGAAATTGTGCGTGCCAATCGAAAATTGACTGTCCGAGAGATTGCAGATGAATGTAACATTTCAGCAGGACCATGTCATGAAATCCTGACACATCATTTTTTGGAATACATCGTGTTACCATCAAGTTCGACCCTCGGTTCGTGATTCAAGACCAAAAAGACCATCGCCTCAAAATCTGTGAAGGGCTGCTTGATCTCCTCATTCTCCGTATTCTCCAGACTTGGCTCCCGCTGACCGTTTTTTTTTTTTTTATTTTCAGAGCTGAAAACCCCGTTGAAAGGACAAAGATTTGAAATTCAACATAAGATAAAAGAAAATTCGCAGACGGTACATCGCACGATCCAGCAAGAAGCATACGAAGACTGCTTCCGGAAGTGGAAACGGTATTGGGAGCGATGTATCAATTGTGGAGGAGAATATTTCGAAGGAAACCATGCAAAATAAGTAAAAGGTAAGCGTAGAAAAATTCTAACAGCTATGGATTTGACAAAAACAATGGTAAGTCTACTTAATACAATAGCAACAAAAAGTACCTTAAATGAAACGTTGCGCTTCAAATTCGGTCTAACAGTTCTAGCAGGAGCTAGCTGCATATCTACCTTCCCAATGAGCTACTACATTATTATAACTCGTTATAGCAAATAATGTATAGTTTCGCTATACCACAGTCACCTGCCAGTTTGGAAATAATGTTTTCGATATCTTTTTCTTTCTTTTTTTTTTGCATTCATACGCTCCTTATCATTAATGGCGATATATGTCTTCATCTAGGGATTTTGACAGATGATAATTTCCAGTGAATTAGTTTAGAGTGAGACTATTGTTCAGATATGTTTGCAGTGAATCACATAATTCTTTTATTGCATAATGTGGAAATAAGCTTATTTGGAACTCCTCACATGTTGGCGCTTTGTGATGCTTTCATTACTGCTGAGCATAATGGTAGATTTCAATCATTCTGAAGGAAGATCGTTTCCTCCAAGGACTATGTTTCCATTAGATTTTTCAGTACTCTGCCAAATTCTTCACTTTCTTATCTCCAGCTCATCTGGTTACTCTTCCCTTACAACAACTCTATCTTCATTTCCCTTGTAGAGCCCCTTTCATCTTTCAGCTTTCCTTCCTTCGCTTCGTACTGACTTGCTATCTGAAGTTTTGATGACATAACCTCTCATACACTATTATTTACATAATCAAGGAGTTTGCAGATATACAGTTGATGATATTTTTACGTGTAACCACCACAGGCCTGCTAAAACCTTCTGAGTTTTGCGTCTAGTTGGAACAGTAAGTGATCATCTATCAGATATCTGAATTTTAAACTGGTGTATATCTTATATCAATAGCTTTATAAATACGCTTATCTACGAGGGTAATACCAAAAGTAAGGTCTCCTACTTTTTTATAAGTACATAGATCTGTTTATTTCTACAATGGTTTACATCTGTTTACAGCTTGAACATTTAGCTATTTTTCGACATCATCAACATTTTTGTCGATGCATTTTTGTAGACGCTGTGGCAGTTTTTGTATGCCCATGTCATACCAGCTCGCCGCCACGCTGTTCAGAAAGCTATGAACCTCTTCTTTCACCTCGTCGTCAGAGCTGAATCGCTTTCCGGCCAAATGTTCTTTTAACCTAGGGTAAAGGTGATAGTCACTGGGCGCCAAGTCATAGTGTGGGTGGGTGATTATGTTCCACTGAAACAGTTGCAGGAGAGCAACGGTTTGCCGAGCGATGTGTAGGCGAGCGTTGTCATGGAGAATGTATACGCCCGTGCTCAAAAGTCCTCTTCTCCGGTTCTGAATTGCCCGTTTGAGTTTTTTCAGAGCTCACAGTACCTGTCAGCGTTAATTAATGCTTTGCTCAACCTTCAACACTGTCTCCTAAGAAACTGACAGTCTCCCGCTCCTTTGTTCGTCGTGAATTTCGCTCCGACTAGCTGAAAACTCTCTACACCACTTACGAACATTTTTGACATCCATGCACGACTCACCATACACTTCCGTCAATTGGCGACGGATTTCAATCTGCGCAGTGCCCTTTGCGTTCGAAAACCGAATAACTGCGCACAATTCGTACTTGGCGGTAACATCAAACGGGAGCTCCATTCTCGATGGCTGCCAAGCCAAGACTGAGCGCCTCAGCGAGGAGTGCGCATGTTTACACACAGCGCGTGAAGCACTCTTCATAACACTGTTACCAACTGCCACACAAACAGAGTTCGCTACTTATAAAAAAATAGGAGACCTTACTTTTGGTGGCCGAGCGGTTCTAGGTGCTACAGTCTGGAACCGCGCGACCACTACGGTCGCAGGTTCGAATCCTGCCTCGGGCATGGATGTGTGTGATGTCCTGAGGTTAGTTAGGTTTAAGTAGTTCTAAGTTCTAGGGGACTGATGACCTCAGATGTTAAGTCCCATAGTGCTCAGAGCCATTTGAGCCATCTTACTTTTGGGATTACCCTTGTAAATAGTGCTTACAAAGTAAGTGCGCATTGAGTATGACACAAATTACAGCCCCATAAGAGTTCGCCAGTTCTATAATTAAGACCCAGTGTTGATCGTATTTGGCCGGCCGGTGTGGCCGAGCGGTTCTAGGCGCTTCAGTCTGGAGCCGCGCGACCGTTATGGTCGCAGGTTAAGAATCCTGCCTCGCGCATGGATGTGTGTGATGTCCTTAGGTTAGTTAGGTTTAAGTAGTTCTAACAAGGGGAGGCCGCCAATTGCGAAATTCAGATTCGATTCATACTGCGCATAATAAAAGCTCATGGCCAGAGGTGTAATGTGGCAAAGCACCAAGATGCACTTCTCAGCCGTTGTCGAGAAAATCGACAGTTAAAAGAAACCGTTGCAGTGAAACACTCTCTACTATTAATAATTCTCTACAGCGTCGTGGCGCAGCGGTAAGCGCTCTGGTTCGTAATCCGAAGGTCGCCGGATCGAATCTCGCGCTGTGCAACCTATATATATATATATATATATATATATAATTCCCGGCAATCAGTTGCAACAATTATGCATATAATAAGTTGTTGAAAGTCGTTTGTCGTGGAAAAACTGGCGACTTCGAACATCATTATGTTTTCTGCAAACAAAGTTGTATTTCACAAATGTTATTAATTGTCTTCATAATGTTAACCACGCTTAGTTAACGGAAGACGTAGAAACGATATTCCGAAACGAATACGTATAGCGTAAGTCAAACGTTCGAATTAGAATAGAAACCCCACGAACACAAATTTGCTGTGGCAGGTATGAAATATAAACTCCGTTACTCGCTCGTTACACTTGAATGACAGATGTTGAATGGGCCGAAACGAACCGCCGCGTAACAGCGTAGTTGCCTGCTAACTTCCAAAGAAGGTAGATGCGGTCCCTAGCGCAACTTATAACATCGTCGAAAATCAGTGCGGACGCGAGAGCTTTGCTACACCCTGTTAAAAAAAAACGGAAAAATGGAGGCGGTACAATTAGAGAGCGATCCGCCTTCACCAACATGCATAAGCAATTCATTAATACTTTATATATATATATATATATATATATATATATATATATATATATATATATATATGAATTACAAAAAACTAATAATTAAAAAAATTGCATGGCCCGAGATTTGATCCTCACGAACCCGAGCGAAAACCGCAGCGCCACGACGCAGTAGAAAATTATTAATCGTAGAGAGTATTTCACCGCAACGGTTTCTTTTAACTGTCGATTTTCTCGACAACGGCTGAGAAGTGCATCTTGGTGCTTTGCCACATTACACCTCTGGCCATGAGCTTTTATTATGCGCAGTATGAATCGAATCTGAATTTCACAATTGGCGGCCTCCCCTTGTAAGTCTAGGGGACTGATGACCTCAGATGTTAAGTCCCATAGTGCTCAGAGCTATTTGAACCATTTGATAATATTTGTAGTGACGTATGAAATTTTGTAAACTACATCGGATTTGGTGTGGTAGACCAGACGTAATCATTCGGAAATAAGCTGAATGTTTTGTAAACTTTGGGTGGCCATTGGGCAAAATGCTTCACAATACATGAAATAAAGCTTCGCTAAAAGTTGTCAGATACTTAATTTGTAAAGATTCGGCAAATGTAGTGTAACATAAATCGAATAAATACTGTTTATACTTGAACTGTTAATTTCTAAAACTCACAATACACCACGCAGCACCTGGTGCTGATGCATGCCAACAAGCCACAACGTTTCGGTATCCTACTTCAGAGGAGATTACGTCTTTTTTTTATTTATTTGGTTCATAATTGTATTCTGTTTCACTGTGGAAAATGAGATGAGGACTGCGACTGACTAACTAAAGATGATTTTTTAGATGTTATCTGTGAGAAATGAGCTCTGCACAGTAGTTACCAAAGTATGAAACCAAGTGCAGCGCCACTCACTAACGCTGCGTTAACGTGTCACTCATCAAGCGTGGCATCTCATCTTCTTCCAGATATCCGCGCTAATTAGTCTCTCCTTGTAAGAGCTTGTTTGAGAGACATCATCTGCACCTCGAGAAAAAATTTTTGTCACGACTACGGAACAAAGCTCCTCTCTGGAGAGCTCTCCAGACACTTTTAAGGCTGAGGAAACTACGCAAGTTTTTATGCTGCCGCAGATAATAGAGCATCCCTCTTGCGAGTAAATAACTCCTCTGGATGTATTAACGTCTGAAGCATCGTCAGGAAACTCCTCGGGAGAGAGGAACAGGCCGCTTACATACAAATGCCTGCTTTTCACTCCCGTGCTGCAACTTCTGCATAGCAATACGCTGCAGGAAATGTGTGTCTCCCGGGCACAGTCTCTGGGAAATAAAGGATCACAGCCCGTGGCGCGACTTGTCCGTTCCTCAGACTCCATGCAGTAATGTTTCACACGGTTTACACTGTGCTCTGTAGTTTCAAACCTTACTGCTCAACGACGTGTCCATTTTCTTATCGTATTCCTAATCATTTTCCTTGGTTCATGAAAGAATCTTAAAAACATGTCCAATTGTTAACCAAATTTCTTACGTACGACACTTGAAAGCAAATTTTTCATTTTGGAAGAGATGAAGGGAATTTGTAGGATAAAAATAAAATCTACTGCTGATAGACATGCTAACAGTTTTACAAAACAACATAACCGATCCTTCTGTACGCAGCCACGTAGTCACTCAGTGCAGCACTCAATATCGGGAAAATTTTCTAGACTGTTGATCGTCTTATTTTGTAAAGCAATCTACTATTTCACAGCAATACTCCGTTTAACAACATTACGTGAACTATAACATATACGAATTTTATGGAAACTGACTCAGTCCGAAGAAGCCTGCGCTCTTAACAAGTATTCTGTCACATGATGCGAGTGACTTTCTCGTTAGCAAACAGTTAACCACTGAACATCATCTTATGGCACTCGTACCTGTTTCATTAGCTTTTATCCTAGCCATCATCTGACTATAATTGTATTTACTTTTAAATTGCTTAAAATTACTTCAGTACTGAACAACAGTCACAAAAATATTTCAAGGATCAATCAGTCTGAGCTAAACCATAGAACAGTTACCGTACACTACGAGTTTCACGGAAGCTCGAAATTTAGTGCGGACGTCAATGCCAGATGCTTTTACTAGTTTCCACAATGAAACATTGTCTCAAAATAGAAAATCCAAAGAGATTCTGGTCGAATGTGAAGTACACCAGTGGCAACCGTCACTGCGCGATAGCGATGGAAATGTTACCGATGATGGTGCCACTAAAGTGGAGCTACTAAATACAGTTTACTTTAATTCCTTCACGAAAGAAAACCAAGTAAATATTCCAGAATTCGAAACCAGAACAGCTGTTAGCATGAGTGTCATAAAAGTAGGTATCTTAAGTGTTGCGAAACAACTAAAATCACTTAAGAAAGGCAACTCTTCCGGTCCAGATGGTATACCAATCGGGTTCCTTTCAGAGTATGCAGACACAATAGCGCCTTTCTTAGCAATGATATACAACCGCTCACTTGACGAAAGATCTGTTCCTAAAGACTGGAAAGTAGCACAGGACACACCAATAATCAAGAAAGGAAATAGGAGTAACCCATTGAATTACAGATCCATACCACTGACCTCAATTTGCAGTAGGATTTTGGAGCATGTACTCTTCTCTAACATTATGAACCACCTTGAAAAAAATGATTTATTGACACATAAACAACTCGGATTCAGAAGATATCGTTCTTGTGCAACAGAGCTGGCTCTTTATTCCCATGAAGGAATGAGTGGTGTCGACAAGGGATCTCAGATCGATTCCATATTCCTAGAGTTCCAGAATGCTCTTGATACCGTTTCTCACCAGCGACTATTAATCAAATTTCGTGCATATGGAGTCCCACTTGTGTGACTGGATTCGTAATTTCCTCTCAGATAGGTCGCAGTTCGTAGTGATGGACGATAAATCATCGAGTAGAACAGAAGTGATATCTGGCGTTCCGCAAGGTAGTGTCATAGGCCCTCTGCTGTTACTGATTTACATGAATGATCTAGATGATAATCTGAGCAGCCCCCGTCGGTTATTTGCAGATGACGCTGTAATTTAGGGTCAACTAAAATCATCAGACGATCAATTCCAATTACAAAATGATCTAGAGAGAATTTCTGTATGGTGCGAAAAGTGGCAATTGGCACTAAACAAAAAAAGTGCGAGGTCATCCACATGGTTACTAAAAGAAATCCGATAAATTTTGGGTATACGATAAATCGCAGAAATCTAAGGGCTGTCAATTCGACTAAATGCCTAGGAATTACTATTACGAGCAACTTAAATTGGAAAGACCACATGGGTAATATTGTGGGGCAGGCGAAACCAAGACTGCGCTTTGTTGGCAGAACACTTAGAAGATGCGACAAACCCACTAAAGAGACAGCCTACATTACACTTGACCGTCCTCTGCTGAAATATTGCTGCGCGGTATGGGATCCTTACCAGGTAACATTGGCGGAGGAAAAAGTGCAAAGAAGGGCAGCTCTTTTCGTGTTATCGCGTAATAGGGGTGAGAGTGTCACTGATGTGATACACGAGTTGGGCTCGAGTTGCGGCGAGATCTATTTACGAAATTTCAATCATCAACTTTCTCTTCCGAATGAGAAAATATTTTGTTGACACCCACCTATGTAGGGAGAAATGATCATCATAATAAAATAAGAGAAACCAGAGCTCGAACGAATAAATTTAGGTGTCCCTTTTTCCCACGCGCCATTCGAGAGTGGAATGGTAGAGAAGTAGTATGAAAATGGCTCGATGAACCCTCTGCTAGGCACTTAAGTGTGAACTTCAGAGTAACAATGTAGATGTAGTTGTAGATGTTTACCCAATCAACTGATACTGCTAACGTACTCTCTTCTATGCAGTAAAAGTCTCAATGAATAGAATTCCCTACTATAAGAGTCACACATACAGAGTAAAACATGTGTCTCTTGCAGTTACTAACCCAAATGAGACTCTTAATTGGAACTATGGTGCTGCTTAAGAAACAGTTCGACAACAGCAACTACATTCGGGTTGCAGCTGTAAGTCTAGTGATAGTACCGCCGTAGTTGGCTCTGAGGAAAATAGTTACTGCAAACCACTACTTAGACAACCCACTCGCTCTGCACCACTTCTCACTGCACAGTTACACACATTTCCCTAGACCACATGACTTTCATGTGAGTCGAATTAAATATTTTAAAGCAATGGTCGATGTGTTGCCACAAGTCCAGACTGTGGACTCGAGATGCGCGGGAACAGCTAGGAGTAATCAGAAGCGTATACCAGTAACCAGCCAGCGTCCCTTTCGCGATAATCCGATATTGTATTTTCTTTGTTATTCTGAATTATTCCGCAGTTTCATCTTAATTCAGAATAACGATTTTACACAGAGTACGCGAAGGAACTTGCCCTCCTTCTTGCAGCGGTGTACCGTAGGTCTCTAGAAGAGCGTAGCGTTTCATAGGATTGGAAAAGGGAACAGGTCATCCCCGTTGTCAAGAAGGGACGTCGAACAGATGTCCAGAACTATAGACCTATATCTCTAACGTCGATCAGTTGTAGAATTTTGGAACACGTATTATGTTCGAGTATAATGACTTTTCTGGAGACTAGAAATCTGCTCTCAGCATGGCTTTCGAAAAAGACGATCGTATGAAACCCAGCTCGCGCTATTCGTCCACGAGACTCAGAGGGCCATAGACACGTGTTCCCAGGTAGATGCCGTGTTTCTTGACTTCCACAAGGCGTTCGATACAGTTCCCCACAGTCGTTTAATGAACAAAGTAAGAGCATACGGACTATCACACCAATTGTGTGATTGGATTGAAGAGTTCCTAGATAACAGGACGCAGCATGTCATTCTCAATGGAGAGAAGTCTTCCGAAGTAAGAGTGATTTCAGATGTGCCGCAGGGGAGTGTCGTAGGACCGTTACTATTCACAGTATACATAAATGACCTTGTGGATGACATCGGAAGTTCACTGAGGCTTTTTGCGGATGATGCTGTGGTATATCGAGAGGTTGTAACAATGGAAAATTATACTGAAATGCAGGAGGATCTGTAACGAATTGACGCATGGTCCAGGGAATGGCAATTGAATCTCATTGTAGACAAGTGTAATGTGCTGCGAATACACAGAAAGAAAGATCCTTTATCATTTAGCTACAGTATAGCAGGTCAGCAACTGGAAGCAGTTAATTCCATAAATTATCTGGTAGTAGGTATTAGGAGTGATTTAAAATGGAATGGCCATATAAAATTAATCGTCGGTAAAGCAGGTGCCAGACTGAGATTCATTGGAAGAATCCTAAGGAAATGCAGTCCGAAAACATAGGAAGTAGGTTACAGTACACTTGTTCGCCCTCTGCTTAAATACTGCTCACCGGTGTGGGATCTGTACCAGATAGGGTTGATAGAAGAGATAAAGAAGATCCAACGGAGAGCAGCGCGCTTTGTTACAGGATCATTTAGTAAACGCGAAAGCGTTACGGAGATCATAGATAAACTCAACTGGAAGACTCTGCAGGAGAGACGCTCAGTAGCTCGGTACGGGCCTTTGTTGAAGTTTCGAGAACATACCTTCACCGAGGAGTCAAGCAGTATATTGCTCCCTCCTACGTATATCTCGCGAAGAGACCATGAGGATAAAATCAGAGAGATTAGAGCCCACACAGAGGTATACTGACAATCCTTCTTTCCACGAACAATACGAGACTGGAACAGAAGGGAGAACCGATAGAGGTACTCTAGGTACGCTCCGCCACACACCGTCAGGTGGCTAACAGAGTATGGATGGAGATGTAGATGTAGATGTAAAACACAGACACTGCAGTATCGTATTTACCTGCTGAAACCGCGCAAACGATTTTCAAATAAAATGTCTCATCTGTACGGGAATATACATAATGGATGTACGAGTATAGGTTGTAGACACATAGTTGCCGTCATACGGAAGTTTGGATGTGTCTGTGGTTCGTGCACCGATAGCCAAATGAAAGGGGCGGAATAGGGGGGAACCCCTAACAATAGCTGAGAAGACGATTCGGATGCTCCCGAGGGCAGTTGTAAAAATAAATAAACCAATAGAAACAGATAAACCTGTTGAATCCTTACTTTGCGTGGGTGTGACGATGGGATGGCCAGGCCTCGGATGCCTCACCCTGCCTCCCCCGTCGTCCTGCTCCTACAGCGGTTCCTTATATTTAAAAACGTAGGGGTAGAGCAACCGCTCGCGATAGGCGGATATATGGGTTCGAGTCCCGCTCCGGAGCAAATTTTCATTGCTGTCGTTCCATTCTACAGCTGATGGTTTCCCAAATTCGCAATGGCGAATACATTTCATGCACTTACCCATTAAAGTCACGTGACAGATAGTAGTATTTAAGTCTAGTTGTGTTATTTACACTCCTGGAAATGGAAAAAAGAACACATTGACACCGGTGTGTCAGACCCACCATACTTGCTCCGGACACTGCGAGAGGGCTGTACAAGCAAAGATCACACGCACGGCACAGCGGACACACCAGGAACCACGGTGTTGGCCGTCGAATGGCGCTAGCTGCGCAGCATTTGTGCACCGCCGCCGTCAGTGTCAGCCAGTTTGCCGTGGCATACGGAGCTCCATCGCAGTCTTTAACACTGGTAGCATGCCGCGACAGCGTGGACGTGAACCGTATGTGCAGTTGACGGACTTTGAGCGAGGGCGTATAGTGGGCATGCGGGAGGCCGGGTGGACGTACCGCCGAATTGCTCAACACGTGGGGCGTGAGGTCTCCACAGTACACCGATGTTGTCGCCAGTGGTCGGCGGAAGGTGCACGTGCCCGTCGACCTGGGACCGGACCGCAGCGACGCACGGATGCACGCCAAGACCGTAGGATCCTACGCAGTGCCGTAGGGGACCGCACCGCCACTTCTCAGCAAATTAGGGACACTGTTGCTCCTGGGGTATCGGCGAGGACCATTCGCAACCGTCTCCATGAAGCTGGGCTACGGTCCCGCACACCGTTAGGCCGTCTTCCGCTCACGCCCCAACATCGTGCAGCCCGCCTCCAGTGGTGTCGCGACAGGCGTGAATGGAGGGACGAATGGAGACGTGTCGTCTTCAGCGATGAGAGTCGCTTCTGCCTTGGTGCCAATGATGGTCGTATGCGTGTTTGGCGCCGTGCAGGTGAGCGCCACAATCAGGACTGCATACGACCGAGGCACACAGGGCCAACACCCGGCATCATGGTGTGGGGAGCGATCTCCTACACTGGCCGTACACCACTGGTGATCGTCGAGGGGACACTGAATAGTGCACGGTACATCCAAACCGTCATCGAACCCATCGTTCTACCATTCCTAGACCGGCAAGGGAACTTGCTGTTCCAACAGGACAATGCACGTCCGCATGTATCCCGTGCCACCCAACGTGCTCTAGAAGGTGTAAGTCAACTACCCTGGCCAGCAAGATCTCCGGATCTGTCCCCCATTGAGCATGTTTGGGACTGGATGAAGCGTCGTCTCACGCGGTCTGCACGTCCAGCACGAACGCTGGTCCAACTGAGGCGCCAGGTGGAAATGGCATGGCAAGCCGTTCCACAGGACTACATCCAGCATCTCTACGATCGTCTCCATGGGAGAATAGCAGCCTGCATTGCTGCGAAAGGTGGATATACACTGTACTAGTGCCGACATTGTGCATGCTCTGTTGCCTGTGTCTATGTGCCTGTGGTTCTGTCAGTGTGATCATGTGATGTATCTGACCCCAGGAATGTGTCAATAAAGTTTCCCCTTCCTGGGACAATGAATTCACGGTGTTCTTATTTCAATTTCCAGGAGTGTATATGTATCTGTAATCACTGTTGTACTGCCGCCACTATGTTTCCCTGATAGTCGTGTGTTATCCCTTACTTTTTGCATATTCGAGTTTCTTTTGAAGGAAGGAGAGGAAGATGGAAATTCCCTTCCTTAGGTGGCTAATTACCAGGAGAGGCAATTTTTGACAGGGTTGCGACTAGCAGAGAAAGAATTCACGCCGGAGCTACGGCACATAGCAAAAGTTTCAGACGAAAATATAGCCTTGTTCTACCGGCTAACAAATGTGGAAGTAAGAACGAACGGAACGAAATTATACATGTTAATTCGAGTACCAGTGCTAGTGAAGGTGCATGAGTCACCGTTATCCCGTAAAATGGACAGCGGTAGAGAAATGGGGTCAATAAAGACGCGAGAAGTGCTGATCGTTTCGGAGCATGAGGAAGCTCACCATCTCATACCACTCAGCGACCTGGAGGAGTCTGTTAGGGAGAAGATGACTATTTGTCCAGGCAAGGAGGTGCAGAAAGTCGTACAGACATGAGAGACGCAACTTTTTATTGAGAAAACGGGGGCAACGGAGTTCCTGGAAGAAGTATCAGCACTACGACCACATTTCCAAAGGACCGCATTGGCTAAATTCAGTTTTTTCCACAGAAACTGTAATTATGGACTGTTTCAAGGAGTCACAGGGCTTGATAAAATTCGAGTTACGTGACAGCAGTATTTTTATTAATTGTACGACATGCGAGATACCCGAGAGAGACTGCCGTGCCCCAGCTACATTCACAGGCACCACTGCACTCCATTTCACTGATTATGCATTGCACTGGCCAGAGAAACCTTTCGAGGTGTCGCCATAATTTGACGTACCTTAATAACACCCTGAATTTCGATCTCATACATTCTCTAGACACTCTGACGGCATATCAGCAGGGCAAAACTTCATGGGGCAAAAGTTGTTACATATTCCACAATACCACGAGTGCCGTGGACGAAATTTAGTAATCGTATATTAGCCCACCCGGCTACCCGTGCGGTCTAACGCACGGCTTTCCGGATTGGAAAGGCTCGCCTGGTCCCCGGCACAAATCCGCCCGGCGGACTAGTGTCGAGGTCCGGTGAGCCGGCCAGTCTGTGGATGGTTTTAGGCGGTTTTCCATCTGCCTCGGCGAATGCGGGCTGGTTCCCCTTATTCCGCCTCAGTTACACTATGTCGGCGATTGCTGCGCAAACAAGTTCTACACGTAGGCCTACTCGTACACCACCATTACTCTACCACGCAAATACAGGGGTTACACTAGTCTGGTGTGAGACGTTCCCTGGTGAAGGGGGGAGGGAGTGGGGGGAGGTCCACCGGGGGCCAAACCTCACAGTAACCCTGAAAGATTGGTTCGGTTTGGGGCGGCGGAGGGGTGAAGTGGACTGCGGTAGTCGTCGTGGGGTTGTGGACCACTGCGGCTGCGGCGGGGACGGAGTCTCTCCGCCGTTACTAGGCGCCCGGTTAACATACAATACAACCGCATATTAACCAGAAGTGTTATATGAATGCATAGTGTCTTGTTCATTCGGACGTGCGCAAAAGGACTGGAATTCGCAGCTATGATACAAATAATTCAATAGGAGGTGGGAGGGGGTGAGGGAGGAACAAAAGTTGTGCAGAATCAGCGGCGGCCGGTCGGAGTGGCCGTGCGGTTCTAGACGCTACAGTCTGGAGCCGAGCGACCGCTACCGCCGCAGGTTCCAATCCTGCCTCGGTCATGGATGTGTGTGATGTCCTTAGGTTACTTGGGTTTAATTAGTTCTAAGTTCTAGGTGACATGACCTCAGAAGTTAAGTCGCATAGTGCTCAGAGCCATTTGAACCATCTGAATCAGCGGCGACGAATAAAAATACGTGTTGGACCGGGTCTCGAACCCGGGATCTGCTTACTGTACCATCCGGACACAATTTTTACGCAAATACGCATGCTGTCTCGGTATGCTCCGTGGCCGACACCCACTCCCATTTAGCGCCACCTATCCGTAGTCCCCGTCTATGTCCTTCATGCTCGTTAACGTTATATTCCCGCTGGAGGTCGAACATAAACGTGCATCCGCACTGAAGGTAACGGATTCTTTGCCCATTGATGTGAATCCATTATATGAATGAGTGGCGTCTATCTTTACAGATACGTCTCTGGTTGGTGCAGTGGTTAATGCGACTGC
Source organism: Schistocerca cancellata (assembly GCF_023864275.1). NCBI lineage: Eukaryota > Metazoa > Arthropoda > Insecta > Orthoptera > Acrididae > Schistocerca > Schistocerca cancellata. The sequence goes on from NC_064627.1 coordinate 984,241,683, forward strand.
CTAGTAAGCAAGAGATCATTGGTTCGAGACCCTGTCTATCACACGTTTTACCCATCGCCGCTTATTTCGCATAAAGTCCTAATGCAGCTGATATCATTAGTTCCTTCCTTTCTCCTCCCTCCAACTACAGTAAAATAAAATAGTAATTGTGGGGACCACCGCTAGTTTCAGTATGCTAATGATGCGTCGTTTTACCTTCTTCGACTCTCTTTAGTACCGAGGAAATTGTTCCCAGATTTTATCCTGTCCCTTCTTCTTCTCATTGTTTGCCACATATTTTCCTTCCCCCGCCAATTCTGCGCAGAACTTCCTCATTCCTTATGTCGTCAGTCCACCTAATTTTCAACATTCTTCTGTAGCATCAGGTCTCAAATGCTTCTATTCTCTCCTATCCCGGTCTTCTACAGTTCTTGTCTCATTGCCATACAAATCTGTGCTTGAAAGGTACATTCTCAGAAATGTATTCCTCACATTAAGACCTGTATTTGATACTAGTACACTACTGGCCATTAAAATTGCTACACTACGAAGATGACGTGCTACAGACGCAAAATGTAACCGACAGGAAGAAGATGCTGTGATATGCAAATGATTAGCTTTTCAGAGCATTCACACAAGGTTGGCGCCGGTGGCGACACCTACAACGTGCTGACATGAGGAAAGTTTCCAACCCGTTTCACGTACACAAACAGCAGTTGACTGGCGTTGCCTGGTGAAACGTTGTTGTGATGCCTCGTGTAAGGAGGAGGAATGTGTACCATCACGTTTCCGACTCTGATAAAGCTCGGATTGTAGCCTATCGCGATTGCGGTTTATCGAATCACGACATTACTGTTCGCGTTGGTCGAGATCCAATGACTGTTAGCATAGTATGAAATCGGTGGGTTCAGGAGGGTAATACGAAACGCCGTGCTGGATCCCAACGGCCTCGTATCACTATCAGTCGAGATGACAGGCATCTTATCTGCATGGCTCTAACGGATCCTGCAGCACGTCTCGATCCCTGAGTCAACAGATGGGGACGTTTGCAAGGCAACAACCATCTGCATGAAAAGTTCGACGACATTTGCAGCAGCATGGACTATCAGCTCGGAGACCATGGCTGCGGTTACCCTTGACGCTGCATCACAGACAGGAGAGCCTTCGATGGTGTACTCAACGACGAACCTGGGTGCACGAATGGCAAAACGTCATTTTTTCGGATGAATCGAGGTTCTGTTTACAGCATCATGATGGTCGCATCCGTGTTTGGCGACATCGCGGTGAACGCACATTGGAAGCGTGTATTCGTCATCGCCATGCTGGCGTATCACCCGGCGTGATGGTATGGGGTGCCATTGGTTACACGTCTCGCTCGCCTCTTGTTCGCATTTACCGCACTTTGAACAGTGGACGTTACATTTCAGATGTGTTATGACCCGTGGCGCTACCCTTCCTTCGATCCCTGCGAAACCCTACATTTGAGCAGGATAATGCACCATCGCATATTGCAGGTCCTGTACGGGCCTTCCAGGATACAGAAAATGTTCGACTGCTGCCCTGGCCAGCACATTCTCCAGATCTCTCACCAACTGAAAACGTCTGGTCAATGGTGGCCGAGCAACTGCCTCGTCACAATACGCCAGTCACTACTCTTGATGAACTGTGGTATCGTGTTGAAGCTGCATGGGCAGCTGTACCTGTACACACCATCCAAGCTCTGTTTGACTCAATGTCCAGCCGTATCAAGGCCGTTATTACGGTCAGAGGTGGTTGTTCTCGTTACTGATTTACTAGGATCTATGCAGCCAGATTGCTTGAAAATGTAATCACATGTCAGTTATAGTATAATTTATTTGTCCAATGAATATCCGTTTATCATCTGAATTTCTTCTTGGTGTAGCAATTTTAATGGCCAGTAGTGTAGATTTCTCTTGGCCAGAAGTGCCCTTTTTGGCGGCGCTTATTCTGCTGTCGATGTAGTCCTTGCTCCGTCCGTCATCGGTATTTTGCCGCCTAGGTAGCATAGCGCGGCAACCTCAACTGCTTCGTGATCACCAATTATGATGTTAAGTTTATCGCTGTTCTCATTCCCGTTACTTCTCATTGAAATCGTCTTTCTTCGATCTACTCTCAATCCATGTCCTGTACTCATGACTATTCCTTCCGTTCAACAGATCCTGTAATTCTTCTTCACTTCCACTGAAAATAGCAACGTCATCACTGAATCTTAACAGTGATATCTTATCACTCTGAGTTTTAATCCAACTCGTGAACCTTCCTTTTATTCCCGTTATTGCTTCTTGCATGCATAGACTGAACAACAGGGACGAAAGACTACATCCTCGTCTTACGGTCTTTTTAATTGTTGCACTTTATTTTTCGTCATCACTCTTCTTTAAACTAGAGAAGGAACTGCCCTTTCCACCTTTCACAATGATGCCTGACGTTGTTTCATACGCATTAACAGTTCTCTTTTAGTGGGCAGCCGTATTAAATTTTTCATAGGATGCTGGTGTAATTTCTTGATATCATCGTTTATGTACCACAAAGTAACGAAATAATTATTTATGTAAACATAATCGATACTCATGCTATGTGCATTTTCATCTCAATGTTAATCCGGCTGGCGCAAACGAAGCATTGGTGGGGTCTTACAAAACAAAACAGGATTAGACGGGACACTACACGCTTTACCGTACATCAGCGGCAAACGCATTACAGAAATCTGCAAAGAGTCTGCTGCTGCTGTAAACAAATTTAGGGAATAAGCACAAGATCTTTTTAGAGCAGGTGCGCTTCCTACTGTGACTCAGTAGTAAAATGCTATGGACATTAAAATGTTTGTTAACAGCAGTCCTGACTTTGCTGATGGCCACGATGATTCATATTGTAGTTAGTGGGGACGTTCCCATACGACCATTTCACGACTATACCGTGAATATCAGGAATCCGGTAAAACATCGATTCTCCGACATCAATTCGCCTGGAAAAGGAATCTCCAAGAATGGGACCAACGACGACTGAAGAGAATCGTCCAACATGACAGAGGTGCAATACTTCCGCAGATTGCTTTCCAAGCCGAAGGCGCACTCGTGTACCCTTGATGACTGCACGACATCAAGGTTTTCGCCTCACCTGGACCTGTCAACACCGACAATGGACTGTTGATGACTGGAAACATGTTGCCTGGTCGGACGAGCCTCGTTTCAAATTGTATCGAGCGAATGGACGTGTACGGGTACAGAGACAACTTCATGAACCCATGGACTCTGCATGCCAGCAGACCACTGTTCAAGCTGGTTGATAATCTTTTATGGTGTGGGGTTGTTGGAGTGATATGGGACCCCTGATACGTCGAGATACGACTATGACAGGTGACACGTACGTAAGCGTCCAGTATCCATTCATGGCCATTGCGCATTCCCACAGACTTGGACAATTCCAACATTACAATGCGACATCCAACACGTCCAGAATTGCTGCAGAGTGGCTCCAGGAACACTCTTCTGAGTTTAAACATTTCCGCTGGCCACCAAACTCCGCGGACATGAACGTTGTTCAAAGTATCTGGGATGCCTCGCGACGTGCTGTCAGAAGAGATCTCCGCCCCCTCGCACTCTTACGGATTAATGGACAGCTATGCAGGGTTACTTCAGATATAAGTCGAGTCCATGCCACGTCGTGTTGCGGCACTTCCGCATGCTCGCGGAGGCACTACACGATGTTACGAAGCTGTACCAGTTCCCTTCGCTCTTCAGTGTATGTTGATGGAAGATATAACTTTCTGTAATAGCTCTCATATCGTTGATATACTGCATAACATTCAATGTGGAGTGCGCCAGTGCATAATTTCAGATTTCTTGAACTTCTAGACCCACTGTTTTTATTTTTTTTTGGGGGGGGGGGGTGTCATCAGTCATCTGACTGGTTTGATGTGGCCCCCACAAATTCCTCTTCCGTGCCAGCGTTATCTCCGAGCAGCAGTTGCAACCTGTTGTGGTTGTTGTGGTCTTCAGTCCTGAGACTGGTTTGATGCAGCTCTCCAGGCTACTCCATCCTGTGCAAGCTTCTTCATCTCCCTGTACCTACTGTAACCTTCATCCTTTTGAACCTACATCCTTTTGAATCATCTCTTGGTCTCCCTCTATGATTTTTACCCTCCACGCTGCCCTCCAATACTAAATTGGTGATCCCTCGATGTCTCAGAACATATCCTACCAACCGATCCCTTCTTCTAGTCAAGTTGTGCCACAAGCTCCTCTTCTCCACAATTCTATTCAATACCTCCTCATTAGTTATGTGATCAACCCTTCTAATCTTCAGCATTCTTCTGTAGCACCACATTTCGAAAGCTTCTATTCTCTTCTTGTCTAAGCTATTTAGCGTCCACGATTCACTTCCATACATTGCTACACTCCATACAAATACTTTCAGAAATGACTTCCTGACATTTAAATCTATACTCGATGTTAACAAATTTCTCTTCTTCAGAAACGCTTTCCTTGCCTTGCCAGTCTACATTTTATATCCTCTCTACTTAGACCATCATCAGTTATTTTGCTCTCCAAATAGCAAAACTGCTTTACTACTTTAAGTGTCTCATTTCCTAATCTAATTCCCTCAGCATCACACGATTTAATTCGACTACATTCCATTATCCTCGTTTTGCTTTTGTTGATGTTCATCTTATATCCTCCTTTCAAGACACTGTCCATTCCGTTCAACTGCTCTTCCAAGTCCTTTGCTGTCTCTGACAGAATTACAATGTCATCGGCGAACCTCAAAGTTTTTATTTCTTCTCCATGGATTTTAATACCTACTCCAAACTTTTCTTTTGTTTCCTTTATTGGTTGCTCAATATACAGATTGAATAACATCTGGGATAGGCTACAACCCTGTCTCACTCCCTTCCCCACCACTGCTTCCCTTTCATACCCCTCGACTCTTATAACTGCCATCTGGTTTCTGTACAAATTGTAAATAGCCTTTCGCTCTCTGTATTTTACCCCTGCCACCTTTAGAATTTGAAAGAGAGTATTCCAATCAACATTGTCAAAAGCTTTCTCTAAGTCTACAAATGCTAGAAACGTATGTTTGCCTTTCCTTAACCTTTCTTGCAACCTATGTCCTCAATTAACGTCATTTGTTAAAATGTAAAGATCATTTTTTCAATTTTTTTAATTGCCTCGATTGCATACATATATAAAATTAAAATATGGTGACTAGGCTAGTACCAGTTGTCAGTGCAACTACCCTGAGGTCTGCGAACAAGCACAGAACAGAAAATTGCCATCAAATATCTTTAACGTAAAATGCTCGTATTAGGTGTAGGTTGAACAAAACAACTGGATGTACCAGTAAGAATCATATCACGCAACGTCTTGCACTTATATAAACGGCAAGTTAAATAGGAAATTTAGTAGTGACAGGAACAACAAAAATGAAACCGTTTCTATACCTATAGGAACGCACAAATACTCGAAATAATTCGGAATCATCAAGTTTAAAATGTCTGAATAAAACGCATAGACAAAGCTAATAACTAACAAGGGAACCTCCCCATCGCACTCCTCTCAGATTTAGTTATAAGTTGGCACAGTGGATAGGCCTTGAAAAACTGAACACAGATCAATCGAGAAAACACGAAGAAATTGTGTGGAACTATGAAAAAATAAGCAAAATATACAAACTGAGTAGTCCATGTGCAACCTCAAGGAGAGTATGAGCCAAGATGCGCTGTGTTTAGCGTGAGCAGTTGCGGAACGAGAGGTCCTTGGTTCAAGTATTCCCTCGAGCGAAAGTTTTAATTTTTCAGTTTATGTGAGAAACTCTTATGTTTTCATCCCTTTTTGGGAGTGATTATCATACCCACAAGAAAACCTAAATCGGGCAAGATAGAAGAATCTTTTTACCCATTCGCCAAGTGTACAAGTTAGGTGGGACGACACCATATTCCTGTCATGTGACGCACATGCCGTCACCAGTGTCGTATAGAATGTATCAGACGTGCTTTCCTGTGGAGGAATCGGTTGACATATGACCTTGCGATCAAATGTTTTCGATTCCCATTGGAGAGGCACGTCATTTCGTCTACTAATCGCACGGTCGCACGCTTTTGCGGTGCGGTCGCAAAGCACAGACACTAAACTTATTACAGTGAACAGAGAAGTCAATGAACGAACGGACAGATCATAACTTTGCGAAAATAAATAAAGTAAAATTTTCATTTGAGGGAAGACTTGAAACAAGGACCTATTACTTCGCAGCTGCTCACGCTAACCACGGGACCATGGCGCTCCTAACCTCGCACTATCCTTGATGTTGCTTATCTTGCCCATGGACTACTCAGTTTGTATATTTTGCTTATTTTTTCATAGTTCTACACAACTTCTTCGTGTTTTCTCGATTGATCTGTGTTCAGTTTTTCAAGGCCTATCCACTGTGCCAACTTATAACTAAATCTGAAGGGGGTGCGATGGGGTGGTTCCCTTGTAAGCACTTTTGGTACATTTTCAGTATGCCTTTAATTTTTTTTCTGTGTTGACTTTCATTCCGTAAGATAGATGCTGACATTTTTACCTTGAGTAAGGGGTTAATACCCTTGTCTTTTTTTATCTTTCAAATATTTCGATGGATACTTGTATAGCCGACGTTAGCCGCCGTCAGGTATTCTGTCTGCGTCGCAGGGAAGCTAATAAATGTTTTGCTGATTTGAGAGACAATTCGTGGATAACATAACTGTTGAAAACGGTGCTGTTTGAATATGTAAAAAGTAAATTAGAGGGAGTTTCGAAGTCCAGACATTGAACTGGAAGGAAATAACCTTGCCCATAGATGGCTGTGTAGGTATGACACGGTTTAATACCCTGAACGTGGAGGATATTGCCTCCCGAAAGTGACTAACTAAAACATGCAGAATAACGGCAATATTTTGCCAGACTACCGTACGGACGGAGCCTCAAGAGTTAACGTAGAAGATGTACTGGGATATTCAATGTTGGAAATTTTATGCGATTTCGGCTACTTCACAACAGGACTAATCGCTCTCCTCTATTCATTGTCCAGCGTTTTAAGCAAATCCTCCAGGGCAGTAAAATACTTCTCTTCCTTAGTTGCTCGAACTTCGAAACACAGCGCAAACAAAACTCCATCAACGGCGCCTTCATTTATATTCATTAAAACATTTCCACGTTGGCGCAACTTCAACTAATTTTCCTGTGCGAAGTAGACGAACAGAAAAAAAGGGAAAGGAAAGAATGTAGAGAAGCGTTAAGGACCTGGAGAGCGAAGCACTGGTTCACGTATTTCGGCCTGAGTTTACCCGGAAGTTTACGCAGACGGCCTAGTTGACGTTCGCCAGCGATGGTGCTGCCTCTACAGTGCTAATTACGAAACAACGCACCTGCGCGGACCCGGCGAGAACACGCCACGGGCGGAGCTTAAATGCTGGCTACAAATTCTGAAAGACGAGGAAATTGATACGGAATTCATTCTAAAGTTTATTAAGCTTTTCCGGCACCCAGGTTCCTTCGCAGGTGCGGGTAATGAGATTTGCGACTGACGCCAAGACTGGGAACAGTCGTTAGCCAACTTCATCCGCACGCGAAAGCCTGTTCGTTCCACTTCTGCACGCTGTAACTTGTACAACGCTCCTTGCCGTTAGAAGGGGATCTAGCTGCACTTCCCTTGTCCGAAGGCTTCGAGTACTGGTGAGTCGACAGACAAGTAACATCAGTGATAAAATACGCTCTAACTTTAATACCCGTGCGAAACGGTCGTACTTTTTAAAGTTTCAAATAATGAAAATATTTAGAATAACAGTAGTCGTTGGGATAAGGGTAGTTTTTGCGAATGAACAGAAAACATCTTTAAAAATGAACCGAATGACGTTAAATAATAGTCTGGATTATAAATTCATCCTTGTTTATACGTTTCCACGGGCCCAAAAATGCCTTTTGCACTCGGAATGTTTGTCCCGGCTTGTACGACAGGTAGAGATTAGGGACTGTCAGTACTGCCACATCATCTGTATCTTTAACTCGACAAACATTTTCGATCACAGTAAGCACATTAGGCTGTAGCAGTAACAGGTAAATCACAATTCAAGAGGACAAAAATATGTGTGTGTCGTTTCGGAAAATATATTTGTTTAGAAATGTCAACTTGTGCGACAGTCAGAGATAATGGACTACAGCAGTGGTCATGGTTATTAACTATGTCAATGCTGTATACAAAATATCCAGTTAATGAGTAAACTAAAACAAATAAAATTGTACTTGTAATAAGATAATACGAATAGCGAGTCTCTTACGCGTGATTAATAAGTTCGCTTCGTAAAATAAGTGTATGAAGCTGGCAATCTATCATGTCCTTTTGCCTACGATAGTTAAAAGTCTCTTTTATGTCAAAAGTCTCCACAAATACTAAGTTTTTCCGCAAAACCCGTATGCAGTATCAGGATCGGTTGGAAAACCTTTCTAATGATACCTCATTCATCCCTGTGCGATTAGTATGTGTTCAGAAAAAGGGATGTTGACTCGAGAAATAATACATATGACAAATCACTTGCACAAATAAATCATAGGAATTGACACATTAGGTGGTTCAGGACAAGTGTTTAATGCCTGTTTTTATCATACATGCTTGAGTCACAAATAATTAAGTGTCACTGAGGTCTGAATGGAGTACTCAGAGATACGTAGCCAAAACCCGTTGCCAGTTGATTACGGCTCAGATTGCTAACTATGGATGAATAGTGTAGCTGGATGGTTGTATTGTTCGTGATGATAAAACCTGTAGAATCTCCGTCGGATATTACTGGAATAAAAAATGACTGTCATCATACAAAAAGTGGAGGAAACCTGATACTTCTTCCATGATTTCTCATGTATGTAAGTTCTGAGTTAACAGAAACCAAGAATACTTAACTTTTCCCAGGATTAACTGAATGATATGCTCACACATGCAAGGTAGGCTCATAAAACTATAACCTGATGCGTATTCATCCGTCTGTGAAAATTAAAACTAAATATTTCATCTAACGTACTTGACAAGATGTGGTGGCGTACAGTCTGCTACAATAATGACGGACGCTGTATGAAGCTCGTATTTGAGCAGCTCAGGACAATAATCCACACGAAAATTAACACAAACAATAAAACACGCAAATGCAGATAAACACTCACCAGTAACACAGTTAAATACGCATAAACGATTAAAAAGCGAACGAAAATTGACTGAATAGCTATGGTCCCATTAGTAATATTAACAATTGTAGGGCTTATTTCAATAGTGGTACAAGTCCATTTTCGTTCATTCTGAGATACAGAGTCCTAAAGTTAAATGACCGCTGACAAATCTGCAGTTGAGATACCAGAAATATTCAAGTACAGGATATATTCAAGTATATATACTTGAATATTTCTGGTATCTCAACTGCAGATTTGTCAGCGGTCATTTAACTTTAGGACTCTCTATCTCAGAATGAACAAAAATGGACTTGTACCACTATTGAAATAAGCCCTTCAATTATTTGCAATAATAAGGACAGTGTCAGAGAGTAATGCGTCTGTAGAATTACAACGTTTGAAGTAAAAAATGTTTCAATGAATGAAACCAAACCATTTTTATCATAACTGAATTACAAATGTTGCTGACACGGAAAAAAATGCAGTTCATTTAAAATATTGCAGCAACGTAAAATTAGTGACACTGAGAAACTGTCATTGTTCCTGTAAAAAGTCTTTACAGCATTATTTAGAGAGACAGTCCACGAAAGTTGAGCTACTTATCAATGTTTTCAAAGCCAGTCTTCACTTAGCTGGTACTTTCTGGGAGTCGTCGACGTCCAAGTCGTTGGTCCATAATTTCTGAGCGTGCAGTGCAGTAATTATAGTCATCTTACTGGTTCTCTTGATCGAAGCAGCCCGTTATGAACGCCACAGGAACGGTTAACGTTTGTGAATTACCTTAATTCGCGCATTTACATGCACCGACGAACGAGAGACACGCTTCATTGAAGTAACATGTGACATATCCCGACAACATAATGTTAGTTTAGCCGTTACTAGTCACAACATCAGATTTATGCGTTTTCGTTCGATTGCGGCTCAGCACATTTCACAGTACAACCGGCCGCAATAAGAAAGAACATTATTAGATCTATTATTTTAAGTAACAATCCGCAGTATGCATCGAACAATCCTTAACGCGCACAAACCTCACTAAATGAGGAAATTCTTCAGATTGGACTTGAATGTCTGAGGATTACTGCTAAGATTTTGTAATTCTTGTGGTAGCCTACAGAAAAACGATGCAGGAGAATAATGCACGCCTTCTGCCCAAGAGTCAACGAAGTGCGATCTAAATACGGATTGGATTTCTGCCTACTATTAACTGAGTGGAAACTACTAATTCTTGGGAACAAGCTCGTATTGTTAACAAGAAACGAGATTGAGGACAACAAATATTGAAAGGCCAATGTCAGAACTGCCGTACTACTGAACGAGGGTTGATCAGAGGTTCGTGACCTCATCCTAAATATTGTTCTAACTGCCCTTTGCTGAGCCAGAAATACCCTTTGTGAATGGGAAGACTTACCCCAGCATATAGAGCCATATGTCGGAAGCGAATGAAAATCAGTAAAGCAGGCTAATTTTCGCGCAAGACATTCAATTATTGCAGAGGTTGCTCCAAAGGTAAATATAACAGCATTCAGTTACCATGACAGCATCCGAACATTTGTAATTTGAGCTGTTGAGACTAACTAATGATATTCCTATTCTGTCTAGTCAAAATGTCAGTATTAATTGAATTGTGTGTCAGAAACTGTAAAAACTGAGTCTCACTGTGATTTAGAATCGACTTACTTTCTGCAAGCTATGAACTTACGTCTTCAGCTGCAGTATTGGATATACTGCCTGTGTTGCACTCACCATCCATCGCTACCCAGCTAGTGACATCGACAAACAAAATTTTTTGATCAATTGCCTTATTAGAGCGAATGTATAAAACAAATATCAGTGGTCCCAGCACCGACGCCTCAAGCACGCCCTCCTCCAACCGTTCCTCAATCAGATGCAACCTCCTAGTGCGGCAGAACTCCACATGTATTAATTAACAAAAATATCTGATGCATAATTCGTCATGTGAGGCTAGAAGAGTTAAAGTGCGTTGTGGTTCGTGCAACGAACATTAACATTTGGAACAAAAAGAAATTATTTTTAAAGAAATAAAGACAATGATATAGAACCTTCTTTATTTTATCTCTTTTGGTCAACGGCAAAGACCAAAGACATTGTATCAGGTACTCACTCTCTTGTCTTCCATTCTTATATGGATGATAGGCACCATTGAACGCTGGATATAATTGTGTGTTGTTGTTGTGGTCTTCAGTCCTGAGACTGGTTTGATGCAGCTCTCCATGCTACTCTATCCTGTGTAAGCTTCTTCATCTCCCAGTACTTATTGCAACCTACGTCCTTCTGAATCTGCTTAGTGTATTCATCTCGTGGTCTCCCTCTACGATTTTTACCCTCCACACTGCCCTCCAAAGCTAAATTTGTGATCCCTTGATGCCTCAGAACATGACTTACCAACCGGTCCCTTCTTCTTGTTAAGTTGTGCCACAAACTCCTCTTCTCCCCAATTCTATTCAATACCTCCTCATTAGTTATGTGATCTACCCATCTAATCTTCAGCATTCTTCTGTAGCACCACATTTCGAAAGCTTTTATTCTCTTCTTGTCCAAACTATTTATCGTCCATGTTTCACTTCCATACATGGCTACACTCCATACAAATACTTTCAGAAACATTCCTTTACTACTTTAAGTGTCTCATTTCCTAATCTAATTCCCTCAGCATCACCCGACTTGATTCGACTACATTCCATTATCCTCGTTTTGCTTTTGTTGATGTTCATCATATATCCTCCTTTCAAGACAGTGTCCATTCCGTTCAACTGCTCTTCCAAGTCCTTTGCTGTCTCTGACAGAATTATAATGTCATCGGCGAACCTCAAAGTTCTTATTTCTTCTCCATGGATCTTATATCCTCCTTTCAAGACACTGTCCATTCCATTCAACAGCTCTTCCAAGTCCTGTGTTGTCTCTGACAGAATTACAATGTCATCGGCGAACCTCAAAGTTTTTATTTCTTCTCCAAGGATTTTAATACCTACTCCGATTTTTTTCTTTTGTTTCCTTTACTGCTTGCTCAATATACAGATTGAATAACATCGGGGAGAGGCTACAACACTGTCTCACTCCCTTCCCAACCGCTGCTTCCCTTTCATGTCCCTCGACTCTTATAACTGCCATCTGGTTTCTTTACAAATCTAAAATAGCCTTTCGCTCCCTGTATTTTACCCCTGCCACCTTCAGAATTTGAAAGGTAGAATTCCAGTCAACATTGTCAAAAGCTTTCTCTAAGTCTACAAATGCTAGAAATGCAGGTTTGCCTTTCCTTAATCCTTCTTCTAAGATAAGTCGTAAGGTCAGTATTGTCTCAAGTGTTCCAATATTTCTACGGATTACAAACTGATCTTCCCCAAGGTTGGCCTCTACTAGTTTTTCCATTCGTCTGTAAAGAATTCGCGTTCGTATTTTGCAGCGATGGCTTATTAGACTGATTGTTCGGTAATTTTCACATCTGTTAACACCTGCTTTCTTTGGGATTGGAATTATTATATTCTTCTTGACGTCTGAGGGTATCTCGCCTGTCTCATACATCTTGCTCGCCAAATGGTAGAGTTTTGTCAGGACTGGCTCTCCAGAGGCCGTCAGTAGTTCTAATGGAATGTTGTCTACTCCCGGGGCCTCGTTTCGACACAGGTCTTTCAGTGCTCTGTCAAACTCTTCGCGCAGTATTGTATCTCCCATTTCGTCTTCATCTACATTCTCTTCCATTTCCAGAATATTGTCCTCAAGTACGTCGCCCTTGTATAGACCTTCTTTCTGCTTTCCCTTCTTTGCTTAGAACTGGGTTTCCATCTGAGCTCTTGATATTCATACAAGTGGTTCTCTTTTCTCCAAAGGTCTCTTTAATTTTCCTGTAGGCAGTATCTATCTTACCCCTAGTGAGATAAGCCTCTACATCTTTACATTTGTCCTCCAGCCATCCCTGCTTAGCCATTTTGCACTTCCTGTCGATCTCATTTTTGAGACGTTTGTATTCCTTTTTGCCTGCTTCATTTACTGCATTTTTATATTTTCTCCTTCCATCAATTAAATCCAATATTTCTTCTGTTACCCAAGGATTTCTACTAGCCCTCGTCTTTTTACCTACTTGATCCTCTGCTGCCTTCACTACTTCATCCCTCAGAGCTACCCATTCTTCTTCTACTGTATTTCTTTCACCCATTTGTGACAATTGTTCCCTTATGATCTCCTTGAAACTCTGTACAACCTCTGGTTTAATCAGTTTGTCCAGGTCCCATCTCCTTAAATTCCCACCTTTTTGCAGTTTCTTCAGGTTTAATCTACAGCTCATAACCAATAGATTGTGGTCGGAGTCCACATCTGCCCCTGGAAATGTCTTACAATTTAATACCTGGTTCCTATATAAATTGTGTGTAAGTTCCGTAAAACCATGAAGACTGTAAATAATATTTCCATGTAATAAGATTTACTTTTTGTGCAGCTCGAACCTCCCATATGGGTGAATCAATATTTTGAGTAAATTTGTTTTTTTAGCGTGTTCTAGGAGGAGACTACCATTTCTCTTGTAGCAAAGGTCACCCATTACGCCGTCAATCCAATTATTCTGATTAAATCATTTATTAAATATAAATTTAAATGCAGGAGAGTCCTCTGTTTTTCTCATTCAGTATTCTAAAGTAAGTAAAATTAAATATTTTCGTTGCATTGAATACGGTAAATTTTCGATTGGTCGCTTAACGGCAGATGACGAGAATCTCCTTAGCTTTGCCTTGCTAAACAATTTATTACCTTTCATGAAAACAGAAATATCTCAAGTATTAATGGTCGTTTTAAAATTGGTACATAATTAAACATGTTGCCATCAGGCCCCCTGAGAACTAATTTTTATTACAACATTCCGTGTAATACACGCAGATTTTTATTAATAATAGCAGCCCCTCACGCAAACTTGACCGTAGAAGGCGGTGAGTCGCGCCCTATGTTTCAAAAATTGTTTCGTACACACCTCGGAAAATCCAGTCTACGCAAATGCTTGTGGTGGTACTGAGTTTGCTTAATAGTCTCATGCTAGCCAAAATCAGAACCCAATGCTGATAATGACAATTTCTGTTTAAATCAAGTATCACAACAGAAAGAGGAAATTAAAATTTTACTTTATATTTCACCCACACAACAAAATAAAAATGTATTATTATATTTTTTTATAAATACGGCCATACTAGCCATACTCATTACTGTGTAGAATGACCTTTTGCTGTGTGTTCTTAAAGTATGGCAGTCACCAATTGTGATGTATTCCTCATAGTCCATATTGGTCCAGCTTGTAATATCTTGTGATCCACATAATAAAACACCTTAGTAAAATCACAGAACATTCCTAATGTTGAAACTTTCAGTTTAATCTGCCCTTTGCATCACCGAGAAAAGAGAATATAGCGTTTTCAGCTGCTGAAACCAAATTGTACATCTGACAGCAAATTATTTCAACTACAGTGATCAGTTTTCCTTACGTATACACATCCTTTTAAACGACTTTTGCAAACATCGATGCCATAGAAAAAGTTATACAATTGTCTACCTTATGCTTTGCTCCTTTTTTATGGAGTCATTTTACTATTGCATCGTTAAGGAATCTGACCATTCCTAAAGGAAAAATTACACATCTGGATAAGTGCTGGGCTAACATATGCATCATAGTATTTTAATATCTTGCTAGATACCACATCATATCTGTGAGAATCCATAGTCTTCATCGATTGATTGACTTAGTATCCTCCTTGTCAGTAACAAGAGATGTATTTCGAATGGAGGACTTGGAAACCCATTTTCTACAAGTGTCATATGGCTCCGTGATTCTTTCCGAAACAACATACACACACACACACACACACACACACACACACACACACACACACACACACACTTGAGAACTTCGGGGTGACGGGAAACTTACTAGGGTACTCCCTGCAGTCATGCTGACCAATGTTTTCAGATGGCGCAGTAGTCAGCTTATCTTATTAGTAAGCAGGAGACCTGGGTTCGAGTACCGGTCCGGCGCAAATTTTGAACTTTCCCCATCGATTTAGATCAATGCCCGCTCGCGGCCAGTGTGTGCATTTTCTTTTGTTGTTAATTCACAGGGGCTGTTGGATCAAAATGATGTCAGTTCTTTCAGACGTATGTGAAAAAACGTACATCAGATATATTATAATGCCCTTGTAAATTTGGCGAATTTTGAACGAAAGGATTTTTGTCCATCAAAGGAGTACAAAAGGAGGCCGAAGCAGTAAAGCAACGGAACATGTAACAGTGATCTGGAGATGGATTTGTAACAAATCAAAAACCAGTAGGGATCACTCCGGTTTGTGTCTCTACTGACTATTCCACGAATTTGTATCACATGACTCATTCTGCTCATACTTAACTAATTACGTAGTCGAAGAAAGAGATATAAATTTAGTTGGGAACACGACTTACATTGCTGCACATTAAGTGGTAATTGGTCTTAATATCTAACTGGATATTAATACAACTTTCATTAGACGTAAATACCTCGTAGATAAATTCAGTTCCTTGGGAAATATCTGAGTTGCTATTAATATTGTCCGCCAGGTATATTACTTCTACATTTGGTTGTTCTAATACGATAGTATCATATTTAAACAGTTTTCTGTTGTTCAGAAGTCTATAGAACTCTTCCTGGTCATTATTACATTGTCAAAGTCTGCTGGACTATATCCACCGTCTATGCAAAACAAAGTAGACAATCGTCAGCCCAGACGTCAGAGTTCTTTTGTAGAGAGAGACCACGTTGCCAATTTAAAAAGTATTTAATTCGTTGGAACCAGCACGGATATTCGAATGTGAGTGACTTTAACTCTAAACTAAATTAGTTCCCAACTCAAAGACATTACAGCGGAGAAGGAAACGAGAACGCCAGCGACAGTGAAGAGTAGGATAGTGGAAACTGCGCAATGCCAGACGGAAAGAAGGGAAGTTCTGTTTGCTGCTTAATCTAACTTTGAGCTTTTTCCCTTCCCTCCAAATTTGTGTTTCCCCTGAAAGCCGCTTACAGAAAGAGGAGAATAATGTCGATGAGGTTTACAGTAGCAGAACTTCGTCTCGGTAGTTACACAGTGAGTCTCTGTCGAATACACGCATACTTTGGGGCGCTCTTTAACGAAGTTGCCCCATCCCCGCCCCTTCCTTCTTACTATCATGCCTCTCGTAAGCATGATTATTATACATACGTTTCGTATTCCCTGTCGTCGTGCTAATGGTATAAACTGAATTTATAACAACTCAAGATACCGTGTACTGATGAAGTGTAATTAGAAAATGTAAATACGTAAATATTAAATCCGAGAGTCCGTAAAATATCTATCCAGAAGATGCAATTATCTAATCCGTAACACGACATATGTTTTATATGAAGATGGTATCTGTTCTTTCGGAGATGTCCGAAAGAACAAATACCATCTTCATATAGGTAAGGCTAACTGGCCATTGACCTTCTTCTTCTGTGCTGGATGCACACGCATTGCCCAAACTCTTACTTGACTCGGTAAGATTGTCTCCCACGACTAATGAGTGTAATGGGCAGGGGTACTACGAATGTAGTGTGTGGACAATAAGCTAGGAATGTGAGTCTCACGGGGAGCGTGCAAGGGATAAATCCCTGCAGTCGCACTATCCTCTGTGCCCTCGGTGGCTCAGATGAATGCTGCTGGAACGGTCGCAGGTTCGAACCCTGCCTCGGGCATGGATGTGTGTGATCTCCTTACGTTTGAGCGTGTTCGGGCAGAGGGTTGCCGCCTTCTGTAATAAAAACACTGAGTAAACGGATTAACGAATAACATGAACGGGTGTCATCGGACGTCCGTCCCGAACAAATTCAACGAAAAATATAGAACAAAATGAGAATAAAGAAAAAAAGATGGATATAGCGTCTGCCACTTATTTAGGAGATCACGGGTTCGAGTCTCGGTCGAGGCACACATTTTCAACTGTCCCCGTTGATGTATTTCAACGCCTGTCAACAGCTTAGGATCATGATTCAATTATCATTTCACATATGTTTAAGGTTCCTCGTCTTTTCTCTATATCGCTTCGGTTTCGGCGCTCCATTTCACCACTCGTGTCCACCTAAGCTAGAACAACCTCAGGGATATCGATATCGACATCTTTTTTGTCTATTTATTTATTTGTAAGAAGCTCCATTACAACTTTTTGTAATGGTACATGTAAGTATTGTGCGTGTGTGTGTATGTGTGTGTGTGTGTTTGTGTGTGTGTGTGTGTGTGTGTGTGTGCGTGCGTGTTTGTATGTGTGTATGTGTGATAATGACGACGACGACGACGACAATGATGATGATGATAACGACGATGATGATGCGAGAAGGAAGAGAGTGAAACCAAGTGCCGGCACATAACCTACTCCTCTTGAATAGGAGCAAGGAAGCGGTCGAGCGTAACGTCCTCATACGACGGTCGGGTCATGCCCTGACTTCGCGAGACACTGCATAGAGTTCGGCATTTAAACCAGGACGCTGGCGCAAGTCTGGTGATCAGGAACATGCGCCACATCTCTCCTCCCCCTGTCGCCCAAATACTGGCAGTGAAATTTTTTTTCACTATCTGGATTCGAACCGGCTTATCCCCGAGTCGAGCGCCACCGCACAAACGTGCATTAGCGACTGAGGCAGGTCATATCAACGTAAACATTGTATGCGATGCAGTCCCCTTCTTTAACTGTGCACCCAAGTTTATTCAAGCAGTGCATTTTTCCCCTTTTATTGAGTTTCGATTCCCCCTAAAGGGGGCGGGCTGGCAGCAGCTTATTACGCCGCTCTTCAGCCTACAGAATTTGTTTTAAAAAGATGAAGATAATAATAAAATAATAACAGTTGGTGATAAAATCGGTGACTTAAAGGTAAAATGGCAGAAAATACTGGAGCTTAAAACATAAAACACAGGGTGGATGATGCTAATAAAATACGCAGGAAGCAGAAAAATAATAGACAGACAATTAAAAAACACGGCGACAGTCTGGTTTCTGTTCGCAAGAGATATAAAAAGCACACCCAGCGACAGCATGATTTCTGTTCGCAACACTGTGGAAAGACGCACAACACTGAACACTCACTTAAACAGTGCACTAAAAACCTGGCACAAGTATGACATACCACACCCGAGAGCAGGTGGGGGGAAACTGGTCAGATGACGGGAAAAAGGGGGGGGGGGAAGGAGAGGAAAAGTGAAGGAGAAGGGGGGAAAGGAGCCAATGGAAGATGAGGATACATAAGAGGGGGGGGGTTGCTGAGCAGACGTGTCAGGGAGTGGGGAAGGCAGAGGAGGGTAGTACAAAAGGACGCAGGGGGGGGGGAGAAAGGAGATAGGGAGAGGGTAGGCGGGGAGAAAACACAGGATGGAAGGGGCGGAGGAAGAGGAAGCCCAGGGAAAGGACGGAGGAAAGGAGGGGGGTGAGGATCAGAGGTGATAGGAAGGATAAATGGAGGGAGAGAGGGCATCATCCGGGAGGGGGAGTTGGTGGAAGCCACCTTGGGAAAGGAGATTTAGGGTGTAGAGATGGAGAGTAGGGGGGACACAACGGTGAAGACGTGGCAGGGGGCGGGGAGGGGAGAGGAGAGGAGCAACCAGGGGGTGAGGGGGTTCAAGACGGTGGGAGGTGTATAGGATGCGGATATGCTCGAGGAATAGGAGCAGATGGGGGAAAGGAATGAGAGCATAGAGGATCCGTGTGGGGGACGGGAGGCGTATACGGAAGGCGAGGCGGAGTGCATGACGCTCAAGGATCTGGAGGGACTTATAGAACTTGGGGGGGCCAGATATCCAGGTAGGAATGGCATAACAGAGGATGGGACAGATTAAGGATTTGTAGGTGTGGAGGATGGTAGAGGGGTGAAACCCCCATGTCCAGCCAGAGAGGAGTTTGAGGAGTCGGAGGCGGTTGTGGGCTTGGGACTGGATGGAGCGGAGATGAGGGATCCCGGTGAGGTGACGGTCAATGGTGAGGCCAAGATAGGTGAGGGTGGGGGTGAGGCGGACAGGACGGGCGCAGACAGTAAGGGAGAAATCCAGGAGCCGGAAGGAGCGAGTGGTACGACCTACGATGATAGCCTGGGTCTTGGAAGAGTTGAGTTTCAGGAGCCACTGGTTACACTATGCAGCAAAAAGGTCAAGGTGATTCTGGAGAAGGCGTTGGGACCGGTGGAGGGTAGGAGCGAGGGCGAGGAATGCGGTGTCATCAGCATATTGCAAGAGGTGCACTGGAGGGGGGAGGGGGATTGGGGCATATCTGCCCTGTACGGGAGGTGGAGGAGAGGGGAGAGGACAGAGCCCTGGGGCACACCTGCAGAGGGGTAGAAGGTGTGGGAATTCAAGCAGTGCAGAAAACTTCAACTATTTCAATGTTTACTTTCTTCACACCCCAGGGGATCACTAATATAAGTTTTAATGTCAGCACAACCTCAAAATAATAACTGCGAAACGGCTAATGTAGGAGACTGTTGTAATTATACAGCGTGGCCCATTAATAGTGACCGGGCCAAATATCTCACGAAATAAGCATCAAACGGAAAAACTACAAAGAACCAAACTCGTCTAGCTTGAAGGGAGAAACCAGATGGCGTTACGGTTGGCCCGCTAGATGGCGTTGCCATAGGTCAAACGGATATCAACTGCGTTTTTTTTTTAAATAGGATCCCCCATTTTTATTACATATTCGTGTAGTACGTAAAGAAATATGAATGTCTTTTGGACCACTTTTTTCGCTTTGTGATACATGGCGCTGTAATAGTCACAAACGTATAAGTACGTGGTATCACGTAACATTCCGCCAGTGTGGACGGTATTTGCTTCGTGATACATTATCCGTGTTAAAGTGAACCGTTTCCCAACTGCGGAAAAGGTCGATATCGTGTTGATGTATGGCTATTGTGATCAAAATGCCCAACGGGCTTGTGCTATGTATGCTGCTTGGTATCCTGGACGACATCGTCCAAGGGTCCGGACCGTTCGCCGGAGAGTTACGTTATTTAAGGAGACAGGAAGTGTTCAGACACATGTGAAACGTCAACCACCACCTGCAACAAATTATGATGCTCAAGTAGGTGTTTTAGCTGCTGTCGCTGCTAATCCGCACTCAGTAGCAGACAAATTGCGCGAGAATCGGGAATATTAAAAAAGTCGGTGTTGAGAACGCTACATCATCATCGACTGCACCCGTACTACATTTCTATACACCAGGAATGGCATGGCGACGACTTTGAACGTCGTGTACAGTTCTGTTATTGGGCACAAGAGAAATTACGGGACCATGACAGATTTTTTGCACGCCTTCTATTTAGCGACAAAGCGTCATTCACCAACAGTGGTAACGTAAACCAGCATAATATGGACTATTGGGCAACGGAAAATCCACGGTGGCTGCCACAAGTGGAACATAAGCGACCTTGGCGGGTTAATGTATGGTGCGGCATTATGGGAGGAAGGTTAATTGGCCGCCATTTTATCGATGGCAATCAAAATTTTGCAATGTATGCTGATTTCCTACGTAATGTTCTACCGATGTTACTACAAGATGTTACACTGCATGACAGAATGGCGATGTACTTCCAACATGATGGATGTCCGGCACATAGCTCGCGTGCGGTTGAAGCGGTATTGAATAGCATATTTCATGACAAGTGGATTGGTCGTCGAAGCACCATACTATGGCTCGCACGTTCACCGGATCTGACGTCCCCGGATTTATTTCTGTGGGGAAAGTTGAAGGATATTTGCTATCCTGATCCACCGACAACGCCTGACAACATGCGTCAACGCATTGTCAGTCCATGTGCGAACATTACGGAAGGCGAAGTACTCGCTGTTGAGAGGAATGTCGTTACACGTATTGTGAAATGCATTGAGGTTGACGGACATCATTTTGAGCATTTATTTCATTAATGTGGTATTCACAGGTAATCACGCTGTAACAGCATGCGTTCTCAGAAATGATAAGGTCACAAACGTACATTTATCACATTCGAACAAACGAAATAAAATGTTCAAACGTACCTACGTTCTGTACTTTAATTTAAAAAACCTACCTGTTACCAACTGTTCGTCTAAAATTGTAAGCCATATGTTTGTGACTATTATAGTGCCACATCTATCACAAAGCGAAAAAAGTGGTCCAGCTAAAACATTCATATTTCTTTACGTACAACACGAATATGTAATAAAAATGGGGGTTCCTATTTTAAAAAAACGCAGTTGATATCCGTTTTACCTACGGCAGCGCCATCAAGCGGGCCAACCATAGCGCCATCTGGTTTCCCCCTTCAAGCTAGACAAGTTTTGTTCTTTGTAGTTTTTTCGTTTGACGCTTATTTCGTGAGATATTTGGCCCGGTCATGATCAATGGACCACCCTGTATTTGTGGCATTAGCTACACAGTCTGAGGACTTCCTACGAATGCAAACAACAATAAATGACCAATATACATTATCACAACCGAGAGCTGACAGTCCTCGGCAGAAGTATAATTTCACATTGAAGTCAGTGGCGACCGGTAACCACAAATTCACGTGTTTCTGGAATCTTTTACTTCTACTTCCACATACATTCACCCGTATCATTTTCCGCTATTAAACACATTACACTTTATCTACCTCCACATTAACGCAACTGTTCCACTGTCTCATTGTCCAGTTGGTGCGGCTCCACCATACAGTAGTCTTGGAGTACATAGGTATTATGGACACGTAATCAACGAATGTAGTGTAGAGTATTCATTCCTTCTCACACAACTATCAGAATAAGGTGTTGAGACGAATGACGATGGGTTCGTACTCACCTCATTAACTTCAGTCAGCAGGTAAGTGACTAGATTAGTAACAAACTATTTCATGAACAAGCTAATTCATCAGTAACGTCCGACGTATAAAAGCTGCCATACAACACAGTTAGATACGCTCCTCACTTCATCAGAATATTGCAAACGTCTTGAAAAATACTGTACAACTATTTAAAGTTTCATCTTAATAATAAACCAATTCTACAAGATTTAAAATTCAGCGTTATGTTGTTGTTGTTGTGGTCTTCAGTCCTGAGACTGGTTTGATGCAGATCTCCATGCTACTCTATCCTGTGCAAGCTTCTTCATCTCCCAGTACCTACTGCAACCTACATCCTTCTGAATCTGCTTAGTGTATTGATCTCTTGGTCTCCCTCTACGATTTTTACCCTCCACGCTGCCCTCCAATGCTAAATTTGTGATCCCTCGATGCCTCAGAACATGTCCTACCAACCGATCCCTTCTTCTAGTCAAGTTGTGCCACAAACTTCTCTTCTCCCCAATCCTATTCAATACCTTCTCATTAGTTACGTGATCTACCCACCTTATCTTCAGCATTCTTCTGTAGCACCACATTTCGAAAGCTTCTATTCTCTTCTTGTCCAAACTAGTTATCGTCCATGTCTCACTTCCATATATGGCTACACTCCATACAAATACTTTCAGAAACGACTTCCTGACACTTAAATCTATATTCGAAGTTAACAAATTTCTCTTCTTGAGAAACGCTTTCCTTGCCATTGCCAGTCTACATTTTATATCCTCTCTACTTCGACCATCATCGGTTATTTTACTCCCTAAATAGCAAAACTCCTTTACTACTTTAAGTGTCTCATTTCCTAATCTAATTCCCTCAGCATCACCCGACTTAATTTGACTACATTCCATTATCCTCGTTTTGCTTTTGTTGATGTTCATCTTATATCTTCCTTTCAAGACACTGTCCATTCCGTTCAACTGCTCTTCCAAGTCCTTTGCTGTCTCTGACAGAATTACAATGTCATCGGCGAACCTCAAAGTTTTTACTTCTTCTCCATGAACTTTAATACCTACTCCGAATTTTTCTTTTGTTTCCTTTACTGCTTGCTCAATATGCAGATTGAATAACATCGGGGAGAGGCTACAACCCTGTCTCACTCCTTTCCCAACCACTTCTTCCCTTTCATGCCCCTCGACTCTTATAACTGCCATCTGGTTTCTGTACAAATTGTAAATAGCCTTTCGCTCCCTGTATTTTACCCCTGCCACCTTCAGAATTTGAAAGAGAGTATTCCACTCAACATTGTCAAAAGCTTTCTCTAAGTCTACAAATGCTAGAAACATAGGTTTGCCTTTTCTTAATCTTTCTTCCAAGGTAAGTCGTAAGGTCAGTATTGCCTCACGTGTTCCAACATTTCTACGGAATCCAAACAGATCTTCCCCGAGGTCGCCGTCTACCAGTTTTTCAATTCGTCTGTAAAGAATTCGCGTTAGTATTTTGCAGCTGTGACTTATTAAACTGATAGTTCGGTAATTTTCACATCTGTCAACACCTGCTTTCTTTGGGATTGGAATTATTATATTCTTCTTAAAGTCTGAGGGTATGTTAAATGGTTCAAATGGCCCTGAGCGCTATGGGACTTAACAGCTGAGGTCATCAATCCCCTAGAACTTAGAACTACTTAAACCTAACTAACCTAAGGACATCACACACATCCATGCCCGAGGCAGGATTCGAATCTGCGACCGTAGCAGTCGCGCGGTTCTGGACTGAAACGCCTAGAACCGCTCGGCCACCGCAGGCGGCAGCGATATGTTAATTTGTTTACTTTCACACGAAACGAGACTCAAGTTGCCTAGTGCAATCCTGATAACTGTTCTTTTTTCAGTGCTATGCTGTCACTAACACTGTTCAACACTTGGTGATGCTCTGAATTGCAGCTCTGGTCATCGATTACTTACCTGAAGGATATTCCAATTGGGAAGCTATTAGTTTTTTTCAAGGTGAGCCTTCCAAGAGCGGTATTAGCTTTCCGCGTCGTACGGTTGCATGCATTTCGCGTTTCGTAAAGCTTAGAGTGCTAACACTGTTTACGGTACCCACACTTCAACGACGTAGCGTCATTCAAGGTTAATGTGGGAAATTCAGCAGTTCGTTGAGGTGCTGTAAACCGGAAATAACTGGTTCCTGTATATTATGGTCATTTTTGATAGAAACGGAGAAATTCAGTTTATTTCACGACTTTCCTAATAGTGGTCTCTAATGATGGTGCGGTAGACCATATTTTTGTTACGTCTTATTCCAATTAACGTCCCGGTGGAAATTCAGCGCCCGACGAAGTCAGATGTATTGGTTTCAGGTGTGTGGAATGCTGGTATTCTTTGTTCGGTCTTTCTGTCAGTACCGCCAGACTAGCTTACCAACTATGCTCCTCACTTACTTCTGCTACATCGTACATTATCAAAGATTTGTCTTATACACGCTGCTGACCATTAAAACAGCAAGCTTAAGAAGAATAGGAAATAACAATATTTCCCTTGTCGTGCGTATACAGAATAGCAGATGCATATGATTAAATTTATGTTTTGGTGGTACACAGGGTGCCAAATTAAGCACACAGAGTTGCTGTTACGTCTAAATAATCTTGTATGATGAGTGCCACACTCTGTGCTGCTTTATTTCTATGTCTTAGAGCTTCAGTCACAATGACTGTTGAGTGACGGAGTCCCAATCTCTGGACAACCCACGACCACACGTTTTAGAGATTTCGAACACGTGTTGGCCAGGGCAGAAGTTAAACTGTCGAAGTGTGTCAGAACAGTACGGTTTACATGCTGTTTTGCGTTACCACGTCAAACGACTGCGTCGCGGAGAAATCGAACACAAAGCACAATAACCAGTGTAACACGTCAAGTTTTAATGGCTGCACCCTACATGCCGCCTATGACAACCAGAGGTGGTCGTCTTTTGCACGCAGCAACACAAGTAATGACACAGTTAACGCAAGACATTAACCTACTGTACACACACACATACTTTCGAAACATAAAGACACCGCATAATTTTCATTCCTTTAT
Source organism: Schistocerca cancellata (assembly GCF_023864275.1). Lineage (NCBI taxonomy): Eukaryota > Metazoa > Arthropoda > Insecta > Orthoptera > Acrididae > Schistocerca > Schistocerca cancellata. Next base: position 984,266,744 of record NC_064627.1, read on the forward strand.
TTTTTAATTTCAGCTAATAATTCTACATGAGCTATTTTGATGTAGGCCCCAAACTTATGTAAATGTAACAAGTGGTGTAGTGGTGGAGGGACACGTTTGCATAACGTTTTCATTTTTATTCTGCACGAAGTTGTAACTGCAATTATTATTATTATTATTATTATTGTGCTGCATTCTCTCAGACGGTGAACACAACACAGAAACAGTATAAGCCTAGTAAGAAAATCAAAAACAGGTAATAAGCTGAATGATAACCGCTACCAGTCACAGCAGAAAGTGGTTTCATTTGACACACGCCCGGTTTCGGGCTTGTGCCAATCTTCAGCTGGTTTAGCAATCGTGCGTTAAACAAAATCAGCTTCTTTTGTGATTAGTATCGGCTATTATTCTACATTCTATAAAGGAACAATTCGGTTTTCACTTTCAACGATTATGGTAAAATTCACTTGAAAAATAAGTAAACATTTCTTATTACGTCTGTAATAGAACTGTGCTGGTTAGGCAGACTTTATTTATTATAACAGTATCGAGTAGTCGGTTGCCAATGTGGCGGTAAATGTTGCTTGAAGTGCAGTGGTATGGGAACGTATCATCTGAGGGAAAAACGTGGCTTTTCGTAACTGCAGAGCTGATATATTAACGAGAGAAGAAGAAATTTACTGTTCTGGATGACGTAGTGTAAATGTACCACAGATTTGCCACTAAAATTACGTAACGTCCACATCAATAATGCATCGAACCAGCTAGTTTTGCCAAGAAATAATATAAAGTTCTGATTATCAATTAACAGTTCGGTGTTTCTTTCGATGCAAATGTTAGGCAGCGCCTTTCTTTTATTCCACAACCTATCATCACAAGTCAGTAATAAAGGTGGCACTTAAAGATGTAAAAAGTAGGGTCCAAAAATTGAGGTAAAGTTGTCATCAACGGGCCAGTCAACTTTTGTCTCGAAATGAAGGAAACACATTTTTTCAAATGTTGTGAAACCCAATGTCAGAATTCTTCAGGTAACCTACACTGCAGTCTATAACGATAATGCCTGAAATACTTTTGACGCTATCGGGAAAAATGGTGAATTATTTTTTTACATTGCACTGTATAACGGTTATTTCTCGAATGCCTTTAACATTATCAGGAAAAAATGGTCAGTTGTTTTCCATAGAAGGCCATTCGTGGATAACAGTTTCCGTCAATCAAACAGTCGAATTCCGTAAATGGACCATTACATTTGTATCCGCAGTTTCTTGATTTTTTTTTTCTTTTTGGTCATCAGTCTTCTGACGGGCTTAATGCGGCTCACCACTAATTCATCTCCTGAGATAACCTCTTCATCTCAGAGTAGCACTTACAACCAACGTCCTCAATTATTTGCTGGATGTATTCCTATCTCTGTCTTCCTCTACAGTTTTTGCCCTCTACAGCTTCCTGTAGTACCATAGAAGTCATGCTCTCGTGTCTTAACAGATGTCCGATCATCCTTTATTAAAAACCTCTTATTCGAATATACAACGGCTGGGTGGATTTGAATGTGGCCACACAGTACAATTAAGAAAATAAAAGGATAATTAGCTGGAAATTAATTTTAATATGAACGATGAATACTTAAGTGCAATACAATTCTCATCCAACATTATTATGAAATTAAGTGAAATTTAGACTACTTCATAAAACAATAGCCATTGCAAGTAATTGTGGAAAAACTATGAAGGAGTTCGAACTTTTTCGCATAACACAGGGACACAGTTTATCTCCAATTAAAAGTATCTTTTAGAATTGTTCCCAACTGAAGTGCGGTTTTCATGCACCGACTTCCTGCATGCCATGCACTGAATCAGGTATTCCGCTGATCGGTTTTGTCATAGCCTACAAAACCAGTCATTGATGCCGGAGGCTGGGGTGGCTGGCTAATTTTAGCACCAGCAGATGTCCGCCTCGAAAATAATCAACTTTGGATTCTACACGTTTTTTCGTGTGAAGCTTATTTTTCGAGTTATTCTGGTTTGTCAACTTAAAATTTACACCCTGTATAATCCATCTGAAACTTTCTGGTGTCTCCAGGCCTCTTCCACGTATAAAGCCTTCTTTCGTGGTTCTTAAACCAAGTATTAGCTATGGTTAAGCTATGCCCAGTGCAAAATTCTACCAGGCGGCTTCCACTACAGTCCTTACCCCCAGTCCATATTCACCTACTACTTTTCCTGCCATCTAATTCCAGTCCCCTAGGACTATTAAATTTTCGTCTTCCATAACTATCTGAATAATTTCTTTTATCGCATCATACAATTCTTCAATCTCTTCATCATCTGCGGAGCTAGTTGGCATATATAGTTGTACCACTGTGGTAGGCGTGGGTTTCGTGTCTATCTTGGCTACGATAATGCGTTCAGTATGCTGTTCGTTGTAACTTATCCACGTTCCTGTTTTTTTTATTCATTATTAAACCTACATCTGCATTACCCATACTTGACTTTGCATGTATAAACCTGTATTCACCTGACCAGATGTCTTGTTCTTCCTACCACCGAACTTCATTAATTCCTACTACAGCTAACTTTAACCTAGCAACTTCCCTTTTTAAGTTTTCTGACCTACCTGCACGATTAAGGGAACTGACATTCCACGTTCCGATCCGTAGAACGCCAGTTTTGTGCCGGCCGTTGTGGCCGAGCGGTTCTAGGCGCTTCAGTCTGGGAACCGCGCGACCCCTAAGGTCGCAGGTTCGAATCCTGCCTCGGGCATGGATATGTGTGATGTCCTTAGGTTAGTTAGGTTTAAGTAGTTCTAAATTCTAGAGGATTGATGACCTCAGAAGTTAAGTCCCATAGTGCTCAGAGCCATTTGAACCATTTGAACCAGTTTTGTTTCTCCTGATAACGACGCCCTCCTGAGTAGTCCCCCCCCTCCCCCCCCCCCTAGATCCGAATGGAGGACTATTTAACCTACGGAATATTTTACTCAAGAGGATGCCATCACAGATTAAGAATGCAGTAAAGCTGCATGCCCAAGAGATGTAGTTCCCCTTGCTTTCAGCAGTTCGTAGTACCAGCACAGCAACGCTGTTTTGATTGGTGTTGCAAGGCCAGTTCAGTCAATCACCCAGACTCTTGCTCCTGCAACTACTGTAAAGGCTGCTACTCCTTTTCAGGAACCACATGTCTGTCTGGCTTCTCAAGAGATACCCCTCCGTTGTTGTAGCACCTACCGTACAGCTATCTGTATCGCTGGGGTACGCAAGCCTCCCCACCAACGGCAAAATAATGGGGGGATGTGGCTCCTAGCATCTGAATAAGTTTTAGTTCTTTAATGTATCGTTGTAATGGCGTTGCTGCATATGTGTATTACGCGAGTAACATCACTACTGAAGTCATGGTGTGTGAAGTTAGAGAGAAATTGTGCATTGATTTATGTGATAATATGTTGTATAATCTACTGCATCGTCTCTAAATCATACGAACTAAATTTCTATTCACTAAGTAACTAAATTTTACAAATTAGTATGAAATTACAGTGTTTCTAGGGAATGTTACTGCGTAGGCAAAAATCGATATTAGAGACAAATTTGCACGTTGCTTGTCACATGTAAGGCACAATCTTTTCTTTATAACAGCACTGGATTTCCGCTGTTTACGTATTATTTCACAGCAGTATGGTCCAAAAAAAGTGTACGTCCTTAAGGACTGGTGATCCTTCTCATGCCATGTAATTTAAAACAGTAGGGAATAAGAGTCTTACAATATCCCAGTTTAACACACCTCTCTCTATTCTTTTGTGTGCTATTATTAATAGGGCTTTGTCGATTTGATTGGATTCTTATTTCCTCTATCAATCGTACCTTGTTACATATCCCAGGCCGAGGAACAATGCTCAAATACTAGTCGAAGGAGGGTTTTGTAAGCTATCTCCTTTGTTGCCAGACTACGTTATCTGAGAATTCTGTTTGGCATCTGGCTGGCCTGCGATTAGTTTTGTGTTGTCCTTGCGCTCTAAATCGCTCCATGCGCGCACTCTTGGGTGTTCGATGGGAGAACTGCTTCCAGTGATTGTTTTGCAATCATGTAATCATACAACAATGGGTCGTTCTGGCTATTATAAGCAATAAATTATTTTATGTCGTGGGTCACTTTCCATAACTGCAGCAAGTATCGATCCTCTGTACGTCTCAGCATACAACTGCATCAACCACGAAAAGTCTCATGCGACTTTCGATGTTATCTACTACATAATTTACATACAATATCGGAAAAATACCGCAATACCAAAAAGAGTTACGCGACAAAACCGAAAGTTGGTAGGCGCGTTTCTACGTCTGAGAGACGACGACTATTCAAAATTCACACAAGCTGCATACGTCTGGCGCTAGTGGTGCCACTACGAGGATGCAAATCACGTTTGCTTTAAACACTCACTGTAATGGTTATGAGCCTTTTTTGCTTTTGAGACCGGACGTGGTGGGTTGGTGTTAGCCAACATTGCATTTAAGGCGACAAAGGCGCCATTATCAGCACCTCACTGAGTTTGAATGAGGTAGTGTAAAAGGGCTATGGGAAACTGCTTGTTCATTCTGCGACATTGCAGAAAGACTTCTACATCTACATCTACCTGATTACTCTGCTATTCACAATAAAGTTCCTGGCAGAGGGTTCAATGAACCACCTTCAAGCTGTCTCTCTACCGTTCCACTCTCGAACGGCAGGCAGGAAAAACGTGCCTTTAAAGTTTTCTGTGCGAGCCCTGATTTCTCTTATTTTATCGTGATGATCATTTCTCCCAATGTAGGTGGGTGCCAACAGAATGTTTTCGCAATCGGAGGAGAAAACTGGTGATTGAAATTTGATGAGAAGATCCCGTCGCAACGAAAAACGCCTTTGTTTCCATGATTGCCACTCCAATTCACGTATCATGTCTGTGACACTATCTCCCCTACTTCGCGATAATACAAAACGAGCTGCCCTATTTTGTACTTTTTCGATGTCATCGTCAGTCCCACCAGATGCGGATCCCACACCGCACAGCAGTACTCCAGAAAAGGGCGGACAAGCGTAGTGTAAGCAGTCTCTTTGGTAGACCTGTTGTACCTTCTAAGTGTTCTGCCAATGAATCTCGGTCTTTGGTTTGCTCTACCCACATTATTATCTTTGTGAGCGTTCCAATTTAGGTTATTTGTTATTGTAATCCCTAAGTATTTAGTTGAATTTACAGCCCTCAGATTTGTGTGACTTATCGTGTAATCGAAATTTAGCTGATTTCTTTTAGTACTCATGTGAATAACTTCGCAATTTTCTTTATTCAGGGTCAATTGCCACTTTTCGCACCATACAGATATCTTATCTAAATCATTTTGCAAGTCGTTCTGATCATCTGATGACTTTACGAGACGGTAAATGACAGGATCATCTTCAAACAATCTAAGACCGCTACTCAGATTGTCTCCTATGTCGTTAATATCGATCAGGAACAATAGAGGGCCTATAACACTTCCTTGGGGAACGCCGGATATTACTTCTGTTTTACTCGATGACTTTCCGTCTATTACTACGAACAGGAAATCACGAATCCAGTCGCACAACTGAGGCGATACTCCGTAGGCACGCAGTTTGATTAGAAGACACTTGTGAGGAACGGTGTCGAAAGCCTTCTGGAAATCTAAAAATATGGAATCAATTTGACATCCCCTGCCGATAGCACTTATTACCTCATGAGTATAAAGAGCTAGTTGTGTTTCACAAGAACGATAACGATATTTTCTGAATCCGTGCTGACTATATGTCAATTAATCGTTTTCTTCGAGGTACTTCATAATGTTCGAATACAGAATATGTTCTAAAATCCTACTTCAGATAGACGTTAGTGATATAGGCCTGTAATTCAACGGATTACTCCTACTTCCCTTTTTGAGTATTGGTGTGATTTGAGGAATTTTCCAGTACGGATCTTTCTGTGAGCGAGGGTTGCATATAATTGCTAAATATGGAGCTATTTTATCAGCATACTCTGAGAGGAATCTGACTGGTATACAATCTGGACCGGAGGCCTTGCCTTTATTGAGTCATTTAAGCTGCTTCGTTACTCCGAGGATATCTACTTCTATGTTTCTCATCTTGTCAGTTGTTCTTGATTGGAATTCATGAATATTTCCTTCGTCTTCTTTGGTGAAGGAGTTTCGGAAAACCGTGTTTAATAATTCTGCTTTAGTGGCACTGTCCTCAGTGACTTCACCTTTGTTATCGCGCAGTGAAGGTATTGATTGCGTCTTGCCACTGGTGTGCTTTATGTATGACCAGAATCTCTTTTGGATTTCTGACAGATCCCGAGACAGAGTTTCGTTGTGGAAATTATTAAAAGCATCTCGCACTGAAGTACGCGCTATGTTTCTAACTTCTCTAAAACTTTGCCAATCTTGGGGACTTTGCCTTCTTTTAAATTTGGCATGCTTTTTTCGTTGCTTCTGCAACAGCGATCTGACACGTTTTGTGTACCACGGGGGATCAGTACCATCACTTATTAATTTATGAGGTATATATCTCTCAACTGCCGTCGATATTATCTCTTTGAAATCATTCCACATCTTTTCTACGCTTACGTGATCAGATCGGAAGGAGTGAAGACTGTCTCTTAATAAGGCGTTACGAGCATTTTTATCAACCTTTTTTAAATAGATATACATTGCGTTTCTTTTTGATGGTTGTAGGTGCTGCGGTATTCAGCCTAGCAACAACTTCCCTGTATTCGTCACAACACTCACTATTTGTCCAGGATTATTTGTTGCTAAAAGGTGAAGTACGCTTTCGGAACCATTTACGCATCGAGTGGGCTCATGAACTAATTGTTTGAAATAAGCATTCAGTACAATTTCGGATGTTGTTTTATGCCTGCCGCCGGCTTTAAACATATAGTTTTTCCGGCATATCGAGGGTAGATTGAAGTCACCACCGACTATAATTGTATGAGAGGGGTACTTATTTGAAATGAGACTCTAGTTTTCTTTGAACTGTTCAGCAACTATGTCTTCTGAGTTTGGGGGTCGGTAAAACGATCCAATTAATAGTATGTAGGAGTGTGACCACTGTACATGACTACTGGCAGCGGTGGTCACGAGGATGTACGGTCGCAAGAGGATCGCGCTCCCGACGCCCAAGTGGCACTACTGAGAAGGAAGACCATTGTATTTGGCGTATGGCCCTGGCGCCAGTACTGCATCTGCAGCAGCAATTAGGCCAGCATTTGTCACCATAGTAACACAACGAACTATTACAAATCAGTTACTTCAAGGACACCTTCGAGCCAGACGCCCATTGCGTGCATTACACTGACCCCAAACCACAGCCGTTCGGGACTGCAGTGCTGTCAAGGGTCAGCTCAATGCAGGGCATGGTGGACATCTGTTGTGTTCCCTGATGAAAGTCAGATCTGCTTCGGTGTCAGTGATAGCGGTGTGTAGGCTACAAGGAAGCCAGCTGAGACCTTGCAACCAGACTGGACCTACTCGTGCATCCTCCTTGTCACGTTCCAGACCTCACGTCAGTATAGTCCTTCCCTCCTCACGCCAGCCTGCGTGAGCTAAAACGCGTGCATTTCGGCCTCCTCTAGTAACACGGTGTTGGCTCTTCTGCCAACACGACAGACACTATAAATGGTCGCGCCTGCCAGCGCGTGCGTAAAACCCCTAATACGAGGTATCGAACAGTGATCTGGAATAGAATGGGTATTGAGTGCCCGGTGGTCTCCACATGGTCTCCGGCTCACGTCTTTCTTCTTTACTAGATGAAATGGTGATGACCGCGGGCTGTCGGATGTATGGACTACCCCCGAGCGCCATAGTTCTTCGAATTCTGCCTTCCCTTCAGCGAAACGATCAGGAGCTCATCGGCGCTGGCGCTAAGAGGCTGGTTGACCGGGTGTAGGGCTAATGTGACTGACTGTGTTCTTGTCCTTAACTGTGTGCACACCCAGCATGTATTTTCAGTTTGCTAAGTATGGCGTCACTCCCCGTCTGTCAGCGAACATAGGGAGAGAACCTCGTGCTAGGGTACCTTTAATGCATTGCATGCCTTGGCGAATGCTCGACGAGCCATTATCTACTTCAACTACGTAATGGAACATGGAATCCACACCCAGTATTGCATGTGACACATCGGCAATCACGAAAATTCATGGTAAACGTTCTTGGAAACCAAAGGTCTCTCTGGCATTTCATAAGTGATTATTGAACTATGGTTTGGTCCTGTGAGCTTTGATTGAGATGAATGAAGCTTTACATCGCAACTTCTAAAAGGCAGTGCACTGACGTCCGAACGTGAGACCATTAGATAAGCACTGCCAGATTTAACGTCTGGGACAAAAAGTCGATGAGACAGTAGTTGTACATCAACGCTCTCTCCTCGCATTGGCAGGCGCTGGTGCTCGAACTCGCGACCGGCGAGTTATCACCAATTACGCCGGGTCCTTAGAGCAGTTATTTTCTGCAGAAATCATCTGCCTAATGCGGCGGCCGTCCAGGAATCTTTGACGTCAGTGCTAGCCCGCAAGGACGAAATGGGCAAACAACATTTGCAGTGGACATTCGATAAGACCAAGGCGTGTCTATGTCAGGCAGTTGTGTTGGCACACCCGGTTCATCAATTGGCAGTTGTTGTGAATGACTAGCCAGCAAGCCACTGGCGCACCACTGCGCCAGCATGTCGAAGGCCACTGGTAGCTCCAGGACTGCTTCTCCCGTAAGCTTACGTCGTCACAAGTTAAATGGAGCCCTTACGATAGGGAATTGCTGCAAATTTATGAAGCTGTCAGACACTTCTGGCCACAAGTGGAGGCCATCAGGAACAAGGATGGCTGCTCACCGCGACAAATTACAGAACTTGAATTCATTGCCCTATTCGCGACAGACCTGCACCTAATACATAACTTCAAAAAAGTTTTGCACCACCCCGGTTCCCAGAACCCCCGAAGACAGACCATGACTGTGGACATTGTATCACAGACACAGTCCATTTGACTGTTCAGAGATGTCACTAAACCCGCCCAAAAATATAAACAACCATGCATGACCAGCGCCTCGGTTCTAGGCGCTTCAGTCTGGAGCCGCGCGACCGCTACCGTCGCAGGTTCGAATCCTGCCTCGGGCATGCATCTGTGTGATGTCCTTAGGTTAGTTAGGTTTAAGTAGTTCTAAATCTAGGGGACTGATGACCTCAGATGTTAAGACCCATAGTACTCAGATCCATTTGAACCAGCGCCTGTTAGACGGAGGAGGCCCGACAGCCGACAGATTCCAGTCAGTCCGGCACGAAAGGAGGTACACGGCTCGTGTTGTCTGTAGTTCAACCATCCCTAGACGGTCAATACCGCGGTCTGATCACAACCGCATTGTTACTTTGTGCCAGGAAGGGCTCTCAACAAGGGAAGTGTCCAGGCGTCTCGGAGTGAACCAAAGCGATGTTGTTCGGACATGGAGATACAGAGACACAGGAACTGTCGACGACAGGCTTCACTCAGACCGCCCATGGGCTACTACTGCAGTGGATAATCGCTACCTACGGATTATAGCTCTGAGGAACCCTAACACCAATACCACCATGTTGAATAATGCTTTTCGTACAGCCACAGGACGTCGTTTTACAACTCAAAATGTGCGCAATAGGCTGCATGATGCGAAATTTCACTTCTGACGTCCATGGGGAGGTCCATCTTTGGAATCACGACACCATGCAGCGCGGTACAGATGAGGCCAACTACATGCCGAATGGACGGCTCAGGATTGGCATCACGTTCTCTTCGCCGTTGATTGTCGTATATGCCTTCAACCAGACAATCGTCGGAGACGCGTTTGGAGGAAACCTGGTCAGGCTGAACGCCCTAGACACACTCTCCAGCGAGTGCAGCAAGGCGGAGGTTGCCTGCTGTTTTGGCGTGGCAATATGTAGGGCCGACGTACGCTGCCGGTGGTCATGGAAGGAGCCGTAACGGCTGTGCGATACGTGAATGCCATCTTCCGACCGATAGTGCAATCATATCGGCAGCATATTGGCGAGGCATTCGTCCTTACAGACAACAGTTCGAGTCCCCATTGTTTACGTATTGTGAATGACTTCTTTCGGGATAACCACATCGCTCGACTTGAGTGGCCAGCATGTTCTCCAGACATGAACCCTGTCGAACATGCCTGGGATAGACTGAAAAGGGCTGTTTAAGGACGACATTCCCACTAACAACTCTGAGGGATCTACGCCGAATCGCCGTTGAGGAGTGGAACCATCTCAACCTTCATGTACTTGTGAATAGTATGCCACGACGAATACAGGCATGCATCAATGCAAGAGGACTTGCTACTAGGTATTAGAGGTACTGGTGTGGTCAGCAGTCTGGATCAGCACCTCTGAAGGTCTCGCTGTATGGTGGTACAACATGCAATGTGTGGTTTCATGAGGAATACGAAGGGCGGAAATTATGTTTATGTTGATCTCTATTCGAATTTTCTGTACAGAGGTGATATAAGACTTTTTTTGATGTGTGTAAAAGGAGCTGACAACTTCGTGGCGGGTTTCCTATCTTGGTTGGAATCGATCTCACAGACTGTTGACCACTAGCAGTCAGCTGCTGCCAAAGAGACAGACTAACAACTCGCCGAATTCCGTTTGGACGGTGCAATCCAGTTACGTCTGTGATAAATACAACCTGCTGGTGAACATTCCCGAGTTTGGTGCGACATATCACAGTGAAAACCGAGACCTTTGTACATGAAGTACTGCGACGGCAATTCCTTGACAACATCCATGGGCTGACCCATCCCGGAATAAACTCCAGCGTCAAACTGGTGACGGACAGATTCGTGTGGCCCAATATAAAGAATGACTGCCTTAGTTGGGCTTAAACGTGTTTAGATTTTCAGAGGACCAAGATTGGACAACAGGTGCACAAAGCGATAGGAGACTTCCAACTTACGACACAACGTTTCACACAAGTGCACATGGACATCGTGGGCCCTCTGTTATCGTCGAAAGGGTACCATTACCTCCTCACTGCAGTGGATCGATTCACCAAATGGGAGGAGTCGATTCCATTATCGGATATCTTCACGGAATCGGTGGCAATGGTATTTCTTTTGTCGTGGATCGCCCTGTTCGGCTGCCCCTTACTTGTTACCACAGACTAGGGGCGTCAATTCGAATCGACGCTGTTCTCAGAATTGGCCAAACTCTGCGGTTTCCACTATCATCATGCCACTGCTTATCAGCCAACATTCAATGGAATGGCGGAACTCTGGCATAGCACATTAAAAGCCGCATATATGTCCCACGCGCAGTCTTGGTCGTCATCTTTGGCACTGGTTTTGTTGGGACTTCGTACAGCATAAAAAGCAGATTTAGAAGAATCCACTGCAGAATTGGTTAATTGTGAACCCTTAGGACTGCCTGTAGAATTCTTCGCTGATCAAACCGGAGTGCGATAGACCGAATTTCCTTATGTCCTGCAAACGACGCGCGAGCATACGGCCAGACTTCGCCCATCCGCTGTCTAGAGACATGGGGCGGTAACTACGTTCGTGCACAAGGATCTACGGTCATGTACACATGTGATGCTAAGGATAGACGCTGTCAAGTCGCCGCCGCCCTACAGAGTTCTCATCCGGGATGAACATACCATGCATATACAGGGTGTTACAAAAAGGTACGGCCAAACTTTCAGGAAACATTCCTCTCACGCAAAGAAAGAAAAGATATTAAGTGGACATGTGTCCGGAAACGCTTAATTTCTATGTTAGAGCTCATTATAGTTTCGTCAGTATGTACCGTACTTCCTCGATTCACCGCCAGTTGGCCCAATTGAAGGAAGGTAATGTTGAGTTCGGTGCTTGTGTTGACATGGGACTCATTGCTCTACAGTACTAGCATCAAGCACATCAGTATGTAGCATCAACAGATTAGTGTTCATCACGAACGTGGTTTTGCAGCCAGTGCAATGTTTACAAATGCGGAGTTGGCAGATGCCTATTTGATGTATGGATTTGCACGGGGCAATAGCCGTGGCGTGGTACGTTTATATCGAGACAGATTTCCAGAACGAAGGTGTCCCGACAGGAAGACGTTAAAAGCAATTGATCGGCGTCTTGGGGAGCACGGAACATTCCAGCCTATGACTCGCGACTGGGGAAGACCTAGAACGACGAGGACACCTGCAATGGACGAGGCAATTCTTCGTGCAGTTGACGATAACCCTAAAGTCAGCGCCAGAGAAGTTGCTGCTGTACAAGGTAACGTTGATCACGTCACTGTATGGAGAGTGCTACGGGAGAACCAGTTGTTTCCGTACCATGTACAGCGTGTGCAGGCACTATCAGCAGCTGATTGGCCTCCACGGGTACACTTCTGCGAATGGTTCATCCAACAATGTGTCAATCCTCATTTCAGTGCAAATGTTCTCTTTATGGATGAGGCTTCATTCCAACGTGATCAAATTGTAAATTTTCACAATCAACATGTGTGGGCTGACGAGAATCCGCACGCAATTGTGCAATCACGTCATCAACACAGATTTTCTGTGAACGTTTGGGCAAGCATTATTGGTGATGTCTTGATTGGGCCCCATGTTCTTCCACCTACGCTCAATGGAGCACGTTATCATGATTTCATACGGGATACTCTACCTGTACTGCTAGAACATGTGCCTTTACAAGTACGACACAACATGTGGTTTATGCACGATGGAACTCATGCTCATTTCAGTCGAAGTGTTTGTACGCTTCTCAACAACAGATTCGCTGACCGATGGATTGGAAGAGGCGGACCAATTCCATGGCCTCCACGCTCTCCTGACCTCAACCCTCTTGACTTTCATTTATGGGGGCATTTGAAAGCTCTTGTCTACGCAACCCCGGTACCAAATGTAGAGACTCTTCGTGCTCGTATTGTGGACGGCTGTGATACAATACGCCATTCTCCAGGGCTGCATCAGCGCATCAGGGATTCCATGCGACGGAGGGTGGATGCATGTATCCTCGCTAACGGAGGACATTTTGAACATTTCCTGTAACAAAGTGTTTGAAGTCACGCTGGTACGTTCTGTTGCTGTGTGTTTCCATTCCACGATTAATGTGATTTGAAGAGAAGTAATAAAATGAGCTCTAACATGTAAAGTAAGCGTTTCCGGACACATGTCCACATAACATATTTTCTTTCTTTGTGTGTGAGAAATGTTTCCTGAAAGTTTGGCCGTACCTTTTTGTAACACCCTGTAGACCAAAATGGGAAGAGCCATGTGGTATCGTTGGAACGAGTCCAACACTATGTTACCGACCGAAGAGGACATACTCACTGCAAGTGTCCCCTTCCACACTACTGGACACAGAAGACACCGTCTCGGCACCGCAAGAGGTAGTACCGCCACTGCCACTACCAGAGGCTGAACAAGTTCAAGGAACGCCTTCAGTACACATGAGAGCTGGACGTTGGATGGAATATAAATATCCCTACATCATACCCGGAACTCCGCTCTACCAGGCGGGAGGGAGGGGGGGGGGAGGGACGGTCTGTGTAGGAGTCGTCAGAAGAACATCTATCAATGCACAGTGAAGCGTAGCATTATTCTGTGGCAGCGAGCGCGCGGACAATCTGCTTTTCTCTTTGATTTTTATGAGTGCTCTTTGTATTGCCCCAGATTTTTCAGTTGATTGGTGTTCGAGCTTTAAGATATAAAAAGTTAGTGCCTGACTACTTCATTGGATCTCTTTAGCAGACAGAGATAATGTGTGAAATTACAATGAAATGGCGTCATATATGATGATCTGTTCTTTCGGACATGTCCGAGAAAACAGACACAATTGGTGATCTTGCAGCTCTCGAAGAATGAAATTACAGTGAAATCCAGACTTTTAGCTGCTTACAGGCATTGATAAATATTAACGGGGACAGTTGAAAATGTGTGCCCCGACCGGGTCTCGAACCCGGGATCTCCTGCTTGCATGGCAGATGCTCTATCCGACTTTTTTTTTTTTTTTTACTGTAGCCACTTTGTAACCTCCCCCTCACTTATCGACCTTAATGACAGTAAAAATTAAACCGCGTGTACCTAATGGAAATTTGGGAAAAGCAATCGTCACCGAGGTTAATTTGTCGGTAAAGAGGGAGGAAAGGGTTACATCTAAATGAAAGGAAAAATGCTAATGAAACTGGTGGAAATTAATTTTGAAATAGGGGTAAAGTTAATAAAGAAAGTAAATGTGCGGCCATTACATTAACAATCAACTAGCGGTAATTAGATATTTGCGATTTGGGGGAAATTACGGTCGCCAGTCCTAAGGACAATTACTATAGTAACTGAAAAAGAAGGATTATTACACATATAATTAGCACTAGAAGCGTGGCAACTGAAGATTGACAAGTGTAGTGTGAAAACTGAAAGTTTATCAGAAGTAATAAATTTCGCTACACTCTGACTTAATTTAGCAAAAGAATTAATAAAACCGGAAAATCGAAAGTTAATTTAGTGACTGAAGTTAATAGTGAGCTTTCTTTCTGAAGCACATCGAAATTCAGTAAAATACGGTTAGTCTTGGACTACCTCAACAATCATTTCAAAAGCTACTTGAATCTACGCAATTCAGAAATAAGAGATTTAACTTTGAACTTGAATTAAATGTTTCTGAACAATTAACAATAGTAAAATTTAGTACGTACCAAGCTGAGCTGCAGTCACAAGTAAGCTAAAATATGGTAACAAAACTAGCACTCTTAATTTGTGCTTGTGTAATCTAAGTATTGTAGCCAGCTATGAATACTTTAACTGAACTTTGAAATTAAAGTAGTGAAATGGAATGATTGTATTTTAATGCTGGCGTCTGAATTTGAACGACACTCGGGTTCATTCCAGAAAAGGAAGGAACCTTGCTTGGTAATGCAATTGGGACAATGAGCAATAAAGGTTCATGCTAAGTAGCTGTAATTTTGTGATGCAACAATTTTAAAAGTTTGAAAAGCTGAGGTCTGCCATACAGTTCTAAAACTTTACGTGCTTCCAGTCTTCCTTGTTGGTTGAAGCCGTCGATCGAGGAGGTGGCGACAGTCACTCATTGTCGGCCGTCGCTGTTGCAGAAGCTGGATGTTGGCGCTCCTTCTTCTCGACATGGTCACCAGACGAAACTGGCTCTTGATGTGCGCCAGCTAATGCTTCCCGTCCGCGACACCATGTCAGAAACTATCATCGCAAGTCGAGCGCAATTACATGCTGCCAAACCCCGAAAGCGCGGCAACTCGCGGGAGCTTCACACAACACACCTGCTCCACTCGCTACTCCAGCCAGACTCTCTCTGCTCAGCCAGCGCTCCACGCGCCAGAGTTCACACTACCAAAGATCCTAAACACTTTGGTTCTCCACACGACCTATCGATGTATTCGTTCGATAGCATAGTTTTCCCTAGGCCAGACCCCGCGTAAAAATACAAAACATATTTACAAAACAATCAATTATACATCGACATAAATGCATAAATATATATATACAAATAGTAAAACAATTACAATACGTAAAGACACTAAAATGTCATATATTCAGGTAACAAAAATAAGGAAAAGAAATTTATAGTACAATAGATGGAAATAGGAGGATATGCATTTCCGGCGTTACAACTTCTTTTCATTTCTCTCTTTCTCTCTCTCTCTCTCTCTCTCTCTCTCTCTCTCTCTCTCTCTCTTTTTGCTATTGCTCTCCCAACCTTCCTTTTTTTTACCCAGCTTCGCAAAATTGCTGTTTTTCATATAGTTTTTTGTGAAAGAAAAGGGAGAGAGCTTTGGTTTGCTTGATGGAAAAAATAATTACTTCATTTCTTCAATCTCTTGTATACGGGAACGGAACTGTAAATTAAAAACAAATGCATAGTCCGGGAATCGAACCTGGGCCGCCTATCAATCCTTTTTTTGTTTTGTTTTGAGGAGCAGAGTCAGTGGCAGGCTGGAGGAGGCAAGGCGGGCAGGGGTCGAATTCCAAGTCCTGGCCACGATGTCTCCTTGTCCAACCACCGAAGCGCACCATCACACTTTTCTTTAATACAATAAACAACAAAAACAAGAGAGCCATGCGCCAAAAGTTATGGCGGGCCATCTTGCCCGCTGGGATCACCCTATCGCACCGGGCGGCAAGTAAAGGCGGTCGTCATTGCAATGGGCATCACCAGTCATCAACAGTCGGAGTGTCCGGGACCGCAGCACACAACCAGAGACTGTTTCTGTTACCGTAGGGGTATCTTGGAAATATCACATTGAAACGTCCCCTTAGAAAAATTATAAATGACTGTGCTTAAACTGACACACAATATTTTTTAGCGCAACGCAATCTGACTTTCAATAATCCCCACAAAAGAATGGTCCTGACTAAATTAACCCATACGTTTCACAAATCACTTACCTCACAAAAATCTTCGTTACTCGAACTACTGCAATACAGCGAGCGCCACAACTGCCAGCTAAATAAAAGATTCAAATTACTGAAGGCACTAACTACTCATAGGCATAGTTAGCAAATGAAAGATTTTGATAGAGAACAAACAATGTATTTACCTTAATAGTGTTCAAAGGTCATAATATATAGCAGTTCATGACATCCAGTCTTACAAATTTACCGTCTCTGTCCAGGTCATCCGCTCTCAAAACGCCGCCATCTCATTCCCCACATCCACCACTGCTGGCGGCTCACCTCCAACTACGCAACGCTACGCGCTGTTAACATCCAGCTGCCCAACACTACAATGGCAGACAACAATGCAAACTAGCCACAGACTCCACACAGCACAGCCACTGATTTTCATACAGCGCGCTACGTGGTGTTACCAATAAGAAAACCTAAACAGCCTACTTACAACGTCTGTAAGTCAACTTCTTCTTACAGCTGGGCAGTGGGTCCATGAATGACTACCCCAGATAGTAAGCAAAAAGATTTCGGTATTGCGTTCTGTTTGTTAAGACCAGGAACTCGTCGATCATCTATTGCCACAATTCGAGAAGACTTCCTTTTCGCCGTCGCGGTACGAGGTGCATTCAAGTTCTAAGGCCTCCGATTTTTTTTTTCTAATTAACTACTCACCCGAAATCGATGAAACTGGCGTTACTTCTCGACGTAATCGCCCTGCAGACGTACACATTTTTCACAACGCTGACGCCATGATTCCATGGCAGCGGCGAAGGCTTCTTTAGGAGTCTGTTTTGACCACTGGAAAATCGCTGAGGCAATAGCAGCATGGCTGGTGAATGTGCGACCACGGAGAGTGTCTTTCATTGTTGGAAAATGCCAAAAGTCACTAGGAGCCAGGTCAGGTGAGTATGGAGCATGAGGAATCACTTCAAAGTTGTTATCATGAAGAAACTGTTGCGTAACGTTAGCTCGATGTGCGGGTGCATTGTCTTGGTGAAACAGCACACGAGCAGCCCTTCCCGGACGTTTTTGTTGCAGTGCATGAAGGAATTTGTTCTTCAAAACATTTTCGTAGGATGCACCTGTTACCGTAGTGCCCTTTGGAACGCAATGGGTAAGGATTACGCCCTCACTGTCCCAGAACATGGACTCCGTCATTTTTTCAGCACTGGCGGTTACCCGAAATTTTTTTGGTGGCGGTGAATCTGTGTGCTTCCATTGAGCTGACTGGCGCTTTGTTTCTGGATTGAAAAATGGCATCCACGTCCCATCCATTGTCACAATCGACGAAAAGAAAGTCCCATTCATGCTGTCGTTGCGCATCAACATTGCTTGGCAACATGCCACACGGGCAGCCATGTGGTCGTCCGTCAGCAATCGTGGCACCCACCTGGATGACACTTTTCGCATTTTCAGGTCGTCATGCAGGATTGTGTGCACAGAACCTACAGAAATGCCAACTGTGGAGGCGATCTGTTCAACAGTCATTTGGCGATCCCCCAAAACAATTCTCTCCACTTTCTCGATCATGTCGTCAGACCGGCTTGTGCGAGCCCGAGGTTGTTTCGGTTTATTGTCACACGATGTTCTGCCTTCATTAAACTGTCGCACCCACGAACGCACTTTCGACACGTCCATAACTACATCACCACATATCTCCTTCAACTGTCGATGAATTTCAGTTGGTTTCACACCACGCAAATTCAGAAAACGAATGACTGCACGCTGTTCAAGTAAGGAAAACGTCGCCATTTTAAGTATTTAAAACAGTTCTCATTCTCGCCGCTGGCGGTAAAATTCCATCTGCCGTACGGTGCTGCTATGTCTGGGACGTATTGACAATGAACGCGGCCTCATTTTAAAACAATGCGCATGTTTCTATCTCTTTCCAGTCCGGAGAAAAAAAATCGAAGGCCTTAGAACTTGAATGCACCTTGTACATGCAGTGTATCGCTATTCCTTGTACCCAATTATCCGCATTCATCTGGGTCATCGGGAAATAGACGGCATTGGGATGAAAGAGATCCAGTGGCACATTCGAAACATAGGGGCGGCTTAGGAGGAAAGCCAGTGTCTGGCGGGTCAGTTTCCAGCACTCACGTCCGGGCCCACAGTTCAGTCTGTGTTCGTCCTTGTCTCCCGTGGCGCAACGGGGGCACATGGGGTCGTCAGTTAGGTGAATGGCATGTAGCCTTCGTCGGATCGGAAACTTCTCGTTAGTGACCACATACCACGTCGACCGCACTAAAGTGGACAGGAAGGGCGCGTGGATGTTTCGGGCCAAACCCGCGTCCAGTCGACCGTGGGGTGACGTTGTACAATGTCGTTAGCCGGAGTCCAGCGTTGGAGAACACTATAATGAGTCTTCGCTGGAGGATTCCGAGTCACCGGTATAACCCCAACATATAGCCGTGCTCCACGTAAAAGCCGTAATATGTGATAACGAGGGCGACAAATCTCCAACAGGTACCGGTGGCCACAGCGTGTTTGGAGCCACCTATGCTATCGCGATGCCAGGGAGACTCTGTTGATGAAAGACGGAGTCGCCGCATTGAGCAAAGGTACAGCGCCCAAGCTCTTTGCCTGACGCGAGTGAATCCAACACCTCCTTTATGGAAGAACAAAGTAAGAGTAACAAAACGGATCTTGAAAACTGTGCCAGCGTTCACCACGGGTCCGAACACTGACTGTATTCTGCAAGCCATCGTGTCTGTTATCGGCAATACGTGGACGTAATGATTAAGTTGAGAAGCCATGTACACACTGACGTGCTGAGCGCGTTGCAAAATGTCCAATGATCTAAATTTGTTTAGGTGAGCCTCTATGCGGAGTCGTAGTAAGATCTTACGATATATAAAGGCCGCCGTACTTTGTATTTGACGATGGAGCGATACCCCTAAACATTTGAGCGTTGAGACTTTTGTCAGGGGTACATCCAGTTCTGCAGGCAAGCCTCGTCCCACCTCCATGTAGCGTGGTTTCCGGAGGTCGATCACACAGCCTGCCACCGCCCCATACTCTTGGAGAAAGGAAAGCTCCTTTCGTATTCCGTTACCAGGCCGTGCTAACAACAACACATCATCGGCGTATGCGCCACACTGAAAGGACACAGAGCGGAGGCTAAGACCTTCAGAGTGTCTCCGCTGTTCGTGATGAGCTGGTTCGAGGGCAATGGCGAATAAAGTGGCAGAAAGAGGACAACCTTGTCTGACGGACCAGTTGATACGGACGGGGGCGGACAAACAGCCGTTTACCATAATTCTCGTGAGCGCCTCATGGTTGTAACGAAGCACAACAGATGTCGTCATGCGTGGGATACCGATGTGTTCCATAACTGCACGCAGAAAATCATATTCGACACGATCGAAAGCGAGGCCACAATTCAGCGCAACAAGAGCGCCGCTGAGGCGGCACGTTTGCTTCAGCGCCATCACGTCTCTATACGCGCTCAAAGTCGCCTCCGAGGCAGTGTGGATGTCCGCCATTACCGTAGATCTGACCCTCTCATGGACGACGCGTGACAACCATTTGTACACTACTGGCCATTAAAATTTTTACACCAAGAAGAAATGCAGATAATAAACGTGTATTCATTGGACAAATATATTATACTAGAACTGACATGTGTTTACATTTGCAAGCAACTTTGGTGCATAGATCTTGAGAAATCAATACCCAGAACAATCACCTCTGGCCGTCATAACGACCTTGATGCACCTGGGCATTGAGTCGAACAGAGCTTGGATGACTTGTACAGGTACAGCTGCCCATGCAGCTTCAACACGATACCACACTTCACCAGGAGTAGTGACTGGCGTATTGTGACGAGCCAGTTGCTCGGCCACCATTGACCTGACGTTTTCAATTGGTGAGAGATCTGGAGAATGTGCAGGCGAGGGCAGCAGTCGAACATTTTCTGTATCCAGAAGGGCCCATACAGGACCTACACCATGTGGTCATGCATTAACCTGCTGAAATGTAGGGTTTCGGAGGGATCGAATGAAGGGTAGAGCCACGGGTCGTAACACATCTGAAATGTAACGTCCACTGTTCAAAGTGCCGTCAATGCGAGCAAGAGGTGACCGAGACGTGTAACCAATGGCACCCCATACCATCACGCCGGGTGATACGCCAGTGTGGCCATGATGAATACACGCTTCCAATGTGCGTTCACAGCGATGTCGCCAAACACGGATGTGATCATCATGATGCTAGAAACAGAACCTTGATTCAGACGAAAAAATGACGTTTTGCCATTCGTGCGCCCATGTTCGTCGTTGAGTACACCATTGCAGGCGCTCCTGACTGTGATGCAGCGTCAAGGGTAACCGCAGACGGATGTGATCATCATGATGCTAGAAACAGAACCTTGATTCAGACGAAAAAATGACGTTTTGCCATTCGTGCGCCCATGTTCGTCGTTGAGTACACCATTGCAGGCGCTCCTGACTGTGATGCAGCGTCAAGGGTAACCGCAGCCATGGTCTCCGAGCAGATAGTCCCTGCTGCTGCAAACGTCGTCGAACTGTTCGTCCAGATGGTTGTTGTCTTGCAAACGTCCCCATCTGCTGCCTCAGGGATCGAAAAGTGGCTGCACGATCCGTTACAGCCATGCGGATAAGATGCCTGTCATCTCGACTGCTAGTGATCTGAGGCCTTTGGGATCCAGCACGGCGTTCCGTATTACCCTCCTGAATCCACCGATTCCATATTCTGCTACCAGTCAATGGATATCGACCAACGGGAGCAGCAATGTCGTGATTCGATAAACCGCAATCGCGATAGGCTACAATCCGACCTTTATCAAAGTCGGAAATGTGATGGTACGCATTTCTCCTCCTTACACGATGTATCACAACAACGTTTCACCAGCCAACGCCGGTTAACTGCTGTTTGTGCATGAGAAATCGGTTGGAAACTTTCCTGATGTCAGCACGTTGTAGGTGTCGCCACCGGCGCCAAACTTGTATGAATGCTCTGAATAGCTAACCATTTGCGTATCACAGCATCTTCTTCCTGACGGTTAAATTTCGCGTCTGTAGCAATTTTAATGGCCAGTAGTGTAGTTGGTGTTTAGCACTGTCAGTAGTCGAAGATTAAGTGGGCGACAGCCGCCTCCGGCCTTCAGCATCGGAATCAAGAGGCCTGCAGTCAATTCAGATGGTACTTGAAAATCGGGGTCCAAGACGTCTGTGCACATGCTAACCCACAATGGCCCCTTAATATCAAAAAACCTTTTGTAAAATTCAAGAGGGAATCCACCAGGGCCTGGCGTTTTGTTGGGAGCACCGCGCAATATAGCCTCTCTTAGTTCTTCCAATGTCACCTCCGGCAAGAGCGTAGCATCATTCTGCGGGTTCCGAGAGACGGGTAGGTCGGATAGGACGTCCCTGACTCCTACATCCATGTTGTATTCTCGCTCGTAGAGAAGAGTATACGACTGTGTGAGTCCGCAGCTCGTGGTCTTGCGGTAGCGTTCTCGCTTCTCGCGCCCGGGTTCCCAGGTTCGATTCCCGGCGGGGTCAGGGATTTTCTCTGCCTCGTGATGACTGGGTGTTGTGTGATGTTCTTAGGTTAGTTAGGTTTAAGTAGTTCTAAGTTCTAGGGGACTGATGACCATAGATGTTAAGTCCCATAGTGCTCAGAGCCATTTGACTGTGTGAACGCTCGGATGACGTCCATTTGCGTTTCAGCTCGTCGTCCACCCTCCGTGTCGACATCCGTAATGAGCTGCCTCGTGCGTCTTATTCTATCTTGAATGATATGGTGGAGGGAAGGTCGTTCTCCTCTAACATCATCAGTTGTCCTCGCCCGCACCCGCACACCCGTGAGACGTACGGCGGTGAGACGTAGCAGTTGGGTGGTGTTCTGCCGACTGTTGCACAGCCAGTTCGCAGATCGGAGTGTAGTAGAAGTCAGTGGTCTCGGTATACCAGTGCGCTCTATCTCGTCCATATCTGGATAATGTTTGGCACAAGGCAGGCTTGACACACTGTGACCACTATTGAAGTATGGAACCATAGGCGAGTCATTGCCGGTGGCATCTGCTCCACGTGGACTCAACTTCGCTCCTGCAATTTACCTCATCAAGAAGGGCCACACTGAGGCGCCACCCACCTCTACTTCGTTGGACGTGTTGTTGGGGGAGGGTGAGAGTACACATATACGCTAGGTGGTCCACGAACGCTGCCAGCCACATCTCAGCGTCGACAACTGCCAATCGCAGGCCGCGTGTGACGTAAACTCCATCCAAACAGCTCACGGAATGAGTAGTAAAGTAGGTGTATGGCTTTCGGTCGCCGTGTTGTATGACTCATGTGTCCGACAAAGCCAAGTTCTTTACCAGTGCCTGAAGTGCTGGGCAGGTGGTATAGTGCGGCAGCTGGCCGGATGGTCTGAGCATACAATTGAAATCTCCGCCTACTACCAAGTGGTCGGCATTGCCCTGGAAGAGTAGTTGTATGTCTTCGGCAGAAAAGGTGCGCCGTTCTCTACTTCCGTCGGTGTTGCAAGGAGCATACAGTGATGTATCAGCACAGCAAGGAATTCAACCTTTTACACAAGCTCAGCCCAATAGGCTGTGGGGTGGTAGGAATCGACCAAGTGACACATCAGGCAATCATCATCGACAGTTGCATTGAACATTTATTTGGCACATTTAAAAAAGACAAACAACAAATAAAATCATCAACACATTTTTAAAATTACCACACATCTTTAAATTTACCATTTAGATGAGAGCAAGTTACTTCAAAATTTAAACATTCGTAATCCACGGCACTTTGGCCTATTACACATTTAGTGCAATGAATTAAAAATTATTTACTCAAAACTACGATCAACCTGAACAACAATTTACTACAATTTAACGAGAAAATGTAGTCTTTCGTTACTGCAGTCATAGGTATTACCAAAGTAATTCAGAGTACAGGCAACAACAAATCAGATACCATGGCACACAACCACGTTATTGAATGGCAGGCACCCTACAATGTAGGATATAAAATACAAAATTTCAAGTGACCAAGCGGCCTCGTGGGATTCAACAAACTACGCCCAGAAGCGGACTCCCGCTCGCTCAGGCTCGGTATGGACCCCCAAACGGGAGCACCAACGGTCACGAATAGGCACGAAAAATCCCAGAACTAGTCGGTATCTACAACACATTGACATCAGCCTTAAGTAACTAGAAACACAATAATTCATTACAGCACATCATCTGTAGAATTAATCAGCCTATTAATTAACATCAGCTAAGCAGTACAAATCTGTTATCTTACGTGCGTGAGGCCAATTATACATTAAGCCGCGAGCAAACTGGATACACGGCCAGCCGGCACGCGCCGGCATAGGGGGCGTAAGATACACAACAGCACAAGCAGGACACATCCCAGGACCCCGCACCCGCTACCAAGACAAACAGCAGAAGTCCCGATAAAACGATATCAAAATGCAAGTAACTAGCGTGCAGGCTAACGGTATATCGAGACCCCCGCCTCAACGCAAAACACAAAGCGACTTACAGC
This sequence comes from Schistocerca cancellata, assembly GCF_023864275.1. Taxonomy (NCBI): domain Eukaryota; kingdom Metazoa; phylum Arthropoda; class Insecta; order Orthoptera; family Acrididae; genus Schistocerca; species Schistocerca cancellata. The sequence continues at coordinate 984,290,665 of NC_064627.1, forward strand.
AAATAGCCACACTTAAGTTTGTGATTAAATCAGAATTAATCACAATATCCACATACCGTCATTGAAGGAATTCTTGTACTTTCATTAATAGAATCACTTTCAAACTTTTTAACTGCACAATAACAACTGGTCTCTCAGTAACTCTTAAGAATTTATGAAACTACCCATTTAGACACGTGTCTCTCAGATACACTATCACTTCATATAGAAACGTAACAGTAATGTTATTGCAATTCGCAGCAAAATATATCCAGGAAAAATTTTGTTCATTATACAGGGTGTTACAAAAAGGTACGGCCAAACTTTCAGGAAACATTCCTCACACGCAAAGAAAGAAAAGATGTTATGTGGACATGTGTCCGGAAACGCTTAATTTCTATGTTAGAGCTCATTTTAGTTTCGTCAGTATGCACTGTACTTCCTCGATTCACCGCCAGTTGGCCCAATTGAAGGAAGGTAATGTTGACTTCGGTGCTTGTGTTGAAATGCGACTCATTGCTCTACAGTACTAGCATCAAGCACATCAGTACGTAGCATCAACAGGTTAGTGTTCATCACGAACGTGGTTTTCCAGTCACTGCAATGTTTACAAATGCGGAGTTGGCAGATGCCCATTTGATGTATGGATTTGCACGGGGCAACAGCCGTGGCGCGGTACGTTTGTATCGAGACAGATTTCCAGAACGAAGCTGTCCCGACAGGAAGACCGGCGTCTTAGGGAGCACGGAACATTCCAGCCTATGACTCGTGACTGGGGAAGACCTAGAACGACGAGGACACCTGCAATGGACGAGGCAATTCTTCGTGCAGTTGACGATAACCCTAATGTCAGCGTCATAGAAGTTGCTGCTGTACAAGGCAACGTTGATCACGTCACTGTATGGAGAGTGCTACGGGAGAACCAGTTGTTTCCGTACCATGTACAGCGTGTGCAGGCACTATCAGCAGCTGATTGGTTCCACGGTTACACTTTTGCGAATGGTTCATCCAACAATTTGTCAATCCTCATTTCAGTGCAAACGTTCTCTTTACGGATGAGGTTTCATTCCAACGTGATCAGATTGTAAATTTTCACAATCAACATGTGTGGGCTGACTAGAATCCGCACGCAATTGTGCAATCACGCCATCAACACAGATTTTTTCTGTGAACGTTTGGGCAGGCATTGTTGGTGATGTCTTGATTGGGCCCCATGTTCTTCCACCTACGCTCAATGGAGCACGTTATCATGATTTCATACGGGATACTCTACCTGTGCTGCTAGAACATGTGCCTTTACATTTACGACACAACATGTGGTTCATGCACGATGGAGCTCCTACACATTTCAGTCGAAGTGTTCGTACGCTTCTCAACAACAGATTCGCTGACCGATGGATTGGTAGAGGTGAACCAATTCCATGGCCTCCACGCTCTTCTGACCTCAACCCTCTTGACTTCCATTTATGGCGGCATTTGAAAGCTCTTGTCTACGCAACCCCGGTACCAAATATAGTGACTCTTCGTGCTCGTATTGTGGACGGCTGTGATATAATACGCCATTCTCCAGGGCTGCATCAGCGCATCAGGGATTCTATGCGACGGAGGGTGGATGCATGTATCCTCGCTAACGGAGGACATTTTGAACATTTCCTGTAACAAAGTGTTTGACGTCACGCTGGTACGTTCTGTTGCTGTGTGTTTCCATTCTATGATTGATGTGATTTGAAGAGAAGTAATAAAATGAGCTCTAACATGGAAAGTAAGCGTTTCCGGACCCATGTCCACATAACATATTTTCTTTTTTTGTGTGTGAGGAATGTTCCCTGAAATTTTGACCGTACATTTTTGTAACATCCTGTATATATATATATATATATATAAATTTGGTCAGTTTAACCCCGTCGTATAATATAAATACAATAACCATGCAGAACTTAGAGAAGGACCAGCCAAACTGTTTGTAATGGCGGTTAACACTGACAGTAGCAGTCTACAAACAGAATGTATCAGCACTCCAGGCCCTAGTAAATGTTAATCGTCACATCACATACAGCTGTCACTAGAACATTGCGTACTGAGCAAGTTGAAATTAATCACATTCGAGGACAGATTCAGTAGGAGTATCAACGGCCGGCTAAGAAAATGAAGTCAACAGCACAGCACCCAGTAGTCGATTCCGGCCACAATTTACAGCACAAGCAAGGCCCTCACCCTCTTGCTTGTTCGACGAAGCCAGCCGCTGCAGATCCCGCTGCCAGGAGACATATAGCAAGGGAAATACACCAACGGCTTCCCAGTAAGGTGACTGCTTCAACGCCGGCGATATCTGCTACGGCACCGTCACCCGGGTAAAGAGCCCCTTTTAGTAGTGCTCTTCCTGCTGCCTCGCACGGCACCTGTACTGTCCGCCAGACAGGTTCCCGTGAACACACTGTCTTCTTCTGCGGACAACGAACGAACACAAGACACAAAGTACACATAAATCTCCTGAACACACAGAACAAACTACATGCCATTATACACGACCCCGAAAGGTGGACGGAACTCAACAAACTAACTTACGAAATCTCGAAGATCCAACAAATAGAATACTTGCGCAACAGACCCTACCGAAGGCAAGTCGGTCAAACACACATCATGATGCCCAGGGGGACACAGACATGACTAGCACCACGACTGAGGAAGAAGAAACAGAAACAGACTAGGGCACCAACACAGATATTGAAGCGTCCAGCGCGGATGATCCATAGTGTCAACCAAGTCCACTTCAAAGAACAGTCTGGAACAACTGACAAGAGGTGCACAAGTCACACACAATCCTAAAAACAGATTGCACCTTATATGTAAATATGTAAATAGTTAACAGTACCTTGTAATGGTACTTGAATTACGTAACCATTACGGCACCTCAACTCAACCTCTCGATACCAGCAATATTCTACGGTGTTTCTGTAAAGTAGTTGACATATTTCTGAGACAAGATTCAGATTTGCTTTCATTAATGAAGAGGTACTTTGATACATCGATATGTTTATATTGCAATGATATTATTCTTATATGTATTCTTTCTTTTGTCACTATGATCTTTGACGTACTTCTAACTCTGATTTTTGGGCGCGTAAGCGATTATTAGTTAGTTGTTAGAGAGTCGGACCTTGAAAAGTCAAGTCTTGGACGTCATGTGGTAAAGACGTATATTGTAGTCAGCTTATGAAATGTGAACTTAACAGTGAGGAAGATGTTTTCAAGTATGTTTTGTATTGTGAAGTGATGTTTTGTGTGTTACGTGATATTGAAATAAAAAGGAAGTGTAACTTAAATTCGGAGTGCTGATTACTTTTTTACATCACCATTGTGCTAACTTTCAAAGGGTTAATCTTCAAGAATGGTTTGTGAAACACATCTATAAAACTTTTGAATATAGCAGAATAAAACCTAGGCTTCCTTGCATCCGAGCTTGGAATCATCACCACCTAGGTTTTCGACGATTGAGCCATGATTTTACAACGAGACCAGCGTGGGAAACACGAAAAAATAAGTTCCTAGTTTATTCATTATTACATGAAATGATTCTATTAACTGTGCTCTAATGACACCTGCCACATAATAACTTTGTTGTTGCCCGAAAATGCAGTATTTAGCAGCGTGAGAAACACCACAATCATTATTAAATTCTGACCTTTGTTGTGGTAGGGTTGTTAGAACCTCCATGTCTAATAAGAGCTTAAAGCTAGGTACCTCTTCAAGGGACCTACACCTTCCGTTAAGAGGCAGCGAACAGTCTGGATGGAAGGATCTTAATTGTGGTCCCTCTCTTTTGAGCCCAATCCGACGGATTCCTATGGTAGATCAGGGAAAACCACCGTTCAGGTCATGTTGTCGGCGGGTCCGGGAGGTGCTTGCGCCTGATGTACTCTACTAGGAGCCTTGAAGGCTCAACACAAACCGTTAGCGTCATTACCTTTATTACTTTTACCACAAGCACCCTTTCATTAGCAACTTTGAGCCAAACACAATATCAGTTACCTCTCTATTGTATAGCGTAAAAAGTTTAACAGGCTTGACATGGAGGTCTTAGTCTTAGTTTCTAGCTTTAACGTACCCTAATCTCTTCTAGTTAAAATTGTTAAGGCTTTCGTGGCACTTGTTGACAAACTGCCTATTGGCTTCTGTCTCGGGTTCTTCGGCCGACGTTCATATAATGATTTTTCTGACGTTTCGCCAGCACGAGTGGCTGGCATTGTCAAAGCTTCACCCTCCATTGCCGGTGGTGAACTGGAGCCGAGCTCGCGGCCGCAGACTATATGTACCTGGCGCGCCAACGTCCGAGGGCTTCTCTGCGGTCACTTCCGGTGTGGTTCTCCTCTTGCTTCCTGTGACGGTCGTTCGCTGCAGTACGGGAAGCCAGGATCCGTTTACCTTAAGGCTTTCCTCTTTCTTGTTCAAACTGTTCGCGTGTTTTTGTATTTCTACAGCTTCTCTGAACAAGCGCGTGTGATAGTGCTTCTCTACTTGCACCAAACGACATCTTGGTCAGCTTTGATGTTGTTTCGTTATTTACGAAAGTGCCACTCAGTGACGCTCTGGAGCATATCGGTTCGATTTTCCCGCAGGACATCAGAAAGCTCTTCTATGCATGTCTCACCACGAGCTACACTCCTGGAAATTGAAATAAGAACACCGTGAATTCATTGTCCCAGGAAGGGGAAACTTTATTGACACATTCCTGGGGTCAGATACATCACATGATCACACTGACAGAACCACAGGCACATAGACACAGGCAACAGAGCATGCACAATGTCGGCACTAGTACAGTGTATATCCACCTTTCGCAGCAATGCAGGCTGCTGTTCTCCCATGGAGACGATCGTAGAGATGCTGGATGTAGTCCTGTGGAACGGCTTGCCATGCCATTTCCACCTGGCGCCTCAGTTGGGCCAGCGTTCGTGCTGGACGTGCAGACCGCGTGAGACGACGCTTCATCCAGTCCCAAACATGCTCAATGGGGGACAGATCCGGAGATCTTGCTGGCCAGGGTAGTTGACTTACACCTTCTAGAGCACGTTGGGTGGCACGGGATACATGCGGACGTGCATTGTCCTGTTGGAACAGCAAGTTTCCTTGCCGGTCTAGGAATGGTAGAACGATGGGTTCGATGACGGTTTGGATGTACCGTGCACTATTCATTGTCCCCTCGACGATCACCAGTGGTGTACGGCCAGTGTAGGAGATCGCTCCCCACACCATGATGCCGGGCGTTGGCCCTGTGTGCCTCGGTCGTATGCAGTCCTGATTGTGGCGCTCACCTGCACGGCGCCAAACACGCATACGACCATCATTGGCACCAAGGCAGAAGCGACTCTCATCGCTGAAGACGACACGTCTCCATTCGTCCCTCCATTCACGCCTGTCGCGACACCACTGGAGGCGGGCTGCACGATGTTGGGGCGTGAGCGGAAGACGGCCTAACGGTGTGCGGGACCGTAGCCCAGCTTAATGGAGACGGTTGCGAATGGTCCTCGCCGATACCCCAGGAGCAACAGTGTCCCTAATTTGCTGGGAAGTGGCGGTGCGGTCCCCTACGGCACTGCGTAGGATCCTACGGTCTTGGCGTGCATCCGTGCGTCGCTGCGGTCCGGTCCCAGGTCGACGGGCACGTGCACCTTCCGCCGACCACTGGCGACAACATCGATGTACTGTGGAGACCTCACGCCCCACGTGTTGAGCAATTCGGCGGTACGTCCACCCGGCCTCCCGCATGCCCACTATACGCCCTCGCTCAAAGTCCGCCAACTGCACATACGGTTCACATCCACGCTGTCGCGGCATGCTACCAGTGTTAAAGACTGCGATGGAGCTCCGTATGCCACGGCAAACTGGCTGACACTGACGGCGGCGGTGCACAAATGCTGCGCAGCTAGCGCCATTCGACGGCCCACACCGCGGTTCCTGGTGTGTCCGCTGTGCCGTGCGTGTGATCATTGCTTGTACAGCCCTCTCGCAGTGTCCGGAGCAAGTACGGTGGGTCTGACACACCGGTGTCAATGTGTTCTTTTTTCCATTTCCAGGAGTGTATTTCACGTGGAATGGAGATTTCTACGAACAGCTGGAAGGCGTCGTCATGGGTAGTCCTCTCAGTCCAGTGGTGGCCAACTTCTTCATGAAACAATTCGAAGCACAGGCACTGGACTCGGCGACCTGCAAACCTAAGGTGTGGTATAGGCACGTCGATGATACTTTCGTGGTGTGGAGCCATGGTGAAGAACAGCGCGGTGACTTCCTAAGACACTTGAACAGCCTCCATGCCAACATAACATTTACCATGGAAGTAGAAAAGGACAAGAAACTGCCATTTCTAGATGTGCTGGTCACAAGGGACGGCGAAAACCTGGGACACAGCGTGTATCGAAAACTGACACACACGGACCGATACCTGCACAAACTGTCAAACCACCACCCGAGCCAGAAAAGAGGCATGATTAGTACGCTCGTAACGAGAGCAGGACGAATATGTGAGCCGCAACACCTCTAACGAGAAATGCAACACCTGGAAACTGTCCTGAGGAGCAATGGGTACTCCACAAATTATATTAGAAGAGTAACAGAGCCAAACACTCGGCGAAGTAAGGAACCAGAAAAAGAAATGTCGGGTACGGCCTTTCTGCCATACATTCCCAGAGTGACGGACAGAATCGGCCGCATATTGCGCAAACATGGCGTAAAGACGATTTTCAAACCGACAAGGAAGATCAAAGAGTGTCTTAGATCGGCGAAGGAGAAAAGAGACGCACTTACAATGTCGGGAATATACCGTATACCATGCACATGCGGAAAAGTTTATGTCGGAATGACTGGACGATCCATCAACACCAGGATCAAAGAGCATAAGCGACATTGCAGGTTGGGGCAGGTGGAGAAATCGGCCGTGGCAGAGCACGCACTGAATGAGACCGACCACGTAATAAAATTCGCCGACACGGAAGTTCTGGCTGTAGAGAAGCACATCACACGCGCTTGTTCAGAGAAGCTGTAGAAATACAAAAACACGTGAACAGTTTGAACAAGAAAGAGGAAAGCCTTAAGGTAAACGGATCCTGGCTTCCCGTACTGCAGCGAACGACCGTCACAGGTAGCAAGAGGAGAACCGCACCGGAAATGACCGCGGAGAAGCCCTCGGACGTTGGCGCGCCAGGTACATATAGTCTGCGCCCGCGAGCTCGGCTCCAGTTCACCACCGGCAATGGAGGGTGAAGCTTTGACAATGCCAGCCACTCGTGCTGGCGAAACGTCAGAAAAATCATTATATGAACGTCAGCCGAAGAACCCGAGGCGGAAGCCAATAGGCAGTTTGTCTTCTAGTTAAGTTAGTTTTTAGGATGGTAGATGTTAAAGGCATGTTGAGTGATGGCCAGCGTCTTGAGGGTCATTTTAAGACCCGGGCCACCGCCCACAACCAGGTGACGGGCAATATTATATCTATCTCTTCTCTATTCAATTCTCTTCCTTCTTTCTAAATATTTAATTTCCTTTTGTTTATTAATATCTCACTTGATTTTGTATTAGTTATAAGTTTTTCTAATGCTGCACAAAAAAAGACATCAAATGGATGTAAACAAATAGAACCCGCCTCCACGTGGCGGTACACGGGCAACGGTGTGAGTGGGGACGGGAGCCGGTGTGGTGTTACTTTCAGTCACACCGGATCCCGGACCCGGTCACAGTGGCTAAGTGGCAACATACGACCCACCATAAGAAATTAGACGGTGGGTCATTAGAAATAAGCAGCTAATGAAAAAAAAGTGTCCGCCAAACCTCCCAAACGAGTTACTGCTAGGCGTCCCAAAGCAAAATCCTCGCTAGGGCTTACCCCTCGCTCCCCGATCGGCCCGGTAGGTGGCGCCACGGCGCGCTCTGTGCACACCACCTGAAAGATGATCCATACCGGCGGCGGTATCGCTGATCGAACCACACGGCTCATACAGGTTCGCCAGACGAACTGTGCCAACTGTGAGTGCGCCCCCCAGGGGCGACGGTAAATAGGGTACATCAGTTGCCATAATCCCTTTGTAACGCCGGAAATGCATATCCTCCTATTTCCATCTATTGTACTATAAATTTGTTTTCCTTATTTCTTTGTGTACCGAGCGAGGTGGCGCAGTGGTTAGCACACTGGACTCGCATTCGGGAGGACGACGGTCCAATCCCGTCTCCGGCCATCCTGATTTAGGTTTTTCGTGATTTCCCTAAATCGCTTCAGGCAAATGCCGGGATGGTTCCTTTGAAAGGGCACGGCCGATTTCCTTCCCCATCCTTCCCTCACCCGAGCTTGCGCTCCGTCTCTAATGACCTCGTTGTCGACGGGACGTTAAACACTACTATCCTCCTCCTCCTCCTCCTTATTTCTTTGTCTTTACATATTGTAATTGTTTTACTATTTGTATATATATATATATATTTATGCATTTATGTCGATGTATAATTGGTTTGTTTCGTAAATATTATTTGTATTTTTACGCTGGGTCTGGCCTAGGGAAAACTATGCTATCGAACGAATACATCGATAGGTCGTGTGGAGAACCAAAGTGTTGAGGATCTTTGGTAGTGTTAACTCTGTCGCGTGGAGCGCGGGCAGAGAGGGGAGTCTGGCTGGAGTAGCGAGTGGAGCAGGTGTGTTGTGTGAAGCTCCCGCGAGTTACCGCGCTTTCGGGGTTTGGCAGCATGTAATTGCGCTCGACTTGCGATGATAGTTTCTGATATGGTGTCGCGGACAGGAAGCATTAGCTGGCGCACATCAAGAGCCCGTTTCGTCTGGTGACCGTGTCGAGAAGAAGGCGCGCCAACATCCAGCTTCTGCAACAGCGACGGCCGACAATGAGTGACTGTCGCCACCTCCTCGATCGACGTCTTCAACCAACAAGGAAGACTGGAAGCACGTAAAGTTTTAGAACTGTATGGCAGACCTCAGCTTTTAAAATTGTTCCATTTGCCTCGCAAAATTACAGCAACTTAGCATGAACCTTTGTTGCTCATTGTCTCAGTTGCATTACCAAGCAGGGTCCCTTCCTTTTCCGGAATGAACCCGAGTGTCGTTGAAATTCAAACGCCAGCATCATTTTATTTCACTGCTTTAATTTCAAAGTTCAGTTAAGGTATTCATAGCTGGCTACAGTATTTAGATTACACAAGCACAAATTAAGAGTGCTAGTTTTGTTACCGTATTTTTGCTTACCTGTGACTGCAGCTCAGCTTGGTACGTACTAAATTTTACTATTGTTAAGTGTTCAGAATCATTTAATTCAAGGTCAAAGTTAAATCTGTTATTTCTAAATTGCGTAGATTCAAGTAGCTTTTGAAATGATTGTTGAGGTAGTCCAAGACTAACCATATTTTACTGAATTTCGATGTGCTTCAGAAAGAAAGCTCACTATTAACTTCAGTCACTAAATTAACTTTCGATTTTTCGGTTTTATTAATTCTTTTGCTAAATTAAGTCAGAGTGTAGCGAAATTTATTACTTCTGACAAACTTTCAGTTTTCACACTACTCTTGTCAACCTTCAGTTGCCACGCTTCTAGTGCTAATTATATGTGTAATAATATTTCTTTTTCAGTTACTATAGTAATTGTCCTTAGGACTGGCGACCGTAATTTCCCCCAAATCGCAAATATCTAATTACCGCTAGTTGATTGTTAACGTAACGGCCGCACATTTACTTTCTTTATTAACTTTACCCCTATTTCAAAATTAATTTCCACCAGTTTCATTAGCATTTTTCCTTTCATTTAGATGTAACCCTTTCCTCCCTCTTTACCGACAAATTAACCTCGGTGACGATTGCTTTTCCCAAATTTCCATTAGGTACACGCGGTTTAATTTTTCACTGTCATTAAGGTCGATAAGTGAGGGGGAGGTTACACCTTCCTTCAACAGAATAGCCATACCTCCTCCTCCCACATCTGAAGGGATAGCGTAGGCGTCATATCCGTAGGTATCGATACAGAGTCCTGCTGGGACTTCTTGAAGGAAAACAACATCCAGATCCGGAGCTCGTAACGTATCTTGCAACATACGGGTTTTGAGATCAGAAGTAACGCAGTTGACATTGATCGTGGAGAGGTGGTACGCCTGGTCCATCAAGACGTGGGGGCTGTCCTTGGTACTACAGGTGGGCATTAGACGCGGTGTGGAGCGTCTTCGGGGCGTAGAGATAGGAGGCGACGGGTGTGGGTCATGACGGCCTAGGCGTCTGTCGCCGTCAACGTAGACGTTGCCAGCGGCATCAGGGTCCTGAAATACATCCTGCATCTCCATCTCCTGCGCCCAGTCTCCCATGGAAGTCTATATCACTGGATCTCGAGAGGCAGACGTAGTCGTGAGTGCATTCCCGGGAGCGGGGCTTCGGTGATCTCCGGCATCCGCAGAGTGCGCGGACACACAGGTAGCGGAAGAAGACAGCGAACCGTGTGATACGTTAGTATCTTCCGTGTCGGGCTGGTTTATCGGCTGACGCATCTCATCATCCATCGTTGCTTCCTCGGGCCCTTAATCTGCGTCGGTCGTTGTGCGCCGTTTCTTATGGCACTTCGGTGGTTTCTGTTTATGCTGTCTCGCCTCTGTGTCCGGCGCAGGGCAAGGGTTGCGGGGGGGGGGGGGGAGGGGGGCGCCATCCTGTTCGTCAACTTCCATCGCAACGTCGACTTGTAGCGACGCGCCTCGGCTCGACGAGAGGGCAACAGAGGCTTCGGCGCTGGAAGACGCAGGGGGCTCCTCGGGAACTGTTGCACGGGCCTCCAACGCTTGCACAAATACAGGGTTATTACAAATGATTGAAGCGATTTCACAGCTCTACAATAACTTTATTATTTGAGATATTTTCAAAATGCTTTGCACACACATACAAAAACTCAAAAAGTTTTTTTAGGCATTCACAAATGTTCGGTATGTGCCCCTTTAGTGATTCGGCAGACATCAAGCCGATAATCAAGTTCCCCCCACTCTCGGCGCAGCATGTCCCCATCAACGAGTTCGAAAGCATCGTTGATGCGAGCTCGCAGTTCTGGCACGTTTCTTGGTAGAGGAGGTTTAAACACTGAATCTTTCACATAACCCCACAGAAAGAAATCGCATGGGGTTAAGTCGGGAGAGCGTGGAGGCCATGACATGAATTGCTGATCATGATCTCCACCACGACCGATCCATCGGTTTTCCAATCTCCTGTTTAAGAAATGCCGAACATCATGATGGAAGTGCGGTGGAGCACCATCCTGTTGACAGATGAAGTCGGCGCTGTCGGTCTCCAGTTGTGGCATGAGCCAATTTTCCGCGGGCTACGCTTGAATCTTGCCCGCACGCGTTCAACCGTTTCTTCGCTCACTTCAGGCCGACCCGTTGATTTCCCCTTACAGAGGCATCCAGAAGCTTTAAACTGCGCATACCATCGCCGAATGGAGTTAGCAGTTGGTGGATCTTTGTTGAACCTCGTCCTGAAGTGTCGTTGCACTGTTATGACGGCCTGACGTGAGTGCATTTCAAGCACGACATACGCTTTCTCGGCTCCTGTCGCCATTTTGTCTCACTGCGCTCTCGAGCGCTCTGACGGCAGAAACCTGAAGTGCGGCTTCAGCCGAACAAAACTTTATGAGTTTTTCTACGTATCTGTAGTGTGTCGTGACCATATGTCAATGAATGGAGCTACAGTGAATTTATGAAATCGCTTCAATCATTTGTAATAGCCCTGTATAGAAGAGTCGTCATAAACAGCTGGCGTCTCCCGTGTCGCCGACGCAACAAACGTAACCGGCATAGAGGTCGCTATCGACGATCGAATCTGATCGGCTGAGGCGTCTGCACTGGACAGCGTTGCATGCATTCGGTACGCACATTTCTTACCTGTCCACATACGGAGCAGGTCCTCGGTTGACCGTCGTAAATAATTATCGCGCGGCAACCAGCGACCGTGAGATACGAAGGTATACGGCGGTGCAATTCGATACGCACCTGCCGCACCCCGTTAAGTACAGGGTAAGTTTCGAAGGTCTTTCATTTTTCGGCCGTATGGCCGAGGTGACAAAATCCGCTGGAACTTCAAATTGTAGCTCAGACACGCCCACATTTTGTATTCCCAGTCCAACAACTTCGAGCGTTACCACACCCACGTGTCCATCAGAGTGGCAGGACCTACAACCTTCCGGCGGGCGTCTGAGAAGTTTGTCACAGATCTCACGTCAGTGAACTTAACGTAGAGAAAGCTGGAGACGATAGATAAGTAGATACCTAGCAGCTCTTACGGGTCGTATCACATCGCGTAAAAATCTCTCTACTTCGTGGGCCTTGGGTCTAGAGCGTCAGGAAATGAGCTTTTCCGCAGCAAGACAATTATCGATAAGGCCAGTGGAGACCGGGATCACCACATTATGTCAGGATGGCTTCCCTTGACACGGTCGCAGAGAGAAGAGCGCCAGATGTGGTGCATTCAACAACCATAGAAACAAGAGTGGCACTATGTAGTCTTTTCAGACGAATACCAGTTCTTATCACGATGATTGTATCCTTGTGTGAAGGCTCCGAGGAGAACGAACTTTGTGAGGTGCCTTTTGTCCTCGTCAAAGGGATCAGCATGTAATACAATGATATGGGGTGACATTTGGTACGCGACTGCTGGTTCACATTGTTGGTAATTTTCTACTACATCTAGATAACGTGTTAAGGGTGGTGGCTGTATCGTTATGTTTCAACGAGATAATGCAAGACCGTATTAATCCATGCTGTCCTGATTTATCACGATACATAGGATGTTCCACTGTTTGCCCAACCAGACTATTTTCTAGACCCTAACCCATTAAAAATATCTGGTCATGAGTTATGGAGAGAATGACACGCCACCACTTGACAGCCACTAGAATTGATGAACTGTGATGTAGATTTTTAAAAAAAGTCCCACGCCAGTTGCACTTTTCTTTTTATTTAAAAACGTGACCGGTTTCGGCCCCTGCAGGGGTACTGGGCGACAGGGAGAATAGCCCGCTTTAGGGAGAAATGAAAGGTATTAATAAAAAAAGGGGTGGAGAAGTCACAGGTAGCACCTCATGATGATAAAGACTTACGTTGTCGAAATATTGTGCATAAACGATGCTGAAATCCGTTAGTACACCGGACATCTCAAGAAATCAACAGATCGCCATGAAAGCTTGAAGAATTATATAAATAGCTGCTGTTTGTTTTGTACTGGTAGCTTAATGTTTACTTCATTATACTGATATTTTTCAAACAATGGATTCAACTACATCTTTAAATGCTCAGTGTTATTTACTGTATATTAATACCTGTTCGCAACTTTACAAGGAATACTACTACTTACCACGTGACAAAGAGAACTTTTCAACCCTTGAATCTAGATATTAATGGAATCTGCATAACAAATGGCTCGGGTGGTACGTTTTTAACAGTTCTTTTAACTAGTTCGTATTCCCCAATGTTTTGCTTTATTAGAGAAGGTTGGGGATAAGAGATTGAATATCAAAGTGTCCTTCCGGTAGTTCGCATGTCTGAGGCGTCAGAAACAACTATGCACAGGATGTACTTTTTGCTCACAAATAAGTATCTACAACTGAATCCAAATTTGCTTCGTGTTTTTGCGGATGCTGACGCCGGATTATGTCGATTAGTTATCCTACGACGATTTTCAAACTTTGGCACCACAACTAGAGTCAAATTCTAGGGGAAAATGGAAGAAATGGTGTCGGAGGACAAAAATGATTTAGTTATAATTTTTCGAAGGCGGCTGGGGACAGTTTTGGTTACTTGAATTCTTTTTAGGACTACGTATTGCTCACCAGTCACACATATTTGTCTCTTTCCATTAGATGAAATCAGAACTGAGTTTCAAGGACAGAGCAACCAATACTCATTCATATCTGGAAACGTTTCAGATCTGTAACGTCAATTACGTACGCCGATGATTTACTGCTGAGTGGAGATCTTAACAAATGTTAAGTCTTATCCATAGCAGTATTTTGATTGTGGAACTCACATATTTTGAGGTTACGTCCAAAGATAACATTCGTGTTGCAGACAGCAAAATTACACTGGGCTGTCGTCATGGGCGTAAAATAAAAAAAAAATAAAAAAAAGGAGATGGCGCTGTAGGCTTAACGCTGTACGTTGTTTCGAACCCAGAGAAGGCAGGGCCTGTGGCCATCTTAAATAGCTCAAAACATTAGCCGACTACTATTTTCGATTGCTTCTTGTTCATTATTTCTGTCGTGCGCACGCAGCAACTGTTTTAAATGCTAAAAATTACAGTGCTTACACGAGTAACATAAGGTAAGGATGGCAATTTTGAACGTTTTTCTGTTTTTGAATGCGTATTTTGCTCTACTAACACGCCAAATTTGTCGTCGTTAATGAAACTTGTTTATGTTGATAGATTTCGAATAACCAAGTAGAGATGGATGTCATGTGGAAAGGATGCTTTCATAATACATTTTATTCCACTTTTACTATATGTGTATCGATAGCAAATGAATCAGCAATTCCGAAACCAGTGCTTGTTTATTTACTGGTACTACTTCTTGTTCGTCTTATTTTCCGCTTTCGACTCGTATTTACAATATTTTTGATGTTCATGTTTGCAAAAAAATTACCGAAGTGATCTTCGTTAGCCCACGTACGTGTGCAGTGAAGAAAGACGAAAACCATGCTGTCGTGTCTTGAGCATGTCAACAAAGTGAACGATTACTGAAATGTCAAAGAAACAGAACGGCATAGAGGTATACCTCCATGCAGAATAGAGTTCTTGTTCTATCAGATTGTCCGTGCGTTAGTCTCACTGTAGTTTACGCATCTTCTCACTTTGAAATCTTACCTATCATGTGTCTTTCACTGCGGGGCCAGCATTAGCAATTTAAAGGATAAAAAAGATTAAATTTTTTAAACATCATTCTGGAATGCTTTAAATGTGAGTAAGGGTGGTTTGCTTTAGCATGTGTGTAAGTAATTTTTTATTAATGACAGCATAACCTGTGTAAGATGTAGGCCTACCTTTCCAACAATAGCCTATTTGCTTCTTTTCTCGGAATATTTGTCGCCAGTAACTCTGTCACTTTTTCAGAAATAACCAGACATAGGACAACTGGAATGTACATCCACTTTGATCATCTTCTTGATTTTACTTTTGAATTTCGTTTTTAGAGTTTGAAATTATATAAGCCTATACATTCTTTGTGGTATACCAATAATTAGTTAGTATCATACCCCATTTACCATTTGCACGATAAATCGTAATGACATGGAACGAGTGATTATATACTGACATCAAATTTTTTTCTATAAATATGCCTGCATACTGATTATTTTGTTTTTTTTGTTTTTTTTAATAAAGACAGATGTTAGTTACACATTACAGTAATTGATCATGATCTCCGGAATAGCAGGAGCTGTCAAAGAGAAAAATTTCCAGCTTGATTTAAAGTTTTGCTTTGCTGCCTGTCACTGCATTTTGTATCAATGGGTAAGTGATCAAAACTTTTAGTTGCAGCATTGTGAACCCCTGTTCGTCCTACAGACAACGTTAATATGGAGTAATGAATGTCATTTTTTTTTTTTCTTCTTGAGTTTTCATTATGTACATCACTGATCCTGTTGAAGGGCAATGAATTATTTACAATAAGCTTCATGAGAGAACAAATACACACAGCGAAACGGTTAGGTTGCTACCCACACGCCGAGCAGCAGGCAGGCAGGACGAAAAGAGTGTTCACATAATTTTCCAGCGAAAACCTTCATCAGACAGGAAGCAAAGCATACGTACACTTTCAAACAACCATACACACGAAACACACATGACCTTTGCCTCCTGCTGTTCTAGGTAGTCTCTTTTTTAAACGGGTAGGAAATGTGAGAAATGAATAATCAATGGTGGGAGAAATTTAGGACATGAGATGCTACCTCAATAATCAGCGCGGTTGCGTATCCGTGTGTTGTGCGGGGACAAGATCGTTGATACAATGTGGGTCGGGTGTCGGATCGTTTGCGATTTGGAAGGCAATGAAAACACACAGGATAGAAGAGAAAGAACGGACACTGAGTAAAGTAAGACAAATCGAAAGTCAAATGACAGAAATGAAACCACTGCAATAAAAGAACAGTGCAACAATAATTCATGTATACAAAATAAAATATTGCTTGAACGGCTTCACGTACGAATGAAATGTGATTCCCTCAAAACTTCAGATTTCGGTCGGATCGATTATAGTACACCCGTAAACAACGCAAGCTGGTGTGTTTTAGAGAAACAACTACATCTCCACACAGTCAAAGCATATAACAACACGCCAGAGTGACGTCAAAGCCAGTATAAAATCAGTGAACCTTATCTCTTGGGCTACATAAGATGGCGGACTTCAAGATTGTGACACAATAACAATTCCCTTCTTTCTTCGCCCTCGTGGACGTCATTTTGCCCTGCTCCATCATGCACATTTGCAGTTGTTCACAGTATTTCCGCTTACACAAAACCATTTACAAGTTTAAATACTTACTAGCAACCACGGATGTAATTTTTGTTTATTCCTGAAATATCTCTACTTCGACAGCGGTCAGTAGTGGTCAATAGAATTCAAACCGATTATCATGGAATGAAAATGAGCTGAAATGGTAACATTGTGGTAAAATAAGAAAACAAACACTCAACCGATTACATATCTTACTTTGTTATGTGGCATTTCAGCTTTCGATCTGGAGTAAAAACGTTTTGGAATAACATTGTACTGACATTCAACTCCTACAAATGGGCACTGATTGCGTTTTAATGTTTAAATTAAAATGGCTAGTATAGATTTATTTGCTAAGTTACCGGACTAATAACTACGGGACAAGTTTTCCGTAGCCGGGATAAACATTTGAAGCAAGTGTATATGCATTGAAATAGACAAGAAGCCGGGAAATTTTACTTCCTAGCGGCAGAAGTAATCTAGAAAAATAGTATTTTGTCAACATGGATTAATTAGCACTCACACTAGTTCAGAAATTGCCTTTTTTTTTTTTTTGCTGCAAATGTAAAAGAAACACATTTCCCGATTGGTTGCACTTTGCACTACTTGATCTTATATTGTGCCTACCACCACAATGTTCCTACGTGCTTCTGTCTTTGAACTTCACGTTCTATGGACCAACTGAGACCTACTATAATCATGAAATGCGACAGAACAGTTTCGATTTACCAAACTGTGACCTTCCACCTCCCACAACAGACTGATCTACTCCAGCAACACTTGAGGCTTCTGGAACCCATCTGCCAGGAGTTGAGCAACTGCCTCCAAATCCTTCCTGTTCAAATACGACCAAGATACGTAGAACCCATCAAGGGAACCAGGAGCAGACTAACAGCACCAAATTCGCAAGCATTGGACGAAAAAGTGCTTCGTAAAAGAGTTTAGAGGATGAGAAAATCCAATAGAACGCCTACCAGGTGACATTGCATCATGCTTTCATTCCAGGATGAATAATAAGACGCACATTATACCTAAGATGAAGGGGATTTAGTTTGTATTTAATGGGTGGGTGGTGGTAAGCTCCTATGGGACCAGACTGCTCAGGTCATCGGTCCCTAGGCTCACACAGTATTTAATATAACTTAAAATAACTTACGCTTAGGACAACACACACACACACCCAGCCGCCATGCCCGAGGAAGGACTCGAGCTTCGGACATGGGGGAGGGGGGAACCGCGCGAACCGTAGCAAGCAAGGCGCCTTACACAGAGCAGCTACCCTGCACAGCCTGTATTTACTGTTACGATACATCGAGATAACCTATATGAAGAGACAGATGTGCTGGAATGAATGAGCTAATCCAAAATGGGGCCACGTAGATTGTTCTGGAGTCTGTAAGCAGACAAAAAAAAATGTATGCGGGTTGTGTCGATAAGACAGCGATCTTCTCATTTTTTGAATTGGGAAGTTCTAGAATAGAGCAGTAGTGAAATCTAAAATATGACTGTCAGTTTTTATGTACGTAGAGGAAATGTAATAAGTTCTTTTCTTTCAATTATTATTTTTGAATTGGGAAGTTCTGGAATAGAGCAGAAGTGAAATTTAAAATGTGTCAGCTTTTATGTACGTAGAAGAAATGTCATAAGTTCTTTTCTTTCAGTTATTATTTATCTTCGTGCTACTGATTTCATCGTACAAAAAGGAATGTGTCTGCTGAGAGAAAAGATGTGTCATTTTATCCCAGCATGTACCAGTAACCCGAAACGACAATGGATACACGTTTTTGAATTTCAGAATTTAAAAAAGAAACTATTTTATGATGAATTTTTTATGCAAATGCTACTCTGGATATTGACATGATGTACAAAAGCACTTACACAATTTTAAGCGACCTACGCCAGTAATGAAAGATAAAAGAATATTAAGTAGGTACGTGGATATCGGCCATCTTTCCCTAAGCATTTTTTCCTATTATCTCTGTTTGCAAAATACTTCAATGAATTTTGTAGGCCATGCGAGGCGCGTCGACTTAATTTTCATCTTATTTATTGAGTTACATTTTTGTGTTTACCGCGCTTTAAGTTTGTGATTTCCAAATGAATATCTTTTTAATGGAAACGTGTATTTGGTGGCTGTAGAATATAGTTTAGGTCCTTTATGTGGTGCAAAGCAATCCATTTACTCAGATTTGCCCGTGAACAATTAAGTATAACAGGAAATGTAGACCAGAATTGCGAACTGTTTTCCATTTACAGAGTTGCGCTCCTATTGGCGGTTCCACGAACTACATAAAAGGAAACTTCGTGCGCTTGCCCAGAGTTGCCATCTCCTGGCGCATCTGTGCACTATTTAGCCCACAAGGTTAGCTGGATGGAGTCAACAGTACATGATTTCGTCACACGTTCGTATCTGCGCCCTCACTATCTCATTTCATTATCACAACGCATGTTTACCTTCAAAAGATACTGGACGCTGTGTAGAGGTAAAGTAATTACCACACGCTGCATTGTGCCGCAATCTATACTTAAGCGGTATTTCACTGTTAACTGAAATCTCTGTCATTTTGAATTGTAATGCTGTAACAGGATTGTCTTTCCTGCTTAAAATTATCGTAACATGAAAATTCCATTGCTGTAAGCCCAACTGCTATTATCTGGCAATTTTTAACGCACCAAAGACGCTGTTGCTTATGTTGGTACGTTAATTATTTTTCATTCGTCGCTTTCTAATTTACTTACTTCTTGTAAGACTTTCACTTACTTCTTTTAAGACTATATCAGTAACATGAAATAAAGCACTTAATATGAGGACTAGCAAATTAGAAAGCATGTACTTTGTAAGAAGAGGAGACACTGAAAAAGCCTACAACATGCTAATAATTCACGGCTTGCGATTGACGATTAATATCAGAAAATTTTATGATGCCGAACGGCGATTGTGAAAAAATACAAAATTTAAACTCACACTAACGCTGAATTTAGACGGCATCCATTGTTTTGTTACAATACGATAGTCGATTCTTTTGATGTTCTACGGTAATAACGCATTAATTCTGCCTACACGATAGTTCTTCGACTTTTCAGTCCATTTATCGCAATCGAAAAAATATTTGGAAACTCTTTCAGAGATCAGTTCAGGGTGTTGTATAGAATCGAATCATGAGCTCCATCTCCAAACTACCGGTATGAGAGAAACTTTGTTCTGGTTTTAAAAACTATCTGCGTTCGTCGATGGCTGTCGAAATTGTGATCGTTGGTACGAAACGGCACGAATATTCAATAACTAGTTGGAGGCTGGAAGCTTTGGGATATTTTATTTTTTTGAAAATGGGTGGCATCTCAGAAGTAGCAAAGACAAGATCATGAAGTGGAATAAAATTTGTCAGTGAAATATTTACCACAAACATGGTGTATGAGACCGATTAATAAATAACACATAATAGATTACTCTTCCCCATGAACCATGGACCTTGCCGTTGGTGGGGAGGCTTGCGTGCCTCAGCGATACAGATGGCCGTACCGTAGGTGCAACCACAACGGAGGGGTATCTGTTGAGAGGCCAGACAAACGTGTGGTTTCTGAAGAGGGGCAGCAGCCTTTTCAGTAGTTGCAGGGGCAACAGTCTGGATGATTGACTGCCCTGGCCTTGCAACATTATCCAAAACGGCCTTGCTGTGCTGGTACTGCGAACGGCTGCAAGCAAGGGGAAACTACGGCCGTAATTTTTCCCGAGGGCATGCAGCTTTACTGTATGGATAAATGATGATGGCATCCTCTTGGGTAAAATATTCCGGAGGTAAAATAGTCCCCCATTCGGATCTCCTGGCGGTGACTACTCAAGAGGACGTCGTTATCAGGAAAAAGAAAACGCGTTCTACAGATCGGAGCGTGGAATGTCAGATCCCTTAACCGGGCAGGTAGATTAGAAAATTTGAAAAGGGAAATGGATAGGTTAAAGTTAGATATAGTGGGAATTAGTGAAGTTCGGTGGCAGGAGGAACAAGACTTTTGGTCAGGTGAATACAGGGTTATAAACACAAAATCAAATAGGGGTAATGCAGGAGTAGGTTTAATAATGAATAAAAAAATAGGAGTGCGGGTAAGCTACTACAAACAGCATAGTGAAAGCATTATTGTGGCCAAGATAGAAACGAAGCCCACGCCTACTACAGTAGTACAAGTTTATATGCCAACTAGCTCTGCAGATGATGAAGAAATTGAAGAAATGAATGATGAGATAAAAGAAATTATTCAGGTAGTGAAGGGAGACGAAAATTTAATAGTCATGGGTGACTGGAATTCGAGAGTAGGAAAAGGGAGAGAAGGACACGTAGTAGGTGAATGTGGATTAGGGCTAAGAAATGAAAGAGGAAGCCGCCTGGTAGAGTTTTGCACAGAGAATAACTTAATCATAGCTAACACTTGGTTCAATAATCATGAAAGAAGGTTGTATACATGGAAGAATCCTGGAGATACTAAAATGTATCAGATAGATTATATAATGGTAAGACAGAGATTTAGGAACCAGGTTTTAAATTGTAAGACATTTCCAGGGGCAGATGTGGACTCTGACTACAATCTATTGGTTATGAATTGTAGATTAAAACTGAAGAAACTGCAAAAAGGTGGGAATTTAAGGAGATGGGACCTGGATAAGAAGAAAGAACCAGAGGTTGTACAGAGTTTCAGGGAGAGCATAACGGAACAATTGACAGGAATGGGGGAAAGAAATACAGTAGAAGAAGAATGGGTAGCTCTGAGGGGTGAAGTAGTGAAGGCAGCAGAGGATCAAGTAGGTAGAAAGACGAGGGCTAGTAGAACTCCTTGGGTAACAGAAGAAGTATTGAACTTAATTGATGAAAGGGGAAAATATAAAAATGCAGTAAATGAAGCAGGCAAAAAGGAATACAGAAGTCTCAGAAATGAGATCGAAAGGAAGTGCAAAATTGCTAAGCAGGGATGGCTACAGGACAAATGTAAGGATGTAGAGGCACATCTCAGTAGGGGTCAGATAGATACTGCCTACAGGAAAATTAAAGAGACCTTTGGAGAAAAGAGAACCACTTGTATGAAAATCAAGAGCTCAGATGGAAACCCAGTTCTAAGCAAAGAAGGGAAAGCAGAAAAGTAGAAGGAGTATATAGAGGGTCTATACAAGGGCGATGTACTTGAGGACAATACAATGGAAATGGAAGAGGATGTAGATAAAGATGAAATGGGAGATATGATACTGCGTGAAGAGTTTGACGGATCACTGAAAGACCTGAGTCGAAACAAGGCCCCCGGAGTAGACAACATTCCATTAGAACTACTGACGGCCTTGGGAGAGCCAGTTCTGACAAAACTCTACCATCTGGTGAGCAAGATGTATGAGACAGGCGAAATACCCTCAGACTTCATGAAGAATATAATAATTCCAATCCCAAAGTAAGCAGGTGTTCACAGATGTTAAAATTACCGAACTATTAGTTTAATAAGTCACAGCTGCAAAATACTAACGCGAATTCTTTACAGACGAATGGGAAAACTAGTAGAGGCCAACCTTGGGGAAGATCAGTTTGGATTCCGTAGAAATAATGGAACACGTGAGGCAATACTGACCTTACGACAAATCTTAGAAGAAAGATTAAGGAAAGGCAAACCTACGTTTCTAGCATTTGTAGACTTAGAGAAAGCTTTTGACAATGTTGACTGGAATATTCTCTTTCAAATTCTAAAGGTGGCAGGGGTAAAATGCAGGGAGCGAAAGGCTATTTACAATTTGTACAGAAACCAGATGGCAGTTATAAGAGTCGAGGGGCATGAAAGAGAAGCAGTGGTTGGTAAGCGAGTGAGACAGGGTTGTAGCCTCTCCCCGATGCTGTTCAATCTGCATATTGAGCACGCAGTAAAGGAAACAAAAGAAAAGTTCGCAGTAGGCATTAAAATCCACGGAGAAGAAATAAAAACTTTGAGGTTCACCGATGACATTGTAATTCTGTCAGAGACAGCAAAGGAATGGAAGAGCAGTAGAACGGAATGGACAGTGTCTTAAAAGGAGGATATAAGATGAACATCAAAAAAAGCAAAACGAGGATAATGGAATGTAATCGAATTAATCGGGTGATGCTGAGGGAATTAGATTAGGAAATGAGACACTTAAAGTAGTAAAGGAGTTTTGCTATTTGGGAGGGGGGGGGGCAAAATAACTGATGATGGTCGAAGTAGAGAAGATATAAAATGTTGACTGGCAATGGCAAGGAATGCGTTTCTGAACAAGAGGAATTTGTTAACATCAAGTATAGATTTAAGTGTGAGGAAATCGTTTCTGAAAGTATTTGTATGGAGTGTAGCCATGTATGGAAGTGAATCGTGGACGCTAAATAGCTTAGACAAGAAGAGAATAGAAGCTTTCGAAATGTGGTGCTACAGAAGAATGCTGAAGATTAGATGGGTTGATCACATAACTAATGATGAAGTATTGAATAGAATTGGGGAGAAGAGGAGTATGTGGCACAACTTGACAAAAAGGAGGAACCGGTTGGTAGCACATGTTCTGAGGCATCAAGGGATCACAAATTTAGCATTGGAGGGCAGCGTGGAGGGTAAAAATCGTAGATGGAGACCAAGAGATGAATACACTAAGCAGATTCAGAAGGATGTGGGTTGCAGTAAGTACTGGGAGATGAAGAAACTTGCACAGGATAGGGTAGTATGGAGAGCTGCATCAAACCAGTCTCAGGACTGAAGACCACAACAACATCAACAATAGATTACTACATGAAAATCCATAAGGTGGCATGCTTCCATTTGACAACAACGTGTACGAATAGGAAACTTTACCCACACTCTCTGAGAGAAATGTTACTTACGCTCTCTAGGACAGAAACGATACAAAATCTGAAAGTAATCGATCAACCGAGCTGTGTACGCTTCCAAGACAGTTGCATGTCATTAACGAAATGTAAAATAAATTCTCATTTGCATTTACAGACGACCGACCACATTCACTTCAAAAAATCGAAGAATTTAAGAAGAAATGTGGTCTCAAAATAAAGAAATGTGTGTGCAAAGAATATATAGTACTTGGATGAACAGGATTTTGTAGATACAGAGATCGCTTCCGACAATGTGAATAGGACAATGAAGTCTGGCGTAACAACGAATGCAGCAGTTGAATAAAGAAGCTGAAGACTGGTATTGAATCTTTACACAAAACTAGACACATGTTTGCCTCCACGAATAACAGAACTAGAAGCACAAATAAAAAAGTGACCGTGAAGTATGTGCATCGTCACCAAATATTTTTAATGTTTTGAAGTACATTAATAATTGTAAAAATGTAAGAATAATTCCTAACTGATGACACTCCTGTAGCACACACATCACGCTTCTGCTGCTTAGGAATGGCATAAGCTTCGATAGTAAAGCACTGGATATACCGACTTGCACAATCCGCCATTTTGAATCCCAATCCGAGGACAGTGTTGTATGCTTCGCGTGGTGTAGCAAAGTAAATCAGCGAATTTTGCTTAATTTTATTGTTCCACAGCGTGAAATAGTTGGGCGTGCAGCTCCAGACTGCTCAAATAACAGTAGATATGGTCGCAATCATTTTAGCAGTTTCCTTCGAATATAGATCGGTGTAAAAGGTGGCTTTTAAATTCGAGGCACAAAGACTGGAACACCAAAATAAAGCAGATACTTGCGTCCCTGAATTTCGCTCCCTTAGGGGTGGAATTTCGAAAACTTCCTTCTTAAACGACGCCTACGTTGTAAGATCAACATTCTTGGCAAATTTCAGGTTTCTATCGCCAGTGATTTGGGCTGGGAGATGAAGAGTCAGTGAGTCAGTCATCCAGTCGGGAGACAGCTTTTATATATAAAGATATTATTTCCCTGTTAGACAGGTAATTTTCAGATACATGCTGACACACAGGTAAATTACGGGTCAGGTGTATACGAACTTGCACGCAATTCATGTCAGTCAGCATACACAGGGTAAATGTAAGGGTACCTTAAAACAAGATGTTCAGAAGACCTCTGAGCTCTAAAAAGTATCGTGCGCCATACCACATTTCCCGACCATAACTATAACGATCACGTAACGAAAGTAGAAACAGTACTAACATCCAACCACGGCCTATTTTATGGCATTACAATGCAAGAAAAAAATCCACTTACAGGAGGAATTATCAGCAGGAAAATAGGTTATAAACGATTATACTATACTGTGCAACGGTAGACTATTTACAGCATTAAGGGCACACACATACATAGACAGAGAGAGCGTGGGTGGTCGGGGGGATGGGGGGTTGGGGGGGTGGGGGTGGAATAGGAATGGAGAAAGTGAACAAGGTTAAAACTGGCGGCAAACTGATAAGAATGAGTGAACCAGTGTTGCCAAGTTAGTGATTTTCCCACTAAATCTGGTTTCGCATCTAATGGCTAATGAGAATTCCGGTAGATTTTAAAAAATAATTGGGATTGTTTTACGGTAAGACTACCTTTGAAAATCACTTGAGCCATTCAAGATATACCAAACAACACTATGTAATTTGCTGACGTCTAGTAGCTCTTAAAGTTCCATCACCTAAACATTTATAATACACAGTTTTCTGACTTCGTTCCCGTATTTATGTGCCCTATTTTCATGTGCTGCGCCCTATTGTTCTGCGCTCTAACACCCTCATGTCCAGAAAAAACGGAACACCTTGAACGATTAGAGATAGTACGGTCACATTCACAGGACATGTGCATTGGTATGTTCTGCAAACTGGATTAGCGTTTAAACCACGTCGCCAGAGCGTTCAACGTCAACATCGATATCGCGGCACAACACCACCTACCAGAAAAATATGCCTGCAGCTCTCGTTGTCGCTATACCCAGAAGGTAATGGGTCAGTGTGACTTCAGCAGAAGTGTAGGATGCCTCGCAGACGTATGCGCGAACCGTATCGTCAAATCAATGAGTCTGAAAGAGGACGCATTATTGGCACAAGAGATTGTGATGCACCCATCTGGGAAATTGCTGGTAGTGTGGGACGAAGTGTCTTGGCAGTGTAACGGGTGTGGCAGAACAGCTCAGGGAAGGCCGTAGAACACGACTTAATGGGTCAGATCGTACCACCCAGACAACCCCTCATAAAAAAAGGTCAAATACACTCCTGGAAATTGAAATAAGAACACCGTGAATTCATTGTCCCAGGAAGGGGAAACTTTATTGACACATTCCTGGGGTCAGATACATCACATGATCACACTGACAGAACCACAGGCACATAGACACAGGCAACAGAGCATGCACAATGTCGGCACTAGTACAGTGTATATCCACCTTTCGCAGCAATGCAGGCTGCTATTCTCCCATGGAGACGATCGTAGAGATGCTGGATGTAGTCCTGTGGAACGGCTTGCCATGCCATTTCCACCTGGCGCCTCAGTTGGACCAGCGTTCGTGCTGGACGTGCAGACCGCGTGAGACGACGCTTCATCCAGTCCCAAACATGCTCAATGGGGGACAGATCCGGAGATCTTGCTGGCCAGGGTAGTTGACTTACACCTTCTAGAGCACGTTGGGTGGCACGGGATACATGCGGACGTGCATTGTCCTGTTGGAACAGCAAGTTCCCTTGCCGGTCTAGGAATGGTAGAACGATGGGTTCGATGACGGTTTGGATGTACCGTGCACTATTCAGTGTCCCCTCGACGATCACCAGTGGTGTACGGCCAGTGTAGGAGATAGCTCCCCACACCATGATGCCGGGTGTTGGCCCTGTGTGCCTCGGTCGTATGCAGTCCTGATTGTGGCGCTCACCTGCACGGCGCCAAACACGCATACGACCATCATTGGCACCAAGGCAGAAGCGAATCTCATCGCTGAAGACGACACGTCTCCATTCGTCCCTGCATTCACGCCTGTCGCGACACCACTGGAGGCGGGCTGCACGATGTTGGGGCGTGAGCGGAAGACGGCCTAACGGTGTGCGGGACCGTAGCCCAGCTTCATGGAGACGGTTGCGAATGGTCCTCGCCGATACCCCAGGAGCAACAGTGTCCCTAATTTGCTGGGAAGTGGCGGTGCGGTCCCCTACGGCACTGCGTAGGATCCTACGGTCTTGGCGTGCATCCGTGCGTCGCTGCGGTCCGGTCCCAGGTCGACGGGCACGTGCACCTTCCGCCGACCACTGGCGACAACATCGATGTACTGTGGAGACCTCACGCCCCACGTGTTGAGCAATTCGGCGGTACGTCCACCCGGCCTCCCGCATGCCCACTATACGCCCTCGCTCAAAGTCCGTCAACTGCACATACGGTTCACGTCCACGCTGTCGCGGCATGCTACCAGTGTTAAAGACTGCGATGGAGCTCCGTATGCCACGGCAAACTGGCTGACACTGACGGCGGCGGTGCACAAATGCTGCGCAGCTAGCGCCATTCGACGGCCAACACCGCGGTTCCTGGTGTGTCCGCTGTGCCGTGCGTGTGATCATTGCTTGTACAGCCCTCTCGCAGTGTCCGGAGCAAGTATGGTGGGTCTGACACACCGGTGTCAATGTGTTCTTTTTTCCATTTCCAGGAGTGTATGTGTGAAATCTTATGGGACTTAACTGCTAAGCTCATAAGTCCCTAAGCTTACACACTACTTAACCTATATTATCCTAAGGACAAACACACACACCCATGCCCGAGGGAGGACTCGAACCTCCGTCGGGACCAGCCGCACAGTCCATGACTGCAGCGCTTTAGACCGCTCGGCTAATCCCGCGCGGCCACCCCTCATAAAGATCGACACTTCATCCGAATGACACTGCAGGACGGATCTGCGTTCTCCTCGGCTCTGGCGCAACAGTGAAACAGTGTAACAGGTTATACATTATCAAGGGTGACAGTTCGTCGCCGATTATTACGGCATGGGTTACGTGCGCGTCGTCTACTTCTCCGCCTACCTTTGAATGTGCAGAAACATGCTAGACGGCAATGATGTATGGAACGACGTCACTGTAAACAGGATTGGCTTCAAATACTGTTTTCGGACGAATCCATGTTCTGTTTCTTTGGAAATAATTGCCTCGTTTTGGTTCGCTATAGACAGAGGTTCAAAAATGCCTCTGAGCACTATGGGACTTAACATGTGAGGTCATCAGTTCCTTAGACTCAGAACTACTTAAACGTAACTAACCTAAGGACATCACACGCACATCCATGCCCGAGGCAGGATTCGAACCTGCGACCGTAGCACAAGCGCTGTTCCGGACTCTAGCGCCTAGAACCGCTCGAGTACAGCGGCCGGCTATAGACAGAGGGAAAGGCATTACAGTGACTACACAAGACATACAGCGCGAACTCATGGCCTTATGGTGTGAGATGCTATTTTGTACAACCACAAATCACAGTTGGTGCACTTTCGGGGCATTGTCATCAGAGCCACCGACATGAGTGACGTCCTGGGACCCATTGGCATACCCTTCCTGTACACCACGCCAGATGCCAATTTTCAACAAGATAATGCGCGACCACATGTTACTGCACGAACACGTACCTTCCTGGCGTCACAGACTGTCAGCCTTTCCCCTGGACCACCAGATCACTATCCTTGTCGCCAATCTAAAATGTGAGGGATATGGTGAAATTACAGGTACAGAGAGCTGTGACTCAATGCCAACCACTGTAGATGAACTTTGTAACCAGGTGAATGCAGCGTGCGTCACTATGCCACAGGGCGGCATTCGTGCCTTAAAGGCGTCGATGCCACCACGCAAATTATCAGGGCCCATGGCGGACCCTGTGCCTACCAGGCAATAGGACACATGCTGCACCGAGGTGACTGAAATGCTAATCATTTCTGCAGAACATACTAATGTACATGTCCTGTGAATATGAATGTCCTATCTCTTGTCGTTCGAGGTATTCTGTTTCTTCTGAATGTGAGTGTATTAATAAATCTGCAGTTGCATGTAGACTCCACACATGTAGTTCCGGTGTTAATGTGGTGCTTTTTATGTAAGTGAATTCTGCTTTCGTGCTAAACATGGATAAACCAAAGGCACATCATAGTATACCCACATATTTCGTGCTCAATGATAAAACATTAGTAAATTTGTAAACTGGCCGGAAAGAATTCAAGGTGATGACACAAGAGCAAATCGTAAATTTTGTCGTAGTACTTCGTTGCACGTTATGCTGACATATTAAGTCACAGTAACACAAAATTGTCCAACGTAGGACAAACAGTAATAACTTTCAAAACCATGAAATAATCGTTAGAACTGAATCAAGCTGAGGGTTCCCTTACTTGCTTCTAACCATTGCGCGATAAGGTCATGTGATCACGTAAGTTATCTGTTTAAGAAGAATCTCATAGACCCTGATGTTGCCAGAAAACTTTAAATACATAGGACAAAGTGTATTACAATTATTAAGCATGTGCTACGTCACAATTTTGTGGAAAATTTTCCGTAAGATCTGACAGTATTCATAATATTCTAATCGATGAGTCAAGAGACATCAGAGTGACAAAATTTTTAGGAATGATAGTAGTATACCACAATGCTGCCACCAATGCAGTTATTTGAAAATTACTGAAATAAGCCGACCTTGAGCATTGTAATGTACAGTTCATTGGAACAACAATTAAGGACGTCCTTCAATAATTCAGATTGGGTCTGAACAAGCTGCGGTGTGTAGAAACAGACAATGCGAATATAGTGGTAGGCGTGAACAATGGTGTTCATCAAATTTCTAAAAAGCCATACCGCGTTTAATCCTTTTAAAACGTGTATGCAGTTCAATTCAACTTGCCTCTTATGCTGCGAGTGAAACGCTGTCAAGGACTCTTGGCTTCTTAGTTAGGGACACACAGAATTAGTTTTTGCATTCTTCAACTTGCCAACAGTTCTATCACGATATTTATCAGAAAATCAATGGAGCAGAGCGCCTCCAAATTCGACTCACGTGTGAAAGATGATGTCCTATTTACCATGACGATTTTCAGTTACCTTTGGCCATAAATGTGAATGCAGTTGCGAATTTGATAAATGTACTCAACCTCTGTAATACTATATACTTTGGTCAGAGAGCTTACTTCATTTTGAAGAGAATAGCAGTGTGTGTTTGAAAGTCCGGCTATGTATTTCGTTTGAAAAGGCAGGAAGATGGCCAGCCATGCAGTGGACGCAGCATTATTTAAAAAGAATTTTTTACTAGCATGTTTTGAGGAGAGAAAATGAGGTTATATTAATGGTAGAAAATCAATAACCAACTTTTAAGGTAATGCAGTTTTTTTATATATTTGTTACTAGGTAGTTCCTTATTATTAGAACGTGCTGTAGAAATGTTACAGTGGAGCACACGGACTTGTCTAATATTTGAAACAAGTGTCAAGGAAGGCGACTGTACATAAGAGAGTTGTTAAGAAACATCGTGTGTCCTTTTCTAGATGTGATAACTGCAGGGAAAGGTGTATTGAGGTCACAGTTTAATGAAGGCCAATTACAGTTAGAGTTTTTATTATTATTTATCAGTTGTTAAGTTCAGTTCCCCATTTTCGTTTTTACTTGCATGACTCTGTATAGTGCGCGCAAAATGCTATGGCAGCTAGATGCGCAGTCGGCGGGGAAGCGTGGGGTGAAAATGCCGAGCCCTGGAGGGGAGGTCCTGATCAAAACTGAAGCTTAAGCTCACATTTTCTGTAAACGTGTATGCCCTCCATGCCCACACTTGCATGGTGACCATTTAAAAATATCTACTGTCACTTCTGCTTTCGCTAATATCTCAAAAGAATTCCGCAGAAAATGAAGCGATTAAGTTTCACCTTCCTTGTTAACCATTTGTAATCTTCAGTGAAGCGTCCTGAGTGGCGAATTCTGAGTAAAACCTACACATTTTTCTGCTTGTCATGTCAAAATTTTCTTCTTTCCCAAAATACAGCGGAGTTGACACTGTCTCACCTCCTATAGTGTTGTGCAGTCACGATTGTGAGAGAAATGTGAAACAGTGATTTATTAAGTGAGGAACTCAGGAAAAGTAAAGTCAGTAGCTTACGATAAAGCACATTCTTGGCACAAAGAAACGTGTAGTGTCTTCACGTATGTTGTTCTAAAAGCCATAGCATTTCTCATTTTACCAGCTATCGATGAACCTTAAAAATTACAGTCTTTCACTGAAAAAGTCTGTAGTTATTGGAGTATAACAGTAGATAATGAAGTTTTACATAATAGCGATATGGTAAAATACTCTCCTCTTTGTGTGCTATCGTCTGCCAGAAACTCATTTCGGTATCTGAAACTGTTTTAAATATGACGAATGTTGTGGATATTTCACTCTGGCTTTGTCGCTGGCGTGGCGCAATCGCAAGTGTGTGTGCTACATCAGATCAGTTTTTCGAGATTGGTGACAGATAGGTACCTCTGTCCATGTGTAAAGAAAAATTTAATATGTTATCAATAACATATTATGTAATATGCACCAAACGCAAAATCATAGCGACCTCTATTTTTCATTGCACATTTTTCCCAATTTCACGCAGTATCTTACTTCGACGTAAATATGACAATAACTGTCACCGTTAACGAAATGACCGGCACATCATCATGAACCTGACATACAAAGCTACAAGTCAAACAAAAATGATTTTTTTTTTTACCGAATAGTTTCTGCAAATCGTTTGAGAAAGACTGCGTGTGCGCTCCTCGATTGTCATCGCTGAGCGGCTGAAAGGTGAAAAACATTTATGGGCGTCCCCTTCCAAAGCAAATGAATGAACTCGCCCAACGCATTGGAGGAAAAATGGTCAGTGCGAATCTGCCACCGATTCTGCATGAGCTATACACTTACATTGTACATCACGAGTTGTGTACTGAGAAACAATTTAATGAAAATTGGGGCCCGCATCTCGTGGTCGTGCGGTAGCGTTCTCGCTTCCCACGTCCGGGTTCCCGGGTTCGATTCCCGGCGGGGTTAGGGATTTTCATTGCCTCGTGATGGCTGGGTGTTGTGTGCTGTCCTTAGGTTAGTTAGGTTTAAGTAGTTCTAAGTTCTAGGGGACTGATGACCATAGATGTTAAGTCCCATAGTGCTCAGAGCCATTTGACCATTTCACCAATGAAAATTGGTAAGATACCATCTTGCATTGCACATTGTAAGTAGGGCAAATGAAACTTTATTTTTGACAGTCTCCTTGTTATACTAATAGTGAGAGGTTGTAGTGATTGTTTGCGAGAGTAAATATAAAGATTTGCAATTTCATGGCCAACATTTTAATATGAGTCATTTGTTTCATAGTCAGCTGGTATATGCTAATTTCATTGAAAACATATTGCTTCCTCGTAGACGAATTGTTTGATGCACCGCCTAGCCAAGATTTCACATCGTCTAGTGTGAACATCTTTCTGTTCAAAAATAAATTTTCATATAATTGTGTTGCTGTGGACTGAGATATACGTATTTCGATATCAAAATAAGTTTTACCAATTTCTCAGATACCAACCTCACGTGTGCAAAGACGAGTTTAAGTATAACAAGACATATAACAAGGAAATTTCATCTGTCGACCTTTTTTGCCACGATGGTTAATTACATGGCAGTCTGCTGATTTTTGCACTCAGATAAAATTTGTTTTGCAAACATAAACATATTAATATTTCAATTACTGTCTTTGACTTAGCAATTACTTCCAAGATTTGTGATGCAACAATTGATGTGATTATTCACTGAATGCCATTACAGCAACGCAGTTTGTTTTGGACATTTATTATCAGTGAAAAATACAGATAACATTTCTGGAGACCAGTTAAGTTTCCTTGTGCAGAAATAGAACTTTTGTGTATTTTCTGCAATTCTAAATACCGATTTGTCACAAGTATTTTACAGACTGAAGTTCAAATGAGATTGTTTCATTTTATGCATTTACAGCCATATATTGTGCTTAGCACAAGTGGTTGTTGCCATTGATCTTTGCTATTGCTGATGACATACTCCTTGTTAAAAGTATTCTTTTTTACTGAATCTTGAACTGTTATACTGTTAGAAAGACAATGACGTTTTGTCGTATGTACTACTTTGTGTCCTTTACTGAAGTGTAGATACCTCATTCCACAGTTATATTATCACAAGCTTGGATTTGCATTTATTCGGTGAATTCTGTCCGTGGTAATTTAATTTTTTTCTGTCTTCATTAATAATTACAGGAAGTGATTTTTATTAGTTATCGGTGTAGTGTTGATCACCAGTGTGCGCGATATTTCCTTTTTGCTTACTGTACTACCGTAATTGCATTAAAATCCCAAAAGCTACCAGAGCTAGTTACAAATGTAAGAGTAACTTTTGGTAAATCTGTAGATGGGAGTAGCAGTGTATATTGACAGTCTGCCTATGTATTTCGTTTGAAAAAGGAAGGAACTAGATGGATTCTAATTATTGGAACACTGCATGGTTAACATGTGCTGTAGAAATGTTACGGTGAAGCACATGGACTTGTCTAATATTTGGAACAAGTGCCAAGGAAGGCGACTGTACGTAAGAGAGTTATTACGAAACATTTTTGCTACTCTGTCTAGGTGTGAGTAATTTCTGGAAAGGTGTATTGTTGTCATGGCATAATGAACCCTAGTTATACTTAGAATCTTTGTTATTATTTATCAGACATTAAGTTTAGTTCCCATTTTAATTTTTACTCACATGACTCCTTCTGTACACTAGCATTGCGCATCGTGAATTGTGTACTGAGAAGCATTTTTATGAAACTTGGTGATGTACCGCCCTGCCATGCAAATCGCAAGTACGGCAAATGAAATTTAATTTTCGACACTCTCATCATTATCCTAGTCAGGAACGGTTGCAGAGCAGATGGGTGTTCCGTTCACCCAGGTATGCCAATAAATTTAATTACCAGCAAGGTGCATGTCCATTGTAAGACACAGTGATTGTTAGTGTGTATTTGTGAAAATACTATCATATCAGTTCTGAGGCTTAATATCAGTAAAAGATTTCAGTGAAGTGCTATCTTGTAAATTTTCAAGCAGTTTTATCTGAAAGTCAGATGCATTAATTTTTATGTCTATTTGCTGTGTAAATACAATAACAGCTTTGATACAGTGTTTGTTTGCGAGACTAAAGAGAGCTATATTCGGAGCCAACACTTTAAACTCAGTCATTTTTTTGCAGTCATATGGTGTACATCAATTTTATTGAAAACGGATTGCTTTCTCGCAGACGAACTATTTCATCTAGGCCGGATTTCGTATCGTGTAGCGTGAGCTTCACATATTTCTATTCAGAAATAAATTTTCACATAGTTCTTTTACCGTGGACAGGGTTTTACGTATTTCGACATCAAAATAAATTTTTTCTCTTTCTCAGATACCAATCCGACACTTCCAAAGACGAGTTTAGAAGTGTAACAAGCAACTTTCACATGTGATAAATGATGGTTGTCCATAGAGCTTGCGGTAGCAGCTTAGCACGCACCTTGAAAAAACGCGAATCAATGACACGTGTTACACTGCAGAAATGCTTTGTGTAACGTTTTCTGATGAACGAAATGTGACGTGTTTAATATTTTTAAAACCGATTGCTTCAGATTTTCAGATGATTAATAAACATTTTGAATTTAACGGAAGGGCCATGCAAACTGTTAAATGACCTCACTGTGCATATAGTCATTAATGAAAGAACATGTTATCATATATCTTCTAAAAAGAAATTTTAATATTGAATTTTGAAAATCACGTATATTCCAAGTCATATTTTGTATACCAATTCTAAATGAGGATTGACGGATTGAGATAATCTGAGTTACACGCAAAACAAGAACACATCCTAGATCAGAGATGAATCCAGTTTGTTTGCGAATTGATAATTCATTAGGTGCAATGACTTCCAGACAACATTGAAATTTTGAGGAGAAGCGCTTCAGGTCGTTAAAGAGCCATTGATTACTCTCCTTCAGTAGTGTAATAATGACCGTGGCTCACTAACAGATGTTGATATTCAGTGGAAAAATTTAATTACCGTTAAATGGCGTGAATCCAAAGGCAATACAAATTTCTGGCGTGGTGTTACCATGGTCGAATGCGAGAATGGAAAGAGTTTTTAACCATACGAATGTTATTAAAACTAAATCGAGAAATAGGATGAAATTCAAAATGATGAATTCGATTTATCGATCCGAGCAGGACTGAGAAGGAAGAAATAATCTGGTCCCAGTTATAAACTGCTAGCACAATTGCTGGAGCAGATAGGAACTGTTACGTCCTATAAAGCATCTGAATGTACAGTCGGTGACAGAATTCGCGAGATCAGTTGCTTCATCGTTGTGCTGCACTGCACACCCTTATTATTTTAAAACAACATAATATGCAAAAAGACGAAATGCTACCAACATTACTCCATAGGCCTAAAGTGGAGTAACTATGCAAACTTTGTGACGCTGTTTTAGATAGTACGTGAGGCTATACTGAAGCTGATTTATGTAGCTCTCCTGATAACTTGCTGTGTTCAATAAACTAACGAACGCACGCTATTTAGTATACGCACTGTACTAATACACGTGAATTACAACTTATCATGATAACCTACGAAAAAAAGTGTTTTACTGAAACAAAGTATCCTAAATTATCACGAATCAGCAGGATAACATGCACTTTCGGCTTGAGACATTCTGTGTCTACGTTCAGTCCACAGTCATTCTGACGTAGCGTTACATGGCTACCACTAAATACGATAATGTAGCAGCAAAGGTAGATACATAACAAAATTCAGTTAACAAATAATTTAGCGCGACAATTAGGTCAACACAACTGACAGACGCAGAAGAAGGAGAGCTAAAAAGTATGCAAGTCGGCAAGTTTTCACAGGGTACAGAACAAGGCAGCGACAAAACTTACAGGATAGAAGTGTGTGGGATTTCTTTTCCGATTGTCGATCTGCCCCTAAGGGGCCGTTTGACACAAGAGATAAAAATCTCGTCTCCATCGAGATTAGAACCTGAAACTAATCACTTCTCTATTTATAGGGTGAACCCTTTACCACTGCGTTAGCGTAGAACCACTTAAAACTATTCGCTTGTTATCCCAATGTTTGCTAAGACAGAGAGTTCGCAATGTAAATGCCGAAGTTAGATGCTGTTACTCTTGGAATGAGCTTCCTGGTCTCGAAACCATAGGTTTGCTACCTTTGTGTCGTCCCTTAAAGGAGAATAATTCAGAATATAAAGCGAAACGTCAAAAAATATCGAGTGAATTTAGCAGGATGACTCAGAACCAAACCAAATCGATTCTCATATAGGATGCCAAACGTATTCTACAGTGTCGCCAATTCTCCATTAGACTAGCGACAGGCAGAACACAAATCCTCAGTCGACGTGAATCTTGAGTTGAACTGCACAGGGGAAGCTCACTCTTTGATGTATTGTCGCTGGCTGACAGTACATTGACCGTGAGAAGAGACACCTAGTGTAGGCCAATGAGTTTTATTCGCTTTTCTATAACTATGATTTTGTCCTAAAATATAGTTACTGTGTCCAGATACACCGGCTGAAACTCGAAGATTTTAACTAAAGAGCAGGGAAAACTATTTTGACGGTTTCTCCTCTTCTTTAGCTGTTGTAGGCACTTTCGTTTATCTGCTTTAAGCGCTGGAAGCGATTCACTTTTTAGCAGTATCAGACGCTGTGCATGAATAACATTCAGTTTGATGTTATTATATGCTTGAAAACAGTTTTGTTTAAACTGACACTACCTCTAATACATAATAAGACAGATAAAAAGACAACATAATAATGTTTGTGCATTTTCGCGTATGTTATTCGAATTTCATATGCTGCAAATAACAGATAGTTCCAAATGACAAAAGCAACCTTTGCAAGCGACGTTTTCGCACTGACATAGAAGTTGAAGTCAAAAGCCCCGAATTTAATTAAAGAAAAGTATCATAGCGATGCAAGTTCGATTCCAGTTTCTGATAATTTGAAAAGAGAAGCAGTTGTGATGAGAACGTGAAACAAAAGAACATAAAGTTGTGTCAGTAATGTGTCGAATATGTCATTCTTAAACAAAACAGTAATTCATTGTGAAAAAATTAAGGAGACGAAAAATATCACCTAATCGTATCAATTATAATACAAATACCGGTGATGCTTTGTCAATAACAGTGAAAAGGGTCTGATGAATGGGCTTTTCAATTTTCAGACAGCTTAAGACACAGAGGAACCAGAAAACAAGAAGAGATTATCCTAGATGAGAGTAGGGATGGAATTTCTATGCAGTATCTCTCATTTGTCGCACTTTTCTCGTAATTTATTTCTCGATTGTTTCAGACCAACGACCACTCCAGGCAATCACAACATTCATACGTGAATTAGCGAGGTGCGGTTGACAACACAGATTGCTATTATAAATATTATGGCATTTGTGGTCAAATCTGACTCAGATTGCTGCTAAAAAGAGAATCGCTCCAAGTGAATGAGTTTTTTAGTTAGCAGAAAAGCAAAACTGTCTACAACAGCTACAGTACTGAAATATCGTCTAAATAATTTCTGCTCCTCTTTAGTTATGATGTTCGAGTTTCAGTCAGTGTATCTGGGTATCGTAATTCGTTTTAGGCCAGAATCATAGTTACAGAAAAGCGAATAAAACTCGTTGGCTTACACTAGGTGTCTCTTCTCCCAATCAATGTAGTGCCAGCCAGCGACAACGCATCTCGAAGAGTGAGCTTCCCAAGTACTAATCAGTTCAAGATTCACATCGCCAGGGCAGTTGTATTATGCCTGTCGCTAGTCTAATGGAGAATTGGCAACACTGTAGAATACGTTTCGCATCATATGTGAGCGTCGATGTACTTGCTGGTTTGGTTCTGATTCATCCTGGCAAATACACTCGATATTTATATTCTGAATTATTCTCCTTTAAGGGACGACAGGAAGGTAACAAACCTACGGTTTCGAGACCAGGATTCCAAAGAGTAACAGCATCTAACTTCGGCATTTACGTTGCGATGTCTCTGTCTTAACAAACATTGGGGTAACAAGCAAATAGTATTCGATGAAAAGGATTCGCCCTATAAGTGGAGAAGTGCGTTAGTTTTCGGTTCTAATCTCGCTGCAGACTACATTTTTACCTCTTCTGTGAAAGGGGCCGCTAACAGGCAGACCGACAACCAGTAAAGAAATCCTAACACAACTTCTCCCCGTAAGTTTTGTTGCTGCCTTGATTCTGTACCCTGTAGATCTGAAAGTGAAAACTTGTTGAACTGCACACTTGATAGTACCTGCGTTTTCTGCTTCTGTCGGTTATGTTGACTAAATTGTGAGGCTGAATGATTTGTTTACTGGATTTTATTATGTATTTACCCCAAGTATTACATTTGCACACTTCCTTGGTAGACCTGTAACGTTACGACTGTGGACTGAAAGTAGACACAGACCGTTTCAAAGCCGAAAGTGCTTATTATCCTGCTATTTCGTAACGATTTAGGATACTTTACTTTATTGAAACAGACTTTTTTCGTGACTTTATCATTATAAGGCGTTAATTCACAGATGTTAGTACAGTGCATATATTAAGTAGCGTGTTTTCGTTTGTTTGTTGAACACAGTAAGTTAACATAAGAGATAAATAAATCGCAGCAATACAGTCTTCCACATTATTTAAAACACTCTCACTATGTTGGGACAGTTACAACACTTGACACCGGTAGACAACAATTATGTTTGTAGCGTTTCGTCTCCTTGCATGTTGTGCTGTTTGAAGACAGTAAGGCTGTGCAATTCAGCACAATGAGGCGAGGGATCTCACGAATTCTGTCACCGACTTTGCTTCATCCGTTACTACCACTGTCCCTGGTTTTGAACCTTCTGTCGAGGAAGATGCTGATGATCCTGAGCTGTTCAGTTTCTCTTATGTAAGTTCACTGTGACAGATTTCGTAACACTTTTCTAGGTTTAAGCACAAGAGACTAACTGAATTGTGTCATAATTTTGATTACTCAACATTGTCACTGCTTCGAAAAATAACAATCTAACGGTTTTGTTAAAGACACTAAAAAATCTAGTTGCTTGTGGTGGTAGGAAATCACGTTTCATTTTTGGAGTGAATTCCAACATGAACTGAACACTCAACTGTAACTTAAACATTCAGTGTGTTTTTTGTAAAGTGAAAAAGTAGTACTTGCGACTGAAATCGCACAACAAACTGTAATGTGCCGGGGTGTGCATTTCAACAATAGATGGGAATGTTGATGAGTACAGATATTTCGACACTAACTGTAAGTTGTCGCACAATGTGGTCGTGAGATGTGTTCGCACAAGGAAATTACGTTTATAGAAAAAGTGGTTTGTTAAATCGTCTCTGGAACTCACAGTAGTTTCATTTAGTTGCAGATGATAAATTACCAATATACAGTAATGTATGCGGTCCTATATAACCCAAAACTGTAGAAAAAATAAAGGTAATGACAAAAACTGTTTTAGGCCATATTTCGTTAGACTAATTAACACTTATAACATGTTTAGATTTTACAGAACTGCTTAAGGAGTCCCCACTGACGAGGGCACAAAGATGCTGCAATATGTTTGGGTTCATAAACAAAACAGTTATTTGCATAATAGGCGGATACGAAACCCGGTAATTTTTTCTGCAGATGATACTGCTATTGCAAAAGTTTTCAAAACGAAATGACGGACTTTTTATTCACGTTTTAGTAGTTTTTGTCATTGGCTGGTAAAATAAAGCAAAACATTGTTAACAGAAGGTACAACGCTCCTGGAATCTTTCCGAACAGAAAGCCACATGCATTTCCAGTTGCAGGAAGAGCAGCTGTAAGATGAAATAGTTTTGAGATTTCACGACAAACGGTTTCAGGTATACTTGCTATTAGGCAGTAGGTATTCTTTACAAGTTACGGCTTTCTTTAACCTGGTATTGAACAGATACGTGTCTCCGAGTGGCGGGACAGGATGCGAGTACGTTTTGCGAATATCTCTTTCCTGTGTTCCTTGGGTAGTGGTCAGGGGCTGCGGCCTCGCCCTGTTCATTGCAGGTTATAGAAAGAATGTTTATTAATCAATATAGTAATATGTTTTACTGTGGCACAAGGCATAAAGCTGAAGATTAAATTGAGCGTTCTTTTTAGCTTAGGGTATATTAGGTGATTGTTAAACAGTTTGCTAATGTTAATGACAGGTATTCTCTATCCCTTCGGCTACCTAGGTTACGAAAGCACCCACCAACGAGCACCAACAATTTGCCCACGTTCGAATTCACTTAGCTGCAACATAACGCACTCACAACTACACAGAACACTTTTCTGACGACGACTGAAACTTGCAAAGTACTGAGCAGAGTTCACAAGTGTCGTACAACAAGTGCAGCACAACCTGCAGGCATGGCTAAAATCTGTATTTATGCACAAGCATGCGTTCCTCATGGTGTTTCTGTACTTTTGTCCAACGCCTGATATCTTCGCTACAAACGTAGTTTAACATTTCTTCAGTCTGTATTGTAAGATAAGCCGTAGTGTCAGCATTCCCTTTCGTTATCCTACATTTCTTTGGTATTCCAGCTGATCTTCCCTCTTGTCGCCTCCACCTCCATTCTTCTGTTGATATTTTGTGTTAGTATTTAGCAGCCATGCTTATTAAAGTTTTGGTTCTTAAATATTCACAACCAGGGCGGTTTAAGGCCCAAGCGACACAAGTCACCACTTGCCGCGCCAAAGTGTGAGGGACGCCAGTGGCTCCTATGTGTAATACAGTATAGGGTGTTTGTAAGCTGAATATCGGGGTTTTAACGCTTTATAACATTTATTATATTAGACTTACAGTTATAAATGATATGTCAAATGACTGTTTTTTGTGCCGTATTCCGGCGGGAAGTTTATGGGCATTTCTTTTTCGGTGAACCTACTGTAACTGGCACTTCTTACCTTGATACACTAGAGCAATGGCTCTTCTCTCAGTTCGAAGAAGCTGAGCCAGAGAAATTCATTTTCCAGCTAGATGTTGGGCCCACATCACTGGCATAGTGAAGTACACGATTGGATGAACTTCACTGTACCCAAGCGCCGGATAGGCCCAATGACAGGGCTTGCTTTGCATGGCCACCACGTTCACCCGACCTAACGCCATGCGATTTTTTCCTTTGGGGCTTCATCAAGGATCATGTGTACGTGCCTCCGCTACCAGCAGACCTCCCTGAATTAAGAAACCGGATTGAAGCAGCTATTGCTACAATCACTGAAGACACACTTATCAACGTTTGGGGAGAACTCGGCTATAGACTTGATGTATGCCGTGTGCCAAATGGTGCTCACATTGAACATTTGTAAGGTTCTTGGTAAAACTGAGTTGCTCTTTCATTTGACGTATCATTTATAACTGTAAGTTTAATACAATACATATTATAAAGCGTTAAAACCCCGATATTCATTTATAAACACCCTGTATTTATTTACAACGGATATAAAAATTAATAGCAAAAACTGATTTTGGCAAAAGAGTATGAGAGGAAAGGGGTGAGATGGTGAGTCAAATGATAAGCCGCTTGTGTGGAAAAATGTTCTCGAACCGGCCCGTTCACAACTGTTAGTCCTTGTAACTGGAATTATTACATTCTTCTTGAAGTCTGACGGTGTATCTCATATGTCAGGTGGAATCCGTCTTAGCATTTCCTCCATGACCTGAATAATTCTTGTTATTGTCGCATACAACAAGAGTCTTGTTTCGACTTACATCTTGCACTGCTGGGTCAAATTCTTCTCTCAGTATCACACCTTCCACCTCCACTTCATCTACTTGCTCCCACTTTTCCATAAGACTGTTTTCAAGTTCGTTTCCTTTGCTTAGCCCTTCTACATCTTCTTTCTACCTTTCATCCTACGCTTCTCTGTATAGTACAGTCTGGCCGTCTGATCTTTATACATTAATGCAATCATGTTTTAAAAATACAAGCCGTCCGCGGTGGCCGAGCGGTTCTAGGCGCTTCAGTCTGGAACCGCGCGACTGCTACGGTCGCAGGATCGAATCCTGCCTCGGGCATGAATATGTTTGATGTCCTTAGGTTAGTTCGGTTTAAGTAGTTCTATGTTCTAGGCGACTGATGATCTCAGATGTTATGTCCCATAATGCTCAGAGCCATTTGAACCATTTTAAAAATACAAATTTAACAAAAATTAAAATAAAAACACAATGTGTATGAAGAAACGCTAAGATTGTATAATCGTATGTGTCTTTGAAGGATCTCGTTTTACACAGTTGCTAC
The DNA here is from genome assembly GCF_023864275.1 of Schistocerca cancellata. Classification (NCBI taxonomy): domain Eukaryota; kingdom Metazoa; phylum Arthropoda; class Insecta; order Orthoptera; family Acrididae; genus Schistocerca; species Schistocerca cancellata. Next base: position 984,332,372 of record NC_064627.1, read on the forward strand.
TCTGTACAAATGAGGTCTAAAACAACTCTTACAACATTCATAAGCTTTCGATTCTCACTCTAGGATTTTTGAAAGTGCCTAGATAGCTTGTCCGTTTCAGTATGATCAGACACGTTAAGTAAGACTCTTTCAGTGTTTCCAGCGACTCATGCATAGTATTCACAGCCAAGCGTTACGAATTGCTGTAATTCAATATATGATCAATTGTGGACTGAAATCCGTAGAGAAACAGTGCAGCGTCGGAATCTTGCCACGGTCGTCATGATAAATAAGACATGGCTACATAACTGTGGGAGCCACGTGCCTAGAAATGGTGCCTCCACATCAAACTTCTAATCATTGATTTTTAATCACTATTGTTTGAAAGGTTTAGTGGAACAAAGTCTCTCTCTCTCTCTGTCTCTGTCTCTCTCTCTCTCTCTCTCTCTCTCTCTCTCTCTCTCTCTCTCTCACTATCTCTCTCTCTCTTTATCTCTCATTCTCTCTATCTCCCCCAGGCGCTGCATGTGTCATTTCATCTCTGCTTGTTACAGCTCACTAACAGTATTTGTATTTATTTAACAAACAGTGATACTTAGACGCTTTGTGTCCCACATGCCTGAAACGTAGTAGCTATGAATATGCGAGCAATATCCAAGCACAACAATAATCACTGCTGGACGGAACAGACTGGGCATTCCACTCCTCGAAGTGAGTCTTACAACATAGAAACGCTCATTTGAACTCATAAAACCTTTTTTTCCGTTTTCTGCTGTTCAAACTGCTTTGTACGCAAACTTTTATGCTGCGTACGTGAAATGTATTCGCAGCTGAAAATACGAATATCAATCAGTTGTATAAGAGAGTGACGACAGTGAAAATATTTGTGCCTGCCGTAACCGCTCTGGCTACCTGTGCACGACCCACAACTTCCAGATGCCGTCCTTCCTGTGTCGTAACCTGTACTCGTACGCGTATTACGTAATTCCCATAGCGGGGAGGACATTTTAATTTTCATGTCGTCATTTCCTTACACACCTGATGCTTGTCCATACTCGCAACTGCGAATAAATTTCATATATTTCATAACAGCTGTAGTCGCCGCAGTCCCACGTCTTCTTAACAACATAGGCAATGAAATATTTTATTTTCCGCTGCAGATAAATTGTATCAATTAATCTATATTCCTATATTTCGCAACCACTTGCAACGGTACTTTCGCGCTCTCGTCAATACGGTACCAGAGCGTTTAAGTTCTTCCACTGTAAAGACGGAAGATCCGCGATTCGGAATGTCAGAACTGTGCAGTAAGTAGTGGCAGGAACACCACCACAAAATCACGCAGCACTAATACTTCAAAGCATCGACTCTCGCAGAGAGATTTTAACCGTGTTCAACCCAATGGTGAAGTATCGAACTATTTTTCTCCGAAGTATATAGTTTGGGGAAAAGCAGTGAGAATAATTACTTTCGGAAACCTTTTATCAGACAAAGCCTGTTATAACAATAAACTGTTTCGCTTAATAAAACGGCCGCCAGCCCAAATCGGGCACAGGTCTGCACAAAAAGATGAAGTCAATTTTCGGCACTGAATTAATAACTACTTTCACTTACTACGGTCACTTGGCAGTAAGTACTATTAATCCCACTTTCTGTTACTTACGGAATTTATCACTGTACTTCAGTAATTATTTAAAGAAGACACACATATGTTTCAACAAGGATTCAAAAAAATATTAAACTTATAGCTATCACTCATATAACCATAACTATTATTTAACACGACTAAATTTCATTTCTTTAGGACTGTTATTTGTTAACGTTTTACTAACACTAATATTTGTCTGGCTTTCTTTGACATGGAGGAACAACACGAACAATTACTGTTAAGATTGTTGTAGTTAAACAATTATGTTACTTTACTTTCAGAAATACTATTGAAAAGTTATCCTCATGGTCACGCAAAGCGGTGGCCCTTAAACTGATACGTGCAAACTTTAGTATTTAATAATGATTTTCAGAATTTACTATCAAAACAGTACTCTTGCCAGTAATTTACCATTATTCAAGTTTCAATAAACATGAGGATACTCGGAATAAATTCGTTTAGGTAAGGAGCCTACTGAGGTAAATGACATAGGAAAATCACGGTTAAACACAATGGTACATTTAACACTTATATTCCACTGACTGAAGATGGATGCTTCACACTGTGATACACTTCTAAATAAAGTACTTTGCCTGTTACTGATGTCGAAGGTGGCGTGAAGCGGTGCTGCGTAGCAACATTGCGCATGTGCGACTCTTGATGTACATAGCTCCTCTGTCTTCCTATTGGTGGCGACGATAAAATTGCAAATTTCTGAGCTATTAATTTATTACCGCACTGCGCCGATCATGTAGAACACGTCCGAGGCCAAAAACCCAGTCTTGCAGGTAAATTCGGGGCCTCTAGTGCTTGACCAACGTAATGCGTGTTCACTACTTGCAGGGCAGCTACCGACTGTGTGCTACTCGCGCGCCAATTCTCACTCACGCGCCACACCACCTTTTCCATTCCACCACAGAAGGGAGTTCCGTTCTACCTACAGGGTGTCCAGAAAAGGACTCCCTGATTTCAAAATTAAATATCTCGAAAACAAAGATCGATAGAGGAATGCAGTAAACGGTATGTTTATTGTGAAAGCTGTAAGAAGTTTATACAGCAGTTTGAAATAATAGTTACAAAAGCTGCTAACAGATGGCGCTGTAATCGCCATACGTAATGCCTAGTATAAATAGCGATCCAAAGCCCAGAGCGATCAGTTCCACTATTGAAACGTGAAAGGAGGTTAGCGTACCGAAGAAAGAGATTAAAACCATGTACTCCATTGAACAACGCGTTTTTCTGGTGCTAGAGTACCACAGGTTAGAAGAGAGTCCTACGGCAACAAGGCGAAGTTTTGAAGCACGATTTAATGTTCCAAAAGGACCCGATGCGAAAACCATTCGTACGCTCTTCGCAAAATTTCAACGAACAGGCAGCGTAACTGATGATCTAGTGGGGCATGTTGGCCGCAAGCAAACCGCAGTTACGCCTGAAAATATCGCCACAGTTTCTGGAATTATTCAGCGAAATCCAATGTCATCCGTCCGTAGAATTGCATCTGAGACTGGTTTGAAGCGTTCCAGCAAGCAGAAAATACTGAGAAAGAGCCTACACATGTTTCTATTCAAAATTCAAACGCACCAGGCCATACCCGTACGAGCTGTGCAACAAAGGGTTGTCTTTGCTAATCAGATGCTCACAATGATTGATAGTGAAGGATTTGATGTTGGCTGCATCTGGTTTACAGATGAAGCACACTTCCACCTGAATGGATACGAGAATGAGCAGAACTGGCGATTTTGGGGTTCCGAAAAGCCATATTGGTGTGAAGGAAAACCCCTGTATTCTCCTAAAGTTATTGTGTGGGCTGCAGTATGCAGCAGAGGCATTATTGGCCCTTTTTCCATTCGAGAAACGGTCACTGGTGCACGCTACGTTGCAATTTTGGAACAATTTGTCGCCACACAGCAAGCGTTAGAGAATCGACCAGGTACTGAATGGTTTATGCAAGATGGAGCCCGACCACATCGGACCGAACAAGTGTTTCGCTTTCTTGAAGAATACTTCGGGAATCGAGTCATTACTTTGAAATATCCCAAAGTTATTGGTGCAGGCATGGATTGGCCTCCATATTCGCCGGATTTGACTCCCTGTGACTTTTTTTTGTGGGGCACAGTGGAAGACATGGTCTACCCGAAGCATCCCGCCAAGCTGGACGGGCTTGAATCGGCGATCTCTGTGGAATGTGAATCCATTTCGGTTGAGACACTACGAAATGTGATGGCGAATTTCATTCTTCGTTTGCACCACCTCTGTAGTGCCAATGGTGAACATTTTGAAAACATTGTGATGTTATTGTTTGCAAAGATTGTTTTCATACGATTATTTCACTTATGTATGCTGATATGAGCTGTACAGCGTACAGCGCCATCTGTTAGCAGCTTTTGTAACTATTATTTCAAACTGCTGTATAAACTTCTTACAGCTTCCACAATAAACATACCGTTTACTGCATTCCTCTATCGATCTTTGTTTTCGAGATATTTAATTTTGAAATCAGGGAGCCCTTTTCTGGACACCCTGTATGATCCCTACACCTTTTCAATTTACACTTCTGCTTACAAAAACCCTAAGTATGAACCAGCTACAATTGCCTGACAGCATATACATACAAAACTGTCATAATTAATTACAATTGTACTTGAAATATTACATAATTATTTACAAAATATGTTTTAATACATTTATTCCACCTACGTCGAAGGGGTTATTTTAAATACATAAACTACGCTTAACAAAAGCTTACTCTCGTCATAGTATTTTCTTAATTTTTCAAGATTATTATGTAATAAATTTTTTTTTAAATATACAGCTTAATGGCAGTATTATATTTACAATAGCATTACACACTCAGCATAAAATAAAAGTTCCTTCATAACTGACGAAACGACTCGGATCGCATAAACCGAATCGTTTAGTGGCCGGTGTCAACTCAATGAGCATCACAAATCCCGTGGTTGATGATAATGATGATGATGACTGAGCATCACAAATCACATAATTGATAATGATGTTGATGCAAGCATTAATTAATACACTTTCATAAAAATCCATTTTTCAGTGTTACAGTGTTGGAATTTTGGTGAACTGTGGACAGTACGATACACTTTTTATTAGTGGCAATGATTCTCGATGGATTTTATTTGACGCTACGGTAAAAATATGGCCACACAGTTTGTTATAAGAAACTTTACAATACACAACGCAGATCAAACGATCGAAGTCGTTAGTTACAAAAGGTTTATTTAGCATTAGTTTTTGGTGGTTCTGAAATAAGTTAATTTTTTAAGTACTTGGCACACCCCAGCAAGAATGTATTTTGGTACTGGTAGTGATTATTCATACAGTTTCTGGAATGTGCCTCTTACCCGCCATTCTCTGTGTTCAAAATATGACGTTAGTGTGGTGTCGCATCGTGAATTCCTGTTCACAGATACGTGGCCGCGTTTTACCTGTGCGTCCCAGCTGATTTCCTAGTCCTTTTGGATCATGCTGTTCCTATCCCAATGACAACTGACACCTAAACAAAAATAGTTGCCAGTTTATAACTAGTGAAGGCGACTCTGCCACGCTAGACTTTGGAGGTCACAACACAGATTACTGTGTTCAAATGGCTCTGAGCACTATGGGACTTAATATCTATGGTCATCAGTCCCCTAGAACTTAGAACTACTTAAACCTAACTAACCTAAGGACATCAAACAACACCCAGTCATCACGAGGCAGAGAAAATCCCTGACCCCGCCGGGAACCGAACGTGGAAACCCGGGCGCGGGAAGCGGGAACGCTACCGCACGACCACGAGCTGCGGACAATTGCTCTCACGGTTGATGAAATGTTAACTCTCTTGTTTTCCCGTTTGTGATTTATTGACCTTGGTCTTTTATGTTTTTCTGCACAAACCACACTAAATCATAACCAATTCAAGGCCCCGCGAGACGTATGGCAGTGACGAACTGATGGGTCTCACTTAAGCAACAGTTCCATACGATATGTTAAGGTATCATAATCTAAAAAATTATTTCACTAACCTAAGCCTAAAGGGTGCTATGCACCGTGAACTCGGAGCCATTATCTGGGCAACATAATAAGTATTACTCATGGATCTACAACAACTCGTCGCTCATCCGTTGACTCTGTAAGGAAAATGCACTGTTCATGAATAATTATATCATCATATAATTTAAATAAAAATATTGACTACTAGCTGTTTAGGCTGTGCTGATACTGATACTGACCGAGTGACCAAGATGTCTTAATCTTATGTTAATTAAGTAGGAAGATTAGATTAAACACGGTACCAGATTTTTACTGTCGCTCAAATCACCGGCATGCAAACTGACATTTTCCTGTCTTGCAGGCGCAAACTTGAGCAGATTGTGTCTAAGCTGAATTTTTATTGTAGCTCATATAAAAAAGTAAAATATATCGTTTTATAAACTTATATTGCCTAGAATTTGGATACAGTAAAATTTCTCACTTTACTTCATAGTTCTGAGCCATAGAGTAAAACGTCGCCACATACCGTTAGCTGCTTTTTTTTCCTTTTGTTCCTTATTCTTGTCAGTATTTTCCACACATTCCTTTCAGACTTTGCGGTGCATCTCCTTATTCTTTACCTTATCAGCCCACCTAATTTTCTACATTCATCTGTAACAGCACATCTCAAATGCTTCGATTTTACTCTGTTCCGGTTTTCCATCAGTCCTTGTTTCACTAACACACAATGCTGTCCTCCAAACGTTCATTCTCAGAAATTACTTCCTCATATTAAGTCCTATGTTTGATATAGTAGACTGCTCTTGGCCAGGAATGCCGTTTTTACCAGTGCTAGTCTGTTTTTGATGTCCTCCTTGCTCCGTTCTTCGTTAGTTATTTTGCTGTCTGATGTTAAGTTTCTCGCTGTTCTCGTTTCTGTCACGTCACATTATTTTCGTCTTTCTTCGATTTACTCTCAACCCATATTCTCTACGCACTAGACTGTTATCGTGTTGTTTCTGTAATTTTTACTGTGATGTTATGAGCCATACGCTAAATAAATAAATACTAGACTGTTCATTCTTCTCCGCAGATCAAGTAATTCTTCTTCACTTTCAATCAGAATAGTAATGTCATTAGCGAATTCTACCACTAATATCCTTACCCCTTAAATTTTAATGCCACTTCTGAACGTTTCTCTTATTTCCATCATTGATTTTGCGATGTGTAGATTGAACAGTAAAGACGAAAGACTACATCCCAATCTTAAGCACTTTTTAATCCGAACACTTCGTTCTCGGTCTTCCACTCTTATTATTCCCTCTGGGCTGTTATAAATGTTGTATATTACCCGTGTCTGCCTACAAAAGCCGGCCGGTGTGGCCGTGCGGTTCTAGGCGCTTCAGTCTGGAACCGCGTGACCGCTACGGTCGCAGGTTCGAATCCTGCCTCGGGCATGGATGCGAGTGATGTCCTTAGGTTAGTTAGATTTACGTAGTTCTAAGTTCTAGGGGACTGATGACCACAGATGTTAAGTCCCATAGTGCGCAGAGCCATTTGAACCATTTTGCCTACAAAAATGGTTCAAATGGCGCTGAGCACTATGGGACTTAACGACTGAGGTCATCAGTCCCCTAGAACTTAGAACTACTTAAACCTAACTAACCTAAGGACATCACACACATCCATGCCCGAGGCAGGATTCGAACCTGCGACCGTAGCGGTCGCGCGGTTCCAAACTGAAGCGCCTAGAACCGCTCGGCCATTCCCTGTCTGCCTACAGCTTATCCCCTATTGTTTTTCATAATTTAACATTTGACATTGTCGAACGCTTTTTTTCCAGGTCGATAAATCCTATTAAAGTGTCTTCATTTTTCTTTAATCCTGCATCCCTTATTAACCGCAAATTTCAGAATAGCCTCTCTGGAGACTTCCCCTTTCCTAAAGCCAAACGCATCGTCATCTAACAGATCCCCAATTTTCTTTTCCATTCTTCTGTATATTATTCTTGTCAGCGACTTGGATGCTTTAGCTGATTGTGCCATAATTCTCGCACTTATCAGTTCTTGCAGTCTTCGGAATTGTGTGGATGCCATTTTTCCGAAAGTCAGATGGTATATTTCCAGACTCATACATTTTACATACCAATGGGAATAATCCTTTCTAACCACTTCACCCAACGATTTTAGAAATTCTGAAGAAATCTAATCCATCCCTGGTGCCTTATTTGACTTTTAAAACTTCCGAAGTTCTGTCAGATTTTGATTCTAATACTGGATCCCCTATCTCTTCTAAATTGACTCTTGTTTCTTATTTTATTTCATCAGACAAGTCTTCCCCTTCATAGAGACCTTCAATGTACTCTTTACGGCTATACACTCTCTCCTCTGCATTTATCAGCGGAATTCCCATTGCACGAATTCCCATTGCACTGTTAACGTTACTACCGTTGCTTTTAATTTCACCGAAGATTGTTTAGACTTTTCTGCATGCTGAGTCATTCCTTCAGACAATCATTTTTTTCTCGAGTCCTTTATATTATTCATCAGCCATTTCGTCTTAGCTTCCCTGTACTTCCTAGTAAATCTTTCCTAAGTGACTTGTATTTCCATGTTCTTGAATTTCCCTGAACATTTTTGTGCTTCCTTCTGTCATTGATCAGCTGAAGTACGAGGGTCACTCCAACAGAAATGCACATTATTTTTGTAAAAATACAGTTTTCGTTCTGCATGTGTGAAAGTCTTACAGTGTGTAGATACATCCTTCCGCTTGTTTTCAAACTTGTTCAACCTGTTCCCGTGAGTGGCGCCATCACAGCATGTCTTCAAGATGGCTGCTACACTTGACGTTCGTCAGAAGCAACGGGCTGTCATAGAACTCCTGTACTGTGAAAACGAGACAGTGGGAAACATCCACAAGAGGTTGAAAAAGGTGTATGTAGAAGCTGCTGTCGATCGCAGTACAGTTAATCAGCGGGCAAGCAGGTTACGTGATGAAAGCAGGAACGGCAATATTGAGGACTGTCCCACAGCAGCAGGCCTGGTACTGCACACACTCCAGACAGTGTGCAGAGAGTTAACGAAATGGTGACTGCTGACAGACGCATCACAGTGAACGGTATGCAGCGAACTTTTGGAACAGTATGAGAATGGTGGAGATGAATTTCTTGGAAGAATTGTGACAGGTGATGAAACAGGGCTCCATCATTTTTTACCAGAGTCAGAGAGGCAATGAATGGAGTGGCGTCATGCAAATTCACCCAAGAAAAAAAATTCAAAAGCAAACCTTCTGCTGGAAAAGTTATGGCTACGGTGTTTTTCGATTCGGAAGGACTCTTGCTTGTGGACATTATGCCAAGTGTAACCACCATAAATTCTGATGCATATGTGACATCACTGAAGAAAGTTCAAGATCGACTGAGTCGTGTTCGACCACATCGGCAAAAGCAGGATGTTTTGCTGTTGCACCACACTGCACAGCCACATGTCAGTCAAAAAAACATGGAAGCGATCACAAAACTCGGATGGACAACACTGATATACCCGCCTTACAGTCCTAACCTGGCTCCATGTGACTATCATCTCTTTGGGAAACTGTAAGACTCTCTTCGCGGAACAAGGTTTGAAGATGATGACTCCCTTGTGCATGCTGCCAAACAGTGGCTCCAACTGATTGGTCCAGAATTTTATTGTGCGGAAATACAGGCGCTGGTTCCAAGATGCCGTAAGGCAGTTGAGAGGGATGGAAATTATGTGGAGAAATGAAAATATTGTTCCTAAAGGATGTATCTACACACTGTAAAACTTTCAAACATGTAGAATAAAAGATCGATTAAAAACAAAATAGTGTGCATTTGTTTTGGAGTGACCCTGGTATTTCTCCTGTTGCCCATGATTTCTTCACACTTACCTTCTTTGTAGCTACGTCTTAATTTTCATCTTCTGTGAGTTCCCTTTTTATGGTTTTCCATTCCTCTTCAACTGAACTGCCTACTGAGCTATTCATGTAGTAGTGTCTACAGCCTTAGAGAACTTCAAGACTATCTCTTAATTCCTTAGTACTTCTGTATTCCAGTTCTTTGTGTATTGTTTCTTCCTGACTAATCTCTTAGACTTCAGCTTACTCTTCATCACTGCTACATTGTGATCTTAGTCTATATCTGCTCCTGTGTACGCCTTACAATCCAGTATCTGATCATGATGTAATCTAACTGAAATCTTGCCTTATCCCCAGCCTTTTACTAGTAGATCTCCTCCTGTTGTGATTGTTGAACAGAGTATTCGCTGTTAGTAGCTGAAATTGCTAGTACCATGCCAATATGCTCCCACAACCCTTTCTTCTACTCCTTCCCCTACAAGCGCATTGTAGTCCCCCATGACAGATTTTCATCTCCCTATATATACTATGTTATCTGTTTAATATCCTCACGTACTGTTTCTGTCCTCTTCAACTCCCGATATTGAAAGATGTGACTGTAGATGTCGATGCTGTGGACATGCCATCTTTCACCCCTTGTTAATTACGTAGTCACTACAGAGACATATCAGCGCTCTCAGCTATATGTCAAGTCATCAGGTCAAGTAATTGTAGCCCGCATCTCGTGGTCGTGCGGTAGCGTTCTCGCTTCCCGCGCCCGGGTTCCCGGGCTCGATTCCCGGCGGGGTCAGGGATTTTCTCTGCCTCGTGATGGCTGGGTGTTGTGTGCTGTCCTTAGGTTAGTTAGGTTTAAGTAGTTCTAAGTTCTAGGAGACTGATGACCATAGAAGTTAAGTCCCATAGTGTTCAGAGTCATTTGAACCATTTTGAAGTAATTGTAGGTATGTCAGGAAATTACAGAGTTTATTTTCAACTATTAATAATAGTTGTGGCACTAGATTTTTTTCTGTGTGAGGACGGCAGCCACACGTGGTCAGGGCTGCAGACGTCAAAGAAACAGCCACAGGCTCTTGCAGAGAAATATTTCATTCAGAACCCCATTCATCCTGACCATTGGATTTATAATAAACTTTTGTGAGCTGTGGGTACGTAATAAGGATAGGAAAACATACAGTGTCCGAATGTATACCTGAACTACCATTGTCGGTGTTGGCCCGCCCGGCTAGCCGCGCGGTCTAACGCGCTGCTTCCCGAGCAGGAAGGCGTGACGGTCCCCGGCACGAATCCGCCCGGCGGATTAGAGTCGAGGTCCGGTTTGCCGGCCAGCCTGTCGATGGTTTTTAAGACGATTTTCCATCTGCCTCGGCGAATGCGGGCTGGTTCCCCTTATTCTGCCTCAGCTACACAATGTGGGTGATTGCTGCATAAACACTTTCTCCACATACGCGTGCACCATAATTACTAAACCACGCAAATATTGATGTTACACTCGTCTGGTATGAGACGTTCCCGGAGGGTGGGGGGCGGTCCACTGGGGGGCCGAATCGCACAGTAATCCTGGGTTCTGTGTGGAACGACAGTGAGGTGGGTGGACTGCAGTGTCCTGTTGTGGGGTTGTGAACCACTGAGGGCTAAGGCGGGACGTAGCCTCTCTGTCGTTTCTAGATCCCCAGTTCAATACACAGTACAACTGTCGGTGTTGGTTTGCTCTCGATTCTGTGAGAACAACCGTATCACTGGATTCTTCACAGTAACACACTCCCTGCTCTCTTTCCTATTCAAACGAATCCTACTCCCGTTAAACCATTTTCTGACCAGAAATCCTTGTCTTCTTTCCATTCCACTCCACTGAACCTCCGCCCCCCAATATACCTATATCGAGCGTTAGCATTTCCTTTCTCAATTTTCTAGATTCCCTGCCAGGTTAAAGTTTCTGATATTCCACGCCCCGACTCGTAGACCTTTATCGTTGGTTATTAAATCTTTTTCTCATGTCACCTTCCCCTTGGCAGTCCTCTCATGGAGATCCGATTATTCCAGAATCTTTTGCATTATTCCGGAATCTTTTGCCAATGGAGAGATTATATGTCCTGTGGATACACATTACGTGTCTTTAATGCAATTGTTTTCATTGCCTTCTGAATCCTCATGCTGTTGATTATTGCTGATTCCTCCGCCTCTAGGGGCAGTTTCCCACCCCAAGGGGATGAGAGTGTCCTGAATCTCTGTGTGGCCCTCCACCCTCTTTGACAAAGCCTTTGGCAGAATGGAAGTCTCGGCCGCCAATGGTATGTCGATAATAATGTGATGAAAACACCTACTGACGCACAGCAAACCATAGTGGAACGGAAATTGGAAATATAACTGTTGCACGCATTTGATTACATACAGTGTATTTAATGAAACAGAATTACCTCACATGTATTCTCCAAACATTTTAAATTGCACAATTATAGGAAAATGAACTGTTATTTCCAGTGGTTAGCAATACTGCACATTTATGCACAGAAAAACCTAAATATTGTTACATTTTAATTAAAAACTGTTAATCGTCTCCTGAAAAAGTAAGCAAAGCTGCACAAAAGCGCAGAGCCCGTAGCCTGTGCCATGTGGATAAACCGCTTCTGCATTAAAATACCCTGTCTATATATTTTACAGATGGAACATCTTCATTTCACAATTGCACAAACACCATGTGCAATATCTCATTCTGCAGTACTGAAGTAAGTCTCAACAGCCACCCACCCCATACAGAAGATCACGACTAGGAGAATGGACAACACATCTGCCGGACACCTGTATTGATAATCGAGAAACACGTGTCGTCTGAATGAGTGTTTATGTAGCAGGTGCAGACTAGATAAAGACCCTTGCAGATGGTTAGAAAGCTTTGGCTGATACCGAAGATTTTACGAACAGTCGCTGAGCGTCTCACTGGATTCCTTAGAACGCTTTCATGTGTTTGGTGAAATTGATGGCTATGTTTCTTTGGTTGCATTCTTCAATGATGTTTCTTAAGACCAGTACATAGTAAAATCCCAGAAATTAGTTTTCGATGCTTCTTCTTTACGCACTAGTATATCTACTAGGTATTGCACATAAATCATTGTCACTAGTGGCAGTAGCGAAATATCGCTGTAGTTTTGGATGTAGCTAATGCTATTTTTATATATGGAATACTGATGATTTGCCAACATCCGATCGGGAACATAGTTAAACATTAATTCGCTTCCACCATATTTCGTATGCTCGTCAGGAGTTGACATATACAAAGTGCATCCTTTTCCAACAAAGACGTCGCACACCAGTATTCCTTATTAGCCCCAAAGTTCCTTCGGTATCAACTGTTATACAATGCTCGTCAAGTCGTACGCCACACTCGATCGATTTGTTCACTGGAAATAGTATCCAGGATACGTGTGAACTGTGTGTTCTTCACAGATTGATTCCTCCGCCTCTTAATGTCGCTTGCAGTGTTAATTTCAATTCCCGCCACGCACCATCTTTGTTGACTAGCGATCTCAAGGGGGCGCTGTGTGCTCTGCGCGAAGCGGTTCCTTGTTGCACGCGCAGCTAGGGAGGGGTGGGCGGAAAGGCCGGAGTGGCGAGTGAAGCTAAGGTTGTGTCTCTGTTTCTAGTGAGGACGTGGCCTCGATAAGGTTACCGGCTTTGGGTTTGAACAGAGGTGTCTGATTCAAGACGTTGTGGAAATTCTATCAGTTCTGATTCCTATATGTTGCCGGTGTGGAAGCAAGACCGTGTCTCGGTACTGGTAGCTATTCGTCGGAGTGTGCATCAATCAAAGTAAGATCTATCATACACCTTTGTTCAGCGCTGGTTGACATTCACATTCCACTAAAGCGGTGATTCAGTAACCCGGCGATACTGCCGAAGTTATTCGTTCTGGTTACTGTTGACTGTTCCTGCCGGACGCTTTTGTATTCTCTTCCGTTTTTCCGCTGTATGCTGATTGGTTCATTTCAGTATTAATATTCAGCCCAATGTATTAGAAATGAATTCTTGTTGTCTTGTGGTTGAGTCCTGGGTTTTGTCTGAATCGATAACCAACACGTCCCATACCACTCACGACGCACGTCAAGCAACCAAAATAGATGTGACTTAAATTTGCATTTAATTTGTTTATCCAGTATTCTATGAGATTTTAGTTAATTAGTGAAATAACTATTTTATACTTTAAATTGTGTAGAACTTGCCCCGCCCGTGAAACGGGGTTTTGACATGCGATGTTTTTTTTGAGGGCGGGGGGTTCTGGTCAATTAATGAGTATAGTACTTTGGGAAGGTCAATCTTACCCTTTCTTTACAAGCCACAGCTTTCGGGTGGGATTTAATTCCTCAAGCTAGCTTTAGGCCGGCGCTGGTGTATTAGGATCCCTTTGATCTTATATACAGTTTTATATAGCTTAGAGAGTAACTAATTGTAGTCGAGTTTATTAAGTGGTTTTACACGGCCAATGTGATTCCAAAGCGATGGTTTTTAAGAGCAATTTGTAACCCCCTTATATGCTGAACTGTTCAGGGTGAAACAGAGTTGAGTTAGAAGCCTGTTTATGTATATTTGATATCTTTAAATTCATTGTGCTTTTTCCATGATTTAATGTTATGCATTTTTTAATGGGTGCTAGATTTATCCTGTCTCATTTAGTGTTTAAGTAAGCCCATTGAAATATCACTCTCAAATTAAACTAACTGATCCGGCTTCCTGTAACACACGAATTTGCTTAGTTCTCCGTGTGCCGGCCGGAGTGGCAGTGCGGTTCTAGGCGCTACAGTCTGGAACCGCGTGACCGTTACGGTCGCAGGTTCGAATCCACGGTCGCAGATTCGAATCCTGCCTCGGGTATGGATGTGTGATGTCCTTAGGTTAGTTAGGTTTAAGTAGTTCTACGTTCTAGGGGACTGATGACCATAGCAGTTAAGTCTCATAGTGCTGAGCCATTTGAACCATTTTGAACCAGTTCTCCGTGTCCTAAGATTTATCTCGTCGAAAAGTGTTTCAGTGCTTTAGTGTATACTAGTCAAATCTGCACCAAGTTGTTCTCCAGTTTAACTGTTTATTTCCTAGTTTTCATGGAATTTAAATTTTCTAAATTTGCAAGCCTTAATCTGTTTTCTGTAAATTGTTACCAGAATAGCTGTCACCTACCTAATCAGTTGCAACACGTAATTGTTGGTGTTTTAACTTGTTGTGTTACAATAAATGCAAACTTAAAGTGAAGCTTGTGGCTGATTCATATTCCCCGGTTCCTCATCCTCAGTAATGCTAGAATAAAATTTTTATTTAAAGCTTGTGTTAACTTTTTTTCTGTGAGTTACTGGGAGAAAAGAAAAGGAGGTGCTTCAACATGTATTACTTCTATTCTCATGGGTGAATATTGCTCTTGTTCTCACTGATAGAATGCTTAGAAGTCAGACCAAAAATCATGATCAACGATTTATGTCCATGTCACACATGACTATTGCTGAATTTCCTGAGTTTTACATCTTGACTCATCTGCCGGCGACTAACTGATCTTATAGCTGAAAGGGTTGAGCGAAGCAAATAATCATTAGACACAGTGCGAAAATATTACCATTTACAGAGTGTGTGATTGTTGAGTTCAGTTCAAAAGTAGATATTCACCTCCTTGGACAGAACGCTTGCGACGTCGACAGATGTACCTGAACTGTCGTTGTCGGTCTTGGTTTGCTGTTTGATTCCGGTAAGAGTAACCCTATCACTGAACATGGCATACGGTAACTCACTCTCCGCCATACCTTCCTATTAATAACGAATCCTACTCCTGTTATTTTCTGCTGCTGTTGATATTACCGTATACTTATCTGATTGGTGCCGGCCACTGTGACTGACCGGTTCTAGGTGCTTCAGTCCGGAACCGCGCTGCTGCTACGGTCGCAGTTTCGAATCGTGCCTCGGGCGTGGATGTGTGTGATGTCCTTAGGTTAGTTAGGTTTAAGTAGTTCTAAGTCTAGGGGACTGATGACCTCAGATGTTAACTCTCATAGTGTTCAGAGCGATTTGAACCATTTTTTTAACTCATCTGACCAGAAATCCATGTCTTCTTTCCATTTCACTTCATTAACCGGTACTACATCTAAGTTCAGAATTAGCATTTCCCTTTTCAGATTTTATAGCTTCCATACCACGTTCATGCTTCTGATATTCAATCCCCCTCCCCCCCCCCCCCCACCCGACTGTCGTGGTCACCTCCCCTTGGCAGCCCCTCCCGGAGATCCGAATAGGTGACTATCCCGGACTCTTTTACCAATGGAGAGATCATTATGATACTTTTTCAGTTACAGGTCACATGTCCTGTGGATACACATTATGTGTCTTTAATTCAGTAGCTTCCATTGTCTGCTGCATCATCGTGCCGTTGATCATGCTGATTCTTCCACCTTTAGGGGTAGTTTTCCATCCCAAGGACAAGAGAGTGTCCTGAAACTCTGTCCGTTCCTCCGTCCTCTTTGACAAGGCCGTTGGTAGAATGAGGGTGACTTATTACGTCGGAAGTCTTCGGCCACCAATGCGGATCGGAACCGACGACGTTTCGATTTCTGATCAAAGACGCTACCCCTACACCACGGGTGCTACACCCATCTGCTTTTCTGTTCGTCTATTTTTCGCAGTGTTTCCATATTTTTGTGCATTCCTTGGAAATACATTGTACCTGGATCATGTATAGGCCGTCCTATCTCTGCTACCATGGACTAGAACTGGAAAGTCTGATTGGAGTAGTTCAGGTAAACAGTTGTACAAGGTGATTTCAAAAGAAATTAAAACTGTAGCAGTGGTTAAATACAGGGAGTAAAAATCTATTTACTATGCGTTCAGAAACCAGACGGCAGTGACAAGAGTCGAAAAGCGTGGAAGGGAACAGTGGCTGAGAAGGGGGTGAGACAGGGTTGTAGCCTATCCTAGATGTTGTTCAGTCTGTACATTGAGCAAGCAGTAAATGAAACAAATGAAAAATTTGAATAGGAATTAAAGTTCAGGGAGAATAATTATATACTTTGAGCTTTGCCGATGAGACACTTTAAGTAGAATATGAGTTTTGTTATTTGGGTACCAAAACAACTGCTGCTAGCCGAAATACAGAGGAAATCAAATGTAGACAAGCAATGGTAAGAAAATAGTTTCCGAAGAAGAGAAATTTATTAACATCGAATATAGATTTAAGTGTTAGGAAATTTTTTGTGGTCATTTATGTATGGAGTGTTACATCGTATTTAAGTGAAACATTGACGATAAACAATGTAGACAGGAAGGGAATATAAGCTTTTGAAATGTGATGCTACAGAAGAATTTTTAAAGATTAGACGGGTAGATCACATAAATGATGAGAAAGTACTGAATAGAATTAGGGAGAAAAGAAATTTATGACACGACCTGACTAAAAGAAGGGGTCAGTTGCTGGGATACTTTCTGAGACATGAAGGTATCACCAATTTAATTCTGGGTGGAAGTGTCTGTGGGGAGGGGGGGGGGATAAAAATCGTAGAGGAGGACCAAGGGATGAATACAATAAGCAAATTCAGAAGGATCTAGGTTGCAGTAGTTTTTCGGAGATAAAGAGGCTTACACAGGACAGAGAAGGATAGAAAGTTGCATCAAACTAGTTTTCGGACTGAAGACCAGAATAACTTCAACAACAACAACATATGAACTTTGATTTGCACTGATACATGGCTCATGAAATAATACAGAAACTCATACCTTTCACCCTTCGGTGATTGAGAGGGTTGAATACAATCTGGCACATACAGGTAATATAAATTCAGTGGATAGCTGGGCTCTAGATGTAGTAATATTGCCTGATATGCTTTAAATAATCGACGCTGCAATCGCTGCTGTCCTGTTTCTAAGGTCGGGTTCTCAACAACTGTTGAAAACAAAAACGAACGATCTGTTATAAACATCCAGGTGAAGTTTTTTTGTAAGTTCGTAGACTTGCGCAGCCCGAACCTCTAAACGGAAAGATGTCTGGATATGCTTCTGTGCCATATTTTAGCATAACCGTCACTGAAAAAATGAACGTTTCGGCTACGGCTTCTGTCGCCATTCTTTAAGTCCACTGACAAACAAATTTTGTGTTAAAATCAGTGTGTCTAGAGATCATATCGAAGTAATTTCAAGCACTTTCTGACATTTGGTCTCTTCCGGCCTGTATAGCCGTTACAGAACATCATTTAACCAATCGTGTACAAAGAAGATAAAGAACGGTCCATGAAATTGCCACCGAGAAAGACATTTGAAACATTGCGTTTTTGGACGTCTCATTCTTCTCAGGATAATCTTTGGGTCATATATGACTAGCAGATGCGCTCAGTGTATTTGTACTTCCATCAGCACAAAATGTTGAGTCATCATTGGTGACATCAGGATCTACAAATTTCACAGCGAGCGGGTGGCATGGTTCAGATTTACTTACGGCCATGCATATTTAGGTTTTTCTTGGTTTCCTTAAATCGTTTTACACAAATACCGGAATGACTTACGGCGAAACAATACGACAGGGAACGATAATGAATGAAACTTATTAACTTTTGTAACCAAAAGCAAATCAGAGTCAATGTTCAGTGCAACTACTTTCCTGTGTGGTACTACTGATAACACTACAGATGACACGTGCCTGTCCACCCTCCAGGTGTCTTCTGTAGATGTCCTGCCCAGAGTCAGATTACATAGGCAGCCGATTGGTGTTTCTCGACGTGTGGCTGTAAGAAACAAAGCCGTGCTGAAATGTAATGGCTCCGAACCTTTTATCTGAAATCTCTTAAAGCTTTTTAAGTAAGACAAACGTTGGTTACATTCTGCATCTTTATTCTTCTTCTCTACATATTTGCAGCCCTGTGCTCTACGAACGTAGTTGGTGGAGCACTTGCCCGCGAAAGGCAGAGCTCCCGAGTTCCAGTCTCGGTCCTTGCACACAGTTTTAATCTGATAGAGAGTTTAGAAATCTCATTCTGGATACCATGTATTACTTGAGGATACGGCTGCTAGTAACTGAATACTCTGACGTCATAATGCTACGTCACGCACAACCTGTGTCCTCATGTGTCTCTTCTCATGCAACAGTATCATGGTACCATAGTACAATTCTTTGACACAGGAGTGCTGGCCTCTGTGAACTTTCTGCGTGATGTTGAGATACTTCCGAGGCCAACAAGGTCCACAGATGTGTATCTGTTAGAATATGTGTTGCACAAACTGTGTCGTCAACTCCGTTCCAGTGCTGATATCCTGGCTATAGCGAACATTTTTGTGCCATCCTGCCCCAGGGGAGGATACAGCGGCTTTGTTACCAAATCGCTGCATACATCCAGGCTACAAGTGGTGCAGCGTTCTTTGTACATTTGACTCGATCCTGTAGTCACTGAAATTACGTCACCCACCATCTCAACCTCTGAAGCTTCATTTCTTTCCTTCCCCTCTCATGAGTGCTTCAATTTTTTTTGTAAGGTAGTGCATATGATCAATGTCGCACTGATTTTCAGGCACGAATTACGCTCTACATTTTGTAGCGGAGAAACTTACCAAAATTATCGTAATGATTTTCTGCCATACTGCATTCTTGTACGAACCAGCGAATACGACTGTGTTTTATCCTAGCTCAGAGGATTTGGTACTGAATAACGTTACGGAGCTGCCTAAGACGCGTAATCCACAACATATCCGCATTGATTTCGTTATCGTCTGTTAATTATTCAGTTCCTCCTGTCACCAACGTGAGGAGAAAAGTTCGTACTAAAATACTAACAGAAAGTTTTTCCACAAAAGTTCGATTTCATTTTTCCAGTTTCAATGAGTCTTTATAAAAATAAAGAAAATAATTTTGGTAACGGTAACTCGTAATCCGTCGTAATCGACGGATTATTCTTTACTAGTTTCGCCTGAAAATTTAGTAAGGTAGATTGTAAGTTACAGTTTCAACTAATTACTTTTCCAGCGTCGAACTAAAACATTGGCTTGAAAAAACGGCGTTAATAATTTTTCATTTAAATCGGTTCTGTTTTGAAGATTCATTGTTATATCCTTGTCGAACTCTTTCAATTTGATAATTTTTTAAAAATATTTCCTTTAAAAAAAGTCATTGTTTCTAACAACGTGACGTTCACTCTATTCTTGAATCAGCAATGAAAATATTTACTTATTACAGTCATCACTTCAAATAAATGACGTTCCAAGAGTAAGTGCGTTTACATAATATTGCAGTCCAATTACAGCATCTAAACCTTAAATCAGAAACTATGTACCCATCTCCAAGACACGCAAACAACCTGTATCCACTTCAAAGTCAACACGTGGACCGTTTTAAAACGCAGATCAAATAATAACACTTGTTTTTACAGTTAAACAACAATGCGCAATGACGTCAGGCTATAGCCGCGCATTCGTCTCTGGGACAGTTCCTCGGACTGCCTGTTATTTGCATCGCATGGACTTCGCTCGGCCTTATCGTTCGTTGAACAATGAAATGTAGGAAAACATGAAGCGAGAAATCCCATATTATTCTCTGAAAATTAATGATAATACAACACACACATTATGAAAAACCAGGCAGATTAAAACTGTGTGCCGGACCGAGACTCGAACTCGGGACCTTTGCCTTTCGCTGGCAAGTGCTCTACCAACTGCGCTACCCAAGCAAGATTCCCGCCCCGTCCTCACAGCTTTACTTCCACCAGTACCTCGTCTCCTACCTTCCAAACTTTACAGAAGCTCTCCTGCATGGTTCGCAGCACATGCCCGCGAAAGGCAAAGGTCCCGAGTTCGAGTCTCGGTCCGGCACACAGTTTTAATCTGCCAGGAAGTTTCATATCAGCGAAGACTCCGCTGCAGAGTGAAAATCTCATTCTGGGAACACACACGTTGTTTACTCTCTTTATCACGTTACTGAAGCGATAAAAACACGAATGCCGTGACTGACTTTTCTGACACTACAACGGTTACAAAACGAACGATAGACGTGGCAATCCAATCTGAATATTTATAGGCATTTATGTAACGAAACTTCCTTCACGCAACTGTTACGTTTTTGGTAGTGTGAATGTAAACGACGCAGAACGACAGCGCGCTAGTCCAGCGCCGTATCTCGTGTAGTGTCTGTTTAATGAGCAGCAGCAGTGTATTGCAAAATCAATCTCTGCCGGCCGTTAGGCACCTCTGACTGTTACAGCGCAATTAGAGTTCTTTCAGACGGAGCGACTAATGGTCTCCGCCCAGTGCCTCTACCCTCGGCAACAACAGTGCGCTTTCGGAGAGCAGCAAGCATTGTCCGCTATCTTCGTATCGTCACGGAAGCCCGCATCTGTCCATCTTCGCACTATCGCACCCATTTGCATCTACCACGTTTCGCCAATGCGGCTCAAGATCTGACGGGAGTGACAAGCAAGTTTCAGCGATCAACGTAATGATCGAGCCGTCAAAACGCCCTCAGAAATAAACCGGCACCTCGCAGTAATTCAGATCTTCGAGAACTCTGCAAGTTGAAATACGACGTAATGCATCTACATAATTGCTCTGAAATTAACACCTGACTATTTGGCAGAGGGTTCAGAGAATCACTTTGACATTATTTCTCTACCGGTGTAGTGTAACGACGTAAGTTTTTTATAAATGATTTTCTTTTGACATATGACCATGTGTAGACTTCGTCACCTGAGTCCGTTACAACACACTTCAAAATTATTTATATTCTTTTTAAATTGTCTCAGAATGGTTCTTGAACGAGACTGTAAAACATCATTTAAGTCGTATGCGCAGAATTACGTCACTCAGTCCAATTGGCTTGCGCAAACTTTTTCAATTTAGATGTCGTTTGTTTCTCCTCAGAAATTATATTAATGCCAGTGATCTGCTGTAATAAATATTAGAACCACACTGAATAAACTTTCGACATT
Source organism: Schistocerca cancellata (assembly GCF_023864275.1). NCBI lineage: Eukaryota > Metazoa > Arthropoda > Insecta > Orthoptera > Acrididae > Schistocerca > Schistocerca cancellata. The sequence continues at coordinate 984,353,777 of NC_064627.1, forward strand.
CAACTTCGCGATGGACGTTGTCAAAAATTAATGACCTTGTCAAATAAATTACATAACATAATTCTTCATAAATAAGTTCTCGGAACACGTATTTCAGCTTTAGTAGCATCCACTAGTTTATTATCTTCATACATATAGACGTGAACCTGAGCCTTGACAAGACAGAACTGAATATCTACAACATGTTTAACTTTCTATGACGTCATTGTCGTACAAAACATTGCAAATTCCTATTTTTTGATTTTTAGAAGCACGACGCAACAACTCGGTTTCAGGATATTCTGTTGCTCTTTGGCTGTCGACCCGCGACGTATAGTGGCCAGCAATTTTCTCTCTGGTCCCGGCAGCGAGGATCCTGTCTCCGTTCGTTGCGCCGCCCTCTCCGTACATGAAACATAAAAGTAAATAGAAACTTTAGTCAATTCACAACCATTACAAATATTACAAAAATACATCAACAAAAAACTAAATTAAACTTATATTCACCTGCAAACTGGGCTGACACTGGTGGATGGGTGACGCTTCAATTTCGCGTCCCACTACATACCCCACCCACAAGCTCAGTTTGTCAGGTTTTAACCGAAAATAAAACTTCTTCTTTATACAATATTTAACTGTTAATATTATACATGTTTCTCACATTTTCCGTAATCTAAAGTCCTTGCTCTTAGGTAGATTCAATCCTTTTATGACGATATTGTTGTGACTATTTGTCATTTACTTTTAATTGTGCTATTATGGTAATTCATAACCGAATATATGGAGATTACTCCTTTTCATTTAATAGTTCCTAGTAAATAATTTAGTACGTTCTTTAACGTTGTTACATTAGGACAGAGCGTTCAAATTGTGATAGGTTAGTTTCGGTTTCATTCATTTACTAGAGTTATTCTTTCCAAAATGTATATTACTAATAAGTTTCTCACAATAACTAATAGTACAGGGCTATTACAAATGATCGAAGCGATTTCATAAATTAACTTTAGCTCCATTCATTGACATATGGTCACGACACACTACAGAAACGTAGAAAAACTCATAAAGTTTTGTTCGGCTGAAGCCGCACTGCAGGTTTCTGCCGCCAGAGCGCTCGAGAGCGCAGTGAGACAAAATGGCGACAGGAGCCGAGAAAGCGTATGTCGTGCTTGAAATGCACTCACATCAGTCAGTCATAACAGTGCAACGACACTTCAGGACGAAGTTCAACAAAGATCCACCAACTGCTAACTCCATTCGGCGATGGTATGCGCAGTTTAAAGCTTCTGGATGCCTCTGTAAGGGGAAATCAAAGGGTCGGCCTGCAGTGAGCGAAGAAACGGTTGAACGCGTGCGGGCAAGTTTCACACATAGTGATGTGAAAGATTCAGTGTTTAAACCTCCTCTACCAAGAAACGTGCCAGAACTGCGAGCTCGCATCAACAATGCTTTCGAACTCATTGATGGGGACATACTGCGCCGAGTGTGGGAGGAACTTGATTATCGGCTTGATGTCTGCCGAATCACTAGAGGGGCACATATCGAACATTTGTGAATGCCTAAAAAAACTTTTTCAGTTTTTGTATGTGTGTGCAAAGTATTGTGAAAATATCTCAAATAATAAAGTTATTATAGAGCTGTGAAATCGCTTCAATCATTTGTAATAACCCTGTACTATTTACTTTACGTTATTCTTTTTCCTAATGCTTTATTTATGCCTGAGGTCAAGAAGATATCAAGCAAAACTTTCTTTAGAATCTCGGCACGGCTTTCTTTACCTTCGGACACCTTGTTGGGTAATGGCAATTTATTTAGGAGAAACAAGCGAGAGAGCCCCGTTTGGTGTGTTCTATATTAACACTATTACAAATCTCTATTAAAGGCACTCTGCTATGTTCTCGTGAGCCATATAGCTCTGGACGCCATGGTCCCTAAAATTATTAACCATCCCCTTTCGTTCCTACTATCCGAGTAAATATAAAATATACTAAATTCCTTCTGACCTAATAACAAAATTTCTTCCATATAAATCCCCTTTTGGTTATCTTTCTCTTTTTGAAGTACCAGTAGATTATTGTAGAACACTTGTTTAAGCTTCCTGTCATTTCTTTAAAATAACACGTAACTATCACGAAAAACTTCGCATGAATAAACTATGAACGCTCTTCCGTATGTAACATATACTAAATATTAACTTATTTAGGAATGAAGGGTTTAATTTAATCGACACTATATAATCCTTTAATTACACCTGGTGAAGGTTCCATAAGAAGTAACGCTTTGGAATGTACAATCTTATGTACAACATATGGACCTTCAAAGATAAAGAAGTATTTCCTACATTCCTTCTTGATCTTCGAACTTTTAGGATGAGATCGTACTAATACACGATCTCCTTTTCTCGTTCGGATGGATAATTCGTAAAATAACATTTTTCTTTCCTTTACATAATACGGTAACCTACTAATTAGGACTCGTATTAGGTGACTTTGAATAATTGGTTCTTCAACTAATTTAGCACGGTTTAAAAGCCATTCGAAATAATTCCTATAACCTCTCCACCGTTTAGAATAACGAGGAGGATCTAACAACTCTAAAGTTAAGTGTTGTTGTTTTCCTCTCGACCAATAATATTGTTTAAACTGCTTAACAAAATCATCCCAGTCCCTAAATTCAGTTCTATGCAGTACTGCCTATTCCGCAGCTTCTGCTTCTAAATGTCCTATTACAAATTGAATGCGTTTTTCATTACTCCATTTAGGAGGTAATGAAGTTTCAAAAGCTTTTATAAAGATTATAGGGTGAAGTTCGCCTCCTGGTTTGAATACAGGAAATCGACTTGCTACATTTGAATTTGCCGTTAGATCATCCAAACATTCTGCGAGAGACATAGTTGGATTTTGTTTAGATTGCAGAGACGGAGTTGCATATGATTGGCTTGGCGTGATTTCTTTATTCGTATTGTTATCGTCCGAGCTAGCAATCACGATGCGACTGTTGTCTCTGATTACGTTATTACTTCTACTACTTGAAATGTTTTCATTATTATCTAATTCCGATAATCGTTTAGCAATTTCCTGTATTCGCATTTCTGTATTGGATACGCGATTAGCCAATATCGATTCTTCACTGTGTTCACGATGTGAACGCTCTGTACCTTCGTCAATGTTATTATCTTTGGAAGTCTCAAGGTTACTGCATATTTCGGTAATTGTTTTCTATTTCAGTATGATCTATTTCTACTCGATGAGTTAATATCTCTAATTCTACATTATCTACTGAAGAAATCTCTAAAGGTTTGGTAGAAACCTCTTTAATAGATTCTAATAATTCTCTACGAACAGTTTCTGTTTGCATAGAGAATTCATCTCATAACTTATCGTTATTTTTCTCTATTTCATTTATAACTAAGACATTGACATTATCTAGTCTCTTGGTTAAGTCAGTAATATCATTTCGCATGCGAGCTTTTTCCTCACACGATTCCTCGATATGTTCTTCTAACCTTTTACAATTATCAGTAATCTTATAACTAAGTCCTACTAGTTTTTCCTGCATTTCAACTTTATAAGCCTCTATTTTATCGCTTAATTCTCGACTGGTTTCGTTAAGATGTTCCTGTAACCTGTCTGTAGGTTTTGTTAGCTCCCCTTTTAATCTAGCATTAGACTGTTTTAATTCCTCTTTCAATCTAGCAGTAGATTCTTCATTAGATTGTTTTAATTCCTCTTTTAATCTAGCAGTAGATTCTTCGTTAAACTTTTTTAATTCCACTTTTAATCTAGCAATAGATTCTTCGTTAGATTGTTTTAGTTAGCGATCGCCCTAAAAAGGGATCTCATGCTCCTATCGGATATACACTCCTGGAAATGGAAAAAAGAACACATTGCTCCGGACACTGCGAGAGGGCTGTACAAGCAATGATCACACGCACGGCACAGCGGACACACCAGGAACCGCGGTGTTGGCCGTCGAATGGCGCTAGCTGCGCAGCATTTGTGCACCGCCGCCGTCAGTGTCAGCCAGTTTGCCGTGGCATACGGAGCTCCATCGCTGTCTTTAACATTGGTAGCATGCCGCGACAGCGTGGACGTGAACCGTATGTGCAGTTGACGGACTTTGAGCGAGGGCGTATAGTGGGCATGCGGGAGGCCGGGTGGACGTACCGCCGAATTGCTCAACACGTGGGGCGTGAGGTCTCCACAGTACATCGATGTTGTCACCAGTGGTCGGCGGAAGGTGCACGTGCCCGTCGACCTGGCACCGGACCGCAGCGACGCACGGATGCACGCCAAGACCGTAGGATCCTACGCAGTGCCGTAGGGGACCGCACCGCCACTTCCCAGCAAATTAGGGACACTGTTGCTCCAGGGGCATCGGCGAGGACCATTCGCAACCGTCTCCATGAAGCTGGGCTACGGTCCCGCACACCGTTAGGCCGTCTTCCGCTCACGCCCCAACATCGTGCAGCCCGCTTCCAGTGGTGTCGCGACAGGCGTGAATGGAGGGACGAATGGAGACGTGTCGTCTTCAGCGATGAGAGTCGCTTCTGCCTTGATGCCAATGATGGTCGTATGCGTGTTTGGCGCCGTGCAGGTGAGCGCCACAATCAGGACTGCATACGACCGAGGCACACAGGGCCAACACCCGGCATCATGGTGTGGGGAGCGATCTCCTACACTGGCCGTACACCACTGGTGATCGTCGAGGGGACACTGAATAGTGCACGGTACATCCAAACCGTCATCGAACCCATCGTTCTACCATTCCTAGACCGGCAAGGGAACTTGCTGTTCCAGCAGGACAATGCACGTCCGCATGTATCCCGTGCCACCCAACGTGCTCTAGAAGGTGTAAGTCAACTACCCTGGCCAGCAAGATCTCCGGATCTGTCCCCCATTGAGCATGTTTGGGACTGGATGAGGCGTCGTCTCACGCGGTCTGCACGTCCAGCACGAACGCTGGTCCAACTGAGGCGCCAGGTGGAAATGGCATGGCAAGCCGTTCCACAGGACTACATCCAGCATCTCTACGATCGTCTCCATGGGAGAATAGCAGCCTGCATTGCTGCGAAAGGTGGATATACACTGTACTAGTGCCGACATTGTGCATGCTCTGTTGCCTGTGTCTATGTGTCTGTGGTTCTGTCAGTGTGATCATGTGATGTATCTGACCCCAGGAATGTGTCAATAAAGTTTCCCCTTCGTGGGACAATGAATTCACGGTGTTCTTATTTCAATTTCCAGGGATGTAGATTGCTCCTCGTCTGACATTTCACTTCCCGACATTATTGTAAGATATTAACTAGTTACACACGCAGACTTGTAATCAACAATACCATTAAAAGCACACTCCCTATGTACAACACTCCACTTCCAACTTAAAACAGTCTCACCGGACACTAATATTGCAGTTTGTAGTTCTCGGTGATCAGTGTGCTGCTATGGGCTGCACAAGTAACAGCCGTCGATGCAGCCGCTGAGATGCTGCGACCCCGCTTCCGCAACCGGCAGGACGCTGAGTTGAACACCGAAGACGTCACTGGCTGCAACCACGTCCGGCCCCACCGTAGACAGGCGAAGCCCTCAGCAACACCTCTAATACCAGCCGGAGGAACACCCCGCAGCTGACGTACTAGGCCTGTTAGTTTAGGGAGAAAAAAGGTTGTCGGGGTTTGCAGCGTTCAGCTGCTGCCCAACAGATGCGCCTTCTCGCGGAATAACTGCGTAACCGTACTGCTTGGCTGCGCTCCGTCAGATGCCCACACCCGCGAAGTCGCCGCTGGCTGGTGAAGGCTCCACGAAAACTCGCGTTGACTTCCGAAGGACTCTTGATGTTTTAATTGTTTCGTACCTGTGTGTCTTAGTTGCACACAAGTCCGTAAGTTTTTTATAAATGATTTTCTTTAGACATATGACCATGTGTAGACTTCGTCACCTACGTCAGTTACAACACACTTCAAAATTATTTATATTCTGTTTAAATTCTCTCAGAATGGTTCTTGAGCGAAACTGTAAAACATCAGTTGAGTCGTATGCGCAGAATTACGTCACTCAGTCCAATTCGTTTGCGCAAACTTTTTCAATTTAGATGTCGTTTGTTTCTCCTCAGAAATTATATTAATGCCAGTGATCTGCTGTAATAAATATTAGAACCACACTGAATAAACTTTCGAGATTCAAACTCGCGATGGACGTTGTCAAAAATTAATGATCTTGTCAAATAAATTACATAACTTAATTCTTCATAAATAAATTCTCGGAACACGTATTTCAGCTTTAGTAGCATCCACTAGTTTATTATCTTCATACGTATAGACGTGAACCTGAGCCTTGACAAGACAGAACTGAACATCTACAACATGATTAACTTTCTATGACGTCATTGTCGTACAAAACATTACAAATTCCTATTTTTTTCATTTTTAGAAGCACGACCCACCAACTCGGTTTCAGGATCTTCTGTTGCTCTTTGGCTGTCGACCCGCGACGTATAGTGGCCAGCAATTTTCTCTCTGGTCCCGGCAGCGAAGATGCTGTCTCCGTTCGTTGCGCCGCCCTCTCCGTACATGAAACATAAAAAGTAAATAGAAACTTTAGTCAATTCATAACCATTACAAATATTACAAAAATACATCAACAAAAACTAAATTAAACTTATATTCACCTGCAAACTGGGCTGACGCTTCAATTTCGCGTCCCACTGCACGTTCCACTCTCGAATAGCTTGTGAGAAAAACGCCTAAGTCCTTCCATGCGAGCTCTCATCTCTCTTATTTCATCATGAGGATCAGTTCTCCCTATGTAGTTGAGATTCAACAAAAAATGTTGGCGTTAGTAAGAGAAAGTTGTTTTTGTGATTTCATAAAAAAATCTCATCACTACGAAAAATGATCTTGTTACAACAACTGCCAACCCAACTCGGTTATCACGTCCGTGATACCCTGGTCCCAATTTCGTAATAATATAAAACTAGCTCCCATGGTCTAAACATTTTCGATGTCCTTCGTCAGACCTACCTGTTAAGCATCCCATATCGTGCAGCAGTACTGCAGACGACTTCTGAACGGTGAAGTGTAGGTCATCTCAGCAGCAGGTAAGTTGCTTGTTCAAAGAGTTCTAACAATTAAATGCAGTCTTTGGTCTGTCTTTCCCACAGTATTTTTCGTGTGATACTTCAAACTGACGCGAGCTCAGATCTTTCCTCTAGCAATCTTAACTATTTGTTACGATCTACATTGATTTTACGCATTGTCTTTCTTCCCATGATAAAATCAAACACACACTAGTCAACAATGTTCTTTTCTAAAAGTATTCACACCAGAGTAACGTCTAGTTTGTCTATATCAATTGAAATCATCCCAATTCATGTTGTGTCAAGCAAATCTTGCAAGGTGCCTCGTCGAAGACGGCCAGCATGCATTCCCAAGACATCGATCACGTGAAACGAAACTCGCGCTATTCCCACATGAGATCCTGGAAGCCAAAGACCAAAGCAGTCCGGTGGATGCAATATTTCTTGACTTCCAAAATTCGTTTGACTCAATAGGACATCAACGTGACTTAGCATAATTACGATCATCCGAAGTACCAAATAAATTTTGTGACTTGTTTCAGGATATTGTAGGAGGGAGGACGTATCTTTCTATCTCGAATGAAGAATTATCGACAGATGGAGAAGTAACTTCAGACGTACCTCAGGCAAGAGTTTTGGGCTCTTCCTGTCACGCTGTGTAGTAAGGATCTGGCAGACAATATTAACAGAAATCTCAGTCTTTTTACAGATGACGCAGCTACCTGCTATTTGAAAAAAAAGCTGCACAGGTGTTGATGAAATTTCAAGTGGAGCAAAGATTTTCAACTACATTTAAATTAACAGAACCGTAAATTGTGCACTTCTAAAACCCAGAAAGGTGGTTATAATTTCAATATGTCATTCGAATTTGTGAATTAATATAAATACTTACGTGTAACAGTTTAAACGATAATAAATGGAATGAACAAAAGAGACCTTGGCTCAGTGGTAGGGCGATGATAAAATGCGGTGTCTACAAAGACGACTGCATATAATACACTTGTGGATCGCAGTTTCGAATACTGGTCTAGTAAGTTCGGCCCATCCCAAAAAGGATTAACAGGAGATATTTGAACACAAACAAAGAAGGCCAGCATGGAAAACTGACTGTCTCAAAAGAGAGTCTAACGGAAATGCTGAAAAATCCGAATTCATGTACAGTTGAAATCGTCCGCCAATTGCCCTGCGACATTTCAGAAACCAGTATGAAGGGAAGAATCTAAGAATACACTTGAGACGCCTACATATAACTCTTACAGGCACCGTGAATGCCATATCAGAATGATTACAGTGCGCGCAGCAATCGTACTCCCTGCATACATGGATGGAAAGAAATATTAACGTTTGGTAAAATGATCTGTGTCCTTCGACATGCAGGTCACATTGGTTTGCTAAATGCTTATACTCACATCACTATTATGGAACATCGTAGGAGTGTAGGCCAACAGTTAGCTTTAAATTAAGTAATTACGTCCTCAAATGTGTGCCAACAAGAGCTCTACAGAAGGTATTTTCCTCATAAATGTCTGGTTGCTTCAAGTGCCTTTCGTAGAGACATATTACGATCTTCAAACTAATCTTCATTCATCTCATTGCTGCTAAGATAAATTCTCGGTAAAAGCTGATTCTGGAATCTGCCATAGCAGTTGTCCGTTGATATGTTATGAACAACATGTATGCTTCTTCTACTGTAATTTCACGATGTCCCTAAAGTAAAAATGTGAAATAGAATATAACAGTAAGCAATATAACGCTGATAATTTGCACTGTTCTGTGGAACTGTCGTGGGACGAACAAGCATGTGCATCGCTAGGACATGTCGTGGAGGACAGCTCTGGCTCAATGATGAGGGTTGAGAAGGTATAATTTAAAAGGTCTTGTATCTGAAGATCATCCTGCCGAGCCTGCATGACCTTGTAAAACTCGATTGTGGCTGAGGTGGCGCTGATGTGTAACAAGTTGTCAGCGACTACGTTATTTGTGTCTTTCATGTCACAGACATCTGCAGTGAACTGCGTGATACAGTAAAGGCCCATGGAAATGACACGAGGGTGTCTTCTGCATCCTCTGTGAAGTACCTCTCAATCTCATAAATGGCCAGAAGCTCCTGGTTGCAAGCTGACCACGTCTGCCGTGCTTGGTCACCTTACAGGAGAAGTGCAAAAGTTGAATGGACCTGCTGACTTGCTGAAAGAAGGCTCTTTCACTAAATTGCTAGGGTCACTGGTGGTGGATGGGGTACTTCTGGAATCAGGGGAGGTAAGTTGCCTTCCTGAATCAGATCCACCTTGATCGTTTGGAAGGTGCACCACATGTCCATGGTCCACATGAACTTCCTGTGACCTGTTGCATTTTTGCCTTCGAGGGCCTCTGTTAAGGGAACCTGTAGGGCATCAGCATGGGGCAAGTGATGACGGTGCGAGTAGACCGTCCTGACGAAACGGCGGAGTTCGTGGTTGTCGGATGGTGGCAGTAGGTTACAAATCAGCTCGGTGCACTCTGTTGCTGGGTGGATACTGGAAGCATTGTTACAAGCTTGCATCATTAGCCCATCAGGGAGCAGTTGAGCCTCAGCCATCCGCCTCATCCCGAGGTAGAGGAGAGCCGTTAGCAGCTGTCATGTTGGTGTTCAGATGTAGGCAAAGCAGAGGCGTGAGGTGCTTTGCTGATCTAAGATCCGGAGTCGACCAGGAAACTTAGCCTGCAGATGCAGTCGAGTATATACGGACAGTTGTTCAGAGGAACATTGGATGGCAGCGGGAAGGTGGCGACTTTGTATGTCGTGGCAGCTTAGACAGCGTTCATGGCTTGGGATGCTTCTTGCGAGCCATGAGGCGAGTTTGGGTAGTCACAAGGTTGTCGACAGATATGGGCAGTCTCGCCAAAGTGGTCAAAAGTGTCTCTCGCTTTCTTATCTCTGATGGTCGATGGTATCATTTCAGTTTGCTCTGTATGTAACCTCCCCCTCACTTACCGACCTTAATGACAGTGAAAAATGAAACCGCGTGTACCTAATGGGAGTTTTGGAAAAGCAATCGTCGCCGAAGTTAACCTGTCGGTAAAGAGGGAGGAAAGGGTTACATCTAAATGAAAGGAAATGTGCTAATGAAACTGGTGGAAATTAATTTTGAAAAGGGGTAAAGTTAATAAAGACAGTAAATGTGCAGCCGTTACGTTAACAATTAACTAGCGGTAATTAGGTATTTGAGATTTGGGGGAAATCACGGTCGCCAGTCCTAAGGACAATTACTATAGTAACTGAAAAAGAAAGGTTATTACACATATAATTAGCACTAGAAGCGTGGCAACTGAAGGTTGACACGCGTAGTGTGAAAACTGAAAGTTTGTCAGAAGTAATAAATTTCGCTACACCCTGACTTAATTTAGCAAAAGAATTAATAAAACCGGAAAATCGAAAGTTAATTTAGTGACTGAAGTTAATAGTGAGCTTTCTTCCTGAAGCACATCGAAATTCAGTAAAATACGGTTAGTCTTGGACTACCTCAACAATCATTTCAAAAGCTACTTGAATCTACGCAATTTAGAAAGAAGAGATTTAACTTTGAGCCTGAATTAATTGATTCTGAACAATTAACAATAGTAAAATTTAGTACGTACCAAGCTGAGCTGCAGTCACAGGTAAGCTAAAATATGGTAACAAAACTCGCACTCTTAATTTGTGCTTGTGTAATCTGAATATTGTAGCCAGCTAACTGAACTTTGAAATTAAAGCAGTGAAATAGAATTAGCTATATTACTTTAGTGCTGGCGTTTAAATTTCAACGACACTCGGGTTCATTCCGGAAAAGGAAGGGACCCTGCTTGGTAATGCAATTGGGACAATGAGCAACAAAGGTTTATGCTAAGTTGCTGTAATTATAGTTACGAAAATGGTACAGTTTGAAAAGCTGAGGTCTGCCTTACAGTTCTAAAACTTTACTTGCTTCCAGTCTTCCTTGATGGTTGATTGAAGGTTTGAAGCCGTCGATCGAGGAGGTGGCGACAGTCACTCATTGTCGGCCGTCGCTGTTGCAGAAGCTGGATGTTGGCGTGCCTTCTTCTCGACACGGTCACCAGACGAAACGGGCTCTTGATGTGCGCTAGTTAATGTTTCCCGTCCGCGACACCATGTCAGAAACTATCATCGCAAGTCGAGCGCAATTACATGCTGCCAAACCCCGAAAGCGCGGCAACTCGCGGGAGCGTCACACAACACACCTGCTCCACTCGCTACTCCAGCTAGACTCCTTCTCTCAGCCGCGCTCCACGCGGCAGAGTTAACACTACCAAAGATCCTACACACTTTGATTCTTCACACGACCTATCGACGTAATCGTTCGATAGCAGTTTTCCCTAGGCAAGACCCAGCGTAAAAATACAAATAATATTTACGAAACAAACCAATTATACATCGACATAAATGCATAAATATACAAATAGTAAAACAATTACAATATACAGAGAGACAGAAATGTCATATCTTGAGGTAACAAAGCAAGGAAAAAAATAGTACAATAGATGGAAATAGGAGGATATGCATTTCCGGCGTTACATGTAACTTGAGTATATTATGTCTTGTATTCTTGTATGTATCGACTTTCTATAAAATACAGTGTGTTGTGTACTCCATACCATGGTGTTATCTATAACTCCTATCACTACATACCGGAGTTCCACATTGATGGAGACTGTGACTGGCTTGCCGTTAAGCAACTGTCATAGATGTTGGGGATGCTTCGGAGAACTCTGTATGGGCCCAAGAATGTGTACTTGAGTCTGGAACATACTGTAACATCACACAGCATGATGTGGTCATATGTGGCTAGGACTTCGGTGATAAAAATTTTAGGAGGGACATTGGGGGGGGGGGCATGAAAGGTAGGCAATGTGATGCCAGATGCTGTCAACCAATGTGGGAAGGGAAGTTGGCATAGGGGGGTGGTTGTAAGAGATGAAATGACAGGGAGGGGCGGGGGTGTCTCACCATATAAAATCTCGGTTGGTGAGGCAGTGATATGTGGACAACCAGCAGCACCCTTGGAAGTGTGTCAGACCAATCAATCAATCCTGTGGCACATAAGAGTTGCCCTAATGATGCGATGTCACCATTCCGCTAGCCCATTAGCTACAGAATGGGAGGTGGCAGTACTATAATGTGTAGTGCCACATGGTTAACAGAGTTTGGCGAAGTGTGAGGACTTAAATTGCATACCTTGGTACATGGTAATGGAGGCAAGGTAGACAAAGCGCGCGAACCAGGTGGACATAAGAGCTCTGGAAACTGTTTCAGCAGTGATCTTGGATGGGGTTAGCCCCTACCTAGAGTGTTACCCATTCAACAATGGAGAGAAGGTAGCGGTAGTTGCCAGATGTGGAAGGGATCCGACCAGGTCGATATAAATTTACTGGAAGCATGCCTTCGGTATCTGGAATGTGCCTAGTGAGGGAGGGGAGGGTTGAGCGTGTTGGGTGGTTTTACATCGCTGGTACGGTACACAGGTAACAGCCACAACTTGCAGTCTCGCTTAAAATAGCACCAAACGTATCACTCAGTTATAAGGAGAACTGTAGTGTAGACACTGGGGTGGGCGAGTAGGGACAAGAACATGTTTGCAGTGCAAAAGGTGTAGAGTGTCTCGCGATATGCGAGCCCCGATCAGTGGGTACCGAGATACAACTGTACGTTTCGTGCATGTACATCTGGATGTTGTGGGACAGTTTTCTCCAAGATTGATCGTTTTACCCACTGGCCAGAGACAGTGGCAGTTGATCATCCTACAGACGAAATGTTAGCGTGTACCTTTGCGCCAGCGTGGTTAGTAAGATTTGGGTGCCTGCAGCGTATCACTTCTAACTGTGGAGACGGTGGAGAGACGTTTGAATCAGACATGTTCGTGCAGCTTGCCAAGTTTTGTGCGTATGTCGACCAAAAGACCATAGTTAAAATACAGCTATCAAAGGCGTGGTCGATTGCTGACATTGTTCCCTGAAGGTGGCACTCATGTGCCATGACAGCACACGCGCTTGAGCCCTTCCAATGGTTCTACTTGACCTGTGAACAACTTATAAAGCAGACGTCCAGTCTTTGACCACGGAGTTGGTCTAGGGAGAGACATTACGTTTGCCTGGCGAATTCGTCGACTCCTATACACTGCAAACATCCACGCAAGACCAGATTTCTTACGTCGCCTGCGGAACCATGTTGCACAGATCCTCCGGAGGCTTCACGGCACGCTGCTCTTTGTTACGTGCATCAGGATATGGCTGGCACTGCTCTAATGTCATGCTCCACACCGACGGTGTAAAACCATCAATACAACCTCCATACAGTGGCCAATACCGCGTGTTACAGAGACGCACTCAGACGACGGTCATAAGTCATCGAAAGCTTCTACGGACAGTGTCAAGCCTGAGTACAGTTTTCAAGAGGCTTCGCCGTCCGCTACACAACGGAGACATCAGAATCTGGCTGAAGAAAAAGCCAAACGGCAGGTGCCACCATCGCCGCAGTCACGCGCAGAACATTCACCGACGCGAACCACCCGCTTCGAGTACCATGCTCAGTTCCCTTCCCGTTTGCCGATACTGACGCTCCACTTCCACCCACGGAGTTGGCTAAATGGCTCTGAGCACTATGGGACTCAACTGCTGGGTCATAAGTCCCGTATAACTTAGAACTATTTAAACCTAACTAACCTAAGGACATCACACACATCCATGCCCGAGGCAGGATTCAAACCTGCGACCGTAGCGGTCGCGCGGTTCCAGACTGTAGCGCCTAGAACCGCTCGGCCACTACGGCCGGCCCCACAGAGTTGATATAGCGTCTGACACGACAGCTGTTACGTATTAGTGCGGAGGGGTTAAGTATTTGCATACTGTGTGGATGATGCAAAGTCAGGTGGTGTAACAGCTGAATGGCGACTGTCACGGAAGTACCACGCCTGCCGCCAAGTGCACTGTGTCTTTCGCGTGTAACAAGTGAATCACCTCTATTGAAGAGTTCCGCCCTCAGCCCACAGTTATGCTGGGTGTCTCTCATGTCTGTTTGTGCGTATTACTGCGTTTTGTGTTCCATGTTCTATGTTTTATGATCTGTTCCTCATTCTGGGTACAGGTCAGTTAGACTCTTTCTTTCGCCGAATAAAGAGTTTCTTGTTAAGTGTAATCTTTGGCGTCGGATTAATCAAGTACTCTTATGTCGATCAATGCGAATTGCACTCATCCAGGCAAGCTAATTTCGGCTGCGTTGCCATTTTGAAGCGATTTGCAATTGTAGCGCTATGAATATACACAGTTCTTACGTCATATATCTGATTGGTTTTGTAGCAGTACTTACTTTCATATCTCATCGCTGACATTGTAGCCGTCAAATATTTCTGCGTATTACATACAGATTCAGATCACAATGTAGATCTGATGAGGAAGATAAGTCAGGCCGAATCAATACGAAAAGAAATAAGATACGGAAGTACAGCGGAATGACGAGATACACTTCTCGTTCTGTAAATTATAGATACAGCTGCCAGCGGCCTCGCCGCTGTGGTAACAACGGTTCCCGTCAGATCACCGAAGCTTAGCGCTGTCGGGCTGGGTTAGCACTCGGGTGGATGAGCAACCGGTGTGCCGACTCGGCAGACCGGATGGTCGGTCACCCACCCGAGTGCTGTTGGCAAGCGCGGTGCACCCAGCCTTTGTGAGGGAAACTGAGGAGCCACTTGACTGAGAAGCAACGCCTCTTGTAAACTGACATACGGCCGGGAGAGCGGTGTGCTGACCATATGCCCCTCTGTATCTGCATCCAGTGGCGTCTGTGGGCCGAAGATGACACGGCGGCCGGTCGGTACCGACCTGTTTCGATAGAGTTTCGTTTTTTTTTAGATGCAGCAGTAAAGAATAGCTCAGTGGGAAGTAAGTTGAAAAGTAACTGACGTCTCTAAAAAGGGTCATAACAGAAGCTGGAAAGAAAAACACAACTGCAAGGAAGGTAACTGCAAAGAAACCACGGGTAACAGAAGAAATACTTTAGATGGTCGATGAAAGAAGGAAGTACAAAAATGTTTAGGGAAATTCAGGAATAAGAAATAAAAGTCACTGAGGAATGAAAAAAATAGACGTGCATGGAAGCTAAGACGAAATGGCTGAACGAAAAACGAAAAAGAGATGGTCGTAAGGACTGACTCAACACATAGGAAACTCAAAACAGCCTTCAGTGAAATTAAAAGCAAGGGTGGTAGCATTAAGAGTGCAATGGAGATTCCACTGTTAAATGCAGAGGAGAGAACGGGTAGGTGGAAAGAATACGATGAAGGCCTCTATGAGGAGGAAGATTTGTCTGATGTAATAGAAGAAGAAACAGGAGTCGATTTAGAAGAGATAGGGCATCTTATTAGAAACAGGAAAGAGCTCTGCAGGACTTAAGATCAAATGAAGCAGAAGGGATAGACAAAATTCCATCAGAATTCCTAAAATCATTGGGGAAAGTGGCAACAAAACGACTATTCACGCTGGTGTGTAGAATGTATGAGTCTGGTGGCATACCATATAAATTTCGGAAAAATATCATCCACGCAATTCCGAAGACTACAATAGCTAACAAGTGCGACAACTATCGCACAATCAGCTTAACGGTTCATGCATCAAAGTTGCTGACAAGAAGAATGGAAAAGCATATTGAGGATGTGTTAGATGGCGATCAGTTTGGCTTTAGGAAAGGAGAGGTAACCAGAGAGGCAATTCAGACGTTGCTGTTGATAATGGAAGAAAGAGTAAAGAATAATCAAGGGACCTTCGCAGCATCTGTCGATCTGCAAAAAGCGTTCGACAATGTAAAACGGAGCAAGATGTCCGAAATTCTCAGAAAAGTGAGGTTCAGCCATATGGAGGACGAGTAATGTACAGTAAATACAACAGCCAAGAAAGAATAATAAGAGTGGACGAGCAAGGACGAAGAGTTTGGATTAAAAAGAGTATCAGACAAGGATGTAGTCTTTCGCCCATACTGTTCATACTGTTCATCGAGAAAGCAATGACGGAAATAAAAAAAAAGGTTCATGCGTGGAATTTAAATTCCAGATGAAGCGATATCAATGACACGGTTCGCTGATGACATTGTTATCCTGGGTGAAAGTGAAAAAGAATTAAATTATCTGCTGAATGGAATAAACAGTCTAATGAGTACAGTATACGCACTGAGAGTAAATCGAAGAAAGACGGAGGTAATGAGAAGTAGTATGTAACAACAACAATGACGCTGTACTATTGTACATATAAGTAATTTTTTTATCTGATTTTTCGATAAACTAGTGTAATTGATGTTCTGATTTCATTTTTTTTTTTTTGTTTCATGCCATTGTGTTAAGAAAACTGTAAACAAGTTTTAATGTGAAGATTAATGTTTGTGTCAAATGTCAAGTAATATTGTGATAGAATTGAAATGTAACGAATTTTGAAACTGTTGTAAGATGTTTAAAATTGTAAATGTGCGTCTGGTCCATACGTAGGCAATGTGTTAGGATATGTAGAATGCAAAACCTCGGGTGAATACCCTGTCTGTAAGGGAGCGGTAAAAGGTGGATGGCAGGCGAGCGCGGGAAAATGCGCACGGGCACTGCACGGCACAACGGGCTCAGCAGTAGTAATTGGAGTTTGGCATTGGTCTGAGCAACACCTTCTGGAGCGAGGAGGCTGTCCTGGAAGACGTAGTTTCACTGAGCCTCGGGTATGCTGTTTCAACGCCCTCACAGCATGGCAAAATTCCATAGGCACTAAATGGAAAAGTATTGCGAAGCTAAAAAGAATTAAAGTGCCGATCCGTCAAGAGCCATAGCTGTGGTTGTATGTGTGCTCTGTGCCTCGCCATCTCGCCGCTCGCCAACCGCCGCATCGATACAAGCAGGTTGAAACTTTTAGTACTGTATTCGTATGGACCATAGAGTGAACTGTTCAATAATAACCTAAATTTTACCAGAACTTTCCCAACAGTTAATTATCCTCACAACTAACCTAGACAGGGTCCTTTCCAAATGTTGTGCAATCCGAGTGTCTCGAAATGAAAAATTAAATTTTGTGTTAATAATAATTACTTGCAGACCTAACTGTGTCAGAATGATGTTTAAAGAACTGTTTTGTTAATGAACCAGTAAAAGAATAACGAAGGTCAAACGAAGTTGAAAGATAACTTTAATATTGATATAGTAATGAAGTTTAATTATTTCGAGACAGATATAAAGGTATTTAAATGAACAGTAAATAAGAAAAAGAAGAGTAGTAACTCATATAATGGAAATCTTGAACGCATGATAATTTCAGTAATCAATTTTTTTAATATAGTGATCATAACAGTTTTAGGGTGTCCCCACCCCTCCTTTACTCATTTGAATTCTGAAGTGTTCTAAATTGGTTTGACCAGCAAAAGTTAAAGTCAATATAAAAGCCAAAATTTATCAGTGTTTTGTCTTTATCAAAACTGACATTTTGTGTGTGGCTCGAAAGTGCTATTTCTAGGGTAACCTATGCCAGATTTTAATCAAACCAATAGACAGTACGAAGTTTTGTAGTATACATTATAGTGTAGTGTTACGTATTCATGGTTTTTCCATATCAGTACAGAACGTGAAACTATCAGTTTAATAGATTTTCTGGTTCTAAAATTTTACTATATTATGCAGTGTTACTACGTGTTGTGTTGCATGAATATACACCAACTTGTATAAGGAAGAAACTCAGTTAATGCCTAATTAGGCTGGCGACCGTATTATTATTAAATTGGTAGCATCTTCAGTGTTGCCTTTGGTCCATACTGCCGTGTAATTGCATTTCGAACTTGCTTGACGGATCATTGTTATTACAGAGTGGGTGTAAGTTTGATTTGCCACTATTTAGGTACACGCGTTCGATATCTATACGAAAATCCTGTTTCGTAAGGTGAGCCCCGCTCACTTACCATTGTGCAGACTTTAATCGAGTATTGTGTGCCCCACGCGCACGTTACTAGTAGAAATGGAACGGCGAGAAACGTAACATCAGGACTGATGCTTACGAAGTAGATGTTGTTGTTGTGGTCTTCAGTCCTGAGACTGGTTTGATGCAGCTCTAAATGCTACTCTATCCTGTGCAAGCTTCTTCATCTCCCAGTACCTACTGCAACCTACATCCTTCTGAATCTGCTTAGTGTATTCATCTCTTGGTCTCCCCCTACGATTTTTACTCTCCACTCTGCCCTCCAATACTAAATTGGTGATCCCTTGATGCCTCAGAACATGTCCTACCAACCGATCCCTTCTTCTGGTCAAGTTGTGCCACAAACTTCTCTTCTCCCCAATCCTATTCAATACTTCCTCATTAGTTATGTGATCTACCCATCTAATCTTCAGCATTCTTCTGTAGCACCACATTTCGAAAGCTTCTATTCTCTTCTTGTCCAAACTATTTACCGTCCATGTTTCACTTCCATACATGGCTACACTCCATACAAATACTTTCAGAAATGACTTCCTGACACTTAAATCTATACTCGATGTTAACAAATTTCTCTTCTTCAGAGACGCTTTCCTTGCCATTGCCAGTCTACATTTTATATCCTCTCTACTTCGACCATCATCAGTTATTTTGCTCCCCAAATAGCAAAACTCCTTTACTACTTTAAGTGTCTCATTTCCTAATCTAATTCCCTCAGCATCACCCGACTTAATTCGACTACATTCCATTATCCTTGTTTTGCTTTTGTTGATGTTCATCTTATATCCTCCTTTCAAGACACTGTCCATTCCATTCAACTGTTCTTCCAAGTCCTTTGCTGTCTCTGACAGAATTACAATGTCATCGGCGAACCTCAAAGTTTTTATTTCTTCTCCATGGATTTTAATACCTACTCCGAAATTTTCTTTTGTTTCCTTTACTGCTTGCTCAATATACAGATTGAATAACATCGGGGAGAGATCCCAACCACTGCTTCCCTTTCATGTCCCTCGACTCTTATAACTGCCATCTGGTTTCTGTACAAATTGTAAATAGCCTGTCGCTCCCTGTATTTTACCCCTGCCACCTTTAGAATTTGAAAGAGAGTATTCCAGTCAACATTGTCAAAAGCTTTCTCTAAGTCTACAAATGCTAGAAACGTAGGTTTGTCTTTCCTTAATTCGTGTTTGTTTTGAATACAGTCAGAGAGAGTCCCTTTAGTCAGCCATAGTCAGTGTCAGTGTCGTCGTAACTGCCGTCTGCTTCACGTCTGCTGTGCAGCGAGCTACCTTAATTTAAGTATTAACTGTATTTTTCTTACTTGTCACTTCTTCTTCCGTGTGTATTTGCTTTTAGGAAGCTTTATTTTTCGAGTGCTCTTAATAGTGTTCCATAGATTTCGTGTTTGTTTTGAATACAGTAAGAGAGTCCCTGTAGTCAACCATAGTGCCAGTAGTGCTAGAGTTTGTTTTCAATACAGTCCAGAGACAGGTAGTGCTATTTTCATTGTTTTCTACAAGAAGTGGCTAGCAACCACAGTTCAGTGAATAAGCAGCCGCCTTTAGTGAATTAGCAGTCTAGTTAAAGGTTGATTAACTCTCTTCAGTAAATTGTTTCCTTAGGATGGATAGGATGTGTGACTGCTGTGTACGGACGCAGGAGGAGCTGGCCACTGTTCGCGAACAGCTGAGCGTGTTGATGGCCGCGGTCAGCCGTCTTCAGGCTGCTGCCTCGGAGTGTAGCGGCAGTGGGGAGTCTGGTGCGTCGCAAGGTACACCCCAGGTGTTACATGCTTCACCCACTGTCCCTGCTGTCGAGACATCTTCGCGGGTACCGGGCGCGGTTGGGCCACCCTCTCCCCAAGGGGAGTGGCGGGTTCAGCGGCGTTCGCGGCGCACGAGGCGGAAGGAATGTGGAGGCTGGCCGTGTGGCGTCGCCCGCTCTGCCTGTGAGGGGACATGTGGCTGCTCCTTCAGCAAGGTCCGAGCAGGCACACGGGGGGAGGGGTTTATTAGTTACTGGGAGCTCCAACGTTAGGCGGGTGATGGAGCCCCTTAGGGAAATAGCGAGAAGGTCGGGGAAGAAGGCCAGTGTTCACTCTGTCTGCTTGCCGGGGGGTCTCATCCGAGATGTGGAGGAGGCCCTACCGGCGGCGATAGAGAGCACTGGGTGCACCCGACTGCAAATTGTTGCTCATGTCGGCACCAATGACTCCTGCCGTCTGGGTTCAGAGGTCATCCTCAGTTCGTACAGGCGGTTGGCGGAATTGGTGAAGGCGGAAAGCCTCGCTCGCGGGGTGGAATCAGAGCTAACTATTTGTAGTATCGTTCCCAGAACCGATCGCGGTCCTCTGGTTTGGAGCCGAGTGGAAGGCTTAAACCAGAGGCTCAGACGATTCTGCGGAGATCTGGGGTGCAAATTTCTCGACCTCCGCTATCGGGTGGAGAAATGTAGGGTCCCCCTGAATAGGTCAGGCGTGCACTACACGCCGGAAGCGGCTACAAGGGTAGCGGAGTACGTGTGGAGTGCACATGGGGGTTTTTTAGGTTAGAGAATCCCCTCCCTAGGCCCGACAAGACGCCTCCTGAGACGCGGCAAGATAGGAGTAGGCAAAATGCAACAGGGAATAACAATATTAATGTGCTAATAGTAAACTGCAGGAGCGTCTATAGAAAGGTCCCAGAACTGCTCTCATTAATAAACGGTCACAACGCCCATATAGTACTAGGGACAGAAAGTTGGCTGAAACCAGACGTAAACAGTAACGAAATCCTAAACTCAGATTGGAATGTATACCGCAGAGACAGGCTGAACAGTGAAGGGGGAGGCGTGTTTATAGCGGTAAGAAGTGCAATAGTATCGAAGGAAATTGACGGAGATCCGAAATGTGAAATGATTTGGGTGAAGGTCGCGGTTAAAGCAGGCTCAGACATCGTAATTGGATGTGTCTATAGGCCCCCTGGCTCAGCAGCTGTTGTGGCTGAGCACCTGAAGGATAATTTGGAAAATATTTCGAGTAGATTTCCCCACCATGTTATAGTTCTGGGTGGAGATTTTAATTTGCCGGATATAGACTGGGGGACTCAAACGTTCATAACGGGTGGCAGGGACAAAGAATCCAGTGAAATTTTTTTAAGTGCTTTATCTGAAAACTACCTTGAGCAGTTAAACAGAGAACCGACTCGTGGCGATAACATATTAGACCTTCTGGTGACAAACAGACCCGAACTATTTGAAAAAGTTAACGCAGAACAGGGAATCAGTGATCATAAAGCGGTTACGGCATCGATGATTTCAGCCGTAAATAGGAATATGAAAAAGGGTAGGAAGATTTTTCTGTTTAGAAAAAGTGACAAAAAGCAGATTTCAGAGTACCTGTTGGCTCAACACAAAAGTTTTGTCTCAAGTACTGATAGTGTTGAGGATCAGTGGACAAAGTTCAAAACCATCGTACAATATGCGTTAGATGAGTATGTGCCAAGCAACATCGTAAGAGATGGAAAAGAGCCACCGTGGTTCAACAACCGAGTTAGAAAACTGCTGCGGAAGCAAAGGGAACTTCACAGCAAACATAAACATAGCCAAAGCCTTGCAGACAAACAAAAATTACGCGAAGCGAAATGTAGTGTGAAGAGAGCTATGCGAGAGGCGTTCAATGAATTCGAAAGTAAAGTTCTATGTACTGACTTGGCAGAAAATCCTAAGAAATTTTGGTCTTATGTCAACGCGGTAGGTGGATCAAAACAGAATGTCCAGACACTCTGTGACCAAAATGGTACTGAAACAGAGGATGACAGACTAAAGGCCGAAATACTAAATGTCTTTTTCCAAAGTTGTTTCACAGAGGAAGATTGCACTGTAGTTCCTTCTCTAGATTGTCGCACAGATGACAAAATGGTAGATATCGAAATAGACGACAGAGGAATAGAGAAACAATTAAAATCGCTCAAAAGATGAAAGGCCTCTGGACCTGATGGGATACCAGTTCAATTTTACACAGAGTACGCGAAGGAACTTGCCCCCCTTCTTGCAGCGGTGTACCGTAGGTCTCTAGAAGAGCGTAGCGTTCCAAAGGATTGGAAAAGGGCACAGGTCATCCCCGTTTTCAAGAAGGGACGTCGAACAGATGTGCAGAACTATAGACCTATATCTCTAACGTCGATCAGTTGTAGAATTTTGGAACACGTATTGTGTTCGAGTATAATGACTTTTCTGGAGACTAGAAATCTACTCTGTAGGAATCAGCATGGGTTTAGAAAAAGACGGTCATGTGAAACCCAGCTCGCGCTATTCGTCCACGAGACTCAGAGGGCCATAGACACGGGTTCACAGGTAGATGCCGTGTTTCTTGACTTCCGCAAGGCGTTCGATACAGTTCCCCACAGTCGTTTATTGAACAAAGTAAGAGCATATGGACTATCAGACCAATTGTGTGATTGGATTGAGGAGTTCCTAGATAACAGGACGCAGCATGTTATTCTCAATGGAGAGAAGTCTTCCGAAGTAAGAGTAATTTCAGGTGTGCCGCAGGGGAGTGTCATAGGACCGTTGCTATTCACAATATACATAAATGACCTGGTGGACGACATCGGAAGTTCACCGAGGCTTTTTGCAGATGATGCTGTGGTGTATCGAGAGGTTGTAACAATGGAAAATTGTACTGAAATGCAGGAGGATCTGCAGCGAATTGACGCATGGTGCAGGGAATGGCAACTGAATCTCAATGTAGACAAGTGTAATGTGCTGCGAATACACAGAAAGAAAGGTCCTTTATCATTTAGCTACAAAATAGCAGGTCAGCAACTGGAAGCAGTTAATACCATAAATTATCTGGGAGTACGCATTAGGAGTGATTTAAAATGGAATGATCATATAATGTTGATTGTCGGTAAAGCAGATACCAGACTGAGATTCATTGGAAGAATCCTAAGGAAATGCAATCCGAAAACAAAGGAAGTAGGTTACAGTACGCTTGTTCGCCCACTGCTTGAATACTGCTCAGCAGTGTGGGATCCGTACCAGATAGGGTTGATACAAGACATAGAGAAGATCCAACGGAGAGCAGCGCGCTTCGTTACAGGATCATTTAGTAATCGCGAAAGCGTTACGGAGATGATAGATAAACTCCAGTGGAAGACTCTGCAGGAGAGACGCTCAGTAGCTCGGTACGGGCTTTTGTCAAAGTTTCGAGAACATACCTTCACCGAAGAGTCAAGCAGTATATTGCTCCCTCGCGAAGAGACCATGAGGATAAAATCAGAGAGATTAGAGCCCACACAGAGGCATACCGACAATCCTTCTTTCCACGAACAATACGAGACTGGAATAGAAGGGAGAACAGATAGAGGTACTGAAGGTACCCTCCGCCACACACCGTCAGGAGGCTTGCGGAGTATGGAAAAAAAAATCTTTCATCTAAGATAAGTCGTAAGGTCAGTATTGCCTCACGTGTTCCAGTATTTCTACGGAATCCAAACTGATCTTCCACGAGATCGACTTCTACTAGTTTTTCCATTCGTCTGTAAAGAATTCGTGTTAGTATTTTGCAACTGTGGCTTATTAAACTGATTGTTCGGTAATTTTCACATCTGTCAACACCTGCTTTCTTTGGGATTGGAATTATTATATTCTTCTTGAAGTCTGAGGGTATTTCGCCTGTTTCATACATCTTGCTCACCAGATGGTAGAGTTTTGTCAGGACTGGCTCTCCCAAGGCCGTCAGTAGTTCCAATGGAATGTTGTCTACTCCGGGGGCCTTGTTTCGACTTAGGTCTTTCAGTGCTCTGTCAAACTCTTCACGCAGTATCGTATCTCCCATTTCATCTTCATCTACATCCTCTTCCATTTCCATAATATTGTCCACAAGTACATCGCCCTTGTATAGACCCTCTATATAGTCCTTCCACCTTTCTGCTTTCCCTTCTTTGCTTAGAACTGGGTTTCCATCTGAGCTCTTGATGTTTATACAAGTGGTTCTCTTATCTCCAAAAGTCTCTTTAATTTTCCTGTAGGCAGTATCTATCTTCCCCCTAGTGAGATAAGCCTCCACATCCTTAAATTTGTCCTCTAGCCATCCCTGCTTAGCCATTTTGCACTTCCTGTCGATCTCATATTTGAGACGTTTGTATTCCTTTTTGCCTGCTTCATTTACTGCATTTTTATATTTTCTCCTTTCATCAATTAAATTCAATATTTCTTCTGTTACCCAAGAATTTCTACTAGCCCTCGTCTTTTTACCTACTTGGTCCTCTGCTGCCTTCACTACTTCATCCCTCAAAGCTACCCATTCTTCTTCTACTGTATTTCTTTCCCCCATTCCTGTCAATTGTTCCCTTATGCTCTCCCTGAAACTCTGTACAACCTCTGGTTCTTTCAGTTTATCCAGGTCCCATCTCCTTAAACTCCCACCTTTTTGCAGTTTCTTCAGTTTTAATCTACAGGTCATAACCAATAGATTGTGGTCAGAGTCCACATCTGCCCCTGGAAATGTCTTACAATTTAAAACCTGGTTCCTAAATCTCTGTCTTACCATTATATAATCTATCTGATACCTTTTAGTATCTCCAGGGTTCTTCCATGTATACAACCTTCTATCATGATTCTTAAACCAAGTGTTAGCTATGATTAAGTGGTGCTCTGTGCAAAATTCTACCAGGCGCCTACCTCTTTCATTTCTTAGCCCCAATCCATATTCACCTACTATGTTTCCTTCTCTCCCTTTCCCTACACTCGAATTCCAGTCACCCATGACTATTAAATTTTCGTCTCCCTTCACTACCTGAATAATTTCTTTTATTTCATCATACATTTCTTCAATTTCTTCGTCATCTGCAGAGCTAGTTGGCATATAAACTTGTACTACTGTAGTAGGCGTGGGCTTCGTATCTATCTTGGCCACAATAATGCGTTCACTATGCTGTTTGTAGTAGCTTACCCGCATTCCTATTTTCCTATTCATTATTAAACCTACTCCTGCATTACCCCTATTTGACTTTGTGTTTATAACCCTGTAGCCACCTGACCAGAAGTCTTGTTCCTCCTGCCACCGAACTTCACTAATTCCCAATATATCTAACTTTAACCTATCCATTTCCCTTTTTAAATTTTCTAATCTACCTGCCCGATTAAGGGATCTGACATTCCACGCTCCGATCCGTAGAATGCCAGTTATCTTTCTCCTGATAACGACGTCCTCTTGAGTAGTCCCCGCCCGGAGATCCGAATGGGGGTCTATTTTACCTCCGGAATATTTTACCCAAGAGGATGCCATCATCATTTAATCGTACAGTAAAGCTGCATGCCCACGGGAAAAATTACGGCCGTAGTTTCCCCTTGCTTTCAGCCGTTCGCAGTACCAGCACAGCAAGGCCGTTTTGGTTATTGTTACAAGGCCAGATCAGTCAATCAACCAGACTGTTGCCCTTGCAACTACTGAAAAGGCTACTGCCCCTCTTCAGAAACCACACGGTACGGCTATCTGTATCGCTGAGGCACGCAAGCCTCCCCACCAACGGCAAGGTCCATGGTTCATGGGGGGGGGGGGGGGGGGGACATCGAAAGCAGACTAGCACTGGCAAAAATGACATACCTGGTCAAGACAAGCATACTAGTGTCAAAAAAAGGAGGTAATTAAGGTTTCCGTTAAGGGTGGTCCGTAACCTTTCAGTGCCTATCCCAGATGCATATTTTATTTGTAAGGTGGGGTTGGTTCCACGGTGGAGTAACGAAAGATTTTATTTTTGAATTTCTTCGCCAAAAGATTTTTAAATTATTTAATCATGTAGTGAATTTTTTTTTGTGTTGCACCAGAAGTATGTAACTAATTCATTGGACACGCATGTTGCCGTGTATAATCTTGAACATTCGTCTTCCGAACTGAGAGGTCTGATTGTTAAATTATGTGAAGACTTTTGTGATGTGCTCAGTGATAGGTTAGGCTAAGTGAAAGAAGCAGAGAATAAGATCGATTTGACGGATAACATTCCAGTGAGGCTGCCACCATACGGTTGGGGAATTACTGCATGAAGGAGTTATTAGGCCCTATAACTCCCCGTATTCCTCTCCTATGCTCCAAGAGACAGGCCAGCGTTCGTCACTTCATGATTTTCATTGATGTTTCTCTTGGTTTCAAATGGCAAAGGTCTTTACGACCTTTGACCTTAACCAGGCCTATTACCAAATCCCTCTGGCCAAGGAGTCCAAACCCGTCACGGCGTTTGCTACTGATTGGGCACTATACGAGTATAACAGGGTTCCCTTCGGACTGTCTACGGGGGCACCGGTCCTATCAGCTATCCTGGATAGGAGGTCCTCTGTCCTAAATTTGAGTGTTTGTATGATTATATTCATGATTTAGTAATTTTTAGTGATAATTTACAGGAGTATATTGGTCACGTTAGAGAAGTGCTCAGACGGTTGCGAAAAGCGGTTTCACGGTCAAACCTTCGAACGTAAGATTTGCTCAAAAAATGGCTCGGAGTACTATGGGACTTAACTTCTGAGATCATCAGTCCCCTAGAACGTAGAACTACTTAAACCTAACTAACCTAAGGACATCACACACATCCATGCCCGAGGCTGAATTCGAACCTGCGACCGTAGCGAAAATTTGCTCAACCTGAATTATCCTTCCTGGGCCATATTTTTTCGGGACAGGGGGCTAGGATATCAGTCGTACTGAGGCAATCCATTCGTGTCCCACTCCTGAAGGTTGCAAAGCAGTGGCTCGTTTTATCGGAATGGTCAATTATTTCCGAAAATTTGTGTCAAATTTTGCCCAGCTAGTGGTACCATTAAACGATCCCCGAAAGGAAGGTAAAAAATTCGATTGGGGTCCTTTCCAACAAGCTACTTTTGACACCTTAAAGAAGGCTCTAGCCACCTCCCCTGTGTTACCTACGGCTGATTTCAACAAGGAATTTATTGACTAAACAGACACCTCCACGTCAGGAGTTATGGCTGTCCTTTTGCGGAAGGAGAGTCTGGGAGACGCTCTATAGCTTATGCTTCATGTAGTCCATCGCCATTAGAGGCCAAATATTCAGTATACGGAGTCCTTAGTAGTCTTGTTCGCCGTTGAAAAAATTAAGTTGTATTTGGAACACCAACCTTTTGTAGTTAGAAACCGGTAATCAGGCTCTCAGTTAGGTGTTGGCAAGGCCAAGGGGAGTAAGGCGAATTGCTCCTTGGGCAGTACGTATTCCTGCATTTGAGTTTAAGGTGACTCGGAAAATGTTGTGGCCGATGACCTGAGCCAAATGTTCGAGCAGGACTCGCAGGATCAGCTGGACGATGAAGAAACTCCAGGGGAGGTTACTCCGGAGGCATTGGTTAAAAGTTGCGCCCCTCTTAGTGGGCTTCCGCTTCTTTTTAAGAACATTGCCATGCAACAGGGTGGAGACCCAGTGATAAGTAGCATTAAGGAAAAGCTAAGGAAAGGAGAAAGTGTACAGCTTAAAGGGAAATGTATTGTGTTACATTGGCCGGCCGATGACCTGAGCCAAATGTTCGAGCAGGACTCGGAGGATCAGCTGGACGATGAAGAAACTCCAGGGGTGGTTACTCCAGAGGCATTGGTTAAAAGTTGCGCCCCTCTTAGTGGGCTTCCGCTTCTTTTTAAGAACATTGCCATGCAACAGGGTGGAGACCCAGTGATAAGTAGCATTAAGGAAAAGCTAAGGAAAGGAGAAAGTGTACAGCTTAAAGGGAAATGTATTGTGTTACATTGGCCGTGGGAAACGAGGTGAGGAAGTTGTGTTGTCGGGTGACCTGGTTTCCTTAGTCTTTAAGAATTATCATGAAACTCGGGTGGGAGGTCATTTGGGAGAGTTCAAAATGCGCAACAAGATTAGGGAAAACTTTGTTTGAAAGGGCATGGATAAACTTATCAAGAAGATGGGGTCCCGTTGTAAAACTTGTGGGATCAGTAAACGGGTCTTGAATACGCGACAGTGCTTTTCGTCGACCGAGGTTGCGACTGAACCCATGGAAAAATTGTATGTTGATTTCGTGGGGCCTCTCCCACATTACAGAGAGGGGACCGGTATGTCTTCGTTTGTGTAGATGCGCTCACACGCTTTAGCTGGTGCTTCCCACTCGAATATTACCCCTCAAACGTCTATAAAGTGTCTGAAGGAAATTTTTGGTACCTTTTGGCCTCGTTGCACACTGGTTTCTGATAAGGCTACATCCTTTGAATCGCTGCATTCCGTAATTTTTGCTTCGAAATAGGGGTGGCTCACAGCACAACAACACACTATTGTCTGAATCCTTCCCCAACGGAACCGTTGAATCGCAAGATGAGGGTGCCCTTGATCACTTTCCATCATAGTGGTCATACCCGGTGGTATAGTTCCTTATCTTGGTCAGGGTATACCCTCAGTATCGCCATGCACGAGGCTATCAAGGCCACACCAGCTAAGATGTTTGCGTTCAAACCTAATCCGCCACTCGCGTATTTGTGGTCACACAATGACTTTCTTACGGAGAGGATGCACGCTGCTCATACCCTCGCTAACTGGAAGTGCGCCCGTGATAACTTGAGGACAGCCGATGGATAAATGGAGCCGGCCGCGGTGGCCGAACGGTTCTAGCTGCTTCAGTCCGGAACCGCGCGACTGCTGCGGTCGCAGGTTCGAATTCTGCCTCAGTCATGGATATGTGTGATTTCCTTAGGTTAGTCAGGTTTGTAGGGGACTGATGACCTCAGATGTTAAGTCCCATAGTCTCAGAGCCATTTGAACCATTTGGATAAATGGAAAATCGTTATAATGCTGGAAGACGGCCGATCTCGCTGAGATCGGAGGATCAGATGTGTATGTAGAACTTTGGGGGCTACAAGTCATGGAGCAGATAAAATTATGGGAAAGCTTTTGCCCAGATTTGTGGGACCTGCCCGAATTTATCGCTTCCTCACCTCGGTCGCCTTTCCTATCAGGAACCCCTAAAATAGGAGAATTTTTAGAATCCATATATTTCAAGTAAAACCATATGTGAAGGTGGATGCAGCAAAATAAGAATGTGTCCTTCTGCTGAAGGAACTAGTGTTATAACTGTTTGTTGCTCAGCGCAGTAGGTGGATGGAGTGCCTTGCTCCAATTGTTCAGGCTGTCATGTTGCTTTCACTCGTTGAAGATAACACCTTATAATTTACATGCTAAGATGAGACGTTTTGTCGCTACATACTGTTGTAAGATGGAGTGAGGAATTTTATTTAATTCGCAAGTGCGAGTTTGAACGAGGTTACATTCCCCGTGAGCTTCGGTTTGGCGGGGGAGGATGTGCCGACATTAAGACGTCAGCAGTCGCGGCGACTTGAATTCCCGCAGCGCCTCCGCTGGTCTTGCTGTGCTGCGGCGCTGGGAGCGCTGCGAGTGTGGCGCCGTGTGCTGACAGCCGGTCCTTGCCGGCCACATCGCGACCTCTCTCGTGATCCAGATGGCCGTCTGCAAGGGTCGATGATCGAATCGCCTTCTGTTTACAGCACGCCGCTCGCCGCACCGCCGTGTTAACATTTTGGTCAGTATCGGAGTCAGTGACGCTGTCACAGAACTTTTTGTTTTTGCAAGTGGTTCCTGCTGGTAGCGGAAAATGCTGGGCGCTGCTGAAAGACTTGGCGATGTAGTTTAGCTGGAGCTGGGCCTCCTTATAGTACCGGCGCTGTTTAATGCAAGAAGAGTTGTTCTTTTGGTAAACAGACACATAGTATGGGCAGCATTGGGAATAGAACTTTTGTGCCAGTCTTGTTCACGAATGGACTGTTAAGTTTTTCGTGATTTAGGGTCGCGCACTCTCAAAATCATTTATCTGTGTACTAGTTGGTCCGTTCAACTCATTCAATTATACGTTCAGCTGACCCATTTGTAGTCATATGTTGTTGGACGCTTTCTTTGAGTTGTCAAGTCTGTACGCCTGGTTGGTTAGGAAGGAGTTGAAGTTTGTGATGTCGGAAGATGGATGTAATCCCGAAACGCGTGACATGTTCTAATAAGAGTCAATGCAACATCTCATGACTTTATTGCGATTGTACAGCATTGGTTGCTAACTATTAACACAAAAATGATCGCAGGCCTCAGGCGAGATTTTACGTCCTCTATATCAACTGACCCAAGTCACTCAATCAACAGTTTGAAATTCTGTATCAGTATTAGTATCATTATCATTTATTGTGTTTAGGATTATATTAACGATTTCCCTTAATCATGTCCCAGGATTTTAAAATGTTTACTGCTTTTACAACTGTAATAAGTAGAAGTTGTTCAGGAGAATGTCACACCCACTTCACTAGTTCTGTTACAAGAATTTGATTTTTTTTTAATTTGTGTGGCATAACTTCTGTCTCACCCATATATGGTGTCAGTGTCAGTCCTAAGAGTCATCAGGCGCATTTTCTCTGGTGATTCATCAGATTTTAGCAATTTTGTTTTTTCATTGTGTAGCTGGAGAGAGTAGAAACAATTACTGCTCATCACATCTTTCATGTAACAACCACTGATGAAGGAAAGCGTCGATTTGTTTTCCACTACAAACAAAATGATCTTTAAAGCTGAATTTTATGTGCCCATTCCATAGAGAGATCCCTGATTACTTTATTCCGATATTCGTTTTATCAATATGCATTAAAAGGGTCAGTAAAAGACGAAGTATAACCAGTAATCCAGCAGTGACAGCACTGCCCTGACCCACACTGACTGTGCAGTGCTACTGAGTTGGATTGCCGCTTGTTATTAGAGTTCCTAATACACATCGAAAAAACGAATGTCGGACTAGAGTAGTTCTGGAACGCTCCATCAAGTGCACACGTAAAATTCCGATTTAAAAGTAATTTTGTTTGTAACAGGAAACAAATCACCGCTTTTCCTAACTGGAAGTAAATGATTAGGCTACCTCACACTACATAGTGTAAAAATAAAGTAGCGATTATCTGACAAAATACCAGAAAAAGTGTGTGTGTGTATGTGTGTGTGTGTGCGTGTTTTGTGTGTGCTAGATACATAAAAATCACAGAATATGTGTGTACCCCTGTACTGATTTCAAGCAAATTTGACACAGAAACAGCAAATCCCACAGGTATTGTCGGGTTTATAATCTCTTTGCTGCCATATGAGTGTAGATATTTGGAAAAACGTGGTTTCCAGCTCCTGCCGTATAAGATATCCTACATGACAGAAATGGTGAATGGGAACAGTATCGGCCTGCCAAACCATGCTGCTCTGCAGGGCAGTCTACTTGTCATGGGCAAGAAACTGTTTTTTCGAGTGTGCGATGTAGGCTGCCCTGCATGACAGACATGTTGTTGTAGTAGTAATGACCTGGTTTATTTATCAGCAGTGTAGAGGTTACAGATGCTGAAGAGCATGGCTGGGGTCAGATTGACATGGGCAGAGGAAGAGATAGACAGAGGTAATGGACAGTGACAGGGAAGGAGTGGAAGATGCATGAGGCAGGTGGAAGATATAGAGGTGTGGTGGCTTGGTGGGAAGGGAAGTGCAAGAGACACAGATGGAAACATGAGGGAAAGGAGGATATGGTCAGAAGGAGGGGTGAAGAAAATACGGCCAGAGAAAGAAAGGGTATAAAAATGGACAAAGAGGGGGAGGATGTGATCAAGAAACAAAGAGTGAGGAGGAGGATATAGATAGATGAGGAAGGATGAAATGGTCAGACAGAGGGAAGAAGAGGTGTACACAGAGAGTAGGAGGAGGAGATGTTTCAGTATATGTGTCGAATGTGTATTTGGATAAAGCCATGGGGAAAATTATTGTAATTTTGAAAATGAAAATATGTTGCACTGCAGAATTTCTGCACATTGTTTCATTTTTTTTATTTATAGTAGGCTACTGTTTTAACTATTTATTGCTTATACACATATTACAGTAGAAAAAGTAAATAAATGTCTGTATCTGAATGATGTTAACAGTATTTGGTCTGTTTTACTTCTGATATCTTCAGTTGCTGTGCTGTACAACCTGATTGTCCTGTTGAAATCTTTCGACACCGCTTCACTTTTGCAGCTTTCCTGTAACCTATAGTTTAAGTCACACTTGTGGACTAAGAATTTCTAAATTGTTTCGCAAGTAATATCCACACATGATGCATGATCTATTCCACTACTGCGTGCATTCCGAAACACTTCAGTAATAGTTTGAGTTGTTCGCGTCAGGTTTGTTGAGGCCGGCACTCGGCAGCGGCAGTGGGGCCCGCGCCAGCTTGGAGCCGTGCCGCAGGCGCCCGCAGCCGGCCCGCCGAGCGACCAGCTCTGCCAGCAGGAGGGCGCAGCTGAGCAGCAGCGCGGCGCCGTACAGCCGCAGCAGCGCCGCGTAGTGCGCCCAGGGCACGCCCGACCGCTGCACGCTGCCGCCGGCGCCCACCAGCTGCAGCCCGCCCACCCACCGGCTCTGCAGCAGCCGCAGCACGCCCGCCTCGTGCATGCGCAGGATCCTGGCCCACACACCGCCTGTCTAGTCGTTACAAACTACTACAAAAAGTTGTGTCACCCTCCTGACTCATAGACCATCTACTCAGTGCTCTTTCTACGACATTTAAATTACGGTAGCACCCAGAAGAAAGAAGAATAGGGGTACTGCAGCCCGCCGACATGGAAGTGTATTGAAAGGCTGATGGTAAACTTCATACTCCCAGCTAGGTTGGATACGCCCACATAAGGTACGGAATCTCCACACGATGTGCCTACTTCATCGATTTCTTAGTCACTGGTGCCCCCAGTACTTATATTCTCACATTAAACACCTATCATCATTCCACAACTGCAATACCAGATCGGATACGTCTAGTATCTTGGCTGTACCTTTACATAACACAAAATCGTTCTCCTTGTCTGTCTCCATCTCAGCCATACGACTATGGAACGCGCTCCCCTGTGATTAGCGTCTTATCTGGAACCACTCAACATTCAAGACGGAACTCAAAACTTAGATATTAGGGACGGTATAGCCACCATTGTTGTGCCCCTCTCATCTCTTTCTTTCTCCTCTCCATCATAGCTTCCAATTTTACCATTCTATTTCTCTTCGTCTAACCTAGCTAACTCTTCTATATCTCTTTCACCCCATTCTATCGTCTTATATCTCTGCTCGATGTGAATAACTCACAAGCTGCAAGAACATAACGAGAAAATTCCCAACTAGCAATAGGACTGACATTCATAAAAGAAAAATATGTTTATTAAAATGAAGAATAAACCGCCTTCAGTCACAAGTTGCGTTTATTTACTGCACTATGCATTTCGAGCCCTGGAGGCTCATCTTCAGGTGCTTTTTAGTGATTTACATCAGGTTTTTTAGTTGTTTGCCTGTTGATATTACATTTTTGTGTTACAACATGATATATTGTAGATATAACTTTAACAGCGTTAATAAATATCTACAATATACCACGTTGTAACACAAAAATGTAATATCAACAGCCAAACAACTAAAAACCTAACGTAAATAACTAAAAAGCACCTGAAGATGAGCCTCCAGGGCTCGAAATGCATAGTGCAGTAAATAAACGCAACTTGTGACTGAAGGCTGTTTATTCTTCATTTTACGAAAGTAAAACAGTCGCGGACGAAACACTGAAAAACAATGGATAAAATTAAAAAATATGTTTACTTTCATATACATACTCATTACTATTATTATTATTATTATTATTATTATTCTTGATTGTTATAATTATTTTTTTGATTGTTATAATTGTCCTTGTACCACTGTTATAATCTCTATTTTTTTCTTTAACATTAATATTGTATAACACTTCATATGTCCATAATGGTCTGTACAAACTGAAATTCGTTCAATCTGAGTATGCCTGGTTAGGTGTAAGAGAGCCTCAAGGCCCTAATCTTGCCAGGTAAAATAAATGTATAAATAAATAAAATAAAAATAAACTTAGCCACAGGTTACACAGGTTGATTCAGCTGCCCGTACTGGGAACGGTATCCAGTCGCGCGACAGGCACATAAGCAATACAAGTTCCCTGTTAGAGATTTGGGTGACTGTTAACAAATGGAATCATACGATAAGAAATACAAGAGAGTAATCGTGAGAAATGGCCATGAGTTACATGGTATTTTGGATCAAGATATACCTTGTATTGTAGTGTATTTTATTGAACCTGGAACCTAGAAACGACGGAGACGCTTCGTTCCCGCCGTAGCCCTCGGTGGCACACAACCCCACAACAGGCTAACAGGCTACAGCCGTCCACTCACCCCACCGCCGCCCCACACCGAATCCAGCGTTACTGTACGGTTCGGCCCCCAGTGGACCCCCCCCCCCCCCCCCCTGTGAACGTCTCACACCAGACGAGTGTAACCCCAATGTCTGCTTGGTAGAGTAATTATGGTGTACGCGTAAGTGGAGACAGTGTTTGCGCAGCAATCGCCGACATAGTGTAACTGAGGCGGAATAAGGGTAACCAGCCCGCATTCCCTGAGGTAGATGGAAAACCGCATTAAAAACCATCCACAGATTAGTCGGCACACTGGACCTCGACACTAATAGAATACTCCATTAGTAGCGCTTGACACAGTCACATCGATTAAATATTTGGTCGTAA
This sequence comes from Schistocerca cancellata, assembly GCF_023864275.1. Taxonomy (NCBI): domain Eukaryota; kingdom Metazoa; phylum Arthropoda; class Insecta; order Orthoptera; family Acrididae; genus Schistocerca; species Schistocerca cancellata. The sequence goes on from NC_064627.1 coordinate 984,388,349, forward strand.
CATTACAGAGCGATATGAAGCGGGAAAAGCATGTAATGGGAGTTGTGGCGAAGGCGGATAGTCGTCTTCGGTTCATTGGTAGAATTTTGGGAAGATGTGATTCACCAGTAAAGGAGACCGCTTATAAAACACTAATACGACCCATTCTTGAGTACTGCTCGAGTGTTTGGGATCCCTATGAGGCCGGATTGAGGGAGGACATAGAAGCAATTCAGAGGCAGGCTGCTAGATTTGTTACTGGTAAGTTTGATCATCACGCGAGTGTTACGGAAATGATTCAGGAATTCGGGTGGGAGTCTCTGGAGGAAAGGAAGCGTTGTTTTCGTGAATCGCTACTGAGGAAATTTAGAGAACCAGCATTTGATACTGACTGCAGTACAATTTTACTGCCGCCAATTTATATTTCGCGGAAAGACCACAAAGATAAGATAAGAGAGATTAGGGCTCGTACAGAGGCATACAGGCAGTCATTTTTCCCTCGTTCTGTTTGGGAGTGGAACAGGGAGAGAAGATGCTAGTTGTGGTACGAGGTAGCCTCCGCCACGCACCGTATGGTGGACTGCGGAGTATGTATGTAGATCTAGATGTAAACCGCCGGGCGGATTCGTACCGGTGACCGGCACTCCTTCCCTCCCGGAGAGCAGTGCGTTAGGTCGGACGGCTAACCGGCGGGCTAAGATATACCTTACTTCTACCATACTTACCCAAATATCTATCAAGTTCCTTGGTGTAATTAGCGGTGTAATCATACGGGTCGAATTAATATTATTCGATCCTGTAAATCAGCTACCTGTTTACAAAGAAGAGTGATCTGTGACACATGGATGAATACTACTTCACAATTCACTATAATTTCTACACGTGGAATGGCTGCAAAAAAATTCTGGGAATTTTTTAAAACCAGCAGAAAAATGGTTCTGTCAGAGCGCAAAAAAAGACGAATATGCTTCTCTGTAAAAAAAAGTCTGACAGAAAAGTGTAGAGCCAGCTGCCTTAATCCTCATTGGGCCTTCCTCACCAAAAATTTAGGCATGCAAACATTTCTGCGCTCTTTTAACACAGAACATTCTAAATTCTTTTACCCTGTCTCTCTTTGTGACGAAGCCTTCATATTCCAGCATCTGCCTCTCTGGCTGTCCCTCTGTCCTCTTTTTCTCTCGCTGTCTTTCCCACTGACACAGTCTTGATCTCTTTCTCTCGCTCTTCTTTGTCATTGTCTGCTACTCTGCCACTTTCACTTCACTCTGTCCAACTGCCATTGTCCTTGTCCTATTATTTTTCTCTTCCAATGGTACCGTCTTTCTGACTTACAGTCTACTGTCTTTCTCTTCACCCATCACTGTCTCCTCTCCACACATGTCCTTTGGGATGGTTTTCCCAAGCTTGAGGGGTAGCCCCAGCGCGTGGTCCAGCTGCATGGCTGGAAATTCCATGGTGACACTCTGTAGATGAAGGAGACACCCCGGGAGTGACAAAGATGGCGGACTTTGCGAAGCCTTAATGGCAGACATTTCACAATTCGTACAGAAATTAATAGTAGCCAGAGGAATCGTGATACCTCTAAAAGAAACATTTACATTACCATTATTTGCACGACGTTTCTGATGGTGTAATCAGATTTTCAATATCTTTATTAGTTTAAAGTTTAGTATCTGACAATAAATTATACAAGTGACACCCAGCACCGAATTTCCACAATCTAAACGCTTCATCCGATTTTGTCGATCGGCGTGTCTTTAGAAAGCTATTAGTGTAAACCTAAATTGGTATAAATTACAGGCATGTAACTTGAATAGTACATATGTTATTGGAGGTCAAAGTGGTCTATTACTATCGATCGAGTCAGGCCATAAGTACTCCACAGCGACACGAAAAACGGTAGCAGCATGCTTATAAAGATATTTAATCGTCTTTGTCTTTGTTTATATCCGATATATACTACTCGTGAAGAAATTGGTTTAATATTTACTTTGTTTTAGAAAGCACATTAGGCTACTGGCCTACCTTTTGTTCTATTCCTTTGTTGTATGTTCATTTAATTTGTTTATGTATTTAATAATGTTTATGTATTTAATAATGTGTGTTAGAGAGTGTTTGTGGTCCAGCCGTAGGAATATTTATTTAATTTCAAGTTATTTAAATGTAAATCCAGTATTTTCATTATGTTTGTGAGGGTGCGTTGGTTTGAAGATATGGCACGAGCGCTCTAGCCAATCACAGTGCTCGTGAATGGGAAGACTGTATGGAAGTGGGAGAACAGTATAGTTTCGAGAGAGGACAAGGGAGTTCTGGGCAGTGTGGCGCGAGGGACAGTCACACAGGACACGAGGAGTCCGGTACAGTACTGCGCGAGGGGCGCATGGGCGCGAGAGAGACTTGGAGTGCAGAGCGGTTTGCGCGTGGTCGCGAGAGACAGAAATACTTCGGAGTGCGGACTTGTGAACTTGTGAGATTTCCGAGGTTTCTACAGTGAGGATGTAGTATGCGTTTTGAAATTAATATCTCGCGGGCTATGTTGTCGTTCATAACTAATTACGTGCAGAAGGAATGTGTTGTTTCCCTGTTATTCAACTTATATTTTATTTAATTGCTGGACCATCGACAGCAATAAGTGTTTTGCAGAAATATACGGCATTCTAAAAAGTACTCCTGCTATCGCACACATCATTTAAAGTCATTAAAATAATACCTGCAGATTTTATTTAATTGCAATCTATCATTTATAAATTTCCATATTACATTCAAAAATTCGCAATTGCCGAATGATAGCAACCTTCGACTATTCGATTCATGTGTATATTCATATTGTATACTGTAGACTCAGCAGTGTTTAGCTTGTAATGCGGCAACTACCTACGCCAGCCCCTAGACAACGAAACCAGCCAAAACTTCTAATATTTCAGTTCTGAGTCTGTGGGTACGTAGTTGAGGGCCACCACACCATCACATCATTTATTATTTGAAAGTACGCAAATCTCCATCCATCTTTCTCTTTTACTGTCACTACCTTTCGCCCATCACTGTCTACTCTCTCCTTTTCGGCTACAGGCACTGTCTCCTCTGTCTTCCACTGTCAATGTCTCTCTGCTACTCTCTTTCAGCACAAGACGTGCGAATATGCTCGCATGCCAAAGTTTTTGGTCAGGGAGGCGGAATGAGGATTGAAGCAGCTGGTTGCCTACTTATCTGTCAGTCTTCTAAAGGGGAGCGTGTTCGCGTTTTTGTGCTCCGGCAAGAATATTTTTCACCTGGTTCACTTCTTTCCCTTTTGAACCAGGGTGTTCTGCTAATATAAAGTGGAATCCTTAGGTAAGTAAAGTTTTGACAGTATATTTGCATAATTCGACACATTTACATACTTTGATACATATAAGCAACAAGTAAGTATGCATAATATACACTCCTGGAAATGGAAAAAAGAACACATTGACACCGGTGTGTTAGACCCACCATACTTGCTCCGGACACTGCGAGAGGGCTGTACAAGCAATGATCACACGCACGGCACAGCGAACCCACCAGGAACCGCGGTGTTGGCCGTCGAATGGCGCTAGCTGCGCAGCATTTGTGCACCGCCGCCGTCAGTGTCAGCCAGTTTGCCGTGGCATACGGAGCTCCATCGCAGTCTTTAACACTGGTAGCATGCCGCGACAGCGTGGACGTGAACCGTATGTGCAGCTGACGGACTTTGAGCGAGGGCGTATAGTGGGCATGCGGGATGCCGGGTGGACGTACCGCCGAATTGCTCAACACGTGGGGCGTGAGGTCTACACAGTACATCGATGTTGTCGCCAGTGGTCGCCGGAAGGTGCACGTGCCCGTCGACCTGGGACCGGACCGCAGCGACGCACGGATGCACGCCAAGACCGTAGGATCCTACGCAGTGCCGTAGGGGACCGCACCGCCACTTCCCAGCAAATTAGGAACACTGTTGCTCCTGGGGTATCGGCGAGGACCATTCGCAACCGTCTCCATGAAGCTGGGCTACGGTCCCGCACACCGTTAGGCCGTCTTCCGCTCACGCCCCAACATCGTGCAGCCCGCCTCCAGTGGTGTCGCGACAGGCGTGAATGGAGGGACGAATGGAGACGTGTCGTCTTCAGCGATGAGAGTCGCTTCTGCCTTGGTGCCAATGATGGTCGTATGCGTGTTTGGCGCCGTGCAGGTGAGCGCCACAATCAGGACTGCATACGACCGAGGCACACAGGGCCAACACCCGGCATCATGGTGTGGGGAGCGATCTCCTACACTGGCCGTACACCACTGGTGATCGTCGAGGGGACACTGAATAGTGCACGGTACATCCAAACCGTCATCGAACTCATCGTTCTACCATTCCTAGACCGGCAAGGGAACTTGCTGTTCCAACAGGACAACGCACGTCCGCATGTATCCCGTGCCACCCAACGTGCTCTAGAAGGTGTAAGTCAACTACCCTGGCCAGCAAGATCTCCGGATCTGTCCCCCATTCAGCATGTTTGGGACTGGATGAAGCGTCGTCTCACGCGGTCTGCACGTCCAGCACGAACGCTGGTCCAACTGAGGCGCCAGGTGGAAATGGCATGGCAAGCCGTTCCACAGGACTACATCCAGCATCTCTACGATCGTCTCCATGGGAGAATAGCAGCCTGCATTGCTGCGAAAGGTGGATATACACTGTACTAGTGCCGACATTGTGCATGCTCTGTTGCCTGTGTCTATGTGCCTGTGGTTCTGTCAGTGTGATCATGTGATGTATCTGACCCCACGAATGTGTCAATAAAGTTTCCCCTTCCTGGGACAATGAATTCACGGTGTTCTTATTTCAATTTCCAGGAGTGTAGTACAAAATCGTCTCGTATCCAACGCAATTTCACATTACTTTACTTCACATAAAAATGCAAACGTTTTATGCCACACCTACAGTATACGAAAAAAACGCAGTGTTTAACTTGCAAGTACAAATTTTTTTTCTCATAAAATACTTTTTGTAGAGTGCTTATGCCACGAGTGGCACCATTGAATAAATTTCTGAGACCAGACAGCCTGTATAGACGTGAAGAGCCCGCTATACAGAGGCAGCGGGTCATCAGGTTTTATTGGTGAAGAAATCATAGTTTGGTGATGTCAGAATCGTTCAGATCACTCCAGAATCCTTAGCATGTGTTCACAACATCAGTTGAAACGACATTTACACCTCAGACTGGATATTACGTGCAGCAATACGGTAACTATCAACCTCTGGATGTCGGTAATGGATAATGATATCGAAAAAGGTGTTAATACTCCTCGAGAACTTCGTATTAAGACCTATGGTAAAAATTTCGACAAGCTGCCATGAACATAAATTACAGAAGTGGCCGTCCCCACAGTCGGTAAAGGTGGTATTCAAAAATCAAGTTTTTTTCGGGGGTTTCTTAGGAATCTCCCGTGAAAAAATTGTGGTTTTAGACGCCATCTAAGGCCTACCCTAGACCCCACCTAATGCCAAATAACCAACCGGTTTGTTCAATTTGCTTGGGTAATATTTAAGTTTTGACTCTATTCTAAGCAACAGTATGCTTGTTCTTGCGATAGGCAACAGATGATCGCTAGACCAAGTGCTATTGAAAACACTTGACTCCCCCTATGCCTGTGATTAACAGAACCCCGAGATATGACCTCTTGAAAAATCACATTTTATCGCTCGGATTTTTGGAACATATTGGTACCGTGCACTGTCGTGGAAGGACACATAGAATATTAAACACTATGGCAAGTAATTTTAAAGATCTAACACAAAATCTCCAATATTGCACGACTTAGAACCGACAAGCAGAAAGCAGAACGACGAAAGTAGGAAACAGTACGCATTATGCCCATTCGAGGCTACTTAGCCTAATGGCCAAGCAATCGCGGAAGTTTCTCATTGGTTGAAGGTCTGAGAAGCACATCAAAAATAAAAATTCGCTCCACTGGCGTCAGAAAGAGATAATTCAAACAGTTTGTCTCTACTAATAGAACCTGATCGAAACATGACCTTTCAGAAAATACCCAAGATAAATTCGCAACTTTATGAAGCAAAAATATTGTGTACAAAAATGAAAATACATCTGAAGAGATAATTTTAAGTTATTTTCATGTACTTGTTTCGGCAATGAAAATTCCCTTGCACCTTAGTATGTCTGGGTTAGTAAGTGCCGTAGCTTCTCCACAGCATTACCACGTATTAGCTAGTACTGAACACTACTACTTTTTTTCAGTCTACTGTTCCAGCAAAGTGCGCTCTCCTAATGAGATTACATGTAAATGAAAAATTGTCCTTTTTCTCAGATTAAATGTGATCGTGTTTGACAAACGGTTAGATACGGAACAATTGGAGCAGAAATATGGGAGTTCTACACAGTCAGAAACGCTATCCGGAATTACTTTTTTGTTTTAAATCAGATTTTGACATTAATAGTCCAGCTGGGACTATGTGCATATATAAGTTGTTTTAATGTTTTAACTTGCATTTAACTGCACTGAAGATGGTGACACAATAACCGAAAACTGGGTACGCAGTAAGCATTAATCGCGACTCATTACTCTACCCTTTACTATTTATAATAAAATCACTTGGCACAACTGCTTCATCATGGAATAAAACCTGATAAAATGATTCGGTTAATGCAGTTCCCGTACTTTTTTCTGTTATTGTTGTACAATTACAACGGGGACTTCGTCTATCTGAGGTGCATTAAATTGACGTTCGTGTTCTCCGTGTGGTCTTTTGTCGGCTGGAACTTTATAATCATCGGAAATCGTTCTGTCTAGTGCTGTTTTGAGTATGTGAATCAGTTGAGAGTATTCGTGTAAGATCCTCTGTACATCTCGAACTACTTCTCGTCTCAATCCACTGATATTTATGCATCGTTGACCAATTTCTGTTTCTTCATTTCCGATTAAATATACTTGCAGAAGTTTACGATTTTCGTTGTGTAGGGGTAGTAATGGATGTAAAAAACATACTCTATTTCATCTCTGTTAGTCTTGATCAAAGTGACACCGAAAAAAGTTATTCGGAAGCAGGCGTTGTACGCTTTTATATTTTGAAGAAAGTGTTTTGATTCTGGAGTTTCTCTGGTTACGTAATGTAAAAATTTGTGCATAGGTGCTTAGGGTGGTGGTAGTAGAATTTTTCCATTCATGCAGCAGCATCCTGGGGTTTCTCTACTGAACTTTTTAGCGTTGCAAAATTGGCAGACGTTATCGATTTCTACGGACAAGACGTCTTTGTGTTTGTTATATGCTTTCGTCGGGTCCTATTTGGATGCTTCATTTGCTTTGTTGTGCTGTTTACTTGTCCTCGTCCGAGCTTCTCGGAGGGTGATATTATCACGGCTGACTTGAGTTCGCAGTCTGTTATTTTAAGACTGTGTCAAAATTATGGAATCTTCAAAAAAATGGTTCAAATGGCTCTGAGCACTGTGCGACTTAACTGCAGTGGTCATCAGTCCCCTAGAACTTAGAACTAATTACACCTAACTAACTAAGGACATCACACACATCCATGCCCGAGGCAGGATTCGAACCTGCGACCGTAGCGGTCGCTCGGTTCCAGACTGTAGCGCCTAGAACCGCACGGCCACTCCGGCCAGCATGGATTCTTCAGTCTGTTTGTTTCTTTCTTCTTCGGTTTCTCTGCTTCTCACGGTGCCCATTCTCGTTCGTTGAGGACTTAAACGCGCTTCGCGCTCTTCATCTGTTTCGGTTTTCGGCTGTTGTTTTTGTTTTCGCTGTTTTGTTTCACAACTGGCATTGTCTAAAATATAAATCAAATCAACTTTTGTATTAACTGACACTAAGTACACTTTACACACTCTACACACTTTGGTTTTGATTTATATTCAGTCACTGTATCACTATCACTACTCACATTTCACTGTTTGTCTTTGTTCACTCACTGCGCTACTTTTTCGCTTCCTCCCTTCGTCACTGATAAAAAATTGATTTTCGACCCCACGACGGGTCTTGCATTATGCCCCTACCACCGGGTACTCCCATCAGTGTCAAATTCAAGAGCACACCAAAAATGCTTCGAATGGTCTACAGTTATCCGGAACATTCCACAACATTCGAGAGTTTTATGGAATATTGCACAACGATCTAGGATGTTCGGGGATGTTCCCAAACATTCTGGAATCTTCCCGAATGTTTCAAACTATTCCCGAACATTTCAGAACATCCCGGATCATTGTGGAACGTTCCGGAACATTCAGTGTTGTGGAATGATCTCGAATACTCTCAAATTTTCGCAATGTTGTTGAATATTGTCGAATGTTCTGGAATGTTCTAGAAATTTCTATAGGGTGAAACTTCCCAATTCTAGTTTGTTCAAAAGCACGCCCTTCAGGTGAAAACGGGAACCTTCCTCAGGGATTGTGGATAGAGGGCCACCACACCATATAATTCTTTTCCGTGTTTTAGCGGCACGCACATTGTATATTTATTTCTATAAGAATATTGATTTAAGAATTTGCTGTCACTGAGCCCTTCAGCAGAATGAGCCCTACAGAACTTTAGTCCGTTTATAATTACTTGATAGTTGACGTCTGTCATTTGTCACTAGAGTGTTGCAACATCGGCCGCCGATTACCTCTCGATTATAGGTAACACACAAATACGGCATGTCACTTCAAAAATGCTGTTAGTGTGTAAAGAGGAGCAATGTTGCAAGTGGCCGCCAAAAGATATGTTAGCAATGCGAGACGCTGTGGCGACAGCTGATTTTAACTGACCATTGGCTGAACTGCGGCAGGAGACGAGTCTTGTAACCGTGATTTAAACTCATGCCGTTAGCTAACCACAACCTCGCGTTCTGAGAAAACGGCGATCAACAATATACAGCAGAAATAAAATCACAATAGCTTCGTTCGCGTCTATTAAAGCTGACCTCTACAAACAAACATAAGACGAAAAAATTCAGTTTCGGCTCTAAAAACAAAGTGCAGGTTCTTGAGTTTCTTGCTATAGTTGGTTACCTACAACTGTCCTCTCATTGGCTACACGAGCTGCCGCGTTACCAACCGATGTACTGACTTGGCAGAAAATCCTAAGAAATTTTGGTCTTACGTCAAAGCGGTAGGTGGATCAAAACAAAATGTCCAGACACTCTGTGACAAAAATGGTACTGAAACAGAGGATGACAGACTAAAGGCCGAAATACTAAATGTCTTTTTCCAAAGCTGTTTCACAGAGGAATACTGCACTGTAGTTCCTTCTCTAGATTGTCGCACAGATGACAAAATGGTAGATATCGAAATAGACGACAGAGGGATAGAGAAACAATTAAAACCGCTCAAAACAGGAAAGGCCGCTGGACTTGATGGATACCAGATCGATTTTACACAGAGTACGCGAAAGAACTTGCCCCCCTTCTTGCAGCGGTGTACCGTAGATCTCTAGAAGAGCATAGCGTTCCAAAGGACTGGAAAAGGGCACAGGTCATCCCCGTTTTCAAGAAGGGACGTCGAACAGATGTGCAGAACTATAGACCTATATCTCTAACGTCGATCAGTTGTAGAATTTTGGTACACGTATTATGTTCGAGTATAATGACTTTTCTTGATACTAGAAATCTACTCTGTAGGAATCAGCATGCGTTTCGAAAAAGACGGTCGTGTGAAACCCAGCTCGCGCTATTCGGCCACGAGACTCAGAGGGCCATAGACACGGGTTCACAGGTGGATGCCGTGTTTCTTGAGTTCCACAAGGCGTTCGATACAGTTCCCCACAGTCGTTTAATGAACAAATTAAGGGCATACGGACTATCAGACCAATTGTGTGATTGGATTGAAGAGTTCCTAGATAACAGAACGCAGCATATCATTCTCAATGGAGAGAAGTAAGAGTGATTTCAGGTGAGCCGCAGGGAATGTCATACGACCGTTGAGGACCGTTGCTATTTACAATATACATAAATGACCTTGTTGATGACAGCGGAAGTTCATTGAGGCTTTTTGCGGATGATGCTGTGGTATATCGAGAGGTTGTAACAATGGAAAATTGTACTGAAAAGCAGGAGGATCTGCAGCGAATTGACACATGGTGCAGGGAATGGCAATTGAATCTCAATGTAGACAAGTGTAATTTGCTGCGAATACATAGAAAGATAGATCCCTTATCATTGAGCAACAAAATAGCAGGTCAGCAACTGGAAGCAGTTAATTCCATAAATTATCTGGGAGTACGCATTAGGAGTGATTTAAAATGGAATGATCATATAAAGTTGATCGTTGGTAAAGCAGATGCCAGACTGAGATTCATTGGAAGAATCCTAAGGAAATGCAATCCGAAAACAAAGGAAGTAGGTTACAGTACGCTTATTCGCCCACTGCTTGAATACTGCTCAGCCGTGTGGGATCCGTACCACATAGCGTTGATAGAAGAGATAGAGAAGATCCAACGGAGAGCAGAGCTCTTCGTTACAGTATCATTTAGTAATCGCGAAAGCGTTACGGAGATGATAGATAAACTGCAGTGGAAGACTCTGCAGGAGAGAGGCTCAGTAGCTCGGTACGGGCTTTTGTTGAAGTTTCGAGAACATACCTTCACCTAAGAGTCAAGCAGTATATTGCTCCCTCCTACGTATATCTCGCGAAGAGACCATGAGGATAAAATCAGAGAGATTAGAGCCCACACAGAAGCATACCGACAATCCTTCTTTCCACGAACGATACGAGACTGGAATAGAAGGGAGAACCGATTGAGGTACTCAAGGCACCCTCCGCCACGCACCGTCAGGTGGCTTGCGGAGTATGGACGTAGATGTAGATGTAGATGACCAGTTGCCATTGGCATTTGGTTACGGATTAAAGTCAGTACTACGATGAAAATGAAAATTAGAAATAAAAAATAAAATTTAAATCAATTAATTAAATGAAAAGTATAATTGAACTCTTTTGATTATATTTGGGAATATAAAAATTACATGGCACGTGAAGTGATTTGAACATCGACCTTTAACATAACAAGGTTATCTGCTGACCATTGCGCTAATTTTGTATTTCTTATCCCCACAAGTACAACAAAGAGTGAAGATGTTACATTTTTGTCTGGTCACCCAGTCGCAATGGTGAATTGCAGCCTACAAAAACTCGGTTTCACGCAATGTCGTGCGAAGCTTATCTAATGTAAGCCGATCTCTGTGATCATGGTAACCGCATATGTGACACTGAGTCGCGTACCGTCGGAAGTATGCAGTAGTGTTCAGTTAGTGTTGTGTATGAAACGTGTGTACTTCATTAGCGTCGTTATGTGTGTGTGTTAGCAGGCCGTGCTGGCCGAGCGGTTCTAGGTACTTCAGTCTAAAACCGCGCGACTGCTACGGCCGCAGGTTCGAATCCTGCCTCGTACACGGATGTGCGTGATGTCCTTAGGTTAGTTAGGTTTATGTAGTCCTAAGTTCTAAGGGACTAATGACCTCAGCTGTTAAGTCCCATATTGCTCAGAGCTATTTGAACCATTTTGTGTGTGTTATTTGCTACGTGGTTATGTGTATGATGAAGTACGAAACAAAAGTGCCAGACCCAAGATTCGGGATCAAGTCATATCAAGAAAGAAGCCGGGAAAGGAACAGGAAATGAAATAATCAAATTTTTGTGGCAGTTTGGCAACGGCGAAGAGTTCGGCCGTGACGTTGAGCGCTCTGGTTGGAGGAAACCAGCTCCAGTGTGTGAACTGTCGACTATAAACTATTTTAATCTGACTATAATTGGCAGTTAACAGTACAGTGTGTTCTAACAAGTATCCCTCGATAATTCTTATATGAATAATGTGATAACGTAGAGGCTTTATTAGTATAACCATCAGGTAATAAATTAAGAGCAAACCTCACGAAGTGTGAGTGCTCCAGTGAAAATCTGTCCCACGCTCAGTTACTTACAGAATTGTAATTTTGTATTGTTTAGGTTCTGAGTCAAGTAAGTGATTCCTTATGCTGTGTCTGAGAGCAGGCTCAAGAAAGACGTCAGATGTGGATAACACATATATTCTCTTGGTGCTAATGTAATTGGCATATGTTCAGCAACTCGTTAATCATTTCATTAAATCCTGGGTTAACACAGAGTTATCCTGCTAAATTAATTTGATATGTTCATATCATTTCCATTTATTAAGTTAGGTCATTTTCATTTATGGTGGAGCATCACGTTAATAAATTTAAGCTTTTGAATCTAACTATATCACTCTTACACTTCAAATTAACTGTGCTGCGAATCTACTGTATGTGCCAATGAGAAAAAATGCATACAGCACACGCTGTATGGCTAAGAGGTAATTTGGTCGCTCCGTGGAGTGGAAGCTGATATAACGGTCAGTTGCATTTTTGAAGAAAAGCTGGATACATGAGTAGCCCTTTGACTATTTGCTGTGGGAACGACATGCAGCCAGATCGGAAATCAGCAAGGCAATCTTAGCAAATCTTTTCCGCCAATAGTCTTTCTGCTTCTGCCGACATCAGTTTTTTGCGAACTCGCAGTTTGATTTATTACTAAAGCTTGAAGTTTTCGGAAGGCTCATGATTTTTCTTGTTTTATTAAAATATGCTATCATCGTAAGGGCACCAACAAATATTATCCAGCAATAGTCTTACATGGCTGTATTAATCTACTTGGAGTTAAAGAAGTCATCAAGGGATTTTCGACCCGAAAACAATGGTAGTTCGAGAAAGCGCGAAAAATGAAAGTACTTAAGAGCGCAAGATCAGGAGAAAAATTTTGGTGATGAGTGATCTTCATACTTAGCTGCTGGACAGCTATGTTTTTCAAGGCAGCATTGCCCAGCGCTTGACGCAGTCATCTTTATCGTTTTCCAAAATACTTTTCAGTTGTTTGTAACAAAAGGCAGCTGATAAGTAAACACCACTGGGGAGCAATTCCTAGCACACAACACCCATCTTAGGTCACCAGTGCAAAATATTACCTCCAGTATTCGCCCACTCCTCTTTGAATGGGAGAGTGTGATACGCCTGTAACTAAATTTTAAACCTTTCCCATTGAATTCAAATGTCGCACGAGGGTTAAGTGGGTTACCGTTCTTCACCTTTGCCAATGACATTGCACACTAACGTGGACCATCGTTGACTAAAGGGTCTAAACGTTCTTTAACGAAGCCCGTTGGTCTTCGTGAATATGGCAAATAGTTCACATAAAAAAGAAAACTATTTCTGATGGTCTTCCTTCGGTGGCTGTGGCCTTATATGCTGCTTCCGCTGCCATCATTCATCTTTTAAATCAGAAGTGAACTTTTGCATGTCATAGTGAGTTTTTTATTGCTTAAATAAAGCCCGACTTTTCCTTCAACTATACAACCATCAGTACGTCACTGTAAGAACAATACTATAATCTCAAATTAAAAATGTCAGTTGATCTCTCATAGCAAGCTTCTTAACAACACGTCCAATAAAAACCGCCACGAACTTATGCACCAAGTGGATTTTTAGTTAACTACTGGCTGCAGTAATTGTAGATTAAATACTGCAGTATTTGCCATGTCGTATCCAGCATGACCAATGGATACACCACTGTGGTTACTCTCCTATCAAAAGTATTTAATACAAAAAATTAAACTGCAATAATAAATAATTTCATGCTCGCCATTGCAAGTACAGAAACATGCTCAAGTTATGACGAGTCATGGGACGGGGTGGAAGGTGTCCACTGAATCGAGAGGAAACTCTTGACCATAAATTTTTCTACCTGGACAGTCACCCACGAGAACTTTCGCAGAAATGATTTTGTATGTATTTGCTAGTACTGTTGACTTAGCGAGTGAAAGATATGATTTTTAATATTCCATGAATCTAGTGACTGTGGCGAACAGGTGAAATGATATTTAAAAATAAGGGAATGTCTGGGCTTAGACTTTGGACTTTTCGTATACACTGAGCGATATTTTTCACTGAAGCTCAAGCATGTACACCACCAGAACAACTCGAGTGAAAGACAAAAGTTCCTCCAGTTAACTTCAACATCCAGCAGTGTTGCCAGTTCGTGCTGATGGCTGGGCTTGGAATTCTGTTGAACGGCCAGTTTTATTGCCGCCTTGAAGTGCACAAATCCGAGTTTGCATCTGTAGTTGCCGGCCAGCTGCCTGACTTTGTGTCAAAGACTGTTATTATAAGGAGTATGAGCGAACAGGACAAAAATATGCCTTTCATTGCCATATAAGATATACAAATAAATAATAAATGACATGTAGATGCAATTGGTATGATTCCCAAATAGAGAGGCAAGACAGGAAATCGAATATCTCTCACTCTATGGGTGGAGAATGACTCTGTTTGCTACTGCTCCTTGACCTGGTCCAACCAATCCAGGTTGTCGCGAAACTTCTAGCCTCAATTACCTCTTTATCGCCTCTCTACACTCAACGGAGATTTTGTTGAATGCCTGACACCACTGACGATCTAGGAAACACAAAAGTAATCACTAGCTCATGTCCTAGGAATTGACTGTAAGCAATATAACGTGCTATGGAGGATAACGTGAACCACAACGAACTATCTGTGGCAGGCAGGTAGGTGCTCAGGCGCATTTGATAACTGACATATCGAAACTCGATAAGCAGTCGCAGGTGATGCTACTCTAGAAGGTGCGCTGCTGGCAGACTGTAGGTACTCAGATCTCTACAGTATTCTTAACCCCCCTGAAAAGGATCCTGCAGTGGTTGCAGAAAGGCTTACGAGTAGCTTAGGAAAACATGAGGGATGTCAAGGCAACTGCGAAGATAACCAAGTTGGCGGCATTTGCATGTATTCTTCTGCTAATGAATCCTATCTTATGACAAATATACATCCTCGTTGTTGTTGTTGTTGTAGTCTTCAGTCCAGAGACTGGTTTGATGCAGCTCTCCACGCTACTCTATCCTGTGCGTGCTTCTTCATCTCCCAGTACCTACTGCAACCTACATCCTTCTGAATCTGTTTAGTGTATTCATCTCTTGGTCTCCCTCTACGATTCTTACCCTCCATACTGCCCTCCAATACTAAATTTGTGATCCCTTGATGCCTCAGAATATGCTCTACCAACTGATCCCTTCTTCTAGTCAAGTTATGCCACAAATTTCTCTTCTCTCCAATTCTATTCAGTACCTCCGCATTTTTTTTTTTTTTTTTTTTTTTTGTCATCAGACTACTGACTGGTTTGATGCGGCCCGCCACGAATTCCTTTCCTGTGCTAACCTCTTCATCTCAGAGTAGCACTTGCAACCTACGTCCTCAATTATTTGCTTGACGTATTCCAATCTCTGTCTTCCTCTACAGTTTTTGCACTCTACCTCTAGTACCATGGAAATCATTCCCTCATGTCTTAGCAGATGTCCTATGATTCTGTCCCTTCTCCTTATCAGTGTTTTCCACATATTCCTTTCCTCTCCGATTCTGCGTAGAACCTCCTCATTCCTTACCTTATCAGTACACCTAATTTTCAACATTCGTCTATAGCCCCACATCTCAAATGCTTCGATTCTCTTCTGTTCCGGTTTTCCCACAGTCCATGTTTCACTACCATACAATGCTGTTCTCCAGATGTACATCCTCAGAAATTTCTTCCTCAAATTAAGGCCGGTATTTGATATTAGTAGACTTCTCTTGGCAAGAAATGCCTTTTTTGCAATAGCGAGCCCTGCTTTTGATGTCCTCCTTGCTCCGTCCGTCATTGGTTATTTTACTGCCTAGGTAGCAGAATTCCTTAACTTCATTGACTTCGTGACCATCAATCCTGATGTTAAGTTTCTCGCTGTTCTCATTTCTACTACTTCTCATTACCTTCGTCTTTCTCCGATTTACTCTCAAACCATACTGTGTACTCATTAGACTGTTCATTCCGTTCAGCAGATCATTTAATTCTTCTTCACTTTCACTCAGGATAGCAATGTCGTCAGCGAATCGCATCATTGATATCCTTTCACCTTGTATTTTAATTCCACTCCTGAACCTTTCTTTTATTTCCATCATTGCTTCCTCGATGCACAGATTGAAGAGTAGGGGCGAAAGGCTACAGCCTTGTCTTACACCCTTCTTAATACGAGCACTTCGTTCTTGATCGTCCACTCCTATTATTCCCTCTTGGTTGTTGTACATATTGTATATGACCCGTCCCTCCCTATAGCTTACCCCTACTTTTTTCAGAATCTCGAACAGCTTGCACCATTTTATATTGTCGAACGCTTTTTCCAGGTCGACAAATCCTATGAAAGTGTCTTGATTTTTCTTTAGCCTTGCTTCCATTATTAGCCGTAACGTCAGAATTGCCTCTCTCGTTCCTTTACTTTTCCTAAAGCCAAACTGATCGTCACCTAGCGCATTCTCAATTTTCTTTTCCATTCTTCTGTATATTATTGTTGTAACCAGCTTCGATGCATGAGCTGTTAAGCTGATTGTGCGATGATTCTCGCACTTGTCCGCTCTTGCCGTCTTCGGAATTGTGTGGATGATGCTTTTCCGAAAGTCAGATGGTATATCGCCAGACTCATATATTCTACACACCAACGTGAATAGTTGTTTTGTTGCCACTTCCCTCAATGATTTTAGAAATTCTGATGGAATGTTATCTATCCCTTCTGCCTTACTTGACCGTAAGTCCTCCAAAGCTCTTTTAAATTCCGATTCTAATACTGAATCCCCTATCTCTTCTAAATCGACTCCTGTTTCTTCTTCTATCACATCAGACAAATCTTCACCCTCATAGAGGCTTTAAATGTATTCTTTCCACCTATCTGCTCTCTCCTCTGCATTTAACAGTGGAATTCCCGTTGCACTCTTAATGTTACCACCGTTGCTTTTAATGTCACCAAAGTTTGTTTTGACTTTCCTGTATGCTGAGTCTGTCCTTCCGACAATCATATCTTTTTCGATGTCTTCACATTTTTCCTGCAGCCATTTCGTCTTAGCTTCCCTGCACTTCCTATTTATTTCATTCCTCAGCGACTTGTATTTCTGTATTCCTGATTTTCCCGGAACATGTTTGTACTTCCTCCTTTCATCAATCAACTGCAGTATTTCATCTGTTACCCATGGTTTCTTCGCAGCTACCTTCTTTGTACTTATGTTTTCCTTCCCAACTTCTGTGATGGCTCATTTTAGAGATGTCCATTCCTCTTCAACTGTACTGCTTACTGCGCTATTCCTTATTGCTGTATCTATAGCGTTAGAGAACTTCAAACGTATCTCGTCATTCCTTAGTACTTCCGTATCCCATTTCTTTGCGTATTGATTCTTCCTGACTAATGTCTTGAACTTCAGCCTACTCTTCATCACTACTATATTGTGATCTGAGTCTATATCTTCTCCTGGGTACGCCTTACAATCCAGTATCTGATTTCGGAATCTCTGTCTGACCATGATGTAATCTAATTGAAATCTTCCCGTATCTCCCGGCCTTTTCCAAGTATACCTCCTCCTCTTGTGATTCTTGAACACGGTATTCGCTATTACTAGCTGAAACTTGTTACAGAACTCAATTAGTCTTTCTCCTCTTTCATTCCTTGTCCCAAGCCCATATTCTCCTGTAACCTTTTCTTCTACTCCTTCCCCTACAACTGCATTCCAGTCGCCCATGACTATTAGATTTTCGTCCCCCTTTACATACTGCATTACCTTTTCAATATCCTCATACACTTTCTCTATCTGTTCATCTTCAGCTTGCGACGTCAGAATGTACACCTGAACTATCGTTGTCGGTGTTGGTCTGCTGTCGATTCTGATTAGAACAACCCGGTCACTGAACTGTTCACAGTAACACACCCTCTGCCCTACCTTCCTATACATAACGAATCCTACACCTGTTATACCATTTTCTGCTGCTGTTGATATTACCCGATACTCATCTGACCAGAAATCCTTGTCTTCCTTCCACTTCACTTCACTGACCCCTACTATATCTTGATTGAGCCTTTGCATTTCCCTTTTCAGATTTTCTAGTTTTTCCTACCACGTTCAAGCTTCTGAAATTCCACGTCCCGACTCGTAGAACGTTATCCTTTCGTAGATTATTCAATCTTTTTCTCATGGTAACCTCCCCCTTGGCAGTCCCCTCCCGGAGATCGGAATGGCGGACTATCCCGGAATCTTTTGCCAATGGAGAGATCATCATGACGCTTCTTCAGTTACAGGCCACATGTCCTGTAGATACACGTTACGTGTCTTTAATGCAGTGGTTTCCATTGCCTTCTGCATCCTCATGTCGTTGATCATTGCTGATTCTTCCGCCTTTAGGGGCAATTTCCCAGCCCTAGGTCAAGAGAGTGCCCTGAACTTCTATCCGCTCCTCCGCCCTCTTTGACAAGGCCGTTGGCAGAATGAGGCTGACTTCTTATGCCAGAAGTCATCGGCCGCCAATGGTGATTATTTATCAAAATTTAGGCAGTGGTGGGGATCGAACCCGGGACCGAAGAAGTTCTAATTATGAAGCAAAGACGCTACCTCTAGACCACGGGTACTGGCCTACTCATTAGTTATGTGATCTACCCATATAATCTTCAGCATTCTTCTGTAACGCCACATTTCGAAAGCTTATATTCTCTTCTTGTCCAAACTATTTATCGTCCATGTTTCACTTCCATATATGACTACACTCCATACAAATACTTTCAGAAAAGACTTCTTGACACTTAAATCTATACTCGATGTTAACAAATTTCTCTTCTTCAGAAACGCTTTCCTTGCCATTGCCAGTCTACATTTTATATCCTCTCTACTTCGACCATCATCAGTTATTTTGCTCCCCAAATAGCAAAACTCCTTTACTACTTTAAGCGTCTCATTTCCTAATCTGATTCCCTCAGCATCACCCGACTTAATTTGTCTACATTCCATTATCCTCGTTTTGCTTTTGTTGATGTTCATCTTATATCCTCCTTTCAAGACACTGTCCATTCCGTTCAGTCCTTTTTTTGCCATAGACATGTGAACAGTAATGGCAATTCGAATGGTACACAACAGATTTATAGCAGCCAGGTAATGCATCCAGACTTTGTCACCGACATTTCCTGTACATGTTTCGTCGTGCAGAGTCGTTTTTGTAATTTTATGCGGGAGGAAACTCGAGCATGATACTAGGTGACGTCACTTGTTACTGCCCACCGTCGCGACCGTTGTGAACTGCAGATACTTGTCGAATCGTCTGCAGTCAACCCGCTAGTTCTTTTCAAAAGTGACATATTCTTGGCAGCTAACGTTATGATCAGCTTCCATTCCCAACCGGTTGTTGACATGTTGCAGACTGATGATCGTTTCTCGGTCACGTGACAAATGGGGAACAAAATAAGGACATGTGTTATGACACTAGTGAATAATTTGTATTATTCTGGAGGTAGTAAGTTGAGGGAAACAGTAATTGGATGATATTTATTTATTTATTTATTGTTCCGTGGGACCAAATTAAGGAGAAATCTCCATGGTCATGGAAATAGTCACTACATGAAATTATAACACGATAGTAGAAACAGATAAAATGAAATATGAAAAACATATTCAGACGACAAGTAGTAAGTTTAAATAAAGAAAATCAACAATGTAAAACTGGAATTTGCTTAATTTTTTAGCTCTTGCAAGAGCTCCTCGACAGACTGGAAAGAGTGAGCCACGAGGAAACTCTTCAGTTTAGACTTAAAAGTGTTTGGGCTACTGCTAAGATTTTTTTAGTTCTTGTCGTAGCTTATTGAAAATGGATGCAGCAGAATACTGCACTCCTTTCTGCACAAGAGTCAAGGAAGTGCATTGCACATACAGATTTGATTTCTGCCTAGTATTAACTGAGTGAACTGCTAACTTTTGGGAATAGGCTAATATTGCTAACAACAAACGACATTAAAGAAAATACATACTGTGAGGGCAATGTCAGAATTACCAGACTATTGATTAGGGGTCGACAAGAGGTTCTCGAACTTACACCACATATAGCTCAAACAGCTCGTTTTTGAGACAAAAATACCGTTTTTGAATCAGAAGAATTACCCCAAAAAATAATAGAATACGACATAAGTGTATGAAAATATGCGAAGTAGACTACTTATCGTGTTGAACTGTCACTTATTTCAGATACTGTTCTAATGGTAAATAAAGCAGCATTTAGTTTCTAAACAAGATCCTGGACATGGGCTTTCCACAACAGCTTACTATCTATCCGAACGCCTAGGAAATGGAACTGTTCCGTCTCGCTTATAATATGCCCATTCTGTCTGATCAAAATATCGGTTCTTGTTGAATTGTGAGTTAGAAACTGTAAAAACTGAGTCTTACTGTGATTTAGCATCAAATTGTTTTCAACAAGCGACGGACTTATTTCATGAACTACATTATTTGATACTGTTTCAGCATTACACACAAGATCCTTCACTACCAAGCTGGTGTCATCAGCAAACAGAAATATAATACTAGAAGGCATATCATTTATATAAATATGAAACAGCAGTGGCCCCAGCACCGACCCTTGGGGAACGCCCCACTTAACAGTGCCCCATTGCGACTGAACATCACAACCACTCTCAATATTGCGGAGAATTACCTTCTGCTTTCTGTTCTTAAAGTAAGAGGCGAACCAGTTGTAAGCTACTCCCCCTACTCCATAATGGTCCAACTTCTGCAGTAATATTTTGTGGTCAATACAGTCAAAAGCCTTCGCTTAATCAAAGAAAACACCTAGCGTTCGCAACCTTTTATTTAATCCGTCCAAAACCTCGCAGAGAAAAGAGAATATAGCATTTTCAGTTGTTAAACCATTTCTAAAACCAAACTGTACATTTGACAGCAAATTATGTGAATTTAAATGCTCCAGAAACCTTACATATACAACCTTCTCGATAACTTTAGCAAACACCGATGGCATGGAAATAGGTCTAAAGTTGTCAAAATTGTCCCTGTCTCCCTTTTTATAAAGTGGCTTCACAACAGAGTACTTTAATCGGTCAGGAAACCGACCACTCCTAAAGGAAAAGTTACAGATATGGCTAAGTACTGGGCTAACATACATAGAACAATACTTCAGTATTCTGCTAGATGTTTGTTGTTGTTGTGGTCTTCAGTCCTGAGACTGGTTTGATGCAGCTCTCCATGCTACTCTATCCTGTGCAAGCTTCTTCATCTCCCAGTATCTACTGCAACCTACATCCTTCTGAATCTGCTTAGTGTATTCATCTCTTGGTCTCCCTCTACGATTTTTACCCTCCACACTGCCCTCCAATGCTAAATTTGTGATCCCTTGATGCCTCAAAACATGTCCTACCAACCGATCCCTTCTTCTAGTCAAGTTGTGCCACAAACATCTCTTCTCCCCAATCCTATTCAATACCTCCTCATTAGTTACGTGATCTACCCACCTTATCTTCAGCATTCTTCTGTAGCACCACATTTCGAAAGCTTCTATTCTCTTCTTGTCCAAACTAGTTATCGTCCATGTTTCACTTCCATACATGGCTACACTCCATACAAATACTTTCAGAAACGACTTCCTGACACTTAAATCTATACTCGATGTTAACAAATTCCTCTTCTTGAGAAACGCTTTCCTTGCCATTGCCAGTCTACATTTTATATCCTCTCTACTTCGACCATCATCGGTTATTTTACTCCCTAAATAGCAAAACTCCTTTACTACTTTAAGTGTCTCATTTCCTAATCTAATTCCCTCAGCATCACCCGACTTAATTTGACTACATTCCATTATCCTCGTTTTGCTTTTGTTGATGTTCATCTTATATCCTCCTTTCAAGACACTGTCCATTCCGTTCAACTGCTCTTCCAAGTCCTTTGCTGTCTCTGACAGAATTACAATGTCATCGGCGAACCTCAAAGTTTTTACTTCTTCTCCATGAATTTTAATACCTACTCCGAATTTTTCTTTTGTTTCCTTTACTGCTTGCTCAATATACAGATTGAATAGCATCGGGGAGAGGCTACAACCCTGTCTTACTCCTTTCCCAACCACTGCTTCCCTTTCATGCCCCTCGACTCTTATAACTGCCATCTGGTTTCTGTACAAACTGTAAATAGCCTTTCGCTCCCTGTATTTTACCCCTGCCACCTTCAGAATTTGAAAGAGAGTATTCCAGTTAACATTGTCAAAAGCTTTCTCTAAGTCTACAAAAGCTAGAAACGTAGGTTTGCCTTTTCTTAATCTTTCTTCTAAGATAAGTCGTAAGGTCAGTATTGCCTCACGTGTTCCAACATTTCTACGGAATCCAAACTGATCTTCCCCGAGGTCGGCTTCTACCAGTTTTTCCATTCGTCTGTAAAGAATTCGCGTTAGTATTTTGCAGCTGTGACTTATTAAACTGATAGTTCGGTAATTTTCACATCTGTCAACACCTGCTTTCTTTGGGATTGGAATTATTATATTCTTCTTGAAGTCTGAGGGTATTTCGCCTGTCTCATACATCGTGCTCACCAGATGGTAGAGTTTTGTCATGACTGGCTCTCCCGAGGCCATCAGTAGTTCAAATGGAATGTTGTCTATTCCCGGGGCCTTGTTTCGACTCAGGTCTTTCAGTGCTCTGTCAAATTCTTCACGCAGTATCTTATCTCCCATTTCGTCTTCATCTACATCCTCTTCCATTTCCATAATATTGTCCTCAAGTACATCGCCCTTGTATAAACCCTCTAAATACTCCTTCCACCTTTCTGCCTTCCCTTCTTTGCTTAGAACTGAGTTGCCATCTGAGCTCTTGATATTCATACAAGTGGTTCTCTTCTCTCCAAAGGTCTGCTAGATACCCCACCATATCCATGAGAGTTCTTGGTCTTTAGTGATTTAATTATTAACTCAATCTCCCTCTTGTCAGTATCATGGAGGAGCATTTCAGGTAACAGTCTCGGAACACATTTTTCTAAGAGCGCTATATGATTCCCTGTTGGGGTTAGGTTTCTATTTAGTTCACCTGCTATATTCAGAAAGTGATTATTAAATATTGTACATATACGTGACTTATCAGTAACACGGGCATTCCCACTACGCACTGATTCTATATCCTCGACCTGTCTCTGCAGACCAGCCACTTCCTTTACGGCTGACCATATGGTTTTAATTTTATCCTGAGACTTAGCTATTCTATCTGCATACCACTTACTTTTTGCCTTCCTAATAACATTTTTAAGCACCTTAGAATGCTGTTTGTAATGGGCTGCTGCATTTAGATTTTGACTGTTTCTAACGTTTTGATATAATTGTCACTTTGTTCTACAAGATATTCTTATCCATCTAGTCAGAATAAATAACTGAGGACGTTGGGCTCAAGCGCTAATGTGAGTTCAAGACTTTTGGCATCTAGTTAATGAAAATACTAATGAAAGAAAAGACAATTAGGTTTGCATCAAATTTCAAAGGGACTATGCAAAGCTAGGAATACATTATCACTTGGTACTGTGTACGGCCTTAACCCTCAGACTTTCAGCTACAATTAGGTACTCTTCCCCCCCCTCCCCCCTCTCTCTAGGCGTATATGGCATGCAGCAAATACAAAGCGCCAATATCTTGTTATCCCCTTATCGCCTAACAAAACATATGATAATATCTCTCAGAATTTATACTACAGATCAGCTGACACTTGGCACTCAACAGTGACAATTAAGCGTACACGACACTTCCGTAAACAGGACGCTGCTTGTGAAATAATCTGGTGACCAGCGTGCGTGAAGGCCATACATTGCGTCATTTAATGCTGCACACAGAGAAATGCGACAGACTTTTGACTTGCAGGAGAGGCCTTATACCGAGAATTTTCATCTTACTTTTTACGTGTTTTGATATAAATTCCCGGATGGTTTCTTCCATGAATCAATGGCTGTATCCTTCACCTATCGTTCCGTAGTACATCTGCATCTAGATGGATACTCTGTAAATCACACTTAAGTGCCTAGCAGAGTTATAGCTAATGATTACCCTCAAACAATATTAATGTCACAAAGACACTAAATAATATCATTCCTGCATTACAGGAAGTATGAAACACAGCTACAACTGTTCCTCACCAAGTCCTCGCTTGATGGCACTGGAAGCAAAGAGTCGAGTTGTTTGCTAATTACAGGAATAAATTTCTTCCATTAACAATTGGTTTCGAGAGATTTTAAAGTGACATAGAAAGAGGAAGAGAAACACCAAGCCACTAGTCTACAGGAATATTATTAGTTTCCCAAATTTCCCAAAATAATAATGGTTCTAATAGTTTTTTGTTGAGGGTAAACATGTTTAGGAAATAAACTGCTTTAAATTATACATCTACGAGATAGGTTACTATAGGATATCATACTTTCGAACGATTTCACGGAACGTAGGCAAAAAGCTATGGAGAAAAAAGAGAATGCCAGAATTTTTTATTCCACAGCATTTTGGCCAAAGACATGTACATAGAGAGGAGGTAGCTTATGGAAAATATGATGCTACAGTTGCGGCAGCTGTTCTGCCATATCTGTGGTGCAGACTGGCAGAGGGTTTAGTATTACGTTGCAAGAACACCAGAGTCTGAGGAACTGGAAGTCTACTTCAAGTAACCACTTACGTGATTCTAGCCACTCCGTAACAGGTTCAGCTGATAATTTAAAAGCTTTGCACACAGAAGTAAAGTGACAGACCTTATACGTTCCGTGAGAGATAGAAATTATGCGAAGTCTAAAGGCATACCCCCTTAACAATCAGATGAAATAAAGACATTACAATAAACTATCCAACTCTGATTATCTTTTAAGGACACAACATCATAGTTTTTCGGCTGCTTGGTTATTGGTAGTATTTCGGTTGTTACAATGACGCAATGTAGTGCACAGTGAAGAGTGCAAACTGTGCAATGAGTTTATTCCATGGTTAGTTTATTACACGGATTGTCGACTGTTACAGCGTAGCGTCTTACGTTTCATGAGGGCTTCCACGCTGGGTATTAAAAAAAATGGTTCAAATGGCTCTGAGCACTATGGGACTCAACTTCTGAGGTCATTAGTCCCCTAGAACTTAGAACTAGTTAAACCTAACTAACCTAAGGACATCACAAACATCCATGCCCGAGGAAGGATTCGAACCTGCGATCGTAGCGGTCTTGCGGTTCCAGACAGAGCGCTGCGTATTCCGGATGGTTTCTCTAAAAGCAAGAATCATATTGAGTTTCTTATTGATAAACACAGTGAGCTTCGTTAATTGGTATGTGCCACTGTGCAGAAGGTGATTTTTTTTTATTACACTGTGAGCGTCACTGACTTTTTTTATACCGTATTATCGAAAATTATCTTGTTTTTGTATGTCATGTTGTACAGAAAATTGTACTGAGAAATTTGCATAGGTAGCACTGCAGATGGTTGTAGCAGCTTTACTTTAGTTACTTGGTGACGGGAGTGGTCCTAAATCCGTATTTAGTTAAGTACTAATGGCAATATTCTTAATTAAATCAGCGAGTTGTTTTCTATATTGTTGTCCTACAGTTAATTACATGCCAACGTCCTTGCCGCAGGCTTCCCGTCACATCACTGAAGTCAAGTGCTGTCAGACTGGGAGTTGGATGGGACCTGGATGGGTGACCATCCGTTCTGCTGAGCACTGTTGGCAGGCGGGTTACACTCAGTATTTGAGAGGCAAACCGAGGAACTACTGGATTAATAAGTAGCGGCTCCGGTCTCGTAAACTGGCATACGCCTGGGAGAGCGGTGGGCTGACCACATGCCCTTCCAGATCTGCATACAGTTGACACCTGTCGATGAGGGTGACACGGCGGCCGGTCGGTACCGTTGGGCCTTCATGGCCTGTTTTGGCGGAGTTTAGTTTTTTATGGTTAACTAGAGGAGCTAATTTGTCATTCTGTTGCCTGTGACAACCGGCCCCGTATTGTAAACTATTATTGAAACCTACACTCCTGGAAATTGAAATAAGAACACCGTGAATTCATTTTCCCAGGAAGGGGAAACTTTATTGACACATTCCTGGGGTCAGATACATCACATGATCACACTGACAGAACCACAGGCACATAGACACAGGCAACAGAGCATGCACAATGTCGGCACTAGTACAGTGTATATCCACCTTTCGCAGCAATGCAGGCTGCTATTCTCCCATGGAGACGATCGTAGAGATGCTGGATGTAGTCCTGTGGAACGGCTGGCGCCTCAGTTGGCCCAGCGTTCGTGCTGGACGTGCAGACCGCGTGAGACGACGCTTCATCCAGTCCCAAACATGCTCAATGGGGGACAGATCCGGAGATCTTGCTGGCCAGGGTAGTTGACTTACACCTCCTAGAGCACGTTGGGTGGCACGGGATACATGCGGACGTGCATTGTCCTGTTGGAACAGCAAGTTCCCTTGCCGGTCTAGGAATGGTAGAACGATGGGTTCGATGACGGTTTAGATGTACCGTGCACTATTCAGTGTCCCCTCGACGATCACCAGTGGTGTACGGCCAGTGTAGGAGATCGCTCCCCACACCATGATGCCGGGTGTTGGCCCTGTGTGCCTCGGTCGTATGCAGTCCTGATTGTGGCGCTCACCTGCACGGCGCCAAACATGCATACGACCATCATTGGCATCAAGGCAGAAGCGACTCTCATCGCTGAAGACGACACGTCTCCATTCGTCCCTCCATTCACGCCTGTCGCGACACCACTGGAGGCGGGCTGCACGATGTTGGGGCGTGAGCGGAAGACGGCCTAACGGTGTGCGGGACCGTAGCCCAGCTTCATGGAGACGGTTGCGAATGGTCCTCGCCGATACCCCAGGAGCAACAGTGTCCCTAATTTGCTGGGAAGTGGCGGTGCGGTCCCCTACGGCACTGCGTAGGATCCTACGGTCTTGGCGTGCATCCGTGCGTCGCTGCGGTCCGGTCCCAGGTCGACGGGCACGTGCACCTTCCGCCGACCACTGGCGACAACATCGATGTACTGTGGAGACCTCACGCCCCATGTGTTGAGCAATTCGGCGGTACGTCCACCCGGCCTCCCGCATGCCCACTATACGCCCTCGCTCAAAGTCCGTCAACTGCACATACAGTTCACGTCCACGCTGTCGCGGCATGCTACCAGTGTTAAAGACTGCGATGGAGCTCCGTATGCCACGGCAAACTGGCTGACACTGACGGCGGCGGTGCACAAATGCTGCGCAGCTAGCGCCATTCGACGGCCAACACCGCGGTTCCTGGTGTGTCCGCTGTGCCGTGCGTGTGATCATTGCTTGTACAGCCCTCTCGCAGTGTCCGGAGCAAGTATGGTGGGTCTGACACACCGGTGTCAATGTGTTCTTTTTTCCATTTCCAGGAGTGTATTATTGATCCCCTCCTATCTGCTGGGTAAAGTCGATATGAATTTCGTTTTCATTGTTTTAAATGTTTTTTATGTTGTAACTCTCTTGTTGAGTTCTTTTCTCAAGAACTGTGTTGGGCTGTAAATTAAGTTCTATAATGTGTTGCTTTAGGCTTTCAAGACGAACTACTTGTAAACATGGTTCTCGGGCGAGAGGTCGGATGTCACTGTGAAAATAACACAATATTTCGTCGGTGCAACTGACCCACATATTCAGATGCGCCGGATTTGAAGACGTCGGTCTTGCCATAGAACCATATTTATAAGTTTAGTTATGGTATCATTTCTCTGTTGCAAAGAAAAATACGCCATGTTTAAAAAATTCCTTCCAAAATGGAGTCCGCACTTGCATAACACAGAGCCCAAATCGCACTCCACCGAAACGCTATGCAACAATAGCACCTTTGGAACTCGATAAAATAGTAACAAGCTAACAGCGCCACAAATCATTGTCCCATCATCAGGAGAAGAGGTATGACAAACTTCAGCACTACTGGATCAAAAGTAAGCGAACAATAAACTAAGATACGGTGCTTGTGATCATTGTTATGACTATCTTACCAAGTGTTCAAAATGATGACCTTGATGCTATCAAGCGGCTTCTGCACGATTAATTTGTGCTGGTCTTATGGCAATACAGGCTTGTATCATATGCCATTTCATGTCGTCGGTGTTTCTTCGTAGAATCCTCATTTAAACGTTTTCCCTTTTTAACCCCTAAAATGTTCAGACTTTTGACATTCCACGTCCAGAGCGATGGCCGCAGTGGCCAAGCGGTTCTAGGCGCTTCAGTCCGGAACCGCGCTGCTGCTACGGTCACAGCTTCGAATCCTGTCCCGGGCATGGGTATGTGTGGTGTCCTTAGGTTAGTTAGGTTTATGTAGTTCTAAGTCTAGGGAACTGATGACCTCAGATGTTAAGTCCCATAGTGTTTAGAGCCATTTTAACCATTTGAACCACGTCCAGGCTCGCTGAACGTAATCCTTGTATTGGTTACTCAGTCTTTTTCTCAAGGTCACCTCTCCCTTGGCGGTTTCCTCCGAAGATCCAAACTGGGGACTAATTCGGAATATTTTTGCCAATGGAGAGATGATCATCATACTTTCTCAATTACAAGACACATGTCCTGTGGATACACATTATGTGTCTTTAATGCAGTGGCTTCCATTACCTTCTGCATCGTCATTGTTGAGTATTCCACCTTTGGGGGGAATAACGAAAACTGAGATTGGTGAGAATATACGGTAGTGGAAGCAACAACATTCCAGTAAACATGGATCATTGATATTTGAGGGATAACGGTCACTGTGTGGTTGCGAGGCACCACTGACGTCAGTACGAAGTAATATCCTAGTTAGTACAAATGTGTATGAAACATTATCTTCCTCCTTTTATCACCCACCTAATTGGGGTCAACCCCTATAGGCTACCTTAACTGGAAATACCGTAGTAGTGCAGCAAATTGCACAATAAAATTTACTATAAATTTGTATCTGTCAAAGAAGAGGTTCCATGTCTCATCAGGGTGCTGCGATCTGTTCTTCACAAAATTATAGTTTGCTGCTGCAGTTCTTCGACCACATCAGATGGAGTGCTGTACACTTTACTTTCTGTGTTGGAAAGACTGTAAAATCCAGGCTGAGGTGAGTAAATAATTGAGGATGTATGTTGGAACTGCTACTCTGCGATGAAAACGTCAGCACAGGAGATGAATTCGTGGCGGACCACTTCAGACCAGCCAGAAGACTGACAAAAGAAAAAGAAAAGTCTGGTAGGCTGAGGTACAGGCTTTGATCTGGGATAACTGTCGATTGTGACCAAAGTAGAGGCCTAAGACGTCGACAGTAGTAAACTGCATGATGTGGGAGAGTGTGGCATCCAGTGACGTGTACGAGTACAAGTGACGAACACCGCCATTCATCCGTTGGATATCCCAAAGCTGTGCGTAATCCACAATGCACGATCAGGGAAGGTGCTCGCTAATGTAAATGACCTATTCCCCTCCCATTAACCATGGGTGAAATTACTGTCCAGTTAGATTAGGAGTTATCCGAGAAGTTTATAATTCAAATACACTATTGTGTATCTACACTACTGGCCATTAAAATTGCTACACAAAGAAGAAATGCAGATGATTAACGGGCATTCATTGGACAAATATATTATACTAGAACTGACATGTGATTAGATTTTCACGCAATTTGGGTGCATAGATCCTGAGAGATCAGTACCCAGAACAACCACGTCTAGCCGTAATAACGGCCTTGACACGCTTGGGCATTGAGTCACACAGAGCTTGGATGGCGTGTACAGGTACAGCTGCCCATGCAGTTGCTCGGCCACCATTGACCAGACATTTTCATTTGGTGAGAGATCCGGAGAATGTGCTAGCCAGGGCAGCAGTCTAACATTTTCTGTATCCAGAAAGGCCCGTACAGGACCTGCAACATGCGGTCGTGCATTATCCTGCGGAAATGTACGGTTTCGTAGGGATAGAATGAAGGGTAGAGCCATGGGTCGTAACACATCTGAAATGTAACGTCCACTATTCAAACTGCCATGAATACGAACAAGAGGTGACCGAGGCAGGTAACCAATGCCACCCCATACCATGACGCCGGGTGATACGCCAGTATGACGATGACGAATGCACGCTTCCAATGTGCGTTCACCGCGATGTCGCCAACCACGGGAGCGACGATCAATATGCTGTAAACAGAACCTGGATTCATCCGAAAAAATGACGTTTTGCCATTCGTGCACCCAGGTTCGTCGTTGAGTACACCATCGCAGGCGCTCCTGTCTGTGATGCAGCGTCAAGGGTAACCGCAGCCATGGTCTTCGAGCTGATAGTCCGTGCTGCTTCAAACGTCGTCGAACTGTTCGTGCAGATGGTTGTTGTCTTGCAAACGTCCCCATCTGTTGACTCAGGGATCGAGACGTGGCTGCACGATCCGTTACAGCCATGCGGATAAGATGCCTGTCATCTCGACTGATAGTGATACGAGGCCGTTGGGATCCAGCACTTCGTTCCGTATTACCCTCCTGAACCCACCGATTCCATATTCTGCTAACAGTCATTGGATCTCGACCAACGCGAGCAGAATGTCGCGATACGATAGACCGCAATAGCGATAGGCTACAATCCGACCTTTATCAAAGTCGGAAACGTGATGGTACGCATTTCTCCTCCTTACACGAGGCATCACAACAACGTTTCACCAGGCAACGCCAGTCGACTGCTGTTTGTGTATGAGAAATCGGTTGGAAACTTTCCTCATGTCACCACGTTGTAGGTGTCGCCACCGGCGCCAACCTTGTGTGAATGCTCTGAAAAGGTAATCATTTGCATATCGCAGCATCTTTTTCGTGTCGGTTAAATTTCGCGTGTGTAGCACTTCATCTTCGTGGTGTAGCAACTTTAATGACCAGTGGTGTATATTTGTGGTAACTAGGCCAGTACTTCATATTGACGCCAGTTTCGTGATATAACTACGCATCTTGAAATGCCTCACAAGTGATCCCCTGATTACAGGAATGTTCTAGCTTCTATTACGGTGTACTTCGATTTTGTGTCAGTTGTCGTTATTAAACGTGATACACAGTATATATTGCAAGATACTGTGGAGAGTAACGACCCTAAAACACACCCTATGTGTATTATCGTAATTTCTGTTGCGTTTAACTTCATCTCGTTTAGAACAACTTAATTCAACATTAAGGAAAGCGCCGTCCCCTCTG
Organism: Schistocerca cancellata; assembly: GCF_023864275.1. Taxonomy (NCBI): domain Eukaryota; kingdom Metazoa; phylum Arthropoda; class Insecta; order Orthoptera; family Acrididae; genus Schistocerca; species Schistocerca cancellata. Next base: position 984,419,355 of record NC_064627.1, read on the forward strand.
AACGAACCTGTTGTTGATGAGCGGGGCCATACGGAAGCCGCGTCGCATCTGAAACGCGGCACTGGACTGCGCGTACCGCAGCGAGTCGACGCGCCGCAGGCGGCAGCTGGGCAGCGAGAGCGAGCGGTTGGCAGCCCTGAGCAGCATGGCGCGCGCCGCCACCGCCTCCACCTCCAGCAACGCCACGTGCTCCTCGCACATGACCCGCGCCACGTCCTCGTCCCGCCACACATTGGCGCAAGGCCGACGCTCCAGCACTGCACGCCACCGCGGCAACGCCTGAGGGGCCAGCTCCGACTCCTGTAGACAGGCCGTAAGTGCCAGCTACAGAAAGAATGGTTGGTAACCCTGAGCAAACTGGTGTGCACCATCACTTTCTCCACCTCCAGCAGCGCCGTGTGTTCCTCATTCCCGCTCAGGCTGCGGAGAGGTACGGATCGCTGTTGTCGCTGTTGCTGCTCGAGATGCGGGGACGCGGAAGGGGACGCTAAGCTGTAGCCCTAGCGGAGTTGCTGCTCACGCTAGCATGAACGTCCGGCAACAGGAAGAAGAGGGCTGCAGCGCAGCGCTTTCGCTGCCAAAAGCTTGGCCACGTCGCCAAGCACTGCAGCGGCGCAGTCGCGTGTTTGAAATGTCTGCAAGCACATGACACACGCGACTCCAAGAAGGAGAAGGATACCCCTTGTACCTGCGTCAACTGTGGCGGCGCACACGCGGCCAACGCCCGTTCCTGCGCCTACAAAGAGGAATTGGCGCGGATCGGACAAGAAGAAGACGCAGAAGCAAGTGATCACCACACATGAAGATGTGGTCTCCTGTACTGAAGACGTCGTCTCCAGGCGTGTAAAGGACGCTGTACAAGAAGCCACGTCCGCCTTCAAATCCGCCATGGCGGAAGAGAGGGCGGCCATGTTGGCGGAACTGGGCGAGGCTCGCCGCCAGGTTGCTGTGCTGACGCAGGAACTTCGCTCGGCCAAAGAAGACTCCGCCACCAGAGAAGACACCTCCACCCAGACGACTCCTGCACGAGAGATGGAGTTCGCGACGATGGCCACGCAAACCGACGAGCCTGCCGAAGAGGAGGCGATACAGCAAAAGGACACCGAAGCAGCTGCACAAGAGGAAGAAGAGTGGGAAGAAGCACCATTCCTCCCGCTTCCGGACTTGTACAGCGCAAGTGCGATACTGAAGAAGATTGCTAGTTTGTTTTGCGACAGTACATACCCCCACCATGAAAATCCCTATACTTTTGTACCATCAAACCATGCAAAACCGCACCCCCACATCAACCAGTTAGCTATCCAGAAGGCCTTATAGGACTTTCCAGGGAGGATTATGAGCTGATTAATTCCTACCCTATCTTCACTACTCTGCAGAGCATTGTGTAACCATTTCTCTGGTTTACGGAGAACAACTGAAGACAGAATACGCTACGTATCAAGTCAACACCGAGGAACAGTCCTCAGTCACCAGTAAGAAGAAAAAGCGTCACATCGACAAGAACAAGAAATAGATTATCGGCACTCCTTGCCAGTCCAAGAAAGAAGCATCAAAAGAATTTTAGGGGAGTAAAGGCCAAATACGACAAAAACTTCCACTTGAACTTCCTCACAGAGAGGAAAGTCAAAAAGGAGCAGAGAGCATGTGTTCCTCGCACATGGTTTATACAATGTCCTCAAACAGCCACACATTTGTACCGGAACAGCATTCCGGCAGGTGCGCCACTGTGGTGCCTCTTGTGAGGTAATCTCCGACCCCTGCGGAAGTGCTGTATCTGCAACAGGGGAGAAAGTGGATGCCGCCACGAGAAGAATGGTGCACACTGCCACTGCTTTCACCTCCAGTAGTACCACACGTTCCACACTCGTGACAAGTCCCAAGCTCTCCTTAAGCCGCACGTTGGAACACGGAGGCTGTTCCATCACAGTGCGCCGCTGTGGCACAACTTCGAGGACTGGCTGTGACTCCAGTGTACAAGCCACACGTGGTGCCCTGTTCGAGGGTTGGCCGTGCTATGATTATCACTGCAGGGATAAAAATACACAAACAAAGAATAGGCCAAGTAAACCCTGAGCCATGCATGGCTCATGTTCCCACCATCATGTACTCTAACTAAAGAAATGTTTTAAGATAAGGCTTTGCCTTTTAAGTTTCTGTTTTGGCTGAGTTTTGCCTAATTAAGAACTGTTTTATGTACAGACGTTTTTTTTAATTGAATGTTGTTTAGCCTGAAGTGTTGGGCTTTCAGCTAATTTTGAATTTAAATTTTTTGCTCTTAAAATCTCAGATTCTTTGGGCCTTCAGCATAAATAAAGAACTGTTGTAAGATAAGACATGCCTTTTAAACTTCTGATTATGCTTATTGGCCTTCAGCCGTTTTTAAATTAAAGTGGCTTTCATCCAGTAATTAAGTCCCAAAGATTAAAGCTGTATGTTTAAGAAAAAGATTTTTGGGTGTTCTTGTAATGTCTGATAAAATAATAAAGTTGTATGTTCGAATGTAACTAACATCCCCTTATTTTGGCCCCTTTCCATGATTTAAACTACCTGTCCTGTCCTGTGGGTTAAGCCAGGCGTCTCAGGATCATTTAACGACATGTACCTTGGACGAAGTATTGTGTTGTCAGAGTCTTCTTCGAACGTAAAGCTCTTAGTGATGCAAACGCCTCTCTTATAGCAGCGTCCATCACTGGCGTTTCCTGAGCATCTTTATGATGCTCTCCAATTTCGTAAACGAACCCCTGAAGAAACGCGCTGTTCTCCTTCGGATCTATATCTCTGTGCTGCACCTGGTAAGGATCCCAGACCGACTAGCATTACCCAGTCATTGTCATCAGACAAAGACCTACAGTCGAAGAATATTTGCACCACAAGTTCAGTGACATTAAGTATGAAGAATCATGTTGTCAGAACGGAACACTTTAGCTCCAAGACTAGCGAGATAGTACGCTGCTTAAGGCGGTGGAACAGTATTCGTGGTGAGAACAGTTCAAAACCCATCTATCCAGTTTGATGTGTTTCGTGGATTCTGTAAATGATTTTAAGCAGTTACTGCAAAAAATTCTGTGACAAATCCTCTGTCAGTTCCTTCTCTCATTCTTGGCTAACTGAAATGGTGCTTGGCTCTAACATGTAGGTGGTACATCAGACTAAAGTAGCAAGTTTTGTACTCAACACAAACTGCTGTCCGGAAGGCGTTATAAAAGTAGCCTGCCGTCATCATGCCTGTTCACGAGACTGTCACCACAGCAATTCCTATCGGGTTTGAAACCGTTGTTGACATTCGTCTCCGGTCTCGGTCGGGTAACATATTTTGACGATCATTATTCTTATGCCGTGTTACATGGCTGCAAGTGGTGTACTATTTCTTGGAGGGATGTTGGACATACTGCGCTGATACGTGAACAAATCGGGTAGCTTCTTTCACGGCGAGGACCTAAATACAACCAAACACAATATTTTCCGTTCTGTCATATCTTCTCGCCGACCGATCTTACTGCGCTGGTTCCACACGACCATCTGACACATACACACGTCACTGTCATGTCCTACGAGACCGTGGAGGGTCACATGACAGGGTGGCAGTGGTTCTACGCCACCTAAAGCTCTCAAAAAGCGACAACAGTTCTCTCCATGAAGTCACCAGTATTGTGTCCGCTTAGGTTAGTATGTCACTTTATTTACCCATGGCATGTAAGAGGCATTGGCAGACGTCTTAAAAGGGAGATGAACTTATCTTACGTTCCACTACGTACGTGGCGTTAAGCTGACGAATCACATCACAACGAACATTGCACCCGGTCAACAGTCAGTAATGTGAGTCGCATACGGCTATCAGGATCGTGCTTACTGCATTACAGGCATTAAACTACGCGATATGATACTGTTACAGGTCGCTAAACGGAACGTACACAAAGCACAGAGTTAAGTTACTGGAAGCAGTATAGTGTCTATTGTGTTAAGTTTTGAAGAGTCCAGTTTTGTCGACTCGTTCACAGAGAAACTGCGTATACTGAAAGGAGCTACGGTAACGATGAAGTCCTAGTGCAGGTGCATACTCAATAAATAAATAATTCAGATGAGTGTTTGGCTGAAAACGTAGATTATTTTAGATGGAAATTTGATAACGCTTACCTTAATGGTTCTCATCGAAATCACATCAATATTTTGCGCGCTAAACTTCCTTATCGGTTTGACATTATAAGATAAAAGCAGCCTGTAATCACTCTTGATGAAAGAGGGATTCTCACGCTTTCCCACTTGGGAAACCATTAACTGCTGCCACTCTTGACTCATGTATGCCTTACTGTTCGTGTATTTGTGCCGCAGTTGATTTCGTCAACAGTGTGGCTGGAATTATAGTGTCATTTCTAAGGAATACTAAACTACACCTGCAATTCAGTCAATGCCCACATATTACTTTCAGTCAATGCGTAATGTATGTAAGGAATAAAAACTCAGAACAACTTACAATGTGTGCCGAAACAGGACGACTTTTCGCGCCATTCTCTACTAAATGAATCATACGATTAACCTCACCGAGTAATTCAGACGTCTAATTACTTGGTACAATTCTGCTTGTGATATACTGTCCACGCACGGAAAAAGTTTTTCGAAAGTCAGTATCTGAACAATTTGTTTGTGATAAATCTACGAGTACTTGTGAATCACACATTTAGCCACCAATGTCGTTTTCTAAAATAACATACTTTGGCATTATGAACCTTGAAATTCCGTCTTCAGGTGCATTGCATTTTATCGCGTCTCTGGGAATCTTAATATGACTTCTTGCGTCGTTCTATCCCTATAATCTCATTTTAAATACGTCGGTAATTACATAATTTCGAACTGAAGAACTTAATCTAAGAGCACTGAACGACATAAAACTTTTTTTTTCTGACTCATCAGTCTTATGACTGGTTTGATGTGGCCTCCATGGATTCCTCCACAATGCAAACTTTTCGTCTCAGAGTAGAACTGGCAGCGTAGGTCCTCGATTATTTTCTGGACCTATTCCAATCTCTGTCTTCCTCTACAGTTCTTACCCCCCACACCTCTAGTGCCACCGAGGTGATTCCCTGAAGTCTCAATAGATATCCCATCATCCTGTCCCCTCTTCTTGTCAGTGCTTTCCATCGTTCCATAATTCATTTCCTCGCCCATTCTCCGGAGAACATCCTTAGTTCTTACTTATCAGTCCATCTAATTTTCAACATTTTTCTGTAGCACCACATCTCAAATGCTTAGATTATCTTCTGTTCCACTTTGCCCACAGCACATCTTTCACTAACATTCAATTTTGCGCTCCAACAGTATATTTTCATAAATTTCTTTGTAAAACTAAGGCCTACGTTCTATACTAGTAGAGTTCTCTTGACCAGGAAAGCCCTTTTTATCCGTGATGCTTAGGTAGCAGAATTCCTTAACGTCATCTACGTGTTGATTACCGATTCAAATGTTAAGTTTCTCGCTGTTCTCATTTGTACTACTTCTAATTACTTTCGTCTCTCCCACTTACTCACATTCTGTGTTCTGTATTCTTTACACTGTTCATTACATTCATCAGATTCTCTCATTCTTCTTCACTCTCACTGTGGATAGCAATGTTATTAGCAAATCTTGCCACTGATATCCTTTCACCTTAAATTTTAATCTCACTTTTAAACCTTTCTTTAATTTCCGACATTGTTTTGACATCTAGGTTAAACAATAGGGGTGAAAGACTACATCATTCTAAATCCGAGCAAGTCGTTCTTGGTCTTCTACTCTTATTATTCCCTCTTTGTACCTGTACATACTGTCTATCACCCGACTGTCCCTACAGCGTACCCCTATTACTCTCAGGATTTCGAACATCAGGTGCCTTTACCTTTCCTAAAGCCCAACAAGTAGTCATCTAACAGATTCTCAAAAAAAAAAAAAAGGTTCAAATGGCTCTGAGCACTGTGGGACTTAATTTCTGAGGTCATCAGTCCCCTAGAACTTAGAACTACTTAAACCTAACTAACCTAAGGACATCACACACACCCATGCCCGAGGCAGGGTTCGAACCTGCGACCGTAGCGGTCGCTCGGTTCCAGACTGTAGCGCCTAGAATCGCTCTGCCAGCCCGGCCGGCACAGATTACCAGTTTTCTTTTCTATATTCCGTGTATTATTCTTGGTAGGTTGGATACATGAGCTATTAAGCTAATTATGCGATAGTGATCGCACTTGTCGGCTCTTGCAATCTGGATGATTTTGTGAATGACGTTTTTCCGAAAGTCTGATGGAATATCGCCACTCTCATAGATTCTACACAGCAAAGACAACAGTCGTTTTGTGGCGATTCCCCCAATTGATTTTAGAAATTCTAATGGAATATTATCTATTCTTGATCTTAAGTGTTCCAAAGACCTTTTAAATTCTGGTTCTAACACTGGATCTCCTGTCTCTTCCCTATCAACTCTTGTACCTTCTACAATCGCGTCATCAGAGAAGCCCACACCCTGGTTGAGGCTACAGGTTCAATTTGTGGCCTGAGTTTACAGTTTTTCACTATTGACGAAAACGTTCTCGGTCCCGGCATCGAAACTCAGCACTGCTTACTTTTTTTTTTTGAAAATCATCGTCTTTGGCGGCCGAAGACTTCCGTCATGAGAAAGCACGCTCGTTCTGCCGACACCCTTCTCAGAGAGAGCGGAGGAGCAGGCTGTGTTTCAGAGCACTCTCTAGCCCTTGGAGTAGAAACTGACCCTAACAGACGGACGAATCAGCAAGGATCAACGGCGTGAGAATGCAGAAGGCAATGTGTTGAAGACCAATGATGTGTCTACAGTACATGTGGCCTGTAATTGGAAAAAGTGTCGCGATGATCTCTTCATTGGCAAAAGGTTTCCTACTAGTCCCCTATTCGGATCTCCGGAAGGGGTCTCCCAAGGGGGAGGTGACCACGAGAAAAAGATTAAATAACAACGAATGGGAAATGTTGGTTGGTTGGTTTGGGGAAGGAGACCAGACAGCGTGGTCATCGGTCTCATCGGATTAGGGAAGGATTGGGAAGGAAGTCGGCCGTGCCCTTTCAGAAGAACCATCCCGGCATTTGCCTGGAGCGATTTAGGGAAATCACGGAAAACCTAAATCAGGATGGCCGGACGCGGGATTGAACCGTCGTCCTCCCGAATGCGAGTCCAGTGTCTAACCACTGCGCCACCCCGCTCGGTGGGGGGAAATGTTCTTCGAGTCGGGACGTGAAATATAAAGCGTTTCAATGGGGTACGGAAGCTAAAAAATCTGAAAGCGGAAATACTAAGATTCAATCCATGTATAGAGGAGGTGAATCAAGTGAACTGCCGTGCAGGATTAGCCGAGCGGTCTAGGGCACTGCAGTCATGGACTGTGCGGCTGAGCCCGGCGGAGGTTCGAGTCCTCCCTCGGGCATGGGTGTGTGTGTTTGTCCTTAGCATAATTTAGGTTAAGTAGTGTGTAAGCTTAGGGACTAGTGACCTTAGCAGTTAAGTCCCATACGATTTCACACACATTTGAACATTTTTTTTAAGTGAACTGGAAAGTAAACAAAGATTTCTGGTTAGAGGAGAATAGGATATCAATAGCCATAAACTCTTTTTCTTCTTCTTCTTCTCCTCAGCGATCACAGAACCTGTAGACCACGTGCTGCATCAACTATCTGCTTCCACCGCCTTCTATCTCTCGCAGTCTCTCTCCACCCTGTGGAAATTCCTAATGCTGTGATGTCCTTCTCTATGTCATTTTTCCACCTTGTACGAGGTCGGCCCAATGGTCTTGTTGCCTGGAGAGTTCCTTCAAATGCTTTTTTGGTGATTCTGTTGTTTTCCATTCTGGCCACATGCCCAGCCCCTTGCAGTTTCCTACTTTTTAATTTCTGGATGATAGTGGGGTGCTTCATTAGCTGATAAATTTCATTGTTCTTTCGAATTCTCCATACGCCATTCTACAACACAGTTTTCCAGGTTTTTCCCATTACTTTTCTTTCGAAAACATTCAGTTTTTCTTTTTCATTCCTTGTAAGCGTCCAGCTTTCTGAACCGTTAAGTACTGTGGGGCAGATGATAGTGATGTGTATCTTCATCTTTGTGGTGGTTGAGAAAGCTTTACTTCTGAGTGGGTTGCTTAGTGAATACAGACATCTTGACCCTGAGGCTATTCTTTCGTTTATATCCATTGTTATGATATTTTTACTGTTGAAACGTGATCCAAGGCATTTAAACTGAAGAACTTTTCTGAATTTAGAATGTTGGTCAATTTCAAAGTGAGGATTTGGGTTTATGACTCGACCTGTTTCCATATATTCTATTTTCTCTTGCTTAATCCAAATCCCCATTTTGCTGGCATTGTGCCTGAGAGATATGTACATGTCTTTCAGTTCTTCTACAGTTTCACTCAGTAACACTATATCATCTGCATAAGCCAGTGTGTTCACTGTGTTCGAATCAGAGACCGTTGTATAGATGTAAATTACTCTCCCGAACCACTTTCTCTAATGAAAGGTTGAAGGACACATGAAAGAGCGTCTCCTTGTCGTACGCCTGTTTTAATTGGAAAATCGGGGGATATGGATCCTCTGAACTCCACTGCTGCCTGGGAGCCATCCATGCACAGTTGTATCATTCTAATGATTTTGCTGGGTGTACTAAATTCTTGTTACGTGTTGTAGGGGCTACTTCTGTGAATGCTGTTATAGGCTCGCTGGAATTCAATGAAGATACAGTGGATGGAATTCGCAGTATTTCTCAAAGATCTGTCGTATAGTAAACAAATTATCAGTTGTGGGACGGTTTGTTCGAAATCCAGCCTGGTAATCTTGAATAATGTTTTCTGCATAAGGTTTAAGTTTTTCCAGAATTATCATTGACAGGATTTTGTATGTTATGTTCAGCAAACTGATTCCTCTGTAATTTCCACATTCCATTCTATTTCCTTTCTTGTGTGTGGGACAAATCATTTCAGTTTTCCAATCTTCAGGCAGTGTTTCAGTTTTCCGTATCACTGTGATAAGGTTCTAAATTTCTTTGTGTAGTTTGCTTCTCCGTTCTTTTAACATCTCTGCTGATATCTGGTCCTCGCTTGCTGCCTTGTTGTTTTTCAGCTTTTGAATGGTGTGGATCACTTTCTGTTCATTGATTCTACATTCGCCATTATTAATACTCTCACTCTCAGACACTGCGTAATTGAAGGTTATGTGCGGATCAGTGGAATTTAACATTTCTGATAAATACTCTTTCCATCTTTCGACGGTATCTTCCAGCTGTGTTAGGATATTTTGATTTTTGTCTTTTATGAATAGGTTGACACTTTGATAACCTCTATTACTTTTCTTTGTATACTGAAACAACTTCTTTGACTTTCCACTCCTGCTTTCCACTTCTATAGATTCTAGGACTCCAGTTAGATGCTTCCTTTCCTCTGTTCGTAGAACTCTTGCTGTTTCTCTTCTAACCGCCTTGAAGGGCTCTCTCCTGTCCTCACTCTCCTTATTATGCAGCCACAGCATCCTGGCTTCTTTCCTCTTTTCCACTGATCTCTGACACTTTTCGTTGAACCATTTCTCTTTCTTCGTGTTCTTTTTCCTGCATAGTGTTTCTTCTACTGCATCTGTTACTACAGTCACAGACTCAGATCTCAATTTAGTAATGATGAAGAGTAGGCTGAAGTGACTAGTCAGGAAGAGTCAGTATGCAAGGAGGTGGGATACCGAGGTACTAAGGAACAAAGAGATGCGCTGGAAATTGTCTGAAGCTATAATGTTGTGATAATGAATAGCTCAGTAGACAGTTCAGTTGAAGAGGAATCTACTGGGTGATTATAATTAAACTTTCAAACCACTGTAGAAATAACACCACTGGTCAGAATGACGTCAAATTGCAACGGAATATTATGTGAGAAGGGGAAAAAGTATGGCGGAAGAAAACTAAATAGTTACAAAATGTAGCAATAGATGGATCTGCAAGCATCATAATTTAAGATTGGTCGAACGCGTATTAGAAATTAATCATACAAGAAAGCCTAAGATGTACGTTTGACGTTAAACAAACTGTACTACTCAGTGGGAATGGGTTTACAGGTGTGATACCGTTAGTTACCTAAGCACTTCCACCATGCCAAGGTCATATCACATTGAATGGGAAAAATCGGTTTTTAATTGTCCTGAGGCCAAAGACCGCCTAACAAGCATCACTCAGACCGGATTATAATTGTCCTGGGGCCTAAAACCGCATAGAAAGCTTCAGTCACATCGGTTTTTAATTGTTCTGAGGCCGAAAACCACATAAAAAGCATCAATCATATGGGTTTTTCATTGTCCTGAGGCCAAAAACCGCATAAAAAACATCAATAAAAATCAAATCGGATTATTAATTTCCGTGTGACTGGCGGAAAACATGTTCAATACGCTGTGCATCATTTTCTGCAACATGTTGAAACAGAGAAACAGCGTGGTCCACAACTGATCGAAGTGTTTCTGGGTTAATATTCAGAATGTGTTGGCAATATGTACCTTCAATGCAGCTAAGTTTGCAATCAGAACATTGAACACAACATCTGTGAGATAGCCCCACAGTCAGAAGTCAGACGGATGAAGATCAGGTGATCGGGACGGCCAGCCTGTTGGGAAATGGCAGGTGATAATTCTAGCATTTCCGAAATGGCGCTTCAGCAGCTGCTTAACTGGATTTTCAATGTGCAGAGGTGCGCCATCTTGCACAAAAATGATCCCATCCGTACATCCACGATGTTGGAAGCTGGAGTGACATGGTTGCACTAAAGACACTGATAGCACTTACCACTGACGGTACAGCTAACAGGACCGGAAACACCTGTCTCTTCGCAAAAATATGGCACTATGAGAAATGATACCGTAAACCGGCATCACACAGTGACTTTTTCAGAATGAGGTGGTACTGGTTGATTAGCGTGTGGATTTTTTGTTGCCCATATTCGACAATTCTGTGTACTGACATATCCTGTCAGGTGGAAGTGGGCTTCGCCTGTCCACAAAATCTTCCACGGTTAATCATTGTCCACTTCCACGCGAGAAAGAAATTCTAAAGCAAAGCTCTTTCTTGCTGGCAGGTCAACAGGAAGCAACTCGTACATATGGGTAATTTTGAATGGATAGCAAAGAAGGATGTTTCGTAGGATTTTACCCACCGTGCTCACTGGTATGTCCAATGTTCGGGAAATTCTCCATGCACTACACGTTTGCACACCACCACTCGCCTCCTCCTGCATTGCTGTGGCCACTGCTACCACTGACGTAGAATCAATTCGTTTCCTTCCTCTACCAGTTTTCAAACTAAAAGCACCCGTCTTTTAGAATTTCCGAATCATTTTCTCCAGACCCACGGAAGTCATCGGACCAACGCCTAACGCCTTGTTACAAATCCTTCAGTGTCCGAAACTTCTGCAGAGCGACGTGTGCACAGTCATCATTCTTGTAATACAGCTTTACAAGCAGAGCGCGATCCTGCATTGAGATAGTCATGGTGAACGTCGCAGACGCGAAAAGGGGAAAAGCAGTATACCTAGCGTGTTTATACCAACTTCAATGGGTCGAGCGCTAAATATGTGTCTTCATTTACGTATTCTGACACATACAGCGGCATTTATTGATCAATTTCCACACTATTTCTCTTCTTCTACTTTTTATTTTCCACCTTCTCCGATAATATCCGTTGCAATTTGACGTCATTCTGACCAGTGGTGTTATTTCTACAGCGTTTTGAAAGTTTAACTTTAATTATAATCACCCTGTACATCTCTAAGAAGGGCGTTCAAAGAAGTTGGAGAGAAAAACGTAGATACAAGGAAGGCAACTGCAAAGAAACCGTGGGTAATAGAAGAAGTACTTTAGCTGACCGATGAAAGGCAGAAGTACAAAGATATTCAGGGCAGTTCAGGAAAACAGAAATACAAGTCACTTAGGACTGAAACAAATAGGAAATGCAGGGAAGTTAAGGCGAAATGACTGCAAGGAAAATGTAAATAAATCGAACAACTGTTAATTGTCGGAAGAACTCAGCATATAGGAAAGTCAAAATAACCTTCGGTTGAAATTAAAAGTAAGCGTAGTAAAATTAAGAGCGCAGTGCGAATCTCACTAATAAAACCAGCGGGGAGATGGGATTATTCCAAAGTGTACCCCTATATGAGGGGGAAGAATTGTATGATGACGTGATCAAAGAAGAAAAAGGGATCGACAGAGAAGAGATATATGATCCAGTATTAGAATCAGAATTTAAAGGAGCTTTCGACGACTTGAGATCAAATAAGACAGAAGGGATGCATAATATTCCATTAGAATTTCTAAAATTATTGGGAAACTGGCAACAAAGCAGCTGCTGGCGTGTAGATTGTATGAGACTGGCGATAGTTCATGAAAAGTTTGGAAAAACTTCACCCACACGATTCATAAGACAGCAAGAGCCGAAAATTGCGAGAATTATCTCACAATCCACTTAGCAGCTGAGGCGTCCAAGCTGCTGTCAAGAATAACACACAAGAGAGTGGAAAAGAAAACTGAGGATCTGTAAGATAGCGAACATTTTGGCTTTAGGAGAGGTAAAGGCACCAGAAACGCAATTTTGGCGTTTCGTTTGATAATGGAAGCAAGACGTATGTTGAAAGATGTTGAAAATGTGAGGAAAATGAGGGTAACTATAGGGAAAGATGGGTAATATACAATATGTACAAGAACCGAGAGGGAACAATAAGAGTAGAACTCCAAGAACGAAGTGCTCGGATTAAAAAAGACGTTAGACAGGGATCTACAATTTCGTCCATACTAGTCTGTACACTGGAGGAGCAATGACAGAAGTAAATGGAAGTTTCAAGTGAATTCATCTAACAAGTAATTGAGAATGTAGGTTGCAACTGTTACTCTGAAATGAAAGTGTTGGCACACTAGATGAAGTCATGGTGAGCCTCATCAAATTAGTCAGAAGACTGATCGCTCCTATACAACACAGCAACACACTAGCAGAGAACAGACAATGGAACTATAGGCGAGCTGCTTAGTAGAACTGTTGCATCCTTTAAGAGTTCTTCTAATAAAATACAGTCTTTGCTTTGCCTACCCCAAAATACTATCTATGTGATCGTTCCAATATAAGTCCTTCGTAATTCTTATTCCTTGATATTTAATTTTGTTGCCAGCACTTAAATTTATATGATTTGTTGTGTTAACGAAATTTAACGGATTTCTTTTCTTACGAATGTGGATGACCTCACACTATGACATTTGCCACTATTTGCACCATACAGATACAGTGTTTAAGAGATATTGTAGTTGTTTTTGATCTTATGATGACTTTAGTAGATGATAACTGACAGAATTATCTGCAAACAGTGCAAGAAGGCTGTTCACGTTATCTCCTAAATCGTTTGTATACATTATTAACAGTAGAGGGCCTATACAACTTCCGTATGGAACGCCAGATATCGTTCGTATTTTACTCAATGACCTTCCATCGATTACTACTTACTGCGACGTTTCTGGTAGAAAATCAGAAATTCAGTCGCACAACTGAAGCGATACTCCAGTTGCACACAATTTGATTAGAAGTCTCTTGTGAGGAACGGTGTCAAAAGCCTATTGGAAATACGGAAATATAAAATCAATTTGGGACACCCTGTCGCTAGCAATCATTACTTCTTGCAAACGAAAATCTAGCTGTGTTTCGCAAGAAAGAAAATTTCTGAATCCTTGCTATGTTTCAGCACACCCTTACCTTCGAGGTAGTTTGTAATGTATGAACATGGTAGATGTTCCAAAATCCTATCACAAACCGACGTCAATGATAAGAGTCTTTAATTCATCAGATTACTCCTATTTTCTTTCTTGACCTCTTATGTGAACAGCAGAACTCTCCAGCCTTATGATGTCGATCTTTCGATGAGCGAGCAGTTACACCCATCTGCTAAGAAGAGGCAATTATATCAGCCTACTCCAAAAGGAACGTAAGTGGTATATTATGTGGACCAAAAGACTTTTCTACTTCCAAATTACTCATTTTGGCAGTTGTTCTTTTTCGAATTCTGCAATATGTCTTTCGCCATCTTTGGTGAAGGAATTTCAGAGGATTGTGTTTCATAACACTGTTTTAGTGGCGTTTCATATGTAGTACTACGATTGGTACTGCACAGTGAATGTATTGTCTTGTCACTGGTGTACTTTACCTACACACCAAAATCTTTTTAGATTTCCTGTCAGATTTCTACACAGTTTCGTTGTGGAACCCATTAAAAGCATTTTGCACTGAAGTCCACATCCAAGTTCCAAGCTTCATTCGCCCAAGTTCCGAACTTCAGTGAAACAAAAACTACTACTGATCTTTTTTCCACCCAAACCAATCATTCCTACCTCCTTTAAAAAGATTAATTTAATGGAGTACAATGAACAAAACTAAATAAGCAAACCAGAAAAACTATAAATTTAACTTAATATAAATTGATTTGAAAATTACTTAATTAAAATCTTTTTACACAAATAAAAGAATGATTAGATATCAGTTAAATTTAAATTTTATATTGAATAAAAGAATTCGATACGCAGAAAATAAAATTTTGAAAATAAAGGGATAAAATACTTATAAATTCAAACATTTTCCTTTATATCAATGCATTCATTTATTAAGAAGTTAATCAATTCTACTTCTTTCTAAAAAATTAATGAGTTAGAATTAAATTTTTTATATGATATTACTGGTTGTGAACATTTGAATACTAGAGTTGGTGAAAATTTCTGTATGGAGCTTAATAATAGATTTACAACTATTTTGCCAAATATATATAATAAATTCGTTAATAAACATGATTTCGATTAGTTTGAAGAAGGAAAAAGATAACTAAATTGTAAAGGAAAATATAAGGATAAAGAGTTTCACTCTATAGAATTTTTAAATTAAAAACTATAAACTTGGTTTTAAACTTGGTTTTCCGATTTTTAAAATGTAATAAATTTTTAATTTTTGGTTTTTTAATATTTCAATAAATTTTTTACTTTATAAATTATCTTTCCAACAAACATAATATTCAAATATTCACAACTTATATAAACTTGACATTTCATTTTTAAAAATAAAATACTTTTTTATATCTAGAATTTTTATATACAGGGTGTTACAAAAAGGTACAGCCAAACTTTCAGGAAACATTCCTCACACACAAAGAAAGAAAATATGTTATGTGGACATGTGTCTGGAAACGCTTACTTTCCATGTTAGAGCTCATTTTATTACTTCTCTTCAAATCACATTAATCATGGAATGGAAACACACAACAATAGAACGTACCACCGTGACTTCAAACACTTTGTTACATGAAATGTTCAAAATGTCCTCCGTTAGCGAGGATATATGCATCCACCCTCCGTTGCATGGACTCCCTGATGCCCTGATGCAGCCCTGGAGAATGGCATATTGTATCACAGCCGTCCACAATACGAGCACGAAGAGTCTCTACATTTGGTACCGGGGTTGCGTAGACAAGAGCTTTCAAATGCTCCCATAAATGAAAGACAAGAGGGTTGAGGTCAGGAGAGCGTGGATGCCATGGAATTGGTCCGCCTCTACCAATCCATCAGTCACCGAATCTGTTGTTGAGAAGCGTACGAACACTTCCACTGAAATGTGCAGGAGCTACATCGTGCATGAACCACATGTTGTGTCGTACTTGTAAAGGCAGATATTCTAGCAGCACAGGTATAGTATCCCGTATGAAATCGTGATAAGGTGCTCCATTGAGCGTAGGTGGAAGAACATGGGGCCCAATCAAGACATCACCAACAATGCCTGCCCAAACGTTCACAGAAAATCTGTGTTGATGACGTGATTGCACAATTGCGTGCGGATTCTCGTCAGCCCACACATGTTGATTGTGAAAATTTACAATTTGATCACGTTGGAATGAAGCCTCATCTGTAAAGAGAACATTTGCACTGAAATGAGGATTGACACATTGTTGGATGAACCATTCGCAGAAGTGTACCCATGGAGGCCAATCAATATATATATATATATATATATATATATATATATATATATATATATATATGTGTGTGTGTGTGTGTGTGTGTGTGTGTGTGTGTGTGTGTGTGTACTGTGTATTAAAGACTAAAGGCATAGATATGTTAAAGAATTGGGTATATAAAACATGACCATATTAGAATTCTACTTTGTATCAAAGTTTCAGAGTGATCAATGAAGAACTTTTGGTGATTAGAGATATTAAACAAACCATCATTAACATTTTTATAATGTCTCCCCTTTTACTACATTTGTATTACATATATAACAGATGCCATTCCAGTAAATACAAAAGAACATGTTAGTACTGGAATTCAATGTTGTGTCAATTTTTCAAGGCAATCTGGGAAGAACTTTTTAGAGATTTTATATTTTGAAGAAAAAAAATCTACATTTGTAAATATATAGAAATTGTAATTGTTCCTAATCACAAATCTCCGAGAGTTTTTGAACGAATGCTTTGAAATTTTGAGACACCATTGCATCTGAAAAGTATGTCTTTTTATGTAATTATTTTAATATATGTAATATATATTTTTTATAAATTTATTAGTATAAAGTTGTTACAAAAAGTGAAACACCCCAGTATTAGAACGCAACAATGTGTCAAAGTTTCAAAGCAATCGTTCAAGAACTTTAAGAGATTAACAATTTTGAACAAATGAATATCTATACTTTTATTTATATAGAAACTTTCTCGGTGTGCTGATTTCTGATACTCTTTTTCTAATGGCTGTAGCATGTGGTGCTCCTGGATAACCTTTCAAAATGTTTTCCTTAGTTCCAGTTCATTATTTGGCACAAGTTGTTGTCTTTTACATTAAAAAAAATCCAGTGAAGCATCCCCTGATACCTCATTTTCTTAATAGGAGAACTCTTTTTCGTCTTATTCTTCTGAGATACTTCCATTGTTGTTAACGTATTTGTCTTTTTTTCTCAACCATCACAAATTTGGCAATAAGGCTGCTCACCCTTAATCCATATTCTTTGCTAATAATGTTGAATATTCCATTCTACAGGTTTAATTATTTCTCAAGATTGCTTATAAAAGCTGTGCATTGAGTTTTATTTCTCTTGTATTTTTATTCTTCTCTCGAAAATTTCTTTTATTTCTTTTGCTTATATTGCTTTTTCGAAGCACAAACTGAGCGAAAGTTGTAATAAACTGCAACAATACTGCACATCCTTTTCAAAACTATGTAGTCTTTCTTTACATTAGATTTTTACAATTTGGACCATGTAGAGACTGTGTGTTAATTGCATGTCTTTTAGTCCCACTTGAGTCAAGATAGTGGTTGGCATGATGACCTTACAATATAGATTGTTTTTGACAAGTCATCAAATGCTAGGAAGGAATGATAACATTTTATTATTCTTTATAAAAGTGAACTTAAAATTGTGCTTTTATCTTACCCAGCGTAATTCAATCACGACGTAATTTATGGATGAACGGCTGGGCGTCAGGGTCGCATTGACACAATGCTGGCAGGCGACCACATTATCATATCAGCTTTGCTGACTACCTAGGAGCTGGCACAGGGCTTGTATCACCTCCACCCCTCACACGCGTTCTGTACTCGGTTTGTTCCCAGGCACTGGGGCGCGCATTCGGTGTCTCTCCTCCACCCCCCCTCCCCCCCGGCGGCCCTTCCTACCACCAGCACGTCGCCCCCCCCTCTTCCCACCCCATCAGGTTCGCGCTCAGACACACGTGCTGGCACAGCAGATCAACAGCCAAGACACCGCCAGCACGTGTTCCAGAGCGTGAATCTCGGAGGGGGGCGACGTATTGTTAGTGGGAAGGTGCGTAGAAGTGGGGGTGGGGTGGAGGAGAATCCGAATGCACGCCGTTGACAAGGTGTACAAAGCGCCATGTCGGTGGATGGAGGAAGGAGCGAGCTCTTAGACGATTTGTTTGTCAGTGAACCCTATGATTACAACGTGGTCGCTTAGCACGAAAGTGTGGCTATTTGACACTGACAAACCACCTGCGAAGTGACTAGTCTTTTACAACTGCTTTAACCTGGCTTAATCGGCTACACGGATAGACAAGTAATTGGGCTATGCATGGCTGTGTTTGCAGAGGATAGATTGATGAACTCATAGGGTCGAGCTGCACGTGTCTGATTTCATGCCCAGCAGCTCAACTTGCTGCAAATCATGATTTGTACCTGTGATCCTGCAGTCAAATCGACTATGCAATGGCTAGAATTGCGAATTGATAAAATAATCAGATATATTAAATATGAAAGATGAATGATCAATTAATAAAAAGAGATTTATCGTAACGTCTGAAACTGACGTAGGCTACTCCTGAGGATTATGTTGAATAATTGATGGTGATGCAGTTAGACAATCAGAAATGTATGGAAAGTTACAATTATCGTATAAACAGAAGTAAAACCTAATTCAAAAGCAGTTCATTTCCATTAACTATGCTAGAAGAATGATAGCATAATACCCAAAAGGTAAATAGTCATCAAAGATGCTTAAAAACTAAGCCCCATTCCGTGAACGTAAAACACGAAATACACTCCTGGAAATTGAAATAAGAACACCGTGAATTCATTGTCCCAGGAAGGGGAAACTTTATTGACACATTCCTGGGGTCAGATACATCACATGATCACACTTACAGAACCACAGGCACATAGACACAGGCGACAGAGCATGCACAATGTCGGCACTAGTGCAGTGTATATCCACCTTTCGCAGCAATGCAGGCTGCTATTCTCCCATGGAGACGATCGTAGAGATGCTGGATGTAGTCCTGTGGAACGGCTTGCCATGCCATTTGCACCTGGCGTCTCAGTTGGAGCAGCGTTCGTGCTGGACGTGCAGACCGCGTGAGACGACGCTTCATCCAGTCCCAAACATGCTCAATGAGGGACAGATCCGGAGATCTTGCTGGCCAGGATAGTTGACTTACACCTTCTAGAGCACGTTGGGTGGCACGGGATACATGCGGACGTGCATTGTCCTGTTGGAACAGCAAGTTCCCTTGCCGGTCTAGGAATGGTAGAACGATGTGTTCGATGACGGTTTGGATGTACCGTGCACTATTCAGTGTCCCCTCGACGATCACCAGTGGTGTACGGCCAGTGTAGGAGATCGCTCCCCACACCATGATGCCGGGTGTTGGCCCTGTGTGCCTCGGTCGTATGCAGTCCTGATTGTGGCGCTCACCTGCACGGCGCCAAACACGCATACGACCATCATTGGCGCCAAGGCAGAAGCGACTCTCATCGCTGAAGGCGACACGTCTCCATTCGTCCCTCCATTCACGCCTGTCGCGACACCACTGGAGGCGGGCTGCACGATGTTGGGGCGTGAGCGGAAGACGGCCTAACGGTGTGCGGGACCGTAGCCCAGCTTCATGGAGACGGTTGCGAATGGTCCTCACCGATACCCCAGGAGCAACAGTGTCCCTAATTTGCTGGGAAGTGGCGGTGCGGTCCCCTACGGCACTGCGTAGGATCCTACGGTCTTGGCGTGCATCCGTGCGTCGCTGCGGTCCGGTCCCAGGTCGATGGGCACGTGCACCTTCCGCCGACCACTGGCGACAACATCGACGTACTGTGGAGACCTCACGCCCCACGTGTTGAGCAATTCGGCGGTACGTCCACCCGGCCTCCTGCATGCCCACTATACGCCCTCGCTCAAAGTCCGTCAACTGCACATACGGTTCACGTCCACGCTGTCGCGGCATGCTACCGGTGTTAAAGACTGCGATGGAGCTCCGTATGCCACGGCAAACTGGCTGACACTGACGGCGGCGGTGCACAAATGCTGCGCAGCTAGCGCCATTCGACGACCAACCCCGCGGTTCCTGGTGTGTCCTCTGTGCCGTGCGTGTGATCATTGCTTGTACAGCCCTCTCGCAGTGTCCGGAGCAAGTATGGTGGGTCTGACACACCGGTGTCAATGTGTTCTTTTTTCCATTTCCAGGAGTGTATTCGCCAGCACAAAATAATTAAGTGTTCAGCATGGTCCACATACGTCAGATGAAGAGTAGAAACTCACGCTCTGTCCATTCTTAGTTCCCTAATGGAAGCAAAAAGAAAACAAAAATTCGGGACTGGAAGACATTTAGAACTCATGGAAGTTAAAGTCCCCAAAAATTAGAGTACTCAAGCAGCTGTTTACCTCAAAAAATTTATCACCTTCACGACTGAATATCAGAAGTTACCTCAGGCATGTCTGCTTTCTTCCAGCTCTCAGAAGTAAGTGCCCGTCTTCAGCAACCTGTTCTGCACTGTACTCCAGTCACGTTCTGACACTACTTGATTCTCATTGACCGAAGTATATCCACATTAAAATACACAGTATTGTTGAGTTTTAAGGACTTGTCTTTACTTAACTTGACCACCTTCTGTGTTAAAAACTAATGCATCGTTACAGTGTTTAATAAATGGAGCCTTATTAACACTGAGTCCCATACAGACTATTTACAATGTATGTAAAAAATTGTTTGGTCATAAATAAATAATACAAAATACTGAGGCATGTGAATTTACGTTAATTGATAGTAAAATCTTGTTAAATATTTGTTAAACAATAACTTTGTCCTCCTTCGTAGAAGCGTTTTTTGCGTTCTGTTCACAGGTGGTGTCAGTTCGTAGATGGGATTGACCACTTCTAAAATACAATGATCTTTCATATCAGTCATAATCAACATTTAAATAAAGTTAATGGAAAAAAGTAATAAGATATTCATTAGTTAATTACACAAGTACGACAAGATATGAGCCATGCCATACTGCATTCATTTGCTGTGTTACTGTGGATAACACAATGTTCTGACCAACATTTTCATACTGAAACAGGTTAAGAAACGTAATAAATCGATAAATAAAATAGATACAGATGTGTAGCTTTCAGGGATGGTAGCTATAGTGCAATTTTATCATATGTGACATTGTTTGTTGAAATCATATGAAGTGTTTAGAAGTTACAATATTAAGCTTTGTTTTGGAAGTGTTCAGTCAGTATAAATTATTAACTTTTGTAGTTTCTAAGATACAGTAAATATTATTATTTCATCGGATGTAACTCAATTTCCTGAGATCGCAGTTGTGTTCACATTTGCTCTACCATGTGCATGAATTTCTAAGTGTTGTATGTAGCCATATTTGTAGACTGCCTTAAACGTCGTCATTACTGGTACATCTTCTGCACTAAAGATATGCAAGCAACCGCCAAGTTCCCTGCTCTGGAGTTACCCCTCTCCAGCCTCATGCTGACTGCTTTGGTATCTGAGCTCACCTGGCACATCTTCATCAGCCCACAACTCGTACCCAGCCAAGTCACTGATGTACTGTTTCATCAATGCTAAAATATGAAGATATGCTGGAAACGAAAATCAATGAATTTTTTTATGTGAAAACTTTTAATGTTTGTTAAACCTAACAAACTTATCAACATTCTACATCTTTATTCTTCATGTCTACATATTTCCAGGGCACTGCAGTTAGACTGCTCCAGTCTGTGGCCTGTGACACGGCGGTGTGTAACGTAACCATGTCGGTGCTAGAGAAAAAGCGAACTGAAATCACATTTTGGATTCGGCGACTTCGTCCACACATGAAATGCCCTCTCCTTCAGCATGACAATTCCAGAACAAACACGAGAGCTGTGACAGCTGCAGCAACGCCGATACCTTTGGTTCGCTGTCGTCAATCATCCTCCTCCATACAGTCCCAACTTGGCATCATCCGATTTTCATTTGTCTCCAAAACTTAAAGAATACTTGCGAGGGATTCACTTTGATAGTGATGATGTGGTGTAAGCAGATGTGAGGTTCTGGCTCCGTCAACAAAGTCAAAAATTCTACAGTGACGGTATTAATAAACTGATCTCTTGTTGGGAGAAATGTGTTCGCCACCAGGGTGATTATGTTGAGAAATAAATATGTAGACGTGATGAATAAAGATGTATAATGTTAATAAAATTTATTTTATTTAGAAAGGCTTAGTACTTGTCACATAAAAATTCGGAGGCAGTACTTTTCAGCACGTCCTCGTAGAAGCCGTTGTCATCATACTTTCGAATTGAACTTCTCTTTGTGCAGCACCGAGAGCCTAAGCCCACTCACTAGATAGTTTCTTACATACTCACGTCAAACAACACGGACCCACGGGCTAGGGAAGTTGTTCCTGTGCAGGACACCTAAAAAATTCACCAGCCGGGTGGAGGTTACGTTCAGTAAGTTTGTAGCCTCGCAATGCCATTAGAAAAGCGTTGAATCACCCAGAAGGTGTCAGCAGTGGCAAACTTTGTCAATAACGCCGTCCTGTTGTACATAGCTCAACAAACTGTCGTTTATAATCCCGAAATGTGGGAAAATAAACACCTCTAGGGAAGGGGCTTTATGCCACGTCCGGAGGCATTTTTGTGTAGATTCCTTGATCACTCATAAGATTTCCACAGTAGGCGTCGTGGTTCTGACCTCCATCGCTTAGGAAAGGGTGATGAGGGGGTAAGAGGGAGTGTGATGACCTTATCACCGTGTGACACATCTACGATGTCGCTGGGCAGAATTATGGTGAAATTTGGTATCAATGTGACATCGTGGCTCTGAGCACTATGGGACTCAACTGCTGTGGTCATAAGTCCCCTAGAACTTAGAACTACTTAAACCTAACTAACCTAAGCACAGCACACAACACCCAGCCATCACGAGGCAGAGAAAATCACTGACCCCGCCGGGAATCGAACCCGGGAACCCGGGCGTGGGAAGCGAGAACGCTACCGCACGACCACGAGATGCGGGCTGTGACATCGTTACCCCACCTTACAACACACATGATACTCTGAGCTCTGGCCTTTTTTTTTCACATGTGTTGACACCTGGCTGTTTGGAACGCCGCCGAGCCCGAGGGTGACTTCACAGGACATCACGCTTTTGCACCATCACAGAGGGAAGTTGTAGGTACCTTTCAGCCAAATGTCAAACTTACGCGCTACAATGGGAGACAGTTATGGATATTCAAAAATGTCAACCTTTAATTGTGCTGCTCATTGTTGAAATATACTTCACACCATTGTGAATAGCGAAAAAGCACTAGGCTAATTACAGCACACTTGGAGGTGTTTAAGCCGTCATTCCTTACGTGATCCTTATGCTACTGCAATGGAAAGAAACCCTAAAGCGTTGCTGTCATGTACTTCAGCAAAGTATATATGTAGGTACTGTTCCGCTAGGACCCGCAAAATGGACAGCTTTTTCTTAACCTTTTACCTAGAGACTTCAGGACTCGAACTAGAGCACAGCTCGGCAGCACTTACCAGTGACTGATTTCGAAGTATGTGTGCTGCTGGTGTGTCAGTACAGATCAGCAGCTCCACTATTTAGTTACTTTTGGCACCGGAAAAGCAAAATTTTAATTTGTCAGCATCTCTCCAGTGCCTGTATTATGCCATATATGAACTTATGGGTGAATCAGCTACGTTCTTCTGAGTATGAGGTGGGTGACACATGTTTACTTCTACCGGCATGTATGAGGTGTGTACACTAAGTAATGTAACACTTTTTTTTTCTGAAGGCAGGCTGAGTTTCTTCAGGATTCCAGTACACCGTATTATCCCCCATTCTTTTCCCTACAAAACCCAGATTTCCAAAATAATCTCCATTCAGTGTGAAGGCCTTACGTCACCTTACTTGGGGGGGGGGGGGGGGGGGACGACAGTATGCACGTATGGTACCACTATACAGTGGACGTCAGAGCCAACGTCTTGCTGTATAAATAACCTCCACATCATCCACGAACTGCCTCCCGTGGAGTGCATCCTTCATTAGGCCAAATAGACGGAAGTCTGAAGGTGCGAGATCCGTGCTGTAAGATGGATGAGGAAGAAGAGTCTAATGAAGTTTCGTGAGCTCCCCTTCCGTATGGCAGCGCCACCAACAGAGACATCCAGCTGTGCAGCGATCACCACGAATGCTATGTTTAGCAAAAGTCACAGCTGTGTGCAGCGGCACGGCACATGGCAGAACTGACAGGTTTGCGCTACCTTTTTGCAATGGTGACAGACGCCTCCCCCAACGACTCATAGTTCTTTAATTCACTGCCAGGTCTCCACAGATGTTCTACAAGCGCCTCTGGATATCTGCGATGCTCTCGTTTACCGCTAAAAGAAACTTCATGAAAGATCCCTGCTTGGAACGCATCTCCGTGACAGACGTTAATCTGACGGTCATTTACAGCACCAGAGCCTATCGCAACTTCATGAAACTATAGGAGCTGAAGTGAAAATACTCCACGATGTCCCACAAATAATTGTATTGTTTTTCAACCGCAAATGGCTGTTGAAAAAGAAGTATTTCATTAGTTATTGAATGCCCCTCTCAGTACAGAAAAGTTTCATGAAGTTTCATCTGATTTCCCAAGACGACTTCTTTTACATGAATGAAGACAGAAGGACGGGTTACATTTTAACATACGCATTGAAACCAATGGACGCAGTTAAAAATTGTCTGTGTGGTTGTCGATAGAAGTCTCCGGTGTGTGGCTACATCGCTCGCTCGTTCGCAATCTGTTGAGCGCTTAGCTGACATTGCGAAAACGCAGAAACACTGTGCGTTTTGAATTCTTAATTTCAGCTGGTTCATTGCAGTGTCCAATGTTTTGCTTGATTTTGTTCGAGTTTCTGGCACTGGACCTCCTACAGTTGAAAGAATCGACGAGGGCGCTAGCAGGTACAAGACACTTGTAGTCTATATAAAGGGAAATACGCAAACCGCCCTCGTGTTGTGGTTCAGCGTTCTGCACATAGTCCGCTGAAGTTAACACATTGTGCCATTCGACAGTTACCAATTCCTGGTAGGTCGACCTGGCACGTTTGTCGCGATGTTTGTGTTTCAATCCAAACACGTTTCACTTTGTATAAACGTTCACCATACTGTTATGAACAACGTATAGTTCCTTCTGATATCGTTATTGGCATGGAGGTCTCATATAACCGTTTCCTTAAACTCTTAGCTTCAGTGATGGGGCTATGTTGCATTTTCGTGGAAAAGCGGATCACCATAAGACAAAAGTATGGTAAATATAACTGCCACAAAACATGGTACATATTAGTGGAAAACTGAACCACCGCAACGTAAAGGTATGGGTAATACGATAGCCACACAAACAGTTCATTTTACCACAACAGTGGAGATAAGTAAGAATGTGGGAAACACAATAGCTACTAGACATAGTCGAGGATGTGAATGTCCTGATGAAGATACTCTTTTTTTACTCCATTTGCTCAGAACAGATTTACAGTCCGTTTCCTGCAGTAGAAAAGACGGTTACAGTAATCACGTACCTGTAGCTCACTGAGATCTTGCTCTTTCCACAACCGCAAGGACACTCGGAAAAAAACTGAATTTTTTAATAGCTTGCAGTACGCCAGCACTGACATTTAACAATCAGCTGACTGAATGACGGTTCGGCCTTGAAGAGCGACACTGACCTCACAAGTCGTCTGATTTCGCAATGTATTTTGTGGGATTTGAGAAAGATCCCGCCTATGTGCCTTCCCTTCCAAAAAAAACTGAAAAGCTGTAACGCTGCACAGCAGTGGTAGTAAATTTATTGTTTGCTGATGTGCTCGCAGAACAATGGAACTCCTTTAATTATCATTAGAATGTATGTCATCATGAAGGGCATACTGAACATCTACGAAACGTAAAAGGAAAAATTAATCTTGAACGTAATACGGACGGTGCAGGTGATGCATATACAGGGTGGTCCATTGATAGTGACCGGGCCAAATATCTCACGAAATAAGCGTCAAAGGAAAATACTACAAAGAACAAAACTCGTTTAGCTTGAAGAGGGAAACCAGATGGTGCTATGCTTGGCCCACTACATGGCGCTGCCATAGGTCAAACGGATATCAACTGCGTTTTTTTAAATAGGATCTCCCATTTTTATTACATATTCGTGTAGTACGTAAATAAATATGAATGTTTTAGTTGGACCACTTTTTTCGATTTGTGACAGATGGCGCTGTAATAGTCACAAACGTGTAAGTACGTGGTATCACGTAACATTCCGCCAGTGCGGACGCTATTTGCTTAGTGATACATTACCCGTGTTAAAATGGACCGTTTACCAATTTCGAAAAAGGTAGATAACGTGTTGATGTGTGGCTATTGAGATCAAAATGCCCAACGGGCGTGTGCTATGTAAGCTGCTCGGTATCCTTGACGACATCATCCAAATGTCCGGACCGTTCGCCGGATAGTTACGTTATTTAAGGAAACAGGAAGTGTTCAGCCACATGTCAAACGTGAACCACGACTTGCAACAAATGATGATGCCCAAGTCGGTGTTTTAGCTGCTGTCGCGACTAATCCGCACATCAGTAGCAGACAAATTGCGCGAGAATCAGGAGTCTCAAAAACGTCGGTGTTGAGAATGCTACATCAACATCGATTGCACCCATACCATATTTCTCTGCACCAGGAATTGCATGGCGACGACTTTGAACGTCGTGTACAGTTCTGCCACTGGGCACAGGAGAAATTACAGGACGATAACAGATTTTTTCCACGCGTTCTATTTAGCGACGAAGCGCCATTCACCAACAGTGGTAACGTAAACCGGCATAATATGCATTATGGCTGCGACAAGTGGAATATCAGTGACATTGGCGGGTTAATGTATGATGCGGCATTATGGGAGGAAGGATAATTGGCCCCCATTTTGTCGGTGGTAGTCTAAATGGTGCAATGTATGCTGATTTCCTACGGAATGTTCTACCGATGTTAATACAAGATGCTACACTGCATGATAGAATGGCGATGTACTTCCAACATGGTGTATGTCCAGCACACAGCTCGCGTGCGGTTGAAGCAGTATTGAATAGCGTATTTCATGACAGGTGGATTGGTCGTAGAAGCACCATACCATGGTCCGCACGTTCACTGGATCTGACGTCCCCGGATTTTTTTCTATGGGGAAAGTTGAAGGATATTTGCTATCGTGATCCACCGACAACGCCTGACAACATGCGTCATTACGGAAGGCGAAATACTCGCTGTCGAGATGAATGTCGTTATACGTATTGCCATATGCATTGAGGTTGGCGGACATAATTTTGAGCATTTATTGCATTAATGTGGTATTTACAGGTAATCACGCTGTAACAGCATGCGTTCTCAGAAATGATAAGTTCACAAACGTACATGTATCACATTGGAACAACCGAAATAAAATGTTCAAACTTACCTACGTTCTGTATTTTTAACTTAAAAAACCTACCTGTTACGAACTGTTCGTCTAAAATTGTGAGCCATATGTTGGTAACTATTACAGCGCCATCTATCAAAAAGCGAAAAAAGTGCTCCAACTAAAACACCCATATTTCTTTACGTACTACACGAATATGTAATAAAAAATGGGGGTTCCTATTTAATAAAACGCAGTTGATATCCGTTTGACCTATGGCAGCGCCATCTAGCGGGCCAACTATAGCACCATCTGGTTTCCCCCTTCAAGCTAGACAAGTTTCATCTTTTGACGCCAGGAAGTTTCCTTCACAAAGTAGTTAACACCCTAACCCAGATTTTCAGCCAATGTGTACGACATAGTATGAACACAACTAGATGTCGTAGAAAGATACAATTTTGCAGGTACATTCAGTGGTAAATATGTACATATTTTTCTTTTGGGGGGTGGCGTAGGGGATGGTCATCAGCCTTCTGACGTGGTCCTGACGCGTAGCGCCATATACCGATCCTGTCTTCTGGGTGTTGTGTGATGGCCTTAGGTTAGTTAGGTTTAAGTAGTTCTAAGTTCTAGGGGACTGATGACCATAGATGTTAAGTTCCATAGTGCTCGGAGGCATTTGAACCATTTTTTTTTTTTTTTTTATCCTGCCTTGGAGGCGGTATAGTGGGAGATGTGTGTCAGACCTGGATAGTGACAGGTGGTGACGCGAGACTGGACGCGCACGTAGTTTATGTATCAGCCGATAGAGAACAATATTGGAGAGTGGGACTGTGATTTTAGTTTCGATTGTGCCCACTAGACTGCACTAAAGTAATAGAATGGTTTTCATAAACTGTTCCAGTATTTTCATAAAGTGTTATTATGTCTTGTTGTGTATGTAAAATGTTATTATTGTGTTTTAGCAGTGTGAATGATGCGTGAGTGTGGTTTAAGGTTAATATGAAGCTAATTGTTTAATGAGTTATGTAGTAGGATTTAGTGTGGGAACATTTCGAAGAAGTATGGATATGGACAAAGGGGACTTTTGTAGAATAGATTTGTAAAGTAAGTTTATGGTAAAGGGAAAGTTAATTCAGGTATAAATAACAATAGTAACTAACTTTATGCATAAACAAAACTTCAGCATATTAGATAATTACGTCGGTAAAAAGTGCAGTCGTTAGGTTTATTATTTTGCGATTGGATATTGATGAAAATCTCGGACTGACGCGGGAGAATGTTGTTTTGCTATTGGCTGTTGAGTAAACTGACAAATGGTAAAGCAATATTCTTCGCGCGCCTTCCTTTGCTGGTAGAAAAGACTTCGAGTATTCTAGAGAGGAGTCGGAGCCTAGCCATGAAACAGTTCGGACGTGTGTAGTAGTAGTTCCGATGGAAATGATAAGTTGCCGGATCTAGCAGTGTTTCATACATCAAAAGTGTGGTAAAGTGACGGCATAATTATTTCGATGGGTGTGAAGAAATTTCGGAATTTTTAAGTGAATTTTGTGGCGAGAAAAGACATATATTCCGCGTGGCGTATTGAACAGGTCGGTGGCTAAAAACTGTGACTGGATTTGGTGCCGACAGACTTAATATTTGGCGAGTATTATCAATCAAAAACTATCAGTATTTTTGTAGCTATTACGTTTTCGGGAAATGCAACACCATAAACTTGGTAACGTGAGTGAGAGGGATTGTGAGTGACTGTGTTAAGACTAGCAGGGGCTTAGCAGTGATACTTGTTCACCTAAGTTTCAGAATATATTAATTAAGGACAAAATTTCCAACCTTTCATTTCGTATGAAAACTTTCTCACGAAATGTAAATTAGTGACTTTAATTGCAGCCTGGTTCACGTGGAAGTACAGTAGGTTTCGCTCGGCTTTCCTACTGATGATCTGCTGAGACAATGTTCACAGGTAGGAGCAGGTTCGTCGTAAAGGGACGGAAAGAACCGCGCCGCCGCAGTCCGTCACATCTACCGGACGTATTCCAGTCTCTGTGTTCCTCTGTAGTTTTTACTTTCTACAGCTCCATCTAGTGCAATGGAACTATTCTCTGATGTCTAAAAAATTTTGTTAATCTTGATTTTTCTTCTTTCTTATTAACCACCTCTTTCATGCCTTTACCTTTCCTAAGCCACACTGACAGTCATCTGACAGAGCCTCAGTACTCTTTTCTGTTCTTGTGCGTGTTATTCTTGTCAGAAACTTAGATGCATTAGCTATTAAGTTGATTCTGCCATAATCCTCGCACTTGTCGGCTCTTGTTATCTCCTGAACTGTGCGGATGATGCTTTTTTTCCGAAAATCTGATGATATATCGCTGTCTCACACATTCTATACACCAACATGGATAGTGCCTTTTTGCGACCCAATGATTTAACAAATTCCGATGGTTATGTTATCCAACTGTTTTAAATTCTGATTCTAATATTGAATCCCGTATCTCTTCCCTTTCGAGACCCGTTTCTTCTGTCACGTGATCAGACAAGTCTTCGCTCCCTCATATGTAGGTACCGTCTGCAAAATGCGCTGCGTATAGAGTTCGCAGGAGCTGAGTACTAAAATAACATATTATGCATGATTCTGGGTCTTTACTACAAGAAAGCTCAGTGGAGTAAACGATAAGCTTCTCTTTTTCCTTTCATTGTTTTGTGTGGGTGTTTGATAGAAACTGTTTCGAAAGGGTTTGAAATTATGTGTAGAATTTGTTGGAATCGGTAAGTATTCTCATTGTAAAGTACTGTACGGGTATAGTCTGGAAAATTGTCGCGCCAGCTTCTAACGTTAATAATTGACTTAAAGTGTTAAACTTTTAACGTGATATATTCCTTAATGAGCACATTACCAAGCTCATATTTGTACAATATTGTATGAAGTACTCAAAATAAAACTTTTCTTGCCCGTGGAAGTTGTTAGATAGGCAACATGCAAGTGGGACATTGTGACAGTTTTAAGGTAAGATCGCACTGAGCTGAACTGCACAGCGGCGCGGCACTACGTGGTTCTGTTTAGTGTACCGCGTATGAACAGCAACGGTGCGACAGTACTTAGCAAATTTTGTTTGTAGGTCCTCCGGCAACCTACGAGCAAAGTGGATGAAAGTCACAAGGCTGTGACAATTTCTTTGTTATGCGAGGAGGAGGAAGACTATTAATTTATGTATACTGATCGGCGAGAACATTATGACCATCGACCTACAATCGATATAAACCCATCCCGGCTATAGCATCGTCACATGAGAAGGAATGACTGATAATCACACGCACACGCACGGTGCATATAGAATCAGTGACCGTACTGTCCGTGTGTAGATCGCGCGATGGGTATACTGTGATGGCCCCGAGTCTCGGCACGAACATTTCGGAAACCACGCGACTTGTCGGGTGTTCGAGGTGTGCTGTGGTGATGGTCTTCAACACGTGGCGAATCAAAGGTGAAACCACGTACAGATGTTGTGGGGTTGAGCGGCCAAACCTCTTTACAGATGGCGGACGACGTAGGCTGCGCAGAGTGGTAAAACAGTACAGATGGCGAACTTCGGGGGCACTAACGTCAGACTATAATGCTGGGCAGAGTACAAGTGTGTCTCAATACACAGTGCACCGAACATTCTCCTAACGGTGAGCCTCCGCAGCCGACAGCCCTCGCATGTGTCAATGTTAAGACCACGACGTCAGCAATTCCGACTGAAATGGGCTCATGCCCATCGGCACTGAACGCTGGTGCAGTGTCAGAGCGTTGCATGGTCTGATGAATCCCTAAACCGTCTTCATCATGGCGCCGGGAGTGCGCGAATCCGTCGTCTTCCAAGGGAACAGCTCCTTGACACCTGTAGCGCCGAAAGAAGACAATCTGCCGGCAGCTCCGTTATGCTCTGAGGAGCATTCACGAAGGCTTCCATGGGTCCAGTGGAGCTCGTGCAAGGCACCATGACTATCAAGGAGTATCGTACACTGGTTGCAGGCCACGTACACCCCTTTATGACGATCATGTCTCCCGACGGCAGTGACATTTTTTAGCAAGATAATGCGTTATGCCACAAAGCCAGGAATGTGATGGAGTGGTTCGAGGGACACAGTGGCGATATCTGATTGATGTGTTGCCCCCCCCCCCCCCAACTCGGCAGATCTTAACCCGCTCCAACACATTTGGAATGTCATTGAACGTGGCGTCAGAGCTCATCGCTTTCTCCCCGGAATTTATAGGAATCAGGTGACTTGTGTGTACAGATGCGGTATCAACTCCCTCCAGCGACCTACCAAGGCCTCAGTGCTTCCTTACCAAGATGGGTCGCCAGCTATTAGGAAGGTGGTTATAATGTTCTGGCTGATCAGTGTATGCGTACCTTGGTGATCTTAGTAAGAATAGCGATGCACTGTTCTTTCCACGATCACAGTTTTGAACGAAGCGGGAAAAAGATTTCTTGAATATATCACGCCCAAAAGAATTAGCTGGCGCAAGATTTCGACTCCCTCGCGTCGTTATTAGAGACGAAGCTTTCCCGGTAAAAATCTATTTCATGAGACATGATTCTCGTACATAACTGGATGACCAGTCAAAGAAAGTATACGGCTACAGTCATAAAAGAGCCCCAAGAATTTCAGAAAAAGCTGTTGGAATACTGTACCAAGAATTTAGAATTTACTATAGTAATGTCTCAGTCGGAAACGCGATTTTTCCCTCTTTTGTCTTGCACAGTTTCCTCAGACAGACACAGTGTTTTCTGAGAATGAAGAGACTGAAAAATTACAGTTACGAGACCTTCCTCATATGCGAATAATGCTAGCCGGATAAGGGATAGACTCAAAGTTTGTTTCAATTACCCATAAGGTTGTTTGGTCTGCCAGAACGAAATGGTAAACAGTAAGTAGTAAAACTGTAACAATAAGCATCTAGCCATAAAAAATAAAGACCAATCGTCCTTTTCACAACATATATAAATGTAAAGTGTAGGTATTCGTACATTATGTTTACTTCTATTTCCAGAATGAGATTTTCACTCTGCAGCGGAGTGTGCGCTGATATGAAACTTCCTGGCAGATTAAAACTGTGTGCCCGACCGAGACTCGAACTCGGGACCTTTGCCTTTCGCGGGCAAGTGCTCTACCATCTGAACTACCGATGCACGACTCACGCCCGGTCCTCACAGCTTTACTTCCGCCAGTATCTCGTCTCCTACCTTCCAAACTTTACAGAAACTCTCCTGCGAACGTTGCAGGACTAGCACTCCTGAAAGAAAGGATATTGCGGGGACATGGCTTAGCCACAGCCTGGGGGATGTTTCCAGAATGAGATTTTCACTCTGCAGCGGAGTGTGCGCTGATATGAAACTTCCTGGCAGATTAAAACTGTGTGCCCGAACGAGACTCGAACTCGGGACCTTTGCCTTTCGCGGGCAAGTGCTCTACCATCTGAGCTACCGAAGCACAACTCACGCCCGGTCCTCACAGCTTTACTTCTGCCAGTATCTCGTCTCCTACCTTCCAAACTCCGCTGCAGAGTGAAAATCTCATTCTGGAAACATCCCCCAGGCTGTGGCTAAGCCATGTCTCCGCAGTATCCTTTCTTTCACGAGTGCTAGTCCTGCAAGGTTCGCAGGAGAGCTTCTGTAAAGTTCGGAAGGTAGGAGACGAGATACTGGCAGAAGTAAAGCTGTGAGGACCGGGCGTGAGTCGTGCTTTGGTAGCTCAGATGGTAGAGCACTTGCCCGCGAAAGGCAAAGATCGCGAGTTCGAGTCTCGGTCGGGCACACAGTTTTAATCTTCCAGGAAGTTTCATATCAGCGCACACTCTGCTGCAGAGTGAAAATCACATTCTGGAAACATCCCCCAGGCTGTGGCTAAGCCATGTCTCCGCAGTATCCTATCTTTCAGGAGTGCTAGTCCTGCAAGGTTCGCAGGAGAGCTTCTGTAAAGTTCAGAAGGTAGGAGACGAGACACTGGCAGAAGTAAAGCTGTGAGGACCGGGCGTGAGTCGTGCTTCGGTAGCTCAGATGGTAGAGCACTTGCCCGCGAAAGGCAAAGGTCCCGAGTTCGAGTCTCGGTCGGGCACACAGTTTCAATCTTCCAGCAAAATTTCATATTAGCGCACACTCCGCTGCAGAGTGAAAATCTCATTCTGGAAACATCCCCCAGGCTGTGGCTAAGCCATGTCTCCGCAGTATCCTTTCTTTCAGAAGTGCTAGTCCTGCAAGGTTCGCAGGAGAGCTTCTGTAAAGTTTGGAATCCAGGAGACGTGATACTGTGCAGAAGTAAAGCTGTGAGGACCGGGCGTGAGTCGTGCTTCGGTAGCTCAGATGGTAGAGCACTTGCCCGCGAAAGGCAAAGGTCCCGAGTTCGAGTCTCGTTCGGGCACACAGTTTTAATCTGCCAGGAAGTTTTACTTTTATTTCGTTGGTAATTTCTTTGCAAATGTTGTTTTTCAGATACTATTTTTGTAATGTTAATTTTTGTAGATCTTAACTCCACTTATACACTGAAGAGCCAAAGAAACTGGTACACTTGCCTAATATCGTGTAGGGCCCCCGCGAACAAACAGAAGTGCCGTAGCACGATGTGACATGGACTCGACTAATGTCCAAAACAGTGCTGCAGGACTGTCCCTAAATCCGTAAGAGTACGACCGGGTGGAGATCTCTTCTAAACAGCACGTTACAATGCATCCCAGATATGCTCAGTAACGTTCATACCTGGGAGTTTGGTGGCCAGCGGTAGAAGAGTGTTCCTGGAGCCACTCAGTATCAATTCTGGATGTGTGGGGTGTCGCACTGCCCTGCTGGAATTGTCCAAGTCGATCGGAATGCACGGTGGACAGGAATGGATGCTGGTGTGCAGACAGGATGCTTACGTACGTTTCACGTGTCAGAGGCGTATCTAGACGTATCAGAAGTCCCACATCAGTCCAACTGCGCACGACCCACGTCATTAGAGAGCCTCCACGATCATAAACGGGTCCCTGATGACATGCAGATTCCATCGATTCATGAGGTTCTCTACCATTCCCGTATACGTCCATCCGCTTTATACTATTTGAAACGAGACTCGTCCGACAAGGCAACTTGTTTCTAGTCATCAACAGTCCAATGTCAGTGTTGAATGGCCCTGGCGAGGCGTAAAGTTTTGTCTCGTGCAATCATCAAGGGTACATGAGTGGGCCTTCGGCTTCGAATCCCCACATCGATGATGTTTCGTTGAATGGTTCGCATGCTGACATTTCTTGATTGCCCTGCATTGAAATCTGCACCAATTTGCGGAAGAGTCGCACTTCTGTCACGTTGAATGATTCTCTTCAGTCGTCGTTGGTCCCGTTCTTGCAGTCTCTTTTTTCCGCCCACAGCGATGTCGGAGATTTGATGTTTTACCGGATCCCTGATATTCACGGTACACTCATGAAATGGTCGTAAGGGAAAATTCCCACTTCATCGCTACCTCGGAAATGCTGTTTCCCATCGCTTGTGCGCCGACTATAACACCACGTTCAAACTCGCTTAAATCTTGATAACCTGACAGTGTAGCAGCATTAACCGATCTAACAACCCCGCCACACACTTGTCTTATATAATCGTTGCCGACGGCAGCGCCGCATTCTACCTGTTTACATATCACTGTATTTGTTGAGTACGCATGCCTGTACCAGTTTCTTAGGCGCTTAAGTGTAGTTGGCCATTTGGTCAGCTTTGCCTGGCAGTCCTGCGCCGCGCAGTACCGTTGACCTGTATTCGGCACCGTCGTGTCGCTCCGCTTTGCTGGAGAGCAGTTTCGCACAGTGCGGTCTCTTAGTAACGCAGACTTGCGGAGCGGCCTGACCTTGAACATGAGGTACGCGTAGTTGTTCTTGCGCACGCAGAGCGCGTGGCTGGCGGTCTCGGGCAGCTCGTGCAGCGAGCGGAAGGGCAGCGGCGCGACGATCACGGTGAGGCGGCTGGTGAGGACGGCCGAGTAGGCGCCGCTCAGCAGCAGGCCCGCCCCCAGCGTCAGCAGCGACAGCAGCCGCGACGCGACGCCCCCGCCGCCGCCCCCGCCGCCCGCGCCGCCGCCGCCTCGGCCCTGCAGCCCTGCCGGCACCGTTCACAGGGCCGGTCAGAAAATCCAGCAGCCGAGGGGGCAGGCGCGTCCGCACAGTAGCGGGCCACTTGCGGGCACCTCCAACTTCATTCGTAACAAAAGCTTCAATATTTTATACAAATGACGCCTTCAGGTAATGTAGGAGATGTAGCCAACAAGTAGCAAGCCACTGTTGGGGACCTTCACTTGAGTCAACGTCGTTCGTGAGCAACTTGAGTTGTAAAACTACCCTAGGCTGCTGAAGAATATCGTAAGTAAATGTCGACTACCCTAGTTTTCCAAGTAGCCTCGGTCAGTTAAGGACAGACGTAGGGCAAAATGTATTCTTGCACTTAAACATATAAATCTCAAAAAAAAAAAAAAAAAAAATATATACAGCTAAAATAGTTCGCGGGTCACTCCAAAAGAAATGCACACTATTTTTGAAAAAAAAACACAGTTTTCATTCTGCATGTGTGACAGTTTTACAGTGTGTAAACACATCCTTCCCGCTTGTTTTCAAACTTAGTTCAACCTGTTACCGTGAGTGGCACCGTCACAGTATGTCTTCAAGATGGCTGATACAATTGACGTTCGTCAGAAGCAACGTGCTGTCATAGAATTCCTGTGCCTTGAAAACGAGACAGTGGGAAACATCCACAAGACGTTGAAAAAGGTGTATGGAGTTGCTGTTGTACAGTTGGTGGGCAAGCAGGTTACGTGATGAAAGCGGGCACGGCAATATTGAGGATTGTCTTAGCAGCAGCAGGCCTCGTACTGCACACACTCCAGACAATGTGTAGAGAGTTAACGAATTGGAGATTGCTGACAGACACATCACAGTGAACGAATTGTCTCGTTACGTTGGGATAAGGGAAGGAAGTGTTTGCAGAATACTGAAAGTGTTGGCGTTAAAAAAGGTTTGTACCAGGTGGGTTCCCAGGATATTGGCAGTGGCTCACAAAGAAACAAGAAAAACGGTATGCAGCAAACTTTTGAAACAGTACGACAGTGGTGGAGACGAATTTCTTGGAAGAATTTTGACAGGTGATGAAACATGGCTCCATCATTTTGCACCAGAGACGAAGAGGCAATCAATGGAGTGGCATCATGCAAATTCACGCAAGAAAAAAAAAATTCAAAACCACACCTTCTGCTGGAAACGTTATGGCTACGGTGTTTTTCGATTCTGAAGTACCCTTGCTTGTGGACATTATGCCAAGTGGAACTACCATAAATTCTGATGTACACGTAATGACACTGAAAAATCTTCAAGCTCGACTGAGTTGTGTGTGACCACATCGGCAAAAGCAGAATGTTTTGCTGTTGCACGACAATGCACGGCCACATGTCAGTCAAAAAACCATGGAATCGATCACAAAACTCGGATGGACAACACTGAAACACCCTCCTTACAGAGCTGACCTGGCTCCATGTGACTATCATCTCTCTTCGTGGAACAAAGTTGGAAGATGATGACTCCCTTGTGCACGCTGCCAAACAGTGGCCCCAACAGGTTTATCGACAACTTTACCACGCGGGTATACATGCGCTGGTTCCACGATGGCGCAAGGCAGTTGAGAGGGATAGAAATTATGTGGAGAAATGAAAATATTGTTCCTACAGGATGTATCTACACACTGTAAAACTTTCAAACATGTGGAATAAAAGATGGATTAAAAAAACAGTGTGCATTTCTTTTGGAGTAACCCTCGTAAAACTTGAGACTGTTATGTACAACGTAATTTTCGATATTCTGTGCAATTATTGTTTGAAAATGTGCATCGACATGCCTTTTACAAAGATTTGAACTTTTAATTACCATTGTTTTTATACTGTACTTTTTCTCGTAAACTAGTCAAGCAATACAACTGGCATGTCACAGTTTGCATCTGTATAAGAGGCTAATAAAACATGTGGAACAGATTTTTCTTTACAGTCGCAGTTGATTTGAAATTAATTTTTCATTTTTGTATTACCCAGAATTGCTCTTTTTTTCCCAAAATTTAAAGGAGAATTTTTCTCAGAAAAAAGATAACAGAAAAGTGCTGCACAGGATTATTCAATTAGTAAATCTTAAGAACTGTGCCATATTTCAGGATGTTAGCTTTCATAGTTCCTGAGAAAAGGTACATTAAAGTTCACAAAAGTCAGTTTATGACAATTCACATTTGAAGTTTTTATTTCAATTTTTGACGTTATTGCTGTACCTCTAGTGACTAATGCTGTCCATATCCATAATATTTATTATCTTTTTCGTCTCCCTGGAGTAATCTCTTCTCGTGCCTCCTTTGCGTAGCCAACTTTTGCATTTTTTTCATCTGCTGGCCGAGCTTTATCCAGGCGAATTCATCAAGGCTTCTTACTATCTTCAGTGTGAATGCACTTGGATGGAAGCCTAGTCACAGCAGGCACTTCATCCTACCTACATTTTCACTATCGAATACCACACTGACATCACATAGAGCTATCTTCACAACAGTTGAGGAAACAAGTACTATTTTGGACAACGCATACACATAAGATGATTGTAGCTCTCATTTGTATTCTGTGTTTTCCCATGTACACGTTCTTTCAGCAGTTCAGATAGGCTAGGTACCTGAAAATTGGTTTTATAATATCTAAAACAACAATTCGCAAACTATGTTTGTTGTTGTATGGCTTTCCACTGGCATCTGCCTGAAGAAATTTGCACCACGATATGTCACAAAGAGAATGTTGAGGATTACCACCTGTCGAAAATTTGTGAAAAAATATTTCCCACACGGCTTGCTGCATTGTTTTCACACTATGTAAGTTACCCCTGATAGCTTTTCCACTGTTACGACCCATTTTGAGCAAAACAGGTTGATATATGCAAAACTGAAATAAGTTTGTAGCACATACTATTAAAAAAACACGTTGTAAACAAAGGAACTAGCAAAGATTATCTTCCTCACAGTTATCTAGACTCACCTACAGTTCGTTTTGACTGTGTGAGAGAAAATTAACGCACAAAAAACATCTAGCATAGAGAAGATGTGGATCACAGCATAGAAATGAGGCGCATTGCAAACTGTTAATATATTTCTAGCGAGAACTGGATTATGAAAATTTGCGATGTTATTCCTATGGAATTAATCTAATACATCACGCAATAAAGAACACTGGAATTTTTTCGCAATTTTGTCCTACATCTGCCTTTAGGAACATACTTGCATTAGCTATACAATAGGCGTGTTGCATGCCTATCGGGCTTTACTTCATATCAGTCGCTTTGTTCAAGTATGCGATCAGTGTTTCACTATAAACTTGGAGTGATGAACCGCCTGGAAACTACGTAAAGATATATAAAGAGCTGCGAAAGTTGTGGAACTTTTTTATTGTACATAGTTATCCTCCTGTCTGTTACTCAAAAATAAACTGTATTTATAGCAAACTTGAAATTTCCGATGCTTAATTCAGGTTTTATTCGAAAATCTATGATCTGTAACGTGAAACAGAGGGATATTCTAGTAAAAACAAAAATAGCTTTATCATATAGCGCTATAAAACATATTTCTGTTATTCAGAAACAACTCACGCATTTATCAATAATAACAGGGAATTCTTGTCATTGATCATGATGAAGAACGTTCTGTTGACTACAAAATAAGACACACGGTGTGACCGCGTGGTTTGAGGCGCCATGTCACGGATTGCGCGGCCCCTCCCACCGGAGGTTGGAGTCCTGTCTGGGGCATTGGTATGTGTGTTGTCCTTAGCGTAAGTTAGTTTAAGTAGTGCGTAAATCTAGGGACTCATGACTTCAGCACTTTAGTCCCTTAGGAATTCACGCATATTTGAACATTTTGAACTACAAAATGGTTCAAATGGCTCTGAGCACTATGGGAGTTAAGTTCTGAGGTCATCAGTTCCCTAGAACTTAGAACTACTTAAACCTAACTAACCTAAGGACCGCAGCCGATATGCCACGTCTTTAGTATACCGCTGTGCCCTTGTTTTGCAAACTAGGCTGATGCTTTCCGCTGGAGTTCACGCACAAAAAGACGGTGGAATGGTAAAAAATTATAAATCGATAGCATAAACACGGATGGGAACGCTTTGAGAGCTCTAGTTGGTTGGATGAACCGTATTTTGCTCGGGATGAGAGCTGACACTCACTGGCGGGTTGATGGCTGTGTAGCGCCACAGTCTGCCGTCCGCACAACCAGATGAGAGCCGTGCCCCTCGACGGCCAGAAGTAAGTAGTGGTGGTACAAAGGAATATCCCATCATAGCGCTACTCTGCGCTCTGCCTCGAATACGTGTGTGAAGTCAGAACGTTTTTCATTTTGCTAGACGGCGGACTTAAGAAGAATTTGCTCACTGGATTTAGGATTCTAAATTTTGTCGAGTAGCTGGAGCACTGTAAATCTTATAATCTGTTTCGTAAGTGACTTCAAAGTGTATTACCGCCTCGTTAGTGGATTCATTTCATTTTAAGGAACTTTAATTAAACTTCATGCTTACAGGAATACATTTCAAGGCGAGATATTAAAAGAATTTCGTCAACATAAATTGCAACTTCTCGGTCTGCTTACATAGCTATGATGAGTCCTGGCTCTAAATGTCAAAAGTGAGGGCAGAACTATATTGTGTCATCGCATAAACAACTCCTGTACAGAACTTGATAGCGTTATGTATTTTTGAAGAGTTTGTCTCAGAATGACATTTATTTTTAAGGTTATTAATGTGTTGTTTAAATACCTATTGTTGGTTGTATGATACTAAATGAAGTCTGCAGTATTTTACGGTTTATCACTCAAAATCACATACTTTTGTGCGTTTTTTTTTAACAGTGCTCATAAACTAACGGTTAGAGAAGTGAAGTTCAG
This sequence comes from Schistocerca cancellata, assembly GCF_023864275.1. Taxonomy (NCBI): domain Eukaryota; kingdom Metazoa; phylum Arthropoda; class Insecta; order Orthoptera; family Acrididae; genus Schistocerca; species Schistocerca cancellata. The sequence continues at coordinate 984,459,503 of NC_064627.1, forward strand.
GTTCCGAAAAACTATAGTATCGCTGTAGCAAGTATATTTTCACATAGAAGTAAAATATACACTCGATAGGGCTAAAAGAAAGTCTGCAACTCTGACATTCAATGCTGGGATTTACATTTTTCTTTACCACAACCCAGAATACATTTGATTTGGACTAACACTGTATACTTTATTCGAGAAACAGAAAAGTAGCCATCTTCATAGTCCTATACCTTTTGCGCTTACTAATCTTCTTGTTTAGTAGCAGTTTTAGTTTAGTTTAGTTTTAGTAATGTCATGCTCCGTAGATCATTTTTTCCGATTATTTTATCGATATGACGTGGAACAAGTCAGATTACAAGACATATATACACACATAAATAGTGGTAATACTAACATTACTGACATTTTTAGTTCTACACGTGCAACTACATTTAGAGGTACAATATATTTTTTTTACCATTTCTGAAACAGAAATTCGTATATGGAGTAGAAGGAGTTGTCCAAAAGAAATGATTTTAAGCTAGATTTAAAACTTGATCTGCTACCTGCCAGACACTTTACATTGTTCGGCAAATGATCAAAGTTTTTGTTGCTGAATAATGTACTCCTTTTTGAGCGACTGACAGCATCAATAACGGATAGGAAAGGTCATTTTTCCCTCTAGTGTTGTCCCGTATGAACATCACTGTTCTTTGCGAATTGAGATGGATTATTTGTAACGAATTTCATTAGCGAATATACGAACTCTGATGGTGCAGTTAAAATACCTAACTCCTTGAAAAGGTGCCTACATGATGTCCTTGGGTGAACACCACTAATTGTTCTCACTGATCTCTTTTGTGCAATCAGTACTTTATGTCTAAGTGGTGAGTTACCCCAGAAAACTATTCCATAAGACATTATTGAGTGGAAATATGAAAAATACCATAGGAGGCTGATCTGTTTATTACCAAGACTAGCTATTACACGAAGAGCAAAAGAAGCTGAACTTAGTTGTTTGAGAAGCTCACTAATATGCTTCTTCAGTTCAAGTTTTCATCAATGTGAACACCCAAAAATTAGGAGAAATCTATCCTGTTAAGTGAGCCCTGTTCATATGTTACATCAATTGTCGGTATGACTCTATTCGGTATATAGAACTGGATATAGTGAGTTTTTTTTTCAAAATTAAGGGAGGGTCGATTTTCTGAGAACCACTTAATAATTCTTTGAAATACATCCTTAACAATATCTTCAGCTGCTTTTTCTCGAGTATTATTTATTATAACACTCGTGTCATCTGCAAAAAGTACTAGTTCCGCTTGCTGAGCGTTAAGTGAGAGGTCATTCACATGAATAAGGAACAGCAGAGGACCTAAAATTGAATCCTGTGGGACTCCCTTTGTGATAACTCCCCATTCACTAGAATTTACCACCCTCCCAACATTATCTGTGCTATTCAGTACAACTTTTTGCATTAAGTATGATTCAAACCAGCTGTGTGTATAGCCATAAATTCCATAAAATCAGAGTTTTTTAAGAGTGTGACATGATCCACACAGTCAAATGCCTTGGAGAGTCATAAAAAACACTAACTTGTGCTAATTTGTTATTTAGGGCTCGTACCATTTGATTGGTAAATGTGTAGATAGCATTCTCAGTCGAGTGACCCTTCCGGAATCCAAACTGTGACATGCTGAGTAAATTATTTTCACTTAAATGTGAGACTGCTCTTGTATACATAACTTTTTCGAGTATTTTGGAAAATGAAGTCAGCAATGAGATTGGTCTATACTTATTTAAGTTACTCTTGTCCCCTTTCTTATGAAGAGGTTTGACAATTGCGTATTTCAATCTGTCTGGATAAATTCTCTGTCCTAGCGAAGCATTACATATATCGCTAAGGACTCCACTTATTAAATTAGAACAACACTTCAGAATTCTGTTAGAGACTCCATTAACACCACATGAGCTCTTGCTTTTCAGTACATTTATAATTCCCTTAATTTCAGTGGGGGATGTTGGTGCTATTTCTAAAGGCCTGAAGTGCTAGGGAATTACATTTTTAACACATTTTTTTGCTTCTTCAATTGAACCCTTTAACCTTATTTTTGCTGCTACATTCAGCAAGTGATTGTTAAAAATACTTGCAACTTGTGAATTATCACTCAAAGCATCATCATTTAGCTTTATTGCTATGGTATGCTGTGCACTGTCAGGCTGCCCCATCTCCCGTTTGGCAATATTCCATATAGTTTTATCTTATTATCCGCACTATTAATTTTTGTCAGAACACATAAGCTTCTCAACTTCTTAATGACTTTCCTTAAAATATTACAGTATCTTTTGTAGTAAGCAAGTAACGTCGCATCCTGACTTATTCTGGCCTGTCCATATATTTACCTCTTCCTCTTACACGATATCTTAATTCCCTTAGTAATCCATGATCACTGGCTATTGAAAAATCGTTGTCTTTTTCGTCTGTTTATTGGTCTATATCATCTACTATACAGATAGTAGAAGGACTAAAGTAATGAGAAATAACATAAATGAGAACAGCGAAGAAGTTAACATCAGGGTTGATCGTCACAGAGTTGATGAAGTTGAGGAATTCTATTACCTAGACAGTAAAAATAACCATAAATGGACAGAGCAGATTATCTGTGGCAAAAAGGGCATTCCTGGTCAAGAGAAGTCTACTAATATCAAATATAGGCCTTGAATTGAGGAAGAAATTTCTGAGAATGTACGTCTAGAGTACAGCATTTTATGGTAGTGAAACACGGGCAGTGGAAAAACGGGAACACAAGAGAACTGAAGCATTTGAGATGTGGTGCTACAGACTAATGTTGAAAATTACGTGGACTGATAAGGTAATGAATGAGGAGGTTCTGCACAGAATCGGAGAGGAGAGGGATATGTGGAAAACTCTTACATTGAGATGGGGCAGAATGATAGGACATCTGTTAAGACATCAGGGAATGACTTCCATAATACTAGAAGTAGCTGTAGAGGGCAAAAACTGTAGAGGAGGGAGACATTGTAGCACATTCAACAAATAATTGAGGACGTAGGTTGCAAGTGCTACTCTGAGATGAATAGGTTGGTACAGGAGAGGAATTCGTGGCGGGCCGCATCGGATCAGTCAGAGACTGATGACTCAAAAAAAAAATTACTGACATCTTCCTAACAATTACATCAAACGTAGGATAGTCAAAACCGACAAACTCCTCCGAATAAATATTCTACTATATCAATGAAAACAGGTAAGTAGTTCATTAGACGCAGTCTACGAAACCCCAACACCTGAAAAAAACACGTGTCAATAACAAACAAAGAAGGCTATAATACAACCGACAGTAAAACATTGTAGGATTGTCGATTTAAGGAGGGTAAGGGGCGGTGTAGAAGCATTCTGCAACAAGTGACCCTGGAGAGTGAGTTCGAAAATTTTCGCACAGTCTGAGAGACCATACCTCATGAGTTACTGGCTAGTACCCTACATACTGGATTCCTCTCTCTGTCAGTCAGTTGCCATCCCACTAAATGTATATCATAGCTGCAACGTAGGTATTGTTTGTTAGGGAAAACACCCGAGGAAGCTTTCAGGTAGAGAGACAACCGGAGTTACTACAATTTCCACAAATTTTCAGATGACTATACCATCCATCTGAGCTGTCCCAGTCGAGCGGGATGAAGAGTTCATATTGTCGTCACTAACGAAATACGAAGAACGAACCACGTCCATTACCACATCCGTCTAAGTTCATTTCGAACAGGACTTAGCCACATAAGGTGCTTCTCTGAGCTTTCAAATTTCCCTCCCTCCCATATTTCCTTATATGACACCCAGTGACAGTTCTTCTTTCCTTGGATGAAGAAATCATTGTGTGGCAGGAATTTTCTGAATGAAGACGTGGTGATTTTCGAGATGAAACGTTTTCTGAACAGCCAGAACGAATATTTCTGCTACAAAGGTCTCCGCCAAGTCATATACACGATGTAACGGGTATAAGTGCAGATATTTTCATATGTGGTACCTTAATATGTACACAGATCTGTGTGTTGCTTGTTTTTCGAGCAGTAGTCCGACAAACACGTGACAAACTTCACGATCTGAGGTTTTTTGCATGAGTAAATGGACAATGTCTGTCAGTATAGACTGACCGTTTTGCGTCGACGCATCCACTGTCTATAAATCCGAAAGGGTACGATGGGGTGAAGATGTCTTCTGAACAGGGCGTTGCAAGGCATCCGGGGTATGCTCAATAACTTCATGTCTAGGGAGTTTGGTGCCCAGTGGAAGTGTTTAAAAAATTGGCTCTGAGCACTATGAGACTTAACTTCTGAGGTCATCAGTCCCCTAGAACTTAGAACGACTTAAACCTAACTAACCTAAGGACATCACACACATCCATTCCCGAGGCAGGATTCGAACCTGCGACGTAGCGGTCGTGCGGAGCCAGACAGTAGCGCCTACAATCGCTCGGCCAATCGGGCCGGCAAGTGTTTAAACTCAGAAGAGTGTTCCTTGAGCCACTATGTAGCAATTCAGGCCATAGGGGGTGTCGCATTGTTCTGCTGGAGTTGCCAAAGCCCGTCGGATTACACAATGGATATGAATGGATGCAGATGATCGGGCAGGATGCCTACGTAAGTGTTGAAACGTCCCCTTTGAACAATTTTACATGACTGTGCTTAAACTGACACACAATATTTTTTTAGCGCAACGCAATCTGACTTTCAGAAATCCCTACAAAGGAATGGCCCTGACTAACATTAACCTATACGTTTCACAAATCACTTACCTCACCAAAAATCTTCGTTACTCGAACTACTGCAATACAGCGAGCGCCACTACTGCCAGCTAAATAAAAGATTCAAACTACGGAAGTCACTAACTACTGATAGGGATAGTTAGCAAATGAAAGATTTTAATAGAGAACAAACACTGTATTTACCTTAATAATCATCATATATATAGCAGTTCAATTTCAAAACTCCGCCATCTCTCTCCCCACATCCACCACTGCTGGCGGCTCACCTCCAACTGCGCAACGCTACGCGCTGTTAACATCCAGCTGCCCCTCTACAATGGCAGACAACAATGCAAACTAGCCACAGACTGCACACAGCACAGCCAGTGATTTTCACACAGAGCGCTACGCGGCATTACCAATATAAAAATCTTAACAGCCTACTTACATAAAGAAAACATAAACAGCCTTACAGTGTCACGTCTCAGAGTCGTATCTAGACTTATCTGAAGTCCCATATGACTCCAACTGCATACGCCCTACTCCATTACAAAGCCTCCACAAGCTTGAACAGTTCCCCGCTGACATGCAGGGTCCTTGAATTCATGAGGTGTTTCCATGCCCGGACACGTCCATCCGCTCGATACAATATGAAACGAGACTCGTCCGACCAGGCAACATGTTTCCAGTCATCAACAGTACCGTGTTGGTGTTGACGGGCCCAAGCGAGGCATAGAGCTCTGTGTCGTGCAGTCATCAAGGGTACACGAGTGGGCCTTCGGCTCCGCAAGCCCATATTGATGATGTTTCTTTTAATAGTTCGCACGCTGACACTTGTTGCGGAAGGATTGCACTTTTGTCACTTTGAGCGATTCTCTTCAGTCGTCGTCGAGCCCGTTCTTACAAGATTGTTTTCCGGCAATGTCGGAGATTTGATGTTTTACCGGATTCCTGATATCCACAGCACACTTGTGAAGTGGTCGCACTGGAAAATCCCCACTTCATCGCTGCCTCAGAGGTGGTGTGTCCCATCTCTCGTGCACCGAGTATAACACCGCGTTCAAACTGAGTTGAATCTTGATAAGCTGCCATTGTGGCAGCAGGAATCGATCTAACAACTGCACCAGACACTTGTTGTGTTAAATGGGCGTTGCCGACCGCAGCGCCGAATTCTGACTGTTTAGATATCTCTGTATTTGACAGTAGCAGTTTCTTTGGCTCAAATGCTTCAAACGGCTCTAAGCAGTATGGGACTTAACATCTGAGGTCATCAGTCCCCTAGACTTAGTACTGCTTAAACCTAACGAACCTAAGAACATCACACACATCCATGGCCGAGGCAGGATTCGAACCTGCGACGGTACCAGCAGCGCGGTTCCGGACTGAAGCGCCTAGAACCGGTCGGCCAAAGCGGCCGGCTTTCTTTCGCACTTCAGTGTACAAGCACCAGCGGGCTACTGGCTAGTGAGTGAGCGAGCGGCAGACGCACCTTGCGAGGTGACGCTGCCCACGACGGAGACGAAGCAGCTGCCTAGCGAGCGGTCGCCGCCGGCCTGCGGACACAGCCGGCGAGCCAGCATCAGCAGCAGCAGAGTGGCCGCCGCAGCCAGCCAGGCCCCGCTGGAGCACGCCCCGACGTACGCCTGCCACGTCTCCTGGGTCTCCGCCGCTTTCACGTACAGCTCGTACCTACCACAAGACGCGCACACACTGAACCAAGCGCCGCGTCCGTGTCACTTTGTCCTCGCAACAGCATCAGTAATTTGGAACTACAATACTGGTCATTAAAATTGCTACACCACGAAGATGACGTGCTACAGACGCGAAATTTAACCGACAGGATGAAGATGCTGTGATGTGCAAATGATTAGCTTTTCAGAGCATTCACACAAAGTTGGCGCCGGTGGCGACACTTACAACGTGCTGACATGAGGAAAGTTTCCAGAATGGGATCTTCAATCTGCAGCGGAGTGTGAGCTGCCAGGAAGTATATCAGCGCACACTCCGCAGCAGAGTGAAAATCTGTTTCTGGAAACATCCCCCAGGCTGTGGCTAAGCCATGTCTCCACAATATCCTTTCTTTCAGGAGTGCTAGTTCTGCAAGGCTTGCAGGAGAGCTTCTATAAAGTTTGGAAGGAAGGAGACGAGGTACTAGCAGAATTAAAGCTGTGAGGACGGGGCGTGAGTCGTGCTTGGGTAGCTCAGTTGCTAGAGCACTTGCCCGCGAAAGGCAAAGGTCCCGAGTTCCAGTCTCTGTCCGGCACACAGTTTTCATCTGCCAGGAAGTTTCATGAGGAAAGTTTCCAACCGATTTCTCATACACAAACTGCAGTTGACCGGTGATGCCTGGTGAAACGTTGTTGTGGTGCCTCGTGTAAGGAGGAGAAATGCGTACCATCACGTTTCCGACTTTGATAAAGGTAGCATTGTAGCCTATTGCGATTGCGGTTCATCGTATCGCGACACTGCTGCTCGCGTTGGTCGAGATCCAATGACTGTTAGCAGAGTATGGAATCGGTGGGTTCAGGAGTGTAATACGGAACGCCGTGCTGGATCCCAACGGCCTCGTATCACTAGCAGGCGAGATGGCAGGCATCTTATCCGCATGACTGTAACGGATCGTGCAGCCACGTCTCGATCCCTGGGTCAACAGATGTGGACGTTTGAAAGACAACAACCATCTGCACGACGAACAGTTCGACGACGTTTGCAGCAGCATGGACTATCAGCTCGGGGACCATGGCTGCGGTTATCCTTGACGCTGCATCACAGACAAGAGCGCCTGCGATTGTGCACTCAACGACGAACCTGGGTGCACGAATGGCATAATGTCAATTTTTCGGATGAATCCAGGTTCGGTTTACAACATCATGATGGTCGCATCCATGTTTGGCGACATCGCGGTGAACGCACATTGGAAGCTTGTATTCGTCATCGCCAGACTGGCGTATCACCCGGCGTGATGGTATGGGGTGACATTGGTTGCACGTCTCGGTCACCTCTTGTTCGCATTCACGGCACTTTGAACAGTGGACGTTACATTTCAGATGTGTTACGACCCGTGGCTCTACCCTTCTTTCGATCCCTGCGAAACCCTACATTTCAGCAGGATAATGCACGAGCGCAAGTTGCAGGTCCTGTACGGGCCTTTCTGGACACAGAAAATGTTCGACTGCTGCCCTGGCCAGCACATTCTCCAGATCTCTCACCTATTGAAAACGTCTGGTCAATGGTGGCCGAGCAACTTGCTCTTCACAATACGCCTGTCACTACTCTTGATGAACTGTGGTATCGTGTTGAAGCTTCATGGGCAGCTGTACCTGGCCGGACGGGGTGGCCGAGCGGTTCTATGCGCTACAGTCTGGAACCGCGCGACCGCTTCGGTCGCAGGTTCGAATCCTGCCTCGGACATGGATGTGTGTGTTGTCCTTAGGTTAGTTAGGTGTAAGTAGCTCTAAGTTCTAGGGGACTGATGACCTCAGAAGTTAAGTCCCATAGTGCTCAGAGCCATTTGGACCATTTAGCTGTACCTGTGCACGCCATCCAAGCTCTGTTTGACTCAATGCCCAGGCGTGTAAGGCCGTTATTACGGCTAGAGGTGGTTGTTCTGGGTACTGATTTCTCAGGATCTATGCATCCAAATTGCATGGAATTGTAATCACATGTCAGTTCTAGTATAATATATTTGTCCAATGAATACCCGTTTATCATCTGCATTTCCTCTTGGTGTAGCAATTTTAATGGCCAGTAGTGTAGATACCCTCACTACAGCGAATCAACGTATGTCATTTAATGCAGCCAAGTCCTCCACTCCAGACTGTATACAAATTACGGTCCTTTCCGTGTACACTCAGCAGATAACTCCATGTGTAGGTACGGAACCATGCACGAGATGAGATGTCCATACCTAAAGATGGAAATTTACATAGGTCACACAATTACATAAGAGAGGAAATAGAAGTAATCCGCTGAATTGTACACCTATATAACTGACGTCGATTTGCAGTAGGACTTTGGGACATATACTGCTCTCAAACAGTGTGAAATATCTCGAAGTAACTGATCTACTGACACACAGCCAGTATCGGTTCAGAAAGCACATCTGGTTCCTTATTCACGTGAGCTAATGAATGCTATGAACAAGGAATGTCATGCCGATTCTATATTTCTAGATTTCCAAAAGGCTTCTGACACCGCTACATAGTAAATCACACAAATCTGAAATCTGTAAATTCAACTAGATACTTAGTGAGGACCATCACGAATAAATTCGGGGCAATCACATAGATTGTGAGGAAAGCAAACCAAAGACGGCGATTTACTGCCAGAAAGGAAATGCGACAAGTCTACTAAAGAGACTGCTTACACTATTGATGGAGTATTGCTGTGGAGCGTGGGATCTGCATCAGAGAGGACTGGAGGTGGACATCGAAAAAGGTCAAAGAAGGACAGCTCGTTTAGTATTACCGTCAAATAGGGGAGAGTGCCAATGATATGATATATGAACTGGGTCGGCAATACTTAGCTAGACATATGAAACACGTAGCAAGAGCTAACGGTTAGGACGAAAACACCGTGAATACATTAATTCGCAAGAAATATGCTTGAATGTAAAGCAGAACGCCGTGTAAAATACTAAGTGTCGCAATTCCATACCTTGGTAATCTGCCTCGGAAAGTGGCTAATATTTTAAACTCTTTTGAAGTAGATGCCGTATATAAGACCAACAATAAGGAACAAATTACGACATTAAGTCGACAAATACAAGAGGACTGGTGTCTACAAAAGTCACTGTAACAACTGCGATGTGAGCCACGTTGGTCAAACTAGTAGGTCCCGCAAGTTAAGGTGTGAAGCACAGAGTGATACTTTTCGGCTTAATAGTTTCGATAAGTTAGCCATAGCCATGCACGCCATGTTGGCAATCGATGAAGAACTCGTAATTTCGCATATAAAACAAGAAGGAAGCAAGAAAATGGATGTACTAGAACAAGTAGAGATTACCACACACGGCGTGAGAAATCACTATATTAAATGAATTACTTACAGATGACGCAAACTGTTAGCTTCATACAGGGTGTTTAAAAAATGACCGGTATATTTGAAACGGTAATAAAAACTAAACGAGCAGCGTTAGAAATACACCGTTTGTTGCAGTATGCTTGGGACAACAGTACATTTTCAGGCAGACAAACTTTCGAAATTACAGTAGTTACAATTGTCAACAACAGATGGCGCTGCGGTCTGGGAAACTCTATAGTACGATATTTTCCACATATCCACCATGCCTAGCAATAGTATGGCGTAGTCTCTGAATGAAATTACCCGAAACCTTTGACAACGTGTCTGGCGGAATGGCTTCACATGCAGATGAGATGTACTGCTTCAGCTGTTCAATTGTTTCTGGATTCTGGCGGTACACCTGGTCTTTCAAGTGTCCCCACAGAAAGAAGTCACAGGGGTTCATGTCTGGCGAATAGGGAGGCCAATCCACGCCGCCTCATGTATGTTTCGGATAGCCCAAAGCAATCACACGATCATCGAAATATTCATTCAGGAAATTAAAGACGTCGGCCGTGTGATGTGGCCGGGCACCATCTTGCATAAACCACGAGGTGTTCGCAGTGTCGTCTAAGGCAGTTTGTACCGCCACAAATTCACGAAGAATGTCCAGATAGTGTGATGCAGTAATCGTTTCGGATCTGAAAAATGAGCCAATGATTCCTTTGGAAGAAATGGCGGCCCAGACCAGTACTTTTTGAGGATGCAGGGACGATGGGACTGCAACATGGGGCTTTTCGGTTCCCCATATCCGCCAGTTGTGTTTATTGACGAAGCCGTCCAGGTAAAAATAAGCTTCGTCAGTAAACCAAATGCTGCCCACATGCATATCGCCGTCATCAATCCTGTGCACTATATCGTTAGCGAATGTCTCTCGTGCAGCAATGGTAGCGGCGCTGAGGGATTGCCGCGTTTGAATTTTGTATGGATCGAGGTGTAAACTCTGGCGCATGAGACGATACGTGGACGTTGGCGTCATTTGGACCGCAGCTGCAACACGGCGAACGGAAGCCCGAGGCCGCTGTTGGATCACCTGCTGCACTAGCTGCGCGTTCCCTTCTGTGGTTGCCGTACGCGGTCGCCCTACCTTTCCAGCACGTTCATCCGTCACGGTCCCAGCCCGTTGAAATTTTTCAAACAGATCCTTTATTGTATCGCTTTTCGGTTCTTTGGTTACATTAAACCTCCGTTGAAAACTTCGTCTTGTTGCAACAACACTGTGTTCTAGGCGGTGGAATTCCAACACCAGAAAAATCCTCTGTTCTAAGGAATAAACCATGTTGTCCAAAGCACACTTGCACGTTGTGAACAGCACACGCTTACAGCAGAAAGACGACGTACAGAATGGCGCACCCACAGACTGCGTTGTCTTCTATATCTTTCACATCACTTGCAGCGCCATCTGTTGTTGAAAATTGTAACTACTGTAATTTCGAAAGTTTGTCCGCCTGAAAATGTACTGTTCTCTCAAGCATATTGCAACAAACGGTGTATTTCTATCGCTGCTCGTTTAGTTTTTATTGCCGTTTCAAATATACCGGTCATTTTTGAAACACCCTGTAAGTTCCATATGTTAGCTTCATGTTCATGGCGGAATTTTAATTTCCGGACTACCCAGTATGGTTATACATCATCTTTGTTTTTCCAGTACCACTTTGATTTGGTGTCACGAAGAGCTCCCTCACGTTTTTGTGTTTGTGTGTGGGATGTCCCTTTCAGGAGGATACAGGGGCTGTGCGAGCATGGGGCTCTTATTGTGACGTTGACAAAACGTATGAACAAAATACGCTTTTTCATTTTAATCTATTTTGTCAGTTGACGTCCGTGTGGGCGTACGTCTTGAAAAACAAGTCCCGGCTGTGTGGGAAATAGCCACGTTATTTTATTATTTTTAATGCTCTTGTTTGCGTTTTATATTAGCAGCTCTTTGATATTTCTCGTAGAATAATTCTGAAAATAAAGGCTTGACCTTCAAAACGCGTATACAGTAGTCCTGCTCTCTTCACAGATCAAGCCAATAACACTGAAACCTGCGATTTTGTCGAACAAAGACATGGTTGGAGACCGTGGCTGTGCTGCACACCACCAATAATTTAATACTGAAATCGATACAGCCCATCTAAATTAAATTTCTTCTCGTCACTGAAGATCACTTAACCCCATTTCGAATTTTATGTGTGGGTTTCAGAGCACGTTCTTGCACTCCTTTCTTGAGTGCAAGATGTTTGTCATCTGGCAGAATTTGTCGTAGACGTCTGACCGTAACTGGCAACTGTAAATCAGCAACAAGCTGTGGCCATTGCTTTGCGTAAAATTAACTGTTTCGATGCCTCAGATAATTTTCTACCTTGCCTTTATTTTGTGTTCTGTGCACATCGTGCGTCCAGTCTAACGAAATGACCAATCGCTGTACTTGAACGGTCAAACTTCTTGGAGATTTGACGATTAGGAAGCACCATTTTCTTGAGCCCAACGATTTTTGCTTTTTCATCACATGATAACTGTTTTCTACGTGCCAGTGTCACAATCGCGGTCTACGTACACAACAGGCATTGTCACAAATGGTGTCTGTTTTCTATCTACGCCGGCCGCGGTGGCCAAGCTTTTGTAGGCGCTTCAGCCCGGAACTGCGTGACTGCTACGGTCGAAAGTTCGAATCCTGCCTCGGGCATGGATATGTGTGATGTCCTTAGGTTAGTTAGATTTGAGTAGTTCTAAGTTGGACCGATGACCTGAGATGTTAAGTCCCATAGTGCTCAGAGCCATTTGAACCATTTCTGTCTACAGTAAAAGCACGTGCGCACTGATTAGCACCGAAAGAATCGACTGCATTCATACTGAGATCCATCCTCTACCACCTGAATCGGTGGTGTCTAGTTATATACTCTGCTAGTGACATCATATGTCATACAACTGATTGCATTTGTCGGTTACTGGATTTCATACTATTGCATACACAATGTGCACAACTATTCCAGCCGACTTTGTTAATTTCCCAAGTCTCAATATTGAGTGGAAAAGGGAATATTGATCGCAAATCTGTACCTGAATCAGAAAGCTCGGGTATTAGACCGGGTTCGCCGATTCTATTTTAAATCTATCTGGAGGAAGTACTGGAAAGCTATTTGGATTGGACAAGAGGCGTCATTGTAGGTGGGCGGAAAATTGAATGTATAAGATTTGCAGATGACATGGCGACCCTCGCAGATACTCAAGAGACGCTGACTCTAGTGCTAAATGACCTGAATGAAGCCTGTGCAGCTTATGGTATGAAAATTAATAAAAAGAAAACCAAAAGCATGGTCATAGGCCTAACGAAAAGAAATGTGAAAGTTAAGTTGGGGTTAGAAATCACAGGACAGGTAAGAGCTTTCAAGTATTTGGGAAGTTGGATTAAAGAAGACATGGATTGCCAACAAGATATCAAAGTAAGAATAGCTGGCGAAAGAGGCATTTCAAAAGCAGAGAAGACTCCTAACTAGTTGCTTAAACAAGGAATTAAGGAAACGACTGGTTAAGTACTTACTATGGAACGTGGTCTTGTATGGAGCAGAGACGTGGACTTTGAGAAAGCAGGATGAGAAGAGAATTGAAGCGTGTGAAATGTGGATATGGCGTAGAGTGGAGAAGATCAGCTGGACTGATAAAGTCAGGAATTAAGAAGTGCAGTGGGGAGTTGGAGAAGAACAGAGGATGCTGCTGACGGTGCAGAACAGGAAACTAAACTGGATAGGCCACAATCTAAGAAGAGATTGCCTTGTAGTAGAGGCAACTGAACGTTTCGTTTCGGGTACTGGATGATGTCAGCAGGCCACATGGTACTGGATGATGTCAGCAGGCCACATGAAGCGTACTAAAGAATGAAGAGGAACGCAGAAGACAAAGAAACATGGAGGGTTATATAGTCAAAACCAATCCAATTATGATGAATATTGATTTCCGCTACTATACTGAAGTGTTTTTTTGCACTGTTAATAGGTGGTTGGGAACGTTTTAACATTGTAGAGTTTTTATCACTTTTCTTATGCTTTCAATGGTTTAGTTCATGTAGGGCGAACATGAACGTTTCATTGCCTGACGTCCGATATTTCTTTCATTAAAGTGAGAGTATTTGGGTGCATGGAGGCGCTTCAACAGATTAATTAATCTTAGTGTCGGATAAGCTGACATATTTTTTGGCACACATAATGGAGCGGAAATAAAAAGTTTACAGAAGAACGAAACAGAAATACAGCAGTACATCTAGTTCCGTAGAAACTACTGAGATCAAAACTTAAAATTCTCTGACAGTGGTAGTCACTTGTTCCAGCGAATTTTTGGGAAATATTCTTATCGAAATAATCCTAGAATCACAACGTATAGTTTCAAAGGTAGTAGCAATAGCAATATTGTCAGCCTTATAACGACAATGAAATAAGCTAATGGACGGTTCAGCTCTAGAGGACAGTTTAGGAACAAACAACAAGTAAATAAAATCATTGATATTCCCGGCTATGCGATGAAATTCTGAGATGCCTTATTTTGTGGAGTAAGTAAATTACAACAGGGCGCTTTCCTTACCAGATGGAGAGAATGTGCCTGGAGAAAGTCATCTCGTTGAGGTCGGAGCTGGTGATAACGGTGGGCTGAAGCAGCACGTCAGCCTTCCCCGCGGCCACCACCTGCTGGCCCACAGGATATCGCATCACCCGGTACTCAGACCTGCAACACCGCGCCACCGCCTTCTCACAGCCTTCTATTCATTGCTAGTCAGACTGAAGTGAAGGCAACAGAACAGTGTCCTGTCCTCGGTGAGATCTCGCTCTTTCAGAGGACAACCTGTTGTCACGGTCAGGCATCGTAATGACCGCTGGTCTCCATGTAGCAAAAATCGAAGCTCTCGTTGCGATGAGATGCCGAGTCCCCGTGTAGCTGAGGCGAATTGACATTCTGGATGGAGCTGTACAATCGGCAAGTACACTCAGGACTTTAAGTGTCAATTTTGACAAGTGTCTAATATGGCGCAAACATGTCGAAGAACTGAGAGGTAAAGCGCTGCCAAGGATGCACCTAAAATAGAAATTTAACAGGTAGGTCACTCGTGGCTAGTATGCTGTCACTGGTCAGCACTTCCTGACGTCACCGGTCAGCACTTCCTGACGTCACTGGGGAGGCAGTAGTCCGTGGACTTCAGTTCCCCATCGCGCTAAGCAGTAACCGTGATGTTGTTTCTGGGTTATTTTTCGTACCAATCATAAACAATGATATTTTTTAGTTCTGGTACATTTTAAAACAACGAGCGTCGCAGTCAGTGAATCTGGAAGTGCTGCATGACAAAATAGTTGAAAATACGATGAGACTACTCGGATTAGCAAGACGATGCATAGACAGATTTACCGTCGCAGGTACTTGAGTATGTTTACCGATTAAAATAATTCTCAGACCAACATAAACGTCATTTTCACCATATAAAATTCTTCTCCTCTGATATTCTGAATAAAAGACTTGTTGCTACAAATGATATTAGAGCAAGACGTTTAATCTGTACATGCTAAAACAGCCGCAGCTCGACTTGGTAGCCGCGCGGGATTAGCCGAGCGGTCTCGGACGCTGCAGTCATGGACTGTGCGGCTGGTCCCGGCGGAGGTTCGAGTCCTCTCTCGGGCATGGTTGTGTGTGTTTGTCCTTAGGATAATTTAGGTTAAGTAGTGTGTAAGCTTAGCGACTGACGACCTTAGCAGTTAAGTCCCATAACATTTCACACACATTTGAACATTTTTTTTCGAGTTGGTAACTTGTTGTTGCATTGTTCTTAGTAGCCACCTCCTTGGCTAACACGTCTGATTCGAATGAAAGTCTTTGTCCCCACGTCTAAAACAAACTTTCTTCTGTTAATTTTGTCGAATCGAGAGTGAATGAGTATTTTCTGCGCATTTTTGCAATTCGAAATCCTTTCTCCGTGGAAAGTATCGAAAATAAGTCGCCGGCCGCGGTTCTAGGCGCTGTAGTCCGGAACCGCGCGACTGCTACAGTTGCAGGTTCGAATCCTGCCTCGGGCATGGATGTGTGTCATGTCCTTAGGTTAGTTAGGGTTAAGTAGTTCTAAGTTCTAGGGGACTGATGACCTCAGATGTTAAGTCCCATAGTGCTCAGAGCCATTTGACCCATTTGAAAATAAGTCGGAAATCCAGCTACACAGACAGGCATTCAGCTGTCTGCGACTGTCTCAGTGCAGGATCGCGCTCTGCTTGTAAAGCTGTATTACAAGAATGATGGCTATGCACACGTCCCTCTGCAAAAGTTCCGGTCACTTAAGGGTTTGAAAAAAGATATTGGTCCGATGACTGTCGTGGGTCCGGAGAAAATATTCGGAAATTCGAAATGACGGATTCTTTTGGTGTGCAACCAGGTAGAGGGAGGAAACGAATTGATTCGACGCCAGTGGAAGAAGTGGCCACAGCTATCCAGGAGGAGACGAGTGGTAGTGTGCAAACGCGTAGTGCACGGACAATTGCCCGAACACTGGACATATCAGTCAGCACGGTGAGTAAAATCCTACGAAACATCCTTTTTAGCTATCCATTCAAAATTACCCATGTGCACTGGGGCTTCCTGTTGAACTGCCAGCAAGAGAGACCTTTGCCTCAGAACTTCTTGCTCGCATGGAAGTGGACAATGATTGGCCGTGGAAGATTTTGTGGACACATGAAGCCCACGTTCATCTGACAGGACATGTCAATGCAAAGAATTGTCGAATATGGTGTAAAGTAATTTAATAAAAAATATATATGTAATAGTAATTAATAAAAATAATAAAAAAATATAGTAATAATTATTATTTTGAATATTAGTAGTAGTAATTCTTTCTTTGTCAGAGAGGATAGATGTACGAATTATCAATTAGTTATATACTGTCTTTGAAATTAGGTTTGTAATGTGAATGACAGTTAACTCCTTAAGCACTTTGACTTGAAACTCTGAAAATGCTGTGATAGTCTTTAATGAAGTGACATCAAAATAGAAGAGAGATAACTCTAATAATATTATGATTATGGTTATGTTAAATAATTATGCACTCTGTCTCTCAATGACTAATAATACAACATTAGTATTAGCCCGACGCTGATCAGCAATCAGCAATCTAGCTCAGTTCATGGGTGGTTACGGGATTATAAATAACTAATTCTCTCTCTCTTGCCTTATCAAAGATATTACTCAATATATACCAAAAGTATAGTCACTCGTGTGCTTATAGCATCAAATATAATTTCGTAGGTTAGTTCAATGTGAAGTAATAAAATCCGTAACTCCAGATCGTGGTTTCGTCTCGAATATTAATATTAGATAACAAGCATAATCTTTCGCAGATGAAATCTTATACTAAAACTAGAATCCTGTGATCAGACCTATCTGCCTGGGATGTTATCTCACAACCTTGAGAAAATCTGAAAGTGAAACATATCGAATAATTCGTAGTCGCCGCATAGCTCGTGGAATCTGAATGAAAGTTTAATGTCCTAAACGGCGGCATGACTCGAAGATGAGCTGAAAGAAAACTACTAATTATTTTCTAGTATGGCGCCTAACAGAGGTCAATATTCCGTTAAGGCCACATCTACTCAGGACACGCAAGGTTTAGATTTATAAACAATTATGTACCATACACAAGTCTGAAGTCATGAACAACTATATTTTTCGTTTCGTTTACAACTTACATAGACTGTTACAGCAAGATGAACCTTAGACAATCGTTCTTTCTTCTTCGAGTCCAAGAACAGAAGAATTCCACCAGAATAGTAAGTTCAGACACAGAATCTCGAATGTCCATGGAATATTCACTATGGCATACATTGCAACATAATGCATTTGTTTACAATAAATGAAAAGCACCAGTTTGCTTTTGTTATACAATTTTTCTTTTATTATGTTAATCGGTTTTCGGTTTACAAGGCCATCTTCAGACCCCGTAAATGTCTGAAGATGGCCTCGCAAGCCAAAAATCTTAACACAATAAAAGTAATATTGCAGAACAAAAGCAAACTGGTACTTTTCATGTATTATAATGTTGTTCTACCAAGAAACAACGATTGTTTCTGTTAGCATTTGTTTACTCTTTGGCATACATCGCCAGCTATTCATACAATAATTATCAATACACGCCATTCACAAACTTCAAATTCATGACCACCCCAGGAGAAGCTACAGTACAATGGGCAACGGAAAATCCACACGCAAATCAACCAGTACCACTCCATCCTGAAAAGGTCACTGTGTGGTGCGGGTTTACGGCATCATTTATCACAGGGCCATATTTTTTCGAAGAGACAGGTGCTTCCAGCCCTGTTACCTGTGTCCGCCGCTCGTGGTCTCGCGGTAGCGTTCTCGCTTCCCGAGCACGGGGTCCCGGGTTCGATTCCCGGCGGGGTCAGGGATTTTCACCTGCCTCGAGATGACTGGGTGTTTTGTGTTGTCCTCATCATTTCATCATCATCCAGGAAAGTGGCACAATTGGACTGAGCAAAGATTGGGTAATTGTACGGGCGCTGATAACCACGCTGTTGAGCGCCCCACAAACCAAACATCATCATCATCATCACCTGTTACCTGTACCGTCACTGGTAAGCGCTGTGAGTGTCTTTTGAGCAACCACGACACTCCAGCTCTCCAACAGTATGGATGTGTGGATGGGATCATTTTTATGCAAGATGGCGCACCTCCGCACATTGCAACTCCAGTTAAGCAGCTGCTGAAGCGTCATTTCGGAAATGCTCGAATTATCAGCCGCCATTTCCTTACAGCCTTGCCGTCCCGATCACCTGATTTTAGTCCGTGTGACTTCTGGCTGTGGGACTATCTGAGAGATGTTGTGTTCAGTGTACCGATTGCCAACTTAGTTTCACTGAAGGTACGCATTGCGCAACACATTCTGACATGACCACGGAAACTCTTCCATCAGTTGTGGAACATGCTGTGTCTCCATTTCAACTTGTTGCGGAAAGCGGTGGATAGCATGTTGAAAATGTTTTGCGCCAGTCACACGTAAATTAACAATCCGATTTGATTTAATTGATGCTTCTTATGCGGTTTTTGGCCTCAGGACAATTAAAACCGTTGTGACTGATGCTTTTTATGCGGTTTTTGGCCTCAGGACAATTACAAACCGATTTTTCGCATCCTGTGTGATATGCCCTTGCTTTGGTGGATGGGCTTACGTAACTAACATTATCATACCTATACAACCATGGACACAGAGTAGTACAGTTTGCTTAACGTAAAACATATACCTTAGGCATTATTCTATGATTAATTTGTCATTTGTAATCGACTACTATTAAATTACGATTCTTACGGCCCCATCTATTGCTACATTTTCTAACTACACTCCTGGAAATTGAAATAAGAACACCGTGAATTCATTGTCCCAGGAAGGGGAAACTTTATTGACACATTCCTGGGGTCAGATACATCACATGATCACACTGACAGAACCACAGGCACATAGACACAGGCAACAGAGCATGCACAATGTCGGCACTAGTACAGTGTATATCCGCCTTTCGCAGCAATGCAGGCTGCTATTCTCCCATGGAGACGATCGTAGAGATGCTGGATGTAGTCCTGTGGAACGGCTTGCCATGCCATTTCCACCTGGCGCCTCAGTTGGACCAGCGTTCGTGCTGGGCGTGCAGACCGCGTGAGACGACGCTTCATCCAGTCCCAAACATGCTCAATGGGGGACAGATCCGGAGATCTTGCTGGCCAGAGTAGTTGACTTACACCTTCTAGAGCACGTTGGGTGGCACGGGATACATGCGGACGTGCATTGTCCTGTTGGAACAGCAAGTTCCCTTGCCGGTCTAGGAATGGTAGAACGATGGGTTCGATGACGGTTTGGATGTACCGTGCACTATTCAGTGTCCCCTCGACGATCACCAGTGGTGTACGGCCAGTGTAGGAGATCGCTCCCCACACCATAATGCCGGGTGTTGGCCCTGTGTGCCTCGGTCGTATGCAGTCCTGATTGTGGCGCTCACCTGCACGGCGCCAAACACGCATACGACCATCATTGGCACCAAGGCAGAAGCGACTCTCATCGCTGAAGACGACACGTCTCCATTCGTCCCTCCATTCACGCCTGTCGCGACACCACTGGAGGCGGGCTGCACGATGTTGGGGCGTGAGCGGAAGACGGCCTAACGGTGTGCGGGACCGTAGCCCAGCTTCATGGAGACGGTCGCGAATGGTCCTCGCCGATACCCCAGGAGCAACAGTGTCCCTAATTTGCTGGGAAGTGGCGGTGCGGTCCCCTACGGCACTGCGTAGGATCCTACGGTCTTGGCGTGCATCCGTGCGTCGCTGCGGTCCGGTCCCAGGTCGACGGGCACGTGCACCTTCCGCCGACCACTGGCGACAACATCGATGTACTGTGGAGACCTCACGCCCCACGTGTTGAGCAATTCGGCGGTACGTCCACCCGGCCTCCCGCATGCCCACTATACGCCCTCGCTCAAAGTCCGTCAGCTGCACATACGGTTCACGTCCACGCTGTCGCGGCATGCTACCAGTGTTAAAGACTGCGATGGAGCTCCGTATGCCACGGCAAACTGGCTGACACTGAAGGCGGCGGTGCACAAATGCTGCGCAGCTAGCGCCATTCGACGGCCAACACCGCGGTTCCTGGTGTGTCCGCTGTGCCGTGCGTGTGATCATTGCTTGTACAGCCCTCTCGCAGTGTCCGGAGCAAGTATGGTGGGTCTGACACACCCGTGTCAATGTGTTCTTTTTTCCATTTCCAGGAGTGTATTTCCGCCCTAACGCCCCTTTTCCTTTCGACTTCCTCTCCCACATTGACCGTACCTTCTCCTCCTACGTGATCGCCGCCGACTTCAACATCCATAGTCGTTCCGCCACCCAGTTACCGCGGTTGCATTGGTTCCTCTCCTCCCTCCAAGGCGACCTCATCCCCATTCCCCAGCACACCCGCCCCAAATCCAACTCCACTCCCGACGTCATCCTCTCCTCCCCTAACCTCCTTGGCTGCATAGCGGTGGATGACCTGGACCCCATTGGTAGCGACCATCTTCCTGTCCTCCTCACCATTTCAGACGGTCGTCGCCCCCACCCCGACCCTCGTAATGACCCTCCCCCAAAGTACGTCCATGATTATTCCTGTGCCGACTGGAATGCCTACCGCGATACCCTCTCCACCCAGGTCGATATCCACCCCTTCACCTACTACCACCCTGATGATATTACCCATGCCGCCTCCTTTCTCCAGCAGACCTTGTCTGAGGCCGTGGAGGCCCACATCCCTACTGTCGCCATCCATTCCCACCGTCCTACCTTACCCCCACAGGCCGTCCTCCTCCTCCATGAACCCCGCCGTCTCTACCGTGCCTTCCTCCACACGCGTGACCCGGACACACTACGACGCCACCGGCAACCCCAGCGACACATCCAAAACTTGCTCGCAGCTAAGAAACGCCGGGACTGGCGACAGACATGCACCCGTTTAAATGCTACCCTTCCTATAAACTCGTCCAAGTTCTGGTCAGCCTTCCGTTGCCTTACTGGAACTAAACCCTCCCCCTTCTCGTATCCCCTTCTCCATGACGATCACCCCTTCCCTGACACCCTTAGTAAGGCCAATCACTTTGCCTCCTACCTCTCTGATGTCTTTTCCATCCCCAATGATCCCCAGTTCGATTACTCCCTCTTCCCGGATGTCCGTGATCGAATTGACACCTCTGTCCTCCCCCTCGCACCTGGTTTTCAGTACTTGGACAACATGGCACACAGAGAACTGAATGACCCTATCACTACACAGGATCTCATTGCTACACTCCACAACACCACTCCTGGTCACGATCGTGTCACCTACTGCCACCTTCGTGAAGCTCCTGTCTCTTTCCTCTCCACCCTGGCCAGGCTCTACAATGTAGTCCCGTCCACCAGCTACTGCCCCGACCTGTGGAAAACCTCCCGTATCCTGATGTTCCTTAAGCCCGGTAAACCGCCATCCGCCGTCTCCTCCTACCGTCCCATCAGCCTTACCTTGGTCTTCAGCAAGGTCCTGTATTCCATCCTCACCCGCTGCATCCACCAGCATCTGCACCAGTACCGCCTCCTTCCCGTTACCCAGTGTGGCTTTCAGCCGTTCTTCTCTTCCGAAGACCTTCTCCTACACCTCAGTCATCTCCTTTCTGAACAGCATAATTCCCATCGCTCTGCTATCTTCCTCTCCCTGGACCTTGAACGTGCCTATGACCGCATATGGCATTCCAGTCTCCTCTTCAAGCTCCAAACCTTCGTCC
Organism: Schistocerca cancellata; assembly: GCF_023864275.1. Lineage (NCBI taxonomy): Eukaryota > Metazoa > Arthropoda > Insecta > Orthoptera > Acrididae > Schistocerca > Schistocerca cancellata. The sequence goes on from NC_064627.1 coordinate 984,481,575, forward strand.
TTCCAATTAACTACGTCCGTCTGATCAGATCCTTTCACTCCCAACGTCCTTCCTAAGTCACCCTCCATAACACAGATTCCTACACCTTTTTTCCCTCCGCCGGTGTGCCCCAAGGCCTCGTTCTCTCCCCCCTTCTGTACCTTTTGTATATGGCGGACATGCCGCCTCCATCACACCCGTCCATCTTTTCCAGTTTGACAATGACACCGCCTTCCTTGCCTTGCCCCCACCCTGCAGCGTTCCCAACACCTTCTCCAATCCCATCTTGACCGGTTCACCGCTAGGTGCAACCAGTGGTTGCTTAAGGTCAATCCCTCCAAAACCCAGTCGATCATTGTAGGCATAACCACCCTTTCCTTCCGCCTCCTCGATTTCTATCTAACCATCTATGGCCGTCCTATCGCCCTCACCCCCACCCTTAAGTACCTTGGCGTCACCCTCGACCGTTGCCTCTCCTGGACCCCACCATCTCCGGACAATCCAAGCCAAGGCACGCTCCCGACTCCGTCTCCTCAAGCTCCTTTCTAGCCGTACATGTGGTCTGGACCCCTCCACCATACTCCACACCTATAAATCCCTCATCCACCCTATCCTCTGTTATGCCCATCCTGCCTGGATCTCCACCCCCCCTACCTTTTACAAATCCCTTCAGATCCTTGAACCCCATGCTCTCCCCCTCACCTATCACATCCGTCTCCCCTCCCCCATGCAGATCCTGTACGACTTCATTCTGTTCCCCCACCTTCTCCTTTTCGTCGAACGGATACAGATCCTCTACACCTCCCGTAAACTCGATCCTCCTCACCCGCTTGTCTCACCCATCCTCTCCCACCCGCGCCCACTGCCGCACCTGTATCTCCACGTCCTACCTGCTCTCCATCTCTCCACCCTCGTTACCCTCTCCCAAGGTGGCTTCCACCAGCTCCCCCTCCCTGATGATGCCCTCCTTCCCTCTATCTACCCCTCCTACCAACTTTGATCCTCCCCTCCCACTTCCTGTGTTTTTTCCTTTGGGCACCCTCCCTCCCTGCTCTCTCCTTTTCCCTCCATCCCCCCTTCCCCCACCCCTCTTCCCCCGGGCTTCCCCTGTCCCCCCTCCTCCCTTCCTTCCTCCCCCCTATCTCCCCTGCCCTTGTCACCTCTGCTCTCCCCTCTCCCTCTCCCACCCCCCTCCTCCTCTCTTGGCAGGTCCCCGGACTCGTACATGCTCAGTGGACATTAGCGCGCCGGAGATCGTCGCCATCAGTGTCTCGTGTGTGTGCCTTCGTGTTTGTGTTTAGTGTTCTTTCGCCATCACGCCCCACCGTTCACCTGTGCCGTCGCAGCCATCAGTGTTCGTACGCCGTGTCAACAGGTTTTAGTGTTTTTTCTTGTCCAGTGTGAACGGCTTCCTGTATATTGTTTTCTGTGTCTACAGTTTTTTGCCCACCATTTGTATTGTATCACCTGTGCCTCCCTTATGTCTTATATTGTACCACTGGAGGCTGAAGAGCAGCGTACTATGCTGCTGACAGCCCACCTTTGTACAAGGTGTTTAAAATAACAATAAAGAAAAAAAACGATTTTAAAACTGGAAAGAACTGTAATAACATTTTTGGTACTTTGTTTGTCTATGATTTCAGGATTTTAGGAAGGTAAATTTGATGTGCTATTCCATTTTAGAATGTGGAACACCTGACTTTGTGGTATTTTCTTGCAAATGACGAATGCTCGGAATTTCCATTGCTATAAATAGAAATTGTAGACGTCCATAAGCGGTAACTGCCATGTCAAACAAACATAAAGTCGTTAAGGTATTTCTTTGCACAGACCTCATAGCCAAATGACGCTCTATTCCTGTCATGACTTACATGGAATGGTAAAATGCAACGAGAGACATGTGTTTTCAGGAACATATTATCAATAAGAAGCACACAGACATACTCGCAAAAAGGAGGTTTTGTAATACTTGGGCTATTCACATATATATTATTTCTTCTTTCGAACTACAAGTCTGTACTGACTGTGCCGGCGAGTTACTTGACAGGTTTGTGCTCTCATCTGTGAGCCCTTTACGTAAATACTTAAGTTTAATTTTTCGTAAATTATCTTATACAGATTTTGTTTGATGTTTGTATGTGTGGAATAGTACAGCAGTTAAAGTTTCCGTTATAAACAACACTTATTTTGCGAGAAGTCAGTCGGACATTGTAGCATTTTTGAAGTAACTGTCTATTGCGAGACGGACATGATGCAGTAGGAACATTGCTAGTAATGCGTATGAGCGGACGTCTGTAAATGGACAGAATCAAGAGAACTATTTATGTGTTGAAGATGGCCATATCATTGAGGAAATACAGTGCCATTAAGCAAATGTGTATTTGCTCAATTACGAACGAGGAGGCTCTGGTAACGTCTTCCTACAAGTCAACAGCTCCGGTAATGTGCTCAAGCACTGCTGTAGTTCAGTTAGGTCCCACTAAGTTTTGTAGACTGACGACTGAGCAACGCACGCTAGTGGGACGTCAGGCTATAGAGCACAGCAGATGGTCTCGTTAAGAATAAACAGACGCAAGTGACGTGCACTGTCGGGCCTATGTGGTGCGCAATTGTTACTAGCGAGGTACCAATAACATGACGAGTATACGCAGATGTGAGAGGCTCCAGTAACATCGACATCCTGCCCCGTAACTGGTCATTGTGATGACTATCAACCACTGCAGAATGTTCTCATTATTTCCAAACAATCATTGATGTAAAGAAAAAGCAAGGAATTAAACTCCAAGGAAAAAACATCTATGTTAAGCAATTTCTTTCTGCTTCATGGACAAATTACGTGACCTGAGAGCACCTCTCGCGTTCAAATCAGTGTCTGTAAATAAACTGGCATGCACGTATGATTTACAAACAATTCAGACACCTGACGAAACGTGAGAGAATAGAATCTTTCACGCCATTACCTCAGATATCGGAAGAAACACAATTATTTTAAATTCGACAACAACAAGAGAACACTACTGTTTTGTACACTATGTCAAGTCCTGTTTTACCAATGCAGTGCTAGATCAGACTGGCGTTTGCGGAACAAATCGTGGGAGCCTGTCTTTTAATAGAACCTACTATAAGATTTTACTGTGTGTCTCTCTCTCTCTGTCCCACTACATCAAAACCAGTTACCGTCCGCATACTTACATTTGACATTTTTGAATCACAGCTCACCTCTACTGACATGTCTGTAAAGTTTCTATCATACAGCAGATTCTTGAGTTCGAGTTTTGTAAGCAGTTTGACAATCACAGACTTTTTCATGAGACCTGCACACATGTCGGGAAAAAACACCGTCACTTCTAGGTTCCACAATGAGCTATGATTCAAGTGGTGCCTACTTTATAATTAGAGGTTATGAATTATGAAATAACACGCAGCTTATGATAACATCAATTTTGTAAACATGCAACAATGACGATAATAATAAAAACAGTCATCACTCCGCGAGAACACATACATCCAATTTCTACTAGTTTTATGAGCAAAATCGACATAGTTTCGGGAGAATCATCAGCATACTTTAACTAGTCATACCACTCCTTGTAATAGAACCTCCCACAAGATTGTACCATGTCTCTCTCTTCTCACACATCAAAAAACAACTACTGTCTGTGTGTTGACATCGAGCATATTACATGTACATCGCTCCAATGCAGCAGGTGGTCAGTGCTCAAGGTCACTTGCACAGACACGTGCAAAGTTTTGTCGACTGTACTGGACGAAGAACACATCCAACAGACAATCAATCACCAGAGAGGGTTCCTGTATTGGTCCTTCATAAGCAGTTTAACACATTGTTTATTCGGTTGTAACACATGCAAGCAGTATCAGCTTTGTACACCACCATTCACTTCGTTTTGCTACCATGCCTTCAATTTCAGTTGTTGTTGTTGTTGTTGTGTTGTTGTGGTCTTCAGTCCTGAGACTGGTTTGATGCAGCTCTCCATGCTACCCTATCCTGTGCAAGCTTCTTCATCTCCCAGTACTTACTGCAACCCACATCCTTCTGAATCTGCTTAGTGTATTCATCTCTTGGTCTCCCTCTACGATTTTTACCCTCCACGCTGCCCACCAATGCTAAAGTTGTGATCCCTTGATGCCTCAGAAAATGTCCTACTATCCGGGCCCTTCTTTTTGTCAAGTTGTGCCAAATACTCCTCTTCTCCCCAGTTCTGTTCAATACTTCATCATTAGTTATGTGATCTACCCATCTAATCTTCAGCATTCTTCTGTAGCACCACATTTCAAAAGCTTCGATTCTCTTTTTTTCCAAACTATTTATCATCCATGTTTCACTTCCATACATGCCTACACTCCATACAAATACTTTCAGAAACGACTTCCTGACACTTAAATCTATACTCGATGTTAACAAACTTCTCTTCTTCAGAAATGCGTTCCTTGCCATTGCCAGTCTACATTTTATATCCTCTCTACTTCGACCATCATAAGTTATTTTGCTCCCCAAATAGCAAAACTCCTTTACTACTTTAAGTGTCTCATTTCCTAATCTAATTCCCTCAGCATCACCCGACTTAATTCGACTACATTCCATTATCCCCGTTTTGCTTTTGTTGATGTTCATCTTAAATCCTCCTTTCAAGACACTGTCCACTCCGTTCAACTGCTCTTCCAAGTCCTTTTCTGTCTCTGATAGAATTACAATGTCATCGGCGAACCTCAAAGTTTTTATTTCTTCTCCATGGATTTTAATACCTACGCCGAACTTTTCTTTTGTTTCCTTTACTGCTTGCTCAATATACAGATTGAATAACATCGGGGAGAGGCTACAAACCTGTCTGACTCCCTTCCCAACCACTTCTTCCCTTTCATGCCCCTCGACTCTTATAACTGCCATCTGGTTTCTGTACAAATTGTAAATAGCCTTTCGCTCCCTGTATTTTACCCCTGCTATCTTTAGAATTTGAAAGAGAGAATTCCAGTCAACATTGTCAAAAGCTTTCTCTAAGTCTACAAATGCTAGAAACGTAAGTTTGCCTTTCCTTAATCTTTCCTCTAATATAAGTCGTAAGGTCAGTATTGCCTCATGTGTTCCAACATTTCTACGGAATCCAAACTGATCTTCCCTGAGGTCGGCTTCTATCAGTTTTTCCATTCGTCTGTAAATAATTCGCCTTAGTATTTTGCAGCTGTGACTTATTAAAATGATAGTTCGGTAATTTTCACATCTATCAACACCTGCTTTCTTTGGGATTGGAATTATTATATTCTTCTTGAAGTCTGAGGGTATTTCGCCTGTCTCACACATCTTGCTCACCAGATAGTAGAGTTTTGTCAGGACTGGCTCTCACAAGGCCGTCAGTAGTTCTAATGGAATGTTGTCTACTCCCGGGGCCTTGTTGCGACTCAGGTCTTTCAGTGCTCTGTCAAACTCTTCACGCAGTATCGTATCTCCCATTTCATCTTTATCTACATCCTCTTCCATTTCCATAATATTGTCCTCAAGTACATCGCCCTTGTATAGCCTCTATATACTCCTTCCACCTTTCTGCTTTCCCTTCTTTGCTTAGAACTGGGTTTCAATCTGATCTCTTTCATACAAGTGGTTCTCTTTTCTCCAAAGGTCTCTCTAATTTTCCTGTAGGCAGTATCTATCTTATCCCTAGTGAGATAAGCCTCTACATCCTTACATCTGTCCTCTAGCCATCCCTGCTTAGCCATTTTGCACTTCCTGTGGATCTCATTTTTGAGACGTCTGTATTCCTTTTTGCCTGCTTCATTTACTGCATTTTTATATTTTCTCCTTTCATCAATTAAGTTTAATATTTCTTCTGTTACCCAAGGAGTTCTACTAGCACTCGTCTTTTTACCTACTTGATCCTCAGCTGCCTTCACTACTTCATCCCTCAGAGCTACCCATTCTTCTTCTACTGTACTACTTTCCCCCATTCCTGTCAATTGTTCCCTTATGCTCTCCCTGAAACTCTGTACAACCTCTGGTTTTTTCAATTTATCCAGGTCCCATCTACTTAAATTCCCATCTTCTTGCAGTTTCTTCAGTTTTAATCTACAGTTCATAACCAATAGATTGTGGTCACAGTCCATATCTGCCCCTGGAAATATCTTACAATTTAAAACCTGGTTCCTAAATCTTTGTCTTACCATTATATAATCTATCTGATACCTACTAGTATCTCCAGGATTCTTCCATGTATACAACCTTCTTTCATGATTCTTGAACCAAGTGTTAGCTATGATTAAGTTACGCTCTGTGCAAAACTCTACCAGGCGGCTTCCTCTTTCATTTCTTGGCCCCAATCCATATTCACCTACTATGTGTCCTTCTCTCCCTTTTCATACTCTCGATTTCCAGTCACCCATGACTATTAAATTTTGATCTCCCTTCACTACCTGAATAATTTCTTTTATCTCATCATTCATTTCTTCAATTTCTTCATCATCTGGAGAGCTAGTTGGCATATAAACTTGTACTACTGTAACAGGCGTGGGCTTCGTGTCTATCTCGGCCACAATAATGTGTTCACTATGCTGTTTGTAGTAGCTTACCCGCACTCCTATTTTTTTATTCATTATTAAACCTACTCCTGCATTACCCCTATTTGATTTTGTGTTTATAACCCTGTATTCACCTGACCAAAAGTTTTGTTCCTCCCGCCACCGAACTTCACTAATTCCTCTGTATCTAACTGTAACCTATCCATTTCCCTTTTTAAATTTTCTAATGTACCTGACCGGTTAAGGGATCTGACATTCCACGCTCCGATCCGTAGAACGTCAGTTTTCTTTTTCCTGATAACGACGTCCTCTTGAGTAGTCCCCGCCCGGAGATCCGAATGGGTGACTATTTTACCTCTGGAATATTTTACCCAAGAGGACGCCATCATCGTTTATCCATACAGTAAAGCTGCATGCCCTCGGGAAAAATTACGGCCGTAGTTTCCCCTTGCTTTCAGCCGTTCGCAGTACCAGCACAGCAAGGCCGTTTTGGTTAATGTTGCAAGGCCAGGTCAGTCAATCATCCGGACTGTTGCCCCTGCAACTACTGAAAAGGCTGCTGCCCCTCTTCAGGAACCACACGTTTGTCTGGCCTCTCAACAGATACCCCTCCGTTGTTTTTGCACCTACGGTACGGCCGTCTGTATCGCTGAGGCACGCAAGCCTCCCCACCAACGGCAAGGTCCATGGTTCATGGGAAAAGCAATTTCAGTTATCAACAAAATAGCAAAACAATGCTCTTTGAAGTGGAGCACCGAAACACTCGCTACCCTGTCCCTATGGAATATGAAATTAACTGTACCGGTCTTCAACTTTGGATAGTTGTTTCAAACGCTCTACAACATCACAAACTCCACCAGTTATCCTATGCTGTGATGACTTCCACATTTCTGTCAATGGTAAACATCGCCTATGTCTTTTAATTCTACAGACCAGTTTGTTGTGGGGGCTGCATAGTTCACACCATGTGATACACAGCTTTCTGTGAGCGCCAAAGGATTGAAATGTGTTAATGTCAGTTTAGCAGTTGATAACTGAAATTGACTGCTAAACTGACATTAACATATTTCGATCCTTTGGCTCTCACAGAAAGCTGTGTATCACATGGTGTGAACTATGCAGCCCCCACAACAAACTGGTCTGTAGAATTAAAAGACATAGGCGATGTTTACCATTGACAAAAATGTGGAAGACATCACAGCATAGGATAACTGGTGGAGTTTGTGATGTTGTACAGCGTTTGCAACAGCTATCCAAAGTTGAAGACCGGTACAGTTAATCTCATATTCCATAGCGACAGGGTAGCGAGTGTATCGGTACTCTATTTCAAAGAGCATTGTTTTCCCATTTTGCAATCATGTGCATGATTATTGTTCCACTGTTGACTGTCTTCGGAAGGTTCTGTTCGCAACATGTGCGAAGTAGTAAAAATAAAAAGAGGTTCTGTTACCTTATTGGTGGGGAAAAAAACTAAAATAATGCATAGGGAATCGCGGCCTATGCTTCTAGGACGACTCTACAACACTGAAAACGCTTCCATACAACTGTCTGGATGTGATAACTCTACATAACGCCACACACAGTGGCAAGTAGCAGATATCCAGTGTTCTGCCAAGGTTGCCTCCAACTCGACCAAGTGGTGTCAGTCAATCATTATGCAGTAATCGACAGCATACCAATGAACGAATTGGATGAGAAAGACACTGTTGATACGGGCAGATGTACGGTAATACACACCACAGTGGATAGCGTGCTCAATTTTGGCAATTTTACCAGTTGTTCATTAATTTCAACACAATCAATGACATAGCGGACGGCTTCCCAATTTCTGTTTCATTGCGAAATCACCCCTCCACTATTTTGCAGATACCATATACTAGATCGCAAATGCAAAAGAAGTATCACGAAATACGTGGAACTGAGGTGGGTTCAGGGTACCCAGACACTCAAGACTGAGAAACGCATAAAAATTATGCTCTGGCTGCATTCACGATTAACCCTTCCCTATCCCCTATGTACTATGTGGCGACAAAGTATTACACAGAGGCGCCATATCAAAGCAGGTAAAATATATGTATCCCAATCCATAAATGTGTTCTCACACATGCAGTTGAACATATAGTAGGTATTACAAAATTACAGCTGGTTTTCACAAATAATGTTATTAATTAAGTATTAATGAGAAGAATTCATGTGTTTATCAGAATTAAGCCATTCCCTAGGGTGTTCTGTAGCAGCATGGACTGATGTCACGTATGTCACCTTTAATAGTGTGAGGTGGTGTACTCGAGAGATGTAGTGTTAGGATGAAATTGCTACATTATCAACAAAACTACCTAATATCAGACCAAGACTCGTCTGTGCAAGAGGAATGCCACCAGAGCTGCGGTGATGCTCATGTAAACAGCAATAAGACTGTTAGATCCCCTTTGGCTACAGATCATGGTGCTTACTCCCTTGTAAGAGGTCGTTGCTTCTTCATTTGCATTTCTGAGCAACAGGATGTGGGTGTTACCTCAATGTATCAGCTATCGATAATATTCATATGGGTTTTCTTAGTTCTATTCCCTGGTGATACGAAACCACATCGATGAAAACCGATACTACTATGAGTAATGATAAGCACGACTAATGCAGAAAGTATGATTGAGAGTGGACACGTTTCCGACTTAAAAAGAAGTATAAAATCCATTTATTTCCTAAGAGACAGAACAGTACACTACAGGCTTCTTTATAGATGGTTTATAAGCAGCTTAAACGGTGGCTCTACACGACGACGCCTTCTTAAGACACCAGAATAGTGTAGAAGGAAGTAGGTTTATCATTTTAAAGTTAGTCAGCATAGTGATTGCGGTAGGAAACTTGTGGGGTGGTTGTATGTCTGATGTTGGACAAATATATCCTGCATTAGAGTATTAAGAGCCTTGCATTCTGCATGACTAATACTTGAGAATCTGTATAGCTTTAACAATACGGCATATGTGGTGCAGAACCGTGTAACCATTGGAGGGTGTGTTTATGCTCTCTGATCATTGCTCTCATGCTGGTACCTTCCTGGTACTGACTCTAGACAGTGGAATAACGCTTCAGAATTGATAACACGATTGATTTATGTGAAATGTTTCAAAGTCCATCTGTCTGGAGCTCCATTATGTACGAGACCTCACACTTATTCTTGACCATCTGTTATATCACTGCAAAACTCCCATGTCTACTATATACTGATACGAGGTGCTACCCTCATCGAAAGGCGTGCTTCTGGAGAGATCTTGTGCCTTTGGATGGGTCCCATGGCTAAGACCGGTGTTGCAAGGAGGATTGGTCAAGGACAATGGAGTGATCTGTCAATCTTTGTCCTACCAATGCAAGAACACACTGTGATTCCCATGCATTCAGAAAAGAATGACCAGTCATAATCATAAATTCTGTACTATGAACTATGCGCTAGAAATAGGTAGATAATCTAACTGCATTGGTATAGGACGCTGCCTGGTATTCTTTGGTGCACATGATCAAATGAACGTATTGCACAGTCATCTACTGCATTCAGAATCTAATATATGGTATCTGAAAAGTAGTGAAGGGGCGATATAGCTATGATACAGAAACTGGGAGGCATTCTGCCATGTCATTGGCTGGCATTGAAATTATGGAGCAACTGGTCTATTTTGAAGTATATGACCAAATAGATGTATTGTGCAGTCATCTATCTGCATTCACATTCTAGTATCTGGTACTTGCAGACTAGTGGAGTGATAATTTAGCGATGATGCAGAAACTGAGATGCATTCTGCTGTGTCAATGGCTGGCGTTGAAGTTTTGGAACAACTGGTATACTTTGATGTATATGACCAAATAGATGAACTGCACAGTCATCTATTTCCATTTACAGTCTTATAGTAGAGGGGTGATTTAACGATGATACAGAATTTGGGAAGCCATGTTCTATGTCATTGGATGGCGTTGAAATTATGGAAAAAACGGATAAAACTGCTAAAACTGATTACACTATCAACTGTGATGTGTGTTACTCTACGTCTTCCCATATCAACAGTGTCTTTCCCATCCCATTCGTCCATGGTACACTGTTCATTAAAGCATAATTATTAACTGACACCACTTGGTTTATTTGGAGGGAGCCTTGACGGAAAACTGGATTTCTGCTACTTGTAACTGGGTTTGGCATTAAACATAGAGGTTATCACCTTCAGACTGTTGTTTGGAAGCATTCCTCAATATTGCAGACTCGTCCTATGTCCATATGCTGTGATGCCCTCCACATGTTTATATACTTTTTTATTTTTTCCCACCAATAAGATAACAAGACCTCTTTTTATTTGTACTGCCTTATGCGTGATGTGAATGAGACCTCCTGCAGACAGTCAGCACCGAAACAGTAATGATGTGCTCTTCAAACTGGAACACCGAGACAACTGCAACCAGATCACTGTGGAAGATGAGATTAACTGTATTGATAGCTGTAGGAAATACTGTACAATGTCGGAAATTCCCCCACTTTACCTATGCTGTGATGTCTTCCACATCTTTTGTCAATGATAAACATGGCTTCTGTGTTTTAATTCTACCAATCGTTGTGTTGCGAGAGCTGCATTGTTTACACCAAGCGATTTTCAGCTTACTGTGAGAGCCATAGGATCAAAATGTGATAATGTCAGTTTAGCAGCTGATACAGACTTTGAAGTCATGGCAGGAAAACAAAGTGCATGGTGGTGTATAAATCTATAGTCATATACTACTTGGATGTGTTACAGCCGAAAAAACAATGTATTAAACTGCTTATGAGGAATCAATACAAGAACCCTCTCTTGTGATTGACAGTCTATTGGAAATTGTCATCCTCCAGTACAGTCGACAAAACTTATGCAGATCTCTACATGTGACTTTGATACTGGCCACCTGCTCCAATGGAGCAATGTGTGTATATTTATTATGCTCTAAGTCAATATGCAGATTGTAGATTTTTCTTTGCTTATTTATAACCGGTGATGGTGCATTTCGTTTCATGATGCAAAATACTAAGAGACGAACTGTATCCTGCAGTCAACAGTAAAAACTATACAGACTTTGCCCATAAATAAAAGAAAATGGACTGAGTCTATTTTCGTGGAAGGAGGACATTTATTATCATCACGATTGTGTTTTCCTTCAAAAATGCTTGATTATAAGAGATGCATTGACATTAAATAAAATTGTTCTCCATCACAGAAAGGGGGTTGCTTGCAGTGGGTTGGTGTGGGGGATGGTCCAGTGTGTGTGATATCACTGACACAGCTGCACCCAATCAGAGGGGTGGCATGCATGGTGGGGTTGTACCATTAAATTTTCATTTTGTGTTAGCAAAGAACTGCTGAACTGAGCATCCAGCCGTGTGCCCTACCCTGGGGCTGCAGCAGGGGAAGACTCTGCTGTCAAGTATGGCAGGGGCTGTGTCTGGCAGAGGCAGTGGAGGCAGTCTCTTTATACTCAAGGCAGCCGACATTTAATAATGTGATCTGGAGAGTTCTCCAGAATTTTGTTGTTGTTCCAGGCGGTCCCATCTTTCTGAGAAATACGTTTAACAGGTTGCAAGAAGCGTCCTCTTCTTGCCCTTTCTCTAACTGTGACTGATTTATACAGACTGGAGACAGTACATCAATCCCACCAGAAACATCTCTTTGTGGTCCACCAGTGGCAAGATAGAACAGGTCTCTATCCTTACCAACGATGAGCGGAGGGACGGAGGGGGAGGATGTTGGGGGTGGTAAGACTGTCTCCCAGTTCGTTAGTTTGAGAGCACCTGTTGAAGAGAATACACAGTCAACTACCAACCCCTCTGCAGTCTTTTGGGATGATGATTTTTCCCAGTACATGTGTTGCATTTTAGCCTGTTCATTATGAGTGCAGGTTTTTTCACGGCAATTTCAGTGAGTAATTAGAACAGTGATGCATTTTCCATCAGTTGCAGTAGTGTATTGGCTTTGAATACCGTGGCTGCAGGATGATTCTCAAGTAACTATCTGTAGCAAACTCTGGCATCAAACAGCAATAGATACTACCCTCAGCTATATACTTACAGGTAATATAATTATTAAACTCCTCTCTGTCCAGTACCAGCATCTCGTCAGTTGAATATATTTCCAACCAAAAAAGAAACGAACGTAGTATCTTCGACCCCACCCTTTTTTCCGCCAGCTTGTAGGTGAAAGGTAGAGTTTGAGTGTGTGGTATTGTTAAATTTTTTCCCAGTAGGATAACAGCAGTTGTATGGCATTGTCAGTTTTTTTAGCTGTTTGCGATTTTAGGCTGTCCTTGTGTAGCAATATACATATAGTTGTGTAATTAAGACTGATGTTTATGATCAGTTATATAATTAGGACCGATCTTTACTTCAATTTCCTAACCAAAACAAATAAAGTACACTTACATAACCTTGCTCTCCTGCAGCTGGGCAGTTTACATGTGTTGGGGGGGGGGGGGGGGGGGTAGAGGTTGCACTTGAGCTTTATATCAAGAAGAACCAGTGTTTGAGTCCCAGAAAGGGCACCACCTCTTTCAATTTCCCGCCAATTCTGGGAAGGCGGTTGGGGTGGGAAGTCAGCACAGCCCTTGGACAAAGAAATTCCCAAAATTCGAAAGTCCCCCCAAAATTCGAAATTCATGTCAGTGGGGTAGGTTGTGGAAGGGGAGAGGGAGGGGCAGGAAGGGGAAGGTTATGCAGACCCAAGTTCTGGCTGAGGAAAACACATGATGTCATGTGGGGGTGAGGTGATGCTGGGTATGTTTAGGAGTAATTAATTGATCAATTTAATTAATTTGCATATGAATTTGATGTCACAATTGCACCAGCACTGCCCTCACCCTACTACTCACCAGGATTAATGAGATAAAGAGGTAATATTGCGTGCAGCCCGCGTACTGGCGAAACAACCATTTACATTGAGGAGGAAGATTATAGAGACAATAAAAATAGTCCAGTGACCTGGCAACATAAATAGAGAGGATGGGTATAGGCCTCTGGCGTCCTGGCTGCCAGCAGTGGCAACACAACGGGAGGACAGCTCTTGGAAAGCAACGACTGTCGAAATATTTGTAGTTAAGTTCGCGAATTTACCGCCCTCCAGGGAATTTCTCGCTCTAAATGGTTCTTGTCACTGAAAGCTGTTTGAAACCTGAAAAGGGAACTTCTGAGATATTTTGCGAGTTGTGGAACATATATTGGAAAGACTGATTAGAGGCCATAAGTGGGGGACTTTTCATTTCAGTTGACAAAAACAATGTCTCTATTGAGGTCGAAGCTCAGTGTGACAGTGAAGTCGTCTGGTCGCGTGTAACAGGTGTAGGTCAAGCTACGTTTTATCTTTGATGTTTTTACCGGCCATCTGAATCCACTGTGACAGTTCTAGAGTCATTCAAAGAAAGTCTATGGACAATAGCGCGTAAATACTCAGATCATGCAATTCTTGTTGGAAGCGACTTTAACCTGCCAGGTGCAGAGTGGGATGTCCATGGATTCATTGTGGAGGGTACAGACAGGCAGTCATGTGAAATACTTTTGAACAAGTTTTCTTAAAATTGTCTTGAGCAGCTAGCTCAGCAGTCCACATGCATTGGAATATCTTGTAGCTAGAAGTAGGCCAGAGCTTATCGACAATGTCAGTATAGAAATGGGGATTAGCGATCATGATGACACTGTAGCAATTATGATTACAAAAGTTAATACATCAGTCAAGAAGGCGAGGAGGGTGTTTCTGCTATATATAGAGCAGATAGGCAATTATTAACATCTTCCTTAGACAGTGAATTGACATCACTTAGTACCAGTAAGATGGATGTAGAGGAATTATGGGCAAAGTTTAAACAGATTAAAAATCATGGTCTGGAGAGTTACATGCCTAGTAAGTGGACAAAGGATGGAAAAGACCCACCATTGTTTAATAAGGTTATTAACGAAATTCGTAGGATATAAAATGTAGACTGGTAATGGAAAGGAAAGCGTTTCTGAAGAAGAGGAATTTGCTAATATCGAGCATAGATTTAAGTGTCAGGAAGTCATTTCTGAAAGTATTTGTATGGAGTGTAGCCATGTATGGAAGTGAAACATGGACGATAAATAGTTTGGACAAGAAGAGAATAGAAGCTTTCGAAATGTGGTGCTACAGAAGAATGCTGAAGCTAAGATGGGTAGATCACATAACTAATGAGGAGGTATTGAACAGAATTGGGGAGAAGAGGAGTTTGTGGCACAACTTGACAAGAAGAAGGGATCGCTTGGTAGGACATGTTCTGAGGCATCAAGGGATCACACATTTAGCGTTGGAGGGTAGCGTGGAGGGTAAAAATCGTAGAGGGAGACCAAGAGATGAATACACTAAGCAGATTCATAAGGATGTAGGTTGCAGTAAATACTGGGAGATAAAGAAGATTTCATAGGATAGAGTAGCATGGAGAGCTGCATCAAACCGGTCTCAGGACTGAAGACCACATCAACAACAACAACAACAACAACGAAATTCATAAGATGTGGAGTGAGCAGAGGCTGTCGCATTCTAGTCTCAAAAGGGGATGCACAATTGACGAGAAGTGAAGATTAGTAGAGATTCATGCGTCTGTGAAAAGATCTATAGGCGAAGCAAACAACAAATACCACTGCCGTATCTTACGAAAAGATCTCATAGAGAACCCGAGAAAATTCTGTTCATATGTGGAATCGCTATGCTGGTCTAAGGCTTCCATTCAGTCCCCTGTTGACCAGTCTGGTTTGGTAGTTGAAGACAGCAAAATGAAAGCTGAAGGTTTAAATTTCATGTTGCAAGAAATCGTTCAGGCAGGAAAATTGTACAACCATACCGCCATTTGACCACCGGACAGACTCCCATATGGACGACATAGAAATAAGCATAACTGGCGTAGAGAAGCAGCTTAAAGATCTTAAAAGAAATAAATCACCAGGCGCGGATGTAATCCCAGTTCTATTACACAAAGAATACTCTATGGCATTGGCGCTTTACCTAGCTTACATATATTGTGAATCTCTCACCCAGCATAAAGTCCCAAGCGACTGGAAAGAAGAGCAGGCAACTGCAGTACATAAGAAAGTTAAAAGAACGGACCCGCAAAATTAAAGACGAATACCCCTTACTTCTGTTTGTTGCAGAATCCTTGAACACATTCTCAGTTTGAATATAATAAACTTTCTTGAACTTTTGAAGGTTAATTCCACGAATTAGCATGATTTTAGAAAGCATCGCTCGTGCGAAACTCAGCTTGCCCTTTTCTCACATGATGTACTGAGAACTATGGGTGAAGGACAACAGGCAGGTTCTATATTTATAGATTTCCGGGAAGTATTTGACACGGTGCCCACTGCAGGTTGTTAACGAAGGTAAGAGCATAAGGACTAAGTTCACAGATATGTGAGTTGCTCGAAGACGTCTTGCCTTGACGGTAATTGTTCATTAGAGGCATGGGTAGACTGCGAAACGATTCTGCTCCCACCAACATACATCGCACATGAAGACTATGAAGATAAGATATGAGACATTAGGGCTCAGTCGTTTCTCCCTCATTCTCATTGTGAGTGGAACAGGAGGGGCATTGACAAGTAGCTGTAAAGGGCACCCTCTGCAAAACACGTTACAGTTGCCTGTGAGGTATCTATGTAGATGTAGATGTAGAACTGATACAGATGCACGGAAGACTGCAGAGATCATACGTACACGGAGTGCAGGCACACAGCAGTCTGTACCTGGCAAGAAGTGAACAGAGCAACGGCACAGCTGCCCCCTGTTTCTAATTCGCCTGTTTCCACCAATGGCAATAAATAATGTAAACACCAACCAAGCACGTTTTTATCCACCAATGACAGGGAAGAATATAAATACCAATAAAGAACGCCTAACACACCTCCTGCTATCATCAAGAACCCTACCAAATTAAATAAATAGCTTCCTCCACTACTATGAAAGATATATAGTCTCTCTCATACAGTATTCAGGTTGCAATAGTGGCAAAAACGTCGGACAATTTTATATATTGATAAGGCAGCCAAGAGCACAGAAGAATTTTATTGCCGGTGACAATGGCCATGGAAACCTAGGCTTACACAAGCTGAGAAAGAGTCTGAACTCGTTTTAAAACGTTCAGTCTTTCTCCATTTCAAATGTTGGTGAACATCATTTTATCTGTTAAATGTATATGTGGGTTGCCCTGCATAAGACACAATATAATACGTACATAGAAATACATATGGGATAAAATTAATAAAATTAATTACTTTTCATTATACCTAAGACATTCATTGGTTGAAGAGTGTGTAAGGTGTCAAGCAAAATAACACACACCTAACACTGAATTCCTGAAGGAGTTCTGGTTAAATCGATATGTCGCGCGACATAGTTACGTCAAATTGTACAAATTTTTATTTATATGCAGATAGAATAAACAAGCTGGTATTTCATGAATATAAACCACTAACACTCACACTAGTATTTTTAACGCAAGTAATTTGCCAGACACGAGCAACGAGACGCAGTTATGAGGGAAGGAGAATTTTACAACGGAACGCCCATCCCTCGTTTGGCTAAAAACGTCACAGTGGGACGCCTAGCAGGTGCAATGACATACCAGAGCCACGTGCAGACAATTGGCAATAGCTGCCCTTGACCCTGCTTTGAACAACGGCCCTTCGGAAAGCCTTCCTGCGTCCAGAGAAAGCCAACTCAAAACCCTTGTGCCTCACTGTTGCCACCCGTGTTAAAACTCACATGAAGGAAAAAGTTGCTAATTTCATCATTTTGTAGCAGAAGTTAAACTTTGCCCTACGAAAGAAACAACGACTGCGATAGGCTACAAAAACATTAGTGGGTGGAGTTATAACAAAATCGAATGCTCTGATTGGCCAGAAAGAAAACATGTAGCCACCAGCTTTGGTATAGGCAAATTGTAGACTGAAAATTCGCTCCTTCTCGTGCAGAAAATTGTCGAGCGTTTGAGCAAGATGACTCACACTGCGTTGAGACGATGGCGAGAGTCATTATGTGAACACTTGTTCACAGGCTCATCTTAACTCGTAAGGAGTTAAACTGCAAGGTCTCCAAGTACAGAGAATCGCATTGAGCAGTGACAGTTAACACTTGCGAGCGATTTGAGGGCAATGACATACGCACTACTCCAGCCAAATACCAAGTACCCTGCCAATTAATTTAGCTAGGGAACAACTAGGAGTCTCAGCTTCAGCAAAGATTAGGAAATGCATCAGGCTGGGGTTGAACCGTCGAGAGAGATTTACGACACTCACAACTACGGTTTGTTTTCGTACATTCAACCATGACCTATAGTTCAACATATTCACGGTTGTTGGTCTTAATCGAAGCAGAAATGCAAGATATCCGATCTAACGAAAAGAATTGATCAGCCACTGTAGAATGCTTTATAACCTAAGGCTATTGAATTGTTTTAAAAGTGTACTTCTTTCTGATTGCTCTTTACTTGCCCGCATCCATTAAGTGCATTTTTAACTTAATTGATATCTCTGGCTCCAACTGCATTTATTTTTTTTTTTATTTTTTCGACCCCCAGACGTGATCATCCACCACCTTACTATTAAATAACGTTAGTTAGGAATTTCACTTAGTTGTGAAAATCCCATATCAATATTTTAGCATCCTGTATGTATTTTTGCTAACACTGCTATGTCATGAAGTCATGCTAAGAGTAAAAATAAAGCTGAATAATGAAAATCTAAGATTTTCATTGTTTGCTAACATATAGTTACGCCTGAACGCATACACTAACTTCTGTTAGCGACAACTTTTCCTTTACAGGAAGTATAGTGGAACCGACATTGAGATCATTGTCTAATTATATCGCTTCTGAACTCTGCACGTGTGAGATGGTATCTTCCTACCTTACAGGTCTTAGGTTAAACACAAATTCCTTTAACACTCACAGAACGTCCTTGTGCAACTGTGGTAGGAAGATAGTTCAGAACCAGTCTCACACATGTTAGAAGTGATCTCTCAGGAGATGATGTGTAATACAGGTTATCTGCAGCTTCTTGCAAACTAGTACGTACTGTACCTCTTGTACGAGGTGCATTCAAGTTCTAAGGCCTCCGATTCTTTTTCTCCAGACTGGAAAGAGATAGAAACATGCGCATTGTTTTAAAATGAGGCCGCGTTCATTGTCAATACGTCCCAGGGATGGCAGCACCGTACGGCAGATGGAATTTTACCGCCAGCGGCGAGAATGAGAACTGTTTTAAATACTTAAAATGGCGACGTTATCCTTACTTGAACAGCGTGCAATCATTCGTTTTCTGAATTTGCGTGGTGTGAAACCAATTGAAATTCATCGACAGTTGAAGGAGACATGTGGTGATGGAGTTATGGATGTGTCGAAAGTGCGTTCGTGGGTGCGACAGTTTAATGAAGGCAGAACATCATGTGACAACAAACCGAAACAGCCTCGGGCTCACACAAGCCGGTCTGACGACATGATCGAGAAAGTGGAGAGAATTGTTTTGGGGGATCGCCGAATGACTGTTGAACAGATCGCCTCCAGAGTTGGCATTTCTGTGGGTTCTGTGCACACAATCCTGCATGACGACCTGAAAATGCGAAAAGTGTCATCCAGGTGGGTGCCACGAATGCTGACGGACGACCACATGGCTGCCCATGTGGCATGTTGCCAAGCAATGTTGACGCGCAATGACAGCGTGAATGGGACTTTCTTTTCGTCGGTTGTGACAATGGACACAACCGATGAGGATGAGACGTGGATGCCATTTTTCAATCCAGAAACAAAGCGCCAGTCAGCTCAATGGAAGCACACAGATTCACCGCCACCAAAACAATTTCTGGTAACCGCCAGTGCTGAAAAAATGATGGTGTCCATGTTCTGGGACAGCGAGGGCGTAATCCTTAGCCATTGCGTTCCAAAGGGCACTACGGTAACAGTTGCATCCTACGAAAATGTTTTGAAGAACAAATTCCTTCCTGCACTGCAACAAAAACGTCCGGGAAGGGCTGTGCATGTGCTGTTTCACCAAGACAACGCACCCGCACATCGAGCTAACGTTACGCAACAGTTTCTTCGTGATAACAACTTTGAAGTGATTCCTCATGCTCCCTACTCACCTGACCTGGCTCCTAGTGACTTTTGGCTTTTTCCAACAAAGAAAGACACTCTCCGTGGTCGCACATTCACCAGCCGTGTTGCTATTGCCTCAGCGATTTTCCAGTGGTCAAAACAGACTCCTAAAGAAGCCTTCGCCGCGGCCATGGAATCATGGCGTCAGCGTTGTGAAAAATGTGTACGTCTGCAGGGCGATTACGTCGAGAAGTAACGCCAGTTTCATCGATTTCTGGTGAGTAGTTAATTAGAAAAAAATTGGAGGCCTTAGAACTTGAATGCACCTCGTAGTACCTTGAAACTACGTTGTGCCTCTCACGTATGCTTCAGGTCCTCCTTGCACAGTGTCACTTTCTTTCCACTGTTTACTCAGAATTTCCCATGCCGTTCAGGCAGGAGAAATGAAAGATCGTCTTCGGTGTTATATTTTGCTAATGTCAATGTTACTTTTGCCTACTGAAATGCCATTTTTACTGATACTTTTTAGAGTTGCTTATGGTCTTTCTTTTTGTCTTATTTTTTTGTGTTAGGTGAGAAACGAAATTATACCTTCTACTCCATTATATTTATTGGCATTAGATATCATATTTACATAATTGAAAACAAACTTTAAATCTATTAAATCCAAACAGTTAAAAAATTATCTCTGCAATCATTGTTTAAGGTAACTCAAAAAAATCACTGACAGATCTCAAAAGTTCTCTTCATAGTCATTATGCCACCCTTCGGTTACACTTCACAGTAATGTTAAAATATTTGATAGGAGTCAATGTTTGAACCAAGAAAGTAAACAGATGTAAGCAATGTAGCAGATATTAGAAAATGCCCACACTCTCTGCTGGCACAAAACGTTACTTCTCCACTACATTCTGAGCGAATTTGTGCAGTACAGAACACCTTTGTCGCTGACACCTGTCACTTCAGGTGTACATAATACAGGGTGTTCGGAAATTTCAGTTGCAAACTTCTAGGACTTGCAGAGGGAAGTAAGTACATAATATTTTGCAGTGGTACCCATGACCAGAAACGTACCGTTTCCGTTGCACGACGGTTTCAGTTCAGATATTTAACTCATCCACTTCTGCTTAAGGACTTGAATTAGGAGTGACAAACTATAACTATATATTCGGAAGGAGACATAACGAAACATCCGTTTATCACTTAAGCACATTTGTTAGTATTAACAATTAAACATTAAGTGTTTACATTATCCTTAATCAAAAAGGAACCCATTATACTGTGCATAAAGAACAGTACTGATGCATTTCAACAGCGGCTCGATGTGGCGAACACCAACGTTGTTGAAGGCATTGCACCTACGAAGCATGTTCTGGTACAAACTCTCCACCCCACCTGACGTATCTTAAACTTTTAGTGCAGCGGCCAGACGTCATGACAGCAGATATTCTTCTGCCTCTACAACACTCCGTCTTCAGGCCACAAGTGGCCCATCGGGACCATCCGACCGCCGTATCAGCTCCAGCTGAGGATGCGGATAAGACGGGAGTGTGGCCAGCACACTACTCTCCCAGTCGTTACGATGGTGTCCTGTGACCGGAGCCGCTACTGTTCGGTCGAGTAGCTCCTCAATTGGCATTACGAGGCTGAGTGCACCCCGAAAAATGGCAACAGCGCATGGCGGCCTGGATGGTCACCCATCCAAGTGCCGGCCACACCCGACAGCGCTTAACTTCGGTGGTCTGACGGGAACCGGTGTATCCACTGTGGCAAGGTCGTTGCTCCTCTGCCTCCATAGGAGTCTCGCAAATTAAACTTTGGATACAACCCCCATCAGAAGTAGTACACGTCATCCTGTGTACCCTACTGCATACCAGGAAAGGCAAATCTGAGACTTCTCTCTCAGCAGACGTGCATGTGTTACACATCTGAATTGGGAACGTCGTATAGCGGAAACGGTACGATCCTGGACATGGGTTCCTATTCAAAATATTATGTGCTCACTCCCCCCAGCAAGTCCTAGAAATTTGTAGCGGAAATTTCCGAGCACCCTGTATACACTTAGCCATGTGACAATTAAAAGAGCTCATCTTTATGATCCTAGCGTTGAGACAATAATCTTGTGCTGTGAAGATAGCTTTGTATGTACAGTATTTGGGACCATTGGAATAGTCCGACTAGTTTGAAGATGGAACCAGGTGCCATTCATTGCTTTCTTCACCTCTGTCGGAGATGTTTCTCTCGCGTTTCTAAAGCTTGCATGTTTCATCACCAAAAATTCCTTTTCACAGAATAATTGAGTAACCTTGAAACTCTTTCTATTTCAAACAGAGGTATCACTTTATCAGCTGACGTCACATTTACCGGCAGCATTTCACACCAATATGTATCACAAACAATCAGCTTCGAAGAGATTTTTTAATGCATAGATTTTTTCATACTGCACAAGTATAAATACGATAATCACCAAAATTGGCATTTTAGCTTCATAAAAACGTAAACCTGCTCGATTTGTTTTAAATACCCAACCATAGCACACGAAATGTGACATCACGCAGACGTCTTCCTGGCGTTACAAAGGTACAATCAAGAAGTTTATTTGAGTATTTAATCAATATTGCCCCTACTTTAACTATCTGGTGAATGGAGGTTGTAGTGATAGGCCGGTCTGTAGAGTGGTCCGAGGTCTGAGTTAGCCTGAAAGATGATAATATGTTTGCGAATTGACGAAGCCAATGGCTGTAACCCCATAAGAAGCTATCACACACTACTGCACCATGATTTTAATTTTTCCGTCTATCGTATGTGATGACAGTGATTTTTTGTGACCTAAGGTATCCCGTTCTGTGATTGGCAGTTAGAAGATAACCGAAATGGTTAAAATGGCTCTAAGCACTTTGGGACTTAACATCTGAGGTCATCAGTCCCTAGAACTTAGAACTACTGAAACCCAACGAACCTAAGGACATCACACACATCCATGCCCGAGGCAGGATTCGAACCTATGATCGTAGCAGCCGCGAGGTTCCGGACTGAAGCGCCTAGACCCGCTCGGCCACAGCGGCCGGCGAAGATAACCGAGCAAGCGCCATGTCGATTTAGGTGTTCGCCAATTCTAAACTGCCACCTTTGCTTCCGTATTTATTGTTGTGTTCAACGAAAATTTAAGGTTTAATTGATGCACCGCATTAAAAATCTCTAAAAGAAACACTTCGTTTGTGGTCTGGTTTGATGTGAAGAAGTTGAAGTAGATCTGACATCGGCATATACAACTATTACCGGAGCAGAGCTTGTTGGATGTAGGAGATTTTCGTTTGACGTCACATCCGGGACTTCCATTCCTTACGTGTGGAATGTGCTGTCACTTTAACGGTATTCGTGGACCGCAGCTTTGAGGAAAAGTTCAGATAAAATTTCAGCATCGCATAACTATCAGTTTCCAATATTACTATGCTGCTGTCCTCAGATTAAAGATATTTTTACGTGGGGACGGGATAAATTTAGCAACAGTTTGTATAAACCGCTGATTTCACGTTATTTTCTCAGAAACCACCGATATCGTGTTATTTTTCGCGTTATCGTTTATGCTAAATTTTCATCTCGGCAATTTTGATTTCCTTGCGGTGACCTCCAAATATTGCTCTGAGCCAGAACTGTATTGTGCGGAATCCAGAAAGTGTTGTTACATGACAAGCTACATTCCACAAGATAGACTCTTAAATAGATGGAGAGAGAGAACATGAAAAAGATGTTCCTTAAAATTATGTGAGGTAACTGATGCTTGCTGTTTAATAATTTGCGCATATGTTAGTCATAACACTTGACGTAGAAAACACACATTCGTCGTGAGGTAACTGATGGTGATGTAATCTCTCTTATGCTTCCAAACCATGACAACATCAGCTACTCCTTCGCGACGGGTTGCACTAAACAGGGAGGTTACAATTTTCTGGCAATTTACAAACAGATTGCTCGCTTACATGAAGCCTATTCCCTGTGACCTGTACCAGGCCCGTACATGGAAACATGGTCGGCGATTCTTATCGATGTCATATTAAGAAAGAGATTATGAAATTTACATACATGATCAACGTTTCATTTTATCGTAGCTGCCCATGGTTTCTTCAAGTGTGAGGTCAGCGAAAAATCCAGAACTTTAATGATTATATTTCTCTCCTTTTTTATTGCATTCCATTGTAGATGACATGGAATTTTCTTCCTCCTTTCAAAAATTCTCATACAAATACAGGGTCGAGAGCATCTCTCAGCTTCGGAACAATGATTGTTGCAAGAACTGAGATAAAAATCTGTATCTGGAGTAATTTTAGCAACATGATGGCGTCATATGAAAACAAATTATGAAAACGTTTTCCCACTCAGATGCTTCCCAAAAATACTCCCATAACTCAAGAGAACCAAAAGAAAAGCTTTGCATAGCATTATAATTTGGCGGTCCTGAATTACACTGGTCTTTTCATTTGAACTCACACACACACACACACACACAAACACACACACACACACACACACACACACACACACACACACACACACACAGACACAAACACAAACACACACACGCAAATGGTTCAAATGGCTCTGAGCACTCTGGGACTTAACTTCTGAGGTCATCAGTCCCCTAGAACATAGAACTACTTAAACCTAACTAACCTAAGGACATCAAACACATTCATGCCCGAGGCAGGATTTGAACCTGCGACCGTAGCGTTCGCGCGGTTCCAGACTGTAGCGCCTAGAACCGCACGGCCACCCCGACCGGCCACACACACACACACACACACAAACACACACACACACACACATACACACACACACACACACACACACACACACACACACACACACACACAAAACACACAAATCATACACTATTTTGCACGCGTGTTTGCAGCAGATTATCCCACAACTGTTTTACCTCTTCACCATCGGTGGTACTGCGCCTTGCAGTAACTTCTTCTGACAACGTTTGAGCTTCGGTCCTGCTTGTATCTTAAAACTATCACGCTACAGAATAATGCTACAAAAAATTAAGTTCGTTGATGATGAGTAAATTACATGCCACACTATGGTATCAGATCATTAAGTGAGCCAGACCCTGTGCGGCTGATCCCGGCGGAGGTTCGAGTCCTCCCTCGGGCATGGGTGTGTGTGTTTGTCCTTAGGATAATTTAGGTTAATTAGTGTGTAAGTTTAGGGACTGATGACCTTAGCAGTTAAGTCCCATAAGATTTCACACACATTTGAAAAAACATTTGAGCCAGACCCGTATTTATTTTATTTCGCACGATTCGCTCTGAATAAGCGTCTTGGTAGCAGTAGTTTCAGATGATATTTCCCGGAAACGATCAACACGATGGAGTGAGTGGAGGAAAAGCATCGAGACATGTATGGGATTTCTGTACGAAAATCACAATTGGTGTTTACCTGCTACTCCCGCTTAGTTATCAATATTATCATCTTGTCTCTTAAGTTCACCATTCTAGAACAGTAAGCATTTATCAAACACTTCTGGACTGTAAACAGGTTTTTTAAAAGTTCAAAGTGTAATTGTCTCTTTTTATTTCATATCAGTGAAGGCGCAACGGCTATGTCCGATACTCTTACAGTTAAATTTACACCTCGTACTTGAGCTCTCGATGGGATAATAATTTTAATCCTATGCTCCGATACTTAATCTGCCTCATGATACAACATAAGCACCCAGAAAATGTATACACACCCCCACTGAAGCATTTAAATAATAATACAGTAGTCACTGTCTGCACTGGTTCTGGTATTTTAAGAAGCACAACCTCTTTTCTACCACAAATAGGAATCATTTTGCGGGTATACTTCTTCTTATTCCTGGTCTAATGCCGTGTGTTCAAGTGGTCGGTCTGTTAATCTGAATTTGGCAGTGTTCAGAGGGTTGAAGGATGTCCTTCGTCCCCCTGCCCCTCCTCCTCCTCCTCCTCCTCCTCCTCCTCCTCCCACTCCTCCCCCTCGCCCTCCCCTTCCTCCTGGACGGAATCTGCGTAATCCTTCTGTTTTCGTCTACTGTTCTCACATGAAAAATGTGAGAATATTTTCGGTATGTATGCGACTCATGTAACTGAGGTGGGAGTTCGGTACCAGCCCGGCGTTCACCTAGTCGGCTGTGGGAAAACGCCTGAAAACCACCCTCATGTTGGTCGGTACATAGATCCGTGTCGTTATTCCACCGGGCGGGTTCGATCTGGAACAGGTGTGTCTCACCGAAACTCGGGAGCAGTATGATAACGAGCGCGGCTGGACTTGTATTTTGCTTATATAAGTCTATGCCTATTTTACATAACTTACCGCGAAACAGGAATATTTATAATAGAAACCATTACAAAGAATTTGAAGAACATCGTTTACTACAAAAAGATATTAATATTTGTCTCTTGAACAATCAGTTTCGGTATACAGATCATCATCAGGTTCATAAAATCATTTACAACATCATACTAGGCGATATAAAATCAATGACGTCAGATAATGAAATCCATGAATTTGTCATTGTCACACAGTAATATAGATTACATCGTCAATCATAATATTTGGGAGACAGTGTGCTCATTCATGCTACATCAGCAGCCAGCATGAACGCTACGAACGGAGGCAATCTACATACTCAGTGTTCTGTCACTACATGACTACGCTCACCGAAATTGTAGATTGTCCTGAAGGACATTCCAGGCGTCCACCAGATATCCGGTAGGTAATGTTGACCCATTCTTTACGAACACGTATGGCTCCAACTGTAGGGAAGAAGACAGAAACCTAAATGTATAAAATGTATAGATTTCAGTTTAGCGTTAGACTTGTAGCATAAAGCTTTGCAGAGCACTAAAAAATTAGCAATTACCTTGCTAGCTTGCATTTTAGCCGCAGTTCTTGAGGCTGCTATATGAAGTGTTTCTGGCCATAGCAACCCAGTAACAGTATGATGAAAAAACTTACTTGACAAACAGTTTTCGGTGCGAGTAAATGTGTGAAATCATTTTTGTATCGCACACGGCTTTGTTCGTGTGTAACAACCTACGTATCAGACCATAACTCTTCCGCCTCCAAGGCGGAATTGAGGTACCTTTCTCACTATCTCCTAAGACTGATTACCGCAATTTTTTGTATACAAATTTAGCAAACTTATAATCTTGTAAGCATGTTCGTTAGAAATGGAACATTACTGAAAAATGTTACTTAAATGCGCTCCACAAATAAACCATATCGTAAACATTATGACAAAAACCAATTGAAACCCAATCCGAATAAAACTCAAGTGTGTGCATTCCATCTACGTGACAAGCAGGCGAGAAGGAAGCTGAACATCACCTGAATAGGACACAATTTACATCACTGTGCTCACCCCAGGTATCTCGAGCTAAAACCGGATCGTGCCTCAACTTACAAATAACACTGCATAGACACCAGAGAGGAAGTACACACGAGGAACAATCTCGTCCGCCAACGAACACCAAATGGCCAGCGAAGCCCAGCGCCCTTCGTAAATCCCATCTTGCTCTGTGTTTCTATGCCGGGGAGTACGCTTCTCCCGTCTGGAGGAACTCTGCAGGTGCTAATCAAGTTGCTGTGGCTCTTCAGGAGCGAAGCGGCATGGTCACAGTGCGTCTTTCCACTGATGGGGCTAGCACCTCCAGACGTAAGAAGACAAGTAGCGGCGGACACTGATAATAAACAGCAAGAAATTGTCTGGGACACATGCTTATCCACCGAATCCAAAGAAGGCTTCCTCCTTACAGCAGCAGAATCCTGCAAAACTGAGCTGTGGAGAAAAAAGTCCACTGGAGGATTATGGACGGAGAAGCTACCATCATACTTCGATGTCTACTACGGGACTTGGAATACACACAATAGATCTAAAATAGGAGTGACAAGATACAAAATTGTTTTTAAAAAAGTGAGGTATCAGTGATGATGAACTTTGGTAATGTGGGGTGAGACAGCACTCTGAACACTTGTTGGTTCGCAGTAACCTGAACGAACTTTGTGAAAAGGAAGAGCTGTTTTCCAGCGAATGGAAATTTTTGAGCTTCCTTTCGTCGATCAACTGAAGCATTTCTCCTGTTATACAATATTTCTACGCAGATACCTTCCTCACCTACATTTGTACGTCCACCTCCGATTGCTCTTTTTCAGAGATCAGCTGAATTGCTTACAGGGGCACGCCTTCTAGCAGTATCTACAGCCTCAGTGAACTTCAAATGCGTCTCATCATTCCTTAGTACCACAGCATTCAACTTCCTTTCACGACGGGTCTTCCGGACAATTCTCTTAAACCTCAATTTGTTCTTCCTCATTGCTGATGTGTGCTCTTAGCCTATATCTGCTCCTGGGTACACCTTACAATCCCATTTTTTATATAATCCATCTGGAATTTTCCAAACGCCATTTACGAGTATACCTCCTACTCTTTCGATACTTGATCAGAGTATTCGCTATTACCAGCTGAAATTCATTGCAGAACTCAATCAGTCTCCATCCCCTCTCATTCCAGCTTCCCAGCCCATCTTCACCCTAAACTACAGGGTGATTCAAAAAGAATACCACAACTTTAAAAATGTGTATTTAATGAAAGAAACATAATATAACCTTCTGTTATACATCATTACAAAGAGTATTTAAAAACGTTTTTTTTTTCACTCAAAAACAAGTTCAGAGATGTTCAATATGGCCCCCTCCAGACACTCGAACAATATCAACCCGATACTCCAACTCGTTCCACACTCTCTGTAGCATATCAGGAGTAACAGTTTGGATAGCTGCTGTTATTTCTCGTTTCAAATCATCAATGGTGGCTGGGAGAGATGGCCGAAACACCATATCCTTAACATACCACCATAAGAAAAAATCGCAGGGGGTAAGATCAGGGCTTCTTGGAGGCCAGTGATGAAGTGCTCTGTCACGGGCTGCCTGGCGGCCGATCCATCGCCTCGGGTAGTTGACGTTCAGGTAGTTACGGACAAATAAGTGCCAATGTGGTGGCGCTCCATCCTGCTGAAATATGAATTGTTGTGCTTCTTGTTCGAGCTGAGGGAACAGCCAGTTCTCTAACATCTCCAGATACTGTAGTCCAGTTACAGTAGCACCCTCAAAGAAAAAGGGACCAAAAACTTTATTGGCTGAAATGGCACAGAAAACGTTCACCTTAGGCGAGTCACGTTCATACTGAGTTGTTTCCCGCGGATTCTCGTCGATTCACTTCTGCCGTACTCAATAACACAAAAAGCTTTCTGTTGAGCGGTCGCCATCTTAGCATCAACTGACGCTGACGCCTAGTCAACAGCGCCTCAAGCGAACAAATGTACAACTAAATGAAACTTTATAGCTCCCTTAATTCGCCGACAGATAGTGCTTAGCTCTGCCTTTTGTCGTTGCAGAGTTTTAAATTCCTAAAGTTGTGGTATTCTTTTTTAATCACCCTGTATTTCTTCTGCTCCTTCCCCTATCACCTCATTCCAGTTCCCAAGACCACTAGATTTTCTACGTGGTAATAGACGGAAAGTCGTCGAGTAAAACAAAAGTAATATTCGCCGTTCCCCTAGGAAGTGTTATAGGACCCCTATTGTTCCTGATCTATATTAACGACATAGGAGACAATCTGAGTAGTCCTCTTGGATTGTTTGCAGATTATGTTATCATTTACTGTCTTGTAATGTCATCATGTGACGAATTGAAAAATGATTTATATAAGATATCTGTATGGGGCGAAAAGTGTCAATTGACCCTGAATAAAGAAAATGTGAAGTTATTCACATGAATACTAAAACAAATCCCCTAAATTTTGATTACGAGATAAGTCACACAAATCTGAAGGCTGTAAAGCTAACTAAATACTTAGGGATTACAATTGCAAATAACCTAAATTGGAACGATCACATAGATAACATTGTGGGTAGAGCAAACCAAAGACTGCGATTCATTGTCAGAACACTTAGAAGGTGCAACAGGTCTACTAAAGAGACTGCCTAGACCACGCTTGCCAGCCCTATTCTGGAGTATTGCTGTGCGGTGTGGGATCCGCATCAGGTTGGACTGACGGATGGCGTCGAAAAAGCTCAAAGAAGGGTGGCTCGTTTTGTATTATCGCGAAATAGGGGAGGTAGTGTCACAAACATGATACGTGATTTGGTGTGGCAATCATTAAAACAAAGGCGTTTTTCGTTGCAACGGGATCTTCTCATGAAATTTCAATTACCAGTTTTCTCCTCCGATTGCGAAAACATTCTGGTGGCACCTACTTGCATTGGGAGAAATGATCATCACGATAAAATAAGAGAAATCAGGGCTCGCCCAGAAAAATTAAAGTGCTAGGTTTTTTTCCGTGCGGAGTTCGAGAATGGAACGGTAGAGACACAGCCTGAAGGTGGTTCATTGAACCCTGTGCCAGGCACTTTATTGTGAGTAGCAGAGTGATCATGTAGATGGAGATGTAGATGTAGATATAGAAATTACTCGTTCAATACCCCTGCATTCTATCTTCATCTCCTCGTGAGAATCTGCACGTCGTGGGATACACCGCTTTTTCATCCCTATCCTTGATGTTCTTACCACCGCAGCGATTCTTTTCAGACAGCAAGAGATATTTAAAGCAAATTTGGTTTAAATCCGTCCACTGGTTTAGGAGGAGATACGTATCATACATACCAACATATATATACGTACATCCATTCTTATAGGATGTATGGATAACGCACACATCAAGAAAGATTTCATTGATATAGGCAGCAGGAATATTTGAGAGGGCGTGGCAAAATTGAAAGCGCCGTTTTAACGAATTCACCGAGACTGGCAGTCGTCACTTTGAGCAGTTGTCTTGTTGGTTGTTGCAAAATGGTATAAGACGTTTATGTCCGTAAAACATCAAAATATGCAGTTCCTACTATTAGAGCCTGACCTAAAAATCATAAGTGTAGGGTTCTCTGCAATCAGTGCAAGTGTGTGGGCAACTTGTAACATATGATGATAGTGTCTTCATGCTTGAAACTGTGTGGCCATAAACGTGCTGAAAAGCTTGTAAGGTTGTTGCAGGGTTACTTGTGCTTCTGAAGACAAAATCATATACGTTGCGCCGTTTCCGAATTAATCAGCATTGAAGTTAGGTGCTAATTCAAGCGGCCTGACAGAGGCGGTGTCGCCAAAGATGTTCTTCCTTTGTTTCCCTAAAACCTAACAAGAGAGCCTTACAAAAACTGGATATGGGACGGTAGTATGAGTCGAGACCGAGAAAAAGGCTGATTAGAGAACTTGTATCCCTGTCCAAAGGCTCTCTGTAGCTAAATAGTCTCGAGCGCTATCATTTACGTCGTAAGAAAAACTGACGTTAATTGTATCTGCCGCGCTCTTGAATTTGTGCGTAACGGACTCATTGGCTAACTTTGATGATAATTAACTCGGAAAGCGCGAGGCGTATATGATTTTTTTTTAACAACTAGTTCTCAGCATGCGCTACCCTGCAACATCCTTAAAGCTTTTCAGACTCTTTCCCAACGCCCTGTATATGCTGCACTCAACAACCTCATTTAATGTCTCACATCTTTACATTTTTTACTCCCTCTCTTCTCGTATTCGGTACATCTTTTCATAATGGACGTTCCATTGACCTCTTACTATTACTTCATAGTTGTAGCTGGGTCACTCCAGTCCTTGAATTTTGCATGCATTATTCTGAAACGGAACTTTATCCTGTGGAGTACTCGACTGGAGAAAGGAGTTGTGTTGAAATATGACTAATGTGTAGAATTTCTGTTCTCTCCTTCACCATAGCTTAGACCGCTCAGTTTTTTTTTTTTGTTTTTTTTTTTTCTCATTGGCAGAACACAGGCACATCATCTCAGAGTGGTGTTGTTCCACTTATCCTTAAGGCGTGCTTTTACCACAATATCCATAAATAAACTAGCAACAGGACATTATGTTTATCGGCTAAGAATACTGATGACTCAATGTTCTGCCGAGTTGCTCAGTTGCTAGAAAGTTAATTAAAATTATTATAATAATTATTACTATCTGACGTACCAAGCCCGTAGGAAATTCTGACGGCTCGATCCACACACTAACTGCGCTAAAGCATGTGACTGACGTCAAGGGATTACAAACTTCTTAATCTACACACCAAGCGTCTGTTATCAATCATCATTAACAGAGGGATCTGAGTTTCATTCCATGTGCATCCGTGTGGGACAAGATAAGGATAGGAAGAAAAGGAGGAACGAGGAGAAATGGACAAGAAATACAGTAAAGATGTAAAATTAAAACATTCCAATTTCAGACCTGCAAGAGAGTCATAATCAAGTCAACTACATCAAGATCCTATGCCGTACGGGGTCAAGTGAAGCGCACTGAAATGTGGTGAACATTTAACTGTTGAGGCATCATCACTTGTGCACCAAGGAATTAAAGAAAGCAATTCTGCAAGGTATGAACAGACTGCTTATCAAACATTACGAGAAAGACAGAATTGCAAAACTAAAATGAAGTTTGATTAGACCACTGTTTTAACAACAACAAAATTTAGTAAGTGATCCATTTGACGATGAATCTGATCTGGTACACCTTGTCGAGGAAAGTGATGAATTATTCATATAATTGTGTTGCATAAATTTAAGGTTTCTCAAAATCAAATATTCTTTTTAATTGGAAGTTGCGAAAGGAAATTTTAGTTCCAGGACAGAATAAGCTTCCATTTCACACCGTTATTCACTCCTAATATATCGCAAGTGTAACATTTAACAAATTTCAATAAAAATTATTGTTAGTAAATTGAATTTTCATATTTACAGAGAAGTGCTACTCCAAAACCCATCGCGTGCCTAAACTGCCGTAAAATTATGTTCAACACCATTTTTTTTTTTTTTGCTAATAACTCGAAAAGTTCAAGTTCAAGTTTTTTTGAAGTGGCAAGATGGAAAAACATCTTTACCGCTTTCTGTGAAGAAAGTAACTCGTTATAATTTAACATTAAGGAATGACAGTTTCTCAAACTTTCACTCATTTGGATATGGCTCGTTATGCAAATCAAGTGGTACTGTTACCGGTTTCGAGTAATTAGACTATAAAGAAAGAATGAGAAATAGCAAAATACCAAGAAACTAAATTTCAAATTAATTTAATTCTGTACACCACCAAACGTTCTTCAGTACGTTACCGAGCTAGGCAGCGCAGTGGTTAGTACACTGGACTCGCATTCGGGAGGCCGACTGTTCAAAACCGCGTACGGCCATACTGACTTAGGTTTCCGTAATTTCCCTAAATCACTTCAGGCAAATGCCGGGATGGTTCCTTTGGAAGGCCACGGCCGACTTCCTTCCCTGTGCTTCCTTAATCCGATGGGACCGATGACCTCACAGTTTGGTCCCCTCCCCGCACGTGAACCTCAGCCCAACCTTTTCAATACGTTACATAGGAAAACGTCAAATAAAGAAAATTTTCTAACCTACATACACTAACGGAAAAAGATCGCAACACCAAGAAATAATTTTGCGGCATAAACAAAAATTGGTAGGCGTGTTTCTAATGGTTCAAATGGCTCTGAGCACTGTGGGACTTAACTTCTGAAGTCATCAGTCCCCTAGAACTTAGAACTGCTTAAACTAACTAACCTAAGGACATCACACACACCAATGCCCGAGGCAGGATTCGAAGGATTCGAACCTGCGATCGTATTGGTCGCGCGGTTCCAGACTGTAGCGCCTAGAACCGCTCAGCCACCCGGGCCGGCACGTGTTTCTACATATGGAAAATAATGTGTATTCAAATGTCAAGCTGGTCGCATAAGAGTGGCGCTAGTGGCTTCAGGTTTGCTTTAAATACACGAAGTAATCGTCGTGACAGCAAAGGACTTGCAAGAGCAGTTGAACGGAATGGACAGTGTCTTGAAAGGAGGATATAAGATGAACATCAACAGAAGCAAAACGAGGATAATGGAATGTAGTCGATTTAAGTCGGGTGATGCTGAGGGAATCAGATTAGGAAATGAGACGCTTAAAGTAGTAAAGGAGTTTTGCTATTTGGGGAGAAAAATAACTGATGATGGTTGAAGTAGAGAGGATATAAAATGTAGACTGGCAATGGCAAGGAAAGCATTTCTGAAGAAGAGAAATTTGTTAACTTCGAGTAGAGATTTAAGTGTCAGGAAGTCGTTTCTGAAAGTATTCATCTGGAGTGTAGTCATATATGGAAGTGAAACATGGACGATAAATAGTTTGGGCAAGAAGAGAATAGAAGCTTTCGAAATGTGGTGCTACAGAATAATGCTGAAGATTAGATGGGTAGATCACATAACTAATGAGGAGATATTGAACAGAATTGGAGAGAAGAAGGGATCGGGTGGTAGGGCATATTCTGAGGCATCAAGGGATCACACATTTAGTATTGGAGGGCAGCGTGGAGGGTAAAAATCGCAGAGGGAGACCAAGAGATGAATACACTAAACAGATTCAGAAGGATGTTGGTTGCAGTAGGTACTGGGAGATGAAAAGCCTTGCACAGGATAGAGTAGCATGGAGAGCTGCATCAAACCAGTCTCTGGACTGAACACCACAACAACAACAACAACAACAACGCGTAACCGTCGTGAGCTTTCATTACCTTTGAGATTGCACGTGGTGAGTTAGTAGTAGTCAATAATGCCTTTAAGGTGACAAAGACACCATTATCAATACCTCGCTGAGTTTGAACAAAGTCGCGTAATACGGCTACGAGAATCTGAGTATTCCTTCTGAGATATTCCAGAAAGACTTGGCAGTAACGTGGCCACAATATATGACTGCTGGCACAGAAGTGGTCACCAGAATGTACGGTCTCGAGAACACGGGGCTCCGGACGGCGTCAGAGCACTATCGAAAGGAAAGACTGTCTTGATCCGCGTGTAACTATGGCACATAGTATCCCAAATGCTGCAGCATTTTGAGCAGGTATTAGCACCACAAGACACAACGAACCGTTACTAATTGGTTATTTCAAAGACAGCTCTGAGCCAGACGTCCTTTACCGCGTACTTGCTCCATTGACCCCAAACCGCCGCCATTAGCAATTTCAGTGGTGTCAAGAGGGAACTCATTGGAGGGGAGGGCGCAGGTTTATTGTTTTTTATGATGAAATCTGGTTCTGCCTCGGAGCGAGTGATGACCGAGTGTTGCTTAGAAAGAGGCCAATTGAGGGTCTGTACGTAACCTGTCTGTGTGCTAGACGCACTGGACCTAAACCTGGAGTTATGGTCTGGGTTGTGATTTCGTACGACAGCTGGAGCACTCTCGTGGTTATCCTACGCAACCTGACTGAAATTTGCACGTCATTCTGGTGAATCGACCTGTTGCGCTGCCATTCATGAACAGCATTCCGGGAGGTATTTTCCAGCAGAACAACCCTCAACCACATGCCAGTGTCATAACCCATCTTCTTACCCTGGCCTGCTCGATCAGTAGCTCTGTCTCCAACGTAGCACATATGGGACATCATCGGACGACAACATGAGCGCCATCCAGAACCAGCATTAACCGTCCCTGTATTGACCGACTAAATGCAACAGGCATGGAACTCCATCCCACAAACTAACATCCGGCACCTGTACAACACAATGCGTGCACGTTTGCATGCTTCCATTAAACATTCTGGCGGTTACCTCGGCTGTTGATGCACCAGCATTTCAGGTTATCAATGGCTTATCTCGTGCTTATATTAACCTGTGATCTTGCTGTGTTAATCACTTGAATGTGTCACCTAGAGAAATTTATTTCCGAAATTTCATTACCCTACATTAATTATTTTGTGGGGCTGCGATTTTTTTTCCGGCGGTGTTGTTATTGGTGGTTGTAAATTCTCCCATCCATAACATACACTACGTGACAAAAAGGTTGAGACTTCTAGAAGGGGAAAAAGAAACGAAATGAAACTTTACGGGTTAAGAGGATATGTAGTCCATGATAAGATTTTCACTCTGCGGCTGATATGAAACTTCCTGGCAGATTAAAACTGTGTATCGGACCGAGAGTCGATCTCGGGACCTTTGCCTTTCGCGGGCAAGTGCTCTACCAACTGCGCTATTCAAGCACGACTCACGCCCCGTCCGCACAGGTTTCATTCCGCCAGTACCTCGTCTCCTACCTTCCAAACTTCACAGAAGCTCTTCTGCGAACCTTGCAGAACTAGCACTCCTGAAAGAAAGGATATTGCGGAGACATGGGTTAGCCACAGCCTGGGGGATGTTTCCAGAATGAGATTTTCACTTTGCAGCGGAGTGTGCGCTGATATGAAACTTCCTGGCAGATTAAAACTGTGTGCCGTACATGGCTAAGCCATGCAGGAGTGCTAGTTCTGCAAGGTCTGCAGGAGAGCTTCTGTAAAGTTTGGAAGGTAGGAGACGAGAGACTGGCAGAAGTAAAGCTGTAAGCTCAGGTGATAGAGCACTTGCCAGTGAAAGGCAAAGGTCCCAAGATCGATTCTCGGTCCGGCACACAGTTTTAATCTGCCAGGAAGTTTCAGGATATGTGGTGTTATTTCAGTGATTATCAAAATCTCGCCCAATTTAGAAAGAACTTAGTAGTTGGAGCCCACATGTAATCATGTCGTTACACCTCCTCTGCTCTGGATATGCAGTGGTTCGGTTGGAATAGATGTGTCGTTGTACCCTCTCCCGAGGTAAGGTAGCCCGTAATTGTTGTTGTGTGGTCTTTGATACCCTGGATATTGGGACTGGAATGGAGCTGACTTCAGAGCTAGTCTCACACATATCCTGTCGGGACTAGGAAGGAAGGAATGAAGATTAGAGTTTAATGTTCCGTCGACAGCAACGTCATTAGGGATGGAGCACAAGCTCCGACTACCATAACACGGTGAAGGAAACCGGCCGTGCCCTTTTCAAAGGAATAATCCCGGCATTTGATTGGAGCAATTTATGGAAAATCACGGGAAACCTAACTGTGGATGGAGGGCCGGGGATTTGAACTGTCATGCTCTCGATTGCTAACTACTGCGCCACCTCGCGCGGTTTCTGTTGGCAACACATCTGGGTGATCTGTCCGGTCGCAGGAGTTCCTCAACGCAGACAGACCACACGTCATCTGTGGACGAGCGTTGTCCTGTTGAAAAATGTATGGACCACGATCTCGGGACCTTTGCCTTTCGCGGGCAAGTGCTCTACCAACTGCGCTATCCAAGCACGACTCACGCCCCGTCCGCACAGCTAACGCAGGTAACGCACGAGGACGCAGAATGTCTGTGACGTACCGTTATGTCGTCAGAGTTCCCCCGTCATTGCCAGCCTTGACCAGAAGTCAAACGTGTTGGCTCCCCACAGCAGGACGACAGGTGTAACAGCGGTTTTTTTTTTTTGTTTTTTTTTTTCAGGCAGTGTAACTTGCAAGTAAACGTGTAAACCATAATTCGTCTTGGAGGGAGTAATTTAAGATTTAGAGCATTTGCCCTTTGTACGGCCATGACTACTTTACACTTCTTAAGATACAGAAGAACATCTGCTTTGCCGGCCGGTGTGGCCGTGCGGTTCTAAGCGCGTCAGTTTGGAACCGCGTGACCGCTACGGTCGCAGGTTCGAATCCTGCCTCGGGCATGGATGTGTGTGATGTCCTTAGGTTAGTTAGGTTTACGTAGTTCTAAGTTCTAGGGGACTGATGACCTCAGTAGTTAAGTCCCATAGTGCTCAGAGCCATCTGCTTTCCCTTTTTCTGTGTGACATCAAACTAGGGGAATGGGTTGCAACTTTCAAGCTATTTTCCCGAAGCAAAAACACTACTCTCTCTCTCTCTCTTGCTGTACTTACCAATAGCTGCACTTCAATATCATATTGGAAGTAAACTTTTATTACGGTACAGATACAAAAGTATCACCCTCGACCCTACGGACTCATGTGAAAGGACGACAGTAATTATCTCATTTGTTGTAACTACAATCTGGGAATAGTGTCAAGTACTAAGGCCACGAATTACATTTAGTAATTTTCTTCTACACTCCTGGAAATGGAAAAAAGAACACATTGACACCGGTGTGTCAGACCCACCATACTTGCTCCGGACACTGCGAGAGGGCTGTACAAGCAATGATCACACGCACGGCACAGCGGACACACCAGGAACCGCGGTGTTGGCCGTCGAATGGCGCTAGCTGCGCAGCATTTGTGCACCGCCGCCGTCAGTGTCAGCCAGTTTGCCGTGGCATACGGAGCTCCATCGCAGTCTTTAACACTGGTAGCATGCCGCGACAGCGTGGACGTGAACCGTATGTGCAGTTGACGGACTTTGAGCGAGGGCGTATAGTGGGCATGCGGGAGGCCGGGTGGACGTACCGCCGAATTGCTCAACACGTGGGGCGTGAGGTCTCCACAGTACATCGATGTTGTCGCCAGTGGTCGGCGGAAGGTGCACGTGCCCGTCGACCTGGGACCGGACCGCAGCGACGCACGGATGCACGCCAAGACCGTAGGATCCTACGCAGTGCCGTAGGGGACCGCACCGCCACTTCCCAGCAAATTAGGGACACTGTTGCTCCTGGGGTATCGGCGAGGACCATTCGCAACCGTCTCCATGAAGCTGGGCTACGGTCCCGCACACCGTTAGGACATCTTCCGCTCACGCCCCAACATCGTGCAGCCCGCCTCCAGTGGTGTCGCGACAGGCGTGAATGGAGGGACGAATGGAGACGTGTCGTCTTCAGCGATGAGAGTCGCTTCTGCCTTGGTGCCAATGATGGTCGTATGTGTGTTTGGCGCCGTGCAGGTGAGCGCCACAATCAGGACTGCATACGACCGAGGCACACAGGGCCAACACCCGGCATCATGGTGTCGGGAGCGATCTCCTACACTGGCCGTACACCACTGGTGATCGTCGAGGGGACACTGAATAGTGCACGCTACATCCAAACCGTCATCGAACCCATCGTTCTACCATTCCTAGACCGGCAAGGGAACTTGCTGTTCCAACAGGACAATGCACGTCCGCATGTATCCCGTGCCACCCAACGTGCTCTAGAAGGTGTAAGTCAACTACCCTGGCCAGCAAGATCTCCGGATCTGTCCCCCATTGAGCATGTTTGGGACTGGATGAAGCGTCGTCTCACGCGGTCTGCACGTCCAGCACGAACGCTGGTCCGACTGAGGCGCCAGGTGGAAATGGCATGGCAAGCCGTTCCACAGGACTACGTCCAGCATCTCTACGATCGTCTCCATGGGAGAATAGCAGCCTGCATTGCTGCGAAAGGTGGATATACACTGTACTAGTTCCGACATTGTGCATGCTCTGTTGCCTGTGTCTATGTGCCTGTGGTTCTGTCAGTGTGATCATGTGATGTATCTGACCCCAGGAATGTGTCAATAAAGTTTCCCCTTCCTGGGACAATGAATTCACGGTGTTCTTATTTCAATTTCCAGGAGTGTATGATGCCTACATTACGGTCCACTGTTGCAACAATGGTTAGTATCAGACTGCAAATGTGAATGTTACCAGAGCCACCTTAACTATTAGGCTGGTGCATAAATTCGTAGCGTTTCTGTTTTGCATGTTGGTATTCCGGTTACTGTAGGTTTATTTATCGAGTGTCATTGTTTTATTTGTAGTTCATTGTTGCTACTTGAGCTTACATATTCTCATTTTGTCATTTGGAGATACTGAGTGGAGCTGTGGACGCTAGAAAATGAAGTGCCAATTGGAGAAATCGAAACATTTCCGACATATTGTTCTGTTTGAGATCAAAAGAGGGGTGACAGCAGCGGAGATAGCCAGCAACATTTACGCCGTGATGGGGATAAAGCCATTGGACAGAGCACGGCAAGAAAGTGGTTTTCCCGTTTCAAGGAGGATAGTTTGGATATTATTGACTCTCCACGTCCAGGAAGACCTTCAGGGTTTGATGAAGATCGTTTAAATACCGAGTGATCAAAAAGTCAGTATATTTTTGAAAACTGGAATGACATTGGGCTATATTAGAAACAAACAAAAAAAAATACAAAAGTTCAAAAAAATATCCGACAGATGACGCTTCATCTGATCAGAATACCAATAATTAGCATAACAAAGTAAGACAAAGCAAAGAGGATGTTCTTTACAGGAAATGCTCAATATGTCCACCATCATTCCTCAACAATAGCTGTAGTCGAGGAATTATGTTGTGAACAGCACTGTAAAGCATGTCCGGAGTTATGGTGAGGCATTGGCGTCGGATGTTGTCTTTCAGCATCCCTAGAGATGTCGATCGATCATGATACACTTGCGACTTCAGGTAACCCCAAAGCCAATAATCGCAAGGACTGAGGTCTGGGGACCTGGGAGGCCAAGCATGACAAAAGTGGCGGCTGAGCACACGATCATCACCAAACGACGCGCGCAAGAGATCTTTCACGCGTCTAGCAACACTTTGTTTTCTTTTTGTTCTAATAAAACCCCATGTCATTCCAGGCATGTGTGTCAATTTTTACCTCTCTATCTACATTATTCCGTGCTTTATTCAGTTTTCAAATGTATACTGACTTTTTGATCACCCGGTACATTAATCCACAATGAGCGTCTTCAGTGTACTTCAGAAGTGTCAAATATGATAAACTGTGGTCGTTTCACCATCGTGCGACATTTACGTGAAATAGGGAAGGTTAAAAAAGTTGAGTGTATTGGTACCATATCACTAAGTCAAAAACGCAAAAATCAGCTGGTGGCCATATCCACATCTCTGCTTCGTCATCAAATAGATAGGGTAAAACACCGACTGCAGAGTTATTAAAGACGAGAAATGGAAAAGGTAGGAATGGTTGAACCAAAACAAAGCAGCACCTAACCCGTACGAAGACTTGCCACATCCACAAAAGATAATTTTATTCAGCTGGTGGTACAGCGAAGGAGTGGTGTATTCAAAATCGTTCCAAAGAGGTGTAACCATCACTGCTGACCTTTATTATCAACAACTAAGACGTCTAGCAGAGCAAGAGCGACGACTGGGTGATGTGATGCTACTCCACGATAACACCCGCCCGCATTCGGCTAGACAAAAAGCACAGTAAAAAGTGCTTGATTCTGCAGTAAATATCTTAGGAATTGAGTTAGGAAACCACTCCGCACTCACCTCATTCACCTGGTCTTGCGCCCACGGATTTTCGTTTTTTCCACTCTCTATAGAGCAACCAACAAGGAATTTTATGGAGAGGGTATCTGTTCGTTCGAGAGGCGTTGATATACGTCATTGGGGACAGTTGAAACTGTGTGCCCCGACCAGCACTCGAACCCGGGATCTCCTTCTTACACGGCAAACACTCTATCCATATGAGCCACCGAGGGCACAGAGGTAAGTGCGACTGCAGGGACACACATTCTCAATCGTCCCCGTTGATGTGTATCAACGCCTGTCGACAGCTTAGGGTCTTGATTTAATTATCATTTCATTCTAAGAGAGCTGCATGGTCACCGAAGGTATCCGTTCTTTCGGACATGTCCGAAAGAACAGATATCATCTTCATATAGTAAGGCTAACAGGCCACTGACCTTCTTCTTCTATGCTGGATGCTCACGCATTGACCGAACTCTTACGGGAGTCGGTAAGATTGTCCGCCGCGACTAATGAGTGTAAAGGGTAGGGACACTACGAATGTGGTATGTGGACATTAAGTTGGGAATGTGGGTATCACGGGTAGCGTCCGGGGGATAAATCCCTGCAGTCGCCTTATTCTCCGTGCCCTCGGTGGCACAGATGGATAGGGCGTCTGCCACATAAGCAGGAGATCCCGGGTTCGAGTCCCGCCCGGGGCACACAACTGTCCCCGTTGATGTATATCAACTCCTCTCGACAGCTTACGGTCTTGATTTAATTATCATCTCATTCAAGGAACTTCGTTTCCGGATGAAAACGCGCTTCGAACATGGCTTCACAAGCTCTTCGCCTCAAAATCACGTGATTATTACAGTCGCTGAATCGAAAAGTTACCCCAGCGTTGGTAGACTGTTGTAAATACTGAAAGAGAATGTATTATTGATGACTAAAGTTCTCTGTTATGTGTATCTACCGTGTTTATTAAACTTAGCCCGCATCTTGTGGTCGTGCGGTAGCGTTCTCGCTTCCCACGCCCGGGTTCCCGGTTTCGATTCCCGGCGGGGTCAGGGATTTTCTCTGCCTCGTGATGGCTGGGTGTTGTGCGCTGTCCTTAGGTTAGTTAGGTTTAAGTAGTTCTAAGTTCTAGGGGACTTATGACCACAGCAGTTGAGTCCCATAGTGCTCAGAGCCATTTTTTTTATTAAACTTAAGGCAATCTCGCGAACTCTACGAGCTTATGAGCCAATCCAATAAAGTCGATCTTTCACCCAGCAGATGCGGAAGCATGGACGCACTTTTTACTATAGTACGGAAACACTTGGCCTTTAGAACGCATATAAAGATACGACCTCGTGGTTATCGGGAATGGTTAGAGAGGGATTCCTGAGAATATAAGACTGACGAGTCAACAGTTTTGTAAGAGAATATTCGTAGCTGGTACTCACTGAATCTAGGATGACGATGACAGTGGTGTTGGCAGCGCTATGGAAGTCAGCGCCTCGGTAGCTCAGCAACTCTCTCAAAGGCATGAGGGAGTGTCGGCGACGAGCCTCCGGCGTCATCGACATCAGGCAGCACGGCAGGACCGGGCGAACTGAAGTGGAGTAATTTAGAATGATAAGCTGTTTCCCTGCCCTCCTCAGCTGCGAGGTTAGTTTGTAAGAAATTTGACATCTACAAGGGCAGAAAGCAGACAATGACTTTGAAAATGTACACTGACCACATGAATCCTCGCGTCACATCTAGTGAACCAATGATAGAGAATAAAACGGCGACTGTGACAACCACATAAAGTTGTCTCCAGAGGCGTCATCAATGCCTGAACCTCTGTCATCACTTCTATCGTCTTCTGCATTGCCGGAGGCAAGATCGCTATCGCTTGTCTCTCACACTGAAGCCAGCCGCTGTGGCAGAGCGGTTCTAGGCGCTTTAGTCCGGAACCGCCCTGCTGCTACGATCGCAGGTTCGAATCCTGCCTCGGCCCGGATTTGTGTGATGTCCTTAGGTTAGTTAGGTGTAGGTAGTTCTAAGTCTAGGGGACTGATGACCTCAGATGTTAAGTCCCATAGTGCTTAGAGCCATTTGAACCATTTTTTCTTACAGTGAAGTGACAAAAATCATGGGATAGGTATATGCACACACACAGATGGTGGTAATATCATGTACACAAAGTATAAAAGGGCAGTGCATTGCCGGAGCTTTCATTTGTACTCAGGTGATTCAGGTGAAAAGGTTCCCGACCTAATTATGGCCGCACGACGGTAACTGACAGACTCTGAACGCCGAATGTTAGTTGTAGCTAGTAAATTCAATAGTCTGAGATCCATAGTCTCAAGAGAGCGTTACGACTCACCACCGGAAACGCAGTGGCCGACGGCCTTCACTTAACGACTTAAAATAAGCAACACTGCAGGAAACAGCTGCAGAAATCAGTGTGCGGAATATGCGTCAAGACAGAGCGGCGATATTTGGCGTTAATGGCTTGTGGCAGTAGACGACTGATGCGAATGCCTTTGTTAACAGCACAACATCTCCTGTAGCGCCTCTCCTGGGCTCGTGACCATACCGATTGGACCACAGATAACTGAAAAACCGTGACCTGGCCTATTGAGTTCCGATTTCAGTTGGTAAGAGCTGATTGGTGGGGTTCGATGGTGGTGCAGACGGCACGAAGCTATGGTGGACCCAAGTTGTCAACAAGGCACTGTGCAAGCTGGTGGTCACTCCATACTGGTTTGAGCTGTGTTTACATAGAATGGACTGGGCTCTCTGATCCAACTGAACCGTTCATAGACTGAAGACAGTCATGTTAGGTTACTTGGAAACCATTTGAAGCCATTCATGGACTTCATGTTCCCAAACTACGACATAATTTTTATGGATGACTATGGACCAGTGTCAGCGGACCACAGTTGTTCGTGACTGGTTTGAAGGACATTCTGGACGATTCGAGACAATGATCTTGCAAATCACATCCCCTGTCATGAGTCCCATTGAAAATTTATTTTCCATAATTGAAAAGTAAGTCCGTGCACAAAACCCTTCACCGGCAACACCTTCGCTCAGTATTTCTACAGGAGACTTTCAGCGACCTGTTGAATCCATGAGTTGCTGAACTACGCCGAGAAAAAGGAGATCCGACACGGTATTGGGAGGTATCCCATGGCTTTTGTCACCTCAGTGTATGTGTGGCTTTCTGCTGTTCTTCGCTTCCATCGCCGTAGTTTTGCCTCAGTCACATAGTCCCACTGCATTTCTGCTTCTGATTAGCAGGTATCGTACCACCACCACAATCACCGATACCACTGTAATGAGTAAAACGCCACTCCCCCTGCCCCAATATTAACAAATCTCCGCCCTTCTTTCCTCACTGTCCGTTTTCCCTGCCTCTTCTAGCCACTTTTCCTCCCATCCGATGGCAAGAGCGACTCCTTCAACACACCACAGTTACATAACTTACTGGATTCCTCGTTTACCAAACACAACAGCACAACGCAAGCCAACACCATACTCATCACTACCACTAGGACCATCAGTTGCACCGACATCAGCAGTAATGTCTATGTCCATATCGACATATCATGATGACCGTTGCCCTCGCCAGCGTCATCAGCTGCACCAGTTCGAATTTCCGCGCAACATTCCAATAAAACATTTTATAAAAGGCTGACATCCTATCTAACGAAGAAACCGAGTAAGGTGGCGCAGTGGTTAGCACTGGACTCACATTCGGCGGAACGACGGTTCAAATCTCCGTCCAGCCATCCAGTTTTAGTTTCTCAGTAATTTCTCTAAATCGCTCAGCGCAAACGCTTGGATGGCTCCTTTGGAAAGGGTACGGCTCATTTCTTTCCCCGCCCTTTTCTAATCCGAGCTAGAGCTTCGTTTCTAATGACCGCGCTGTCATCGAGACTTTAAACCGTAATATTCCTTCCTTCCTCCCAACCAAGAAGCCAGAAAACC
The DNA here is from genome assembly GCF_023864275.1 of Schistocerca cancellata. Taxonomy (NCBI): domain Eukaryota; kingdom Metazoa; phylum Arthropoda; class Insecta; order Orthoptera; family Acrididae; genus Schistocerca; species Schistocerca cancellata. The sequence goes on from NC_064627.1 coordinate 984,526,191, forward strand.
ATATACAATCTCAATGACACCAAACCAACGACTCTTACCGCATGTCAAATTCTTACACGAATTTTTTTTTACCCTGCCATCACCTGACCAAAATTCCTTTTTCCAGAGACTCATTCATTTGGTATTAGAAATACTGCATTTTCTGTAATGATCCTGCCTTCATCTCTGCTCTTGGTCCGCAAATTTCCTTCCAAAACGTTTAGCCTACATACATCCTCGCTTTCTCTTGATCTCCCACGTTCCATGCAACCTTAACCTCCACGCTGACTAGTGCCCCTCACTGGAGCAAATCACAACCCACAGTCGAGAAAGTCGGACGAAATCGTAAATCGCATCCGAAGTCCACATCCTAAAAATCCTCCGCAATGCTGGTCCCACTTTTCCTTGCCTGTGTATCTTCTGCATCCTGATTCAGAATTCACTACCTGTTTACCCATCGCTCTTTTATATTACAAGTTGCCATTCTGAAGGTATATATTTGCTAAAAATTCCTGTTCCAAACACACACCACAAAATCCGAAATTTCAAAAGCACATCCAACCAATTGAGTAGGTTACCCAGTCACCTCCAAAACAATTTCATGACCTTCAATTCCCTCTCAATGTAATACCTGCAGCTTGTCCCACCCAACTTACTCCAACAAGTGCAAGGACAAGTGCCCTCGCACAAAACCTGAAGTGGTTGTCGCTACACACCCTCCCCACCCCCCTTTCCACTCCGTCCTACATCGAACTCCGACCACAGCAAATGTAATTCATTTTCTTAGAAGTGTCGTCCAAGACGTGAATTCCTTCGAGTGATTCAATACCCTTAATCAAACAACAGTATCTAGCCGCTCCGTATTTCACCTAAACGCCACTCTCAAATTCTTCAAAAAATTTCGCTTCTCCCACCTTTGTGCCCTTATTTCGTCCGTCTCCCATCCCACCATATGCACCATCTCCAACCCCACTGCAATAAATTCTCATCACAGTCATAAGCACGTTTCGTTTTAGTATGGAATGAAACATGATAATTTCCATTCTACAACAACGTACACCAGCTCCGCACCAGCACCCACTGTCGTTTTCCAATTTTTGAACCAGCTTCATTCACTGTTCATCAACCCTCCGTAAATAGTAACCCGACATTATCCGGCCCGATATCGGCGGAAAATGGTCAAAAGGATAGAATTATTTCTGTTGTTTCTAACCACATTTCATTTTAAGAAACTGTACGGCCGAATACTGAACTTCTAGCGCTAAATGAAATGGCGATACAAAATCTAGCAGTTCAGGTAGGTGTTTGAGATTATTCTCGAAAGCTCAAATATTACACTACGCTGGCGCTGCAAAAAGACCGAGAATATCTCACACAGGATCATAGTCGCCAGAAAACTTCGTTCCCTTTTAAGTGTGTGTTTACTGGAAAGATTAACAGGCCGGCCGCTGTGACCGAGCGGTTCTAGGAGCTTCGGTCTAGAACCACACTGCTGCTACGGTCGCAGGTGCGAATCCTGCCTCAGGCATGGATGTGTGTGACGTCCTTAGGTTAATTAAGTCTAAGTAGTTCTAAGTCTAGGGAACTGATGACCTCAGATCTTAAGTCCCATAGTGCCCATAGAGCCAAAGTTACCAATGTGTATGTACTGTTCAGTTAGAATTATTCGAATTATTCGTAAGGGATGCACCAGTTCCAGCGACTTATAAAGGCCGACGACACGTATGCTTTGTCAACAAAGTTTTAAATATGCCTATCGTGACCACTTGTCAAAATCCTAAGTATCCACGTTTTGCGACGCGAACTGCTGCCAGAGGTGCAGGAAGAGAGTCAGTGAAGTTCTGGAACGTATCGACAGAGATGTGAAGCCATGCCGACTCCGGTAGCGTCGCCAGCTGCGCTAGGTTTCTCCGTTGAGGATCTATGGTGCATACAGCCCAATCGAGGTGGTGCCAAAAATTCCCGACAGAGTTTAAATCCAGGGAGTCTGGGGGCCAGAAGGCAAACTCATTCTAGTGCTCTCCAAAGCAGGAACGTACAATACGAGCTCTTTGACATGTTGCATTGTCCTGCTGGAAGATGCCATTGTGCCGAGGCAAAACAAACTACGCTACTAGCCATTAAAATTGCTACACCACGAAGATGACGTGCTACAGACGCAAAATTTAACCGATAGGAAGAAGATGCCGTGATATGCAAATGATTAGCTTTTCAGAGCATTCACACAAGGTTGGCGCCGATGGCGAGACCTACAACGTGCTGACATGAGGAAAGTTTCCAACCGATTTTTCATACAAAAACGGCAGTTGACCGGCGTTTCCTGGTGAAACGTTGTTGTGATGCCTCGTGTAAGGAGGAGAAATGCGTACCATCACGTTTCCGACTTTGATGAGGGTCGGATTGTAGCCTATCGCGACTGCGGTTTATCGTATCGCGACGTTGCTGCTCGCGTTGGTCCAGATACAATGCTGCTAGCAGAATATGGAATCGGTGGGTTCAGGAGGGTAATACGGAACGCCGTTCTGGACCCCAACGGCCTCGTATCACTAGCAGTCGAAATGACAGGCATCTTATCCGCATGGCTGTAACGGATCGTGCAGCCACGTCTCGATCGCTGAGTCAACAGATGGGGACGTTTGCAAGACAACAACCATCTGCACGAACAGTTCGACGACGTTTGCAGCAGCATGGACTACCAGCTAGGAGACTATGGCTGCGGTTACCCTTGAAGCTGCATCAAGGACATCAGCGCCTGCGATGGTGTACTCAGCGGCGAACCTGGGTGCACGAATGGCAAAACGTCATTTTTTTGGATGAATCCAGGTTCTCTTTACAGCATCATGATGGTCGCATCCGTGTATGGCGACATCGCGGTGAACGCACATTGGAAGTGTGTATTCGTCATCGCCATTCTGGCGTATCACCCAGCATGATGGTATGGGGTGCCATTGGTTACACGTCTCGGTAACCTCTTGTTCGCACTGACGGCACTATGAACAGTGGACGTTATATTTCATATGTGCTACGACCCGTGGCTCTACCCTTCATTCGATCCCTGCAAAACACTACATTTCAGCAGGATAATGCACGACCGCATGTTGGAGGTGCTGTACGGGCCTTTCTGGACTCAGAAAATGTTCGACAGCTGCCCTGGCCAGCACATTGTCCAGATCTCTCACCAACTGAAAACGTCTGGTCAGTGGTGGCCAAGCAACTGGCTCGTCACAATACGCCAGTCACTACTCTTGATGAACTGTGGTATCGTGTTGAAGCTGCATGGGCAGCTGTACCTGTACACGACATTCAAGCTCTGTTTGACTCAATGCCCCGGCGTATCAAGGCTGTTATTACGGTCAGAGGGGGTTGTTCTGGGTACTCATTTCTCAGGATCTATGCACCCAAACTGCGAGAAAATGTAATCACATGTTAGATCTAGTATAATATATTTGTCCAAAGATTACCCGTTTATCATCTGCATTTCTTCTTGGTGTAGCAGTTTTAATGGGCAGTAGTGTATATGTGGTAGTGGATATGGTCCCCAAGGACAGATTCATAGCCGGCCGGCGTGGCCGTGCGGTTCTAGGCGCTTCAGTCTGGAACCGCGTGACAGCTACGGTCGCAGGTTCGAATCCTGCCTCGGGCATGGATGTGTGTGATGTCCGTAGCTTAGTTAGGTTTAAGTAGTTCTAAGTTCTAGGGGACTGATGACCTCAGAAGTTGAGTCCCATAGTGCTCAGAGCCATTTGACAGATGCATATCTTGGTGATTCTTTATGCCTACCAAAATGATGAGATAGTCCAAGGAATTCTACCGAAACATTCCCCAGATCATAACGCTACCGCCTCTGGCCTGGCCCCCTTTCGATGATAGTTACAGGCTATTTACTTTCAACCGCCACCTGTCCGATGGAGCATAAAACATGATTCATCTGGAAAGGCCACCTGTCGCCTCTCAGTTGACGACTAGTTACGGTAATGTTGTGTTAATTCCAGTCTTCGTGGCCTATGAACAGCAGTCAGCAAGGGTGCTCGAACCAGGCGCCTGCTGCAGAATCCCACACACAGTAGCGTTCGGTGAACAGTTGTAGAGATGACACTGTTGGTAGATCTTTGGCTCATTTGGGGGGTCAGTTGCTCAATATTTATACGTCTATTCGCCCGTACACGTCTTCTCAGCCTTTGATCAGGCCTGTAATCTATAGTCCGTGGTGCACTATAGTTTACACGACGCTAGATTTAGAGAGCATCATTCTGTCGTGCACGGTGTACATTAACCACTGTGACGCAAGAACAGTTTACAAACTCGGCCCTTCCTGAAATGCTTCCTCCCTTGGCTCGAAAGTCAATCACCATGTGCGTTTGGACATCAGATAAATCGCTCCATTTACGCACTACGACAACGAGTGCCCTATACTCCACGTTCCCCGACACTCTTAGTATAGCCCCACTCCTACTGCATCCTCATGCTTATTACACGTAGACGCCCAACACAGGCGGTGGTCACATTAATGTGACTGGACCGTGCAGGATACACCAGTATGCTCACCCCTCTGACCCTTGTCATTATTCTTTTGTTAAGAGGAAACTGCGCGGCCACTGCTCAGCGGTAACAAGGCGTCAGGTGTGTTATACATAACGACCATCACATTAACGAAGCTGGCCGTGGTGGCCGGGCGGTTCTAGGCGCTACAGTCCGGAACCACGCGACCGCTACGGTCACAGGTTCGAATCCTGCCTCTGGAATGGGTGTGTGTGATGTTCTTAGGTTAGTTAGGTTCAAGTAGTTCTAAGTTCTAGGGCACTGATGACCTCAGAAGTTATGTCCCATAGTGCTCAGAGCCATTTGATTTTAACATTAACAAATAAACAATACTTAGTAACGGTCGTAATGGTCCACAATACCGAATACATTGCCAACTTAGTCATTACTTTTACATTACAGCAATGTAGTAAGTCTGGGATAGACCACATTGTATCTCTACCTTGCACTAAAACTTCTATAGTTAACTAAGGGTATCAGATCGGTTATATCGACACGCGTCTGTTGCATCCGTTTTGGATACTTGCTCACCTACAGATACTAACAAAGGGACCAAACATGCCATTATGTTGAAATGGTTCAAATGGCTCTTAGCACTATGGGACTTAACTTCTGAGGTCATCAGTTCCCTAGAACTTAGAACTACTTAAACCTAACTAACCTCAGTACATCACACACATCCATGCCCGAGGCAGGATTCGAACCTGCGACCGTAGCGCTCGCGCGGTTCCAGACTGAAAGGCGTAGAACCGCTCGGCCACTTCGGCCGGCATGCCATTATGTGTCTCGTCTATTAGAGGTACATCTCTCTCTTCTCACTCTCTCTCTCTCACTCTCTCTCTCTCTCTCTCTCTCTCTCTCTACCCTTCACTCTTTCTCGTTGTATCTGTCCTATGTACTCCGACATGCGCGGCTGTTTCACACTGCTGTTTGGACGACTACTCATACAGCATTACCTGTGCAGCCGACCTAATGAATAATTGATGTGCCTTGATACACAAACATATGGACGCGGAAGACTGCTCATGCACCGCTTGCCACTGCTACCTACCTAGTGGCAGATCCCTGTGCCGCGACGCACTGACGTACGGCCGCGCTTGGGCAGACAGACAGCCGACGGGAATGAGCCGTTCGCCTCGGTCGCTGGGAGGGGTGAGCCAGCGACTGCAGCGCCTCCACGCCACGCCCCGGCCAGCTCCATTAAACGTCGTCGATAACACTGATTTCGTTACACTGATTGCGCTGCTGCAGCACTTAGCGGGCGTACCGAGGTGAGAGTGCTCGTTCCCATTTCGTACTAATGGAACGACGACACCTCCCGTAACCGCGGGTACACAATGCCCGCTTCCATGAAAACATCAAGGGCTACATAAAAACTCAGCAAAACAAAGCGCTTCGTAAGTCGAAGTCACCCACAAGGCATAATGGGCGTCAGCGGCCGCAAACCATTAGGTTCTAGCGATGCTGGGGTCGCCAGACAAATTACGTAACCTATCTGTATTACATCTACATCTACATATATACTCCACAATCCACCATACGGTGCGTGGCGGAGGGTACCTCGTACCACAACTAGCATCTTCTCTCCTTGTTCCACTCCCAAACAGAACGAGGGATAAATGACTGCCTATATGCCTCTGAACGAGCCCTAATCTCTCATATCTTATCTTTGTGGTCTTTCCCCGTAATATAAGTTGGCGGCAGTAAAATTGTACTGCAGTCAGCCTCAAATGCTGGTTCTCTAAATTTCCTCAGTAGCGATTCACGAAAAGAACGCCTCTTTTCCTCCAGAGACTCCCACCCGAATTCCTGAAGCATTTCCGTAACACTCGCGTGGTGATCAAACCTACCAGTAACAAATCTATCAGTCCGCCTCTGAATTGCTTCTATGTCCTCCCTCAATCCGACCTGATAAGGATCCCAAACGCTCGAGCAGTAGTCAAGAATGGGTCATATTAGTGTTTTATAAGCGGTCTCCTTTACAGATGAACCACATCTTCCCAAAATTCTACCAATGAACCGAAGACGACTATCCGCCTTCCCCACAACTGCCATTACATACTTGTGCCACTTCATATCGCTCTGCAATGTCACGCCCAAATATTTAATCGACATGACTGTGTCAAGCGCTACGCTACTAATGGAGTATTCAAACATTACAGGATTCTTTTTCGTATTCATCTGCATTAATTTACATTTATCTATATTTGGAGTTCGCTGCCATTCTTTACACCAATCACAAATCCTGTCCAAGTCATCTTGCATCCTCCTACAGCCACTCAACGACGAAACCTTCCCGTACACTACAGCATCATCAGCAAACAGCCGCACATTGCTGTCCACTTTATCCAAAAGATCATTTGTGTAGATAGAAAACAACAGCGGACCTACCACACTTCCCTGGGGCACTCCAGACGATACCCTCACCTCCGATGAACACTCACCATCGAGGACAACGTACTGGGTTCTATTACTTCCGTCGCTGATCAGTAAGGAAAGGTTTATCGGCAGTTCCGGAGCAATTACCAACGTGAAACGGTCTTAGTACAGATGGCCAACCTCTGTTTGACTCGCGAGATAAACATAGTCACTGCTCTATTGTTTTCTCTGCCATTAATCTTCTGACTGATTTGATCCTTCCCGTCACGCTTTCGCCTTCTGTGCAAACCTTTTACGCCAAATTTCCTCCTTATTCCTTGGATATACAGAGTGAAAATTATTAAACCAACAAACTCTGAGAGGCTTCACGGTACACCAAAACAAATATTTTTCTCTAATGTCAAATTTTATTGTGAGAATTTTTTAAATCAGCAGAGGGAATTTGCTCTGGACGAAAATTAACTAAACGGACAAACCCTGGGACGTTGCATGGGATACTGAAAGTGATGTGTTTTCCAGTGAAGCGTCGGGCTTGTGGCCGAGCGGTTCTAGGCGCTTCAGTCCGGAACCGCGCTGCTGCTACAGTCACCGGTTCGAATCCTACCTCCGGCATGGATGTGTGTGATGTCCTTAGATTAGTTAGGTTTAAGTAGTTCTAAATCTAGGGGACTGATGACCTCAGATGTTACGTCCCATAGTGCTTAGAGCCATTTGAACCATTTCCTGTGACGCGCCATTTTATAAGCACATCAGATGTTACTGACAGCAAACAAAGAGCAACATAAACAGTAAACAGTTTTTAATTATTTTATTACCAAGAGACAACAACATTCGTACAACACAAGTACTTCAATGACAGTAGAGGTTCCAAAATGTCTCCACTGACTTCAAAAAACAGAGATTACACTGGCGGGTCACGTTCTAGATAACGAGGTCAGAGACTGCACTAGTGTCCTTAGCTGCTGCTACTATCTGGGCAACCAGATCCTATTCTGTTTCAACAGGAGTTGTGTAAACAGCGCATGGGAATGTCGTATGCATTGGACGCTGTTCCAAGTACCACTGCGAAAACTGTACTCTGAGTGGATAATCACGTGGTTCCACGTTGTGTGCGCGCTGTATACGAAATGGATGAAACGGTTGCTCAATATGGACGTTTATTTTACTAGTGTGATTCGCCCTCATATTAAACGCATTTGCACGAGTGCTGATAGACGGATCTTGCTCCACACGCTGCAGGGCACCTTGCTCAAATTGTAGCGTTTGTACTGTGTGGCTTTGTCCCTGTCTAGACAATCTGCTAAATGATCTGGTCTCACTTTGACATTGGTACACAGCAGTAACTGTCGAATCATGCGGGATGCTGTGGTTAGGACACTGTTCTTGATAAACTCGCTGTCCTAATCGTCCATTGTGCTTCGCTACAAACTCTGTAGTAACCACCAGCTACATTAGTGTAATCACTCCAGGCGTATCGCTCCATTAGTAAATAGGTACTGTACTGGGTCAAGAGGTATAACGAAATGTCACTGTGAAGGAGGTATTACAAAATGGTTCAAATGGCTCTGAGCACTATGGGACTTAACGTCTGAGGTCATCAGACCCCTAGAACTTAGAACTACTTAAACCTAAATAACCTAAGGACATCAAACACATCCATGCACGAGGCAGGATTCGAACCTGCGACCGTAGCGGTCACGCGGTTCCAGACTGTAGCGCCTAGAACCGCTTGGCCGAGGTATTACAACCGAAGAGAGAAGCATGTCCTCTGTCGTCACAACAGGAGCCGCTACAACAACAAATACACTCCTGGAAATGGAAAAAAGAACACATTGACACCGGTGTGTCAGACCCACCATACTTGCTCCGGACACTGCGAGAGGGCTGTACAAGCAATGATCAAACGCACGGCACAGCGGACACACCAGGAACCGCGGTGTTGGCCGTCGAATGGCGCTAGCTGCGCAGCATTTGTGCACCGCCGCCGTCAGTGTCAGCCAGTTTGCCGTGGCATACGGAGCTCCATCGCAGTCTTTAACCCTGGTAGCATGCCGCGACAGCGTGGACGTGAACCGTATGTGCAGCTGACGGACTTTGAGCGAGGGCGTATAGTGGGCATGCGGGAGGCCGGGTGGACGTACCGCCGAATTGCTCAACACGTGGGGCGTGAGGTCTCCACAGTACATCGATGTTGTCGCCAGTGGTCGGCGGAAGGTGCACGTGCCCGTCGACCTGGGACCGGACCGCAGCGACGCACGGATGCACGCCAAGACCGTAGGATCCTACGCAGTGCCGTAGGGGACCGCACCGCCACTTCCCAGCAAATTAGGGACACTGTTGCTCCTGGGGTATCGGCGAGGACCATTCGCAACCGTCTCCATGAAGCTGGGCTACGGTCCCGCACACCGTTAGGCCGTATTCCGCTCACGCCCCAACATCGTGCAGCCCGCCTCCAGTGGTGTCGCAACAGGCGTGAATGGAGGGACGAATGGAGACGTGTCGTCTTCAGCGATGAGAGTCGCTTCTGCCTTGGTGCCAATGATGGTCGTATGCGTGTTTGGCGCCGTGCAGCTGAGCGCCACAATCAGGACTGCATACGACCGAGGCACACAGGGCCAACAACCGGCATCATGGTGTGGGGAGCGATCTCCTACACTGGCCGTACACCACTGGTGATCGTCGAGAGGACACTGAATAGTGCACGGTACATCCAAACCGTCATCGAACCCATCGTTCTACCATTCCTAGACCGGCAAGGGAACTTGCTGTTCCAACAGGACAATGCACGTCCGCATGTATCCCGTGCCACCCAACGTGCTCTAGAAGGTGTAAGTCAACTACCCTGGCCAGCAAGATCTCCGGATCTGTCCCCCATTGAGCATGTTTGGGACTGGATGAAGCGTCGTCTCACGCGGTCTGCACGTCCAGCACGAACGCTGGTCCAACTGAGGCGCCAGGTGGAAATGGCATGGCAAGCCGTTCCACAGGACTACATCCAGCATCTCTACGATCGTCTCCATGGGAGAATGGCAGCCTGCATTGCTGCGAAAGGTGGATATACGCTGTACTAGTGCCGACATTGTGCATGCTCTGTTGCCTGTGTCTATGTGCCTGTGGTTCTGTCAGTGTGATCATGTGATGTATCTGACCCCAGGAATGTGTCAATAAAGTTTCCCCTTCCTGGGACAATGAATTCACGGTGTTCTTATTTCAATTTCCAGGAGTGTAAGTCCTTACAACTCAAGAGCAAACACGCTCTGTCGGGTTAAATAATGCTCACAAGAAATTACGACAGTAGAGAGAAATGTTTGTTTTGTGTCTCATGCAATCTCCCAAAGTTTATCGGTGTAAACAATTTTCACCCCATATTCTAACAGCAGTCTTCCGCTACAGTTTTTGTCTTCTATGTACGTCTCTCCCTCTCTCTCTCTAGCACTAGGAAAGTTATTCCCTATTGTGTTAATAAACCCCTATGTTTGTCACATTTTCGTGACAGTATTTTCCACATATTGCTTTCCTCGCCGATTCTTAGAAGAACCTCCTCATCTCTTACATCAGACCACCTAAGTTTCAACGTGATTCTGTAACACCTCTTCTCAACGTCTCAGCCCTTAATCAGTGCTCACTGGGCTTCATAATGTTCATATCATTCTCTAATTCTTCCGCATTTACGATGATGATAACAATGTCATCAGTGAATGTTATTATTTGTATTATTTTCACGCTGAATTTTAGTCCCGCTCCTGAACCTTCATTTTGTGTTCATCACTGTTTTTTCGATGTGCAGATGGAACATTAGCAGAGAAAGACTGCATTTTTTCCTTCAGCGTTTCTTATTCAGCTCACTTATCTTTTGGTTTTCATTCGCATTCTTCCTCATGGTTCTTGAGCTTATTTTACATTAACTGTCGTCTATTGTCTTTTTTACCATTGCTTCTGAGAATTTTAAATGTCTGAAAGAATCTTACTTCGTCGAATACTCTTTCCATATCAGCTAATGTTGCGAGAGTGCCTTGATTTTTCTTAAGCCTTGATTACGAAGTGCAAAGTCAGAACTAACTTTCTGGTGTCTTTCGCTTCCTAATGTTTCTTTACTATTCTTGTGGATATTACTCGTGTCAGCAACTTGTATGCTTGGTTTATTGACCAGAGCGAGTGACAGATACCGAATTTATCTTCCTTTGATATCATCACAGTTGTGTGGATCATAGTCTATGAAGTCTGATACTAACTCTCTAAACTCATTCACTATAACACTAACTTGAATAATCCTTTGATCGCAGCTTTCAGCAACGATTTTAGGAATTCCGCAGGAATATTACGTAAGCATTCTACGTTGTTTGTTTGCGAGTCTTTCAAAACTCTTTCAAATTCACGAATGATAGATTCCCTAAAAAAATTATATAACGGTACAGTTGCTGTTTGTGTCACTCTTTTCAGACTGTCACACTCATAGACGAAAATTTTGAATATCTCCCGCTAATAGGGTGGACGCTATTAACTGAATTCATTGTTGTGGCCGCGTTTGAGAAACGGTCTCTAGATTTCTCTGAAGTGGTTTTTGGAATTAGCAGATATTCTGAGCCAAGGTAACTGGTGGGGATGTGTGTCACTATGAAAGGCAACAGACTTTTGTCAGCCACCTTTCACACTTATTTCATATTTTATTAAAAAGTTTTCTCTTAGCTTATTGTTGAGCGTTTTCTCTGTTCTTTGAGTTATGGAGTTGCTTTAAAAGTAGCGAGTACAGTGCATCAGGAACCGGATAATAACCTCTTCTTTCTGTATTTTTATACTAACTGGTGGTGGCAGCATCTGAATTTCGTTGCATGTGAGTTATGTGAACGGAGCCCAGGCTGATGTTGCCTGCCTGGGAAGAAGCGGCAAAACTTGCTGCGAGCCACTTTGCGACGCGAGCGTGGGAGGTAGTGAAGCCATGTCGGGGAGTATCACGGATATCACGTAGGTGCCTGAAAAGCATCATGACTGTCTATTGTGCATTGAGCTAACGAGGCGATTCCTTGGGTCCAGCCTATGGTGATGTGACGGGAGGCACCGAGTTGACCTGCAGAAAGCAGGACAAATCAAACACCTGGGCGAAAAAAACATTGAGGGACTGAAATCGGCTGAGTAGCCTAGGGCGTCGAACTTTATAAGAAAGGGACTCGACGAGAGGCCAAAAAGTTCAACGAAGGAAAGGGAACCATTGGCACAGAGCTAGTGATGTCAAAAGCTTCAGAGCGGTAGCCATTAGTTTTGGTAGTGGGAGGGTATATAACTGTACGATCGGATTTGAGCGCGTTTCTGGCGGGACGTTTTGTCGAAGAGAAACCGCTTCACTAGCCGGGATCACCTTCCTATTGGTACGTGAACCATAGCGGCACGAAAATATCGTAAAAAAAGGAGAGGCTGATTTTTCGGCACAGTACTGGGGGAGACGCGATTGACGGTAGTCGACGTGGTGCATTGAGACAAGTGCTCTCGTACAGTACTTGAGAGGGCACGAGTTTTTTTTTAAAAGTGATATCACTGAGTTTTCGATGCAGGTGGTTAGAATTCTGACGGAACACCACAGTTAGTACTATGTGGATGTCTTTGATAGCTGAGTATGAAAACCAGTGGTGAAGTGCTATACCGTACATACTCAAGGTGGGAGCACAGACTCTGGAGTCACGATTACGTATTCTTATTTCGAAGCATGCATGCAAGTACAGCCAGTGGGGGTGAAATTTTAACTGGCTGCGATTCATTGGATTGGCGGCACACTTTCGGCGGAGATTGAGTGGTTACAGCAGCACACCTTTGGCAGTATCTTGCAGGCAGAAGATCATGGTAACGTGTGACAGCTCCGTGCTGAATAGTTAAAATGCAAACTTTCAGCATACCCTCTTGCAGGTGGTTTGTACCGGCTCTGATTTATTTAGCTATTGGCTGTATATAAACCTATGGCAACCACCGGTACTAGGATAATAAACGCGAGAGCAGAGAAGGCTGCAAGACGACGTCAGCCAATTGCTTGTTGATTGAGACCGGATCGCGACAAGAGCGACCCCTAGTCGAAGACAATGCAAGAGCCGCTCCCACCACAGCCCCGGCCGGACACCAGAAGACGGACACTAGTAGCCACGGACTAGAACCGTGCACCAGAACTGCTACCTGTGCCCCGCATCCCTTACCTGCATGAACATCGTATGTAGCGAAAGACATCGGCACCAGAACCGCTACCCGTGCTCCGCATCCCTTACCTGCATGAACATCGTATGTAGCGAAAGATATCGGATATTTGCATGCCGCCGCGCGGGATTAGCCCCCCCCCCCCCCGGGCATGGGTGTGTGTGCTTGTCCTTAGGATAATTTAGGTTAAGTAGTGTGTAAGCTTAGAGCTTAGGGACTGATGACCTTAGCAGTTAAGTTCAATAAGATTTCACACACATTTGAACATTTTTGATTTGCATGTCGCCAATAACTTGCGACACGACAGTGTAAACCAAAGTTAACTATTGTCCACCTGCTTTATTGGAATAAAGACCATTAATGTGATTTGCTTGAATTTTGTATAGCTATCCGAGAAAGCATCATTCTTGAGGCACTCTATAAGAGACGAGCGAGTAAGACACCACAGTATCACTACTAGACATAGCTAGAAAGAAGGGATCTAGTTACTATGTGGAGATATTGAACTCAGCCAAGAAACGTCACTCTAACGCATTTCTGATCATTATTCTTCAAGTATATCGAGCTGGTATAATTTATTCACTTGCTAGCTCCATTTGATAATTTTTCCAAGGTCAACTGGATCACAGATTAAATTATTTGATCAAACAACTACTACAATTTTACATCAAGAAGGGTACAATCTTGTCAGTTCTAAGTACAGGGCTATTACAAATGATTGAAGTGATTTCATAAATTCACTGTAGCTCCATTCATTGACATATGGTCACGACACACTACAGATACGTAGAAAAACTCATAAAGTTTTGTTCGGCTGAAGCCGCACTTCAGGTTTCTGCCGTCTGAGCGCTCGAGAGCGTAGTAAGACAAAATGGCGACAGGAGCCGAGAAAGCGTGTGTCGTGCTTGAAATGCACTCACATCAGTCAGTCATAAGAGTGCAACGACACTTCAGGACGAAGTTCAACAAAGATCCACCAACTGCTAACTCCATTCGGCGATGGTATGCGCAGTTTAAAGCTTCTGGATGCCTCTGTAAGGGGAAATCAACGGGACGGCCTGCAGTGAGCGAAGAAACGGTTGAACGCGTGAGGGCAAGTTTCACGCGTAGCCCGCGGAAAATTAGTTCATGCCACAACTGGAGACCGACAGCGCCGACTTCATCTTTCAACAGGATGGTGCTCCACCGCACTTCCATCATGATGTTCGGCATTTCTTAAACAGGAGATTGGAAAACAGATGGATCGGTCGTGGTGGAGATCATGATCAGCAATTCATGTCATGGCCTCCACGCTCTCCCAACTTAACCCCATGCAATTTCTTTCTGTGGGGTTATGTGAAAGATTCAGTGTTTAAACCTCCTCTACCAAGAAACGTGCCAGAACTGCGAGCTCGCATCAACGATGCTTTCGAACTCATTGATGGGGACATGCTGCGCCGAGTGTGGGAGGAACTTGATTATCGGCTTCATGCCTGCCGAATCACTAAAGGGGCACATATCGAACATTTGTGAATGCCTAAAAAAACTTTTTGAGTTTTTGTATGTGTGTGCAAAGCATTTTGAAAATATCTCAAATAATAAAGTTATTGTAGAGCTGTGAAATCGCTTCAATCATTTGTAATAACCCTGTATACTTTGTCCTCACAGCGTCAGTTCAATTTCTAATCTCAGTCAGCATTACTCGAAACTCTTCACATATATTAAGTCAGGGTTAAGTCGGTAAATAAAAAACAGTAATTTTTTGAGTCACTGGTCATATTTTTAAATGAGAGTTACGTGTTATTATTTCACCAATTATAGATGACCTAGATTTAAGGAAGAAATATAACAATTAGAATACAAGTAAGTGATAAAACTAATCATTATTAGTATCGCCACAATCTGTCTCTCTCCTCGCTATAATGTAAATATAAATTTACACTGTCGATATAAAACAACAACCTCTACCACCATTCCTCTTTTATATCCCTCCCCGACTACATTTCAAATCTGAGTTTACCGTCTTTCGACTGTTCAGATAGCAACTGCATGCTTATGCTCCTTACGTTTGATTCTTAAATACAGAACAGTATAAGGAACTTCTTTAAGAAGGTGAAACTGTTATTTAATGAAATGGGATACACACGATTCATATTTCCCATTCTCCTGCAGTGAGTATATTGTAGAAGGTGAGAATTTTTCTAAAAAATTCCAGATGTGTGTACTCTTTTATTTGTGGTGTCGTATTTTACCCGAGACTCAGATGAGGCTGTGACGACACTACCAGAGGCAACAGGAAGATGGAGAGGCTGGCACATGGTCTTGGGAGAGTGGTCTACTAACTGACAGCACAACAGGACTAAGGATGGGGACTTGGTTCAAAGGAAGCGGTTACCCGAATCGAAATTTTGACGTCTGTGAGCAAAGCTGGGAGGAGGATTTTATAGAAGAAACTCTGGGTATCTTCGGTAGTGGCCGGCTGCAGCTAGTGAATGGTCATTATATTCAGTGAGAATGAAATGTGTTTAATACATTAATGTAAAGAAAATTCTAAGCCCATATCTTTGTATGAACGAAAGGAGCGCATCGGCATTTCGCAACAGTCTGTACGACAAGAGCTATCAAAGTCATGGCGTGCAGACTACATGCACCATTACACTAGTGAAAAATACTTTAACTACTGTTACTTCTGTGTAGCGACATGAACGTACCACACTAAGTGAAAACAATGGTTCACATGGCTCTGAGCACTATAGGACTTAATATCTGAGGTCATGTCCTCTAGAACTTAGAACTACTTAAACCTAACTAACCTAAGGACATCACACACAGCCATGCCCGAGGCAGGATTCGAACCTGCAACCGTAGCGGTCGTGCGGTTCCAGACTGAAGCGCCTAGAACCGCTCGGCCACCACGGCCGACCACTAAGTGAAACGATAGCCACTGTCAACAGCTACATCTGAGTAAAGTATCTCGGCGATTCAGTTAGCAGTTCTAAAAGTCCAACATACATAGATGAAAGCACAAACATACATACCAACAAGCTTAATATCTAGAAATACTGTAGATATAAGATGGATCTCTAGGTAAAATCATCATGTAATTGAAACTGCGATTGATAAAACTGAATGCACTTCAAATGTAGTCAAAATGACACGCCAGTTTAATAATTTCAATGATATCTAAATATGTTTTCATTGTTTCATCTATTTTGGTATACTGATTTTCGTGACTGAAAGGGATCCAGCATATGTAGAACCCTACTCTAAGATCTCAAAATGAGTGAAGTGGAAAGACGAAGAAAAAGGTAGTGTCTTAATGTAGTTATTGGCTAAATTCAAATAAATTGCCTTTCTTTGCGTATTACACTGGTCAGTTGAAGCAAGTCAGTAGTATGAAGGAAGACAGCCTATTTAAATTGGCGTTTCGGGGTCCGTTTTTGCGTTTAGAGGAGAGCAGACAGCGTCCGAGGCACGAAGATTTGGCCTCTAGTGGGCGACGAACAGTAGAACTGCATTTTTTAGTTGATCGCTGTGTCGTCAGACTTTGAATTTTTGTGAGTGGCGCAGCTGGACTTAGGATCGCACTTGAATGCTGCACTCTGAAATTTTTCACTAGAGATGAATTATGTGTAGGCAGCAGACATACTGTTGGGGAGAATTTGGTATTCTGAAGGGCTGACTTGGTCTTTGTCACACTAGCAGTGTGATATTTCAACACCTTGCTTTGATACTGAAATGTAGACTTTCACGGCCGGAAATGTCATGTCCATTATAATTATCCGGGCTGTTATGCGGTGGTCGGTTGATGAATTCCGTGTCAATTCCAAAAGTTTCGTCCCCGTCTGCGGAGGACATCTTCAAGGGGGTCTGTAGCAATTAATGATGTATTGGAACAGCTGGATCGAATTTTTCCTGCCGATATTTCAGAACTGTTTAAGTGTTGTTTGACGACCACATACTTTAAGTGGAATGAACAGTTTTATGAACAAACGGATGGCGTGGCTATGGGAAGTCCCCTAAGTCCCGTACTTGCAAACTTCTTTGTGGAGAAATTCGAAGAACAGGCCTTAGGTACTGCCAGCAAAAAACCTAATGCATGGTTCCGATACGTGGATGATACATTTGTGCTGTGGAGACATGGCAGGGAGGAACTAAGCTGGTTCCACGAACATCTGATTAGTATAAACTCGACAATTCAGTTTACAATGGAGGAGGAGGTAGATGCCAAATTACATTTCCTCGATGTGCTTGTTTTTAGAAACCAAAATGATAGTTTGGGCCACTCAGTATACCGCAAACCCACGCACACGGACCGTTATTTGCACCGGGATTCGAACCACCACCCACAACAGAAGCGAGGTGTTACCAAGACGTTAGCGGACAGAGCTAGAAATATTTGTGAACCTGAGTTGCTCGACGCTGAGATGGAACATCTCCAAAATGCACTAATGAAGAACGGATATTCGTCCGCCGAAATAAAACGTGCGTTGAGACAGCCACACAAAAATCATAGTGGCGTACAGGCTACGCAGGTTTTCCTGCCGTTTATTAAAAATGTAACGGAAAGAATAGGGAGGATCTTGACGAAACAGAATATTATCGTAATTTACAAGCCCACCAGGAAGATACAGGAATACCTTAAGCCTACCAATGACGCTCGCAAACAATAGGAAAAAGCTGGAGTGTATAGGATCTCATGCAGCTGTGGAGATGTTTATGTGGGTACCACTAAAAGAACTGTTTCAAAAGGTTTGGAAGAGCACGAGGGCAAGAGAGGAGAAACGGAACGATCAGCTGTTGTGGAGCATGCTTTCCAACCAGGTAACCACCATATGCGTTTCGAGGAGACGCAAGTACTAGCGGCCACAAGTGGATATTACGAAAAGCTCTACTGGGAGGCAATCGAAATCGCCAAACACCCTAATAATTTCAATCTAAAGGAGGAGGGCGTGAAATTAAACGGTATACGGGTGCCGGTGTTGAAGAAGATGTGTACCACCCGTCCACTACTGGGTGATGCCAACGGCGATCGACGGCAGCGGACAGCGGCCAATTCCACTGACGTTTTCAAAACACGTGACGTCACGCCTCGGCGCGGGAGCGCGCGGACACGGAACTTAGCGGCAGTCGGTAGCGAGCCAGTGCTTGTGTTGGACCTTCTATCGAGCTACAGATCCCCCATGAAGATGTCCTCCGCAGACGGGGACGCAACGTTGGGAATTGTCACAGAATTCATCAACCGACCACGGCATAACAGCCCGAATAATTATAGTGGACATGATCTTGCTTTGAGTTAAAAACTAACTAGACCTGTTAGGTGCTAGTACACTGCACTAAATCACTGGTGCAGATGAACTCATACGATACTGGACACAATGATCTTGTGTGTGATACATCACACACTATGTAGTGTTCGAGGCATATGCTCGTTAGGTCTTTTAGAATCAGTTTTTTAATCGAAACGTGTCATAACTGGAACAAAGTACTGCTTCAGTTCTTGCAAGTGGGTGTAATAATCACATTTACTTGTACAGCCTCTGCAGATAATGAATAATTTGCATTATTCAGTCAAACTAACCCTGCTTTGCCACCTGGTTTGAACTATCGTTTATGGAGAAGATTTCATGAATATTAATTTGTAGAATACACCGATCAACTGGTAAGAAGGGGGATACATGTCTGATGATCCAGTCAAACAATATCAGCGATGGGCCTGTCTATTCATTTAAGGTCACACATGTTAGACCAGCAGAATATAGGAGAATGCTTTACAAGATGCATAGAACAACTTAACATGTTTTAAAATATCTGTAATAAAGAAAGAAAAACCTACTTATCTCTTTTCAATCCTGCGTAAACGAAGCCCAATGCATTTTCCGTGCTAAGTTCAAAAAATTCTTCCGTTTTCCAAACACTAACACGTATTTTCAGGCATAGATATATGTAGTGGGTGGCTGCTAGGAGTTGCCATATTAAAACTCGGCGAGAACTTTCCAAATGATTTATTTGCTTTCACTACAATGCTCCGTTCACCACAGTCTGTGTCACAGGCCCCACAATGCTGAGGAAGCACCCCAGCACTGTGTCGTGCTAGCCTTGGCCGGCCCGCTGACTCCCAAAGATGTCAGGATGGCTGCGCCAGCAGCTGACTCAGTGCTGCTTGGTGTGAGCTGCAGGTGGCCAGCTGTGTCCTTCTCCTCACCGGCGTGGGCGAGATCACGGTGACCAACAAGTGCCCACTATCCGGCGTCTGTAACTGCGGCCCTCGCCTCGGAAGTCTTCAGCGTGTGTCGGGAGCCAAGACGACTGCCCGTGGTAGTGAGCCGAAGAGTGGCCCACAGCTGGCTGGCTGCGGACCTGCGGCGGCCTCAGAGGGTCGAACCGACAACCTGCTATGGAATGGGGCGCTGTCGCCCCATCTGTTGCTGCGTATAGCCCAGCAGTGTGACACGCCCCATCATCCAGGAGAGCTGCCACACTTGAATGAATCTCGTTAGAAAACAGCACCTATTTACACTTGGCTGCGCACCTCTATTTTGTCAAGCGCGCCGGTTTGCGTCACATACGCATAACACTTAGGTTGGCCAGCGGCCCCCTTCTGCCTGTGATTTGCGCCATGGAAACTGCTGTGTGCACCCTCACCGGCAGTTCTACGCCCCTGTGGCTTCTATTTGCCTTCGAAACTGCTGGTGTGTGTAACTTACTGCAATCTGGCCTACACCTGCCTGTAACTCGTGCTCCGAATATCACACAGAACTAACTTTCCCTATCCTAAACGGTGGTGCCGCTACAAATATGTTGACTGGTATACTACATCGACATTTTAGTTACTGCCATATGAGAAATAGCCTTCTATATGTTGTCATCTTCACGCCCACCCAAAAAGCTGATACACTGATAATTCGATTTAACGAGAGTTTATCAACGTCCTGCTACATTAATGTAAGAATAAAGGGAAACATTGTAATTCCTGCTGTATTTTCTCATAATAGTAGCGTAGCTTGTATTGATTTCACAAATTCTTGTGAAAAGCGACTAAAAGCAGTAGTTAAATTAAAATATTTCGAAGTAATGTAAGAATAAAGGCAAACATTGTAATTCCTGCTGTATTTTCTCATAATAGTAGCGTAGCTTGTATTGATTTCACAAATACTTGTGAAAAGCGACTAAAAGCAGTAGTTAAATTAAAATATTTCGAAGTAATTACTTTATCCATGAAAAGTGGTGCTGTATGTTCGCAAAATTTTAAAAAGGTGTGAGTAGAGATAAGCGTAAACGTACTGAGAAGGCGCACACCTTTCAAAGCGAGGAAGCCTGTTACATTTGTAGCTCCCGTAGCCTCGACTTTCGTTTGACAGCTGCTGCAGGGTTCCAGATTTATCGCAGTTTCCTCGCACGTAATTGCTGCTGCCAGCTGCTCCAACATTCCGTAACGTGCCAGAATACACACCACTCGCGCAAAACCTTACTCGGCCAATCACACCTATCTCCACGTTTCCCTTGTCAGAAAGATGCTATCGCCGACGTGTTCTGGATGTGGACATCGTCAGAGGGCTGCAACGTACTCGAGATAAGGTTATCCGGAACGGGCACAACAGCAGCTGACCTGTGTTGAGCAATTTCCGATAACGTCACTGTCTGTCGGAAATGGGGGGACAGTAAATGTTCCATTCTGTGCAATTCTCGCATTGTGCGTTGTTAGTATTTGCGTTTTTTTTTTTTTTTACAAAAACAAGAAGTAAATAAACTGCCTGGAAGACTACTTGTCTGGACATCAGTCACCAGATGGCGGAAGGGAATTCTGGTTTCTTCGTCAAATCGTTTCCGAGCGGCATGCAATATATGTGCGTCAAACGAGCGTTTCTCCTAAGCTATCTACAGTCCAGACAGTTTTAAATCTCCAGAATGCATAACGTGTCTCGCAAGCAATTTAACAGAGGCAAAGGAGGAAAATATCACTTTAGAAGGATACTAATACAAGTTGGTTTCAAATGCGAGTGTGGCGCGATGTACCTGATGTGCCTACAAGTGAGAAAAAACATTGAAAATTATTTATCAGTGTGTCTGGAAGCTACGGCTTTCGACGTTACTGTGATAAACTGTTGAGAAACAAGAATTACAATCTGCGTACATGAAGTTAATAACAACATTTACGTTTTATGCATATTTACAATTTTATTACGTCAGAATGATAGAATATTCTGAGCTAAACCTATTTTAGGCAGAGGGAGGTGAAGGAAAAATTATCGATAGATACCAAACGATGCTGTTTCAATTTTGTGATGAGAATTTTTGTTCGCTTCGACTGCAGTAGAGCGTCAGCAATAAATTGATAATCGCAAAGAGTCGTGAAAGAGATGCAGAACAGGTATTAACTATAGTAACCAGTAAGCTCAATGAAGCGTAAAGCTGTTGAACTAGCTGATGTATTCGTACTTTATACAATGAAAACGACAGCGAATGCACGTACATTGAAACAAATATACAGTAGCATACAAAAGGTTTAGTCTCTATTTGAGGAGTTGAACACATTATTCTAAGCTTAATTTTCGAAGTCGACAGTGACGACTGTCTACTGTCATTTCTAAAGCACAGCGGAGATGCCCTAAATGATCGAGAACTGTGCGTCCTCAGTACATGAGGTTTTTTTTCAGAAACGAGCTTTACAAATAGTAATAGTAACTAAACTGACTGGAAAATCTACGGGAGAACTGTCCAACGAACAATGGAAAGCTTAATTTTCTGAATTACAAGACGAGGCAGCAAGACAAATAAGTGGACGATACAATGAAACCAGTAGAGGCCGTCAAATATTTTTATTTTTTGCAGAAGTCTGACATCAACCTGGTTTTTGCATTCATAACGATTTTTACGCGTATGAGTTTCGCCAACCCAAGAATGGACCCAACCAAGGAGCTGTACAGTTCGTTTCCTGGATTTTTGGGGTGATGGACAACAGGAATACACCAGTTTTAGACAATTATAAAAATCGAAGTAGGTTCATGACTGTTGTACTGTTATTTACGTTGATTCTTTCAAAGAAGAAGACAGAACAAGCCACTATTGGTAATGCTATTTATTTATGTAAATATTCCCGTAACTGGTTTAGAAACAACAGGTTCACCTTCAGCTTTTCACAAGATGCAGATTTAGGTAAGTTTTTAGCTCCTTAATCCCCCTTATAGTGAAAGATTTTTGGCATTCTGGTGCCTTACGGTGAGAAACAATGTCACAGTGACCTGGTTAGACATAACCATCCTTCATAACGATCGAACACAATGTAAGCAAATATTTAAGGCAGAATAGTTATAGTTGCGTATTTATGAGCTCAGCTTCAGAAGGAACAACGTTAACAGTAACTAAAGTGGTGTCGTCCAGTTTCTATGTAGACATAACATCAACGCACAAACTACTGTCATATCCGCTCGAATTATCCAGGTGTTGTTCGAACAATGTCACGGGCAACGACTTTTCTTCACAGCAGACCCTGTTCACTCTCGACAGCTGTCTCGTCCACGAGTCTTCTACACTCCTGGAAATTGAAATACGAACACCGTGAATTCATTGTCCCAGGAAGGGGAAACTTTATTGACACATTCCTGGGGTCAGATACATCACATGATCACACTGACAGAACCACAGGCACATAGACACAGGCAACAGACCATGCACAATGTCGGCACTAGTACAGTGTATATCCACCTTTCGCAGCAATGCAGGCTGCTATTCTCCCATGGAGACGATGGTAGAGATGCTGGATGTAGTCCTGTGGAACGGCTTGCCATGCCATTTCCAAATGGCGCCTCAGTTGGACCAGCGTTCGTGCTGGACGTGCAGACCGCGTGAGACGACGCTTCATCCAGTCCCAAACATGCTCAATGGGGGACAGATCCGGAGATCTTGCTGGCCAGGGTAGTTGACTTACACCTTCTAGAGCACGTTGGGTGGCACGGGATACATGCGGACGTGCATTGTCCTGTTGGAACAGCAAGTTCCCTTGCCGGTCTAGGAATGGTAGAACGATGGGTTCGATGACGGTTTGGATGTACCGTGCACTATTCAGTGTCCCCTCGACGATCACCAGTGGTGTATGGCCAGTGTAGGAGATCGCTCCCCACACCATGATGCCGGGTGTTGGCCCTGTGTGCCTCAGTCGTATGCAGTCCTGATTGTGGCGCTCACCTGCACGGCGCCAAACACGCATACGACCATCATTGGCACCAAGGCAGAAGCGACTCTCATCGCTGAAGACGACACGTCTCCATTCGTCCCTCCATTCACGCCTGTCGCGACACCACTGGAGGCGGGCTGCACGATCTTGGGGCGTGAGCGGAAGACGGCCTAACGGTGTGCGGGACCGTAGCCCAGCTTCATGGAGACGGTTGCGAATGGTCCTCGCCGATACCCCAGGAGCAACAGTGTCCCTAATTTGCTGGGAAGTGGCGGTGCGGTCCCCTACGGCACTGCGTAGGATCCTACGGTCTTGGCGTGCATCCGTGCGTCGCTGCGGTCCGGTCCCAGGTCGACGGGCACGTGAACCTTCCGCCGACCACTGGCGACAACATCGATGTACTGTGGAGACCTCACGCCCCACGTGTTGAGCAATTCGGCGGTACGTCCACCCGGCCTCCCGCATGCCCACTATACGCCCTCGCTCAAAGTCCGTCAACTGCACATACGGTTCACGTCCACGCTGTCGCGGCATGCTACCAGTGTTAAAGACTGCGATGGAGCTCCGTATGCCACGGTAAACTGGCTGACACTGACGGCGGCGGTGCACAAATGCTGCGCAGCTAGCGCCATTCGACGGCCAACACCACGGTTCCTGGTGTGTCCGCTGTGCCGTGCGTGTGATCATTGCTTGTACAGCCCTCTCGCAGTGTCCGGAGCATGTATGGTGGGTCTGACACACCGGTGTCAATGTGTTCTTTTTTCCATTTCCAGGATTGTACATAACGTAAGAAGAAGAAACGAAGACGTCAGATTTGGTGAACGAGTTAAACACGAAACTGGACATTCAAGCTACTTTCCAAATTTCAGGCAACATCCGAATCACGCGTTCAATACGAAGTTGCGCATAGTCAAATGGCGCTTCATAGTGTTGTAACCACGTACAGTGATCAGCCAGAACATTATGACCACCTATCTAATTGCCGGTATGTCACCTTTGGAACAGATAACACCGGCCACGCGTCGTAGCATGGAAGTAACGAGGCCTTGGTTGATCGCTGGAGGGAGATGGGGCCACATCTGCACACATACGTCACCTAATTCCCGTAAATTCTGGGGAGGGGCCGTTGAGCTCCGACGCTACGTTCAATCACATCCCAAATACGTTTGATCGGTTTCATATCTGGCGAGCTGGGGGAGGAGGGCAGCACATCAACTGGAACTCGCCACATGTTCCTCGAAGCAATCCATCATACACCTGGCCTTGTGACATGCCACTGCCGTCGGGAAGACGTGAGCGTCATGAACGGGTGCACATGGTCTGCAACCAGTATGCGATACTCCATGGCCGCCATGGTGCCTTGCACGAGCTCCACTGCACCAATTGATGTCTTCGTGAATGTTCCCCAAAGCATAATGGAACCGCCGCCAGCTTGTCTCCGTCCCGCAGTATAGGTGTCTAAGAAGCTGTTCTAGCGGAAGACGACGGATTCGCAACGTCGTCATGATGAAGAAGGTACCAGGATTCATCAGACTGTGCAAAGCTGTGCGACTGCGCCAGCGTCTAGTGCCGATGGTCACGTACCCATTTGAGTCGTAGTGTCGACGTCGTGAGGTTAACATTGTCACATGCGAGAGTCGTCGGCTGCGGAGGCCTAGCATTAGGAGTGTTCGGTGCACTGTGTGTTCAGACGTACTTGTATTCTGCCCAGCATTAAAGTCTGATGATAGTTCCACTACATTTCCCCGCGTGTCCTGTTAAGTATGCCCAGCCTACGATGTCCCACACCTGTAATGAGGGATGGCCGCCCAATCACACGACGTCTGGACGAGGTTCCACCTTGGATTCGCCACGTGTTCAAGACACTCACCACAGAACTTCTCAAACATCCGAGAAGTCGTGAAGTTTCTGAAACTCTCGTACCGAACCTTCGGGCCATCACCGTCTGCCCTCGGTCAGACACAGATAGATAGCACCCCTTCCATATTCTACATACGGACAGGAGGCATCGTGCGTGTGTCTGACCAGCAGTTATTCCCACCAAATGAGGCTGCTATCCGCCGGGCTGGTTTATATCGATAATATGTCTGTGGTTATAATCGTGGTTATGATCGTGTGAAACCCAGCTCGCGCTATTCGTCCACGAGACTCAGAGGGCCATAGACACGGGTTCCCAGGTAGATGCCGTGTTTCTTGACTTCCGCAAGGCGTTCGATACAGTTCCCCACAGTCGTTTAATGAACAAAGTAAGAGCGTATGGACTATCAGACCAATTGTGTGATTGGTAGATATTGTACATTACCCGTCGTTCATTGTAGCTTAATGCTGTTTTTCTCAGAGTGTCGAACATTTTGCATAATTTTAGACTGTCGAATACTTTTCTAGGTCGACGAATCCTATTAGCGCCTCTAAATTTTCCTTCAATCTTGCCTCCATTGATAAGCACAATATGAGAACTGCCTCTATGCTGCCTTTACCTTTCCTAAGGCCAAATTTATCGCTATGTAACTGATTCTCAATTTTCTTTTCCATTCTTCTTTATAATATTCTTGTCAGCAGCTTTGATGCATGGGATATTAAGCTGATTGTGCAATAATTCTCGCACTTATCTGCCCTTTGTTGTTCTCGGAATTCTGTGAATGATATTTTTCCGAAAGTCTGATTGTACGTTGCTAGTACCATATATTCTACACACCAACTCGAATAATCGTCTGGTTGTTCTCTCCTGATGATTTTAAAAATTTCAATGGCTGTGACGCCTTCCTTCTGCCTTATATGATCTCAAGTCTTCCAGAGCTCTCTTAAATTCTGACCATAATACCATATCCCCTATGTTATCCATATCGATTCCAATTTCTTCTTGTATAACGTAATCCACAAGTCCTGCACCTCTTAGAGGCCTTCACTGTACTCTTTCCACCCATCCGCTCTCTCTTCTGACAGTGGCATACCCACTGCAGTCTTAATATTTCCTTACATACTTTTGGTTACACTGAACACTGTTTTGACTTTTCTGTAAGCTGAGTCAGTCCTCCCGGCGATCATTTCTTTTTATATTTCTTCACATCTTTCAACAGCCTTTTCGACCTGGTTCCCCTTAAGTATTACTTATTTCATTCCTAAGGGTTGCATATTGTTGTGTTCCTATATTTCCCTGAACTTTTTTGTACTTCTGTCCTTCGTCGATCAGTTGAAGTATTGCATCTGTTGGTTGAAGTTAGATATAATGAGAATTAGTCAAGTCCTGTGGCAGGAGGAACAAGACTTCTGGTCAGGTGAATACAGTGTTATAAATACAAAATCAAATAGGGGTAATGCTGAAGTAGGTTTAATAATGAATAAAAATTGGAGTGCGGGTAAGCTACTGCAAACAGCATAGTGAACGAATTATTGTTGCCAAGATAGACACGAAGCCCACGCCTACTACAGTAGTACAAGTTTATATGCCATCTAGCTCTGCAGAAGACAAAGAGATTGCTGAAATGTGTGATACGACAAAAGAAATTAATCAGATAGTGAAGAGGGACGACAATTTAATAGTCATGGGTGACTGGAATTCGGTAGTAGGAAAAGAAAGAGAAGGAAACTTAGTAGGTGAATATGGAATGGGGGTAAGAAATGAAAGAGGAAGCCGCCTGATAGAATTTTCCACAGAGCATAACTTAATCATAGCTAACACTTGGTTCAAGAATCATGAAAGAAGGTTTTATACATGAATGACACCTGGAGATACTGGAAGGTTTCAGACAGATTATACAATAGTAGGACAGAGATTTAGGAACCAGCTTTTAAATTGTAAGACACTTCGAGGGGCAGATGCGGACTCTGACCACAATCAGTTGGTTATGAACTGTAGATTAAAACTGAAGAAACTGCAAAAAGATGGGAATTTAAGGAGATGGGACCTGCATAAACTGACAGAACCAGAGATTGTAGAGAGTTTCAGGGAGAGCATAAGGGAACGATTGACATGAATGGGGGAAAGAAATACAGTAGAAGAAGAATGGGTAGCATTGAGGGATGAAATAGTAAAGGCAGCCGAGGATCAAGTAGGTAACAAGACGAGGGCTAGTAGAAATCCTTGGGTAACAGAAGAAATATTGAATTTAATTGATGAAAGTAGAAAATATAAAAATGCAGTAAATGAAGCAGGCAAAAAGGAATACAAACTTCTCAAAAATGGAACGACAGGAAGTGCAAAATGGCTGAGCAGGGGTGGCTACAGGACAAATGTAAAGAAGTAGAGGCAAATCTCATGAGGGGTAAGATAGATACTGCCTACAGGAAAGTTAAAGAGACCTTTGGAGAAAAGAGAACCACTTATATAAATATCAAGAGCTCAGGTGGAAACCCAGTTCTAAGCAGAGAAGGGAAAGCAGAAAGGTGGAAGGAGTATATAGAGGGACTATACAAGGGCGATGTACTTGAGGACAATATTATGGAAATGGGATCTACCCGTGGTCTAGGTGTAGCGTCTTTCATTCATAATCAAAACGTCTTCGGTCACGGGTTCGATCCCCGCCACTGCCTAAATTTTGATAAATAATCGGCATTGGCAGCCGAAGACTTCCGGCATAAGAAGTCAGCCTCATTCTGCCAACGGCCTTGTCAAAGAGGGCGGAGGAGCGGATAGAGGTTCAGGGCACTCTCTTGTCCTAGGGGTGGGAAATTGCCCCTAAAGGCGGAAGAATCAGCAATGATCAACGACATGAGGATGCAGAAGGCAATGGAAACCACTGCATTAAGGACACGTAACGTGTATCCACAGGACATGTGGCCTGTATTTGAAGAAAGTGTCATGATGATCTTTCCATTGGCAAAAGATTCCGGAATAGTCCCCCATTCGGATCTCCGGGAGGGGACTGTCAAGGGGGAGGTTACCATGAGAAAAAGATTGAATAATCAACGAAAGGATAACGTTCTACGAGTCGGGGCGTGGAATGTCAGAAGCTTGAACGTGGTAGGGAAACTAGAAAATCTGAAAAGGGAAATGCAAAGGCTCAATCTAGATATAGTAGGGGTCAGTGAAGTGAAGTGGAAGAAAGACAAGGATTTCTGGTCAGATGAGTATCGGGTAATATCAACAACAACAGAAAATGGTATAACAGGTGTAGGATTCGTTATGAATAGGAAGGTAGGGCAGAGGGTGTGTTACTGTGAACAGTTCAATGATCGGGTTGTTCTAATCAGAATCGACAGCAGACCAACACCGACAACGATAGTTCAGGTATACATGCCGACGTCGCAAGCTGAAGATGAACAGATAGAGAAAGTGTATGAGGATATTGAAAGGGTAATGCAGTATGTAAAAGGGGACAAAAATCTAATAGTCATAGGCGACTGGAATGCAGTTGTAGGGGAAGGAGTAGAAGAAAAGGTTACAGGAGAATATGGGCTTGGGACAAGGAATGAAAGAGGAGAAAGACTAATTGAGTTCTGTAACAAGTTTCAGCTAGTAATAGCGAATACACTGTTCAAGAATCACAAGAGGAGGAGGTATACTTGGAAAAGGCCAGGAGATACGGGAAGATTTCAATTAGATTACATCATGGTCAGACAGAGATTCCGAAATCAGATACTGGATTGTAAGGCGTACCCAGGAGCAGACTCCGATCACAATATAGTAGTGATGAAGAGTAGCCTGAAGTTCAAGACATTAGTCAGGAAGAATCAATACGCAAAGAAGTGGGATACGGAAGTACTAAGGAATGACGAGATACGTTTGAAGTTCTCTAACGCTATTGATACAGCAATAAGGAATAGCGCAGTAGGCAGTACAGTTGAAGAGGAATGGACATCTCTAAAAAGGGCCATCACAGAACTTGGGAAGGAAAACATAGGAACAAAGAAGGTAGCTGCGAAGAAAGCATGGGTAACAGAAGAAATACTTCAGTTGACTGACGAAAGGAGGAAGTACAAACATGTTCCGGGAAAATCAGGAATACAGAAATACAAGTCGCTGAGGAATGAAATAAATAGGAAGTGCAGGGTAGCTAAGACGAAATGGCTGCAGGAAAAATGTGAAGACATCGAAAAAGATATGATTGTCGGAAGGACAGACTCAGCATACAGGAAAGTCAAAACAACCTTTGGTGACATTAAAAGCAACGGTGGTAACATTAAGAGTGCAACGGGAATTCCACTGTTAAATGCAGAGGAGAGAGCAGATAGGTGGAAAGAATACATTTAAAGCCTCTATGAGGGTGAAGATTTGTCTGATGTGATAGAAGAAGAAACAGGAGTCGATTTAGAAGAGATAGGGATCCAGTATTAGAATCGGAATTTAAAAGAGCTTTGAAGGACTTACGGTCAAATAAGGCAGAAGGGATAGATAACATTCCATCAGAATTTCTAAAATCATTGGGGGAAGTGGCAACAAAACGACTATTCACGTTGGTGTGTATAATATATGAGTCTGGCGATATACCATCTGACTTTCGGAAAAGCATCATCCACACAATTACGAAGACAGCAAGAGCTGACAAGTGCGAGAATTATCGCACAATCAGCTTAACAGCTCATGCATCGAAGCTGCTTACAAGAATAATGTACAGAAGAATGGAAAAGAAAACTGAGAATGCGCTAGGTGACGATCAGTTTGGCTTTAGGAAAAGTTAAAGGACGAGAGAGGCAATTCTGACGTTACGGCTAATAATGGAAGCAAGGCTAAAGAAAAATCAAGACACTTTCATAGGATTTGTCGACCTGGAAAAAGCGTTCGACAATATAAAATGGTGCAAGCTGTTCGAGATTCTGAAAAAAGTAGGGGTAAGCTATAGGGAGAGACGGGTCATATACAATATGTACAACAACGAAGAGGGAATAATAAGAGTGAGCGATCAAGAACGAAGTGCTCGTATTAAGAAGGGTGTAAGAAAAGGCTGTAGCCTTTCGCCCCTACTCTTCAATCTGTACATCGAGAAAGCAATGATGGAAATAAAAGAAAGGTTCAGGAGTGGAATTGAAATACAAGGTGAAAGGATATCAACGATACGATTCGCTGATGAGATTGCTATCCTGAGTGAAAGTGAAGAAGAATTAAATGATCTGCTGAACGGAATGAACAGTCTAATGAGTACACAGTATGGTTTGAGAGTAAATCGGAGAAAGACGAAGGTAATGAGAAGTAGTAGAAATGAGAACAGCGAGAAACTTAACATCAGGATTGATGGTCACGAAGTCAATGAAGTTAAGGAATTCTGCTACCTAGGCAGTAAAATAACCAATGACGGACGGAGCAAGGAGGATATCAAAAGCAGACTCGCTATGGCAAAAAAGGCATTTTCGGCCAAGAGAAGTCTATTAATATCAAATACTGGCCTTAATTTGAGGAAGAAATTTCTGAGGATGTACGTCTGGAGTACAGCGTTGTATGGTAGTGAAACATTGACTGTGGGAAAACCGGAACAGAAGAGAATCGAAGCATTTGAGATGTGGTGCTATAGAAGAATGTTGAAAATTAGGTGGACTGATAAGGTAAGGAATGAGGAGGTTCTACGCAGAATCGGAGAGGAAAGGAATATGTGGAAAACACTGATAAGGAGAAGGGACAGGATGATAGGACATCTGCTAAGACATGAGGGAATGACTTCCATGGTACTAGAGGGAGCTGTAGAGGGCAAAAACTGTGGAGGAAGACAGATATTGGAATACGTCAAGCAAATAATTGAGGACATAGGTTGCAAGTGCTACTCTGAGATGAAGAGGTTAGCACAGGAAAGGAATTCGTGGCGGGCCGCATCAAACCAGTCAGTAGACTGATGACAAAAAAAAAAAAAAAAACGGAAGAGAATGTAGATGAAGATGAAATGGGAGATACGATACTGCGTGAAGAGTTTGACAAAGCACTGAAAGACATGTCACAACAAGGCCCCGGGAGTAGACAACATTCCATAAGAACTACTGACAGCCTTGGGAGTGCCAGCCCTGAAAAAAGTCTACCATCTGGGAGCAAGATGTATGAGACAGGCGAAATACCTTCAAGAAGAATATAATAATTCCAATCCCAAGGAAAGCAGGTGTTGACAGATGCGAAAATTACCGAACTATCAGTTTAGTAAGTCACGGCTGCAAAATACTAACGCGAATTCTTTACAGACGAATGGAAAAACTGGTAAAGCCGACCTCGGGGAAGATCAGTTTAGATTACATAGAAATATTGGAACACGTGAGGCAATACTGACCTACAGCTTATATTAGAAGATAGATTAAGGAAACGCAAACCTACGTTTGTAGCATTTGTGGACTTACAGAAAGCTTTTGACAATGTTGTCTGGAATACTCTCTTTCAAATTCTGAAGGTGGCAGGGGTAAAATACAGGGAATGGAAGGCTATTTACAATTTGTACAGAAACCAGATGGCAGTTACAAGAGTCGTGGGACATGAAAGGGAAGCAGTGGTTGGGAAGGGAGTGAGACAGGGTTGTAGCCTCTCCCCGATGTTATTCAATCTGTATATTGAGCAAGCAGTATAGGAAACAAAAGAAAAATTCGGAGTGGGTATTAAAATCAATGGAGAAGAAATAAAAACTTTGAGGTTCGCCGATGACATTGTAACTCTGTCAGAGACAGCAAAAGACTTGCAAGAGGAGCTGAACGGAATGGACAGTGTCTTGAAAGGAGGATAAAAGATGAATATCAACAAAAGCCAAACGAGGATAATGGAATGTAGTCGAATTAAGTGGGATGATGCTGATGGAATTAGATTAGGAAATGAGATAATTAAAGTAGTAAAGGAGTTTTGCTATCTGGGGAGCAAAGTAATTGATGATGTAGAAGTAGAGACGATATAAAATGTAGACTGGCAATGGCAAGGAAAGCGTTTCTGAAGAAGAGAATTTTATTAACATCGAGTATAGATTTAAACGTCAGGAAGTCGTTTCTGAAAGTATTTGTATGGAGTGTAGCCATGTATGGAAGTGAAACATGGACGATAAATAGTGTGGACAAGAAGAGAAAAGCTTTCGAAATGTGGTGCTACAGAATAATGCTGACGATTAGATGGGTAGATCACATAACTAATGAGGAGGTATTGAATAGAACTTGGGAGAAGAGGATTTTGTGGCACAACTTGACAAGAAGAAGGGACCGGTTGGTAGGACATGTTCTGAGGCATGAATGGATCACAAATTTAGCATTAGAGGGCAGCGTGGAGGCTAAAGATCATAGAGGGAGACCAAGAGGTGAATACATTAAGCAGATTCAGAAGGATGTAGGTTGCAGTAGGTACTGGGAGATGAAGAAGCTTGCGCAGGATAGAGTAGCATGGAGAGGTGCATCAAAACAGTCTCAGAACTGAAGAGCCGGCCGGGGTGGCCAAGCGGTTCTAGGCTCTACAGTCTGGAACGGCGTGACCGCTACGGTCGCGGGTTCGAGTCCTGCCTTGGGCATGGATGTGTGTGATGTCTTTGGGTTAGTTGGGTTTGAGTAGTTCTAAGTTCTAGGCGACTGATGACCTCAGAAGTTAAGTCCCATAGTGCTCAGAGCCATTTGAACCGTTTTTTTCAGAACTGAAGACCATAACAACAGCAATGTACCAGGTATTATAATCAATCAACAGTTCAGAACTTTCCACCCTGATTGCTCAGTGTGCTGTTACGAAGGACGAAATATACACTCCTGGAAATGGAAAAAAGAACACATTGACACCGGTGTGTCAGACCCACCATACTTGCTCCGGACACTGCGAGAGGGCTGTACAAGCAATGATCACACGCACGGCACAGCGGACACACCAGGAACCGCGGTGTTGGCCGTCGAATGGCGATAGCTGCGCAGCATTTGTGCACCGCCGCCGTCAGTGTCAGCCAGTTTGCCGTGGCATAAGGAGCTCCATCGCAGTCTTTAACACTGGTAGCATGCCGCGACAGCGTGGACGTGAAACGTATGTGCAGTTGACGGACTTTGAGCGAGGGCGTATAGTGGGAATGCGGGAGGCCGGGTGGACGTACCGCCGAATTGCTCAACACGTGGGGCGTGAGGTCTCCACAGTACATCGATGTTGTCGTCAGTGGTCGGCGGAAGGTGCACGTGCCCGTCGACCTAGGACCGGACCGCAGCGACGCACGGATGCACGCCAAGACCGTAGGATCCTACGCAGTGCCGTAGGGGACCGCACCGCCACTTCCCAGCAAATTAGGGACACTGTTGCTCCTGGGGTATCGGCGAGGACCATTCGCAACCGTCTCCATGAAGCTGGGCTACGGTCCCGCACACCGTTAGGCCGTCTTCCGCTCACGCCCCAACATCGTGCAGCCCGCCTCCAGTGGTGTCGCGACAGGCGTGAATGGAGGGACGAATGGAGACGTGTCGTCTTCAGCGATGAGAGTCGCTTCTGCCTTGGTGCCAATGATGGTCGTATGCATGTTTGGCGCCGTGCAGGTGAGCGCCACAATCAGGACTGCATACGACCGAGGCACACAGGGCCAACACCCGGCATCATGGTGTGGGGAGCGATCTCCTACACTGGCCGTACACCACTGGTGATCATCGAGGGGACACTGAATAGTGCACGGTACATCCAAACCGTCATCGAACCCATCGTTCTATCATTCCTAGACCGGCAAGGGAACTAGCTGTTCCAACAGGACAATGCACGTCCGCATGTATCCCGTGCCACCCAAGGTGAAGGTGTAAGTCAACTACCCTGGCCAGCAAGATCTCCGGATCTGTCCCCCATTGAGCATGTTTGGGACTGGATGAAGCGTCGTCTCACGCGGTCTGCACGTCCAGCACGAACGATGGTCCAACTGAGGCGCCAGGTGGAAATGGCATGGCAAGCCGTTCCACAGGACTACATCCAGCATCTCTACGATCGTCTCCATGGGAGAATAGCAGCCCGCATTGCTGCGAAAGGTGGATATACACTGTACTAGTGCCGAC
This sequence comes from Schistocerca cancellata, assembly GCF_023864275.1. Classification (NCBI taxonomy): domain Eukaryota; kingdom Metazoa; phylum Arthropoda; class Insecta; order Orthoptera; family Acrididae; genus Schistocerca; species Schistocerca cancellata. Next base: position 984,560,296 of record NC_064627.1, read on the forward strand.
ATTGTGCATGCTCTGTTGCCTGTGTCTATGTGCCTGTGGTTCTGTCAGTGTGATCATGTGATGTATCTGACCCCAGGAATGTGTCAATAAAGTTTCCCCTTCCTGGGACAATGAATTCACGGTGTTCTTATTTCAATTTCCAGGAGTGTATGTTCTGAAAATCAGCAGAGACAGAATTTAAATAATAAACCTGAATCAGTAAACATAGGATGGGGGATCAGAACAAATATAGTAAATTTTACAAATTTGTAAATAGGTTTAACAAAAAATGATGCATTATTGATAAACATTACACAAATTCAGTGTATTAATGAAAAATGTTCCACACCACAAATAAATTGTCGTTTTAGTACATAAATTCCTCATTTTATAAACTTGCTAGAAGGCGAGAAAGTAAAATAAGTTTGTGGCAGCTAGTCTGCTTTGGTTTTAGAATTATGTACAGTAAAGAACAAATTTTATTTACTCCTTTGGTTATTAACATCAGGTAAATTATTAATCAGAAATAAGAAATGATTATTATCAAGAGCTCAGAAAATATCCCTTTCAAGGAGTTGTATTTTCATTCTAATTTTAATTTGGACTGCATTGCTCTGAATGAAGCACTACACAGGTTAAATATTTAGCACACTGATAAGCAAATAAATTTAAAACTTTAGCTGCTGTGGCGTGTGGCACAGTTCCATTCGTATTAGAATAAGATCAAAATATTTAATATTTGTACGCTTATTACGGCCTACTTCCAGTGGCGCTACAATATCAGACGGTTCAGCAATGCAGCTGATGATAAAAGACAGAGCACAATTTGACATGAGGGTACAACATGTTGCATGAGCAGAATATTCCTGTCTATTGGCGCAACGACTAACAAGACACAGAGGGCTCACTTATGAATTCCTTTTTATTTACACAGCAGATCGTACCAACAGAAACTTGGGAGGAATAATAGTAATGGGTGGGGAAGCAATTAAATTTCACATCCCATCCGCCCTTTTTGCTTGTTTGTTCCACTCTCACGTCCTGCTACAGTCCTCACTCGATAGAACTGGCATAAATCAAGAGCCTTCGATGAAATGGTACATTTGAGGAAGCACAACTGCTGGAACTCCGACATTTGTCGGGAGGCAATGATAACACCAGCATCTCTGAAAGGGTTAAACATTACGGAAAACATGAAAATCTTTGAAACATGGTAGACAATTATAGTTTGAGGGTAGAATGTGGCTGAATTCGTGAAAATAACATAAAACAGAATAGCAAAAGCAATACTAAGTGAGTTAGATTTTATTCATTAACCTTAATTCAAAGGGAAAGCTCTCAGACACTGGAAATATTCTGTTTCCGCGACTGCTTCACTGAATATCAATATCAACACACAGATTTTATGTGAGCTTTGGTAACAATACAAACTAAGTAATCTCTGTCGACAATACTGTGCGACACATTCGTTATAACAACAGCAGCTCAAAGTGTAAAAGAACAAGCATATAACACTCTAATTCGAATACGTATGTTTTAATAAGATAGAATTACTTCGAATGTTTGCTTCAAACGTTCTAAAATATACACCATTTATTATTTTGAGGGTTTGAAAATAGGCCAATGATGTGCAAATAATCCTGAAAGGTGTTGTTATTTTCATTCCAAAACTGACAACGCGTAACTTTCCCCCGGAAAAATTGGCGGCGCGGGGCCGGTAGCTTGCTCTGTGAGTGCTGTATGAACCACTTCTATTAACAACACCTCTATGAGAGGCAAAGGCAAAACCATCTCCACTCTAGGACCCCGGACAACGCTGTACGTTTTCTCTCACCGTTGCCGATACCTACAAGACTCCTTCCACCAGAATAACTAAAATCAATTCCGGATTGCTCCGAAGTGTTCCACGTATCTCCCCAAAGATGCCAGAAAACAGTTAAGTTTCACTTCAGAAGAAATTCTTATAACAAAGAACCTGTTTCCTGCGTTGTTGGAGAAACAAAAGGTAACGATACCAGATAATAAGGCGTTTGCATCAATAGACAGTTCCAGTAGGACAGCTGTGTGGTTATAAAACTCATTTAAGTGTGTTGCCGTGAACATTAATTTGATATGAACAGAATCTGATAACAATAACCTTGGAGAACTAGCCCCAGAGACCAGAAATTTTACTCGTTGAGTGTTTTGTCCACCCAATCAGAGCTTATCGCTTATCGTGCAGCTTGTTATCATCGGCCATATATTTTGCCGACATGACAATACGACAGCCTTCAGCGCTCCGGGTATTAACGAAATCAGGTAAGCTCTATGGCAGCTGCAATCCGGTTTCTAATTTGTCCTTTTATTATTGGCACTTAGCGCCCTCCGTCAGTAACTGTTGATGTAAATTAACAAACAAGCAAAGTTGCTTTGTTTCTCACTATTTTTAATAAGCCTGTTTTAAAGAATCAGTGTATGTCAATTGTCTCTAAGAAGTTGTCCCCTTTCGCAATCGACTTATCGGTGTCTGTCAGAGAAATAGTGCAAGCAATATCTAATTAAGCAATATCTAATTAAGAACCAGAGATGTGTACAGAAGTGACCAGTACTTTTACGCGAAAACACGAAAAGTGCAATACTTGGACTGACTACTGCTCCGATAATTGTGGTATTGTTTTAAATGCCAAACCAATACCTTCCGTATTGACCGTCTATAAGCCGTGTCCACTCAGTGAGAGGTCTAAAATCATGAACTTCCCTTTTTTCCATTAACGAATGTAATTCTGTCTAGTGGCGTTTTCATTCGTTATGGGAAAGTGCACTTGTAAATTTGGAGATGCGCAATAAATCCACTGAGCTCCGAACACAGTTCACTGGTACAGAAAACAGTTGATCCTGAAGAAAATTACTCTCTTTAATTTAATACCGGTGGTGCCATTTGCTTGATGTCTTACATAACAGCATTTAACAAGAATAGACAAGCCGATGAAACTACGTTACTGTTTCCTGGTGGATTGACATAAATGGTTTTGGCTTTGTATCCACTTAGATTAACTTTCCCCAATTCTACTATTAGAAAGATGGAAACTGAGTGTTACCCCAAGAAGCACCAGTCAGATATTTATCAAATTTGTGCTAAATAAATGTCGTGTGACTAGGACCTCCCGTCGGGTAGACCAGTCGTCGGGTGCAAGTCTTTCGATTTGACGCCACTTCGGCGACTTGCGCGCCGATGGGGATGAAATGATGATGATTAGGACAACACAGCACCCGGTCCCTGAGCAGAGAATAATCTCCGACCCAGCCAGGACTCGAATCCGTGACCTTAGGATTGACATTCTGGCGCGCTGACCACTCAGCTAACGGGGGCGGACACTTTGTGCCCATGTTCATTACATAACGTTTATTAAATGTTTAAACTTTAATTTCAATCATAACCGATATCTGCCAATATCTCAGTGGCGTGTGTGACCTCTACGAGCGCGAATACACTCTTGTATTCGTTATGGAATGGGAGCAAACGGTCGGCGAACGTCAGCTTTAGGAATTTCTTGCCATGGCTGAAGAATATGCCGTGTCATTTCACAAAGAGTACCGGGTAGAGGCTGATGTTAAAGTTTATGTCTCCCCAGTGTATTCCTGACATTCTCTATGGGGGTGCAATCACGAGAGTGGGAGACCAGTCAAGAATCCGTAAATTCCTTAAAGGTATAGTGGTGTGAACTTTGATATGGTTTCTGCATCTATATCTATACCCCAAAAGTCACCTTACGATGTGTAGCCGAGAGTACTTCTGATACCACTAACTGATACCCTCCTTCCCTGTTCCTTGCTGGAGTGGTGCGTAGAATGATCGTATTAGCTCTAACTTCTCGGATATTTTCGTTGTGGTTGTTACGCGGAGTACAAACACCTCCCTTCTTGGGTCGACCACTGAAGTTTGTTCAGGACGTCCTCGCGCCGACTAAACGATCCCGTGACGAAATGCGTCCCTTTCGTTGGATTACGTCTACCTGTTCTATTAACCAAACCTGTCAAGGGTCCCAGAGCCGTGAACAATACTCAACAATCAGTCGAAAAACTGTTTTGCAAGACATTTCTTTAACTTTCTTCCAAAGAATGCCAGCATGGCACCTGATTTTCCTATATTTTGTGCTATGTGATCGTTTCAATTTAGGTGGCTCCAAATGGGTACAGTTTCTAATGATTTGTCGCCAGTAATAGACAATAGTGTACTATCTTGTTTATGGAGTTAAAATCTTCTGGGTTATTAGGCCGCGTCATGTTTCTTCTAAAATGTTCGAGTGTTCTAGCAGTAGTGGACACCAAAAGATCCTGAGGAAGATCCCAGCAGAGGGGTCGAAACGTCGAACATTTTAGAAGAAACATGACGCGGCCTAATAACCCAGAAGATTTTAACTTCAGTGACAACGGCCACGAAAGCCTGCAGACTTACATATTTTGTTTATCTTTGTTACCCTGGTCATGAAGGGTATGAGCATTCATTTAGCCCTCAACAATTATCAAATCAATCCTGTTGTCAGATCCAATAAATGTCCACACCTCGATTCTAAGAGCAGGAGGAGTATGTGTCATCGTTGCTTCCCGTGATCTTTGACACGCTGGAAAAGTACCAGGAGATTATAATTGAACCGATGGTGTCCCGATTGCTGCAGCGTGGGTTGTATACATCACAGGACACTAAAACATAGTAGGTATCTTCATTAATCAGTGTGCTTGTAGTGTGTGCTAAAAAATAAAACACGTTTGTTAGTAATCATTAGTTTCTGGTCACAAGTTACAACACGTGTTCAGTATGGTCTCCTGACTCAGCAACATACTGCAACTGTAACACAACATGGCCGACAGTTGCTGGCTGCGCATCCAATGTAATCAGAACGATGTCCTATGTTATCCTTCAGAGCAGGAGTCTGGATACACTCTGATAGACACGATCTCTCAGATATCCCCACAACCATAAGTCACGTGAATTTGGTAGGGAGATCTCAGAGACCACACCCCTTGAAACTGTATAGAGATGGTGTCATTACCGACAGTTTCTAGAAGCAAATCTGTCACCTGGCAAGAGACGTGTGCTGTCGCCCCATCTTACATGAAAATAGTGATGTGGACACAACTGCGTTCTTTATGAGCTGGAATCATGTATTACAAAGGAGTCCTTACAACGTGCTGATGTCACTGAACACGTAACACGCCTGTAAAGTGCCATGTTCCTGTACAACACTTGGCGGAGAGCTTCATATGCGACAGTTATGTGCATTCACGGCACCGTGCAGAGTAAAATGTTTCTCACCATTAAAGAATATTCCCGAGTCACATGCCGTCCATTTCGATGCGTGTCAAAAATCGAAGGGCAAATTCAAGGTTTCACATCCTATCTTGGTGCTGCATTTAACCAGTATTCTGGATCTTTTAGGGATATCAGTGTAAAATGCACCGAAAATATTTGTAACTATTGACCAGGGGAGAGAAAGACCGTGTGACGCAGCTCGAGCACTGGCTGTAGAATTTTTCTGATGTGCTTCACCGTCGGCTATAGCTACAGCAACTTCATCAACAAATACTATGGGAATCGGCCACCTCCCTCCCCATGTTGCACCACCTAACTCGCTTGTTTCTTTAAATTTCTTGATCGTACTCTTTAGCTCCTTTATTCACATAACGCCTCTTTGCAGCTGTGGCTGTTGGAGATATTTCAGTAATACAGCACTGTTATTGCTGACGTTCTGACAAGACAACTCTACGAGCAGTGTACGGTCTTTCTTCTCAATACTTATTGCGAGTGGAACGGAAACCTCCATCCTTCTTAACCCCTTACGCCAACAGTCGCTTCACAGAAGAAATCAACAGGTATTGCCAAGCGACAAACAACATAGTGACGTCAAAATTGGAAACATTTTTCATTCTGACTGGTTACAGCGTCATATTTTCACCTGGGGGCAAAAAGTGGAACTTTTTTTTTGCATACTCCGTGCGTGCACCAGTTAATGAACATACCTATAACGTTTCAGCGTCCTACAATGTATACTGCCCGCGCAGCAGCACTCGAAACACCGTCAGTTTAATTATAGCCACCCAGTATGTGTCACTCAGAATTGTTGCTCCCTGTGATCTTTCACCACTTCATCTACAGACAGGTTGGGATCGATTTGACTACAACAAACAAAAGTGAGACACGTCGCTAGATACAACAGAACGTCACTCGCTATATCCCAAGTGACTCTACTCCATTCACTTCTCTGTTGTCTATGACATGGTTTCAGTGTTAAACAATGCTTGGCAAGCCGAGTAATCCGTTCTTGACAGTTCGTGGTAACACAATGCCTGTAGCTTCTACCCGAATTTCGACTGTTGTCATCCGTCCGTTCGTCGGAGCCAGTCCAACTTCCCTAATATTTTCGCGGTGTAGTCTTTTCTGCTGGAAGACCCCGTGACTACTCGTCGTGTCACACACTTTCCCTCAGTCCATTTCACCACCACTCGATTTGCAGTTGTTGCAGGCTGTCGATTGATGCTTCCATGATAATAACCCGTGATAATAATTCGAACTTATTCAAAATCCGAGAGGTAAACTGCACATGCCAAGTCCACTGGCCATGATATGTTGTGATCTCCACCTCGAGCGTTCCAGTAACGTTAGACACACCCAGTTGCCATTATGTATTGACTCCATTTTCCATCTGTAGAACTGCAGTTTTCTGTACTGGAAATCATCTCAAACAACGATGAGATTTTAACCAACGAATGCTGTAGGCTATGGAATACTGCAATGTGAGTTGGTATGTGCAATCGAGGTGTTCATAGTGTAGCATTTCCCATTTTCAGACCGTGTAGTATGCTGTATACCTGTGAGTTTCTGTTAAATTAAATTTCATGAAGAATAGAAACATTGTTACCTTGCAACCACACTTACAAATCATTTTTTTCTACATTTTTACCTGCACGCCACAAATCGCCGAACGGAGTGTGGCTGATGGTAAGTAATGCTCTATATCCCTTCCTATTGGACTCGCCGATGGTAGGTGGAATTAGGACAGTCAGTGCCAACCTGTAAGGGCCAAACGTGTCTAACTTTTCTAATTAAATGTTGGTCGCCACGTGAGGTGTACTAGGAAGCAGGATGCGTCTTGACTCGATTTGGAATATGAACTCTCAGACTTTTGCAACCAGCGCTTCCCGCGATGCACAACGTTTTTCTTGTTGGATCTCTAAGTGCTAAGCATCTCTATAACACAGTCATGCTGACTTGGAAACATCTGGCTAGTGGTGCACCTCTTCTCTGAATCTTTTTCTAAATATTCTGTTAATCCATACTGCTAAGAGTCCGAAGCCGACGCAGAGACACTGTACCTGTGTGGATGAAAGGCGTTCGGAGAGGTACCACGGGCAGCACACACCCTCAATGAAACGATACCTTACCGTCTGCTTTGATGGAGTCGTGCCCGCAAGAACCTCGTGTGGTTCACCGACAAAGTCTTACCCTCCGTCGGCGTCTGCAAACATATACAGTTTCTCATCAGGCCTGACGATCTTACCTTCATGCTCCGAGTACTCAGCAGCGGTGTTTCTCTGGTCTGTATCAGGTCGGCGGTGACTTCCACACACACCACTGCGTGGAGGTCTTTGTGGATGCTATGACTGCTCACCGTTTAATGTTGTCCAGCATTGAATTTGCAAGCAGTCTGCCGCACTGCGGTCCGTCTAAACACTATTACAATCCGGGATATGTGGACAGTTCCCAGCCACCCGGGCCATTCACGACCGTCGACATTGTTGTCGCCGGATTTCCTAGGATTGAGATACTCACAGAGCAAACCTGGCACGTTTGAACGTGTATAGACCAGCGCCTACCGGACATCAGAGATGGCACAACCCATGCTTCAGGCCAACACGATCTGTTTCAAATTACACTACTGGCCGTTAAAACTGCTACTACACGAAGATGACGTGCTACAGACGCGAAATTTAACCGACAGGAAGAATATGCTGTGATATGCAAATGATTAGCTTTTCAGAGCATTCACACAAGGTTGGCGCCGGTGGCGACACCTACAACGTGCTGACGTGAGGAAAGATTCCAACCGATTTATCATACAAAAACAGCAGTAGATCGGCGTTGCCTGGTGAAACGTTGTTGTGATGCCTCTTGTAAGGAGGAGAAATGCGTACCATCACGTTTCAGACTTTGATAAAGTTCGGATTGTAGCCTATCGCGATTGCGGTTTATCGTATCGCGACATTGCTGCTCGCGATGGTTTTTTTTGGAAAGATTACGGCCGATTCCCTTCATTCTTCGCCAGTCCTAGTTTGTGCGCCGTCTCTAATCTCGTCGTGAGTTGGTCGATAAACCTCAACATCAGTTGTTTTCATCCAAACATTACCACGCACAGCGTGAGTCTAGACTAGATAACACTTCAGTTGAAATAGTTCAGGTCCCACGAAAAGATTTTAGATCATTTTATCCAGGCATTGAAGCGAAAAGAAGCAGTGTAAGAAATTAATGGTATTGCACTCAATACTTTATGCTGCAAGAGTTGCGTTCTCAAAATTACGGAAAATTTATGATTTCGCTTGTTCATTAGTCGGATTCGCGTGATTTATCTCTTTGTTGTGTCGCTAAATTTATCTGAAAATTAACGTTATAATGTTAGCCATATCTGATATTTAGTCTGTTGTCTGTTGCCAAAATGGATACCAGTGTTTCTGTAGTATCTGCGATTGTTTATTTTGTGCATAAATAGGTCAGCGAATTTGCATTATTTTTTCTGTTAGAACGGAAGAACGTGAAACAGGATCTTACAAATGTTAAATACAGATTTTGTTGAGTGTGTAGTGAATAAAATAAGAGCTTACAAGTGGCATAAGCGCTACGGAAACGTCCGTTGTAACGTTGAAGATGAAGAGACCCTGGGCCCACCGGAACACACCCAACCGATGAAACAGTGGAAAAAGTGAAAAAAATTCTTTGGATGTTGTGGATGTGAAACTGTGACGACAAAATTTATCATACATTGTTGAATTTCGAAGAAGGGAATCGCTACAAAAAGTCAGCGACGCAGAACTTCTGAAACGCATTATAAGAGGTTACGAAACAAGAGTTTATTGATATTTCATGGAAACAAAGTCTTAATCGTCACAGTGAAAGCATTTTAGGTAGTCAAGACCACTGAAAGCTCCATCGGTGCGGTCAAATGTGGAGGTTATACTCTGTTTTCTTTTATTTTAACGATGCAGTGCATCTTGAGTTCATGCCGTAAGATCCAACGACTAATGAGCTTTCCTTACAAGTTCAACGTTTTTTTCGTGAGGCAATCCGCCAAAAGCGTCGTGATTTTTGGCGAAATAATATAAGGCTTATGAAGCACGGTAATGGACTTGCCTATAATACTGTAATGGAGCCCCAGATTTCATCTTCGCCAGACATGACCCCAAGTGACTTTGTTTCTGTTCCCAAAAATAAAGGCCGTCGTCTTACAAGCATACAAGAGACAGAAAAGGAATGGTCGAGAGAGCTGAAAGTTATCACAGTGATCGACTTCCTGAAGTATTTCGTGGATTGGAAAAGTAGCTGACTTAATTTTATATTATGAATAAATAAAATTCTTTCCGAATAACAAATATTCGGGTTATTTTATGAAGACACTACATATGATGCGCCAACACCTGACCAACAGAGCCGCGCGGGATTAGCCGAGCGGTCTAGGCCGCTGCAGTCATGGACTGTGCGGCTGGTCCCGGCGGAGGTTCGAGTCCTCCCTCGGGCATGGGTGTGTGTGTTTGGAATTCCAGACATCTGCCACGCCGGAAATTTGCCACGCCGGACATTCGCCATACTTACCCCTTCGCCAGGTAGCTTGAGCAGCGATCCCTCAGGTAAGGGACGCCCTTCCTCGAACTTCTTCTGTCCGCTTTCCATCCGCCGTCTTCACATCTTACTCGATACAACCAGTACGTAAGGGACCTCCTTCTTCGACATCTTGGCGAAATAGAGAGCTTCTTTCCCGAAATCGAAATATTTATAACTTTTGGGAAACGAAAGCAATACCAACGGTTATGTCAGTGTGTAGTTAGTTCTGCCAAGTGTAAATACAGATCCCCCTGTCTGTACCGTAGCTTCCTTTCACGCTTACTGATTGCGATAGGAACAGTCCATCGCCATGGGAGCAACAAGAAAGAACGATGCAAAGAGAATGCGAATGTACGCTAATCATTTCTTTTTGATCACTGTATTTGTGCCTACTTTAATTAGTACAACCGGATGCCCAAAAGACAATAAGGAATGAAGAAATGGGTATGTGAATGTTTGAAAAGAAGAACGACATATTCCATATTAATTTACTCTCTAAAATCCGATAGGGCCTTGCGGCGAAACATTAGTTAATAAAGTGTAGCGGGACAATGTTCAAAACATGACTGAAAATACGTTCACTGAATAGAGATAAGAACATCTATGATTGACATGTCATCTAAAGTCGACGTACAATCTTAAAATGTTAGAAATAAAGAAATGAAATAATACAGAATGCTGTGCTTGTAACGTACGTTGTTGTTCTACATTGTTTAGCTCTGGTATTACAGGGTCACAGAGAAAGCATTCTAGGTTTCAGAGGGAAAAGTCGTAATTTTAATGATCTACACCACAACAGAAACAAGAAGCACAACGTAAGGAAAAATAATGTAATGTGTGTTCTAGCTCACAAGCGACATTGAAGCTGATAGTTCCTGTGGCTTAGTGTGGGCAGAGGTTATATTCGACAACCGGAATAAATTAAGAACTGGCTCCTTTTACCGACCCCCGGTCTCAGATGAAACAATTGCTGAACAGTTCAAAGAAAACTTGAGTCTCATCACAAATAGGTACCCTACTCATACAATTATAGTTGGCAGTGACCTCAATCTACCTTCCGTATGTTGACAAAAATACATTTTCAGACCCTATTGTAGATAGAAAACAACTTCCGTAATCGTTCTAAATGCTTTTTTAAAATTATTTTGAACAATTAGTTCACGATGCCATCCAAATTGTAAGTGGTCACGGAAACACACTTGACCTCTTAGCCACAAATAATCCTGAGCATCACGACGGATACAGGGATTAGTGAACACACAGTCGTAGCGAGGCTGAATTCCGTAACAAAGAAATTCACCAAAACTAAACGCGAAATATATCTATTTATAAAAGCAGCTAAAAATTCCGTTGACGTGTTTCAAAGAGATAGTCTCCAATCCTTCCAAACTATGTAAGTGAAGACCGTATGTGGCTTAAGTTCAAAGAAATAGTATCAACAGCATTCGCGAGATTCGTAACAAATACATTAATAAGAGACAGAACTGATCCCCCATGGTACACAAAACACGACAGAAAGCTGCTGCAGGAGCACTGAAAAAGGCACGTATAATTTAGACGAACGCAAAATCTCCAAGACTGGCGAATTTTACTGAGGCTTGAAATCTGGTGCAGATTTCAATGCGAGATGCATTTCATAACTTCCACAACGAAACTCTCTCTAGAAATGTGGCGGAAAATACAAAGAGATTCTGGTCCTATGTTAAGTAAACCAGCGGAAAGGCTCAGTAATTACCTTTACTACGCGACATCGACGGTAATGTTACCGATGACAGTGCCACTAAAGTGGAGTTACTAAATGCAGTTTTCCGAACTTCCTTCACCAAAGAAGACGAAGTAAATATTCCAGAATTCGAAATGAGAACAGCTGCAAACATAATATAGGAGGAGAAGGAGGGGGAGGCAAGGGACCCAACCCTTCGGAGCAGGTAAAATCGTGGCAAATGTCCGGCGTGGCAAATGTCCGCACACCGTGTGTTTGTCCTTAGGATAATTTAGGTTAAGTAGTGTGTAGGCTTAGGGACTGACAACCTTAGCACTTAAGTCCCATGTGATTTCACAACCATTTGAACATTTTTGAACTGACCAACAGAATAACACAGCTGCGATTTCTTGCTGCTGACTTAACTTTTTATTTCTTTCAGTATCTTCTGCTGCCTTTTACAAACATTGCTGCTACCAATATTTCTTCATTCACCGTGTTCTTCGTTGTCTGCAGCGGCGCCAAGATGTGGAAGCTGTCGTTCGTGATGTTGCTGCTGGCGGTTGCGGCCGCCCAGGCCGGCCACGTAGACGAAGACAGGCTGAGCAAAGTGAAGGCCGCTGTGAGCAAGCTGCGTGCCACGAGGAGCAACGGCCATCACACAGGTACCCGCTCACAAACTGCACTAACATGCTTTCGCTCACCTCAAATGCACGTTATGGTATGTTAGCAGGTTTGATCCACTCGTAATGAAATGGTGCTGGGAAGAACTTTTTTTTGGTGGGGGGTGGGGGGGGAGACGTCATCAGTCTTCTGACTGGTTTGATGCGGACCGCCAAGAATGCCTCTCATGTACCAGCCTCTTCATCTCACAGTAGGACCTGCCACCTAGGTCCTCAATTATTTGTTATATGTATTCCAATCTCTGTCTTCCTCTACAGATTTTTGCCCTCTACAGCTCCCTCTAGTGCCGTGGAACTCGTTCCCCGATGCCTTAAGGGGGGTAGGATGTCAAGCGGTCCGACTTGGAGCAGTAGAGGCATCACAGGACATTTTAATTTCCAGTGTCTATACTTTTACAAATAAATTCATAAAACTTTGTCAGCATCACCAGGAAGGATTCAGGATTCACACCCATTGCAGTGGAAGTTTTTTTACGTGTGAAATTTCATCATTTTTTTTCACTTACTAATGGCTGCATTTGTTGCTATAGGTACACTTTCCTTCATAAGTTAGAGAGATTCTTCCATGAATTTTGCACAGCGTACATACAGGTGTATGAAACTCTAGAATTTATTTAATTTATGAAAAAGTGAATGATCTGTTGTATTTTAAACTTCATGTTTAGAAAAAACACAAATTTTGTCGTTAATAACCTCAATTTTTACCACAGTTTTTAATAGATTTGGAAAATTCTAGAGTTTCATACACCTTTAAGTATGGTTTGTATGCTGTGCAAAATTCATCGAACCATCTGTCTTATTTATGAAGAAACGTGTACCTGTAGCAACGAATGCTGCCATTAGTAAGTGAAAAAATGATGAAATTTCACATGTAAAAAAAATTACTTCGTTATGTTTTCGAACTTCCACTGCAATGAGTGTGAATTCTGAATCCTTCCTGGTCATGCTGACAAAGTTGTATGAATTTATTTGTAAAAGTATAAACAGTGGAAATTAAAATGTCCTGTAGTACCTCTCCTGCTCCAAACGGCCCGTTTGACGCCCTACCCCCCTTAACAGATGTCCTAACATTCTGTCCCTTCTCCTTGTCAGTGTTTTCCATATATTCCTTTCCTCTCCGATTCTGCGCTGAACCTCCTCATTCCTTCCGTTATCAATCCACCTAATTTTAAACATTCGCCTGTAGCACTACATATCAAATGCTTCGATACTCTTGTGTTCCGGTTTTCCCACAGTCCGTGTTTCACTACCACATAATGCTGTGCTCCAGACGTCCAATCTAAGAAATTTCTTCCTCAAATTAAGGACTACTAGTAGAATTCCCTTGACCAGAAATGCCCTTTTTGACAGGTTAGCCTGCTTTTGATGTTCTCCTTGCTTCGTCCGACATTGGTTATTTAGCTGCCTAGGTAGCAGAATTCCTTAACTTCATATACTTCGTGACCATCAATCCTAATGTTAAGTTTCTCGCTGTTCTCATTCCTGCTACTTCTCATTATTTCGTCTTTCTTCGCTTACCCTCAGTCCATATCGTGTACTCATTTGATTCATTCCATTCAGCATATCATGTAATTCTCCATCACTTTCACTCAGGACAGCAATGTCATCATCGAATCGTATCATTGATATCCTTTCACTTTGAATTTTGATTTCACTCCTGAAGCTTTACTTTATTTCCATCATTCCTTCTTCGATGTACAGTTGAACAGTAGAGGGGAAAGACTACATCCATGTCTTACACACTTTTTAACCCGAGCACTTCGTTCTTGATCGTCCACTCTTATTATTCCCTCTTCGCTCTTCTACATATTGTATATTACCCGTTTGTCCTTATAGCTTACTCCTATTTTCCTCAGAATTTCGAACATCTTGCACGATTTTACATTACCGAACGCTTTTTCCAGGTTGACAAATCCTATGGACGTGTCTTGAATTTTCTTTAGTCTTGCTTCCATTATCAACGTGAGAATTGCCTCTCTGGTGCCTTTACCTTTTCTAAAGCCAACCTGATAGTCATCTAGCACATCCTAAATTTCCTTTTCAATTCTTCTGTACATCATTGCTGTAAGTAACTTGGTTGCATGAGCTGTTAAGCTGATTGTGTCATAATTCTAGCATCTGTCAGCTCTTGCAGTCTTCGGAATTGTGTGGATGATATTTATCCGAGTCAGATGGTATACAGCCACACACATACATTCTTCACACCAACATGAATAGTCGTTCCGTTGCCATTTCTCCCAATGATTTTAGAAATAATGATGGAATATTATCTATCCCTTCTACATTATTAGATCTTAAGTCCTCCAAAGCTCTCTTAAATTCCGCTTCTAATAGTGGATCCCGTATCTCTTCTAAATCGAATCCTGTTTCTTGTTCTGTCACATACGACAAATTTTCACCCTCATAGAGGACGTCAATGTACTCTTTCCATCTATCCCCTCTCTCCTCTACATTTAACAGTGGAATTTCCTTTGATCTCTTAATGTTACCACCCTTGCTTTTTGTGTCACCGAAGACTGTTTTGACTTTCCTGTATGCTGAGTCAGTCCTTCCGACATTCATTTCTTTTTCGATTTCTAACTGAAATCTCGTATCAACGGGTCTTTTCCAAGTATATCTCCTCCTCTTGTGATTCTTGAATAGAATATTCGTTATTACTAGCTGAAAAATATTACAGAACTCAATTAGTCTTTCTCAGATCTCGTTCCTTGTCCCAAACCCATATTCTCTTGTACCTTTCCTTCTATTCTTTCCCCTACAACTGCATTCGAGTGGCCGGCCGGGGTGTCCGAGCGGTTCTAGGCGCTACAGTCTGGAACTACGCGACCGCTACGGTCGGAGGTTCGAATCCTGGCTCCTCCATGGATGTGTGTGATGTCCTTAGGTTAGTTAGGTTTAAGTTGTTCTAAGTTCTAGGGGACTGATGACCTCAGAAGTTAAGTCCCATAGTGCTCAGAGCCATCTGAACCATTTTTTTTTTTTTTTTGCATTCGAGTACCCCATGACTATTAGATTTTCATCTCCCTTTATGTACTGTAATATCCTTTCAATATTCTCATATACTTTCTCTATCTGTTCGTCTTCAGCTTGCGGTGCCGGAATTCACACCTCGACTATCGTTGACTGTATTGGTTTGCTGTCGATTCTGAAAAGAAAAACCGTATCATGAACTTTTCTCTGTAACACACTCTATGCCCTACCTTCCTATTCATAGCGAATCCTACACCGTTACACCATTTTCTGCTGGTGTTGATTTTAGTCTATATTCATGTATATCTAGATTGAGCCTTTGCATTTCGCTTTTCAGATTTTCTAGCTTCGCTGTCACATTCAAGCTTCTGACATTCCACGCCTCGACTCGCAGAAAGTTGTCCTTTCGTTGATAATTCAATCTGTTTCTCATGGTCAGCTCCTCTTGGCAGTTCCCTGCCGGAGATCCGAAAGGGGGACTATTTCGGAATCTTTAGCCAATGGAGATGTCATCATGAGACTTTTTCAAATACAGGCCACATGTGTCTTTAATGTAGTGGATTCCATTGCCTTCTGCATCTTCATGCCTTTGATCATCGCTGATTTTTCCGCCTTTAGGGGCAGTTTCCCACCCCAAGGACAACAGAGTCCCCTGAACCTCAGTCTCCTCCTCCGCCCTCTTTGATAAGGCCATTGGCAGAACGAGGACGACTTCTTATGCCGGAAGTCTTCGGCCTCCAAATGCTGATTATTAATCAAAATTATTAACCAAGACGATACCTCAACACCACGGTAGTGAACACCAGCGAATATTCGGTGCATACTCATTTACTTGTGTTCGCTTTTATTCGCTCCGGTGTAAACCAAGCTGAACACTTTGGCCTGCACCTCCATGTTAAGAAGTGTTGAGCAACGCACAAGGTAGTACTAACTTCGATGCTAGTAATGAACTTGTATAATTTCTAACTATGTTTGAACACTATGTCGAGAGTTTAGAATTAATTCTGAACAGCTGTCGAAAATAGATGCGCGTAAATGCACAACACTAACCCTTTGGTAGGGAGTGGCTTTTGTGTGGTGAATGAGTATAAATTTGTGCACATATTCAAAGCAACAGAAGTTCAGACTTCTTTATTATGAAACGGCAACTATGAGATGTATAAGTCATCTTACTTTTGGTTTCAGTGTTGTCAGTTTTCCGCTTTACATAAATGCTTCAAAAGCCGATAGCCTGTTGGCTGCGTGGTTGAATTGGGATTTGTATTGTCTAAGTACTTCCAGAATATGCAAATAGCCAAAGCTTGTAATAATAAATGTTTTCTCATGTTCCATTTCGTTGGACTGATAGTAAACTCAGTGTTTAAGTTTCAGGTCTCAAGTTTCATTTCAAATTATTTGAAATACATACATCTACGAAATGAAAATGTGGTACTGATTCACAACAGCCTCGCCTTCTCGATTCTTGTTTTATTGTCTTGACGCTGCATTGTATTATGTATATGTTTATCTTCTTTGTAACATTACCCGCTTTCTAGGAAAATATCAATGATGAAACGTCTGATTTTCAACTATGTGGAAGCTTTATCTGAATATTTCAGTATATTTTCTATTGGTCATCTTCAGGAACAGTGACGGGGTTCCTTGGAATCTGAAGCCGAGTAGCAGCGTTGTCCTAAAGCGACGTTTCAGCAAACTTTCCAGTCAAGAGAGTGTAGAATGTGATATCTCCGTTTCACAGGAAAGCGATATTTCTTTTAAAGATGAGTACGAAACTCGTTGAAACGTTGCTTCATTGCAACACTGCCACTCACGTGGTAACCCGAGAAAAGTTCATTAGCGAAATTCGCCAATAAGTCCTGTATTTACATAATTTTGATACCATCAGTCACACTTTTCACCTGCCACTGTTCGGCTGGATTATTGTTAGGTTCAAATACGCTCATGTCGCTTAAGCGTGCACCATATACCTCACATTATCAGAATATGAGAGATAAGTCTAATTTATTGAGAAGAAATTGAGAAAACGTTTTTGATTTCCTTGGAAACCAGTGGAGTAACAGGCTTCCGTTTCAGGTGTTGTGCGCCGCCACGCGGAACTGACCCCCATGGCCTACGAAGAGCAGATCGAGGCATTCCTGGAGCAGCTGAAGCAGATGATGCGGGAACCCATGGCACTCCTTGGTAACAGAACACTGGACCCGCTGGAGGTTGCTGGGCCCATCAACATCAACATCGATAACGACATGATCGCGTACGTTCGTAATGAAACTGCTACCTACAAGTGACGAAATACAACCTGTAAAATATGTAGCTCTACAGACAACTTGAAATGACGTCTACATAGATAGTACCGTTGTGTTTTGACAGCAGGCGTGTGAGGATACATATTGAATTATCATGAAGGTTCATTTGTTGAGTTGGGTTGTTTGGGGGAGAAGACAAGACAGTGAGGTTATCGGTCTCATTGGATTAGGGAAGGATGAGGAAGGAAGTCGGCCGTGGCCTTTCAAAGGAACCATCCCGGTATTTGCCTGGAGCGATTTAGGAAAATCACGGAAAACCTAAATCAGGATGGCCGGAAGTGGGATTGAACCGTCGTCCTCCCGTATGGGAGTCCAGTGTGCTAACCACTACGCCACCTCGCTCGGTCAAGGTTCGTTTGTATTCTCATCGGTGGTACATAGTCTATTTTGGACCCACTGTATTTAAACGTACTTTAAGCAAGTCTAAAGCCCAGTTGCTTCTGGCAATTCTGTTGTTCTTAAGCCTTGTACCTGAAAAGTGAATTAACAGCATAACTTAATAACTGTTCAATTCATCAATCGGCTCACTGAACCTGTTAGTAGTAACCTTACCCAAATGGCTTCAGTCTTAACAGTATTCTGATCTTGCAGAACTTTATACAGTAGAGTAATAGACGATATCTGTGATCAGAATCTACAAACTAGGGCTACAATGAGAGAGAAGGTCACGACATACACTACAGGTATCTGAAAATAAGTAAAACATTAAAATATATGGAGGAAATTCATTAGTAAAATCTTGAAACGGGCTGTACTACTCCTCTACATAAACAAATTCTTCCGTAAGACGTTATCATATCTTTTAACGAACTGACAAATTCCTTCTACACAGTATTTTCCGCTTGACTTTTGGAACACAACGACCAGAGGTCTAGTTGATAATTCATGATATCGTGCAAAACACTCCGAGAAATCAGCGGAAAATTTCCCGACAGTTTAGATATCGAGTATATCAGTTTTCACGGTTATTTTTTCATCACTTTTCTGTACTACTTTGTTATAACAGATGACCACACCTGCATCAACATGGACATTTACCTTTCCTCTCTTCGAAGTGCAACACCTCAGTTCATGTTATTTGGTCTTAAAATTTGTACCGCTTAATGGATTGAACATTTGGCTGGATTTTTCAATGTGCCCTTTTCGCTGTCGTAGCTCTAAGCACACAGACCTATAGCTTGAGTCAATGCAGCGGCTTCTCGTCTCATGCCACTACTTCCCATGCTACATGAAAATGAACGTTATTTTCAGCTTAGAACTCGTACGTCTATACGTCGTATAAGAGGTTCTTGTTTATTTCCTTACTCAAAGACAAATTATTTTCGTAGCTGAAATATTAAATTGCAGCGATGCTATAGAGCTTGACTCAGTTGACTCTAGTCTAAACCTTGGAAACAGTTTTAATCACGGTAACTGTCTTGCTGTAAGAGAAGAAGTGGCGGCCTGTGATCCCTAGTCTCTGAAAAAGTCTTAGCATTTAAGCTGATATGTCTTGGACTGAGGGCATGTAACACTTAAAAGTTGTTTCTCCGTCGGATTGTACATTAATATCATCAGCTCTTTTCGTCTTGTCGTGAGTGAAAAGCGCTGTGTGACAGCGCTCTTTCTTTTCTTACCACTTCCTTTTGTTTCAGTCTTCATTAATACTCAAATATGCCATTAATTTGCAAGGCACTCATTACATTTATCCACACGATACAGCCAAACATCTCTACCACCACGATTCGGAGGAAGACAACAACAAATCATGTGGAATTTCACCACACGAGGTATAAGTATGGCCGGCCGCTGTGACCGAGTGGTTCTAGGCGCTTCAGACTGGAACCGCGCTGCTGCTACGGCCGCAGGTTCGAATCCTGCCTCGGGCATGGATGTGTGTGATGTTCTTAGGTTAGTTAGGTTTAAGTAGTTCTAAGTATAGGGGACTGATGACCTCAGGTGTTAAGCCCCATAGTGCATAGAGCCATTTGAACCATTTGAACCATATGAGTCAATAAATTAGTCGCAAACTGGGATCTCTGTCCAGAGCCGCGTGTTGTACGAACCTGAAATTTATTTTCCTTTTCAAAATATTCCCCTTGCAATCTTAAACTCTTATCTCATCGCTCGACAACGCGTTAAAAGTCTGCACCATAGACTGCTTGTGGCAGCGTTCGCATCTAACGAGTGAGCTCTGGCATACATCAAGAGTATTTGGTTCCTTACCTTGTTGCAACCCATAAGACCGATGTATCCTGCGGGTAGCGAAATACCCCTAGACGCGGAAACAATGTGCCATAGCTGGATAAGGTTCAAATGGTTCAAATGGCTCTGAGCCCTATGGGACTTAACATCTATGGTAATTAGTCCCCTAGAACTTAGAACTACTTGAACCTAACTAACCTAAGGGCATCACACAACACCCAGTCATCACGAGGCAGAGAAAATCCCGGACCCCGCCGGGAATCGAACCCGGGAACCCGGGCGCGGGAAGCGAGAACGCTACCGCACGGCCACGAGCTGCGGACGCTGGATAAGGCCAGCACGATAGTGTTTGGTGACTTTTTTCGTCATTTGCTGAATTTCTGTATGCAATTGAACACAGATTTCGATCAAATAAAGTTCTAACCATATGCGGGACAAATTTTGCTATGGACGTTCTAACAATACCACCACTTGCAAAGTAGGTTAGCAATCAGATTAATAATGTTGCTCACGCAGCATATGTTCGCTTTATCGGGCAACAACAAAGTTATTGACTGTGGATGGTATCGTCAGAATGGAAATAATGAGGTCACTGTATAAAAGTCATTAATTTGGCACTTATCTTGAATGGATTCCCACGTAGATTTCGTCGAAATCGTTATGCCTCATCCTGTTGATTCGGGGTGATTCCACTTTGACTGCTAGAAGGTCCAGATCCGTATTTTAGCAATATTTGAAGACCTAACAAATGCGTTTTTCAGGAAATTCTTAATGATCAAACAATCCCAGATCAGAACAATGGTACGGTAGAAGTAATTTTTACTTGGTGCTGACGATCCACATTTTTATTAAACTTCATGTAAATTCACATATACTTCTTCTTAATTGTCACATCATCAAGAAAACAGTTCTGTATCAATCTTCATATATTTAATTTCCACTTTAACCAAACACAAGACTAGACTGTTCTTTTACTAAGCGAAATAACAACCTCTGCCAAAGTGAAACAAAGACTGCTCTGTGCGCATTCGTGCCAAAGCGGTTACAATTAAGTCAAAGATTATGACAGTCTCACAGAAATGAATACACACAAGAACCATCTCAGTGTAATATATCGATACATCGGAGTACCTATACATTAATAAAACCAAATGTGAAAATTGTCACGAAAATATGTCTGTTACTTCGCAGACAAGTAGTACGATATTACTGGTATCGAGAACTGGGGTCGGAGTGCCGTAATAGTCACGTAAATAGAGAACCATTACAACGTTCTCCATGGACAGTCAGTCCCTCGGCTGACTAACGTAGTGTTGTTCTAGTCAGGTTGTTGTTGTTGTTGTGGTCTTCAGTCCTGAGACTGGTTTGATGCAGCTCTCCATGCTACTCTATCCTGTGCAAGCTTCTTCATCTCCCAGTACCTACTGCAACCTACATCCTTCTCAATCTGCTTGGTGTATTCATCTCTTGGTCTCCCTCTACGATTTTTACCCTCTACGCTGCCCTCCAATACTATATTGGTGATCCCTTGATGTCTCAGAACATGTCCTACCAACCGATCCCTTCTTCTAGTCAAGTTGTGCCACAAACTTCTCTTCTCCCCAATTCTATTCAACACCTCCTCATTAGTTACGTGATCTACCCATCTAATTTTCAGCATTCTTCTGTAGCACCACATTTCGAAAGCTTCTATTCTCTTCTTGTCTAAACTATCTATCGTCCATGTTTCACTTCCATACATGGCTACACTCCATACAAATACTTTCAGAAACGACTTCCTGACACTTAAATCTATACTTGATCTTAACAAATTTCTCTTCTTCAGAAACGCTTTCCTTCCCATTGCCAGTCTACATTTTATATCCTCTCTACTTCGACCACGATCAGTTATTTTGCTCCCCAAATAGCAAAACTCCTTTACTACTTTAAGTGTCTCATTTCCTAATCTAATTCCCTCAGCATCACCCTATTTAATTCGACTACATTTCATTAGTCGAATTAAGTCGGGTGATGCTGAGGGAATTAGTCTAGTCAGGTACACATTCATAACACACCTGCCATCTTGGTTTGACCGCAAATCATGAACTGTGTGTAGGCTACCTTTCACGTGACACATGCCACTACCTTCTAGATATGTATAATTGCCAAATTTAAAACGATATATGGTATTCTGGCGTCTGCGATTTATTTATTGATTAACTCTCGTAAAAACTTGCGTGACTCTTATTTTCCAATAGATTGTATAGTAAACAGAACAACGTTCCATCGCAAGCATAACTACATTAATCTTAAGAGAATCGCACTAGCCCCCGACCCTCTTTTATGACGTCATGACCTCTTTTTGTGCAGGCTGGCTGGTAACGTCTCCAACATCAGAGTGGACAAACTGTCCACCTTCGAAACTGTCAGCGCCTCGTTCAGCATCGTCGGCTTCAAGCTGTCCGTCGTAGTCCACTTCGAGGAGATCTTCGCGTCCGGCGAGTACAACCTGGACGGTGCCTTAATGTCCGGTCTGCTGCTTGTCTACGGACAGGGACCCTTCACGTGAGTCGTACAATCCCTCAGTCTGTAACACAGGCAGCTGGGCGCTCCTATTACCCCTCTACATGTACCCGGAATTACAAGGTTTGTCCAGAAAGTAAGTCCCAATTGTGCTGTTTAAGACTTCGGCGACGCAGTAATTACTTCATCGCTTAAGGGGCGTCTCGTCGGATAATGTTGTGAAACCTGCACAGTATTTCGACGAGACAGCTGCTCGCCATCTTCAGGTGCTTACTGAGGTGTTGCAATGGCTCGCCAATATACAGGGTGGTCCACTGATCGTGACCGGGCCAAATATCTCACGAAATAAGCGTCAAACGAAAAAACTACAAAGAACGAAACTTGTCTAGCTTGAAGGGGGAAACCAGATGGCGCTATGGTTGGCCCGCTAGATGGTGCTGCCATAGGTCAAACGGATATCAACTGCGTTTATTTAAATAGAAACCCCCATTTTTATTACATATTCGTGTAGTACGTAAAGAAATAAGAATGTTTTAGTTGGAACACTTATTTCACTTTGTGATAGATGGCGCTGTAGTAGTCACAAACAAATGGCTCACAATGTTTGACGAACAGTTGGTAACAGGTAGGTTTTTAAAATTAAAATACAGAACGTAGGTACGTTTGAACATTTTATTTCGGTTGTTCCAATGTGATACATGTACCTTCGTAAACTTTTCATTTGTGAGAACGCATGCTGTTACGGCGTGATTACCTGTAAATACCACATTAATGCAGTAAATGCTCAAAAAATTGTCCGTCAACTTCAGTGCATTTGGCAATACGTGTAACGACATTCCTCTCAACAGAGAGTAGTTCGCCTTCCGGAATACATTGACAGTGCGCTGACGCATGTTGTCAGGGGTTGTCGGTGGATCACGATAGCAAATATCCTTCGAATTCCCCCACAGAAAGAAATCCGGTTACGTCAGATCCGGTGAACGTGCGGGCCATGGTACGGTGCTTCGACGACCAATCCACCTGTCATGAAAAACCGCTTCAACCGCACGCGAGCTATGTGCCGGACATCCATCATGTTGAAAGTACATCACCATTCTGTCATGCACTGAAACATCTTGTAGCAACATCGGTAGAACATTACGTCGGAAATCAGCGTACATTGCGCCATTTAGATTGCCAAGGATAAAATGGGGGCCAATTATCATTCGTCCCATAATGCCGCACCATACATTCACCCGCCAAGGTCGCTGATGTTCCACTTGTCGCAGCCATCGTGGATTTTCCGCTGCCCAATAGTGCATATTATGCCGGTTTACGTTACCGCTGTTGGTGAATGACCCTTCGTCGCTAAATAGAACGCGTGCAAAAAATCTGTCATCGTCCCGTAATTTCCCTTCTGCCCAGTGGCAGGACTGTACACGACGTTCAAAGTCGCCGCCATGCAATTCCTGGTGCATAGAAATATGGTACGGGTGCAATCGATGTTGATGTAGCATTCTCAACACCGACGTTTTTGAAATTCCCGATTCTCGCGCAATTTATCTGCTACTGATGTGCGGATTAGCAGCAACAGCAGCTAAAACACCTACTTGGGCATCATCATTTGATGCAGTTCGTGGTTGACGCTTCACATGTATCTGAACACTTCCTGTTTTCTTAAATAACGTAGCTATCCGGCGAACGGTCCAGACACTTGGATGATGTCGTCCAGGATACCGAGCAGCATACATATCACACGCCCGTTGGGCATTTTAATCATAATAGCCATACATCAACACGACATCGACCTTTTCCGCAATTGGTGAACGGTCCATTTTAACATGGGTAATGTATCACGAAGCAAATACCGTCCGCTCTGGCGGAATGTTACGTGATACCACGTACTTATACGTTTGTGACTATTACAGCGCCATCTATCACAAAGCGAAAAGAGTGGTCCAACTAAAACATTTTTATTTCTTTACGTACTACACGAATATGTAATAAAAATGGGGTTCCTGTTTTAAAAAACGCAGTTGATATCCGTTTCACCTTGTAACGGTACTGAAATGATGGTGGGCTGACAGTAATTTGGAGCCCGCGCGTCGGAAACGGGCGCGCTTGTGTGAGACTGCCAGGGAGTGCACCCTGATGCCATCTATTGGCGAAACTGGGAATTAGCGCTACCTGTCAGACAACGCACTAAGCTCTCGGAGTTAAATGTATTCTTTTTCTTGGTAATTATAAGTTATTACTGTATAATTTAATGTTGTAAAGCGCTAGTAGTAAATCATTATGACTGGTATGAACTCCAGGCTAATAAATACAAATATTCTTAAATACTAAATGATTTCGGTGAAAGGCTGGTAGGGGAACGCCCCCACTCTTGGTGATACGAGCGTAGCTAGAGGTAGCTGGAGACACAGGGACTGGACAATGGAATGGCTTGGGGAGTGTTGACGTGATCGGACGTGCGTAACTGTGCTCACGCAAAAGTGATTGTGCAACAGAGAAGAGGCGAATATCGTCGCCGTTTTTGGAGTAAAACGCGACGAATGGTTGTTGAAGCCGCCTCTATGCCACTGGGGCTGATTGTAAGAGTTCCTGCACCCAGATTTTATGGTGGACGTGCAGTAGCTTATACGAGTGCTACAGCTCGTAGTTCCAGCCGCCATTAAGGACATGAGGCGTGAAGAGCTGCGTTAGCCACATGCATCTCACCACCAGCACTGACACGTCTACCCAAGGCAAGACTGCTTGCAATTGTTAAGTCGAACTTTGTATACATGTAAAAGGAGAATACCAGTTTTCTTTTATGCAAGTGCAGAGGACAGAATATAGTAATGAGTAAAATTACGATGCATGTTGTTCATTGTAAAGTGTAGTAACCTGAAACATAGTATAGTGAAATCAGACTGAGGCCACCATCGCCTCTTTCATTTACAATTCTTTTGGTTGTAGAATACTTTAGCGT
Organism: Schistocerca cancellata; assembly: GCF_023864275.1. Taxonomy (NCBI): domain Eukaryota; kingdom Metazoa; phylum Arthropoda; class Insecta; order Orthoptera; family Acrididae; genus Schistocerca; species Schistocerca cancellata. Next base: position 984,585,419 of record NC_064627.1, read on the forward strand.
ATAAGAATGTTGAAAAAAGCAATGATCACACCAGAATGAGCCGCCTATTTATAGTTACTTACATTTTTCTGAGTAACTTTTCAAGTAAAGTCATTTAACTAATTCTGTATCAGTTGTCCAAAGAGTAATATCCAAAATCATTAAATAAGTTGAAGGATAGAATTTTGTTAACCCAAGTTGCATAAACTGTCTTGGTAGTAATTACCAAGCCAACTCACAGAAATTGAGAGAGTATTTGCTTTGTAGAATCATCTAGAATGATCAGAAATAGTAATATTCAGAATTAAGTTTAAATTCAACTCAAGCCATTTCACTTTGAAACGAGCCAAAAATTGATTTATTCTTTTGCTCCTTCAGAGCTGGCGACTGTAGTTATAAGTATTTTCAGGAGGATTCGACGGTAAGTCTGCTGCTCTCGTCGTGCTGATAGGATTATCCACTGCTGCTAGCAGTGGTGATTGGATACATAAGCTCACTACCAAGTTAAGTGGGTCAGGTAGGCAGTGTCACCATGTGAACTGTAGGGCACTGTAGGCCGTGGATCGAACCCGTTCAATCATCACAGCTCTTAGGGAAATAGTCCGGTTAGGAGTGTACTAATCATTAGGTAAATACTGGCGAGTAACGGTCAAAAATGTATACGCAAGTGAATTTAGCAAGGTCCTCGTAGCACCTAGTTAATGTGGTGCAATGGCGAGGGTAGGAGTGGAGTAAAAGTGATCTGAGCTTGTGGCAGCTGTGCTGTATTCAAATATTAACAACGTGAATTCACTACTACCTCTTACCATTAGGACTGAGCTATTTACAGTTAAAATACGTAGCAGTAAGCGCAAAGGCGTGACAGCTACAAGTCCGTATTGGTTTTATACATACGGAATTAGGAAGCGGGTCATTCCGTCAGTGGAGGGGGTTAAAACAACCGAGTGAGTTGAGAACATGCCCCATTTACTGATGGAAAGATCCGGCGGTTCGGTCGCAACCTATTGGTAGCGCCATCTAGCGGGCCAGCCATAGCGCCATCTGGTTTCCCCCTTCAAGCCAGTCGAGTTTCCTTCGTTGTAGTTTTTTTCGTTTGATGCTTATTTCGTGAGATATTTGGCCCGGTCACTATCAATGGACCACCCTGCCCTATACGCTGACTTGCTAGAGAAACTTCCGAGTGAGACTGCTGAAGGCGAGAGGCTTGCGGGGCCATAACTGTGACGCCTGTACCGAAGCAGAACATCAACACTGAAGAAAGGAAAGGTCGCCGTTCCTTAAGAGGACACACAGAAATAGTCACTTCACCTGCTGACAAGGGAAACGCTACTGTTCTTTTGCCTGCAACATCTTATTTCGGCAAGATGACGCACTGCAGGACTCAGCTTATCGCCGTCTCCAGAACGACCCAATTGACGCTTCTCAAATCCAGCCAGTTTCCTGAATATTTTGAAAAGAGCTTAAGAGTACAAGCGCCAGTTCCACCACGTCTTCATGGGCTGTCTAAGATTCATAAGGAAGGGACTCCTCTTCGCCCCATCGTGAGCAATACAGGAACCCCAACTTATCACCTGCTAAACATCTGGCTTCTCTTCTAAGCCCACTGTTAAGAAAATGTCAACATCACGTTCTAAACTAAGAAGATTTTATACAACGACTGAAGACTTTGCGCCTGGAACTAGCTGACATATTAGTGAGTTTCATTGTGGTCTCTTTGTTCACACGAGCACCTTTGGTTGATTCATTACAACTTGCAGGAGCTAAGTTGGAAGAGGACATCTTACATCTATTCAAACATATGCCTAACTTGACTTACTTTTTATTTGAAGAACAGTATTTTGAGCAGACTGACTGTGTTGCTATCGGTAGCCCTTTGTATCCCACAGTAGCTAACCTTTTTATGGAAGACTCCGAGGAAAAAGCGCTTCAGCCAGCGGTGTTGGAACCTAAATGTTTCTGGAGATATGTGGACGACACTTTCGTAGTTTGGCCACACGGATCAGCAACTCTGCCTGCATTACTGGAATACCTTAACTTCCTCCATCCCAGAATTTGCTACACTATGGAAGTGAAGAAAAATGGAGACTTCCAGTTTCTTGATGTCTTGGTCCACAGAAAAGAAGATGGTTCCTTGGATCACAGTGTGTTTCGCAAACTGACTCACACTGACCTATACCTACGAGCTTCCATCACCCATTTCAACGCAATCGTGTGTTGCGGACTCTCTCATAGGGCTAGAATTATCTCAGATGCAGGGAGCTTATCAGCAAAGCTTAGCCATGTTCTCTCCGTTTTTGTATTAAACGGGTACTCTGATAAACAGATATGTAATGTATTTAAACCTGCACGCACCGAAGCTCAAGAATAGCCAGAAGAAACAGAGATCTCCCCGAGGATGGTTTTTCTACCGGATGTTGGTGTCGTCCGTTTACGATTGGAGGGCTGTTCAGAAAACATCAAATAAAATGTGTCTTCCGCCCTCCAGCGCAAGTGGAAACTATGCTGGGTTCTGTTAATGACAACCTAGGTCTAAGGAGACCAGGGGGATATAAAATGCCGTGCCATTGTGTGAAATCATACATTGACCTGACGTGTCGCACTGTTAAGGATAGATGTGCTGAACATAGACGTCACACCACACTGGGTCAGCCAGAAAAGTCTGCTTTGGCCAAACACTGTCTTGACACGGGACACAGCATGAACTACGGAGAGTCAAAAGTCTTTTTGTCCGCTTCCACATACTGGGACTCCATCATTAAAGAAGCAGTCGAAACTCGTATAAGTAACGACCTGACCAATGCAGACACCGGATTTCAACTCAACAAAGCATGGGATTCAGCAGTGGCGGTACTAAGGCATCGTCGGCCGCAAACTAACAAATACGAGTCAACACAGACGGCGTATCAATGTCCACACACTTAAACTGGACGCCAATACTCTGCCCGCGGGCGCGCTGGGACGCTATTTGCGGCTGCGCTTATCCCGCATCGCGAATGAAAATCCCGTGGCCCGTTCGCTCGGCAGGGGGCACTGGATGTCGTCGTGCTCTATGATTCGTCTACGATGACATTACAGCCTCAACCCTTGGCGCCTGCGCTTTTCTAACATGTCAGTGTATATATTGGCGACCCATTGCACCAACACAGCCCCCCCCCCCCCCCCACAAATTCTATAAGTCCCTCCAGATCCTTGAGCGTCATGCACTCCGCCTCGCCTTCCGTATACGCCTCCCATCCCCCACGCGGATCCTCTATGATCTCATTCCTTTCCACCATTTGCTCCTATTCCTCGAACATATCCACATCCTCTACACCTCCCGCCGCCTTGAACCCCCTCACCCCCTGGTTGCTCCTCTCATCTCCCATCCCCGCCCCCCGCCACGTCTTCACTGTTGTGTCCCCCCTACCCTCCATCTCTACACCCTACATCTCCTTTCCCAAGGTGGCTTCCATCAGCTCCCCCTCCCGGATGATGCCCTCTCTCCCTCCATTTATCCTCCTATCAACTCTGATCCTCACTCCCCCTCATTTCCTCTGTCCTTTTCCCGGGCTCCCTCTCCCTGCCTTCCATCCTCTTTCTTCCCCACCACCCTTCTCTTTGTCCCCTTCTCTCCCCCGAGTCCTTTTACATTTCCCTCCTCTGCCTCCTCTCATTCCCTCTCGCGTCTGCCCTTCTCCCCCTTTATTAGTCCTCTCCCTCCTTGGTCCCCCCCCCCCCTTTGGCTCGGGAGTGTCATCTTTGTGCCGCCACTTTCGTGCAGTGTTCTACATTGAGTGTTCTACAGTGAGTGTTTTACAGTGAGTGTTCCGTGTTGTGTTTTTTGGGAAGTGTTGCGAACGGCCATCATACTGTCGCTGGGTGTGCCTTTTATCTCTTGCGAACAGAAACCAGACTGTCGCCGTGTTTTTTAATTGTGTGTGTACTATGTTACTTGTCTGATTCCTGTGTTTTTTATTAACGTTGCCAACCCCTTTTGCTTTCTGTTTTAACTTTCCGCATTTTTCCGCCATTTTACACTTGACATCACCATTTTATCGCCTGTTTTTCTCGTTTCTTTTCTTCTTCCGCCTTTTTGAAATGAAAGTCTGTAGGCTGTAGAGCAGTGTACTAAGCTGCTGCCCTTTGGGGGGAACTGAAAATCAATAAAGTAAAAAAAAACTGCAACACATCGCCATAGCCTCTTTTCCCAATGCAACTTCCAACGTCTATCCCTCCCGGATGATGAACTTCGCCTTTATGTCTACCCTTCCTACCAACTCTAACCCCACCTTCCTCCTGCCTCCTCCTCAGATTTCCTGCTCCTATACCCCCTCTCTTTCCTGTTCTCCCTTCAGTGTCTCTGCACTCCCTCCTGCCTTCTCTTCCCTCTTCATCCCCCACCCAGCCCGTCTCCTGCCTCTTGATGTGTCCCGTGTTCCCCTCTGTTCCTCTTCCTCCCGCCCCCCCCCATCCCCCTCCCCCCTTGTCTCCTCCTCTTGGACCTACAGTCCTTCAACAGGTCCCTGCCAGCGGATTTTATTCTTTGTGAGTGTTCCGTCGTTTCCAGTAGATTAGATTAGATTAGATTAGTTTTTCGTTCCATAGATCCGTGCTGAGGAGATCCTCGTGGATGTGGAACATGTCAGTTTAATTTTATTTCATTTTTTTAAAGCTGAAATAACAATACTAGTAGTATGAATATATACAATGCATCATTTGTTTCTATTAAAAAATTCATCAATGGAGTAGACGGAGTTGGCCACTAGTAAGTCTTTCAGGCTCCTTTTAAACTGATCTTTATTTGTAACTAAATTTTTTATGTTTGCTGGCAAATTATTGAACATGAATGTTCCTGAGTAGTGGACTCCTTTTTGAACTAAAGTAAGTGCTTTTAAGTCCTTGTGCAGATCTCAGCTGTTTGTTGGAAAAAGAGATATATTATTTAGGATAAATTTCATTAAGGAGTAAATATACTGAGAGGCAGTAGTCAGTATACCCAGTTCTTTGAAGAGGTTTCTACAGGACGTCCGTAAATTTACCCCATAAATAATACGTATTACACGCTTTCGGACTCAGAAAACTTTTGTTTGACTTGAAGAGTTACCCCAAAATATTATACCATATCACATTATGGAAAGAAAGTAGGCAAAGTTTGGAAGGTTTTTCATTTTTATGTCGCCTATGTCTGCTAACACTCGAATTGCAAGTACAGATTTGTTAAGGCGTTTCTGCAGTTCTGTGGTGACCTCCTCCCAACTGAATTTATTATCAAGTTGTAATCCCAGGACTGTCAACCTCGTCTCTTAAACCCTTACGAAAAATGTTGGAGGCGTTTAATTTGAAAAAAAGAATTAGATTTTCGTATTCTATGGTAATATATGAGAGCTAAGTACATCCAGAATTATAAAATGTGGGCACTAACGCGTAGAGCACATGCGTGCAACTAGAATGACACTGGGAAACAGGAGTCGCATCCGAAATGTAGAAATCATAAGTAAGAGCGCTCTGAGAGTTTATCCAGTATCTCAAGATTCATGAATCAAGTCTTCGGCTAATTAACCTTGCACCAGAGGAACATATTCCATTCTAATCCCGTTGTCGAGTTCGATCATTCTTATGAAGAATTTTTATGCATAATCTTGTACTATTAATGGACAATTTTTCTACCTTTCTCTAAAGCAACCCTATAAATACAAGCAAATGTATGGTATCTCATTTATTTTTTGCAGCATATCTGTGCAGAATTCTACGTTCAGCATCGACATTGCTCTGAAGTCAACTTCAGAGAACGTTCCATACATCGACCAGCTCATCATCGACTATGACATTCCCATTGTTCAGGTAAGCTGACATGCAGTGAATTGTTTCACTGTTAAATCTACTTGTTTTTCTTAGTAGTTTCTAGGTGTTGTCTGCACCTCCACATTTCCAGTGTAGCGTTACACGGAAATTGTAATAACCAGCACCTTCAATCACAATCAGAAATACTTGTACTTTATTATACTAAAAAATACATTTCTGTCGCTGTAGACCAGTCACAGACAATCATTAGTGAAGCGCGAAGACAAGTAAAACAATTCCCTCTAACACTACAAGAGAGGGTCCCGTTAATTTTAATCCTTTGGAAGTAATTTAAAACGTGTGCTAATGGTTAAGGCATCGGACATAGTTTCATTACCTGAACGATTACTTTTGATAGAGATCAGTAGCTGAGCTAATGGGACTCAAGAAAAGGTTACGATAGTTATAAAGTAAATTGTAGTTAGAGGAAAGAAAAACGGTGGCCATTCTAATTACACAAGGTGGTACCAAGAGATTATACGGTCCATTAAGAAAATTAACTACTGTGTATGACTTTACTAGGAACTAAAATCTATTTTTGCAGATAGAACACGAAACAGTAACACAGTCTAGCAAGTCTAGATAAATTAGCTAATAACATGAAATACAAATAAAAGCTCAAATTGTTCTGGCAACAAACTGCCTCTCACTAAGATACACCGTCTGTATTCAAAGCAAGAAAACTTATGTTCACTACACGAAATTAGCTAATAAGGGAGAAACACAAATGATTTGAACATGAGGAGATATTACCACTTTGCTATTGAAAAACTTTGACATATAAATGATCTTTAAATTGCTGTACTGACTGATATGATTACTATATGTATTCAAAGGGAGCCCATATTTATTTGTATGAAGCAGAGCATAAGTGAAACAAGGGAGTGTTCAATCTATAAGGGTCTGAGCAAGTTGCAGCCAGTTAATCTTACAACAACACAAAATATGATTACTGCACTTCATAAACACTTTCAGTGTAGTAATGCTTGTGGTATTGGCTCAACATTTAAAATGGGGGACATATAAACTGGGGTGAGAACAAGTGCTTCAGGCAAACCGTAGTAATGACACATATATAAACATAAATATACGAATAAAACGACACTTTTACAAGCCTTTGAAGCAGGTATCAAACTGTAATGGCCAGTAATCACTTTTAATGATCACTATTTTATTCCGTTACTTTTAACATTTAACTAAGATTTTAGCAAGCATGAAGCTTAAGCAAAGTAATTAGTTATTTTCTTCTCATTCACACTTTTACCAAACTTTAACTATCCACCTATGCAACTCACGCTGTATATTTCAAAGACAAAAATTACTGAACGCTTAAGAAATATACTATTCGACAAAAGTTAACGGTACTATTAAAACAATAACTACACTGAAGTTCAATAAAATACGACACTCGGCTGTATTACGTCACTACGAAAAGGATCCTGTCTGTGTAAAATGACTAAGGAGTTATTCAAGGTTCTCGAGACAAAGTTGAAAGTAAGGTGCTAATTATTTGCATCTGAAGCAAATTACTGGTCCTTGCAAACAAATACATTACCAAACTTTTATTTTGAGCTGGTTGTGGCTGTGGCGATATTCTGTGGCTGAAACAAAGGCGGCCAACGTAATCACGGCTCTTACAACGCAATTGCTCCGAAAGTTATTTTCTTCGCACCGGATTATTATGATTCAGAGGCAACAAATAAATATTATGAACTACTACCTAGTAAATTTCCACGTCTGAGGCATTATTATTTAATCTTTCTGCTTTCCTTGCCTCCTTCAGCATACAAGATACGAACAGTCTGAATGCTAGCCATCGATTTTTTTGTGCTACAAAGATTCCTTACCATTCTACCGCCAGTCACACTTCTACACTTTCTTTCGTGTTTCGTGGTGCATACTTCCCTCAAGGTTTTACGTAAGTACAGACCGACGTACGTTATGCGCGAACCAACGAATAAATGAACAAATACTATTTTAACACAGTAGAATTTTAACAAAACATGGTTTTTAAAGTTACATGCTTACATTAATTCTTGTGACATAAGTTTGCAGAAAATATGAACAAACATTTAAGTAGAGGTTGAACCAAAGAACATAATGATACAGATATCACACTAAGCATAAGAAGGCAAACAAGGTAAATGACATAGTTATAGTCGATATCGACTATAAGTTTCACACATGGACCTGATTCACATACTTACTTAAGCTCACGGGCCGTCTTGTCTTGCGATGCGGCAGCATCGCTCCTAGCGCATAAAGTCAACTCTATAGCGTCTGTGATGTTACTCTTTATGGAGTAAAGCACCGATGGGAATGACACCCCTCTACCGATACACCACTCCAACAAATTATGCCTCAAAACGTGCATTCTTACGAATACATTCTTTTTATGTTCACCCCATCTTCAGAAGTTTCCGGTTATTTACGCGTCGTGAACATTGTTTCTATATTTACAACATTTTACAATATCAGTCTTAAAAATAATGTTCACGACACACAAATAAATGTATACATCTGAAGATTAGATATAAGATATCTTGAAATTTTGATCACGGAATAAAAAACGCCCGTAAAGGCAACTGGTTGCAGCTAATTCATTATAACTTACGTTCAGTTTCAACAGTTTGTGTGTTATAATGCTTCCACAACGAACAACAATTATTTACTAATGTTATACAAGAAAGAAAACTGTTTGTTCAAATGTGTGTGAATTCCTAAGGGACCAAACTGCTGAGGTCATCGGTCGCTAGACTTACACACTACTTAAACTAACTTACAATAAGAACAACACACACACCCATACCCGAGGGAGAATTCGAACCTCCGGCGGAAGCGCAAATGGTTCAAATGGCTCTGAGCACTATGGGACTTAACAGCTGTGGTCATCAGTCCCCTAGAACTTAGAACTACTTAAACCTAACTAACCTAAGGACATCACACACATCCATGCCCGAGGCAGGATTCGAACCTGCGACCGTAGCAGTCGGGCGGTTCCGGACTGAGCGCCTAGAACCGCTAGCCGGTGGAAGCGGCCGCACAATCCGTGACATGGCGCCTCTAAGCGTACGGCCACTCCGCGCGGCAAAATGTTTGAAATTTAGTGTATTAGTAACCACAAACACTATTAGCAAGCGTATTTAAATATTTGTCCGAAAATACTTTTGATGACTGACAGCGTAGGCATGGGTTGTTTCTGGATAGAAATTAAGCCATTATTTCTGTCTTCGTTTTAAAAAGTTTAAAACTCTAAAGCGCTCGAACGATAGCATCTATCGGCTGTACGGTACAGAATCAAAACTGGAAAAATGCTAACAACCGATTGGACAATTGTCAAACTGATGATACACGCCTTCACTCACTCAGAATTTATTGGCCATGCTGAGAATGTTTTCGTAGGCATCAGTACTGTTCGTCAATATTCCTTGTGTTGGCAGCACGACAATAGTCGCCATCAGGTGGTCATTATAGTGACGTAACAACAATAATACTGAACGGGTGAGAGTCCCTTATGTAAGATATTTCTACTATAGCGAGCCGCGCGGTGGCGGAAATATCCGAAAATGGGTCCCGGGCGTAGTACAGTGCGAGTACCTTGCTCGCTCTTCCAGAAATTTCTTCCACGCGCCCGACCGAAACCAGTCACCAGTGGCTCACCCCTGCTATAGAGCCACAGTCACGTCCATTTTGATCCTTACATCATTTACCTTCCTCTTGCACACTACATGGACTTAAGTGCGTTGTGTGCTGTGCTAAAGAAAAAATACTCATTAATGCAGTTGTTTGGTTGTTATAGTTCACCTCTGGTGAATACTACAGTTCGTAACTGTGGGCTATGGATAACATTATTTCAATGGATAATTTTCATGTACCTGAGGACACTTCTGCTACCACTACCATTTTGCTTCCTTTTCTGTTCCATTATCGAATGGAGCGTGGAATAACCCACCATATAAATTACAATTTCTCTGAATTTTTCGTTTTTATCAGTTCACAGGATTAAATAACGGAACGCCCCCTCCTGCGCCCCTCCTGCGCCCCTCCCCAACCAGTTTTATCGGGCAATAACAATATTTACGTCAGACAAACTAAAACAGCAGGACGAACTAAAGTATGGTGTTTAGAATCCCCAGAAAAATGGTTTTATGGTTTGTAGAAAAGATTCACGTCACGTGTGGAAAACGCTGATTTAAACCATCGGAGAATGAAAATAAGAGACCGTTGGAATGTTTATCGTTCATTGAGGCAATCTCCAGCAAGGTCAGTCTGGTTTAAAGCAAGTGTGGAGTTGAACTTGAAATTAGACCCAGCAATTAGCAGCATATGTGGTTCAAATTATATGCGACAAGTCACCCCAAATATTAACTAGCGATCCAAGTACCACTCCTGGATCACAAAAGCACTGAAATGTAAGAAGACGGCTCTTGCGTGACTCAGTCTACCGATGTAAACAAAACATCCTTTCATAGTTTGATGTCGTTAGTCTCTTGGCACACGCCACACACTAATAGTAGTTTAAGCCCAAAATGATTCAGGTCGAGGCCTCGTTCCTGCCTCACTGTGAGTACCCAGCCTGAGATGGGTGCAGTCGCGGCTTTTTTAGAGAACGTCTTCAGTCAGCCACAGCGAACATTGAGGTCTCTAGCAAATAACAACGGGGATACAGAAGCTGGACTGAAACTGGCAGTCGGAATTTTTTTATGCTAACGGTGATAAACCTTGGAAGCCTTAGTTCTGAATTATTTCATTCAGCTTACCGGCGGAGAATTTAATGTTTAGTATTATTATATCCTAACAGTGTTCATAAAAACTCTTCGATAAAAGGGAGAAGCGATCAGGTTCGTGTCTTGTTCCCAGCACTGGGATGCACGATACCACTTACAAGTCCCCAGTGAGCTGCAGAACATAACTGACGTGTCTACATGATAATTTCCAGATTCATGCGAGTTCATATTATGGGAAAATATTGCTGCCATATCGATGCTCTAATGCAGGTCGTATAAACATTATCTGTTTCAGGATGAACTCTATCGAACTGTCACTGACTCGTCTGCAATCCGCACGAGCAAACGTGATCTACCATTCACCATTCCGTGCAAGTCTTCGTGCTTCAACATTGCGTTGGCGTTTTTATTGCCACCTACGTCTTGCGCGAAGAGAATTAGTTTTGCACGGGATGGTTCTAGAAGTTGCCCAGCAGAGTTGTCACTATCTGTTGCATTGTCACTAGCTTGTCAGCTGTTAAAATCAGAATTAGCCGACGGCAACAATGTCATACGAGTTGACCTTCTTAACGGCAACCTACCGTATCGAGGCAATGACAATAGATCATCGGCACTGTAGGCAGTGGAGCAAAACAACAGATGTGGCATGATCAGGGCTGAGGTGATATGGCTGTGATCAAATTCACTGAAACATCCAGGTGCTGAACTAACCGTCAGTCAAGCACTGCAATATCTTGCAATACCATACGTACACCTGTAACCTCCCCCTCACTTATCGACCTTAATGACAGTGAAAAATTAAACCGCGTGTACCTAATGGAAATTTGGGAAAAGCAATCGTCACCGAGGTTAATTTGTCGGTAAAGAGGGAGGAAAGGGTTACATCTAAATGAAAGGAAAAATGCTAATGAAACTGGTGGAAATTAATTTTGAAATAGGGGTAAAGTTAATAAAGAAAGTAAATGTGCGGCCGTTACGTTAACAATCAACTAGCGGTAATTAGATATTTAAGATTTGGGGGAAATTACGTTCGCCAGTCCTAAGGACAATTACTATAGTAACTGAAAAAGAAAGATTATTACACATATAATTAGCACTAGAAGCGTGGCAACTGAAGGTTGACAAGTGTAGTGTGAAAACTGAAAGTTTGTCAGAAGTAATAAATTTCGCTACACTTTGACTTAATTTAGCAAAAGAATTAATAAAACCGGAAAATCGAAAGTTAATTTAGTGACTGAAGTTAATAGTGAGCTTTCTTTCTGAAGCACATCGAAATTCAGTAAAATACGGTTAGTCTTGGACTACCTCAACAATCATTTCAAAAGCTACTTGAATCTACGCAATTTAGAAATAAGAGATTTAACTTTGAACTTGAATTAAATGATTCTGAACAATTAACAATAGTAAAATTTAGTACGTACCAAGCTGAGCTGCAGTCACAGGTAAGCTAAAATACGGTAACAAAACTCGCACTCTTAATTTGTGCTTGTGTAATCTGAATATTGTAGCCAGCTATGAATACCTTAACTGAACTTTGAAATTAAAGCAGTGAAATAGAATAATGTTACTTTAATGCTGGCGTTTGAATTTCAACGACACTCGGGTTCATTCCGGAAAAGGAAGGGACCCTGCTTGGTAATGCAATTGGGACAATGAGCAACAAACGTTCATGCTAAGTTGCTGTAATTTTGTGATGCAACAATTTTAAAAGTTTGAAAAGCTGAGGTCTGCCATACAGTTCTAAAACTTTACGTGCTTCCAGTCTTCCTTGTTGGTTGATTGAAGGTTTGAAGCCGTCGATCGAGGAGGTGGCGACAGTCACTCATTGTCGGCCGTCGCTGTTGCAGAAGCTGGATGTTGGCGCGCCTTCTTCTCGACACGGTCACCAGACGAAACGGGCTCTTGATGTACGCCAGCTAATGCTTCCCGTCCGCGACACCATGTCAGAAACTATCATCGCAAGTCGAGCGCAATTACATGCTGCCAAACCCCGAAAGCGCGGCAACTCGCGGGAGCTTCACGCAACACACCTGCTCCACTCGCTACTCCAGCCAGACTCCCTCTCTGCCCGCGCTCCACGCGACAGAGTTAACACTACCAAAGATCCTACACACTTTGATTCTTCACACGACCTATCGATGTAATCGTTGGATAGCAGTTTTCCCTAGGCAAGACACAGCGTAAAAATACAAATAATATTTACGAAACAAACCAATTATACATCGACATAAATGCATAAATATATATATATACAAATAGCAAACAATTACAATATGTAAAGACACAGAAATGTCATATATTCAGGTAACAAAAATAAGGAAAACAAATTTATAGTACAATAGATGGAAATAGGAGGATATGCATTTCCGGCGTTACACACCTCTTAATCATATCATAAGATGAAAGTACCGCTATCTGATCACCACGTGTAGCTCAGTTGTTTATCAGTGTAGCTTTCTTTGAGGTTGTCAGTGTTCGGCTTCAAAGCGGTCCGACATGTTTCCCTGTACGTATGCGAGTTTCTTCATCTCAGCGCTTATACCCAACAGCTTCAGTTATTTGTCCTACATATGTCAATAGCTGTCTTCATCTACGATGTTGGTCCTCTAAAGTCTTGGAAGCAAGACGACTCATGTGGGACGACGAAAGGACATAAACAGACATGCATTAGCAAATGGAGCACTCAGCGACAAAAGAAGTGTAGTAGTGCCATAACTATGTCTTTATTTGACAAAGGAAAATCTGAGCATAACTTCAGCACATAATTGTATAGATGTAAACTATGGTCGGTAAGAAAACCAGAAAAGAGTAGTAGAACTCGAACGTTTCATATGTGTTGTAGAAGGATGTTGAAAATTAGGTGTACTCATAAGCTTTGGAGTGAAGAGGCCCTTTACAGCACCGGCGAGGACAGGAATACCAGGAAAACACTTATTAGAAGAAGGAATAGGATAATGGGCTCGGTAAAACAGGTAATATTATTAATAGTGTATTCCCCGTAGCTACGATGGCCTCATATGGGTTACTATGCCCTGGACCATCATCGATTAATATCAACCCCACCCGAGAGTTTATTGTGTGTATTGGGCCATCATCATTATCTTCATCACATTTGGATTACTTTGTGATGGAGCTTCGTGAAAAGTGAATACAATATTCTTTGTGGCGTTGGTGTGTCCCGGGTACCAAAGATTATTTAATCCATTAAAAATAAGCAGTATCTATGACTGTGAGTTGTAAAGAACAAACTCTTAACTTGCTCCATGAAACTTCCGGACCATTTCGTCAATAAGACAAATGACTATTACCGCCTGACAAAAATTACTAAATAAATAATAGCCCTAGGCATACGAATCTGTTATGCCTGCTTATAATTGTGTCGTTCAGGAATATCCTGCAGTTGTATTTCTGCGAAAATTTGAATGTATTACTGTTAAGTCCGACTGTCATAAACTATATCCTTTCAATGTGAGAGCTGCACCACCCCCCAAATTTTTCTACAGCAATGTGACATTGGTATAAAACGGTAAGTAACATTTAGAAATTATGAAATTGCTTGACCATTCTATTGAGCACAAAACTCAATTAATGACACGGTGAGGAATAATAGAAGTAGTGAAGACAACACGAACATGAATCAAGCATTAAGAAATATAAACTGAGAAACATGCGATAAAGGGAGGATTTGACGTCGTATTTGCAAAACAGACTGGGAGCCTCCGATGCAATACGTCTTCGGTAGTTACAGTACAGTATTTTGTGCATAATTGATGTGACCTATCAAAAAAGAGCAACAGAAAATGCTAGAATAGTTTGACATACTTGGTTCTTTTAAGACTTTTCGGGAATTCACATCACTTCCCTGCAAACACTGTACTCCGTGCCGCGCGGGATTAGCCGAGCGGTCTGGGGCGCTGCATTCCTGGACTGCGCGGCTGGTCCCGGCAGAGGTTCTAGCCCTACCTCGGGCATGGGTGTGTGTGTTTGTCTTTAGGATAATTTAGGTTAAGTAGTGTGTAAGCTTAGGGACTGATGACCTTTGCAGTTAAGTCCCATAAAATTTCACACACATTTGAACATTTTGAACTGTACTCCGTATTTGATAGTTACCAAGCGAAGTGGAGGGAAATAGGCAAGAAGTTAATGAGAAACACTTTGCTACACGAAGAGAGACATGGGATTATTACTGCTAACAAACCTACTGATGTATAAAGAAGAAAGGAAGGAATCTGTGTGGAACACATATCTGAGTTAGCTAGACCTACAGACTAGCGAACATGAGGATAAAGTAGATGTTGACGATAAACGTAAAGTTCACATCAAGCGACGCGGATTAGGGTGTAAATTAGATTTTAAGGGACGCAAAATGTCCGACACAAATTTTGGAAGCAAGTGATGTACGTGTGTTAGTTTCTTGTGTCGACTAATAGTACGACTTTCCTTATACGCTTGTTCCAGACGAACTTCACGGGTCTGTTAGGTGGAGGAGACCTGAGCGACGTGACGAATGAGATCATCAGCGACCTGGTGCCGCAGATCCTCGACAACCAGAAGGACAATATCCTGGGAGCCATCGTACCCGTCATTGTTGACGCAGTTAATGAGGCAATTTCCGGCTATACCTTGAACGACATCATCTGCAAAGTGGTGGGAGTCTTCTGCTAAAGACCCATCTCCGGATCACTCCAAAAGCACTGTTATAAATAAAATAATTACTTTTTATTACAATAGTGTCAAATTTATTTCTCGACAAACCTTAAAACTTCATTGACATCCGTGCTCATAAGACATGATGGCCTGGGGCGACTTACCGTGCATCGTTTGATTTATGAGTTCTCCTTCTGGTGCAGCTAGCCAGTGATGGTGATCATCTTACTCACTGCTCTGCTCGTAACTTCGGGAATAACCCCACTGAAGAGAAGGCCAGACGGTGTTTAAATAACGGTATATAATTTAGTCAACAAAGGGAGTATCTAGTGGCACAGCAGGTCATTATGAGCGCGCTCACATGCGCCAGTGCGCGCTTGTGTGTGTGTGTGTGTGTGTGTGTGTGTGTGTGTGTGTGTGTGCAGTTAGGGCTCTCGAAAGCTGTGTTATTAGCGCTCTTGCTTAAACGGTCCGTGAGGAATGAGGCTGAAGAAGCTATGACTAAAAGTGTACAAAATACACTTTCACTTAAAATTATACTCTCTACCGTTTTCGCTTTCACCTATTCAGGTCCACCCACCCACAAAGCCTGCAGTATGTAAACGTGCAATTAAAATTATAACTCAGATATAGAATAAAGGCTAGAAAACATCTCAGGAAAGTAAGGCTGGCTGATCAGTTACAGCAAAATAAGTTGAGCCACACACTCTGGTAAAACATTAAAACGTTCTCCCTTATACTTAAGGGTCCAAGTGAGAAATCTCAGAAAAGCAGGCCCCTCCAACTGTTATTAAGTCGTAGTGCGTATTTTTTCAGATATGTAGATGATACTTTTGTTATTTGGCCCCATTACAGTGAGAATTTGAGCGACGTTTTAGAATACCTGAATTCAATTCATCGAAACATTTGTTTCACGATGGGGATGGAAAAGGACTGCTGCCTTCCCTTTCTTGATGCGTTGGTCAGGAGGAAGGTTGGTGGTACATTGGAACCTGCTGTTAGTAGGGAGCCTACTCACACTGACTTATACCTGATAGTTGTCACAATCCGGCTCTACGTGTCATCTCGGCCCCTGAGAGTTTTCCAGGTGGGTTACCCCGTCTCAGGTTCACCTGTCGTCAAAATGGTTATAGTGAAAGAAGATCAGACGTACATTGCACTGTCGACCAGAAGTGCACAGGTGGGTGGTGATAATGCGTGTTTCGGTTTATAATAACAATCTCAAAATCTTTTTTTTTTGAAAAAATGTCCTAATATACTGGAGCCATAGTGACATCGTCAAATGCTAAACACAAAATCAGTGCCAGCATCGTAAAATATATATAAACAATAGTATACACAAGCAATCTTGTCGTAGGAACATCCGCAATTGAGCATTATACCACAGATTGAAAATATCGCTACAGTTGTAAGGTTCGTATATTTAACACACAACCGGTTTCGGGCTCTTACCCGCTCATCTCCAGGTCTCGTATTGAAAACAGCAAAAATCGGGAGATAATTCTTACACGCTGCACTACACATAAAAACAAAAATCCATAAAAAGTGTAAGTAGGCTGTTTAGGTTTTTATATTGGTGACGACAAGTAGCGCGCTGTATGAAAATCACTGGCTGTGCTGTGTGCAGTCTGTGTCTGGTTTGCATTGTTGAAAAATTCTCTATTGTAGTGGGCAGTTAGATGTGAACAGCGCGTAGCGTTGCGCAGTTGGAGGTGCGCCGCCAGCAGTGGTGGATGTGGGGAGAGAAATGGCGGAGTTTTGAGAGCGGATGATCTGGACGTGTGTCCATCAGAGACAGTAAATTTGTAAGACTGTATGTCATGAACTGATATATATATATATTATGACTTTTGAACACTATTAAGGTAAATACACTCCTGGAAATGGAAAAAAGAACACATTGACACCGGTGTGTCAGACCCACCATACTTGCTCCGGACACTGCGAGAGGGCTGTACAAGCAATGATCACACGCACGGCACAGCGGACACACCAGGAACCGCGGTGTTGGCCGTCGAATGGCGCTAGCTGCGCAGCATTTGTGCACCGCCGCCGTCAGTGTCAGCCAGTTTGCCGTGGCATACGGAGCTCCATCGCAGTCTTTAACACTGGTAGCACGCCGCGACAGCGTGGACGTGAGCCGTTATGTGCAGTTGACGGACTTTGAGCGAGGGCGTATAGTGGGCATGCGGGAGGCCGGGTGGACGTACCGCCGAATTGCTCAACACGTGGAGCGTGAGGTCTCCACAGTACATCGATGTTGTCGCCAGTGGTCGGCGGAAGGTGCACGTGCCCGTCGACCTGGGACCGGACCGCAGCGACGCACGGATGCACGCCAAGACCGTAGGATCCTACGCAGTGCCGTAGGGGACCGCACCGCCACTTCCCAGCAAATTAGGGACACTGTTGCTCCTGAGGTATCGGCGAGGACCATTCGCAACCGTCTCCATGAAGCTGGGCTACGGTCCCGCACACCGTTAGGCCGTCTTCCGCTCACGCCCCAACATCGTGCAGCCCGCCTCCAGTGGTGTCGCGACAGGCGTGAATGGAGGGACGAATGGAGACGTGTCGTCTTCAGCGATGAGAGTCGCTTCTGCCTTGGTGCCAATGATGGTCGTATGCGTGTTTGGCGCTGTGCAGGTGAGCGCCACAATCAGGACTGCATACAACCGAGGCACACAGGGCCAACACCCGGCATCATGGTGTGGGGAGCGATCTCCTACACTGGCCGTACACCACTGGTGATCGTCGAGGGGACACAGAATAGTGCACGGTACATCCAAACCGTCATCGAACCCATCGTTCTACCATTCCTAGACCGGCAAGGGAACTTGCTGTTCCAACAGGACAATGCACGTCCGCATGTATCCCGTGCCACCCAACGTGCTCTAGAAGGTGTAAGTCAACTACCCTGGCCAGCAAGATCTCCGGATCTGTCCCCCATTGAGCATGTTTGGGACTGGATGAAGCGTCGTCTCACGCGGTCTGCACGTCCAGCACGAACGCTGGTCCAACTGAGGTGCCAGGTTGAAATGGCATGGCAAGCCGTTCCACAGGACTACATCCAGCATCTCTAGGATCGTCTCCATGGGAGAATAGCAGCCTGCATTGCTGCGAAAGGTGGATATACACTGTACTAGTGCCGACATTGTGCATGCTCTGTTGCCTGTGTCTATGTGCCTGTGGTTCTGTCAGTGTGATCATGTGATGTATCTGACCCCAGGAATGTGTCAATAAAGTTTCCCCTTCCTGGGACAATGAATTCACGATGTTCTTATTTCAATTTCCAGGAGTGTACATTGTTTGTTCTTTATCAAAATCTTTCATTTGCTAACTATGCCTATCAGTAGTTAGTCCCTTCAGTAGTTTGAATCTTTTATTTAGCTGGCAGTAGTGGCGTTCGCTGTATTGCAGTAGTTCGAGTAACGAAGATTTTTGTGAGGTAAGTGATTTGTGAAAGGTATAGTTTAATGTTAGTCAGGGCCATTCTTTTGTAGGGATTATTGAAAGTCAGATTGCGTCGTGCTAAAAATATTGTGTGTCAGTTTAGTGTTGATCAGAATAGGTAAAGAGCGAAATGTCTGAGTACGTTCAGTTCTGCTCAGCTGTGTGAAAATCAATTAATGTAAGAGGTTTATCAGCACAGTCATTCATAAATTTTTCTAAGGGGACGTTTCAAAAGATTTAGAAACGTTTAAAAACTGCCGGTAGGGTTAGGTGCTGTGAAACCTAAGTCAGGATCAAAGTGACACCAGACAGTACTAACGACGACTGCTGGGCAAAGAAATGTGCAAAGAATACCAGGACACTTACACTCGGTGCTGTGACCCTGGGCGCCGCTGTGAACGAGTGGAAGACGTGGTGTGCTACCAAGGAGCGCAGAGCGTGGAGTAGCGGACGAGGAGGAGGAAGCAAGCTGGTAAACCAGTCTCAAGTGTACTGCCATCTGCTGACAGGAAGAAGAACGCGAGGCCACTAGTTCGAACGTTCACAGTTTGAATTGGTGATTAGGTTTCGCAACACCTAGACCGACCGGCAGTTTTTCAATGTTTTTTTTTTTTAAATTTTATTAGGCGTTTTTCTTTTTTATGTGCATTACAGCATGTAAAAATCATCTCCCACTTCTTGCTATTTTCAGAACGACGCCTGTAGTTGAGCGTATAAGAGCCTGAAGCCTGTCGTGTGTTAAATAAAAGAACCTTACAACTGCAGCGGAATTTTCAGTCTCTAGTATATACAAGGGTCATCTCGCAGCAGCACTTCTGTTCACTGTTGTTCTGAACAACAGAGCTGCTGAAAAGATGACTCTTGTACGTACTTTTATTTATATATATTTTTTATTTTTTATTTATTTATTTACACGTCAAGTTCCGTACGACCAGATTGAGGAGGAAATCTCCAAGGTCATGGAACGTGTCAGTACATGAACTTACAACATAAAAGTAATAACAAATAAAAGTAAATGTTCATGAACCTGAAAAAAGTCAGTCCATAAGTTTAAATAAACGCTATCAGCAATACAATAAGAATCAGCTTGATTTTTCAAGGAACTCCTCGACAGAATAGAAGGAGTGACCCATGAGAAAACTCATCAGTTTCGATTTGAAAGCTCGTGGATTACTGCTAAGATTTTTGAATTCGAGTGGCAGCTTATTGAAAACGGATGCAGCAGTATACTGCACACCTTTTTGTACAAGAGTTAAGGAAGTCCGATCCAAATGGAGGTTTGATTTCTGCCGAGTATTAACCGAGTGAAAGCTGCTTATTCTTGGAAATAAACTAATATTGGTAACAAGAAACGACAACAAGAAATATACATATTGAGAGACCAATGTCAAAATACCCAGACTCGTAAACAGAGGTCGACAATGGGTTCGTGAACTCACACCACTCATTGCCCGAAACGCCCGTTTCTCATCCAAAAATATCTTTCTAGAATGGGAAGAGTTACCCCAAAACATAATACCATACGACGTAAGTGAATGAAAATAAGCAAAATAGACTAATTTACGTGTCGAAGTATCACTCACTTTTGATACTGTTCGAATAGTGAAAGTGGCAGTATTAAGTCTTTGAACAAGATTCTGACACGACATTTTAATATCTATCTGAACACCTAGAAATTTGTACTGTTCCGTTTCACTAATCATATGCTCGTTCTGTGAGATTAAAACGTCAGGTTTTGTTGAATTGTATGTTAGAAACTGTAAAAACTGAGTCTTACTGTGATTTAACGTTAGTTTATTTTCTACAAGCCATGAACTGCGGTCATGTACTGCACTACTTGAAACCGAGTCAATGTTGCACACAACATCCTTTACTACCAAGATAGTGGCATCAGCAAACAGAAATATTTTAGAGTTACCCATAATACTATAGGGCATATCATTTATATAAATAAGGAACAGGAGCAGCTCCAGCACTGCTCCCTGGGGCACCCACCACTTGACAGTACCCAACTCAGATCCCACATCACAGCCGTTATCAACATTGTGAATAATGACCTTTTGCTGCCTGTTGCTAAAGTAAGAGGTGAACCAATTGTGAGCTACTCCCCTTATTCCGTAATGGTCCAACTTCTGGAGCAAAATTGTGAGATCAACACAGTCAAATGTCTTAGTTAAATCAAAAAATACGCCAAGCGTTCGAAACTTTTTGTTTAGCCCATCCAGTACCTCACAGAGAAAAGAGAATACAGCATTTTCATTTGTCAAACGACTTCTAAAGCCGAACTGTACATTTGATAGCAAATCGTGTGATATAAAACGATCAATTAACCTTACATACACAGCCTTTTCCTTAACTTTTGCAAACACTGATGGGATAGAAATAGGTCTAAAATCATCTACATTATCCCTTTCTCCCTTTTTATAAAGCTGCTTTACTACTGAGTACTTTAATCGCTCAGGAAACTGACCATTCCTAAAGGAAAAAATTACAAATATGGCTAAATACAGGGCTAACATGTGCAGCACAGTACTTTAACATTCTGCTAGACACTCCATCATAATCATGAGAGTCCTTACTCTTCAGTGTTTTAATTATTGACTCAATCTCCCTCTTGTCTGTATCACAGAGGAGTATTTCAGTGGTCAATCTCGGAAAGGCATTTGCTAAGAAATTTGTATATTTGACGATGCTGGCGCTGATTTCGTGTTAATCATTTGATGATGTCACTATGGCTACAGTATATCAGGACACGTTTTCATAAAATAGATCTGACGATGGTCGTTATAGACCGAAACAGATAGCCTGATGACAAAAAATCTGTGACCTTAGACGTGAACTAAAGGAAATTTATTCTATATTCAGGTCACTGTTCAATTCGCGATCATGTCGCACCTTGTGACTGTCGTGGCATCAGAGTCTACGGCATTTTTGGCTTACGCAGGGAACATTATGAACAAGATATGTCGTATTTTGCGGAAATATGATGTGAAGTGGAATGAGGGTAAGGAATGAAAGAGGAAGCCCTCCTGATAGAATTTTGCACAGAGCACTTCATCGTAGCTAACACTTGGTTCAAGAATCATGAAAGACAGTTGTATACGTGGAAGAGGCCTGGAGACGCTGGAAGGTTTCAGATAAATTATATAAAGGTAAGACACAGATGTAGAAACCAGGTTTTAAATTATAAGACATTTCCAGGGGGCAGATGTGGACTCTGACCAAGCTATTGGTTATGAACTGTAGATTAAAACTGAAGAAACTGCAAAAACGCGGGAATTTGAGGAGATGGGACCTGGATAATCTGAAAGAACCAGAGCATTAGGGAAAGATTGACAAGAACTAGTTAGCAAAGGAAAGATTTTGATAGAGAACAAACAATGTATTTACCTCAACAATGTTCAAAAGTCATCATATATGTCTATCAATTCATGACAACCATCTTGTGTTTCTGGCGGACACACGTCCAGATCGTCCGCTTATAGTAACCTCTCAAAACTCTGGCATCTCTCTCTCCACATTCACCACTGCTGGCGGCTCACCTCCAACAGCCCAACGCTAAAAACTCTGGCATCTCTCTCTCCATATCCACCACTGCTGGCGGCTCACCTCCAACTGCACAACGCTACACGCTGTTGACATCCAGCTGCCCAACACTACAATAGCGAATATTCCAACAATGCCAACCAGTCACGGACTGCACACAGCACAGTCAGTGATTTTCATACAGAGTGCTACGTGGCGTTACCAACATAAAAACCTAAACAGCCTCCTTATATAGCCCCCATGCTCCCCACAAAAAAATTTACAAATTGTTTTGGGCAATACCCAATACTGATTTGAAAAATTTTTTCGTAATTACAAAACAAAGATATCAAATGAACACACTTATTGATACACAGTTGGTCAAAAGCAAAATTGTCCTCACAGTCCATAAAGACAGTCGTGACCATTCTTCACAGTAGTACAAAATCTTAGCAGTAAAAGAAAATGCACATGGAAGTAGTGGATTTCCATGCAGTCTTGAAGAAGTAGTGTTGTCCTTCCAACGGAAAGACAGTGCTGACTCTTGACATGCAAATAGATAATGGGCCACAACAGAGCAAACCCACAGCAGAGTCAGTCGAAGTTTCGAAGAATATTGGTAGGTAGGTCATCACAGAGCAGACCCACTGTAGTGCTGGTAGAGATTATGGTATTGGTGGGTCACCAAAGGTGCAGACCCACTGTAGTCCTTGTAGAGATAATGGTATTGGTGGGCCATCAAATGTGCATGCCCACAGTAGTCCCTGTAGTAATGGCCAGTAGCCATGTGTTCCGAATGTGCAACTGCACAATCACCATCGAAGTGTCTTGCAGGTAATGTGGCAAGTCCATAAACCACCACTTGTGCGATCAAAAAAATTTTCTTTTGAAATGCCCTTAAAACCAGCAATATTGTTAACCAGTCTCTTGCTGAATTATAAACACACGTGTGAGCACTAACAGTCCTTCTTTTTTAACTTCTCACATATTGTGCATATACTATGACCAAACAGAAACATGTGCAGTGAAATGAAACTTAATTTGAAGAACGGGTGTCTATACAATTATAAATTTACAACATAAGAATACAATTACAAAGGTACAAAATACATCATTAAAGAACATAGTAATACAGATAACATTTGTAGTAATATGGGATTTAAAAAAGAATAGAAATAAACATATACATCAGTGCTACAGGAATTATAACATAAGTAAATAAATGAGAATATTCAAACATTAATTTGACTTATTATCATTAAAGGAAAACGTAACAGAGTAAATAATATCGAAACATTTTTCCAAAGTATTTGACGATAACAGTATTCCTCATTATAGTGAATGTAGCTTAGAATAACACAAAAGGAAAGGACAGGGTTTGTTTTCAGTATAACATTTGGTACTGCAGTCCGACCCAAAACTTCATTCCATAGATCTTTCTCCCTATTTCAATATTTATTCCTGCAATAAAAAATCCTATTCAAGCACGCTTTCTGTATTTATATGTTCACATAGATCATACCTCATTATTTATTTTCCGTTAACTTACCTCACCAGTTGTTTCCAAGATAATCCTACCTAAATTGTTGTCACTAAACCCTACTTTTTTGTTCACATTCTCTTTCAAAATAATTATTCTTCATTGTACACTACTTTTTTGGCCAAACCTTTTTCTTATAGCTTGTCAATGCATTTATTCCAATTCATCACAACTCATTCTCTTGTATAGCTTACCCCCTCTTGAGCTAACTTGAATCTGCTGAGCTCAGATGCATAAACTAAGGGATGAGGCAATGCAGCAGCACAAAACAATTAACACAAACAGCAGTGACAAAAAAATGCAAATTGGCAAAGCAAACAGTAGTATATCTAAACTAGCAAAGCTAATGCAACATTACAACTAATATAAGGCAATGTCCAGCAATAAGAAAAATAAATCAGTAGTAAAACTGACTTAAAAAAGTAATGCAATGTGAAATTTAGTAGCACTATCTCTGGCAAACAGCAGCAGCAAATACTGTAATACTGTAATACATAAATATGAGAAAGCTCAAGTAGAAAAAATATTACAATAACGATACGAAATGTCCAATACCTATGTCACATCATAACACTAGAGTGATTCATCATGATAACTTACTCTACAAAACAAGTTACCAAACCGGTGAAAAAATTATGTATGCAATATGCAATTCCTGTGAAGGGAAATGTCTATTTACACTCCATTTTTTTTTAAGAAAGTAGATCATAAAATTATTATTTACTGGATCTGTAGGCATAAAATAGTGATATTAGTACATCTATTAAATTTTATTTTAACCAGTGCTGCAGTGCAACTAGAAACTAGATATTAAACAAAATTAGCAAATATATACAAGGCAAAGAATACAGATTTCATTCGCTAGCCATATGGCATTTCATTAGGCGGTAAAAAAGTCTCTCTACTAGAAAGACAGTAGTCATAGTCAGATTTGTAGACGTACAAAACTTCTCATGATTTCATAGGCATTTCAGTAAATATCAGAAATTACAAGCTCCAAAGTGTAATCATATGTTTTCATGTATGAGTGTGTCGTATTTGCGATGCTTTCTACAAACAAATGTCAATATCTAGGTTAATGGCCTCTTTTTCTACATCTGTGCCTCTAAAAGGCACACACTAATCGTTTTCTTCCAGGCGACTGTCACACAGCTGGGCACCCACTACGCAGTACGTCAAGGTTACTTAGCTTCTTTACCTAAATATTTACGACAGCAGTTTCTGCTATAGTGACAGTCTCATACAAAAAATTTCACAGGTTGAAAATTTACGCTACATATGTGTAGAAATAAAATCCAATAAATATAACAGTGTCCAAAAATTTCTGCCGGCATTGTGCTACATTCACCCATGTACACACATTTCATAACTCTTAAAGTACGATTCTTGGTTTCCAGCATGCTTTTCACAAACCAGTGTCCCTAATCTCTTCTCATTATTCATATGCATATAAACACATTCCTCATATAGCATCATCTTATTGATAATAAATATATCTCAACAGCATAATACACATCGTAGTCACAATATTAACATCACAAGAGATGAATACACTAAGCAGATTCAGAAGGATGTAGGTTGCAGTAGATACTGGGAGATGAAGAAGCTTGCACAGGATAGAGTAGCATGGAGAGCTGCATCAAACAAGTCTCAGGACTGAAGACCACAACAACAACAACAATACCACAGTCAAATCTCAAAAACGTTGTAGCTTTCTTTAATAATTTCAAAACCAAAAAAAAAATTCTCTGCTCATTTCAATAGTGTCTTCTACCTAAAATATAATTTACAAATTATGATCCCATACCAAATACAGGGTTATTAAAATGATTGAAGCGATTTCACAGCTCTACAATAACTTTATTATTTGAGATATTTTCACAATGCTTTGCACACACATACAAAAACTCAAAAAGTTTTTTTAGGCATTCACAAATGTTCGATATGTGCCCCTTTAGTGATTCGGCAGACATCAAGCCGATAATCAAGTTCCTCTCACACTCGGCGCAGCATGTCCCCATCAATGAGTTCGAAAGCATTGTTGATGCGAGCTCGCAGTTCTGGCACGTTTCTTGGTAGAGGAGGTTTAAACACTGAATCTTTCACATCACTATGCGTGAAACTTGCCCGCATGCATTCAACCGTTTCTTCGCTCACTGCAGGCCGACCCGTTGATTTCCCCTTACAGAGGCATCCAGAAGCTTTAAACTGCGCATACCATCGCCGAATAGAGTTAGCAATTGGTGGATCTTTGTTGAACTTCGTCCTGAAGTGTCATTGCACTGTTATGACTGACTGATGTGAGTGCATTTCAAGCACGACATACGCTTTCTCGGCTACTGTCGCCATTTTGTCTCACTGTGCTCTCGAGCGCTCTGGCGGCAGTAACCTGAAGTGCGGCTTCAGTCGAACAAAACTTTATGAGTTTTTCTACGTATCTGTCGTGTCTCGTGACCATATGTCAATGAATGGAGCTACAGTGAATTTATGAAATCGCTTCAATCATTTGTAATAGCTCTGTATATCATCCAAAGCTCTCATAGTATCACAATGGTACCAAAAAAATTTGAAAACTTCACAAAGTACAGACACAATACAATTTCGTAAGTGTGAATTCATTGATGTAGTAAAAAAAGTGTTTGTCTCTCTTAAATGATCAGATAGCTGTGTAATTCTGTGTTAGAGAGATATGGTACCGATGTGTAAAGTTGTACAAGCAAATACCATATTAGCTAGGGCTTCTAGAGCTTGCCACACGCTTAGTACACAAAGTAGGTGTGTACCCCATAAGGTTGATGCAATTATACCCTCGGATGTTACAGATTACAGCAATCGAATGAAATGTATCACCGAAAACCTTCTTTGTATCGTTGTAATTCAAAAATCTTTCCAAAAAAATATGTTCCAAGTTCAAAAATTAATCATTCAGATGTGTGTACTGTAGGGCTAAACTGTGCGTCTTGTTGTAAGATAATCTCTGTCATCACTTAATGGTAAAATGTGCCAAGTTTCGTAATTGTAATCGTCCATAAGCAAAGTTCTACAGAAATCAATGTACTTACCTCGTAATAAACACAAGTGAAATACTATGCGTATAGATATTGTAATTATTACATACATTACCTTGATCAAGAAAGTACTATACTGTAACGTATTGTTGTGCTACGGAAAAGGCTGTCTCATTGTAACTATACCATAAAAGTTACTACTAAAACATGTTTTACTTTCGAGATTAATACAGAAAAACTGTGCAGATATAAAACAGATACACCGCAAAAGCAACAATGTAAATTGTATTACTCCTTAATAGTCGACTTGATATAATCATGTAGCTGTCAAACAAACCAAATACTAAGTCATCTGCAATCTCTCAGAAAGTACTTTAAATCCAAAATGTATTTTCAAGTAAACCAAAATGTTGCATTAAAATCTCATTAGCAGTATATGTTCTAAGTATATACGCCTTATAGTCGTTATGTAATCGTGCAACTAACAAGCAAGAATGTACACACAATAACACTGTGTCGTCTGTTCACTATAACAGTGCATTCGTAATTACTGTCTAAATAAGTTCCCTACGTTCATGACTGGATAGTTAACTTCAAAACATTGTTGCATGTTAACAGTTTCTAAGTGTGACAAAGCATACTAGTAACGTGAAGTAGGAATCTTATAGCAACGACTAATTCAGAAAGCAAATTATCTTTCAGTAAACGGTTTTACATGTGAAATGTGGTGTAAACCTTTACTCTTTCTAGTACGCAGAGTTTCAACTTCAACGCAATTATCACGTGATATACGTCGGATTCTGAAGGTCCATTGTAAATCAGAAAGAATTTGTGACTCAAGTGTTTCTTCTTATGTGACAATGAATGAGCTTTAATGAGAACTTTCTGACCAATATATAGTTTCTTTGCATTTGCTTTACCATGTAGTTTTCTCCTTTTGCATGCAGCAGAATTTATATATTTAATAGCCAAATCAATTATGTCTTTGTGTCAGAGTTTACGTGTATTCGGAAAAGGTACAAGCTCTCTGATTCTGTTTGGTGGTTCGTCATTCTTCAGTACAAGAATAGGTGGTAAATCAGTGGAGTTATGAAGCATTTCATTCAGCACGTTTTGAAATAAGTGCAAATGTCTGTTCCAATACTGATG
Organism: Schistocerca cancellata; assembly: GCF_023864275.1. Classification (NCBI taxonomy): domain Eukaryota; kingdom Metazoa; phylum Arthropoda; class Insecta; order Orthoptera; family Acrididae; genus Schistocerca; species Schistocerca cancellata. The sequence goes on from NC_064627.1 coordinate 984,613,261, forward strand.
CTTTCTGTGACAATAAAGTCTACAAAGCTTATTGATTTCTTTCATAATCCGTTCAGTCGGGTTACAATAAAATAAAAACAGGTTTGATTTTATGATTCCGAAGCATGTGTGACCAAACAGCACGTCTGAATTGCGGTCCATTATCTGAAATGACTTTAGCAACGTGTCCAACTTCACGTAAGAAATTTTTAACAAAGGCGTTGGATACAGACCGTCCAGTGGCTTTAAGTAACGGAGTGAAAGAAACAAATTTTGAAGTTAGTTCAACAGCTACTAGAACGTACGAAGACCCATCGATGTTCTGACACAGGTCCCCAAGAGATCAACAGCAGCAAATTCTTTTAATTTAGATGGAATGATGGGAAACAACGGAGCACAATGTGAGATGGTAGATGGCTTAGCTTTTTGAGGAAGTTTACAAATAGACAAGACTCTCTGAATTCTCTTTTCCATATTGTTAAAATAACAAGTCGTTCGAAAAATATGATAACATTTTCATGGACCAAAATGTGCGTAGCTGAAATCAATGTACCAAATGAGCTTATTAACAAAATCGTCAGGAATGCAAAGTTCCCATAGTCTGTCATCAACAGTGCAGCATTTGAAGTGTATGTTGTTTCTTACCAGATAATAATGCCGAATCTGTGTGTGTCTTTTCATCCCATTTATTTTTGATGTCTTTCCAAATAGGATCTTTATCTTCTTCATGAGCAATGTCCTTTAAAGATGTGGTGATGAAGTTTTCGAAGGCGACTTTCTGAATGTAAGGAATACTGAAACTTTTTCAAAGGTTGCCTTCTGTGTTACTTTTCTCAAGCCCAGCCGGTGAACGTGATAGTGCGTCCGCAACAATGTTCTCCTTGCCGGGAATGTAGACTATTGTGAAGTGGAATTCTTGCAGAAACAATGCCCAACGTTTTAACCTGTCATGATTTAATTTTGAAGACATAAGAAATTGTAATGCACGATGATCACTGTATACTTTTACTTGTTCACCAGAAAGAAAGAAACGGAATTTGTTAAATGCCCAAACGATAGCTAAAACTTCTAATTCAGTAACGGAATAGATTTTTCAGTTTTTTTTAGCAAGCGGCTAGCAAAAGCAATAGTTTTCTGAACATTAGTGTCATTTTCTATGACTTCTGGAAATAAATGGGCACCAAGACCTACTTTAGAAGAATCCGTGCTAAGGCAGAACTCTTGTGACAGATCTGGATGTGCTAGTATTGCCGTGTTAAGTAGCGCTTCTTTCAAAGAATTGAATTCCAACTGTGACTGTTCGTGCCAGTTCCATACAGTATTTTTTTAAGTGAGAGAACAAAGTTTTAGTGTTACTAGAATATGCATATTCAGAAAACGACGGTAAAAATTTACGAGACCTAGAAAACTGCGGACCTTTTTTTTTTTTTTTTTTTGTGGATTACACTGGAATGGCTCTGATTGCTTGTAACTTTTCAGGGTCCGGCTGAATGCCTTCAGAAGAAATAATGTGTCCCAAAAACTTCACCTTTGACCTACCGAATTCAAACATTTCCAAGTTAACAGTAATTCCAGATTCTGCAAAAATACGTAACACACTGCTGAGTATGCGATTATGTTGCTCCCATGAGGCTTCTGCTATTAGAATGTCGTCCACATATAAGGTGATTTGACGTTTTAAGAACTCAGTTAATATAGAATTTAGCCCACTAGAAATGTTCGAACCAAAAGGAAATTTCCGAAACTGATAACAAACGTCGAAACAAAGAAAAGCTGTGTATTTTCTACATTCTGGATGAAGTTCGATCTGATAAAAGCTGGATCTGAGATCAATAGAAGACAACACTTTTACACCATTAAAATTTTGAAGAAGTTTTTCCAACGTTTGCAGTCTGTCTGTTTCAGGAACGATGATAGTATTGATTTGTCTCGAATCTAAGACAAGCCTTATCGATCCATTTAACTTCTCAACAACATGTAATGGAATGTTGTATGAGCTTACTGCAGGTTCAATAATGCCCTCGTCAAGCATGGATTGTATTTCTGTTCTAACACGGTCCTTACAATGTGCCGGAATTACATATGGTCTAACACAAAGTGTAGTATGTTCACGAACACGAAACTGGTAGTGAAATGCCTTGATTGTTCCTGTTTTGTGAGTAAAATCTGTGGAATGTGCTTGTAAAAATGTCAAAAAGATCCTGCCTATCAGTGTCATTATGGTTCTCAATTGTTTAATTTTATTCTGAATTAAGTCATTAGCCCCAAATACGTCGTCGATATCATCCCCGTCAATACTTGCAAAGTGATTGTTAGTGTCAAGTTCCGTCGAAAATTCCGAACTGTTGTCTAACAAGAGGTAAAGCCGATTAATTTCCTCGCCATGATTTGCCGCACAAATTTCAAAGGTATTGACTTACCTTCTTTCTTTATACTTATTTCAGCCTCGTGAAAGTTTAAGATTGCTTCATATTCATTCAAAACGTCTACTCCCAATACAATTTCTGTCGACAATAATTCAACGATAAGAAAGTTCATAGAGAAACTGTGGCTTTGACAAAAGAATTCTAAGTTGGTTTGTTGGCGTACATCTACACATTGCACCTTGTAATTTAATCTTACGTAACGGTAGTGTGGGGCAATTGTTCGACTTGTTGCATTTGCTAAAGGCTGTTTCACTAATTACTGAAATGGGACTGCCAGAGTCAAGTACTGTAGTAAATTTTACGTCATTTACTGTAACGTAAATTACAGGATATGCAATGCTGTTCTGTTTTACATCGTGTTCCTGGAGTAAGATTTCCCTAATGTCTTCCATTTTTACGTAATTACTAGCTACGGCAGCTGCGTCGTCAGCTTCATAAGTATAGTTTGTGGCTGCCAACGGTGTGAGTCATTGTCTACTGTCTCTTTGTTGTCACACATCGACGTGGGTGACTAGGCTGTAAGGAAGATACTTCTTGAAATGGAATTCGTTGTAGCTGTCGAAGTGAAGGTGGTTAGTATGTTTGATATGTACGAAGGTACTGATGTAGCCATCTTTGAGATGGAGGTCAACATCTAGGAAGGTGGTTTGTTGGGTTGAGTAGGACCACGTGAAGCAATTGGGGGAGTAGTTGTTGAGGTTCTAGAGTAATGTGGATAATAGGGTGTGTAACGCCGGAAATGCATATCCTCCTATTTCCATCTATTGTACTATAAATTTGTTTTCCTTATTTTTGTTACCTGAATATATGACATTTCTGTGTCTTTACATATTGTAATTGTTTTACTATTTGTATATATATATATATACATATATATATATATATATATATATATATATATATATATATGCATTTATGTCAATGTATAATTGGTTTGTTTCGTAAATATTATTTGTATTTTTACGCTGGGTCTTGCCTAGGGAAAACTGCTATCCAACGATTACATCGATAGGTCGTGTGAAGAATCAAAGTGTGTAGGATCTTTGGTAGTGTTAACTCTGCCGCGTGGAGCGAGGGCAGTAGGAGAGTCTGGCTGGAGTAGCGAGTGGAGCAGGTGTGTTGTGAAAAGCTCCCACGAGTTGCCGCGCTTTCGGGGTTTGGCAGCATGTAATTGCGCTCGACTTGCGATGATAGTTTCGGACACGGTGTCGCGGACGGGAAGCATTAGCTGGCGCTCATCAAGAGCCCGTTTCGCCTGGTGACGGTGTCGAGAAGGAGGCGCGCCAACATCCAACTTCTGCAACAGCGACGGCCGACAATGAGTGACTGTCGCCACCTCCTCGATCGACGGCTTCAAACCTTCAATCAACCAACAAGGAAGACTGGAAGCACGTAAAGTTTTAGAACTGTATGGCAGACCTCAGCTTTTAAAACTGTTCAAATCACAAAATTACAGCAACGTAGCATGAACCTTTGTTGCTCATTGTCCCAATTGCATTACCAAGCAGGGTCCCTTCCTTTTCCGGAATGAACCCGAGTGTCGTTGAAATTCAAACGCCAGCATTAAAGTAACATTATTCTATTTCACTGCTTTAATTTCAAAGTTCAGTTAAGGTATTCATAGCTGGCTACAATATTCAGATTACACAAGCACAAATTAAGAGTGCGAGTTTTGTTACCGTATTTTAGCTTACCTGTGACTGCAGCTCAGCTTGGTACGTACTAAATTTTACTACTGTTAATTGTTCAGAATCATTTAATTCAAGTTCAAAGTTAAATCTCTTATTTCTAAATTGCGTAGATTCAAGTAGCTTTTGAAATGATTTTTTACTGAATTTCGATGTGCTTCAGAAAGAAAGCTCACTATTAACTTCAGTCACTAAATTAACTTTAGATTTTCCTGTTTTATTAATTCTTTTGCTAAATTAAGTCAGAGTGTAGCGAAATTTATTACTTCTAACAAACTTTCAGTTTTCACACTGCACGTGTCAACCTTCAGTTGCCACGCTTCTAGTGCTAATTATATGTGTAATAACCTTTCTTTTTCAGTTACTATAGTAATTGTCCTTAGGACTGGCGACCGTAATTTCCCCCAAATCTCAAATATCTAATTACCGCTAGTTAATTGTTAATGTAACGGCCGCACGTTTACTTTCTTTATTAACTTTACCCCTTTCCAAAAGTAATTTCCACCAGTTTCATTAGATTTTTCCTTTCATTTAGATGTAACCCTTTCCTCCCTCTTTACCGACAAATTAACTTCGGTGACGATTGCTTTTCCCAAATTTCCATTAGGTACACGCGGTTTAATTTTTCACTGTCATTAAGGTCGATAAGTGAGGGGGAGGTTACAGGGGTCCTCACCCTCGATCCTGATCACAAAGATGTCATTGATGAATCTCAACCAGGTGAAGGGTTTAGGTATCTGAGTTTTTAGGAAGAATTCTTCTAGGTGGCCTAGGAGTAGGTTGGCGTATGATGGTGCCATGTGGGTGCCCATAGCCGTACCCCATATTTGTTTGTAGGTAATGTGTACAAATGGGAAGTAATTGTGGCTGATGATGCATGCAAATTAACCTTACCTCTGCAGAAAGAACTGCAGTCCACCATCTAAAAACTGGTCCTGACCTTATAATCCTACCTGTAGACAAAGGCTCCACCACTGTTGTTTTGAACCGCAAGGATTACCTGGCAGGAGGACTCCATCAACTGTCAGATACTTCCACCTACAAACCTTGCCACAGTGACCCAATTCAAGAATTACAGCAGGATCTCCAGTCACTAGCCAAATCCTTAGGCCCCTCCTGGACCGCTACCTGGAGTCAATCTCTCTACTCACCCCTACCACCCCCCACACTTCTACTTTCTACATGCTTCCTAAAATCGATAAACCTAACCATCCAGGATGCCCCATTGTGTTGGTTACTGTGCTCCGACTGAGAGAATCTCTGCTCTTGTAGACCAGCACCTTCAACATATTATCTGGAACCGACCCTGCTATATAAAAGATTCGAACCATTTCCTCCGCTGACTCTCCACAGTTCCTGTCCCTTTACCACACAATGCCCTTCTTCTCACTATTGATGCCACCTGCCTTTACACTAACAAACCTAATGTCATGGCCTTACCGCTATTGAACACTACCTTTCCTAATGCCTGACGCATTCCAGACCAACAGCCTCCTTCCTTGTCATCATGACTAGCTATATCCTCACCCACAATTGCTTTACCTTTGAAGGCTACAAACAAATCCAGAGTATGTCTATGGGCACCCACATGGCACCATCCTATGCCTACTTATTCATGGGCTATCTAGAGGAAGCCTCCCTAAAAACCCATAATCCTAAACCTCTCACCTGGTTAAGATTCAATGATGACATCTTTGTGATCTGGATCGAGGTTGAGAACACCCTATCCACATTCCTCCAGAACCTCAACAACTTCTCCCCCATTTGCTTCACGTGGTCCTGCTGAACCCAACAAACCACCTTCCTGGACGTTGTCCTCCATCTCAAAGATGGCTACATCAGTACCTCCATCCATATCAGCCTTATTAACCACCAGAAATACTTTCACTTTGACAGCTGCCACCCATTCCATACCAATAAGTCCCTTCCCTACAGTCCAGCCACCCATGGTCACCACATCTGCAGTATGAGTGGTCCCTCTCAAAATATACTGAAGGTCTCATTGAAGCCTTCACAGGCTGTAACTATCCTCCCAACGTTTCCAGTCTTTCACCACATCCCAAAGTCTCACTGTCTGGCCACAGAGGAACATTCCTCTCATAAGTCAGTACCACCCGGGACTGGAGCAACTGAATTACATTCTCTGCCAGGGTTTCGACAACCTTTCATCGTGTCCTGATATGAAAAATGCCCTGCCCACTATCCTTCCTACCCCTCCCACAGTGGTATTCCATCGTTCACTGAACCTACACACATACCCTTCCTTCCTTACACAACCCCTGCTCCCAAAGCCTTACCTCACAGCTCATACCCCTATAATGGACCTAGATGCAAGACCTGTCCCATACATCCTCCCACCACCAACTACTCCAGTCTGGTCACAAATGTTACCTATCCCATCAAAGGCAGGCTTACCTGTCAAAACCAGTCATCTGATCTACAAGCTAAGCTGAAAATGCTGTGCTGCAATGTATGTGGGCATGAGAACCAACAAGCTGTCTGTCCACAAGAATGGCCACCGACAAACAGTGACCAAGAAACAAGGGGACCAACCTATTTCTGAACAGGCTGCCAAACACCAGCTTTTCTGAATTGCACTGGTGGGAAATTTCTCTGCAATACATCCTACATTCCCATAACCCTCCTAGCCTCAACCTTCGTTAGTCACTGTCCTCACCCATCCAGCCCCTTCTGTGTTCCCATTCCTGCACTACACAGCCATCATTCCACCATGACAATCGGTCTTTTTACTTCTCTCCTTTTCCGAAACTTCCCCCCTCCTCACCTCTTCCCTGTCCAGCATCTAACCTGCAGCACTTCACTGTCTGCCACTCCCACCATACTATCCCTCCCCCTCCCCACTCCAGCTTACTCTTTACCACTACCCAGTCGCCACTCCCAACATGCACTGGTGCTACTGCTCGCAGTATGGTTTCAGTTGCCTAAGACTGTAGTCGATAACATTGCTGCAAAGCTACTGGCCGTGGCATTCAAAGCTAAGAAGGAAACTGTATTGGTTTTATGTAAAAGAATTTAACGTTTATTATGCAATGGATATTATTGTTACTTTATTTAGAACGTGAAAGTAGTCAAGCTTTGATTATTTAAATATGTTCAAATGTAAAATAATGTAGAATAAGCTGTAGCCAATCATATGGACGGCTTCAGAAAAGGGAACTGCGCTAGTTGGTTGAGCGAAGATGTTCGGCGCGCGGGAAACGCGGTCAGAGACGGGCAGGGCAAAGGGTAGTTCTGGTCTAGACACCAAAGAGTACAGTGCGGCTGGAGACACCGAAGTGTATAATTCGGATTGAGACGCGAAAGCGGACAGTTGGTCCTTACGCAGCTAGGAAGTGAAACGACTTACTGTTAGAAAATTTCGCGTTGTGTGGTATGGCGGGACTTAGTCTCTGAGCGGTGAGCAGCGGCGCGCCTGATGTGAACTCTAACATTTCGCGTAGATAACTTGTATTTCGCGATGAGATTGCGAATGATCCAACTGTGTCAAATGGACATGCGCTCGAGTGTAACAGTAACTCTAAATACGACCACTTTCGCTATTAGTTTGCTTTCTGAATAAACATTATTCTAACCAAATCGCTACTGTGTGGTCTACATCATTTATGGGTCGTTAATTTAGTTCCCGATATTATTACTACTGTTATTATATGTTGTATTAACTTTGTATTTCGCAAACTTGCCATCAGCCAGACAATTGAACCAAAGGGTCACAAGCCTCTAATTTAGGTCGTGTAATGCGACACCTGCTATTCAACCCCTAGACAAGTTTGAGCCAAGACATTTCGACGAAGAGGAACCGCATGTGATCCCGAACATTTATGGGATGTAAGCCTGCAACTTCAAGCAGTCTGAAATATCCTTTTTGGGTTTCTGCACGCCCCAGCGTTCTACGTTGATCTCCAGCTCCTATTTAAGATCCATACTGTCTTCTGCGCCCGTGTCAATTAGACAAACAAACATTCCACTACGAAGCATGAAACACTGCCTTATAGAACAGTTACTGCCACAACAATACGTTACGTCTAGATGACTTGCAATAGATTTGGAGTGCCTAACTGACGTGCGCTTTCCCACTGCCAACGATAGCGGATGATCGATAACCTGATGAAAGCGATCTGTTCTCAAGGGTACGATAACATCCACCGATCCGCACGTATAGCAAATTTAAGGCTTACAGATACACTGCGTGCAAGCCTCTGTGTGTAACTACTACAACGTACCTCCTTTCTGTATTCAAGTCTTGGTCTCCCCTTACAATTTCTGCCCCTCCATGCTTTCTTCCATTTCGAAACTGTCAGTTCCTTGACACCTCAGGATATGTCGAATCAATCCATCCCTTCGTTTAGTCAAGTTGTGTCACAAACTTCTCTTTTCCCCACTTCTATTCAGCACCTCCTTATTTGTTATTCGATTCTTCTATACAATAACATTTAAATAAAACTTCTCTTTTCTTCTTGTCTCAGTTGCATTTCACTCTTAAGTAAGGCTACACTCCAGACAAATATCTTCAGCGAAGACTTTCTAACACTAAATTTATATTAGATATTAATAAATCCCTCTTTTCCAGAAATGCTTTTCTTCCTATTGCCAGTCTGTATTTTATATATTCCTTACTCCGGCCATTGTTTCTGTACAGAAGACAAAACTCATCTGCAGAATCGCTAATTTGCTTGGACTACATTCCATTATCCTAGGTTTATTTTTATTAATATTCATATTACAGTTTCTTTTGAAGACATTAGGCACATCGCTCAACTTCTCTTCCCAGTTCTTAGAAGGGAATATTGGCATGTGTCAATAAACGACCTTGATGAAACTTGACAGGCGTGTAGGGGCGACTAAATAACGCAATACGTGTTTTATTTGTTAGTACTCAATTTAACTTTCAAGGAATAAAGCCCAAAACGTAATATGGCATATTCAGGTTTGAAGGGAAATCTTCGAAATGATGATGTATAAAAAATTGTTCTCATATGAAAGTTGATATGTAATTAACGTCTGTGAAAGCTGAATTATCGAATTTTGTAATAATTTGAAATTCTGCAAAATATCGCACCAGCATTAATCAATTTTGAAAATTGAAAACATTTGTTACAACATATATTAGAGAAGCTTTCAAGCTGCGTTCATTCACAGGTAATAAAACTGGTTTCTGAAATACCATTTTGGGAAAATAAGCTGTATGCAGTGTGCTGTCAGAGTATTTCCAGCATACCTAAATAAAATATTTAAACATTCTTTATTAGTCTTGCTATTTATTTCACTTATATTTGTTTCGTTTTTACATTGTTATTTTACGTTTCACATTCATTTTTGTTTTTATTTTTTAGAATACTATTTCACATACGTGTATTCTGTTAACTGAAAATAATGAGTAACTCATTATTATGATACAGAATCATTACAATAATGATAATGAGTACATAAATCCTTAAAACATGGTCTTTTCTGAAATCATGCACATAAAGTGAACGAAATTGCCTTATATAATATACGCAACAGAGAACACAATATAAAACAATATTCAGCAGGATTTCAAATGAAATTTGAATGAATATTGAAAGGAAATTAACAATTACTGTTCATTTGCACTACATAATAAGTACTTAATTTTGGCATGATTATTGTATTTTCCAAAACACAATTTTGACTAATGTGATGATGATTCCAAAATGGGTCCTGGCCCAAAACTAGTCATCGACTAAATAAAAAATTGAAATTAGCAACTTGGGTTTTTTTTTGTTCTATTGTCTTATCATTGTCAACAATCACATTGCTGTTTCTCTAGCAGTCTCTTTCCACGCTGAAGTCGTGGTCAGATATTAGATAGTCACACATCTTCATTTTATTAAAACTTCCGGCGAAATCTTGTGCTATGTCCAAATCAAAAAGGTAATAGACGTCCATACGAAGCTGGCAGTACATTCCAGGCAGCTCTTTCATTAAACTCCCGAAGTAACGTCACACAACTGCACTTTATATGAAACAGCCAGAGTATGTTTATATTTGAAGTTAAAATCTTCTGGGTTATTAGGCCACTTCATATTTCCTCAGAATGGTTTCCAGTGCTTTCTTAAGACTTTTTTCCAGTATTCCTCTTGTTATCACAGAGTTATTCCTGTGTAGCAGAAAATGTAGCTTCCCCTTGAGACCATCTGTCACAGCGACGAACTTGGAGAGTTTACTATGTACAAAAAAATGGTTCAAATATCTCCGAGCACTATGAGGCTTAACTTATGAGTTCATCAGTCCCCTAGAACTTAGAACTACTTAAACCTAACTAACCTAAGGACATCACTCACATCCATGCCTGAGGCAGGATTCGAACCTGCGACCGTAGCGGTTGCGCGGTACCAGAATGTAGCGCCTAGAACCGATGGGCCACCCCGGCCGGCTTACTACGTACATGATAGTTAAATGATCCACACATCCCCTTGTTAAACACTGCAGTCTTCCCCTTCTATAATTGCTCCCGACAGTCCACTAAGATAACAAATTTTAGCAACCGCAATGTTATCACGAAAACTGTTCTGTACTGGGCATAGGCACACTGAAATTCTTCTGCTAAGAAGCGTTCCATTTATGGTGTAATTTATACTACCAATATCTAGTTCTCCAGTAGTAACAACGTAGGTTGGGCTCATCCTCCACCCTAATAGGTGAGGGATGTTTAGCACATCGGATGAAGACATGTTGACACTTTCCGCTGCCAATAAGACTGCTCAGTTGCAATTCTCAAGCCTCCTTTTACACCCTAAAAATCAAAAACAATGTATGTATTGCACAAGTGCCATATTAAATCAGGGGAAACATATTTCTCTCAATCCAGGACATTGTTCTCCACAAAACCGTCAGATACAGATATCGGCGAATTAGGACTGGCACCCACAGGGAATGGTATCCCGCAAGTCCTAAGAAAAAGAGTATTTGTGTCGCATAGTCATTAATGGTTTCCCGTTATAGAAATTACTCCTTCAAGTTCATTTACTATGGTGCGTGTACGGAAAAGAAAACGGAATGGAAGACATCGAAGTGGAAAAACGTGTACTGAAGTATATGGCGAAGGCAGCTACCAAAACGGATGAATATAAACTGCAGTTGGAAAAAGAAAACGTTATTTCAGATGTGCAGACAACGCTTACAAATGGCCTTAAGCCCTGTGTATGGAGAAATCTGGCAACGACCGGGGAATATTAAACATTTGCAATATATAAATATTTTATAAAGCTTCAGTCCGACATGGATGTGCATACGAAGGATTGTTACACTGAATTTAAAAGTGCTGGACTGGATATTGTCCAATTAACAACGGAACAACCATTTGCAGAACTTAGAAACAACGGAATAACATATTTTAATGGCTGCTCGTTTGCAAATCTTGCAAACATAAATTTCTGTACGGAAATTACACAAGACTTTTCACCAGAAGAGCTGGTAGCGTACACCCAGGAAGATGTGGAGTGTTATACCAACAGTGTTATGCAAAAAATACTAGGTAACATTGAAACCCGGAATGCTCTCGTCTGGAAGAATATTGCTGGTACTAACAGAGATAACTGTCAAAGCCATAAAAGAGATTGTTTATAGGAAAAGCTGAGATATGTATTGGAAATTTGGAACTTATTTTCCTTGTACCTGTCAAGTTACTGACTGGAGAAAGAATTAGAAGAGTTCAAGATAGATTTAAATTATAAGCTAAACATTAAGCTGGACGTCATTAAACCTGCACCAAATAAAAATAAAGAGCGAGTTGTTTTCTGTGTGTCAGAGAATATATTATGATTTCTTCTTTGCTGCGCCGGCAAAATCCTAAAAAGGCTGCCTTTTACAACGATCTTCCTGTATGGGATGTGGGTAGTTGTATGACCTTGATAAGTTGTTAAAACAGGGTAGCTAAAAGCGTAGCAACAGTCTATGTGGCTTTAATATCCTCCTCCTTCGGTTTTCTTTTCTTTCTTATACATAACACACATGACATTTAGGGTTATAGAATCCAACAAGGCAGTTGGGCTCTACTGTTTAATGTGGATGCTCTCCAATTGTAGAATAAAACCAATACAAGATACTTATGTGTCAAATCACAATCTCAAGAGTGAGGCAAGTTATTAGTGACCACCTTACAGATTTTTATAATGTGTCCAGACATGTATCTACAAGAAACATTTATGTCTTACTTAGCTAAAGAACGTAGTATTACTAGGCTGGAGACCATTACACAATGTGTTGTTTGTTTGATCCCTGTGCAAGAGTGTGTAAGTATGTATGTAGTATGGCATGCATCGGCCAGACAATCAGCACCGTTGACATTAGGTGCAAAGAGCACCAAAGGCGCACCAAACTGAGACAGGCAACCAAGTCAGCGATTGCCGAGCAATTCTTATAATTCAATCATTCTATGAAGTATAATGATGCCAAGATTTTAACACGAACGTCCAGATACTAGGACAGCGTCATCACAGAATCTGTTGAGATTAAGGTTGTGGAGAATCTCATTAACCGGGACACCGGTTTCCAGCAGAGCTCGGCTTGGAACTCAGCACTCGATCTTTTGAATACGCAACGTAGGCAACATCCAGAGCCCAAGGGACACAGGCATAAGGATGAAATTAGAGACAAACAGCCCACTACATGTAACAAAGGACGTAAGGGATTCAGACAACAGACTCGGTATCTGAGGACGTTCTTCCGAGTCTCGAGCGACAGTTTGAACACAATCGGCGTGAAACTAAGACTGCAGACGCTCCTGGCGTGCAAGAACTTCGGACGGAACGCCTAACACGACTGACCCGTCTGCGGCACGCGGGCATGCCGTTTATTGCTCGTCATCTCGTTTTTATAGTTCTGTCGAATCATTTTTCTTTTCATTCGATTTACTGACGTCACTAGGTTGCTGGTTTGCTTGCCCGTGAGTGGCAGCAGCAGCGCTTATCGATAAGTGCACTGTCGTACTATCTGTGCAGAGACCGCTAGTATTTCCGGGTCGTCGTATGTCTGGAATGGTGTAGGGCACGGGGTGCCAGTGAGGTCAGGACAGCCAGTACTCGCCGACCGCTGGACACAGACATGAACTGTCCGACGGAAGGACATTGGAGCCGGAACGACCGCTGGTTGGTCGTTCGGTTGGTCCTCTCATTGGGAGACGTGTATTTGGTCTTTTGACCGTTTCTGGGCCTCGTCAGTTGGTAATCTTACCGGAAGTGGGTCGGTTCCTTCCTCGTGCAGAGATGTCGTCGCTGATGGGAAACAGTTACCGAGCCAGTGTGCCCGGGTCGCCGTGTCTCCGAGTTCCGAACAGACATCGAGTTGAGTTGGGTTGGAGCTGCAGTGAGCTCCGGACAGCCAAGACTCGCCCGCCCGTTGCCAACACTCGTAACTTGAGTGGGGACGACCTTGGCTGGCTGTTCGGTTGGTCGTATCATTGGACGACGTGTATATGGTGGCGATGGCTTATGGAAACTCTGTGTGTGTGTGTGACTTGTCATTTCTCCTTGTTGTTCCACAGTGACCGGTTTTAGAATTGTCGGAGTTCTTGGAGCAAGTGTTTGCGTGGAGCTTTGTGGAGCTTCTGTGATTTCCGCTGAGCGGATGAATGCTGTCTGGGTACTGGAGTGGCCAGTCGGTCGGTTGGGACAGAGCAGCGAGGAAGTCTCCACGGCGTGAGGTCAGAGCGGGTCCACTGGCGACGTGCACGCGCGGTCGGAGTTGTGAGGCACTAGCTGCGAGAGCTGCAAAGTTCGTCGCCCACCGAACCTGGATTCTGGAGTTGAGTAATCAGTTAACCTGTCACGATACCTCAACTGCCGTGACATCTCTTCGTTCGTTGCCAGTTGTTGCTTCCTGGGCCGTTCCCGCAAGCAGCGGCGTATGGTGTGCTGGAGCCGACAAATTTTGCAGATGTCTTTCTGAATGGAGTTTAACTATTGAAATGATTGTAACTTTTTAGTGAAGTGCGCCAGCAGTATCTTCTGCCTTGTGGCCATAATCGTTCCAGTTACCTGCCGTGGTTGTTAGTGTAGTTTTCTGGCAGTGTGTTTTCCTCACCGTGTTGATGCAGTCCGGCATGGCGTGTAGTTTTTGACTGCTTTAGTGTTTTTCATTTTTTTGTCTTTGAGTGGTTATTGTGCTTTGACTGTCTTTAGATGCCAACTGTCAAGACATAGTGCTGCTGGGATCTTCGACCTCGCTGATATTTTCAGTTGGTGTGCCGTTGGTCGGGTGGAATTTATTAGGTTGTTGGTTGATTCGTCAGCCGTACCTAGGTCGTGCTGCCACCCGAATATTTAGTGTTACATTTGGCTGCCTGTCTCACCTAAACTGTTGTTAGAGTTTCCTCCCCAGGCCGACCGTCGGCCGCTGTGACGGAGCGGTTCTATGCACCTCAGTCCGGAACCGCGCTGCTGCTACAGTCGCAGGTTCGAATCCTGCCTCCGGCATGGATGTGTCTGATGTCCTTAGGTTAAGTTAGGTTTAAATAGTTATACGTCTAGGAGACTGATGACCTCAGATGTTAAGTACCATAGTGCTTGGAGCCATTTGAACCCAGGCTGACACTTGGAACACTTATGAGCACCATTGATCTGTTGTTTGGGATTGTGATTTTCTTTAGTCTCAACTCCTGTGCGAGGCCTTCAGCCGTGTATTAATTTAGTTTGTTTTAGTGTTCAGTATATGGCCTTCAGCCGAACCTTATGTGAAATATTTTAAGATACGGCCTTCAGCCATCTGAAATTAAAAAAAAATTGAAGATTTGAAAATTTTGTCTTCTCTCTCATTTTTGTTACCCAAGCCTTAAACCTTGAGTTCTTTTATGTTCAGTATGAGGGCTTCAGTCGTATTTATGTGAAATATTTTAAGCCCTCAGTTCTTCTATCTTGTAACTACGGCCTTCAGCCGTGTGTATTCCTCAACGGAATTTTAATAACTTATGTTCTGGCCTTAAGCAGTATTGTGATTCTTGAGTGTCTCCCGGCGTATTTGATAATCAAAATAAACACGGGTGTACTGCCGGTCTACAGTGTCCAACGGGCACAATATTTCGGCGATCATACATGTCGCCATCATCAGGTGAACTGACGGACTGAGCTCCTGTGAACGTGCCGGCACGGAGATCCGTACGCTATGGTTGCTCAGAGGGAACTGGGTTCGGTCGCGGATCTCCGTGCCGGATGGCGACATCTATGATCGCCGAAATATTGTGCCCGTTGGACACTGTAGACCGGCAGTACAACCGTGGATATTTTGATTCAGCAGTATTGTTTCTGAATTCTTTTAAGGGCACATGTGATTAAGCGTTTTTAACAAATAAAGTTTGTATCTTTGAACAACTAGCAGCAACTGATTTGAGTCCCTTTCCACAACCTGATCCGTTCTGTCCTGCGACACCAGATTTCAACGACACAGCACGGTAACAGAACGACGTAATGCACAGAAGGACTCAAATGACACAAATCGGAAGATAAAACGTCTAGCAGAGCTTGGACGCCATTCAGAACTTAATTCAGCTATACTGACAATGGATAATAACCACAAAGTACGCGCACAGCGTTCGGAACAGCCGCGGCTAGAAGAAAACGCTACAGCCGTTGCTATTGGTCGGCGCAAACCACGGACAGAGCCCCAGAAGCGGCGCGGAACGCAGAGAGAACGCCTGGCACAACGTAGGCATAAATAACGGACTCGTTCCACTCTGGAATCAGTATCAGACAGCACCTGAAGAAGACTGCGAGTCACGCAGTCGAAATATCGTGCAGGAAAGACGCGAATAGCCGGCAGAAACCCGATTAATCAACATGACAACTTACTGACTGTTTCAACAGTCACGAAAGCCTACACAAAACATGGAAAAACATCACCGTGTAAACGTAATAGTGGGCGCAAATCAAAACTTAATTATAAAGATCGTCGTACACTAACACGAATTGTGTCAAAACAACACAGAACTACGGCGAGTAAAATGACTGTAAAGCTCAATAGCCGTCTCCAATTCCCTGTATCTATCGACACTGTCCTCTAAGAATTCCATAAAGCGAATATTCATTGACGAGCTGCTATACCGAAACCATTAGTGACGACAACCAACGCAAAGAAGCGTAAAACATGGTGTCTGCAGCATAAACCCTGGGCGGTTTATCAGTGGAAACACGTCATACATTCCGACGAGTCAACGTTTTCGTTATTTCCAACATCGGGCCGGGTATACGTCAGAATTTTTGAACACGTATTGTGTTCGAGTATAATGACTTTTCTGGAGACTAGAAATCTACTCTGTAGGAATCAGCATGGGTTTCGAAAAAGACGGTCATGTGAAACCCAGCTCGCGCTATTCGTCCACGAGACTCAGAGGGCCATAGACACGGGTTCACAGGTAGATGCCGTGTTTCTTGACTTCCGCAAGACGTTCGATACAGTTCCCCACAGTCGTTTAATGAACAAAGTAAGAGCATATGGACTATCAGACCAATTGTGTGATTGGATTGAGGAGTTCCTAGATAACAAGACGCAGCATGTCATTCTCAATGGAGAGAAGTCTTCCGAAGTAAGAGTGATTTCAGTTGTGCCGCAGGGGAGTGTCATAGGACCGATGCTATTCACAATATACATAAATGACCTGGTGGATGACATCGGAAGTTCACTGAGGCTTTTTGCAGATGATGCTGTGGTGTATCGAGAGGTTGTAACAATGGAAAATTTTACTGAAATGCAGGAGGATCTGCAGCGAATTGACGCATGGTGCAGGGAATGGCAATTGAATCTCAATGTAGACAAGTGTAATGTGCTGCGAATACACAGAAAGATAGATCCTTTATCATTTAGCTACAAAATAGCAGGTCAGCAACTGGAAGCAGTTAATTCCATAAATTATCTGGGAGTATGCATTAGGAGTGATTTAAAATGGAATGATCATATAATGTTGATCGTCAGTAAAGCAGATGCCAGGCTGAGATTCATTGGAAGAATCCTAAGGAAATGCAATCCGAAAACAAAGGAAGTAGGTTACAGTACGCTTGTTCGCCCACTGCTTGAATACTGCTCAGCAGTGTGGGATTCGTACCAGATAGGGTTGATAGAAGATATAGAGAAGATCCAACGGAGAGCAGCGCGCTTCGTTACAGGATCATTTAGTAATCGCGAAAGCGTTACGGAGATGATAGATAAACTCCAGTGGAAGACTCTGCAAGAGAGACGCTTAGTAGCTCGGTATGGGCTTTTGTCAAAGTTTCGAGAACATACCTTCACCGAAGAGTCAAGCAGTATATTGCTCCCTCCCGCGTATATCTCGCGAAGAGACCATGAGGATAAAATCAGAGAGATTAGAGCCCACACAGAGGCATACCGACAATCTTTCTTTCCACGAACAATACGAGACTGGAATAGAAGGGAGAACCGATAGAGGTACTCAAGGTACCCTCCGCCACACACCGTCAGGTGGCTTGCGGAGTATGGATGTAGATGTAGATGTAGAAGAACGCCAAAAAAAGCCTTCAATTCTGACCGCTTGATTCCAACGGTTATATATGGAAGTGGAAGTGTGATGGTGTGGGCAGCTATATCGTGGTATTTTGCTGGTCCCATCATTACTCTCAAAGGCCGTGTTACAGCCAAAGATTACGGGAACATTGCAGGTGATCTGGTGCGCCCGTTGATTCAAATGTTGTTTCCCAAAATTGATGCCATTCCCGGGCAAGTACAGGTGTTCACATTATTTTGCGTATTCCTTGTATATCTGGCAATAGATCTGCTCATGGAACTAAGACCTACTCTGGAATCTTCAATAGCGACGTGGGCGCGGACTCATACAACATGCAGACATATTCATTCTTGTTTCTACTTAACTTTTTGTACTGGTATGACTGGGTCCTAGAGTCGGCTTGCTAGCACTGATTGAAGCAAGCTGCAAATTAATGTACACCTACCTCAGTACAGCGTTCGTTCACCATCCGTTGCTCTGCATTCCTAGGTACTATGTCGACGATGTTAAAAACAGCATTGAAGAAAACCATAGTCCATACTTACCACTGCATAGTCCGCGTAACTCAGGTAGCAAAATAAACCTGTAAATCTCTAATAATAACGGGCAAAAGTGGATGCTTCCTTCCTTCATTGAAAATTTCCGCTTCCCAATACTAATGTTTTTTATTGTCTTTTAGTTATGGTGTCAACAGCCCACATTTACATTGATAGCACATCCACTACTAGTTCGTGATGCTTATATCACACGCAATACAGCCAGAAATGTTCTAAGTCCGAAATATTACGAGATTAATACAGTCTACTCTACTACGAAATGAGTTTCACACTCGGTCCTTTTCAGTGGATTCTTCAAAGGAAGATGCTCCCCAAAAAATGTTTTGTAAATGCATACTTAACAGGCCACGCAGAATTCTTCACAAAGGCCGATAGTTTCACATGTGGTTTGCTCTACAACAAACGCTCCAGAACCTCCCAATCTTCACAGAACTGTCCGTAAATGCATCTGCTTGCACGTCGATATAAACCAAACGTGAAATAACAGTCACTTCTTCATTTTACAAATAACTTTTTCGGACACATCTAACATGACCTTCTCGTCCGGCAGCTAGTCCACGACTCCTGAATGCCCTTGATTTCAGGGCATATAACTCATTCCAATGCACGGGAAACACTTTACTTTCATTGGTTGATCAAAACG
This sequence comes from Schistocerca cancellata, assembly GCF_023864275.1. Taxonomy (NCBI): domain Eukaryota; kingdom Metazoa; phylum Arthropoda; class Insecta; order Orthoptera; family Acrididae; genus Schistocerca; species Schistocerca cancellata. The sequence goes on from NC_064627.1 coordinate 984,632,043, forward strand.
AACAGCCAGTCAGATCAATCTTTCAAGATCATATTCGCGCTTAAAGTGTTTTACTCCAATCAACATTTGCAGATGCATTTACGTCATTTCATACTGCAGATATTAACAAAATGTTCCACCAAAACAAACGGAACGAAAACTAAGAGAAAACAATGCTTGAAATATACTTTAGAACTGATTATCCTCTTGTTACCTTTCTGGCTGCCTTATTACAAAAGTAAACACTGGTAGACATACGTCATCCGCCAGTTTGGGGGATTTAGTTTTCATGACACCCTGGTGGCGTAACACTCGCTAGTTACGTAAGGTGTAATACAATTTAGAATTAAAATTTGACGTCTGTCCCACATACACACTCACATTCACTCACATTAAATTTTAAACTGTTATTTTCATTACAAAAGAAAATTGATCTTAAGTTTAGAATTGAAAATCTTTATAAAATAAATCAGCACAATAACATGCTATTACTGTTTTTAAATAACAAAAGAAATATAAACTGTTCTTGTTCCTATTTGAATTTACGTTCGTAAGTGTTGGTTAAGTACTTTTTAATGGATTTTGTATATCTCCCAAACTATTATAGGTAGCGCTATCAAATTTTAACACAAAGTTCGTCTGCATAACAAAAGGTCATACCGAATTTGGAATAAAATAGATAATATTTAACACAGTTATTTAGTTTCTTAGGTGAAGTGAATAACTGATTTTAGTACGCGCCACAGTGAGCATCACGTTCCGCTTTAGCGACAGGTGTGGCTATAACGCATACAGTAGGCCACAGGTCAGCCGCCGCCGAATGCTACTATACTGCAGGCTTCCAGAACAGCTCGCCGTAACGTAAGAAAACTTACTGAAAAAATCTGCAGTCGATAGCTGCGACGCTGCAGCTTCCCCAGTCAGTGCAAGACAAAGCTTTAAGTACGTTAATTCTCTTCTGTACTTCAGGGTGAAGTTCGTTGGTATGTTTCTACCACGTCAGTCGAATGTCTAGCCACATACCCAGAAATTTAACTTAAGTAGTGGCTAAAATAGTATGGTTTTTAATTAGCAGGAAAATGATTCTTCGTCTCCCTCGTGTCTTGCAAATACTGCCGGATGGCATTTCTTAGGCATCATATCCATTTCTATCTCGAGTAACCCAGTTACCACATACTGACACTTCTTCGCAGGTAATTCAAGTGCTTGGCGTCAATCAATAAGTCGTTCTCATACTGTGGAAAGGTGATAGGATAACGTAATCACTTATCAGTATCCCCGGTTTATATGTAAAAAAGTAGAGGACGTAATGGATCCCCTTCGAATCAGTTTTCTGTCCGACGTGCTTAATCTTAAGGTCCTATTTTATAGTAAATGCGAGTACCGGCTGACTATTTTCCGAGGTATACCCAAATCACGTTTGTCGTAATACAGCAATATCAGAGGCGTTCAGCTGGACATTTGCAAACAAGGTACTTAGTGAATCTAACGTGGTGACATTTTTCCGGAAACCAAACATATTATAGTGAAGTGCTTTGTTCTTCTCTACAAGCCATTCAAATATTTTCCTCGTCATGTTATTCATAATCTTGTAGATACAAGATATTGCAGATACTAGACGGAAACAGCAAACATCTACATCTACATGGATACTCTGAAAATCACTTTTAAGTGCCTGGCAGAGGGTCCATCGAACCACCTTCACAATTATCTATTATTCCAATCTCGTATAGCGCGCTGAAAGAATGAACACCTATATCTTTCCGTACGAGCTCTGATTTCCCTTATTTTATCGCGGTGATCGTTCCTCCCTATGTAGGATGGTGACAGCAAAATATTTTCGCATTCAGAGGAGAAAGTTGGTGATTGGAATTTCGTGAGAAGACTCCGTCGCAACGAAAAACGCCTTTCGTTTAATGATGTCCAGCCCAAATCCTGTATCATTTCTGTGACTCTCTCTCCCGTATTTCGCGATAATACAAGACGTGCTGCCTTTCTTTGAAGTTTTTCGATGTACTCCGTCAGTCCTACCTGGTAAGGATCCCACATCGCAGTATTCTAAAACAGGACGGATAAGCGTAGTGTAGGCAGTCTCCTTAGTAGGTCTGTTACGTTTTCTAAGTGTACTGCCAATAAAACGCAGTCTTTAGTTACTCTGCCACACAAAATTTTCTATGTGTTCCTTCCAATTTAAGTTGTTAGTAATTGTAATACCCAGGTATTTGGTTGAATTTACGGCTTTAAGAATAGACCGATTTATCTTGTAACCGAAGTTTAACGAGATTCTTTTAGCACTCATGTGGATGACCTCACACTTTCCGTTATTTAGGGTCAGCTACCAATTTTCGCACCATTCTGATATCTTTTCTAAATCGTTTTGCAATTTTTTTTATCTTCTGATGACTTTATTAGTCTGCAAACAACCGAAGGCGGCTGCTTAGATTGTCTCCCAAATCGTTTATATAGATAGGAACAGCAAAGAGCCTATACCACTACCTTGGGGAACGCCAGAAATCAGTTCTGTTTTACTCCATGACTTTCCGTCAATTACTACGAACTGTGACGTCTCTGACAGAAAATCACAAATCCAGTCACATAACTGAGACGATATTCCATAAGCACAGACACTGGATCTCCCCCAGTTTTGGGAACTGGTATCATTTTGATTATCCACCTTTACTCAGGGACATAGGTACTTTGAAATAATTCCTTGATAATTTCGAGAAGAGCGATCATTATTTCGTAGGGGAGATTAAAAGCCATAGAATACGAAATTTCGCCTGAGCCTGGCGAACTGTGTTTCTGCTTCATATAGTGTTGCATCTCATTTATACTGAAAGGTTCATACAGTTGTGATTAGTCAGGCGCATATCCTTGACGAAAGATCGACAGCTCAAGGGCACTTCGCAGTGTACAGACTGGAGCTTACAGGTCCGTGAATGACTCTGCGCAGTCCGTATTTTCCCGGACGATATTATTATTGACAGTTGCTCCTTTAACAACTCCTACCCTTCTCCAGTGTTTGTACTGAAATATCCGGTCCAAGTTCGGAACAAAATTTAATCCAGCCTTTCTTTTTTGCGTTACGGGTGACACTTTTTAGCCAGAGCAGTTTTCTTCTTCATGTCTAAAAAAATATTATAATTCGGATTTATTTTAAATATCTGGTTTACAAGACGTCTTTTGGCGACGGCACGAAAATATTCTGCACTCTACCATGTGCCATCACAGATATTTTATATCACTGGTCACTGTCTAGAGCATCAGTGAGCGATCCCGGCGACATTTTGAGAATACATATTCTGGTTGGCTGTTTAGTACATCGTAAATCTACACTGCTGGCATTTAAAATTGCTACACTAAGAATAAATGCAGATGATAAACGGGTATTCATTGGACAAATATATTATACTAGAACTGACATGTGATTACATTTTCACGCAATTTGGGTGCATAGATCCCGAGAAATCAGTACCCATAACAACCACCTCTGGCCGTAATAACGGCCATCATACGCCTGGGCATTGAGTCAAACAGAGCTTGGATGGCGTGTACAGGTACAGCTGCCTATGCAGCTTCAACACGATACCACAGTTCAACAGTACTGAGTGGCGTATTGTACGAGCCAATTGCTCGGCTACCATTGACCAAACGTTTTCAGCTGGTGAGAGATCTGGAGAATGAGCTAGCCAGGGCAGCAGTGGAACATTTTCTGTATCCAGAAAGGCCCGTATAGGACCTGCAACATGCGGTCGTGCATTATCCTGCTGAAATGTAGGGTTTCGCAGGGATCGAATGAGGGGTAGAGCCACGGATCGTAACACATCTGAAATGTAACGTCCACTGTTCAATGTGCCGTCAATGCGAACAAGAGGTGACCGAGACGTGTAACCAATGGCACCCCATAGCATCACGCCAGGTGATACGCCAGTATGGCGATGACGAATACACGCTTCCAATGTGCGGTCACCGCGATGTCGCCATACACGGATGCGACCATCATGACACAGTAAACAGAAACAGGATTCATGCGAAAAAATTACGTTTTGCCATTCGTGCACCCAGGTTCGTTGTTGAGTACACCATCGCAGGCCCTCCTATCTGTGATGCAGCGTCAAAGGTAACCGCAGCCATGGTCTCCGAGATGATAGTCCATGCTGCTGCAAACGTCGTCGAACTGTTCGTACAGATGGTTGTTGTCTTACAAACGTCCGCATCTGTTGACTCAGGGACCCAGACGTGGTTGCACGATCCGTTACAGCCATGCGAATAAGGTGCCTGTCATCTCGACTGCTAATTATACGACGCCGTTGGGATCTAGCACGGCGTTCCGTATTATCCTCCTGAACCCACCGATTCCATATTCTGCTAACAGTCATTGGATCTCGACCAACATGAGCAGCAATGTCGCGATACGATAAACCGCAATCACGATAGGCTACAATCCGACATTCATCAAAGTCGGAAACGTGATGGTACGCATTTCTCCTCCTTACACAAGGCATCTCAACAACGTTTCACCAGGTAACGCCGGTCAACTGCTGTTTGTGTATGAGAAATCTGTTGGAAACTTTCCTCATGTCAGCACGTTGTAGGTGTCACACCGGCGCCAACCTTGTGCGAATGCTCTGAAAAGCTAATCATTTGCATATCAGAGCATCTTCTTCCAGTCGGTTAAATTTCACGTCTGTAGCACGTCATCTTCGTGGTGTAGCAATTTTATTGGCCAGTAGTGTAGATTTGATTGACCGATAAAGTTTGCTGGTTCATTACAGATTAAATCAATTAGCTGGACGTCCCACGTGCGATTGTTGGTGTTGAAACCTCTTCCAAGTACGCATTCCTCCGGAAGCTGGTTGAAATATGTCACCAAGTGGCTGCGGAAATGTGGGCATGAAGAGGACCGTATATAGTCTAAATATTAAATACGTGTTGCAAGTTCACTATGACGACAAATTACAAATGGAATTATGGTTACCTGGCATTGGCAGTAGGAAAGTGATATCATATTATGAAAAATATAATCTCATTACAGAAGTTGTATTTTCCGAGACAGGAATAATTACACATACGGTCAACTAGTTTCGGCAAATTTTAAATGCTATCTTCTGAGCATCTACTTAATCAAACATTGTGCCACTGTATATAGTGCACACCCATCTAGTCATGAACCAATAAGAGGTCAACTACCTGGAGCAGACGTCATAAAATAAGTAATAAAAACATAATTTTAGTAAACACTCACAGATGTTACTGACAAAATACATTTCGTACATAAGCTATTACTTGCTCTGTCGGTGTTGACAGCTAACGACATGCGGCCATATCTCTGCGATGTACTTTCCTTCAGGAGTGCTAATGCTTTAAGTTTAGTAGGAGAACTTTCGTGGAGTTTGGAAGGTAGGAGATGAGGTGCTGGAGGAAGTAAAGCTGTGAGTCGCACTTGAGTAGCTTACTCAGTAGAGCACTTTCCCGCGAAATACAAATGTCATGAGTTCGAGTTTGCTCCTGCCGCAGACTTTTAATTTGCCAAAATTTCAAATCAATGCACACTCCGCTGAGAAATGAAAACTTCTTTCTCGATCTCTCAAGAACGTCCGGTTATTTCAATATATCTAGATGTTATCTCGTTAATTTTGTAATTTCTTCAGTTTTGGTCTGCAGTTCACAATCAGTTGTGAGGAAGTCTTACCGTGGTTTTCAAATCTCTGTCTTAGCAACATATAACCAATCTGAAACATTCGAGTGTCTCTAGGTCTCTTCCATGTATACGATCTCGTTTCAGAAATCTGCAACCAAGTGTTAGCGATAATTATATTAGGGAGTTGTGAGCAAAATCCTAGCAGGTGGCTTCCTCCATCATTATTTTGCCCCAGTGCATGTTCTCCAACTGTTTTTCCTTCTCTTTCTTTTCTTTCTACAAAATTATAGTCACACATCACAAATAAAGTTTTCATTTTGTTTGATTATCTAAATTATTTCTTTCATCTCATCATATATTCTTTCAATCTACTGCAACCACTGAAGAGGCTGCTGCCTTTCTTCAGGAAAAACATTGTGGCTGTCCCTACGAGAAGTCAACACTATGTGATCAAAAGTATCCGGACACCTGGCTGAAAATGACTTATAAGTTCGTGAAGCCCTCCATTGGTAATGCCAGGATTGAGCATGGCGTTGGCCCACCCTTAGCCTTGATGAAGGCGTCCACCCTCAGAGGCATACGTTCAGTCAGATGATGGAAGGTTTATTGGGGAACGGCAGCCCATTCTTCACGGGGTGCTGCATTGAGGAGAGGTATCGATGTCGGTCGGTGAGGCCTGGCACGAAATCGGCGTTCCAAAACATCATAAAGGTGTGTAATCTTGTTGCATTAATTTGTTCTGAAAGCGGTGCTGATATTCAAGACCATAAAAGTGGGTTAAAAGCTGTGAGCTATGTGAGGAAGTTAACCTTGCATTACTGCGCAACTGTTTCACCAGGTATCCAGTCTAGCTTACCAAATTCCCAACCAGACTAACATTATTTATAATCTTTTAATCGTCATACGACAACCGGTGATATATATATATATAAAGAGAATATAAATAAAAAGAAATAAATCAGTTTATATTTGGAAATTTATTTTAACATTGATCATTGAAATTTCAGCATATTAAACTTGATTCATAACTGAACTGGTGCCTTATTTAGGATTGTGAAAATGTGAGTTTGTAATCTTACGGAAAACATCAAATAGGGAGCCAAGATTGGGAGACTACATACAACACTGGATTCATAAAATAACACACGAAGAACGTTGAAACATATGCAAGAGGAAATTAACCACAACCAACCGATTCAATTTTCACCAAAAGAAGTTACATTCGTAGCGCAATCCTGTCCGTCATGAAATTACCACACACTGGTATACTAAATTCATACTAACTCTCTGTGATATCTTCCCGAAAAGAATAGCTGAGGGATACTTTGATGCTTACACCACATGCTTCACGTGGTCAACTTGGTTTACACAAAATGTGTAACTCCACAATAATTTTGATAATTAAAATAAATTACATCAAAACGCAATTTACAAAAGAAAAACCTTGAAGTGGTTACTATCGTCTTACTATTAACCTGATGGGTCAAACAATTGTATAAGCACGTGGTACTGGTCTCACAAAGTACAGCTCACGTGGGTTGAACATAAAGAAAAGTTGCTATATTGAAAAATATTGTCAAGACGAGACGTTATAATCTCATGCACATTCGCATTTAAGATTGATGATCTTAGTTAGAGTTACTGATCAATACGTGGTTCCACTTTACTCACAAAGTAGTGACAAAGCAACTAGCGGAAGATATTCTGAACTTCACATTCGAAATACACTGCGTTGCAATTTAAGATAACATTAGATATTTTAGAGCTAAAACTGAAATAAAGGTGATTAAATTTTCAGTTAGGCTGAACTTAAGAAATCCATTGTCCTACGGACTTAGCAGACACGCGCTTAGCCGGAGATCTTACCACTTCAGACGCTCGCCGCGGACAGACTGACTGGGCCCCTAACGAGGGTGCTCAACAGATACACACGGAAGTGACCAGAGAGGCAGCTTCCTATACCAACATGACAAGGGACGGACAGGACCATACTAAGAATAGAAACCTCTCTGCTTTTAGTAAGCCTAGCTACCTGTTCCGACGTTGGTCCTACTGTTCTCTAGCAGACAGGCTTGTCTGCTACCATCAAGCATGCAACTAGAAATACATTTGCTCATTCATCCTCTCACACAGAAGGGAAGGGGGATGACAGTATGTTATCATATACAGTATATAAAAGAAAGCGGATGTAGGTTCCGTATGAGACTGTGTGACATGAATTACATATAAACTGTGTTTTAAAGTGTCGTAGTGTGACAGATCGTTCTTGTTTATGTGTAAAAGTAACACGTTTCACTGCTCAGTCTCCTCCCAGATAGTAAAAAACGCCACAGTAAATTTAGATGAGGAATTTATGCCGTAAATGACAACAGATTTAAGAAATTAACATGAAAGGAATTCAACAGAGACCTTTCAGGTGTTGTATAAGATTCAGGTCAGGACTCTGTGCAGGTCAGTCCATTACAGGGATGTCATTGTCGTGTAACCACTCCGCCACAGGCCGTGCTTTGTGAACAGATGCATTCGCCATTCCCGGATTGCCCTTCAACAGTGGGAAGCAAGAAGGTGCTTAAAACATCAGTGTAGATCTGTGCTGTGATAGTGCCACGCAATACAACAAGGAATGCAAGCACCCTTCATGAAAAACACGACCACACCATAACACCATCGCCTCCGTATTTTGCTCTTGGCACTATACACGCAGGCATATGACATTCACCGGACATTCTCCACACCCACACCCTGCCGTCGTATCGCCACGTTGTGTACCGTGATTCGTCAGACCACACAACGTTTTTCCACTGTCCAATCGTCCTATGTTTACGCTCCTTACACCAAGCGAGACGTCGTTTGGAACTTATCGGCGTGATGTGTGGCTTATGAGCAGCTGCTCGACCATGAAATCCAAGTTTTCTCACTTCCCGCCTAATTGTCATAGTACTTGCAGTGGATCCTGATGCAGTTTGGAATTCCTTTGCGATAGTCTGGACAGATGTCTGCCTATTACACATTACGACCCTCTTCAACTGTCGGCAGTCTCTGTCAGTCAACGAGGTAGGCCTGTACGCTTTCGTGGTGTACGTGTCCCTTCACGTTTCCACTTTACTATCACATCGGAAACAGTGGACCTAGGGATGTTTAGCAATGTGGAAATCTCGCTTACAGACGTATGACACAAGTGACCCCCGGTCACCTGACCACGTTCGAAGTCTGTGAGTTCCGCGGAGCGTCCCATTCTGCTCTCTCACTATGTCTAATGACTACTGAGGTTGCTGATATGGAGTACCTGGCAGTATGTGGCAGCACAATGCACCTAATATGAAAAACGTATGTTTTTGGGATGTCCGGATACTTTTGATCACATAGTGTATCTCTACCGGTGAGGCACGCAAGCCAACCAGCCTCGGCACGGCCTGTGGTTCGTGGACATAGAAGAAAGGCTACGTTTAGGATTTCGTAGTACACCTGGATTACAACCTTAATTGGAAAATCCTCAATTAGTATTAACGAAGCGCCTTAGTTGAATTACAAGTGTAATAATCATGATTACAGCTGACGGTCATTTAAAAGTATTCTGAAATCCTCAGTTCATTAATGATTTAATGAAGTATTTGTTAGGGAATTCGACACACAGAGATAACATTTTCATTGTACTAAAGTGTGTTTTAAGACTTGCATCTAGTGTGGGCTATGGAACATTTTGTACAAATTTTTCGCGTTTGGACAATTTATACATGATACAAATGTTCAACAAAGCACTTTGTTGTTTCAGATATTCATACTTCGTTAAAAAGTTGTTGGAAAGCATAAATATGGCACCATGATCAAAAATAACTTGTATTACGACTTCGTGGATTTGTTATTAGTAGAGAAAGGAGTCAAATTTATGATTGTGCCTATTAAGAACGACCTGCTGGCACATGTTTAATGACTTGTGGGAAATGTGTGGGGTCTGTAACGCGTCCTCTTATATTATTATGTTTTGCTATTGTTGTTGTTAGAAAAATCTTTATTCAGTCGGTCGTCGAAATTTTGAAATAAAAGTTATTGTGGATGTCGAGTAATAAATATTTCGCGTGAAGCGCTGTTGCGACACAGGCAAAGATCAATTGTGGAAACTAAGCCACTGAATATGACAAATAATGTTATTAAAGAATACGGCCGACTGACTATATCAAATAAGAGGGCACGTACATTCGCGAATGATTGGTCAAAAAAGCGTTAACACTGCGTAGGAAAGTTACGCTTGTACACACTCAAATGTGTGCGAACATACGAACGGGATAAAGGCAAGTACATTTTGAGTGTAATCATCCCCCGTGGCCTGGATAAAAAGAATTACAGTTCAATCCATTTATTCATCTTAGAACGTAAATGCGTGGACTTCGAAATTAAATGAAAAGGAAGACTGCAGGTTCTGAATGTCGCGGCAAATATATTGAAATTGACGGTAGCGGCCACGACAGGAAACAGATGAACACATTCACGTACCTCTATTGTTGAGCAGCGTCGCCGTGACGATCGTCGCCTCCATCTAAATTCTCTGCATAAAATTAAAATAAAGGTAATAATTTTCCAGAATTTCAGGAGCTGGGACCCATGGTATCACAAAAGATGAAATCGCTCTGCTTCAAAATCACTTTCATTATTTAACCCGATTTTATCAGTAAGAAAAGGCACAATACTTCTTAACACTAGGACAGGATAACAGTGAAAGATAACTTATTCTAAAGCTAATAAAAGAAGAGCGTAAAGCTTCTTTTGTTCGGCAAATGCTTTACGCATTAATCTCTGGTATATTCATAAAAAATTTTTATATGATTCCTTTACAGGTCTGAAGGCTCTTTTGTTACATTCTGATGCCGTACGTTCTGGCACCACGAGGGTACTAGTGGCCGTAAGTCCGGTAATATTGTCCGCTAGGCGGGCATTTGCTACGTCCGGCAGGAGCTGCTATAGTTCAATTCTTTTATCTTGGCAGCTCGCGTATGCCCGCCCAGACGCGGAAGATTGCTGCGTTGCCAGTTGCAAACGACGCACGCGCCACGAGAAGCAGCGCCATAGTATAGTATAGTTCGCAAACTTACGTTTAGGGGGGGAGCGCTCAGTTTATGAAGTAAAGCCATCACGGCCGCCTTAATCCTTTCACTGCTACAGCACTGTGTGCGATTTTGTCATCACTGCCCTGCTCGCCTGTGCTGACACATGGTGTTCCGACTGCTTTGACACACTTATCATTCGATTTCACAAAAACTATTTGGCCAAAAAATTTGATTTTTACACATCTTCTTGACTGATACCTTCCCCCCCCCCCCCCCCCCCCCATAAATTACTTAATTTTGTTTCTATGTTCAACGCAGTTATTGTGCAGCATTAAATGTAGTAAACCATTGCACGAATTTTGAAGTGTTTGCAGAGGTAAAAGTCCATAGCATATACTTTCCGTATGGTCGATTTTAGTTACCACAATGTTGAGAATGAAACGTGGACAAGATACCTAAATTTCATATAAAAATTACTGTATAACAATATCTCATTTAATTTAAGTACCAGTCGTATGTAATATTGAGAAATATTCCGTCTTTCACGACTGTAATAAAATTTTTATTTATATCAGAGTCATTTCGCTTTTTTATAAAATTTCTGATTAAAACAAAATTGGCGAAGTACACAAAACTGAATTGTGGACGTAATAAAACATAGAAATTAAAATACATTGTCAGTGAGGCGCAGTGCGTAAACAATATGTGTTTGTCACAATGGACAGCAAATACTTGCCAAAACATAGATCAGTTGACGAAAACATTGAATATGATGATGTTGCCAAAGCAACGAAGCAAAGAATTGCGTCAGGCAGTCAAGTAGCTCGGCAGTGTGCGAGTCGAAAAAGAATATATCTCAATATGAATAGTAAAACAGCGACTGCGGAAGAGAAGATATACAAACAAAACAGATAACATGAATATTGTATGTGTGCCTTTTCATTGTTTTTAATTGCTGTGGAAAGAAATATTGGAGGACAAAATTAGAAAAACCGAAAACTTATTATGATTATAATGAAGAAACAAAGCACTAGAAATTTCAAAAAATTACATTCAAACGAATAAAATTCATGAAGTAAGACACTTCGATATTGCTTTTAAATAAAGAAAATGTTAAGCACTGAACAAGGTTTGAATTCAGAATCTTTTGCTTAGCAATCAAACACCTTAACCATTACGCTAACGCAGCTCGCCATTTGGAGGACTCTAAAATATCACACAAAATACCGACAAACACTGTTGGCATGACTATGAATTATTCACGTTTTGTCGAATTACAATAGGAAATAAACAATTACCGCTGTTCTTTATTGTGAAAAAGCGGTTCGTGAGAATGATACACCACCTTTCCTTGCTATCGCCTGAATTAGGAGGGTTATTGTTTGTTTGGTTTAAATAGTTAATAGAATATGAAGCAACTGGTATAAAGAATGCTTTTCCCAAACTTTCTATAAAAGAAAGTCTGCTATCGAGACATTGCTTTTGTTCAATTACTTTATTCATGACTGAACGTTTCTAAAACTGAAGCCACTCGTCCGTGCTCTGCACTGCAATCGAGCTCTGGCAATGTCGTTCTCTGTTCATTGGGTGACAGTGTTTTGTGATGTCAGATGCACAGAACGAACCTAAACACGGCCGCCATCGTAAATGATGCTCACTACAGTCTGCTAGCAAATCAGCACCTATAACAGCTTCGGACACGTCCGCTACAGTACAATCCTACGTGAATTGACGGCGGAGTCCTAAAATCAGCCCTTCACGCCACATGCCGTGCATTGCAACTGCTGAATGATTTGCGGCGGACAGTCTAAAAGCAGTGGGTGGTCTGCGATAGCGCAGTGGCGCTCTGACAGGATACTGAAGTGTCTATTATATGCTTCGGCAACAGCCTTGCCACAGTGGATACACCGGTTCCCGTGAGACCACCGAAGTTAAGCGCTGTCGGGCGGAGTCGCTGCCATGCGCTGTTGCTATTTTTCGGGATGCACTCAGCCTCGCAATGCCAATTGAGGAGCTACTCGACCGAATACTAGCGGCTTCGGTCAAGAATATCATCATAACGACTGGGAGAGCGGTGTGCTGACCCCACACCCCTCCTATCCGCATCCTCTACTGAGGATGACACGGCGGTCGGATGTTTCCGGTAGACCACTCGTGGCCTGAAGACGGAGTGCTTTTTTATTATATGCTTGCGGCCTGTGGGTAAAGAATAGGCGCTGTGATTAGTTGGGCAGTCTGTAGTGCCTGCGACCGACCACATTTTGCATTTGGATCGGAGCAGACGCCAGTGAACTTTGTAGCATGCTCTCCGAATCTTCTGTGGTACCAACAAGTAGGCGGACCGGGTTCTGTTGCGGAATGATTCGAGGAACTGCTCCTAGATCCCTCGGGGCTACGTCTTCTTTAGCGACCAGTAGCTTCTTTCGCATCAGTGTGGCAATCTGAAGGCTGAGTGCATCATCTTTGGCGGACAGAGCATCGTAATCTGCGCCTGAGACGAGAAGTGTCATGGAGCACCACTACCAGACATTGTCACAGCACTAACCTGTTGGTTCGGAGCGGTCGGCTGGTTCTGTAATAACGTCCAGGGCCATCTCTGTCTGCGACGTGATGATCGCCTTCACCCGCGGCGACAGAAGGCTGCTCCATAGAACGGGCGAGAGATTATTAGACACTGTTCCGGTGTCCACCTCGCTACGAAGGTGATGCAGGTACTGGGACGATTTTCTGCCGCCTGTGTTTTCCTGAGTCAGCGCTTGCCTGATATGGTCTTCCTGTTACACTGCGACTCTACGAATAAGCTAGGTCTTCAATCTTTGGTAGGCGTTCTCTGCCGGTGGAGCCGTGATTTTATCCTGAACTCCGGAAACTTAGCGTTGATGGAGCTGACTCAGTATCATTGAAAATTTAGTCGCATCCGCTGTAATTCTGGCGTAGCAATAGCTGACCTCGACCTGGAGAAACAAGAGAACTGGATTACGCGGCCAAAACGGCAGGAGGCGAACGGCCAGTCGCGATTCTGCAGATTGTTCCATCTTGTAATCAGTATTACTGCGGACCAATCTTTTAAGCGATAACCACGTCGTGTCACAACTGACTGGAATATTATATCGTATATAGCGCTACCCGTACCTAATACTTATTCAGTCACAGACTCATAAAATACTTGAAAGTCTTATTAAGTCGAAGCAACAGAACAGAAAGTATCAGTTGCTATGGGCGACAAGTCAATATACAGCAAGAAGAGCACAGAAGAAACATAAATTGAAAGAGTTATAACTCCAAGGAGTGAGTAATAAACGCCAACACAGTGCTCCATGCGGCGGGCACAAACTTGGCGGTTGTTGCCACTCATTGGTCACCGCAAAGTAACTCAACTCGCGCCCCAACTGCGTATCTGGATGGCGTGAGCGGACCTGACGCGTGACACAGCAATCGACGTGTGTAGCGCTCACTACAAGATAATTCACACTCACGACATTATTTCCGGTCCTAAAGTTACGATGTTGCTTTTGACTCATTAATTTCTGATGGTTCTACTAATCGGGCAGTCCCAGTTGTAGTGAATATCTTGTCCGTCGTACGCGTGATGCTGAAAGATCTATAGACTTTCATGTCTTACCTTTCTCCATTTTTTTGAAGTGGAACAAACAGGGAATTGTTTTGAGTTGTGAGGAACTATCTTCAATCACAGACTTTCTGAAAATAATTTTACATATTCCTTCTGTATATGTCTTTGGTTCCAACCTTAGATTTCTTATTCAAACATAATCGCCTTCAAGCACTCTTCTTTTTCCATACTTACAGCTGTTTTACACAACTCATCGGGAATTATTTCATGAATGCCATCATTTTCATTATAAACTTCCTGTGTTTCTGATTCGTCTAATGAACGATAAACGTTGTTATTGTGGTCTTCACTCCAGAGACTGGTCTGATGCAGTTCTCCATGCTACTCTATCCTGTGCAAGCTTCTTCATCTTCCAGTACCTACTGCAACCTACATCCTTCTGAATCTGTTTAGTGTAATCATCTCTTGGTCTCCCTCTTCGATTTTTACCCTCCACGCTGCCCTCCCAATACTAAATTGGTGATCCCTTGAGGCCTCAGAGTATGCCCTACCAACTGATCCCTTCTTCTAGTCAAGTTGTGCCACTAATTTCTCTTCTCCCCAATTCTGTTCAATACCTCCTCATTAGTTATGTGATTTACCCATCAAATCTTCAGCATTCTTCTGTAGCACCACATTTCAAAAGCTTCTATTCTCTTCTTGTCTAAACTATTTATCGTCCACGTTTCATTTCCATACATGGCTACTCTCCATACAAATACTTTCAGAAACTACTTCCTGACACTTAACTCTATACTCGACGTTAACAAATTTCTCTTCTTCAAAAACGCATTTCTTGCCATTGCCAGTCTACATTTTATATCCTCTCTACTTCGACCATCATCAGTTATTTTGCTCCCCAAATAGCAAAACTCCTTTACTACTTTAAGTGTCTCATTTCCTAACGTAATTCCCGCAGCATCACCCGATTTAATTCGACTACATTCCATTATCCTCGTTTTGCTTTTGTTGATGTTCATTTTATATCCTCCTTTCAAGACACTGTCCATTCAGCTGCTCTTCCAGGTCCTTTGCTGTGTCTGACAGAATTACAATGTCATCGGCGAACCTCAAAACTTTTATTTCTCCTCCATGAATTTTAATTCGTACTCCGAATTTTTTCTTTTGTTTCCTTCACTGCTTGCTCAATATACAGATTGAATAACATCGGGGATAGGCTACAACCCTGTCCCACTCCCTTCCCAACCACTGCTTCCCTTTCATGTCCCTCGACTCTTATAACTACCATCTGGTTTCTGTACAAAACCGAGCGAGGTGGCGCAGTGGTTAGCACACTGGACTCGCATTCGGGAGGACGACGGTTCAATCCCGTCTCCGGCCATCCTGATTTAGGTTTTCCGTGATTTCCCTAAATCGCTTCAGGCAAATGCCGGGATGGTTCCTTTGAAAGGGCACGGCCGATTTCCTTCCCCATCCTTTCCTCACCCGAGCTTGCGCTCCGTCTCTAATGACCTCGTTGTCGACGGGACGTTAAACACTAATATCCTCCTCCTCCTCCTTCTGTACAAATTGTAAACAGCCCTTCGCTCCCTGTATTTTACCCCTGCCACCTTCAGAATTTAAAAGGTAGTATCCCAGTCAACATTGTCTAACGAAAACATAGACAAAAAATGGGTCAAATGGCTCTGAGCACTATGGGACTTAACATCTATGGTCATCAGTCCCCTAGAACTCAGAACTACTTAAACCTAACTAACCTAAGGACATCACACAACACCCAGTCATCACGAGGTAGAGAAAATCCCTGCATAGACAATACATACATGTATGTCTCTGGGGTTAATCTGCTGCCTCATTTGTGAAACTCATGTCTCAGTAACATAAATTTCTATTTGGTCATGCTCTAATTGCTTTCAGTGGTATCATTTTATTACATTTTCATCGTGTTTTTACACATTCTCTAGAAGACATTTCGAATAATGTTGTGTGATTAAGTACATTGTATTACATTTCTACTATCGTTTGCGTGAATCTATTGTCTTGTCTTTAAATGATACCTCGTTACAAACTAGATGTTCTTATCTGTATCCTTTTTCTACATTTAACATCCTGTGCTGTTTATATGACTGCCCATTTCGTCTGCGTCCGTACAATCTTCAGTATCAAGACGCTGAATTTATTGTTTGATTTAATTTGAGCTCACATACCTACCTACGCAACGTAATGGATTTAACGTACACCGAACTCTATCACGCTATCATTCTACATGACATAAGCTTACTAACCAATAGATGTCTCAGGCCCTGCCTTAGGTTTCACTAGGTGACAGATCTGTAACTGCGTAATGTCAGCACCAACGCCGTGTTTCCTACACGTATCTACATCTACATCCATTCTCAGCAAACCACCTGACGGTGTGTGGTGGAGGGTACTTTGAGTACCTCTATCGGTTCTCCCTTCTATTCCAGTCTCGTATTGTTCGCGGACAGAAAGATTGTCGGTATGCCTCTGTGTGGGCTCTAATGTCTCTGATTTTATCCTCATGGTCTTTCCGCGAGATATATGTAGGAGGGAGCAATATACTGCTTGACTCCTTGGTAAAGATATGTTCTCGAAACTTCAACAAAAGCCCGTACCGAGCTACTGAGCGTCTCTCTTGCAGAGTCTTCCACTGGAGTGTATTTATCATCTCCGTAACGCTTTCGCGATTACTAAATGATTCTGAAACGAAGCGCGCTGCTTTCCGTTGGATCTTCTCTATGTCTTCTATCATAGCTATCTGGCACGGATCCCACACCGGTGAGCAGTATCCAAGAAGTGGGCGAACAAGTGTACTGTAACCTACTTGCTTTGTTTTTGGATTGCATTTCCTTAGGATTCTTCCAATGAATCTCAGTCCGGCATCTGCTTTACTGACGATTAATTTTGTATGGTCGTTCCATTTTAAATCACTCCTAATGCCTACTCCCAGATAATTTATGAAATTAATTGCTTCCAGTTGCTGACCTGCTATATTGTAGCTAAATGATAAGGGATCTTTCTTTCTATGTATTCGCAGCACATTACACTTGTCTACATTGGGATTCAATTGCCATTCCCTGCACCATGCGTCAATATGTTGGAGATCCTCCTGCGGTTCAGTACAATTTTCCATTGTTACAACCTCTCGATATACTACAGCATCATCCGCAAAAAGCCTCGGTGAACTTCCGATGTTATCCACAAGGTCATTTATATATATTGTGAATAGCTACGCTCCTAAGACACTCCCCCGTGGCACACCTGAAATCACTCTTACTTCGGAAGACTTCTCTCCGTTGAGAATGACATGCTGCGTTCTGTTATCTAGGAACTCTTCAATCCAATCACACAATTGGTCTGATAGTCCATATGCTCTTACTTTGTTCATCAAACGACTTTGGGGAACTGTATCAAACGCCTTGCGGAAATCAAGAAACACGGCATCTACCTGGGAACCCGTGTCTATGGCCCTCTGAGTCTCGTGGACGAATAGCGCGAGCTGGGTTCCACACGATCGTCTTTTTCGAAACCCAAGCTGATTCCTACAGAATAGATTTCTAGTCTCCAGAAAAGTCATTATGCTCGAACATAATACGTGTTCCAAAATTCTACAACTCCTCACCCAAGCAACTCCGGACACGGCCTCAAGGAGCCGTCTGAAACTTGTTCTTCTCCTTACGCCAGCAAAAAATCACTGACGGTGCCAGTGTAATGTTTGTGTAATTTTGAAATTATTGTAGCGCCATAGTACCTAAGCCTGTAATAAATGAAATCTTAATACATGTTGGGGATTTAATCGTGCATTAAACAATGTTTCCGTGATGTGATTCCTATTAGCGCATTGAGGTTTTTTCTTCTCTGAGAAACACCCTATTCCCAGTGAGGTACCCTGCCCATTCGTGTAATATAGTGTACCTAGGAAAATGGAATTTGAGGAGATGGGACATGGATAAACTGAAAGAACCAGAGGTTTTAGAGAGCTTCAGGGAGACCATTAGGGAACGACTGACAAGAATGGGGGAAAGAAATACAGTAGAAGAAGAATGGGTAGCTTTGAGAGACGAAATGGTGAAGGCAGCAGAGGATCAAGTAGGTAAAAAGACGAGGGCTAACAGAAATCCTTGGGTAACAGAGAGATACTGAATTAAATTGATGAAAGGAGAAAATATAAAAACGCAATAAATGAAGCAGGCAAAAATAAATACAAACGTCTCAAAAATGAGATCGACAGGAAGTGCAAAATGGCAAAGCATCGATGGCTAGAGGACAAATGTAAGGATGTAGACGCCTACAGGAAAATTAAAGAGACCTTTGGAGAAAAGAGAACCACTTGCATGAATATCAAGAGCTCAGATGGAAACCCAGTTCTAAGCAAAGAAGGGAAAGCAGAAAGATGGAAGGAGTATATAGAGGGTCTATGCAAGGGCGATGTTCTTGAGGACAATATTATAGAAATGGAAGAGAATGTAGATGAAAATGAAATAGGAGATATGATACTGCTGAAGAGTTTGACAGAGCACTGTAAGACCTAAGTCGAAACAAGGCCCCGGGAGTATATAACATTCCATTAGACCTACTGACAGCCTTGGGAGTGCCAGGCCTAACAAAACTCTACCATCCAGTGAGACAGGCGAAATTCCCTCAGGCTTCAAAAAGAATATAATAATTCCAATACCAAAGAAAGCAGGTGTTGACAGATGTGAAAATTACCGAACTATCAGTTTCATAAGCCACGGCTGAAAATACTAATACGAATTCTTTGCCTACGAATGGAAATCTAGTAGAAGCCGACCTCGGGGAAGATCAGTTTGGATTCCGTAGAAATGTTGGAACACGTGAGGCAATACTCACCCAACGACTTATCTTAGAAAATAGATAAAGGAAAGGCAAACCCACGTTTCTAGCATTTGTAAACTTAGAGAAAGCTTTCGACAATGCTGACTGGAATACTCTCTTTCAAAGGTGGCAGCGGTAAAATACAGGGAGCGAAAGGCTATTTACAATTTGTGCAGAAACCAGATGGCAGTTGTAATAGTCGAGAGGCATGAAAGGGAAGCAGTGGTTGGGAAGGGAGTGAGACAGGGCTGTAGCCTATCCCCGATGTTATTCAATCTGTATATTGAGCAAGCAGTAAAGGAAACAAAAGAAAAATTCGAGAAGAAAAATTGGAGAAGAAATAAAAACTTTGAAGTTCGCTGATGACATTGTAATTCTGTCAGACACAGCAAAGGACCTGGAAGAGCAGCTGAACGGAATGGACAGTGTCTTGAAAGGAGGATATAACATGAACATCAACAAAAGCAAAACGAGGATAAGGGAATGTAGTCGAATTAAATCGGGTGATGCTACGGGAATTAGATTAGGAAATGAGACGCTTAAAGTAGTAAATGGGTTTTGCTATTAGGGGAGCAAAATAAATGATGATGTTCGAAGTAGAGAGGATGTGAAATGTAGACTGGCAATGGCAAGGAAAGCGTTTCTGAAGAAGAGAAATTTGTTAACATCGAGTATAGATTTAAGTGTCAGGAAGTCATTTCTAAAAGTATTTGTATGGAGTGTAGCCATGAATGGAAGGGAAACATGGACGATAAATAGTTTGGACAAGAAGAGAATAGAAGCTTTCGTAATGTGGTGCTACAGAAGAATGCTGAAGATTAGATGGGTAGACCACATAACTAATGAGGAGGTATTGAATAGAATTGGAGAGAGGAGAAATTTGTGGCACAACTTGACTAGAAGAAGGGATCGGTTGGTAGGACATGTTCTGAGACATCAAGGGATCACCAATTTAGTATTGGATGGCAGCGTGGAGGGTAAAAAACGTAGAGGGAGAGCAAGAGATGAATACACCAAGCAGATTTAGAAGGATGTAGGTTGCAGTAGGACATTTTTTTTTCTGAGTCATCAAGCGGTCACCAATTTAGTATTGGAGGGCAGCGTGGAGGGTAAAAATCGTAGAGGGAGACCAAGAGATGAATACACTAAGCAGGTTCAGAAGGATGTAGGTTGCAGTAGGTACTGGGAGATGAAGAAGCTTGCACAGGATAGAGTAGCATGGAGAGCTGCATAAAACCAGTCTCAGGACTGAAGACAACAACAACAACGAGCATCCGTATTCCTAGACGACCATGACCTTTCAGTAATATCTTATGACTTGCATATTGTGTTCTGATTTTGATTTGTTTGATGGTCTGTGACATTTTGAATACTTACAAATGGTATTATACTTTTAATGGATAACGAGAATAATGACGTGGCCACGCGCTGCGAACGTCTGTTAATCCAGAAGTGATTGCAAAACCAAAAGACGTTACCTAACATCAATCGTGACAATTGTCTGTTCTCCGGTGAGATACCAGCTGCTCCTTGGAGATACTGACCACAGTGTGATAAAAAGATAGAAGGAGCAGACGACTTACGTCCCAGCAGGAAGCAGCACTCCTGGACCCATTCAGTAATCAGCAGCATACATCACGTAAGTCTCACACGCTTTCCGCTCCTTATTATCCTGTAAAATTACGTGTGATCTGCTTGCTTGACTCTCGTAACAGATTAAATAGATATGGAAAATAGCTCCAGACTTTCTTTCTTAAGATTTCTGAGTTTCGAAAGAAGTGTTCCGCCGTTACTAAGAGTGGATAAGATGCAAAATATTTAACTGTGGTGAGGGCCAATTTTTGTTGCTAACAACACTTTGCAACATTTGGTACTGGTGCAGTCACGCATACACAGAACACTATACTAAATCAAACATTCCTACAGATTTTAAAATGAGAGTTAATCTGTAAAGGAGTACCTATATCTCTCGTTTTGGAAAAAAAATTATTTAAATCTTTATTTTGAGTCTCCAGTTTAACATTGAAGCAGCCGCAAAATTAACTTCGTGTAGTAGACATGAATTTTATGGATGGCAAATTTTCGTGTGAGAAAATGCTGTAAGCTCGAAACTTACGTGGCGGAAAAGCACTATGTGCCGAACGGAGATGTAACCTGAGACCTTCGTCTTTCACGGCCAGATTCTCTATCAACAGATCTATCTGCTTTCTATTTTTCTGTTTTTGCAAAAACTTCTCTTGACAACATGAGATAGAACCATTCTTTTAGCAGTCTAGTCTCGAATCTACGCACTTTTTTTTATTTAAACTGAATTTCCCCTTACTTGTAGATTAAGTGATAACGGATCTATTTTTTCATTTAGTGGAAATGAAAAAAGTATTAATATGGTCAAGATATTTTTTAAGACTATACAGGTTGGTCAGAAACAGTCTGAAAAGCTTGTACAGGTGTTGCAGGGTGGGCTGTGCTAAGAAATAGTAGTTAAGAAAGAAATTAGATACGTTGCTCCGTTTCGGAGTTAATGAGCACTGAAATTAGCCAATCACTTCGTTGCACGAGCAGATTCAATCTTCCCATTGCATACAACTAACGTAGATTACAGCATACGAAACTGCTCAGCCTTTGGCTCGTATTCGATCCTTACTAGTATTCTACATAAAATTATTGTATCTCTCTCTTGTTCAGTTTTAGGAGACCAAAAGAAGAAAACGTTTGCCGGTACTGTCTCTGGCGGATCACTTGAATACAGGCAGCGCAATGGCCTGAGTGTCTAACCCAATGCTAATTACCTCAGAAACGGATCCAAGTTTCTTCTTTTTTCTGAACAGTTATGGAGCAGTACAAATTGCCCTGAAACACGCTTATAAGCCTTTCCATACTGGTTCTGTTCTGTACATGCTTTCACTCTTATAACTTCTCTTTGTTCTGAAATATTTGTCTCTCTTTGAATGAATGAATTCTGATATTTTGTTGAAATCCCATCTATGAAACTGAAGATCTTGTTTCTTTTGAGCTTCCAGCCGCCTCAATTGGTTTAAAGTCCACGAGCTTTCGGCCGAGTATTTCTCGGACATTGTCAAGTGGTGCCACTCTTTTCGTTGCTTCCATTTGTGACGTCACTGGTTCTCCCTCCAGCGTTGTGCGTCCGCCGCGCCCGCTTCAACCGTCCAACGGTCGGGTCCCAAGCTGTGCCTAGCTGCAAACAGCCATCTTTATTGAGAGTGTTGTCACAACTCTTTATCCCGATCGCTTCTTTTATGAAGCTATCGCAGAAACTGTTATCCACGTTGTAATAGCTATTTCGTCAACTGGAATGCGATGCACATTTTCTAGCTCATGCTCTACTGCCGCGGATTTCTCAGCGTACCGAAACCGAAAACATGTCTCATGTACTATACTTAGTTGTTCAGTAGTACGCACAGTCTGTGCAACATAAAACTGACAATACCCACAGGGTACAGGTACAAGGTATTTTCTATTCTTCTGGAGTTCAGAGACCTACATCGTCTTTCACAGGCCTCATGAGCTGTCTAATTTTTGCTGAATCGATTTTAGCCGCTCTCAGAGGCAAACTAATGTTACCTCTCACAGAGCTGTGGAACAGCAAAATCCCTAGCTTCTTTGTGTCCTTCTCTAGGTCCTTCTGCTTACGTCTTTTGGGAAGGATGGCTTGCGAAATCTTGCTATTGTTGTAGCCGTTTACCTTGAATACTTTGCGTAAATGGCTGAGTTGCATCGGTAGCTTTCCAGCATCTGACACTACTTCCGCTCAATGCACCAAGGTTCTGAGAAGAGGAAGTTTCAGCAACGGATGGTGATCACTGTTAGGGTTTTAAGCCACTTGATGCGGCTGAAAGTTGGAGAGAATTGTATCAGTACATATCGCCGTGAAACCATGCATCTATGTATTACGTACCTCTATGAAACGTCCCCTTAGAAAAATTGTAAATGACTGTGCTTAAACTGACACACAATATTTTTAGCGCAACGCAATCTGACTTTTACAAAACCCTAAAAAAGAATGGCCCTGACTAACATTAACCTATACCTTTCACAAATCACTTACCTCACAAAAATCTTCGTTACTCGAAATACTGCTGAAGTGTTGGCAGAAGAGCCAACACAGTGTTGCTATAGTAGGCCGAAATGCACGCGTTTAATTACACGCTGACTGGTGTGAGGTCTGGAACAGTTAAGGGAATTAATAGTAGCAAATAAAGTACGTAGTTGATATTATACATAACTTTATTCCATAACTGGAGAACATAGGTCTGACGGTACAGGCTTTACAAGATAACCAGCAAAAGATAAATGGCGCCTTGCTAGGTCGTAGCAATTGACGTAGCTGAAGGCTATGCTAACTATCGTCTCGGCAAATGAGAGCGTAATTGTCAGTGAACCATGGCTATCAACGTCGGCTGTACAACTGGGACGAGTGCTAGGACGTGTCTCTAGACCTTCCGTGTGGCGGAGCTCGGTCTGCCATCACTGACAGTGGCGACACGCGGGTCCGTCGTATACTAGCGGACCGCGGCCGATTTAAAAGCTACCACCTAGCAAGTGTGGTGTCTGGCGGTGACACCACAACTGCAATACAGCGAGCGCCACTACTACCAGTTAAATAAAAGATTCAAACTACTGAAGGCACTAACTACTGATAGGCATAGTTAGCAAATGAAAGATTTTGATAGAGAACAAACAATGTATTTACCTTAATAATGTTCAAAAGTCATAATATATATAGCAGTTCATGACATCCAGTCTTACAAATTTACTGTATCTGATGGACACACGTCCAGATCATCTGCTCTCAAAACTCCGCCGTTTCTCCCCACATCCACCACTGCTGGCGGCTCACCTCCAACTGCGCAACGCTACGCGCTGTTAACAGCCAGCTGCCCAACACTACAATGGCGTATATTACTCCAACAATGCAAACCAACCACAGACTGCACACAGCACAGCCAGTGATTTTCATACAGAGCGCTACATGGCGGTGGCGTTACCAATATAAGAACCAAAACAGCCTACTTACATAGCCCCCATGCTCCCCACAAAAAATTTTACAAATTGTTTTGGGCAGTGGCCAATAGAGATTTGAAAAAATTTTTCATACTTACAATAACAAAGATATCAAATGCACACACTTATTGATACAATGTTGGTCAAAAGCTAAAATTTTCTCACAGTCCATACAGACAGTCCTGATCATTCATCACAGTAAAATTGCAGTGTTTTCTTTTTCTCGAAGTCTGAGCAGTAAAAGAAAATGCACACGGAAGTAGTGAATTTCCATGCAGTCTTGAAGAAGTAGTGTTGTCCGTCCAATGGAAAGACAGTGCAGGCTGTTGCCATGCAGACAGGTAATGGGCCACAACAGAGCAAACCCACAGCAGAGTCAGCCGAAGTTTTGAAGAATATTGGTAAGTAGGTCATCACAGAGCAGACCCACTGTAGTCCTGCTAGAGGTTATGGTATTGGTGGGCCACCAGAGGTGCAGACACACTGCAGTCCTTGTAGAAATAATGGTATTGGTGGGCCATCAAAGATGCAGACCCACTGTAGTCCTTGTAGAGATAATGGTATTGGTGGGCCACCAGAGGTGCAGACCCACTGCAGTCCTTGTAGAAATAGTGGTACTGGTGAGTCATCAAAGGTGTAGACCCACTGTAGTCCTTGTAGAAATTATGGTATTGGTGGGCCATCAAAGGTGCAGTCCCACTGCAGTCCTTGTAGAGACGGCCAGCAGCCATCTGTTGCGACTGTGCAGATGCACAATTACCATCGATGAGACTTGCGGACAATATAGCAAGTCCATGAACCATCACTTGTGCACTCACAAAATTTTTTTTTGAAATGTCCTTAGAACCAGCAGTGCTGTTAACCAGTCCCTTGCTGAATTATTAACACATGTGCAAGCACTAACAGTCCCAACTTCTCACATATTGTGCATATACTATGACCTACAGAAATGTGTGCAGTGAAATGAAACTTAATTTGAAGAACTGGAGTCTATACAATTATACATTTACAACATTAGAATACAATTACAAAGGTACAATATACATCATTAAAGAACATAACAATACAGATAACATTTGTAGTAATACAGGCGTTACAAAAGGATAGAAATAAACACATACACCAGTGTTACAGGAATTATGACATATGTAAATATATAAAATAATGAGGTTAGTTTTCGAAACATTAATTTCACACATGAGCGTTAAAACAAAACAGAATAAATAATGTCTAAACATCTTTACAAAGTAAATAACATTATTAATGCAAATTATATTTGAGGATAATGGTATTCCTCATCATAGTGAACGTAGCTTAGTATTAGAAAAATTTTACAACAAAACTCTTATTAGCTAAACACGTAAAGACAAGAAGAACACAAATACACAAGGTACACACACACATAGTGGAATGACACAAAAGGACAGGACAGGGTTTGTTTTCAGTGTGACATTTGGTATCTTGTCAATGCATTACTTCCAATTCATCACAACTCATTCTCTTATATAGCCTACCCCCTCTTAAGCTAATTTAAATATACTGAGCTCAGATGCTAATCTAAGGGATGAGGCAATGCAGCAGCACAAAACAATTAACAAAAAATGCTAATTGGCAAAGCAAGCAGCAATAAATGTAAATTAGCAAAGCAAATGCTACGTTATCACTAATATGAGCCAATGTGCAGCAAAAAGAAAACTAAATCAGAAGTAAAACTGGCTTAATACAATGTAAAATTCAGTAGAATTATGCCTGGCAAATAACAGCAGCAAATGCTGCAACTTATACCTACACACGACAAAGCTCAAGCAGAAAAAATATTACAGTAAAAATGGCCATGTTTAATACCTTATTACACATATACGTACATAGTCATCAACACGTCTTCAATATTTCATCATAATAAATACATAGCATATTCAGATTCGTCGTATAGCATCATCTTATTGATTATAAATATACCTCAACAGCATAATACATATCGTCGCCATAATAATAACATCATAACACCTCAGTCAAATCTCAAAAACGTCGTGGCTTTCTGCAATAATTTCAAAACCTAAGAAAATTCCCTGCTCACTTAAATAGTGTCATCTACCTCAAACGTACTTTAAAAATCGTGATCCCATACCAAATACATCATTCAAAGCTCTCATAGTATCACAATGGTTCCAAAAATATATGAACAGTTCACAAAGTACAGACAAAATACAATTTCGTAAGTGTGAAGTTTTCCAACTGTGTAATTACGCAAACATTTGTCACTGATGTAGTAAAAAAAAAAATGTTTGTCTCTCTGAGTTAAATGATCAGATAGCTGTGTAATTATGTGTTAGAGAAATATGGTACCGATGTGTAAAGTTGTATAAGCAAATACTATATTAGGTAGGGCTCCTTGTGCTTGCATGGTACACAAAGTAGGCGTGTACCCCCTGAGGATTAATGTAATTATACCCTCAGGTGCTACAGATTACAGCAATGGAATGAAATGTATCACGGAAAACCTTTGTATCCTTGTAATTCAAAAATCTTAAAAAATAAATGTTTTAAGTGCAAAATTAATCACTCAAATACTTGTACTGTAGCGTTAAACTGTGCGTCTTGTTGTAAGATAATCTCTGTCATTACTTAAGGGTAAAAATGTGCCAATTGTCGTAATTATCGTCGTCCGTTAGCAAAGTTCTGTGGAAATCAATGTACTTACCTCGCAATAAACAAAAGTGAAATGCTATGCGTATAGATATCTTAGTTATCACATACATTACCATGATCAAGAAAGTACTACACTGTAACGTATTGTTGTGCTACAAAAAAAGCTGTCTCATTGTAGCTATACCACAAAAGTTACTACTAAAACATGTTTTACTTTCCAGAAGAATTCAGAAAAACTGTGCAGATATAAAGCAGAGACAGCACAAAAGCAACAATGTAATTGTGTCACACATTAGTAGCGTCGTGGTATAATCGTGTAGCTGTCAAAGAAACCAAATACTAAGTCCTCTTTAATCTCACAGAAACTACCTCAAATAAGGAATGCCTTTTCAAGTAAACCAAAATGTTGCTTTAAAATCTCATTAACAGTATATGTTCTAAGTATGTAAGCCTTAGAGTCGTTATGTAATTGTGCAACTAACAAGCAAGAATGTACACACAGTAACACTGTGTCCTCTGTTCACTATCACAATGTAGTGGTAATTAATGTCTAAATATGTTCCCTAGGTTCTAGACTGGATAGTTAACTTCGTAACATTGTTGCATGATAACAGTTTCTAAGTGTGACAACGCGTACTAGTAGCGTGAAGTGAAAAATTTTATAGCAAAGACTAAGTTAAAAAGCAAATTATCTTTCAATAAACGGTTTTACATGTGAAATGTGGTGCAAGCCTTTACTCTTCCTACTGTGCAGAGTTTTGCTTCAAAGCAATTATCATGTTGTATACTTCAGGAAAGAATGCTAAAATTTTTCTCAAGGTTAACGTCTGTGTTATTTTCTCTGAGCCAGCCGGCGCACGTGGCTGCCCGCAGTGTGAGTTATTGCCTGTCTCTTTGTTGGCGCGCATCGTTATTGGGATTTGGAGGTCTAACTTCTACAAATTCACCTTGACGAGAAGGCCCTGCCCTGTTTGAATCTCGCCAGTTCTATTGAAATTCAGGACAGTCGTTACGATTATATCGTCTGTCGTCATGTCGGTAGATTCCATAATTTCTTTCTTGTCGGTCACGTGGTGGAGAATTTCTCCCTGAATCGTAACTGCGCTGAACTGTTGCGTCTGAAGTTATTCTGTCTCCCTTGATAATAATTGTTTTGGTTCCCATATTGCCTGTTTCTATGGTTATCTCCGTCTTATTCATTACTATGGAAGTGCGATCTTTCTCTGTAACTATTATTCTGCCAAAGGTTGTTATAAGGGTGGTGTCTGTTTTGGTCACGATTTGTGTTGTGAGAATAGCCTTGTTGTGTCCACTTATTATTTCTTTCATCGCGGAATTGTGACGGATGTGACCTGTAATTGTTGTGTTATTGTTTTTGCGTCCCGCGATTGTCAGTGTCAATTTCCAGTTCTTGTAACAGTCCCTGAAAATCTTCAATGTCATCTTTGCAACACCCTGCCAAAATAATATGTCTTGAAAATATTTCACAAGACAGGAAAATTCAGGTTGTTCGAAATGTTTCATCATTATGATGCTTTGTTTTACTCGCTCTTGTGTAGCTTGAGACCAATATGCTGAGAGGAAGGCATGATAAAATTCTCCTTCACTGTGACAATCGTGAATGACCGATCGCATTCTAACAGCTGGTTCATTCTCTAAATAGCCACATATAAATTGTAATCTGTGCTCTAATGACCAGTTGGGAGGAAAACAATGAGAGAATTGATGAAGCCACGCTTGTGGATGAGTGTCGTTCCCGGAATTCCTAAATGTTTTGAATGTACGTGTAGTAATAAACAGCTTATAGTCAAAATCATCATGTCGGCAAGTCGGATATCGGTCATTGTTGCTTCGTTTCGGCGGTTCCATTTCAAAATTCGGTGTGCCTTGCCAATTTCTTTCATAATTTCCGAAGTGCCCTGTGTTATTATTTTGTGGCTGTTCCGTATTTCAATGTCCCTCTTCCCGTATTGGAGCGCGAGTGTTCTCTGAAATATGTAATTCTTGTATTACCTGTGTCAACTGAGCTTGTACTTCCCAGAGTTCTCTTTGGTGTTGCGTATTGATTTGATTTTGATTTTGTTTGAATTTTCTAATTTGTTCATACTCTTCTGTGTCAGTGAAGGCTATAGGTCTTGTATCATTCAGATCATCATCTACCTTTGTAGATAAATTAGTGCACCGATCCGAAAGTTCGGCTACTTTCTCCGATAGTGAACTGATTTCCTCAGTGTGTTTTTCTGGACCAGGTTTCAGAGTGTCCATTTGTGTTGAAATTGTATCTACTGTGTCCTTTAAGTTTTCCTGAGTTTTTGCAAGTTGCGTAACCGAATCGGTAGATGCAGCTGAGCCAATTTTAGCTTGCAAGGTGTCGTGATTTTCATGAACAATAGCTTGCGGTTCTTTTATGGCTGCTTCGTGATTCTGTAATGCATTTTCATGCCGCGAAAAAATAGGTTGAAAATACTCACAAATTTGTGTTTTTACGTCATTACAGACTTTTCGACATTTATATTCGATTTTAAGTAACTCTGCAGTTAAATCTTCACATGTTTGTTCAAGTGTAGTGTCTAACTTTCGAAGATTTTGTTCCATTGTGTCTAACGTTTGAAGCTTTTGCTGTGTTTGTCTCTGATTTTGTTCCATTTGTTGTATTAATTGCAATAATAATGTATCAGTGTCTGGAATCTGTTTCTCTATGCTTTTTGGCAATGCATTTTCACCGGCAACATTCACATTTTGACAAGCAGAAAATGTGTCTTGACTCATTTGTGAAAACGGTGAGGACCCAAAACCTGAGTCTACAGTATTTGCGAAATTGTGTCCTGTCATTTCGGATTCCTGAGGCGAGCTGTTGCCGACCGATCGATCGATAATGCTTCCCTGTTCACTAAATGCTTCACTGTCTACACCATTATTTGAAGCCCACTCCATTTCCCTATGCACAATTACCAAATTACTATGTTGAACATTAGTTAATTCATTACACGGTGGCGCTAACACACTGCTTTCGTCTTCACTGTCATTTCTCAGTTTACTTTGGAGCCTAGTATTACGTTTTTCACACGCCATAATTGTCACAATATTTCACACGATAACACAGAAAAGCACAATTTGAAGAGCAAAATTAAGAAAACACATTAACATAGCACTGAAAATAATATCTAGTTAATTGCAATCGCAGTTGCGAAATACTTGGTGAAAATCTACATGCATGCCACAACTGTTTAATGTACAACAATGATAGACTGCAACTACAAAGGAGATTCTCTCTACAATTACGCGCTAGCAATAAACAAAAGCTACACTAATTACACAAACTACAAGAAAAAAATCAGGAGATTCCAGTGAGGTATCTTCAGCTAAGGGTCGACATATAAAACGTCCCCTTAGAAAAATTATAAATGACTGTGCTTAAACTGACACACAATATTTTTAGCGCAACGCAATCTGACTTTCAAAAATCCCTACAAAAGAATGGCCCTGACTAACAATAACCTATAACTTTCACAAATCACTTACCTCACAAAAATCTTCGTTACTCGAAATACTGCAATACAGCGAGCGCCACTACTGCCAGCTAAATAAAAGATTCAAACTACTGAAGGCACTAACTACTGATAGGCATAGTTAGCAAATGAAAGATTTTGATAGAGAACAAACAATGTATTTACCTTAATAATGTTCAAAAGTCATAACATATATAGCAGTTCATGACATCCAGTCTTACAAATTTACTGTCTCTGATGGACACACGTACAGATCATCCGCTCTTAAAACTCCGCCATTTCTCTCCCCACATCCACCACCGCTGGCGGCTCCCAACTGCGCAACGCTACGCGCTGTTAACAGCCAACTGCCCAATACTACAATAGCAAATTCCAACAATGCCACCCAGCCACAGACTGCACACAGCACAGCCAGTGATTTTCATACAGAGCGCTACGTGGCGGTGGCGTTACCAATATAAGAACCTAAACAGCCTACTTACAGTACCTCTGCGGGGATGAAGCATGGCACAGCATCAAGCTCCTGGGGAAGGTGCATGTTAAGAAGGTTAGTTTATTTGGCTCTCTAGCTTTCTTATTACGCTGCCGTGAAAGGAAGACGTTTCCACGTTTGGCCTTCGTGAGACAGCATAACAACATTGCTGCGGCCAAGGGCATATTTAGCGGTGCCAGCTTTGCCCTGCTGCGAGAGAGGACACATGTCCCTAGAAGGCAGTTGGATACAAACGGTCCCGAGCTAATGGCCATCCACCTGCGGCTTACGGAGCCGATCTCAGATTTGGATTGTGACTAGGATACACTATAGTAGTACAACAATTGTCGTCACACATGACGGCCATCGTAAGGTAGAAAGGCAAATTAAGTCCATTTTCACAGAAATAGTATTGTGTAGAATAGGAAACAACAGAACGTGCCGTTATCAACATGACGAAAGAAACATCGATGCAGGTGCCACGTCGGCTCTTAAGGTGGGACCTAATTTTGCATCATCGCCGCTATATATCTCTTTCCTAACGTAGTAAGTGGTGTGGAACAGGCAGAAGAAATTCGTAGAGAAACGAGAAGCATTCTTTCAAAAGACAAGCTGCCGTCCTCTAACATGACCAGAGCTAAGCCTAACAGCCGTAACGATCTCTGCAGCGATCCTCTCCTCATACTTCTGCTAGCTGACAAGGGCAATGCAGTCGTCATCATGGAACAAGCCGACTATGACGTGAAGATTCGATTGATGCTGGAGGAGGAGACATATCAAAAATTATCAACGGACCCAACATCCAGAATTATGAGGGACACTCCGGAGTTTCTCAAGAGGTCTTCAGTGGATGAGAATGTCATTAAAAATGTGCTCCCTCCGGCACATCGACCACCCTACATTGTATGTCCAAATGTTCAAATGTGCGTGAGTACTGAAGGGACCAAACTGCAGTGGTCATCGGTCCCTAGACTGACACACTACTTAAAACTAACTTAAACTAACCTATGCTAAGAACAACACACATACCTATGCCCGAGGGAGGACTCGAACCTATGGCGGGAGTCGCCGTGCAGTCAGTGACATGTCGCCTCTAACCGCGCGGCCACTCCGCGCAGCCCTACATTGTATGGCCTCCAAAAGGTTCACGAGGAGAACACACCTGTATCTACCAATTTGAGCAAAGAATGCACCTCTACGTATCATAGTGAGCACCACTGGATCGCCGAGTTATATACTCGCGAAACATCTGGCTAGCCTCATTATTTCTCAAGTTGGTCTCTGTGTGCACCACACCACGAGTACGACCGACTTCATCAGGCGATTCAAATTTCTGCGTCTTGCAAAAGAAAATATTATGGTCAGGTTTGTAGTGTCATTATTCACACGCGTTCCCATCAAAGATTCTATAGATCTGCTCTCCCAGTTATTTGACGAAAATGTTGTGGATTTATTTAAGCACACTCTGAACATCATCGTATTTTTTTATGATCGAGAATATTTTAACCAGGTGGAACGCGTCGCGATGGGGAGCCCATTAGCTCCAGTTATAGCCAAACTGTTTATGGAGTACTTCGATGACATTGCCCTGGGCACGACTCCTGCAAAGCATTTTCATTAAGTAGGCGATACGTTCGTTGTCTGTCGGTCCGCCAATCGTGGTCTCGCGGTAGCGTTCTCGCTTCCCGAGCACGGGGTCCCGGGTTCGATTCCCGGCGGGGTCAGGGATTTTCACCTGCCTCGAGATGACTGGGTGTTTGTGTTGTCCTCATCATTTCATCATCATCCCGGAAAGTGGCGAAATTGGACTGGGCAAAGATTGGGTAATTGTACGGGCGCTGATAACCACGCAGTTGAGCGCCCCACAAACCAAACATCATCATCATCATCATCACGTTCGTTGTCTGGTTACATGTACGTGAAAAGCTGGGAGAATTCTTGGACCACTGGAGCAATATCCACGACAACCTCAAGTTCACGATGGAAGTAAAAACAAGTGGTACCTTGCCGTTCCTTGACGACCTCGTCCGCCGTGAAGCGGATGCGTGTCTTAGCGACAGTGTTTGCCGAAAACCCACCCATACGAACTGATAGCTGCACGCTGACAGCTATCACCATCCGTCGCAGACGTTTCTGGTCTGATGAACTTGGTGCATCGAGAGGAAGCCGTCTCAGACGCTGAAAATCTGCGGGAGGAGGACAATTACGCGAAGTACTCAAGGAAAACAGCCACAACAACAGCCAGATTTCTCAAGCCATCTTTCCGAAAACACGGAAGCATTACGACAGGGAGAACTCAAAGAAGCTGGCGTTGTTGCCGTTCTGTGGCTCAGTAACAGAAAAGGTTTGCCGGCTCCTAAAGAGACATGAAATCGATTCGATCTTCTGGACTCCAGATAATTTTACCAACCCTTGACGTCTATGGAATACGATGCTCGCCTCAGGAATATGTAATGTACTGTGCTGGGGGACAGTTTTATGTCAGACTACTGTCCGAACTTTTGCACAACGCTGTATGGAACACAAGAGATGTTTACGCCTCTGCAACCCGAGAAATGAGCGTTAGCAGAGAACGCTCTAGAAAATGGCCGTCATATTGCATTCGATGAGAAATCTGTAATTACGCGGACTAATAGTTTCTGGAACAGCTTCATTATAGAAGTTATCTATATAGAAATTCGTGACAAGACCCCCATTAATGACAGTGGACTGCAGCTCAGCATCGCTTGGGACCTGGTCATCGTAAAGGTTGAAGCGGGCGCGGCCGGCGCTTAACGTAAACACTGTCTTATAGGACGGTGGAGCGAGAGCCAGTGACGTCATAGAAGGCAGCAATCAAAAGACGATCACCTCATGACAACGGCTGAGGAGTACTCGGCTGGAAGCTCGTGGATTTTAAACCACTTGACACTGCTGGTAGCTCGAGAGAATGTTATCAGTACATATTGATGCATTATGGAGCAGTCAAATACACTCCTGGAAATTGAAATAATAACACCGTGAATTCATTGTCCCAGGAAGGGGAAACTTTATTGACACATTCCTGGGGTCAGATACATCACATGATCACACTGACAGAACCACAGGCACATAGACACAGGCAACAGAGCATGCACAATGTCGGCACTAGTACAGTGTATATACACCTTTCGCAGCAATGCAGGCTGCTATTCTCCCATGGAGACGATCGTAGAGATGCTGGATGTAGTCCTGTGGAACGGCTTGCCATGCCATTTCCACCTGGCGCCTCAGTTGGACCAGCGTTCGTGCTGGACGTGCAGACCGCGTGAGACGACGCTTCATCCAGTCCCAAACATGCTCAATGGGGGACAGATCCGGAGATCTTGCTGGCCAGGGTAGTTGACTTACACCTTCTAGAGCACGTTGGGTGGCACGGGATACATGCGGACGTGCATTGTCCTGTTGGAACAGCAAGTTCCCTTACCGGTCTAGGAATGGTAGAACGATGGGTTCGATGACGGTTTGGATGTACCGTGCACTATTCAGTGTCCCCTCGACGATCACCAGTGGTGTACGGCTCCCCACACCATGATGCCGGGTGTTGGCCCTGTGTGCCTCGGTCGTATGCAGTCCTGATTGTGGCGCTCACCTGCACGGCGCCAAACACGCATACGACCATCATTGGCACCAAGGCAGAAGCGACTCTCATCGCTGAAGACGACACGTCTCCATTCGTCCCTCCATTCACGCCTGTCGCGACACCACTGGAGGCGGGCTGCACGATGTTGGGGCGTGAGCGGAAGACGGCCTAACGGTGTGCGGGACCGTAGCCCAGCTTCATGGAGACGGTTGCGAATGGTCCTCGCCGATACCCCAGGAGCAACAGTGTCCCTAATTTGCTGGGAAGTGGCGGTGCGGTCCCCTACGGCACTGCGTAGGATCCTACGGTCTTGGCGTGCATCCGTGCGTCGCTGCGGTCCGGTCCAAGGTCGACGGGCACGTGCACCTTCCGCCGACCACTGGCGACAGCATCGATGTACTGTGGAGACCTCACGCCCCACGTGTTGAGCAATTCGGCGGTACGTCCACCCGGCCTCCCGCATGCCCACTATACGCCCTCGCTCAAAGTCCGTCAACTGCACATACGGTTCACGTCCACGCTGTCGCGGCATGCTACCAGTGTTAAAGACTGCGATGGAGCTCCGTATGCCACGGCAAACTGGCTGACACTGACGGCGGCGGTGCACAAATGCTGCGCAGCTAGCGCCATTCGACGGCCAACACCGCGGTTCCTGGTGTGTCCGCTGTGCCGTGCGTGTGATCATTGCTTGTACAGCCCTCTCGCAGTGTCCGGAGCAAGTATGGTGGGTCTGACACACCGGTGTCAATGTGTTCTTTTTTCCATTTCCAGGAGTGTATCTTGTTTCCTCATTGAAAATAATAAATTAAAAAAATAAAATTCTTCTCCTTAGTTTCTTTTTCATTTTCATCCTACTTTGAGAGCATAAGCTGCACTTAAAATACTAATAACATAATGGGTTAAAATACTGACATTAAATACAAATTAAAAAGTAGAGAGCTCAGCAATGTACACTCTGAGGGCAATATCTCATATGCACTTGCGAGGTTTGCACAATTTTTTTGATAATTCCGTTTTTTCTGCAGTTTCTGGTTTAATGTTGTTAGTTTACATTTAAATTTCATTAAACTCGGTGTTTTTGATGCTAAGAGTGTAATGTGATATACAAATTGGCCTGATAGCCAGACTAGTAACTGTTTTCCTATCTGGGATATTACTTTTCGGTTTGATGTCACAACTTCTTGTATCTCGACAAACTGTGTTGCCATTCTCAGTAGTGATGGAAGTTTTTGTTGCTTCTGTTACCAGATCTCGCGTGCATAGAGATGGCTGAACCGGTGTACAAAGGTATCCTTTGTATTACACTTGTCATAATTTGGCGAATCCCCAATTTGGATAGAGTATAGCTTTGTTCACGCTGGAATCGTTTCACTGACGACGTTGTGCCGTGCTGTTCTAATGAAAGATAAATGAATTCCATCATCTATCATCCAATTCATTTATTTCCACGAGACCTTTCGAGGACTTACACTCCAAGCTTCAGGTGGATCAGTGGATTACAATAACTTTTTGTAATGCACTTGTAACACTACCGCCCTCATTGGACGTGCGTTAGCTCAATAAAGCCTGTACTGTAATAAGTTCACGGGCTTCACCTTGTAACCAAGGATTTTAGTACATAAATTGACCGCGTGTACCTAATGGAAGCAAGATCGGACCTATATTCAGTCAGTAACTACAGTGATGCGTCAAACAAATGTAAAGTACAATTACGCGTTCGCATGGACAAGAAGTACACACAGTAGATATTACCAATGATTAATAATTCGGTCGCCAGCCTAATTAGGCATTGATTGAGTTTTTCCTTGTACAAGTGTGTGCATGTACAAGCATAACAACACGTAATACTGTTGCGTTTTAAGACAAAGCTAGGAACCAGAAAGAATCTACTGAACTAAAGTTTTCTTTTTTCTGTACTAATTTGGACGAGCTAAAATTGCACAACACCACACAGCAATGATCACTACGAACTGCATTTTGTATATTGGTCAGACTGAAATCGGGCATAGATTACCCTAGAATTAGCAATTTTGAAAGCACACATACAATGTCACTATTAAATTTGGAAAAACACTAATACACTTAGGTTTAATATAGAACTTAAGTTTGCTGTTCAAATCTGATCAGTACACTTCAAAATGTGCAAGAATGGGCAAGAAAAGGGGGGGGGGCCCTGAAACTGTTATGGTCGTTATACTGAAACTAGTAAGTCCTGGAGGTAAATTAACACTCAAAATTATCAATCTGTGGATAACTACTCTTTTGTCTTATTTTTGAATTAATTAGTTATCATTATTTCAGTCACAAATCAATTAAATAACATTGCTAGCTCCATTCAAAATTTATCTTTCAATTTAACCACACTGTTGTTCTTTACTAACATTTACATTTACACACCTAACTTTAAACGCCTTTATAACATAGATTGGTCTGCAGATAATTTAATACTAACTGTAAACTTTCAGTTCGTGATACTCGGGTTGCACAATATGTGGTAAGGACCCTATCTAGGTCAGTGATAAGGATAAGTAACGGCAAAGGCAATTCTGATAAAAGTCACGTTATTATTGAACAGTCAAAACAGTTTCGACACTGGTCCACACAGATACACTTCTAAAGATGAAATAAATGTTTGACCTGTGCACGTCGGTGCGGCGGGTGGCGGGCAGCGAGATAGCGGGCAGCACAGCACACATACAAGCACGGCTAAGGCTCTCACTGCATCGGCACTTTCCTTCTTCTTAGCGTCGTAATCCTTCCAATTTTGTGCCTGAGAATATAGCCATGCCAAGTAGTCGTCGGAATCGGCCCATCCGAGGCTCAATGGAATCCACTTTTCCTAGATAGCCTCCTCGGTACAGTACATGTTCCTCTGACCGATGCCCAACTCCGACTGTAATACTGAGCCCGTTGTGCCGATTCCGCGGAAGTGTGCGTTTTCCCGCACTCGCCTGCATCCACCTTTTCCCGCTCCCCTACAGGTAGGGTATTCACCACAGGTTTTCTACTACACATATCCTAATGCATTACCTACGTATGGACCAAGTGTATAAATTACAATTTTCACATCATACAATAGCTTTAACATTAAATACATTTCCCTTTGGTTATTAAATTGCTTGAAATCTAACATAAATAATAACATTCATTTCAAAAGTTGTTTACAGTTTCTTTAACATGACACGAAAAGAAAAAGAAATTCACCACATTACTTATATTACTTTACATAAATTCAGAAAGAAAAATTTATCTAAATTCACAAAGAAAAAAATTATTACAGGTTATTATTGTTACACACTGATCCACCTCAAAATGAGGAGGTAAGCCATCGAAACGCTTCGTGGAAGTAAATGAAAAGTGACTGATACAGGAGATCATTTTAATTTATCTTTTATTGTCATCAACAGTGATAATTTCCTAACCACAGTCCAATATGGATGACATAAGTCTATGTTGTCCTAGCATCCGATACAAGTTGGTTGTTATGAGTATTGTTCCACACCTCACCTGTCAGGCCAGTTGCCAAGAAAATATTAAACTTCCATTCCGTTAGGGCTTTCCTTAATTTGGGAGCCCTACTTCATTGCACATTTTGTTTCTCTGGGTTACATAGCTATTCTCGACTATGTCGGTTCTGAGAAAGTTGAGCACTGAATTTACTTTGCAAACACTGACAGGTGTTACTTGGATTTCTGGCTGAAATGCTTTTAGAAGTATACTTGTCATGTTGGTAGAGCTCAGCTTCGATCTCCAATCCCACCTACTTCAAACGGTAGTGGTAGTGTGATGCATATTACTCTGAAAAGATTTTCACAGGATACGAAATATCAGTAGCTGATGGTAGACTCCTTACTATTACCGCTGGTACAGACAAAATGGACACTACTTAACGAACTTTCTACGAGGGTCACTCCAAAAGAAATGCACACTATTTTTGTAAAAATACAGTTTTCATTCTGCATGTGTGAAAGTTTTACAGTGTGTCGATACATCCTTCCTGCTTGTTTTCAAACTTAGTTCGACATGTTCCCGTGAGTGGCACCGCCACAGCATGTCTTCAAGATGGCTGCTACATTTGACGTTCGTCAGAAGCAACGTGCTGTCATAGAATTCCTGTGCTGTGAAAACGAGCCAGTGGGAAACATCCACAAGAGGTTGAAAAAGGTGTATGGAGATACTGCTGTCGATCGCAGTACAGTTAGTCGGTGGGCAAGCTAGTTACGTGATGGAAGCGGGCACGGATTGTCCTCGCAGCGGCAGGCCTCGTACTGTTCTACAAACTTTGTTCCACATTGAGCGCCGATTTACAGTTTGCACATTCGTGTGATGGTTTGTATTTGTAGCGGCATTGAGTACAACAAGCTTTCTCCATTCACGAATATTGAAAACAATCTGAACAGAAACGACTACATTATCGAAGTTTTAGAGCCTGAGGTACTGATTCTCCTTCAGATGAAGCTAGCTCAAACAAAGACCGACCATGGGGAGTTTACCATAATATCTGTCAACGGGAAACGTCGTTTTATCTTACGTTAGAGTTAGATGTCTGCAATTAATCTCTTACCCTGCAGTGGACTGTTCTCTGTTTCAAAAGTTATATGTACGGATCGCAAACAGAATCCGAACAGTGAGAGGCACGATGTCACTATCTGGAACAGCGCTTTAGTCTACCTGGAAATCTTAAGTTGTTCTTAATGTTTTATTTAATTTTGCATTTCCGGTGTATAGAGCACCCCAGTACTAGTCTGGTATGATTGCAATCTGATATTTACAATACTGAACATAAAGGTTGCAAAAGCGAGAAGAACATCAAATAACGAAATTTTACTAATAACTATGAATATACATTGCAGTATGAGGTATACAAAATTAAATACTCTCAAAGTCAAAACAAATGATCATGAAGGAATTATCCGAAAGCGACGCAAATCGACAGACGTGCTGAGAATGTAAAAACAAATGAACAGTTACATTGTGAGACCTGAGCTCCTCCGAGTACGTACAATCACGGAAATCCCACCATATTGGAACATTTGTTTTGGTGCTGTGTTTTGGTTTGTGCTGTCGACTGTCGGATGTTATTGCCAATTTTAGTGTGTAATTTTTCTTCGAGTGTAATTTTTATTATAGATGCCTGTGATCTGTCTGTGTGTGTGTTTGTGTGTGTGTGTGTGTGTGTGTGTGTGTGACCAGAAGGCATGAGGGAGAGATTGGCGGGGGGGGGGGGGGGGACGAGAAAGAGAGAAAAACAGAGGAAGGTATGTATTTTTTTAATGTGTCTGCATGTGCGGAAGGGATAATTTGATCTTATAATTTCTTTCATTAAGTGTTGTAGGGATGTGTGTTAGTTCATTTATCACAAGTTAGTTTTCAGCAATGGCTTTCTGGATGTGAAAGTTTCTTGCGTTTGTTTAAG
This sequence comes from Schistocerca cancellata, assembly GCF_023864275.1. Classification (NCBI taxonomy): domain Eukaryota; kingdom Metazoa; phylum Arthropoda; class Insecta; order Orthoptera; family Acrididae; genus Schistocerca; species Schistocerca cancellata. The sequence goes on from NC_064627.1 coordinate 984,671,802, forward strand.
CTATTTGTCTTGGTTTACTGCAACACAATTTTGACATTCAAGTTTGTATATTCCTGATCCCTGGAATTTATCCCTCTTAGTTGTTGGTGGGCGTGAAGTTTGTTGGAGGTTTCGCACAGTTTTATATGATATTTGGAAGCGCTGTTTCTTTAGTATGTTTGCCACTCTGTGTGTCAATTTATGTGTGTATGTCATAGTGTACCATCTGCTTCTTTTTCGTGTGATGTTGTCACTGTGTGTGTGTGTGTGTGTGTGTTTATGTATGTGTCTGTTGGGTGTGTTCGTGAGTTTACAGCTTTCATGTTATCTTGTATTCTGGAAATGTTGTGTGGATTTTGTTTTTGTATTTTTTTCTGATTTAGTCTGTGTACTGTATGTAAGTCATGCACAACTGATGAAGACAGGACTACAAAAGTTGAAGGTGTTTATAGTAAAGGGCTTCACATAGCGTGGCCAGCAGCAATACTTCGTAAAAAACTGAAGACTCTGAACAAGAGCTTAGTCAAATGATAGTATGTAAAGCGACGGCAGTTTAGTTGTACGATCAGACATCGTAGCTTTCTTATGTGTTGCGTTATCCAAACAATAAGTATTTTTAGTTAGTAGAGAAATGAAGGGTACTTGTTTAACGGTAGTGCAAACCTAAGCATGCAGCCAGTTGCATAGCATCATCTCCATTCCATAGAAGCTACGCGTTGGTCCTCCTCTGGCACTTATAGAAGCAGTTTTTCGTTTTGACAGTGACTGATAGAAGTCCTGGATGTCCTCCTGAGGGATATCGTGCCAAATTCTAACTGCCGCATTAGATGATCAAAATCCCGAGCTGGTTGTAGGGAACTGCCTATAAGGCTGCAGGCCTTCTCAATTGAGTAGAGATCGGGAGACCTTACTGGCCAACGGAAGATTTGGAAAGCATTAAGAGAAGCGGTAGAAACTCTCTGCGTGTAGTCGGGCATTATCTTGTTGAAATGCAAACGCAGTATGGCTTGACATAAAGTGGAACAAAACGGGGCGTAGAATATGGCCGACATACCGCTGTGCTATAAGAGAGCCGCCGATGACAGCCAAAGTGGTCCCACTATGAGATGATTTGTCACCCAGACCAACATCCTTGGTTCTCAGGTCGTATGGCGAGCGACAATCAGATTGGCATCTCACCGCTGTCTGGGGGGTCCCCAGACACGCCTTCGCTGGTCATCTATGTCCAGTTCCAAGCGGCGAAAATGTAAACCAAATAGAAAAATATGTACGTATTCCAGGCCACTGAAGATGCCTTTCAGAAAATGAAGGCGAAACGGGGATGGCACAAAAATTATGTTTCATTCAGTTGTAGTTAGACGGTCAACAAGCAAAAATTAACAATATACACGTTGGTATAATTTTCATTTTGTAGATTAAATTCAAACAGTTGATTATTGGTATAATAATTAATTATGTCTCTGCCACGTCCTGTAGATAAAAATACGCTTTCTTAAAATTGAAAAATATAACCACTTCTGAGGTGATCACGAAGGTAAAGTGGAATTACTCGTCACATTATTCCAGTTTTCGTAAGTAATAAAGCCGAAAAGTATATACCCAACAACAATTTGAAAAAGTATTCACATTGTTTCGTGATTAAGAACACGAGCTTAACTTCATCGTCAGCTAAGGTAAAGTCAGTACGACCACTACGGAAAATTATTTGACAATGAAGCACATCAATAATTTTAGAAGCAGCTACATTTATATTAGAATAACTTTCAAAACTGATAACAGTCTCGTATATAGTAGGGAGCTAGCGATAGACGCTAGTTTTCAACTATGGATAATTACACAGCTCCCCTAAACTGTTCCCTTCCCGAACATTCCCTGTCTCCATTTCCTACATCAGCTTGTTGTTTTTCTGGCGTCAAATGTAGTTATTTATGAGATTTCTTATGTTGCAGGACCATGTGGCGCTACCTTGGAATCTTGTGCCTGGTGGCATTTTCTAACGCTCTGTATGCCTGCGTAAACGACGGCGAGGTGATTCAAGGCGTGTGTCCAGGAGGTAATCTACCTTTGTCATGGACTTGTAGTAGCCATAAATGAACACACTGAAATTAAATTCTCCGATCGTCGTAAATTTTTGTTGGGGTTTTCAATTAAAATCGATTTTACAATGGGAGTGCGCAGTTCAGGTGGAGGGCAACTTTGACCGCCAACGTTATGCATCGTCAGTGGCCATAAACTAGTGAATAAAAGAAACGAAAGGGGGATTATTCTGCAAGTCCTAGGATCAGATATGAAAAGAAGTAATCCTTATCATTTCGTCTAGTATTTCAAACTTACGTACTTGTTGATCTTGATGGGCAGTAGTATAATAAGAATTATTCACGTATCAAATGCTGTAGAACTGTAGCCGTCGTTCCATCAAGCATGCGCTTATAACGCTTCAGCCATACGGTTTGATAATTCTGTTCTCTGCGTCAAAATGAAACTTGCGCCAATGCAGTTCGGCGGAATGAGAAGATGGTGTCTGACACGAATTGTCAAACAATGTGGCAGACGCGTTAAAAGCGCCTGCCTTGATGTAAAGACGGTTACGGTGTTTACGATTAATGAATATAGGATACACCCTAATATTGTCTTGAAATCGATAGTGCGTACATGAGATAAACACCAAAATAAAATGAAAGAAAGAGCAGCAAGGAAAATCTATGGATCATTCGTTACAGACTGATAATTTTTACTTGTGGACCGTCTGACAGCGACTGAACAAAACACAATTTTAGTGCCATACGCGTTTCGCCTTTATTTTCTGCGAGGCATCATCAGTGGCCTGGAATATGTATATATGTTTGCTATTTAATTTACATTTTTATCACTGTACCTATAGGTTATAAACAGTTCTGGTGGTTGGTACTTCCTATTAAGTAGTAATGTTTTGAACTGTACTTACAGGCTGCGTGGACAATTTCTTACATATTACGCTCCTGTTGCATTTTTGGTGTTCTTATGAAAGCCAATTTTCGGTTTTTTCCCACATTCCACAGTACTACGAACTGAACGCTTGTTTCAATGCAATGTTTTTGTTTCTGTTGCCGACTGTCAAATATTTTTGCGAAAGATCGAATGTTATTGCCAAACTTTCGAGTGTAATTATTGAAGTATCTGTGATCTGTTCGTGTATGCATTTGTATGTGTGTTTGTGTGTGTGTGTGTGTGTGTGTGTGTGTGTGTGTGTGTTTTGCCGGGTGATCAAAAAGCCAGTGTAAATTTGAAAACTTAATAACCCACGGAATAATGTAGATAGAGAGATAAAAATTGACACACATCCTTGGAATGACATGGGGTTTTATTAGAACCAAAACAAAACAAAACAAAGTATTGCTAGACGCGTGAAAGTCCTCTTGCGCGCATCGTTTGGTGACGATCGTGTGCTCAGTCGCCACTTTCGTCATGCTTGGCCTCCCAGGTCCCCAGACCTCAGTCAGTGCGATTATTGGCTTTGGGGTTACCTGAAGTTGCAAGTGTATCGTGCTCGACCGACATCTCTAGGGATGCTGAAACACAACATCCGACGCCAATGCCTCACCATAACTCCACTTTCGAATTTTTTTTGTTCTAATAAAACCCCATGTCATTATAAGCATGTGTGTCAATTTGTACCTCTCTATCTACATTATTACGTGATTTATTCAGTTTTCAAATTTGTACTGACTTTTTGATCACCCGGTATATATTGTGGGCTCTGCTTGTGTGTGTGTGTGTGTGTGTGTGTATAATATTCCATGCAACTGAGGAAGACAGGACTACAAAAGTTGAAGATGTCATTCGTTACAGAGCTAATCATTATGAGTACTTTTCTCCTTGCTTTAAATGATCTTTCCGCCGTGACCTCTCCACGTCTAAAGGGGACCTGCTCACCTCAAGACACTTCTTAGTTAATGATCCGTCCGCTCTCTTCATGCTGCCACGAAGCGACACTCGCCAGCTATTCGTCATCTCCAGGCCACACCGCCACACGGCTGTGCTGCTACTGCTGTTTGCTGCAGCGCTCCTGAAATTTTTCTTTTATTTCTCTATCTTCCGTTCAGTCCTCTGTCACTTTTAATTGTTCACTGCACTTCTTACTTAAATCTTAGTTGCGGATCAAACCTTGTTTTGTTTCCTTTTTGTGTTAGCTGGCTTTATTTAATCTGTTGGAGACGACTAGATTATCTTGGACGGTTGTGATACTTGAGTAAATTAGTGCCCCTTCCAAAACATGGTTTAAAAGTTTTGCGGATACGTAAGTACATATGTAGCTTAATTGTTTTACAGAACACTTCCGCACTTCTTGCTACTAGTTTCACTTGTAACTCACCAGAAAATCTGCCTGCCGACCGAAACTAACATTTAAACTGTTTAGCGGTTTGGTCAGTATTCTATAGTTACTTCCAGTGCTAAGATCTGAATCGAGCAAAACGATGGAATCGGTATCTCTTTTGCGGGATGACTCTGGCACACTGAAGGACTGATCAGTTAACAACAATGTGGGAACTCGTGTATGAGGATTGTTATGGAGTGTTGCGCTTTTGTTGCAATACGTAATCGACGTGACAGATTGTAGGAGCGCACGCTCAGGCAACTGGCAAACGGCGCCAAAAAATGGTGCGAAACTACGCCACACCAACGTCAGTGCTGTCTGTTGTTGTGCCAACACTCGAGATGAAACACTGCAGTCCGTAACTCTGCCACGTGATAACACCGTCATGTTTCGTGGTCCGCTACAAAGTTTATGATTTGGTCCAGCGCCAGTTTAGTTCACGCGAATAATCATTGCGCTTCATAATGGCTACCTATTCGTAGCACAACGAATTATATAAGATGAAGGAAATTGAAAATGTTGCACAATGATCACCTTGACGTACCACTACAAAACCTACAAGACAGTATTTTCTATGCCATTGGAAAAAGTTGATTAAAATTGCATCCTTATGGGTATTTTCAGTAACGACAAAAATCATTCTTTGTTGACGAAGAATGAGGGCTCTTTTGTATGTCTAGCGTTACGGACACTTTAAAGTTGAAGATCGCAACGTAGTTTGCACAGAGGACTTGCACGTGCACACTGTAGCCATCTTTTGGGCTTTCAGGAAGTGTAATCGTTGCCATTATGCAACGTGTGATCATCAAACCGATAGATCGCACTGTCAGTTAGCTGTAGTACACTGTTTTCACGTCAGCTTTCAGGAAGACTATACCACGAGAAGATCGTAGGAATGTTCGACTAACTCTGATGAAAAGGCCGACGATAACACATGAAAATCGGGAAGTGGTAGCAGGCAATGGGTTACCGAGTTGTCATTTCTCTCTTACCGTTGACACTATACCGCATGTTGCAGAGCATCTGCAACGTTGAGCAACATTCTGTAATGTTGTCCACGTATCAAAAATGGTTCAAATGGCTCTGAGCACTATGGGGCTTAACATCTGTGGTCATCAGTCCTCTAGAACTTAGAACTACTTAAACCAAACTAACCTAAGGACATCACACACATCCATGCCCGAGGCAGGACTCGAAACTGCGACCGTAGCGGTCACGCGGTTCCAGACTGAAGCGCCTACAACCGCACGGCCACACCGGCCGGCGTCCACGTATCTATTGTTGACCTGGTGACAGGTCACGGGAATCAGAAATTACCGAGACCCATACTTCTCAGTTTGCTTGAATTATGGTGTTCAGAGTTATTACACATACCTTCAAGAATGACTTAGTTAATTATTAAAGGAAGACTGAATGTTCGCCAGTATGTGGCAAGAAGGATAAAACCTGTTGTCGACAACTTCATTATCCTACTTCCAAGTTTTATGCGAGGATCGTTCAACAAGTGATGGCCAACATTTTTTTTTAAATCCATAATGTACATAGACAAATGTTCTTGTTGGTACTTTACGTTTGATGTTTGTTCTCCACGCCAGTGAAGTTTCAAACCGTTCTGGCAGATGGCAGAGTCTTAGTACAGCGTCAAAATGGCCTCTACATACGACTCACGTTGAATTCTTGTGTGCAGGATAAAAAACCTTGGTGAACATCCATAAACGTTTGTGTGCAGTGTATGGCGATGCTGCAGTTCATGGGAGTATTGTTGGGCGATGGGTAAAGAAAGTTACAGCCCGACGAAATGCAGAAATAGAGCTTCATGATCAGCCACGCTCGGGAAGTCCTGTCACGGCCACTGCTGGTCGTGCGCATGCCATTATTTGTGCCGACCGGCGCGTCACAACTCGACAATTGGCTCTACAGTTGTCGGTCAGCATTGGAAGTGAGTCGACAATGATCGAGACTCTCGGATATTCAGAAAGGTACTCACGATGGATTCCACGAATGCCCACAGCGGACCACAAGATTCAACGAAAGGCCGTTTCAGCTGAATTGTTGGTACGTTTTGAGTCCGACGGAGAGGCCTTTCTGTCACGGATCGTTACGGGGGACGAAAGCCGGGTGCACCACTGTGCGCCAGAAACAAAAAGGCAGTCCATGGAGTGGCATCATCCTCATTCACCACAAAAGAAGAAATTCGAGAGAACCCCCTCTGCCGGAAAGTCATGGGACTGTGATAGCGTCATTCTCGTGGAATGACGCCAAGAGGGTCAACCATCTATTCAGAGATACACGTGAAGTCTCTGAGTAAACTCAAGAACCGTTTTCGACGTGTTCGATCGGACAAGAATCCAGCAGAAATATTGCTCCAACACGATAATTCACGCTCACACACAAGTCTGAGAACCCGGAAACAAATCACCAAATTGGATTGGACATCATTGCCTCATCCACCACACAGTAGAGACCTGGCACCCTCGGACTTCCATCTATTTGAGCCGTTTCAAGATTTTCTCCGGGGAACACACTTTGAAAATCGTGAGAGTGTCAGTCATGCAATAAAAACATGGCTACGCCTACAGGACAAGAGCTTTTACAAGCAGGGAATATATGCTCCTCCACAACGTTGGCGGACGGGCATAGAATGTGATGGAGACTACGTAGAAAAATAGGACATGGACAAGACATGTTGATGTATATTGTCACCAAATTCTGACCCTTACCAATAAATATGTTTTAAGAAAAAAATGTCGGATATTATTTATTGAACAACTCTCGTGTTCCATCACGATAATGCAAGACCCCACATTGTAGTTCACATCTAATGGCTCAAATGGTTCTGAGCACTATGGGACTCAACATCTTAGGTCATAAGTCCCCTAGAACTTAGAACTATGTAAACCTAACTAACCTAAGGACATCACACACACCCATGCCCGAGGCAGGATTCGAACCTGCGACCGTAGTAGTCCCGCGGTTCCGGACTGCAGCGCCAGAACCGCTAGACCACCGCGGCCGGCGTAGTTCACATCACCAACGCCTTGAGGAGTCTTTAACTGGTCTACTTGGGCTCTTGATTTATCACCCATAATGCACGTCTGGGACGCGATGGGAAGACGTATACTTTCATATCCGCCTCCAGCCAGTAATTTTCATGAACTGACTCGGCATGTGCTTCAGGCATGGCAAGAAATACCTGGAGATGACATTCTGAGACTGCTTGCTCCCATGACATACGAATGCAAAAATTAATTCCTGCCCGAAGAGCCACACATCACACTGATGTTCATGTCGGACATCAGTTCCGAAAGGAATGTGAGTTTAATCATTCAATATCCATTATGTGACGAACATCTCCACAACGTTTGATAATTATCAGTCTGGTGCTTCATGATGTAATACTTTAGCTGTTCGCAAATGTAGTAAGGTCGGTCCTTCGTCCCCTTCAAACTTAGTACGGAAGTCTAATAACACCCCTTTCTTGCCGACATGTATTATTGATCTTTTAGATAACGTTTACGTCTCACAAAAGATTGCTCGTCTGTAACGTTTTTATACACCTCTTTACCTTTAAGACACAGTAATATCTATAATACGCTGGCATCCATAAACACTTCAGACATACCTTAGTCATCTTCAGATACTGAATTTCATAATTGGTATCTCCTTGAAAAAAGTGAAGTTACTTATTTTTAAAGTTAATGAGACTGCTCACAAAACAGTGTTATATTGGAGCATGCGCTATAATCCTTCACATTTCGTATCAAATATCTCGAATTTCACATCAATTTTAATGCCATTTTTCTGCATCCTTCATGGTTTTGTAGTATCGAAGTTTTCGTCTCTTATTCTTGCAAATTATCTACGGCTGGCGCCGGTTCTCCACATCCAGCTGCCATCTTCTTCTGTCTTGACTTTCGTCGACTTTTATATTCCTTGCTTGCATTGCTTTATCCACATTGCTTTGACAATTTCGTCAAGGACGATCCCTTTTGTTCTGCTGAGTTAGTATCCATCGTAGTATCCTATTTGGTATCCTATCTTCTTTCATCCTATTCACAAGGTCAATCAGCATCAGCTGCATTTGTTGGAAGTCGTCGGATTACGTCGTTGCTTATAATACCCGTCCTAGTGCACTTTGATCTCCGTCTTAAGTAATCCATCTGCGTGACAAGCAATTTATTGTTATTTTTAAATTTTGTTAACGTCCTAGGCTTCTGCTCTGTTTAAAACTATACTCTGGACTATAGTCTTAGACACTCTCTTCTTCGTTGTTCTTCTTTCATTTTTGTTCCTCAGAACAGAGTTCATTGCCCGGGTTACATGTCGTCCTCTACTAATCCTACTAGTGATTTCATCATTGCTTATGCCCTATTTGTTAAATAATGCTCCAAGATATTTTGCGTCTTCCACACCTTCCTCCAAATTATTTACATTTCCCGTTACAAAAGCCAAGTACTCCACTTCTTCATGTTCATCTTCAGACTAGCATTATTGTATCCCTCTTCAAGCTTTCCTATCATGTACCTCATATCATTTTGTGCCAGTACAATCTCGTCATCTGCAAAATAGACGCTAAATATCTTGCTGTCCTCTACTGTCAGTACCGTAAGTAGTATTTTCTACACCAAGTCTGCAGGATTGCTCCTAGATACAGCTTAAAGAGGATCAGCGACAACGGACTCCCTGCTGCATATCCTTATTCACCTGAAATTCTTCTATCCACCTATTCCCAATTTTTATTCTTGCTGAGCTATTTTCAAATAATTTCATAACAGCCTTTATCATCTTTAGTCCAACTCTACCTCTTTCAGCTTTTCCCACAGTTTGTTGGTGGTACAATACCGCATGCTTTCTCTAGGTCAACCAATGCGACATGCATCTCCAGCCCAACCTCCGTGCGTTTTTCACGTATTTGTTCCATTGAGAAGACGTTGTCCATTACCGAGCTTCCTGCTCGGAATCGTGCTTGTTCTTCTTGCTGCTTGTGACTCGTTTCTTTCTCTACCAGATCTTCCGTTACTTTCGAATACAGTCTTTTAACTGACGTTATCACCTGCAATCCGCTATAATTTTTTGGATCACTACGATCCACCGGTCTTATGTAACTTGTCATTTAATGCTCTTCCAAGCAGCCGCCTTAGCATATCTAAGAATTTCGGTGGTCGATACTTCACCAGCTCAGGGTATACTGATCCATAATGGTCATTAGTTGATAGTGTAATTGACTTGACTGTTCTCCATATCTCAGCACTGCGAGCCCCACCAACCGTCCTCTCTATATATTCATATCTTTCTTCCCATATATTGCCTTTGCTTTTTAACACTTCTCTTTTTACTTGTCCATTTAGTGGCCTATAACTAGCTTTACTTTCACTGTCATTCACACTCTGCTATTTCTGTGTCCCAACAAAACAGTTTCATCTTATTCTCATATTCTCTAAGTGCTTTTTCGTTGCTTCATCTATGACCTCCTTTATATGCTCATATTCGTCTTTTGCTTTCCCTCTGCACTCTCAAATTTGTTTTCCAGCCGCTGTTGGTGTAAGTCCTTGTGAGCAAAGAACATATTTTCTACTCGTAATTCATACTGATCCAATAAATCCAACAACCCTTTCCCATTCTCATTCGTAAATCCTCCACATACTCATATTTCTCTCTTTCCCTAATCTGCTATTAAAATCTCCTGCCAGTATCAGTTCATGGCCACTTGGAACGGTTTCTGTAATCTCTATCAGCACCTGCACAAAATCTTCTTCTGTCTTAAAAGGCGAGTCTTCAGTAGGAGCATAGACTCCGACCGTCACTGTATTCTTGGATCTAGTTCTCAGATTGAACTTTATCAACCTTTCATTACTTGCTTCTCATGAAGTTACATATTTTGACCACCGTTTTATTAGACTGAAGGCTACTCCTGCTCTCCCGCTACTGGTTCTGTCCACTCCACTAAAATTATGCACAAAGGCCAGGAGATACTCACAACCAGTACCTTTCCATTTTTGTTTCGGAAAGTACAGCTACGTCAATGTTGTGCTATCTCATAAGCTTTGGAACTTCTTTTTATTTATAGCGGACGCCTATACATTCCAGATACCAAAACCCAAAGTCCATTTTCATTTCAGTTGTCGAATTTCATTCAACCCATCCGAAAACCGAGGTATATACTGGGTATTTCAGCTGGCTGCCTTTTTCTATGGTTCGAGAGCTGGTCCATCTCACGACCTCCAACCCTGAGTACCAGACACAGTCGATTTTCTTCCCCTATTAATTTTGCTTCATCACTCCTCAGACTTCTTCCTACCATTTGGTGAAGAAGAAAGTAAAGAATAACCAAGGATAGCAAGACACTCTCTAAGTTACTTTGTTCAGTCATCTGCTCTTTCGGATAAGGAAAGGGAGGGGAACGACATGTCGTTGCAGGACACACTTCGCGTGTCTTCTCAGTCAGAGGCTGTGCGACAATGGTGACCCAACCAGCAGCCAAGCTACCATCGACATAGCTCCCAGCTCCATCTGTGCACGCAAAGTACCCAGCCTGCACGGACAGTGCTTCGTTAAGGCGGCGCCCCGTGGGAAAATTTTCAAAAACAATAAACTGTTGACCTACAACACACAGACACTGTGACACATACATCAGAATTTTAAATGTTGTGAACGTAACTTGAGGTTTTTCATATTTACTCCAGTTACAGGTCACAATATTTTGTACCCACAATTAATTTCGGTCTATGACGACCATCCTTAACCTGAGTGCAAAATTTTTTGTCACATCGAGCAACCATGTGTAAATATGGTATAGTCAAAAAATAAGCCGAACAAGCTTCGGTTATTTTATGTAAAGTATGAGCACCACATACAATATTCGAACATACATATTGATTCTACAGACCATCTGCTGAGACGGTGAGTAGAGTTAAAATGTTTGAATAGTGTGTGTGGTGCTTTTATTTTTGCATAAAACCGACGAAGCTTGTTTGGTTTATTTTCTGACTGTACCACATCTACATATTTTGGCAGGATGTGATTGAAAAATTGTTTGCTGTGATATAGTGACCCGTAACTGGAATAAATATGAAAACCCTTTCCTTGATCCCTGTAAACTTGTCTATGTCGCAACTCGTAAAACAGCTTCAGGCGAAATTTTCTCTTATTTAGTTCCGCAGGTAGATCAGCGAGACAGCCGAATGTTTGAAGACAAGATCTACGAGTTCTTGAATGTGACGCTCCGAGAAATACTGAGAGATGACAGCCGTCCGCACCCGCCGTTCGATCCGCTCGCCATCGGGAACTTCTCCACTGCTTTCGGTGCAGGCAATGAAACGTAAGTGGACTGTCCCAGGCTGTTACTCACCTTTCTCCGTCCTTTCCCTTTGCTCTACTATAATGACGTGAGCTAACAATTTCCAACCAGGTTTCCTACTGAATCAGCTGTTCAACTCATCAATTTTTGTCTTTAGACTTGAGGTTGCCTGCTTGCAACAACTGCAGGACTTCTGCGTATCTCAGGCGGAAGAACCCGGACTGGACTAATAATTTCGACATCAAAATTTCTAGTTACACATAGTACAATATCTTCATCGGTATACGAAGTTTTGTGTAACACAGAGACGGAGATCTGTTTGAAATTATTCTGAATGTCTTCAGTAATTACTTGAAGCAGATGTTTACCAAACCAACCACAGAAGGTAACGTCTTAAGATATAATTGCAACGGACAGACTTTAATTTTTCGGAAATTTTAAAGCAGAGGAGGATATCAGTGATCATAATACTGTGATAGCATCAGTGGCTCTTGGTGTTACAAGGTGTGTGAAAAATGGTGGGAAAGTACTTTTGCTCAGGATGAGCAACAGGACACTATTACAGAGTATGCGGGTAGTTAACACGAAATATTCAGTTCTGAGAACGAATATCTGCATTACAAAAGGGTAAAATTCAAGAGCGCTGTTCAGTACGCCTTCGATAAGTACGTGCTGAGCAAAATTTAACAGATGGCTAAGCCATCGTGTTTAATAGCCGTATTCGTTGCTACGAAAAGGCACAGTGTTTCATCACAGATTTAAGCGAAATTACGGCCTAGTTAACAAACAAATGCTGAAAAAGTGTAAATGAACGTGAAGAGATCAATGAGAGAAGCAACCAATTAATTTGAAACTGAAATTTGGCCGACTGAACTCACGCAAAACCCTGAAACTTTCTTGACATTTCGTGGATCGAAAACATTTGTTCAGACGGTCAGCGACCATACCGGGACAGAAACTCCTGCAGATTGTCTCTGTTGGGAGAGAAGTTGATCTATCGGCTCAAAGTCCCAGCAAAGAAAAATTAAGAAGTCAAATAAAATTTCTGCAAGAAAAAAAAAGATATTTATAAAACAAAAAAATGGCTCTAAGCACTATGGGACTTAACATCTTAGGTCATCAGTCCCCTAGAACTTAGAACTACTTAAACCTAACTAACCTAAGGACATCACACAACACCCAGCCATCACGAGGCAGAGAAAATCCCTGACCCCGCCGGGAATCGAACCCGGGAACCCGGATATTTATAAAACAAAGTAGCTTAATTGTCATCTGAAGCTAATAGCAGTGGCAGTTCACATCTTGCACATGTGAACAGTAACGAATTTAAAAGATTTTGTTAAAAGTCTGTAAGCAAAGATTCATCACAACTTGTTTCAAAAATGGTTCAAATGGCTCTGAGCACTATGGGACTTAACTCCTGAAGTCATCAGTCCCCTATAACTTAGAACTACTTAAACCTAACTAACCTAAGGACATCACACACATCCATGGCCGAGGCAGGATTCGAACCTGCGACCGTAGCGATCACACAGTTCCTGACTGTAGCGCCTAGAACCGCTCGCCCACTCTGGCCGGCCAACTTGTTTCATTAGCGTTTCCTTTCTTAAAATCTTTCATTTAGTGGGTTAGATTACTTTGTTCTCTTGAGAATGTCCATTTCGAGCCGCAGCACTAAGCAGACATTGTTTCGCAGTTCGTAGTAATAGACGGCAGTTTATCGAGTAAAACTGAAGTGATATCAGGTGTTCCCCAGGGAAGCGTCCTGGGACCTCTGCTGTTCCTGATCTATATAAATGACCTGGGTGACAATCTGAGCAGTTCTCCTAGGTTGTTCGCAGATGATGCTGTAATTCACCGTCTAGTAAGGTCATCCGAAGACCAGTATCAGTTGCAAAGCGATTTAGCAAAGATTTCTGTATGGTGTGGCAGTTGGCAGTTGACGCTAAATAACGAAAATTGTGAGGTGATCCACATGAGTTCCAAAAGAAATCCGTTGGAATTCGATGACTCTCTAAATAGTACAATTCTCAAGGCTGTCAATTCAACTAAGTACCTGGGTGTTAAAATTACGAACAACTTCAGTTGGAAAGACCACATAGATAATATTGTGGGGAAGGCGAGCCAAAGGTTGCGTTTCATTGGCAGGACACTTAGAAGATGCAACAAGTCCACTAAAGAGACAGCTTACACTACACTCGTTCGTCCTCTGTTAGAATATTGCTGCGCGGTGTGGGACCCTTACCAGGTGGGATTGACGGAGGACATCGAAAGGGTGCAAAAAAGGGCAGCTCGTTTTGTATTATCACGTAATAGGGGAGAGAGTGTGGCAGATATGATACGCGAGTTGGGATGGAAGTCATTAAAGCAAATACGTTTTTCGTCGCCGCGAGATCTGTTTACGAAATTTCAGTCACCAACTTTCTCTTCCGAATGTGAAAATATTTTGTTGAGCCCAACCTACATAGGTAGGAATGATCATCAAAATAAAATAAGAGAAATCAGAGCTCGAATAGAAAGGTTTATGTGTTCGTTATTCCCGCGCGCTGTTCGGGAGTGGAATGGTAGAGAGATAGTATGATTGTGGTTCGATGAACCCTCTGCCAAGCGCTAAAATGTGAATTGCAGAGTAATCATGTAGATGTAGATATAGATGTACTCAATTTCGGTATGGCGTCGAGTACAACACTTGACTTCATACAAATCAAAAGATCCGATCTCTGCTGTCCTGTCTGTATATTCTCTGTGCTGCGGCGATTCTGAGGCTCTTGATGTAAATCATGTGGATTTTCAGCCCTCCGATGTAGGATGTTCAGCGAATTGACATACCTCGATAAATCACGATAAGAAAGAACACGTCAAGATGAACCTCTTAATCATGTTCCGCAATATACAGCTGCAAAACTAATGTCGAGCAAAGGTATCTGAATTACTGAGTCGATACCCTACAGTTACTTTATAACCTTTCATTTTGAATTTGAGCACTGCTGTCGGTTCGGCTGAAAGCTATACCCTAGCTGCCAGAGTATCACGAAAGGGCTCCCGCCTATCTGGTGGCAGCAGACTGCCTTGTTGACATAGTATCCCGTGCAGCGGCGGACACGATGTTTATGTAGTGCATGAATACCATGTACTCTCCCACGATGGTAACAATAATGTGATAGTTGCATCCGTCTTCGCGTGCACGATAGACGAGTCTCACTGTGCGATGCCCCGAGTAAAATTCAGACTGAGGTGGAACATGTTCAGAAACGATAATAGCCTGGATGGCGATGTTCGATTTCACCCAGGGAGTTTCAAGCCGACAAATTGCAGAAAGGATGCCAAGTCCGTCGTAAGCAATGCACGAATAGTGCCAGTGGTATCCAAATCGAGAACCAAGTCCACAGAGAATTAACCGGCACAATAGTGTAATCATACCTAACACAGTGCTACATGTATGGAACGTGAATTGTTTTTCGGTTGTGTTACGAGCTTATTTAAAGCGGTCGAGAACCACTGGATTTGCCCATCTGATCAGCCGCTACGATATGTAATGAATATGAGGCGACTAATCGAAGTCACCTCCATATCGCTGTCTGTTGGTGGAATGTCATCGTCGTTACTTGGCGAGGATACAATATCGTGCTTGTAGATAACCTGCAGTAATATGAACGCGCTTCAGCTAACTCTAGATATACGTTATTACCTTACGTATTGCCAGTACCAATATATCCTCAGTCTTTAGCGGTTACTATCGAACATGGCGATTGGTAGACGTTTAAAATCCTGTAGGACTCGCCTTCTTTGATAAGAGTGTACCACATAAATATATCTTGGGGAATTATTTGATGGCAGGAACTGAAATTTCTTGGCAGGGTCTCAGGCGAAATTCATCCGAATCTTGCTAGTTGTACACGATCTCATGCCCCCACAAATATCCCCTCCCTAATTTGGCTCGAGGAGATATGGAAGGTCGTATGTAGAAGCACGCATGATTAGTGAACAGATGGAAGCCAACTTTAGGACAGTTATAGAGACCTTCAGCAGCAGCAGCAGCAGCAGCAATATGAACATCAATGGCTCAAGTAGTAATCCAGTACTAAACAAAGAAGGGAAAGCTGAAAGACTGAAGAGACACGCAAAAGATGTACAAAGGAAATGAACGTGAACAGGGAACAGGAAGGAGGAAGCAAATGAAGAAGCTATTGGAGACTGAACGCTTGTAATAGAATATTACACTACCGGCCATTAAAATTGCTTCACAACGAAGATGACGTGCTACAGACGCGAAATTTAACCGACAGGAAGAAGATGCTGTGATATGCAAATGACTAGTTTTTCAGGCTTTCACACAAGGTTGGCGCCGGTGGCGACACCTACAACGTGCTGACATGAGGAAAGTTTCCAACCGATTTCTCATACACAAACAGCAGTTGAGCGGCGTTGCCTGGTGAAACGTTGTTGTGATGCATCGTGTAAGGAGGAGAAATGCGTACCATCACGTTTCCGACTTTGATAAAGGTCGGATTGTAGCCTATCGCGATTTCGGTTTATCGTATAGCGACATAGCCCCTCGCGATGATCGAGATCCAATGACTATTAGCAGAATATGGAATCGGTGGGTTCAGGAGGGTAATACGGAACGCCGTGCTGGATCCCAACGGCCTCGTATCACTAGCACTCGAGATGACAGGCATCTTATCCGCATGGCTGTAACGGATCGTGCAGTCACGTCTTGATCTCTGAGTCAACAGATGGAGACGTCTGCAAGACAACAACCATCTGCACGAACAGTTCGACGGCGTTTGCAGCAGCATGGACTATCAGCTCGGAGACCATGGCTGCGGTTTCTCTTGACACTGCCTGCGATGGTGTACTCAACGACGAACCTGGGGGCACGAATGGCAAAACGTCATTTTTTTCGGAAGAATCCTTGTTCTGTTTACAGCATCATGATGGTCGCATCCGTGTTTGGCGGCTTCGCGGTGAACGCACATTGGAAGCGTGTATTCGTCATCGCCATACTGGCGTATCACCCGGCGTGATAGTATGGTGTGCCATTGGTTACACGTCTCGGTCACCTCTTGTTTGCAGTGACGGCACTTTAAACAGTGGACGTTACATTTCAAATTTGTTACGACCCGTGGCTCTACCCTTCATTCGATCCCTGCGAAACCCTACATTTCAGCAAGATAGTGCACGACCGCATGTTGCAGGTCCTGTACGGGCCTTTCTGGATACATAAAATGTTCGACTGCTGCCCTGACCAGCACATTTTCTAGATCTCTCACTAACTGAAAATGTCTGGTCAATGGTCGCCGAGCAACTGGCTCGTCACAATACTCCAAGCACTACTCTTGATGAACTGTGGTATCGTGTTGAAGTTGCATTGGCAGCTGTACCTGTACACGCCATCCGAACTCTGTTTGACTGAATGCCCAGGCGTATCAAGGCCGTTATTACGGCCAGAGGTGGTTGTGCTGGGTACTGATTTCTCAGGTCTATGCGCCGAAATTGCGTGAAAATGTAATCACGTGTCAGTACTAGTATAATATATTTGTCCACTGAATACCCGTTTATCATCTGTATTTCTTCTTGGTGTAGCAATTTTAATGGCTAGTAGTGTATATTTTGCTTCACACTTTCCCAAGGTCTGAGATAATGTTATAACTATCTGTAGTACAAGCAATAATAGTGTAATCTTTTCGTTATAAATTTGTTTTAAAAACAATTACTGGGAATGGCTCAGCTTCATGTATCTTTCTGTGTTGATCCATGTGGACGCGGGGCATCGGCTGGTCAATATTTGACAAAGAAATTCCCAATACAGCGGTGAAAATTAAGAAGTTATTTTATTTTCTTTTTGCTACCAGTTTCGGCAGATCATTACGCCATCTTCAGTTGCAGTCAAATCTTTGAAGGAAGCAGTTGAAAATTCACGACATCTAAAAACAGTTGCCAATATCAATAATTTTTGAGAGGTGCATATTGGGTCTGAAGAAGGCAACTGAATTGCCGATAATGGTATCGAAAATAAAATAAAATAATTTATTGATTCTTTGGCAAATTTCTGAGTTAGATAAATCTTTTTCTTTCTGGTGTCTCTCCTGTCTGCACTGAAAGCAGAATGTGATCCGGTTTAATCTCCGTGTAATTTAGATTAATTACACATGATATAAAGCTATAATACCTTTACTTAATATTATCATTATTCCCTGTCCTAACCTGATTTTAAGTGTTTTTACAGAGTTGTAATGGTGAGTGACGAACGAAGTTGGGAGATGCTAATACTGAAGCCATCAATGCAAACTGCATGGTCAGTGGAAGAACCTGCATTTATTCTCAATTAATTCTTTCAAAGTCTGATACTTTTTAAAGAATAGTTGTTGAGCAACGCAAATATTGGCACTAAAATACCAGTATTCCTTCTCAAGGTCATACAGCACCCTGTTAGGAACGAGCCAACTATTATTGATCATGCTGATTCCCCGTCTCTGCTCCCATCGTTAAAATAATCCCGCTTTCTCTTCTTGGTAGCCCATTAAAACAAATATCATTCAAAATTTCAATACAGAGAAGGGAAATTATACGCTGCAAGAAGAATTTGATACAACACTGAATCACGCAAGTCGAAACAAGTCTTTGAAGTAGACGACATCCTCAAAATTATTGATAGTCTTGGGGGACAGCCATGACAAAACTGTTGCAACTGGTTTACAGTAAACAGGGTTAATCATAAGTACTCCTGGAGTTTCGGAAGACGACCATGCGAAAAATACGACGGGCATTCAACAAGTATTGCAACAATTTTTTTATGGAAGTTGGCCTTATCAGGATTCCGATACACCATATTACTCCTCACTATTTTGGTTACAAAACCCTACATTTAAACATAATCTCCATCCGTTCAATACGACGGCCTTAAGCCAGCTTACTGGGAGGGATTGTGTGCCTGTACGGAACTACTCTACTGGACGACGTCAGATCATCAATAACCTCCCGGCCACCTACATACTGCTTCACATGGAGTGCATCCTTCATTGGGCCATACGGAAGGAAATCGCAAGGTGCGAGTTCTGGGTTATGGAGTGGCTGAGGAAGAACAGTCCACTGGAGTCTTGTGAGCTCCTCTAAGGTGCGCAGACTTGTGTGAGGTCTAGCGTTGTCATGGAGAAGAAGTTCGTTTGCATTATTGCGCGACGAACACGCTGGACAATAGACATAGCCCAACAGACATCAACACTGATTTGAAAATTCTCAAATGCAGTGACAGCCCCCCACAAAAATTAATAATTGAAGAAAATTATCACATACAAAAAGCCATAGTTGAAGGAAAGGAAGTAATAAATGAATACACAGCTCTCTGCAATGGAACTCCGTTCTCTGCCCTCAATTATTAGATAAAATCAACCTTTAGAAGTTTCCCCCTCCCCTCCCCACAGACACACACACATGTACTCACAGACACGTACCTGCATATACATACACACACATAAAACTATATATATATATATATATATATATATATATATATATATATATATATATTTGGCCGTTAAAGACCGTGAAAACAGTTATTTCTTGCGCTTCTGGGAAGTCTTCTTTCTCTCAGTCCACACTTCTTTCATTCTTGCGCTGAAGGCGGCTTTTCTCTCTTCAGACCATTTAGTTCCACAACTCTTCTTAATTTTCACACCGAAACCCGTGAATGAATTCAGTTTTTTTCTAAAAAGGTTTCTGTTAAATATTGTTTCCTGATCTATGTCCATTTCTTTTAGATCTCTTTCTGTGTTGATAAACCATAAATTTTTATTTTTTAGATTTGCGATGTACGAAAATATTTGTTTTGTAAGCCTATTCGGGTTCATCCTCATGGTGTGAGCATAAAAGGAGCATCTTCTTTTTCTAATTTCCTCTGTAATTTTGCTGCACTTCGTATACACTTCTTTGTTGCTTTTTAGTCTGTATACAGGCTTGCCTTGATCATCTGTTATTTTCCTGTGTCCAAGAATTGTCCTCACAATTCTTCTTTCACGATTTTCTATCTGTTCTGCGTATGTAAAATTTGCCAGTGTTTCTGATGCATATAGTATCTGCGGTCTAATGACAGTCTGGTAGTGTCTGAGTTTAATGTTTTTGGATATACATTTTTTTGAATACATTTGTCTGCAGCAGTGAGTTGCTGTCTCTAGTTTTTGTATTCTAGCCGTGCAGGCTGGATGACCTTTTGCCACAGGCTGAATTAGTTCACCAAGATATTTAAAATGTTTAGATACCTGTATTTTCCCGTATTTCGTAGTTATTTTCTTTGGTGGATTTTTGATATTTGTAATGATTTCTGTCTTTTCAAATAAAATTTGCAAGCCTGCTTTTTCAGCAGTTTCTTTAAGTAATTCTATTTGTTTTATTGTGTCTTTTTGTGTATAAGCTAAACAGGCGAGATCGTCAGCGAAGGCAAAACAGTTGGTTTCAATGGCTTTGTAGCACTTCCCTCCAATTTGGACTCTCTCAACTCCATGTTTTTGCGTGAGTTTTCTCCATTCTGCTATGACTTTATCCAGAACACAGTTGAAGAGTACCGGGGACAGCGCATCTCCTTGTCTGACGCCGGTTTTGACCTCGAAATGCCGTGAAATTTCTCCTTGGAATTTTACTTTTGATGTTGTATTTGTTAATGTTTCTTTGATTATGGTGATTATTGTTTCATCTATTTCATATTCACGAAGTGTTTTGATGAGTGTGTCCCTATCGATTGAGTCATAAGCTTTTTTGAAGTCAATGAATGTTATGAAATATTTCTTGCTCCGTGTAGATAAATAGTTCATTGCTGTTTTGAGGTTAAAAATTTGTTCGGCGCAGGATCTTCCTGGTCTGAAGCCAGCTTGATATTCTCCAAGTTTTCCGTCTATAATTGGTGATACACGATTGAGCAGGGCTTTTGATAGAATTTTGTATGGGACTGGGAGAAGCGATATTCCACGATAGTTGTTAACATCCCTTTTGTCACCTTTTTTAAACAAAGGGTGAATTAGGGCAGTTTTCCAGTGACTTGGGATTTTCTTGGTTTCCCATACTTGTTCAAGTTCTTTGTGTAGTGCTTCTACTGATGTTTCTCCCCCAAGCTTGAGCATTTCTGCTGTAATTGAGTCTTCTCCACATGCTTTCCTGTTTTTGAGATTTTTGATTATGTTTGTGATTTCCTCTCGTATATATATATATATATATATATATATATATATATATATATATATATACTCCTGGAAATGGAAAAAAGAACACATTGACACCGGTGTGTCAGACCCACCATACTTGCTCCGGACACTGCGAGAGGGCTGTACAAGCAATGATCACACGCACGGCACAGAGGACACACCAGGAACCGCGGTGTTGGCCGTCGAATGGCGCTAGCTGCGCAGCATTTGTGCACCGCCGCCGTCAGTGTCAGCCAGTTTGCCGTGGCATACGGAGCTCACTCGCAGTCTTTAACACTGGTAGCATGCCGCGACAGCGTGGACGTGAACCGTATGTGCAGTTGACGGACTTTGAGCGAGGGCGTATAGTGGGCATGCGGGAGGCCGGGTGGACGTACCGCCGAATTGCTCAACACGTGGGGCGTGAGGTCTCCACAGTACATCGATGTTGTCGCCAGTGGTCGGCGGAAGGTGCACGTGCCCGTCGACCTGGGACCGGACCGCAGCGACGCACGGATGCACGCCAAGACCGTAGGATCCTGCGCAGTGCCGTAGGGGACCGCACCGCCACTTCCCAGCAAATTAGGGACACTGTTGCTCCTAGGGTACCGGCGAGGACCATTCGCAACCGTCTCCATGAAGCTGGGCTACGGTCCCGCACACCGTTAGGCCGTCTTCTGCTCACGCCCCAACATCGTGCAGTCCGCCTCCAGTGGTGTCGCGACAGGCGTGAATGGAGGGACGAATGGAGACGTGTCGTCTTCAGCGATGAGAGTCGCTTCTGCCTTGGTGCCAATGATGGTCGTATGCGTGTTTGGCGCCGTGCAGGTGAGCGCCACAATCAGGACTGCATACGACCGAGGCACACAGGGCCAACACCCGGCATCATGGTGTGGGGAGCGATCTCCTACACTGGCCGTACACCACTGGTGATCGTCGAGGGGACACTGAATAGTGCACGGTACATCCAAACCGTCATCGAACCCATCGTTCTACCATTCCTAGACCGGCAAGGGAACTTGCTGTTCCAACAGGACAATGCACGTCCGCATGTATCCCGTGCCACCCAACGTGCTCTAGAAGGTGTAAGTCAACTACCCTGGCCAGCAAGATCTCCGGATCTGTCCCCCATTGAGCATGTTTGGGACTGGATGAAGCGTCGTCTCACGCGGTCTGCACGTCCAGCACGAATGCTGGTCCAACTGAGGCGCCAGGTGGAAATGGCATGGCAAGCCGTTCCACAGGACTACATCCAGCATCTCTACGATCGTGTCCATGGGAGAATAGCAGCCTGCATTGCTGCGAAAGGTGGATATACACTGTACTAGTGCCGACATTGTGCATGCTCTGTTGCCTGTGTCTATGTGCCTGTGGTTCTGTCAGTCTGATCATGTGATGTATCTGACCCCAGGAATGTGTCAATAAAGTTTCCCCTTCCTGGGACAATGAATTCACGGTGTTCTTATTTCATTTTCCAGGAGTGTATATATATATCGGGGCGGTTAGTAGACCTGTAACCGAGCGCCTCCCCAGGTGGCGGATAGGGGAATGCCTCCTAGATATAGGTGGTACCGAGGAAATGAAATACTCTGTTCCCACAGTGGGCGGCTACAAAAGGCGTCTGCTCCACATGTCAGTGGCGGCCTCAACCAACCTCCTGATCTGGAAAGTCAGGTTGTACTCGGCAGCATGCCATACATCCAACTACTAAACATCATGATGGTACAACGAGAAAAATCTCATTACCCCGGGCCCCAGTCAATAGACTGCGATTGTCGTGGGCATCGGATTCCGGGGGCTCACGGACATCATGAGAAGAATCGGAGCTTCTCAAACTCCCTCAAGACCAAACGCAAACACTACATCGGCACACTCAATTTGAACACACTGATGAAGACAGGAAAGATGAAACAACTGACAGACACTCTCTAAAAATTTCAAATCAAAATATGTGCACTGCAAGAAACACGATTCACAGACGAAGACCATTTCAACACGGAGAATTTCAGAATATACAAAGGAAAACCATCGAGACAACTGAAAAACCTAAGGCTTTTTGGCACGGGATTTGCAGTACACAGGTCCATCACAGACAGCATAATCGACTTTTCGTCACCAAACGAAAGAGTCAGCACCATCACAGTGAAATCAGCCAATAAATCCTACACAATAATCAACGCACATGCACCGACTAATGACTACAACAGGAAAAACCCGGACGAAATTGATGACTTCTGGACGACAATGTAAGAAACTATCAGAAAAATTCCTGCACATAGAGTTAAAATAATAGTGGGAGACTTTGACGCCAAACTCGGAAAAGAAAAGATATACAGACATATCACAGGAAAACATACTCCACTCAAGGACACCAACAAAAACGGAAAACACCTGATAGACTTTTGCAAAAGCCACGACCTCGCCATTATGTCAACAAAATTCAAGAAACAAACACGAAAACTTACCACATGGAAATTCCCCAGCGGAAAGCAAGAACTACAAATCGACCACGTAATAGTGCAGAAAGACTCACAAAAAGAAATTTTGAACATAGACACCCGTAAAGGCTACTTCGACTCAGACCACCACCTACTACAGATCAGGATTCGTCTTTTGCCCAAGAAAAAGCTCCAGAAGAACAAAATTGCTAGACCAGATCCAGAATACGTTACTTTAAACCAGACACAAATATTACACAAAATTAAAATGGAGAAAACGACAGACTGGACACAACTTTCACGAAGAATCCGAGAGGCCATGAAACTAGCACAAGCACCACGCACACGGAAACACCGTTGCTGGAACCACACATGTGACCAAGCTATTGACCAACGAATCAGTGCATGGAAAAAATTTAGTAGCCATAAATCCCAAGAGAATTGGATGAACTTCTTGAAAACACAGAAGCAATCAAGCAAAATCATTCGCAGTGAAAAACGACAAACGGCGACTGACAGAGATCGAATCGGACTTCATGAAGAACAATACAAGAAACTTCTACAGAACGTTCAGAGAAAATATGACTGGATATCGACCACCTAACTTGAGCTTCAGAAGACCGGATGGAACCCTAGAAACCAATACCAAAAACAATTGTGACATTCTGGCAAAGTACTTTGAAAAACTGCTCAACACGGACCCCCCATGGATGAAATGATGACAGAAACGAACACATACAATCCAGATAATGAACCTCCAACTCTAGAAGAAGTTAAAGAAATAATAAAGTCACTCAAGAATCGTAGAGCACCAGGAGAAGATGGCATCATCGCGGAAATCTGGAAGTTACAAGACCCAAAACTCACCAAAGACATCCACAGGATCTTGGAAGACATCTGAAAGACCATGAAAATTCCTGACGACTGGAAAACTGCCCTGATACACCCACTACACAAAAAAGGTGACAAGACTGACCCGAACAACTACAGAGGAATATCCTTACTACCGGTCACATACAAGATCCTCTCTAAAGCTTTACTGAACAGACTAGAATGCCAGACCGACCACTTGATTGGGGAATACCAAGCAGGCTTCCGTAAAGGGCGGTCTTGTGCGGAACAAATTTAGAACCTGAAAATGATTTTACAACACAAACAGAACCTGATCATTACCTTTGTTGACTTCAAAAAGGCGTACGACTCTATCGACCGGAAAAGTCTCTTCAAAATTCTAGCAGAATACAAAGTAGACAACAAAACACGGGCTATCATAGAGCAAACTTTAACCAACACGACCTCCAAAGTAAAGTTCTGTGGGGAACTATCAGAGCCCTTTGAAATTCGCACAGGTGTTCGACAAGGCGATGGCCTCTCACCTCTCCTTTTCAATCTGGTGTTAGATAAGGTCATAAAAGAATGGGAAACATCACAACAGGGGATAACCTTAGGAAACCTACAGATTAAATGCCTGGCTTTTGCAGACGATTTGGCGATTGTCACGAAAGGTATAAAGGAAACAAAAGCCGCTATTGAAAAACTGCACGAATCGCTTCCAAAACTGGACTACAGATCTCTTACGAAAAGACACAGTTTATGAGCACAAAGAAACTCTCATCTCTGAACACAAAGTATGGCACGATTTACAAAACGGCATACTTCAAATACCTCGGTGAAACACTACAAATGAGTGGACATAACAGAGACTCAAACGAAGAAAGAAAGACTAAACTGGGCAAGGCATACAAAGTAGTGTGGAATTATTACAACAAGAAGTCTATCTCACAAAAAGCCAAATTACGCCATTACGACACGGTGGTGCTCCCCGAGGCACTATATGCAGCAGAAACCACACCAATCCTAGGGCACACACGTATCAGACAATTAGAAAAAGTAGAACGGAAAATACTTAGGAAAATATTTGGCGCAACTAACAACGATGGAATATCGATCAAGAAACCTACAGATTAACTGTACAAACATACGGAGACAATCACAGAAAAGATTAGAAAACGCAGACTACAATTCTATGGACACCTATACAGAATGCCATCACACAGGCTGACCAAACAGATCTTTGACTGGGTAACCACTAGAAACAACAAATGGGTGGCAGAGGTAGAAAACGACCATAACCAACTCAACATAACAGCAGACACAATAAACGACAGAATAAAGTTCAGAAACATCATTAAGAAAAGTAAACTACATGAGATACAATGTGACAAACGAACAGGCATAAAATGGACCGAAGAACGCAAGCAAGATCACAGCCAGAAGATGACAGAAATATGGGCAACCAAAAAGGTAATCAAGATGAAGCTGAAGACACAAAGCCGACAAGAAGCATGGACAGAGGACCGGAAACAGAAACACAGCGAGCGAATGAGGGAAGTTTGGGCAGCAAGGAAGGCAGCAAACGGAACTGGCCATGTAGTTTAGTCCAAATGCGCTCCTTAAGGGCAAAACACAAATAATAATAATAATAATAATAATAATAATAATAATAATAATATATATATATATATATATATATATATATATATATAATGATAAATCCTCACTCCTACTCTCTCCTTCCCTCCCTCCCTCTGTCACTCACTCTCCCCCCCTCTTTCTTTTCTCTCTCTCTCTCTCACACACACACACACAAACACACCTCTCTGAGAAATTCAAAACAACCGCCAATGACATCTTCAACTGTTCCACTGTCTGCCATCTTGTTTTCACACCTTCTACTGTTCCTCTGTCCGCCATCTTGTTATTACAGCTGGTAAGCAGTGACAGTGATAACTCAATACAGAGAACTTGAAAATGAAGAAGATGACGAAAAAGAAACAGTAAGTGAAACATAATGTAAATACACTACTGGCCATTAAAATTGCTACACCAAGAAGAAATGCAGATGATAAACGGGTATTCAGTGGACAAATATATTATACTAGAACTGACAAGTGATTACATTTTCACGCAATTTGGGTGCATAGATCCTGAGAAATCAGTACCCAGAACAACCACGCCTGGGCATTCAGTCAAACAGAGCTTGGATGGTGTGTACAGGTACAGCAGCCAATGCAGCTTCAACACGATACCACAGTTCATCAAGAGTAATGACTGGCGTATTGTGACGAGCCAGTTGCTCGGCCACCATTGACCAGACGTTTTCAGTTGGTGAGAGATCTGTAGAATGTGCTGGTCAGGGCAGCAGTCGAATATTTTCTGTATCCAGAAAGGACCGTACAGGAAATGCAACTTGCGGTCGTGCATTATCCTGCTGAAATGTAGGGTTTCGCAGGGATCGAATGAAGGGTAGAGCCAGGGGTCGTAACACATCTTAAATGTAACGTCCGCTGTTCAAAGTGCCGTCAGTGCGAAAAAGAGGTGACCGCGACGTGTAACCAATAACACCCCACACCATCACGCCGGGTGATACGCCAGTATGGCGATGACGAATACACACTTCCAATGTGCGTTCACCGCGATGTCGCCAAACGCGGATGCGACCATCATGATGCTGTAAAGAGAACCTGGATTCATCCAAAAAAAATGACGTTTTGCCATTCGTGTTCCCAGGTTCGTCGTTGAGTACACCACGCAGCCGCAGCGTCAAGGGTAACCGAAGCCATGGTCTCCCAGCTGATAGTCCATGCTGCTGCAAACGTCGTCGAACTGTTCGTGCAGATGGCTGTTGTCTTGCAAATGTCCGCATTTGTTGACTCAGGGATCGAGACGTGGCTGCACGATCTGTTACAGCCATGCGGATAAGATGCCTGTCATCTCGACTGCTAGTGATACGAGGCCGTTGGGATCTAGCACGGCGTTCTGTATTACCCTCCTGAACCCACCGATTCCATATTCTGCTAATAGTCATTGGATCTCGATCATCGCGAGGGGCTATGTCGCCATACGATAAACCGAAATCGCGATAGGCTACAATCCGTCCTTTATCAAAGTCGAGATGGTACGAATTTTCCTCCTTACACGAGGTATCACAACAACGTTTCACCAGGCAACGCCGGTCAACTGCTGTTTGTGTATGAGAAATCGGTTGGAAACTTTCCTCATGTCAGCACGTTGTAGGTGTCGCCACCGGCGCCAATCTTGTGTAAAGCTCTGAAAAGCTAATGATTTGCATATCAGAGCATCTTCTTCCTGTCGGTTAAATTTCGCGTCTGTAGCACGTCATCTTCGTGGTGTTGCATTTTTAATCGCCAGTAGTGTAGATGCACACATTCAACCTTTCAGATGAATTATTAATCTCAGGCATAGCCATAACAGTTTAGAAATCGTAATTTTTGCTTACATTAAGTTGTATGTAGTTGCAGGTGACAAATTGTAAAGAAAGTCACTGTCAAAACGTAATACAGCAGAAAAACCACGCCATGTGGTAAGAAGGTATGAATGCACAATTTTAAGTGTTCTTCAAAAACCTGTAATTACGATCCAGAAACTAATATTTATATGTATTTAAA
This sequence comes from Schistocerca cancellata, assembly GCF_023864275.1. Classification (NCBI taxonomy): domain Eukaryota; kingdom Metazoa; phylum Arthropoda; class Insecta; order Orthoptera; family Acrididae; genus Schistocerca; species Schistocerca cancellata. The sequence goes on from NC_064627.1 coordinate 984,699,512, forward strand.
CAGTAAAGAACATTCCTCCTGTTTAACAGCCATAATAATTTAAAAAAACACTGATGATGAGGCAACTGTAGTGAAACATGTCTGGGACCAAAAACTGGGTTTTGCTAAAGGTGGACCCCACTCAAAAAATACGTTATTGTTAAAGCAAACATAGACGAAAGAGCTTCAACATCAAGATGATTACGCTGAAGCTGTTTCTTCAGTTTCCTGAGGGCATCACATCACACTTCAGTGTTGATCGTTGCACCATGAGCGGGGTCATCAAATAAAATTACCCCTTTACAGTCCCGGGAAACCGTCGCCATGAGTTCATCGGCTGCGGGTGCAGCTTTGAACTATTTCTTCGGAGGAGAGGTGATGTGGCGCCACTCCGCTGATTGCCCTTTTCTTTCCGGTTCAAAACGCAGAACCCATGTTTCATAGCCTTTGACGATGTTCGACAAAAATTGTCATGATGAGCCTCGTAACACGCAAGCAGTTTCGCACACGTGGTCCTTCGTTGCGCTATATGGTCTTTCGCTAGCGGCGAGAAACCCAGCGGTGGCCCCCACCTTTGACTTCCCCACCTGGTGGGTGAGTGTGTCAACACTACCAACAGAAAAAATGTGTGTGAATTCCTAAGGAACCAAACTGCTGAGGTCATCGGTCCGTAGACTTACACACTACTTAAACTAAGTTATGCTAAGAACAACACACACTCTCATGCCCGAGGGAGGACTCGAACCTCCGGCGGGAGGGGCCGCGCAATTCGTGACATGGCGCCTCAAACCGCACGGCCACTCCGCGCGGCACTACCAACAGAGAATTCCAGTTGTGCAGCCTCACCCAACGACTCAGAGAGATTTTGTTCACTGTCAGGTCTGCATATACATTGTGGAAGCAATTATGAATATCTGCGATGCTCTGGTTTTCCGCCAAAGCAGCTCAATGACAGCTCTAGTAATAGTAGTAGCAGCTTTATTCATCCGTAGATCTCTTTTAACAAGGATATAGGACATGTCAAAGTATTTATAAGTTTAGGCCAATTTAAAATAAGCTAATTCGTATACACATATCTTTACAGGCTTCTAGTTAGAGACAATCATTAGATTTACTCCCTGTATACAATACTTTTTTTTACAAATAACCTATTAAATAATGTAATGCCACACTGTTGACTCGTATCTCACTGTCAGTCACTGCTCACAGTGTACACACATTGTTTCATAACACTTCACTCACTACACACACAAACACACACACACTCACTGGTGATCTCTGGGCCATTTTCTGTACCGCAACTTCCCATTTGCTATCCTGAAAACCTGAGTCAGTACTCCTCTATAATGAGTGAGATGTTGAGCTCAGAAAGAGGAAGAGGTGTTAGTACTGCACTATGCATAGATTGGTGATAAGTGTTTCTAGGAAAGGAAAAAAGAAGGAAAAAACATAGTGCAAAGGTGTTATGTGGAATGTTGGATGTTTTATAATCATTATTTTTATTTATTTGTAAAACATTTTTCATCAAACCCCAACTCTGTTTTATCTAAATAATTCTTCAACGTATAAAATGTATTGCATAACAGGTACTTTTTAGCTGCCTTTTTGCAATTTCTTTAATCTCTTTTGATAATTTATTGTACAGTTTTATTCCTTAATAGAAAATGCTGTTTTGAGTTTTATGTTTATTTTTTCTTGGTAAATGTAAGTTGAGTCTATTTCTTGTTCCATGGTCATGAACAGAGCTGTTTGTGCAGTTACTACCAATGTTATTTTGATGTGTATAACTGACTGGTAAATGTATTCACAAGGAGCAGTTCAAACCCCAGTTTTTTGAACAGATCTTTTGGTTATTATTTTATGGCTCTTTTCTGGAGTTTGAAAACTGTGTTCACATTTTGTGCGTTTGTTCCCCAAAAAATAATGCCATAGGTAAGAATTGAGTGTACATATGAATAGTATGTAACGAAAAGACACTGACTGTTACACACTAACAATAGGATTCTAAGGGCATAACATGCTGATGACATTCTGTTTGCAAGTACCGTTGTGTGTTCACACCACTTCAACTGAGAATCAATATTCATTCCTAGAAATTTTGCATTTGTTACATAGTCTATGGAGGTGCCATCTACATTTAATTTAACATTGTCATTTTTCCTCTTCAAACTGAAATTCCTGGCGTTAGTTTTCTTTATGTTTAATATCACTTTCTCTCTACCTGGAACGAACGTCCGGTACAGACGCCATTTTGAAGGCTACGTATAGCACTGTCACCAATTAGAACTTCATGAAACTATAAGGGCTGAAGTGGTAAGATTCTGTGATGTCCCACAACAAATTGTGATTTTCAACCGGAACTGACAAAGAAAAGAAGTGTTGCATTTGTTACTGAAAGCCCCTTGTACATGAAATATAGAAAAATGGCCTATCAGTGGACAGGGCATCTCCCCAAGCTTGTATTCCTAATACGTGTCATGGTGGAATTTCACTAGGTGGCAGGAATGTCAGAACGTATGGACAACTTACGCGCTCCGTATTGTTGCACTGAATTAGTTGGCACCTGCCGATAAGCAGTCTAATGAACACGTTTCCAAGTGGGCTTCTGCCGTGCTTTCCCAGGCATTCGTGACAGTGACTTCAGTGACGTGCATGCACGTACCTACGTTTGTTGCATCACAAATTGTGCCCGTACTGATCATCTGTAAAGTGAGTTAAAATCTTGAAGAAATACACTATCCGCGGAATATGCGGGTATTTTCTGTATGGGTTGTATGCATGTAATCATTTACTGAAACTCCATGGGTTCTTATGAATAACCCTAGACAGGCGATATGCCCTCAGATTTTACAAAGTATCCAGCAGACTGAGTGCCAATGAAGGTAGTTGTTCACAGGCGTAAGTATTACTGAACTATCAGTTTAATAAGTCATGGTTGCAAAATACGGACACGAACTAATTGCATAAGAATCGAGGAACTGGTAGAAGCCGACCTCAAAGAAGACTAGTTTGGGTTTCACATAAATGTAGGAAAAGACTGTCCCTACGACTTACGACAGAAGATAGATTAAAGAAACCAAACCTGCATTCATAGAGTTTCTGTATTTTTAGATACCTTCTGACGCTTTGAAGGCCTCACGGTAACTTGGATACAGTACGTGGAGGGAAAGGTTATGCACAGCTTGTACAGAAATCAGAAGAGTCTAAAGGAAATTGAAAGCAAGCAGTAGTTGTGTAGGGAGTGAGACAGGCCGTGTAAATTTAAGTGCAAGGAAGTCTTTTCTATAGGTATTTCTATAGAGCGTAACCTTTCACCGTACTGAAACATAGACTACAAGTAGATTAGCCAAGAGGAGGACAGAAGCGTTTGAAATATGGTGATACAGAAGAACGCTGAAAACTAGATGGGGAGCTGAAATTAATAATGACGAAGTACTGTGCATAACTGATAAAAAAGAAAATTTATGAACAGCTTGATTAAAGGAAAGGATCAGTTGATAGGACACATCCTCAGCAATCAAGAAACCGTCAATTCAGTAACCGAAGGAAGTGTGGTGCCGTAAAATTTGTTGATGGAGACCAAGGCTCTAACACAGTAAGCAGTTTCAAATACCTGTAGGCAACCATAGAATAACTAGAGATGAAGATGCCCCCCATGGGGTATACTATCACAGAGATCGTATCAAACCAGTCTTCGGACCACAACAGTTGAAATCGTTCCATTACCAACATTTCCCGTGGACTGTATCCTTTATGTTTTCTGTGCAGATCGTAAGTTAATTAATATAATAACTGTTTATATTGTTTCAGGCTCAATGTGGAACTGCAGAATATTGTCGTAGAAAATTTGTTGGGGTATGTTCCTTATAATGGCTCTATGGAGCCAGTGGGATTAAAATTCCCTGTAGCTCTCGACTTTCCCAACATCACAGTCACTGGACATTGCTCTTTGGATGGCTGGCTCAACGGTGGACAGTTGTACGTTAAGGGGTCGGGAGACATCAAGTAAGTGTATCACTTTATAAATTTCGTGTGACGTGTGGTAAATGTGATGGAATTTGTAAAAAATAACCCATGATCGAATGACTCAACGATCAGAACAGTAGCACCAAAATAAAGGACCAGTTCTATCAAAGCTACATGATGCTGGTACTTTTTCAGTTTGTAGTGGGGTATCAGCTTATTTGAAAACCATTACCACCGAGAGATGAAGAAGAAGACAGAGAGAGAGAGAACCCAAGTAAACGAAATTTCCTTTATTTTCTAGTGTCCGAAGGTTCCTTATAGTGACGGAAAGTGGAAAGACCGTAGGCGAACCTCACGGTGAATGGCCGTCATTATTTCCCCACAAATCTAAACTGCATGACGCGATTACTTGATGCTTCGTTCAGCCACATTTTCATTTGCACTGAGAAACGAAAGTAATCTTTCGGTGAATTTTACACTGAAGATAGCTTCATCGACCACGTTTCACATGATATAACCGCCGGACATTTTGCTGCATGGGAGATACAAATGGTATTGAATGTGCAACGAAGTCTCACATCAAGGTTTTAGCCACCGTCCGAAGGCAGAAAAACGTTGATCACAGACTAATACCGGGCTAAATAATAGGCTATTTTCCTATATTAAAAGTATGGCTCGGAGTTGCTGTTCGGGGTGATTATGTTACTCAAATCGCATTTACGGTCAATATTCTTACAAAATATCTCTTATTTTTATGTAATTAAAGTTTGAAAATCATTAAATTTCAAGATTTGGTCATGTGACTGAAAAAACTCTGTTACTGGCTGAAGCTCTCGTGACGTCATAGACTAGGAGTACGACGAACCTATACGTATGTCAGATCCTTAGGCACTTTTTCTGCAAATAGTTTAGCTATTCAATGACGGACAACGCATTAGAACTTTTAACCAACGACAGGAAGGAATTTTGTGAACCCTGATAGCGGAAACCTTACGAAAATTGATGCGTTTATGCTCCTCTCATTTAGAGCGGCAATATGTGCAAGGACGGATATCTTCTCCCTGCCCCCTGTAACTTTTGCAAATGGCTGCCCATTTTACGTATAGACCGTTGACTTTCAGTCGTGAAAAATGACATAAAGCGCAATAAAATTAGTTTTGGCAAATTTTAATGATTTCCGCTATACAGGAAACTCAGCAGAGGTACACTGTAAGCGCCCGGTCTGTGATGCAACGGATAATTAATTTGACTACGGATAGGAAGAACACATTTGAATCCTGGGAAGGTCATAAATTTGTAAACGCATTACACGAAATATGAAAACAGCCTTAGCAAGATTTCATTGAAGCAGTTGTTTCGATGATGAGGTGTACTGTATATATACTGAAGCGCCAAAGAAACTGGTATAGGCATGCGTATTCAAATACAGAGATATGTAAACAGGCAAAATACGGCGTCTCGGTCGTCAACGCTTATATGAGGCAATAAGTGTCTGGCGCAGTTGTTAGATCGGTTACTGCTGCTACAATCACAGGTTGTCAATATTTAAGTGAGTCTGAACTTATTGTTACAGTCCGCACACGAGCGAAGGGAGACAGTATCTCCGAGGTAGCGATGAAGTAGGGATTTTCCTATACGACCATTTCATGAGTGTACCATGAATATCAGGAATCCGGTAAAACATCAAGTCTCCAACGTCACTGCGACCGGTAAGAGATCTCGCAAGAACGCGACCGCCGGTCACTGTGGCCGAGCGGTTTTAGGCGCTTCAGTCCGGAACACCGCTGCTGCTACGGTCGCAGGTTCGACTCCTGCCTCGGGCATGTATGTGTGTGGTGTCCTCAGGTTAGTTAGGTTTAAGTAGTTCTAAGTTCAGGGGACTGATGACCTCAGATGTTAAGTCGCATAGTGCTAAGAGCCAAGAACGCGACCAACGACGACTGAAGAGAATCGTTCAACGTGACATATGTGCAACCCTTCCACAAATTGTTGCAGATTTCAATGCTGGGCCATCAACAAGTATCAGAGTGAAGGCCCACTCGAGTACCCATGATGACTGCACGACGCAAAGCTTTACGCCTCACCTGGGCCCGTCCACACCGACATTGGACTGTCGATGACTGGAAACATGTTGCCTGGTCGGAGGAGTCTCGTTTCAAATTGTATCGAGTGAATGGATGTGTTGAGGTATGGAGAGAGTCTCATGAACCCATGGACCCTGCATGTCAACAGGGTACTGTCGAAGCTGGTGGAGGCTCTGTAATGGTGTGTTCCTGTGCAGTTGGAGTTATATGGAACCCCTGATACGTCTAGATACGACTCTGACAGCTGTCACCTGCATCTATTCATGTCCACTGTGCTTTCTAACTTGTGCAATTCCAGAAGGACAATGCGACACCCCACATGTCCAGAATTGCTGCAGAGTGGCTCCAGGAACACTCTTCTGACATTAAACACTTCCGCTGGCCACCAAACTCTCCAGTTATAAACAATATTGAACTTACCTCGGATGCCTTGCAGAGTGCTGTTCAGAAGAGATATCCACCCACTCGTACTCTTACGGATTTATTGACAGCCGTGCAGGATTCACGGTGCCAATTCCCTCCAGCACCACTTCTGACATTAGTAGAGTCCACGCCACGTCGAGGTGCGGCACTTCTGTGTGCTCACTGCGGCGCTGGACGATATCAGGCAGGTGTACCAATTTCTTTGGCTTTTCATTGTAGATATCACCGTACTCTCACACTACAACGAGGTGTAGGACGATGAGGTTTTGAACGCGGAGAGATATAAACCACGTACAACCGGCAGTTAACGCAAACGTAAGGGCTGTGCGGTTCGTGAGTGTAAACAAATGTCAGTGTCTGAAGCAAAATTCATCTTCTTTAAGATGATGAAACTTCAAAAGCTTAAACAACAAGGATCCTAGATGGACAGTATGTTGATAAAGAAACATCGTTTCTAATAAAGTAAAAAGCGTTTGGTCACAGCAGCTAGGATATATCTTTTTGAATGTGACTTGTGTGAACAGCTGTTGCAAATCTATGCTCGTGTTAACGCCAAGGAAAATACAATAATACTTATTTTCCAATGGGTGTGGTGAAGTTTTTGTAATTGTGATCTGGTTTTCATATGAAAGTACTATCGATTTGTTTTCTAAATAAGCTAAAATATTGTTGCAGGCTAGATTCGAACCAATGACCAATGGGTATCAATTTTTAATACTCGACAGTTCACAGCTATATGAACTGAGGAATCAATGGTGTGCAACCTATCAGGTAGAAGGACAATTTTTACTAAGAGAGTAATTCCGGCGACGGACGCTTATCTTCTTTGTAATAGCGGGAAAGCGTATCTCTGAGGTAAATTAATGTTAACTTCAGAGTGCAAGACATTTGTAATTAAGTACGGGGACTGGGGCATCGACATAGTGGAAACTGGCCGGTAGAGTGCAACCAATTTTTACGCCTCTTCTCATTCTCCGAAACACTCAAAAACAATTTTTCAAGAGTTTTCGTGGATCTATTCGTACAGTATGGTATTACACACCATTAGTGCTGCACTTTCCGAAAAGTAAAGCCCAAAACAAGACGTCACTGTTAATTATCTTTATGACAGTATGAGCAGCGAGCTAACCAGTGACGTCACAGGCATCACATGACTTTAATGGAGCGTTTTAGTGGCCTTTCGGGCTTTCAAATTATTTAAATTTCATTTCCGTTTTTATAAAAGAATACTGAAATTTAAGAAGGAAAAGAGAACGTCATGAGAGTAACATGGCATAATTAACCATTTAAGACGATATCCGGAAAACAGCCAAATACCCTATTCTAACGACTCCCTAGTAGACCGAGTTCTGCTGCAACTGCACGATGGCATGCAACGATACCAACACGAGAACTTTCTGCAGATATTGCATTTATCGCTGATTCTGCGGCTTTCTGAATTGCTGTGTTGAAGGTATTTGATGTGTACGCCAGAATACATGAGTGATTTGTCAAAGATACAGTTGCTGCAGACTTCCTCTAGACTCACGATCACGCTTGAATGCATCGCATTACTTTCATTCATCGATTTCTCGCGGGGTAAGGGACTCATCATTGTGGTATCCAAGGTCCCGCAAAGCAATCCTCTCAAAGTAAGTCCGAAATGCATTGTGCAGACGAACTACGTCATTCATCACCAAAAACCATTCCTAATATGCAGCCAGCTTTTAAATGGATTCAAAATGGTTCAAATGGCTCTGAGCGCTATGGGACTTAACATCTGAAGTCATCAGTCTCCTAGACTTAGAACTACTTAAACCAAACTAACCTAAGGACATCACACACATCCATGCCAGAGGCAGGATTCGAGCCTGCGACCGTAGCAGCAGCACGTTTCCAAACTGAAGCCGGCCACAGCGGCCGGCTAATGGGTTCAGCTAAGCTCTTGAGTCACTTCGTAAGAAACATGTTCGTGCTATTTTATTAGTTTTTTAACAAATTTTAGGTTGTTCCCGTAGTTTTAAAAAACTATAGTTTTGAAATTTTTCGAATTACGTATTTTAGAGACAGCAGTGAGCAGACCATGTAACTGTGAAAGTTCCGAACACTAAATGCTTAAAAATACATTGCTGTGCAATATCCCTAATGTCTTACAATTTTAACTTATTCAGGAGGCAGGTTCTCCATTCATCTTTATCCATAGCTTATGAACCCTATCGGTATATTAGTACACGTAGGATACTGATTTACAAAATTACAGCTGACGTTAAAATCTTTCGTTGTTTATCAGATAAAATTGGTTAAGTGGTAGAGCACAAATTTCAAAACTGATTAAGGCAGTGCCTCCTATTTGGTGCTGTAATCCGAGATTTAGCTCTCCTTTTCCCAACTTATTTATTTTTGTGGTTTGATTAATAACGGTGGTTCTTATTTCCTTTTTTTACAAATAGCAGATATGTATAATACAGATCATTCTCTTGATATTTGCACTCCCCCTACAATCTGATTGATCAATTTAGATATAAGTCTCACCATTTGAGGGGGCCTATATTTTCACAATTTTATCACAGTCCTTCCGACTACTTGCCTTTCATTTCTTGCCTTTTTCATCATCTCTTTCACTCCTTCTCTAGCACAGGTTCTGTATTACACAATGTACTGTTTCTTTTGTATTCTTCTACCACCTGGCCTCTTTTTTACCCCTTAATCCCTTCTAAGTCCTTTTTCCACTTTCCAACAGATATACGCTGTATTGTGGGTGCGCGATTGCTAGCCATTTTCGTCTTCCTAATCAACCTCTACACCTCCTTTGATCTTCTATATAAAAGTGATTGCTCTGTTTCCCCACCTACTCTTTCTCATATTCCTTCTTTACACTTTATTGTTCAATTTTAGCCATTTTTTTTACATAACCCAGAGCTCAACTACATCTGATGTAGTTTCTTCGTTTCCTTAAGCACAACCAACAACAACTCTTCTCTCCCTTTTCCCTTCCCAAAGTCTCCTCCACTGCTTCCTTAACCGACTGTTTCAGAAAAACATATAGTTCATCGGTGCTCCAATCGTCTTCCACAGCAATCTGGGTTCAACAAGTAGGATTAAAATTAAAAAGGCGTCAGCTGTTTTCATTTTAGTGTGTAGTTGAATGACATAAATATATATGAATTCTGAAGAAGCTAGGTTCAAATCTTTTTCCAACAACTGGCCCTATTGGTGGTCTGAATCCTCCAATGAATGTAGACAGGATTTCTCTCCCCATCGGATCTAGTAATGAGTCTGTGGCGTTGATGATAGCGAAATATATCAGGTGATGGGGAACCGACATAATAAATACGGGAAGGAAATAATGAAGAAAGGTTAGAGTTTAACGTTCCGTCGACAGCGTGCATGGGGGCTTAATTTAATATTAATGAAAATATTTTTTTTAGTAGCTGTATGTCCGATTACGCAAGTCTCGTAAACGTCTGGCCCTGACTAGTTTTAGTACGCAATCTGACTGCTTAGAATGACAACAAAGAATGAAATGAAAATTTTCTGTTAACACAATTAATTAATTAAGTCCCCAGCAACTATAAAATCTACGAAGCCAACATAGCACAAGTGTAGCTGTTCTGTATGTGGTAGTATGACTCAACGCACATCTGGCACGGTTCTTGTTCAACAAGACAAGAATTTTTAAATACCAATTATACTGACGTGATAAAAGAAAATTAGAAATACTATGATTGCGCAAGAAAATCAGAATTACCCTCTAATACAAGAACACACGCCAGATGCTTTGTTGACTGAACCTGTAATGACACATTATTCAGGTCACTGAAAGAATAAAAGAATAAAAGAAAATACCTCCATATATATTGACGAAATGCACTCTGACCATTACAATATCTCCATTAGAACATCATCATCTCTCCCATCAAACCACTGCATAAAACATGGAACAACACTCTCCACTACCGCATCTCACTCTAACTTCAGCTACAAGCAGTGTCCACCACAACTTCTCGGCAAGAACTGCTTGCCGCTACGTCTCAATAATCACTGCCAGTGGAGGCGGCGGAACAATACTCTCTGGCGCGATTTCTGGCGCTGTGGCTCAGTGTAGCCACCTTTCATATGCCCTTCCTCCACGGCTAGAATTTGATGGTATTTTTGCCAGCATTGGTGGTGAAAATACCACCAAATTCGTCAAAAAAAATACAGACAAAAATAAAAGATAATATTAATACGTAAGTATCATATAACTAGATAAAATTTTGGCTTTGCACTGACCTTACAATAGCCTAATATATAAAATACAGTAAGGAATACAAATTCTTTCATACATATGACTTTACACAATAGTTTACAGAAATATCATGTGGTTAAACAATTCAATCGATAGCGTCAGCAATGACGAATATGAGCAGGTAAGAGTCTTATAACTTTTCACAAACAGTAATACACAAAAAATCAGTTTATACAAATATTCACATAAAATGTTTTCATAACAAGTGGTTGACAGTTCCAGCAGTAGCACCCAGCAATGTTGAGTAGGTGCAGACACCATCAGGTGACATCATTTCAGTAGAAGCAGTCCATCAGTGGCACCCAGCATTATGGAACAGGTGCAGACTCCAACAGGTGACATCATTTCAGTAGAAGCAGTTCATCAGTGGCACCCAGCAATGTTGAGTAGGTGCAGACAACATCATTTCAGTAGAAGAAGTTCCATCTGTGGTACCCAGCAATGTTGAAGAGGTACAGACAGCAAGAAGTAACATCATTTCAGTAGAAGCAGTTCTATTTGTGGTACCCAGCAATGTTGAAGAGGTACACACAGCAACAAGTCACATTTCTCAGTAGAAGCAGTTCATCAATGGCACCCAGCAATGTTGAGTAGGTGCAAACAGCAAGAAGTGACTTCATTTCAGTAGAAGCAGTCTATCAGTGGCACCCAGCAATGTTGAACAGGTGCTACAGCAACAAGTGACACCATTTCAGTAGAAGCAGTTCCATCAGTGGCACCCAGCAATGTTGAACAGGTGCTACAGCAACAAGTGACACCATTTCAGTAGAAGCAGTTCCATCAGTGGCACCCAGCAATGTTGAACAGGTGCAGACACCAACAAGTGACATTATTTCAATAGATGCAGTCCATCAGTGGCACCCAGTAATGTTGAACAGGTGCAGACACCAACAAGTGACATTATTTCAATAGATGCAGTCCATCAGTGGCACCCAGCAATGTTGAGCAGGTGCAGACATCAGTCCATAATATTCACTATCACTAATCACACTGTTGATCATCGAGTTTATCAGCAGAAATGAAACATGTCCTAGTGGCACCAATCACGTAGAAAAAGTGCAAGTAACAGTCCATAATTACACCATCACTAATCAGACAGTTCAAGCATGAACAATAGTTTGAATGCACATACAAATGCTTTTACAATGCTCTTACGCTAAACATACAAATCATAACAAACACACAAATGATATCAGATAATTGTCATATTACTATTACAAATACACAAACATCAGTAAACCTATACTATTTATGGGTGTCAGTGCAAGCCACTACAAACAAATAAAATAATATTTAGGAGATAGGTGGGTAGGATTAGGAAAGGAAAACACACAAAACACACTCACTCATCTTTCATCCACATTAAGTACTACTGTGTAATTGAATAGTGTTAACTGTGTGAATCCACTTCTGTCAAAATTTCATGTTCATCATGTGTATCAAGTAGTAGTGACAGCAATGTATAACAGTCAATAATAGTTAAGTCAACGTCATAGTCATCATGTCAAGACCAATGTTTGCCAAGCCAGATCAAAATGTACAGTTGCTGAACAACTGTCAGTGTGCCAAGATATGCAACTTCCTCTCTCCAAAAAAAAAAAGTACATACTGCTTAGTGATTTAACAAAGTGTGTGTAGACAATCTTCCTTCCATTTTAGTGTTCTAGTCTGCTATCTTCATCCTCCTTGTTCCATATAGACCAACAACAAAAAAAAAAAAAAAAAAAATGCACCTCACTTATTTTACCTCTTATACACCATAACTCCAATCAACTTCATATAATCTCAATACCTCCATAATACCTCTTCAGTACGTCGATACATATAAACCTTATTGCCAGTATCATTTCACTTCCATAACAACTCTTTCCTCTAGTCAGTCTCCTCGATCGAGTACAGATAAAATCCTAATGCAAACCTCCTCATCCCATACAATCCGAAGACACACTGTCAACACACAACCTCTGTGTAATCCATCTGACCAAAATCTTCTACTCATTATGAATTATAAACAAAGAATGCATACATGACCTCTAACAGACTTAGTTCGAATAACTCTCAGTAATTAAGTACGATTACGGAGTGTGAATGATCCTAATATTTCACAGTGTGTACACCACTACAAGAATTATGGCAAACAGAAGCAAACATGTGGAGTATTTCTTGTGTCAAGTGTCACTTCCTATTTCAATTGCTCACGAAAAATGCAGTGTAATAACTGTGTTGGTATGTCATGTCGTTAGCTTCCTTCCTATTGGCATACATTTATACAGCTTTCATAAAACCTCCAGCTCATGTGACTTCTATGAAGTTTCTTGTACTAATGTCGTTCGTCGAATTATAGCAGTTCATTTTCTTATCTTAAAATATAAAGCACTGAGCGTAAGCAAAACAAGCAACAGCGAGTAAATATACCAGTAGTGAACAGAATGTCAACAAGTGGATGCAGCACAATTCTTACAACGAGGCTCTGCCAAGCGAACAGTCTGTAACTAGTACCATAGTGTAACCTAAACTCTATGTTTGTACACTGTACATCAGCATTGCTATATACCAAATTAAAGTATAGTTATGACAACAAGCAGAAATGTGTAAATGTCCAATCCATACGCATAGCAGTAAACATATATCTTACGTACTAAACAGGTCATTAGCATCGTATCTTAATAAGTAAACATGAAGGCGCAAGCAGATAAATCACAAAGTATAACTTACATACCTAACCACATCAGCACAATTAATCAGGTGACAATTATAATTTAAATAAATAGGCACAGCAGGCACATAATTAAAAATATGACATCAGTGAAAAAGCAGTGCAGCCAAGCGATGCATAATATACACAAGTTACAACCCAGTTCATTAATAATCATTGTCAAAATCAGTTAACGTACGCAAGCACGTCGCTTCACAAGTAATTTCATAGAACATGAAATTTAGCACAAAGTATGAATCACGTAATCGCGAGCAGCAAATTACGTCTAAAGTACTTACCTAAGTGGAAATATGTTACCTGAAAAATAGACTCAATTAATAATTACCTTTTTAGTTTATTACTTTCTTCTTCGAAATGACATTTTTCCTGAAATTTTCTCGATAGCAAGTCGTCTTAACGTCGGACACGCACAGAATTTACCGGAAGTTCTTAAATATTTTATAGAACCGTATCCTGAAAAATACTGAATGTTAATACATAATTCATCAAGTCATTATAGCTTTATACTGATTTTATTCGGAGAAAGACTGTGTATTTGTTTACGGCTGTCAGTGCATTCGCACTGAGCGCTCGATCAGCTGTAGGCGCGTGACGTAGGAAGTGATTGTTTGCGGTCAACGACTGCCTTGTGCGGCGCGCAGACTTGACTGTTGCTTTGAGTATGTGCCGCCGCCAAAACACAGCGCGGTGTCCTTGTACTCTCTGCGTGTTTACAAGTAGCTGTTAGTCTCTCAAAAATATGTCATTCCACAAAAATTTTAACGTTTGATATATGATGTATTCCCTTAGAGCGTCGTGATTTAAGAGTTTCTACTTCAACAGTGTTATCATGAATAATTTTGCGAATTCTATATGGACCGTTATAAAGCAGAAAAAATTTGCGACACAAGCCTTTTCCTTTGTGAGACAAACGATGAGACTTAATTAACACCTTCTGACCAACTGACAAGATTTTTAAACGACCAGGACGCTTAGCTGATTTCTCTCTTCTAGCAGCCGCAGATGCAATATTTTGTAGAGCCAGATTCACAACTTCAGAATGCCGCAGTTTCCGTGAAGGCGGAAAAGGAACGATTTCAGAAATGCGATTTGTCGGTGCTTTATTTTTTAATATCAGTATAGGTGGTAAAGAAGTTGAGTCATTAGGAAGTTCATTCAGAATGTTTTGAAAAATATGAAGATACTGATCCCAAGTTCTGTGATTCTGATGACAATAAAGACGACACAATTTATTGATTTCCTTCATCCATCTCTCTGAAGCGTTAGATTGAGGGTGAAAAAGTGAAATGAAGATTGGTTTAATTTTACGACGCCGTAGAGTACGAAGCCAAATTTTAGAACGAAACTGTGATCCATTATCTGATATAACCTTATCAACATGACCCACTTCTTTAAGAAAATGTTTGATGAAAGCGTTAGATACTGAACGAGCTGTTGCTTTGCGTAACGATGTAAAACACACATATTTTGATGTCAGCTCCACTGCTACGAAAATGTACGCAAAACCATTAGTAGATCAAACCACTGGACCGAACAAATCGACTGCAGCCATGTCCTTTAATTTCGCTGGAATGATAGGAAACAACGGTGCTCTGTGAGAAATTGTCGGCGGCTTAGCCTTTTGACATAATTTGCATTTGGCAAGAACAGATCGAATACGTTTTTCCATATTACTGAAGTAGCAATTTTCCCGTAATTTATGAAAGCATTTTCTGGGACCAAAGTGTGCATAACTGAAATGCGTATACCAAATCAGCTTATTAACCCACTCATCAGGAATACAAACTAACCAAACAGAGTTGTCGACCGATTTTCGTTTAAAAAGAATGTCATTGCGAACTAAATAATGCTGTCTAATCGCTACGCTTTCCTTTCTCTTCCACTACTCCTTAATGTCCTTCCAGATTGGATCCTTATTTTGCTCCTTAGCGATGTCCTGGAGCGAAGACGAAATAAAGTTCTCAAACGTAACACCTTGTTTATACATCAAACAATAATTGTTTTCCTTGCAGTCCTCTTTAGCACTTTGTTTCAAACCCATAGGTGCACGTGATAAAGCATCAGCAACAATATTTGAAGAACCCTGTATGTAAACAATACTAAAATCAAATTCCTGTAGGTACAACGCCCATCGTGACAATCTGCCATGAGTTAATTTTGTCGACATAAGACATTCCAGAGCTCGATGATCGGTGTAAACCTTAGTATGTCTGCTCAACAAAAATGTGCGAAATTTTGTAAAAGCCCAAACAACAGCCAAAGCTTCAAGTTCCGTAATCGAATAATTCTTTTCTGATTTAGAGAGAACACGACTTCCCAAATGCAATAGTCTTTTGTACTACAACGCCGTTTTCTTCTATCTCTTGAAATAAATGTGCACCTAGTCCTTTGTATGATGAGTCCGTCGCCAAACAAAAATCTTTAGATAAATCCGGGTGTGAAAGAAGTGGAGCAGCAACTAAAGCATCACGGAGTTGTTCAAATTCTGACTGAGCTTCCTCATCCCAACACCAATTAGATTTCTTTCCAGATAGTTCACATAAACGAGGTGTGGCCAAATCGTCCAATCTAACAAAGCGTCTAAGAAAATTACAGACACCAAGAAAACTACGAACATCACGTTTTGTAGTAGGAACAGCATAATTACGAATAGCGTCTAATTTTTCTGGATCAGGAAGAATACCGTCTGTAGAAATAATGTGACCGAGAAATTTCACCTGAGAACGACCAAATTCAGATTTTTCTAAGTTCACCGTAATGCCAACTCTTGCAAAAAATACGTAATAATGAATCCAAAATTTTGTTGTGCTCACTCCAAGAACGTTTAGCAATAAGAATATCGTCAACATATGAAGTAATATTGTCACGAAGATAAACAGGTAAAATTTCGTTTAAACTACGAATGAATGCTGCAGAAAATATAGTAAGTCCAAACGGTAAATTCCAAAGTCACTTTGGGTAAAACAGTCATATCCGGTTATTGTTTATCTACTCTCTAGATAGACTGATAGTCGAAGAGTTGTTTCGATAGATGCAAAGAATAGTGAAAGAGTAGGCAGCAGTGCAGAAAACTAAAAGCGAAATAGCACTACTACAGCTCGGGGCCCTATGCTCGCTACGGCACATATTCACTTAGAGTAGTGAATCCCCTGAGGACATTAATAGCTGCACATTAATTTCAGTTTATGACTTAGTGGCACATTTGGCGGAAGTACGTGCGTAAATTGATCTAACCATGAACATGGATATATGTCATTCTCAGAATTGCGGAAGATCTTAAATTTCCGAACAGTCAAAAAGTGTTTATAGTCAAAGTTTTCGCCTCGTGGCGACAAAGACCTACCACGTCTGTCCCAGTCCCAATGTTGATTATTGTCAAGTTCGCGCGCCTGGCGATCTCTTGTTGCATCCCGTAAATGAAATAAATTATTTTCTTCAAATCCCTCTGCTAAACTAAGACTTGTCAATTTATCTGAGATCTCCTCAACTCTTTCCGATGAGTAACCTATTTTTTCTTTCTGTTTATTTACGTCTTCCGTAAGTGTCGCGACTCGGGTTTCGGTATTGTCACATTTAGTCGTTAACTGTTCACACTGTTGCGTTAAGTTATTTATTCTGTCATTTGGTACGGATTCCTCGATTCTCTCAAATATTTCTTTCTTATCGTGTGCACGTTGTAAATTTAACTCTGAAAATTTTTGTACTATCACGCGATCTCTTTCTTCCTGTTCTCTATCCTGTTCCCTTTGTCTAATCTCTACTGCAATTAATCTATTATTGTGAGAGTTCAAAATCGGTTGTACTTCTTCTCTGATTTCTTTCTTTAACTCATCTTTCATATTTTTGAAACATGTCCCTATTCGTGAGTCTAACCGTGTTTCCATTGTTCCCATTTGTGATCCCAGTGAGTCTAAACGTTTTTCCATTGTTTCCCTACCTGTTTTTAATTCAGACCGTAACTGTGATCCCAGTGAGTCTAACCGTATTTCCATTGTTTCCCTATCTGTTTTTAATTCAGATCGTAACTGTGATCCCAAATTTAATATTGCACTCATCAACTGCTCCATATCAGCCGGTTCGAAATTCTTTTCGCCCCTAACATTTCCCACAAAACTAACTTCCTTCTGCATAGCTGTAAAGCTACCTGTGTTCGATACTATTCCAGAATCCTCTATCGTTAATCTCGTATTCTGTGAATTTTCTGATTGAGAAAAATTTTGAAATGGTTCCGGACTATTTTCCCGAATTATTACATTGTTTTCCACTTCATTATCCATCATACTGTTGTCCTGTGTTGGCGAGTTCACCATGTCAACAATTTCGTTATTCTCACTATTCATCATTTTTGCCTTTTTCATTGATCGCGTAATCATTTACAAAATACACAAAACTCGTCACTATATGAAAATTACACACAATGACTCTTTATCTCCAACAATACCATTTACATGAAATGTTTCCCTCAAACACGATTAACGAACAATTGAAATAATTGCACTAGATTGTCAAACGCGTATACAAGACAACAAATTAAATTATGAAATACCATTAGAAGAATGACAATTACCAAATCTACACATGCAATCTAGACTATAATTACTAAACTACAAATTACTACAACAATACTACTGTCTACTATTTTTACAATCAGAAGATTCCAAGGGACGATCCGAAGCAGCGGTCGCCACGTGCATGGGGGCTTAATTTAATATTAATGAAAATATTTTTTTTAGTAGCTGTATGTCCGATTACGCAAGTCTCGTAAACGTCTGGCCCTGACTAGTTTTAGTACGCAATCTGACTGCTTAGAATGACAACAAAGAATGAAATGAAAATTTTCTGTTAACACAATTAATTAATTAAGTCCCCAGCAACTATAAAATCTACGAAGCCAACATAGCACAAGTGTAGCTGTTCTGTATGTGGTAGTATGACTCAACGCACATCTGGCACGGTTCTTGTTCAACAAGACAAGAATTTTTAAATACCAATTATACTGACGTGATAAAAGAAAATTAGAAATACTATGATTGCGCAAGAAAATCAGAATTACCCTCTAATACAAGAACACACGCCAGATGCTTTGTTGACTGAACCTGTAATGACACATTATTCAGGTCACTGAAAGAATAAAAGAATAAAAGAAAATACCTCCATATATATTGACGAAATGCACTCTGACCATTACAATATCTCCATTAGAACATCATCATCTCTCCCATCAAACCACTGCATAAAACATGGAACAACACTCTCCACTACCGCATCTCACTCTAACTTCAGCTACAAGCAGTGTCCACCACAACTTCTCGGCAAGAACTGCTTGCCGCTACGTCTCAATAATCACTGCCAGTGGAGGCGGCGGAACAATACTCTCTGGCGCGATTTCTGGCGCTGTGGCTCAGTGTAGCCACCTTTCAAGCGCCATCATTAGACATCGAGCACAAGCTCCTATTACGAATGGATGGGGAAGGAAGTCGCTCTTGCCCTTTCTCAAAGGAATCATCCTGGCATTTTCCTGGAGCTGTTTAGTGAAATCACAGTAAACCCAAAACTGGCTGACCAGACGAGGATGTGGACCGTCGTCCTCCAGAATACGAGGTCCAGTATGTTACCTACTTTACCAGTTCTTTCAGTGGCAAGGTTGGGGAAAGGTTGCGATTGTGCCTTATAAAGGAATCATCCCTGCGTTCTTGTCAGTTTACATAAGGTAACACTTAACAACCCCACTCTAACCCCCTTAGCCACTGTACTTGGTAAGTCAACATGATAGTTGTTTGTAGAAAATGATTTCAGTTTCTCCTAAATGATGACAAATGTGACTGTTAATTGACATTGCATCTGACATACTACTTCTGTGTGGCACCTAATTAATACTTAATGTTGCAGCTGACTAAAAGATCTTGTACCTGGTTCACAATCTGAATCCTTTAAACGAACCTAACCTACTGCACTATTCATCAAAGAGCTAACAGTATCAGTATACTCATTTCTGTCTCCAGAAATAATTGAAAATCAAAATTCAGCTGATAATTTATACACTACACAACTGTGCGCAATGGAGTATACGCTCTTTACTACCGAAAAAATAATCATGCGGGCTACCAGAAATGGTTAATGATCAAACTTTGAATTACAACTGAATTCTTCACTACAGTCTAACAAAGCGAAATACCAGACAACGTCCCTGACTGCGTCAGACTCTCCCCTGTTTCTGCTTTAAATGTTTCATATCTGATCACATGGGAAATGTCATAACATCTCTGGAAAACATGAGAATAATTCATCACTTACTTGTAATCCTGATAGCAGAATATCCTTAGCTGGAATAGTAGGCTGAAAACAATACACGAGTAATGGCTAAACTAAAAACAATTCATTCATCTGTAATGCTGAAACATTTGTCTCCAGATTTCCATTTCCACTGAATTATACATTAACCGCAAATCAGAATAAATTTCTCAGTTGTAGTAGAAAAATTAAACGTATATCCACAAAGAAACTAGACCTACAGGCGTCTCTCCAAATTCAGATGCTATTTACTGTGACATGCTCTTTCAATAGAGATTATATTTCCAATGACGAATCAACTTCACAGATATTTGTCATTTCGCGTAAAATTGAAAGCTGTCATAACCACACTGATAAGTTTGAAAATCGGATACTTAACTGGCTTTATGTTGACTTTTTCTCTATCAGTGTATGATTACTGGCACATGTTTTGTCAGTGCGATTTATCTACCTAATAAATTTAATTTGGATGATGAAAGTAGTTCCTGCTCGTAAATAATTAGTATTCCTATGTCTCTCTCTTACAGGCAATTCCACATTAATCACTAATAACACATTTCTTCTTGCCAAGTGTGAGGCTGAAGAACAGATATACTACAATTATAAGCAAAGAGTCTTAGCATTTTCATTACTAGTGAAGGAAGTATTTAATTCTAATTTACACCAGTTTTATGTAAATATTTCCAAATTTTGTGGAGATATGAGTGCAAATAACTTCATGAAATTAACATATTTGTATTTTTTGCAAAATTGTTAAAATCTTATCAAATGAAATCAGTAGTCCACAGAGTAGTATATCTCTGACATAGGAAACGATTTACATTGTTATTTTTTTGTAAATGAAGTAATAGGTACCCATCTGTATCTAAGGGTTCGTAATATGAATTAAACTTGATTACGTCGCATTACGCACATGGGTAATAAACAGTTACCATTTCTCCCATAATTACTTAAATAAAAATTATTCGGAGATTGACTTGAAAACTACGAGAGATCCTTACACATTCCGAAAGAGATCCCTTGTAGCTGTCGAAATCAAACTTCTCAAGTCCTTGTTATATACGAAGTACTGAGACAAAGAACTTGTTCGAGTGCTCGCTAAGCATATCAATGTATTTTACGTTATGGCGCAAATATCACATAATATTTTAGCTGGAAAACTGCAATCATCTATACACTGCGCGACAGTAACGTTATCCCATTACGGCCATATGAACCTACACAAAAAAAAAAAACAGAAAAATAAACTGCTTATATTGATGTGATACATCTATTCACAAAGAGTTACATATTCTGCAACTGCTTTTAAATCTCCAACATAGAATGTTAACGTAAAGAGTGAGCAAAAGAATGTGAAATTATAATATGATTTGATTTAAGACTTCCGAGCTGACAGGCCGTGGTTAATGCATAAAACTTTCCCCTAAGGTTTCATCTGTGACTGCGGGAGACATCTTCAGAGGTAAAACGGCGAACATCTGAGTTTCAGAATGTTAATGATTAATTACAGTGTGTTTCTGTAATCTTAACTCATTATCTACAGGCAAACCCAGTTAAATAAATAAGAGTCTGCCTAAAAGAAATCTTTCAAATTGCTATGTTGCTGAAACTAGAGTGCAGCATTGGAAGCTGTACTGATATACGACACACTGTTGATAAATGTTTGAAGAACACTACAGTTCGTCTGACTGACATCAATAAACAAGGGTATAATAGGCTTTTGGTGTAATTTTTTTTTTCAGATTTTCTCTTCTCGATACATCTATATACCTGGAATTGGATGCTGGTGTCCACAATGACTCGACACTCTTTTTGGAGTGTGTTGCTCTTGACTACAATATTGGCGGTGCTGAGGTAAGTGTCATGTGAGGTGACAGCTGCGTAAAATCCTGGCGATGCGAGAGTCTTTTCTCAGCTTAATCTAGGGGGTAATGACAGGAGAAGTACAGGCAGAGGGATTCGCAGTACTAGGTAATATGTCAGTGTCATGAATTAAATACCCTATTCTCTGCGAGAGTGGAAAGAGAGAGCGCTTGAAGCATTGTTGATGGTAATCCGTCCGTTGCGTGAAGACACTGAGAAATCTTTTTCTTTTTCTTTTTTTTTTTTTTATAACTAGGCTGTCCGGTGGCGCCGCATTTCAGTATATCACCATTGACTTTAAATTCAATCAAAACACAAATACACCAACTCTCGGCACGCATTTTACGCTGATCAACACGGGTGCCGTTCTGTAACTCCAGCTGAGTGTCTTTCAAGCACAGGGATTGGACAAATTACAGCTACCTCCTTCGTAAATATACACACTTCCTAAATCCTCTTTAAAGACGTGCTTGTATCTGTGGAGCAACAGGTTTGCCTGTTGTTTCCCAACGCTATTCGTATTTTTTTTAATACGTTAAATTTGAAACACTCATACGAATGAAATTATTTATGGCAGTCCAATAACATGAGAAATAAACGTTTAGTATTTCAAATTTTATGAATATTAACTTGAGAGTTCAAACTGTAACACTGCACAGAGTTTTACCTCAATCAGGCGGTTCTGTTTCAAAATAAATTCAATAAAGTACAATAGGAATTTAGGTACTATTGGAAGAATCAGAAAACAGACAGACAAAGACTTTACTTAACAAATGTTCCAAACGAATACATCAAGCATCAATAAACATCTAGTTAACGCATTATTTTAATACCTGTGAGCACACTAAACCACAACAGGCAATGACCTACTATAAAAACGATGTGAAATAATATCTTTACGTAAATAAGAGGAAAATTATTTGACCTCTCATAAATAGGTAGTGTTTGTGTCATTAAAGATCGGGAGATTGCGAAATAATTAACAAAAGTGGAATTGGGTAGAATGCAAATCTTAGCCATGAGTGAAAGTACTAATGCACATAGCTTACAAGCGAACGTCTGAATAGAATTTAAACACCGCTACCCACCTGGCTTAAACCAAAACAGTAGATAGTAAAATCAAACTTACATTAGACCTGAGTGCAAAATAAATTACACATAACCAGCGCATACAACAGACGTAAAACCAATAGGGCTCTAACCCAGCAGACAGTAACTAGACACAATTTTAGCGATGTAAGTTTACCAAGCTGGAACCAGCAAATTCTTTAAATAATATCATAGTTAATACAAACCTAAAGCAATACAATAAACATAGTTTAAAGGACTCTACAGAACTTACCTGCAAGAGTGCAATAAAGAGAATCATTGATTTTAATGAGACGATCATTGCTACGAGAACAGCAAAGGTTCATATGGGTTTGGGCTTGACAATGGCAACGAGAATAGCCCGATACAGAGATCATAAATAAGACATCTGTGACGGAATTGCTGTCGTAAATCATGTGAGTTAAGAGAAAACATTTCAGTATTTTTAATACTGGACTCCCGACAACCTCATCACCAAACTTGGCTCGTGTGAATTTAATTTTTAGTTTTCCCGTGCTGCAAAACATGACTGTGTGAACATACGATGGTCTTTTCAAAATTGAAAATATAGTGGAGATCATGCAGTTGAGTTGGTAGTCATGACGTAGTTTTCAATGGCATTTATGTCATACCGAAGGGAACAGTAACTGTTAAGATCTGTGAAATCATTTTCATGTTCTTTCATGTGCGCAGGAACGTTATATCACGTGACAATTGTTTCCCTTTCACAGGGCCGGACATTCAACAACTGATTTGGTGATTACAATTTCAGTTACCTGATTGTACGAGCATACTGTTGAGCCGTTGATGCATGTATGGGACAACTGTCCAGCAGCTCGTAATAATCTGAAACAGCTTCTTTGCACTCAGCGGTGTAAAATTCTGTCGAAAGACGTTCAATTTTATGATGATTCGCGACCATTTTGATGAATATTGGCGTTAATTTCGTTTTTTTCCAAATAATGAATTTGATATTTTATTTTTGTGGATTCTTACAGCTTCAACGTGGTTTGAAAATGAAAACATGGACCAAGTAGGCTGTATTCTGTTTATTATCCCTGCAATTGGCCGATTTCGGCCAAGTTATTTTTAAGTACATATTTTAAGCTTCACGCTTCATACCACATTCAAAACGAGGCTAATGGATTGTAGTCGAATTAAGTCGGGTGATGCTGAAGGAATTAGATTAGGTAATGAGAAACTTTAAGTAGTAAATGAGTTTTGCTACTTGGAGAGCAAAATAACTGATGATGATCGAAGTAGAGAGGATATAAAATGTAGACTGGCAATGACAAGGAAAGCGTTTCTGAAGAATAGAAATTTGTTAACGTCGAGTATAGATTTAAGTGTCAGGAAGCCTTTTCTGAAAGTATTTGTATGGAGTACAGTCATGTATGGAAGTGAAACATGTACAATAAATAGTTTAGATAAGAAGAGAATAGAACCATTAGAAATGTCGTGCTGCGGGATAATGCTGAAGATTAGATGGGTAGATCACATAACTAATTAGGAGGTATTGAATAGAATTGGGGAGAAGAGAAATTTGTGGCACAACTTGACTACAAGAAGGGATCGGTTGGTAGGACATGTTCTGAGGCATCAAGGGATCACAAATTTAGTGGCTCTCAGCACTATGGGACTTAACATCTATGGTCATTAGTCCCCTAGATCTCAGAACTACTTAAACCTAACTAACCTAAGGACATCACACACAGCCATGCCCGAGGCAGAATTCGAACCTGCGACCGTAGCAGTCGCGCGGCTCCGGAGTGAGCGCCTAGAACCGCTAGACCACCGCGGCCGGCACAAATTTAGTATTGGATGGCAGCGTGGAGGGTAAAAATCGTAGAGGGAAACAAAGAGACGAATACACTAAGCAGATTCAGAAGGATGTAGGTTGCAGTAGGTACTGGGAGATGAAGCAGCTTGCACAGGATAGAGTAGCATGGAGAGCTGCATCAAACCAGTCTTTGTACTGAAGACCACACAACAACAACCATATTCTAACAAATCGCTAGTGTTTGTGGACACGTATATATCGTACTTCTGTGGATACGTGTCACAAAAAAATACAATAGTGTGCATGATTACGTCAATTCGTCGGCATATTCACTGACGAGACATTATCATGGATGTAATCATACACATTATTGTATTAATTTTGTGCCACACACACACGCAGAAATAGGTTGTGTACCTGTCTACATGTACCTGCGATGTATTTGATCTTAAACTAAAGCATGAAGCTTGAAAACGACCCACGATTGAAATTAGCCTATCACACGGATAACAAGCAGAATACGGCCTAGTCGGGTCACGTTTTCATTTTCAAAATAATGAATTTAATATGGAGCTAGTATACCAACAAATTATTTGTTTTTACTACTTTTTTATATTTTTCGTAGAGAAGAATACTGACAGTAATGAGACTGTGCTTTATTATTTTGCAGTTTCATCTGGAAGGTATAATCGGTGATGGCCTCTTTGGAGACTTCTTCAACAAAGTCCTCGATGTCGTCGTCCCAGCCGGACTGAACAAGGCCAAGGAGACGCTCTTGGGAAATGTGATATGTCCTTTTAAAAATGTGGCCAACAGTTACTTAGCTATTCAGAGGAAAACGCTGACTGATTTGTTTTGTGCTATTGGTGTCACGACGCTTTGCCCATAAGTTTGAAGTTTACAGTTTGTGCATTATCAGACAGAAATCTTCTCGGTTTCCTGGACGCGTCACTTCGAATGAAGTGACTTCAAAACTGAGATGATGATGTTCAGGTATATAGCTGTATGAAAATATGAGAAATAAAAAAAACTAAATGTGGACATTATTAATTTCACAGTACATTGATGTACACATAAACGTGTGTTCTTAATAATATGAATAAGTTTGATATTTGTTTTACTAATCGCATAACAAATTGCAGTTATGGGAAACAGAGTTCCTTCAGTTGCAGACGTGGAGAAAATTAACCTCTCTTTAGCACCAGGAAAAGAAGGTAAACAATCTCACGAAAAATAGCACTGTCTAATGTCGAGCAGCTGTAGACTAATCAAAACACGATCCAGAGAAAAACGCTGCCTTACACCTCTCGGTGCCTTCTCCCTCGTCACCCACAACCTCAGAATACCTCAGAATATTACAAGTGCTCCGTCAGTCTAATGTGTATAAGAACTGAATGATTTACACTCGTATCTCTAAAGAGAGCCGGCCGGTGTGGCCGTGTGGTTCTAGGTGCTTCAGTCTGGAACCGCGTGACCGCTACGGTCGCAGGTTCGAATGCTGCCTCGGGCATGGATGTGTGTGATGTCCTTAGGTTAGTTAGGTTTAAGTAGTTCTAAGTTCTAAGGGACTGATGACCACAGATGTTAAGTCCTATAGTGCTCAGAGCCATTTTTTCTAAAGAGATGTAAGACACAAACGGAGTCTTTTCCAGATCCAATCAGGAAATCCAGTCAGTCTTATTACAACTGCACGGTACAAACTGGCAGATTACATGCTGAAGGGATCGTCTCTAGGACTATGATACCTGGAGAATTATGAGGCTCAGATACTGATGAAGAAGACACACAGCGAGGAAATCACGTCGGTTTCCTTGTCATGTGTCTAGGATGGACATTAAAAGATACTGACATGCTCATACATTTCACTGAAATGTCTACTGTAGCAGTCATAACCAGAGTTTGCAATACTTGTCTGGAGCTATTCAACAGAACTGAAGAGAATCGTCAAAGCTAATAACTAGACCATATTCTGTTTTACTGTTGGAGACAATATGTACATAAAATGTTGTTCAGTGTGGCGTGTGAATTTCTTCACTGACAGAATTTGTCTATCAAGGTCGCTGATTCAACAGTAAATTGTGAACTTCAAGGGGATTTGTTATCATTTAAAAATCTGCGAAGTGCGAGTAGGGCTCGCGCTGTGGCGTTTCCGTACAAACTTAATTACGTAATCGATAGTTCATTCAACTGGGAATCGAGAATACCTACGATTTTTGCATATTATTGATATAGAACCTGGCATGATGTCGGTCCCAGGAACTCCAAGACTTTTGAGAATGCTTTAATTTAAAGTTTAAATTTTTTATATTATTCCGCACTTGCTATTGTAATTCCTGAATAAAGGGATTGGCAGACAGTCAGATACCAAACAACAGTGAGAGTGTCAGTTAAACTGTCAGTGAGAGAGCTCCGCGAGTTCCTGCTGCTAATAAGGCGACTACACCGTTCGTTTACTACATATTTTTGCGGGCTTCAAACAGGAATGACTTATTTACAGTTATCTGTGTAGTTACTAGATTATTTTTGAAATTTCTTGCGTGTTTGAGTGCTTACTAGGCACAACCATTTATTTTAATAATAGTGTAGTGTACAGTACTGCGCTTGTTTTCGACCCGTGTATTGACCCTCGTATCGTAGAGGCTTTTGTTTGTTTTGGTTATTGTAGCTGAGTGTCGGTTAGACCAACAGTGAGATAGCAATGCGAGCTCCTGCTGCTAATAAGGCAGATACGCAATTCGTTTATTACATATTTTTACAAGCTTAGAACAGGAACGACTTCAGCAATGAGTAGGAACTTTGATTGCTGTGTTCAGATGTGAGCTGAGTTGTTGACCCTGTGCTCACAGCTCCAGGTAGTGTTGGCTTCTGTCACACAGCTTGAGGCTGCTGCCAAGGGGCATCACTGTGGGGGGTTGGACGCAGGGATGCCAGGGACACCGAGCACGCCCCATGTGTCCCTCGACCGGTCCACTGCTGTGGCCGGTCCGGTTATTGCTTACACTGACGTTGACCCCTCACAATGAGCGATTCGGAGATCATTCCAAAGTGTGGCAGGCAGCGAAAGACCTTCCAAGGGGCTATCATAGGGTCTCCCTCGTCCGTTTGACGAACAGGTTTCTGGCATTATCTATGGTTGAGGAAGTCTCTAACCTAGATGCAGTCGTCTACCCTCTTTCAGAGAAAGCTTCTCGGCAGACAAGGTCTGGGCATTTACAGAGGGTGGGTTTGCTGGTAATTGGGAGCTCCAACGTTAGGTGCATAATGGGGCCCCTTAGGAACATGGCTGCCAAGGAGGGAAGGAAGATAGTGTGCACTCCGTGTGCATGTTGGGGTGAGTCATTCCGGATGTGGAAAGGGTGTATCCAGATGCCGTGAAGAGTACAGGGTGCAGCCAACTGTAGGTGGTTTCCCATTTCGTTACCAATGACGTGTGTTGCTTAGGAATGGAGGAGATTTGTTTTGGGAAGCTATCGGGAATGGTGAACACTGCCAGTCTTGCTTGCGAGATTAAGACGGAGCTCACCATCAGCAGCGTCGTCAACAAAACCGACTCTGGTCCTTTGGTGCAGAGCTGAGTGGAGGGTCAGAATCAGAGGCTCAGGCGGTGCTGTGATCGTGTAGGTTGCAGATTCCTTGACTTGCGCCATCGGGTGGCGGGTTTCCAGGTTCCGATTAATAGGTCAGGAACCCTCTACACGCAGGAAGCGGTTACACGGGTAGGAGGGGCTGTGTGGGATGTACAGGGCGGGTTTTTAGGTTAGAGGGTCTCAGGAAACCACAGGAAGGGCGTCCGTCTAAAAGGGGGCAGGTAAAACACAGTAAGGTAGTTGTAGAAACGATAGGTATTGTAGTTGTAAATTTTCGTAGCTGTGTTGCGAAAGAACCAGAGCTCCAAACACTAATAGAAAGCACTGAAGCTCAAATAGGTACAGGTATGGAAAGCTGGCTAAAGCCAGAAATAAGTTCAGCCGAAATTTTGTCAAACGACCTAACAGTGTTCAGAAAGGATACATTAAATACACCTCGTGATGACTGGGTGTTGTGTGATGTCCTTAGGTTAGTTAGGTTTAAGTAGTTCTAAGTTCTAGGGGACTGATGACCACAGCTGTTAAGTCCCATAGTGCTCAGAGCCATTTGAACCATTAAATACAGTTGGTGGTGGAGTATTTATTGCTGTCAGACGTACTTTACCTCGTAGTGAAATTGAAGTTCCTGCGAAATAGCATGGGTAGTGGTTATACTTGACAATCAAACAAAACTATTAATTGGATCCTTTTACGACCCCCCCCCCCCCCCCGTCAACTCAGAAGATATAGTTGCTGAACGGTTTAAAGAAAACTTGAGTCTCGTTTCAATCGTTTCAAATAGATACCCCACTCATACAATATATCTACTCTCGATATACTGGAAAAATTATACGATTAAAGCCGGCGGCAGGCATAAATCATCATCCGCAGTTGTACTGAATGCTTTCTCAGAAAATTATTTTGAAAAATTAGTTCATGAGCCTACTCGAAGATTAAACGTTTGTGAAAGCGTACTCGACCTCTTAGCAACAAATAATCCTGGACAAATAAGGAGTATCATGAAAAGAAACTTCCTGATTAAAACTGTGCGCCGGACCGAGACTCGAACTCGGGACCTTTACCTGTCGGGGGCAGGTGCTCTACCAACTGAGATACCCAAGCACGACTCACGACACGTCCTCACAGCTTTACTTCTACCAGTATCTCGTCTCCTACCTTCAAAACTTTTCAGAATACACGGACTAGCGACCACAAGGCAGTTGCTGCTAGGCTGAATACCGTAACACCCACAACCATCAAAAAGAGACGCAAAGAACATCTATTAAAAAAAAGCTGATAAAAATGCTCTTAACGCCTTTATAAGAGACAGTCTCCACTCCTTCCGATCTGATCAGAATAGATGTGGAATGATTTCAAAGAGATAGCATCAACGACAATTCAGAGATACGTACCACATAAATTAATAAGTGATGGTATTGTATTGTACTGTACTGAACTGGAGACTTAGAAACGACGGAGAAACTTCGTCCCCGCCGTAGCCCTCACTGGTTCACAACCCCGCAACAGGCAACAGCAGTCTACTCCCCCCACCGCTGCCCCACACCGAACCCAGGGTTATTGTGCGGTCTGGCACCCAGTGGACCCCCAGGGTACCTCTCAGACCAGACGAGTATAACCCCAAATGTTTGCGTGGTAGAGCAATTATGGTGTACGAGTACGTGGAGACAGTGTTTGCGCAGCAATCGCCGACATAGTGTAACTGAGGCAGAATAAGGGAAACCAGCCCGCATTCGCCGAGGCAGATGGAAAACCGCCTTAAAAAACATCCGCAGCCGGACCGGCACACCGGACCTCAACGCTAATCCGCTGGGCGGATTCGTGCCTGGGACTGGCATGCCTTCCCGCCAAGAAATCAGTGCGTTAGACCGCACGGCTAACCTGGCGGGCATACATTATGGCACTAATCCCCCACGAAAACGGGTCAGATCGCTGTTGCAGAAGCAATGAAAGAATCATGCCAAATTTAAAAGAACGCAAAATCCCCAAGAATGGCAAAGTTTTTCAGATGTTCGAAATATAGCGGGATGCTTTTAATTATTTCCATATCGAAACTCTGTCTCGGAATCTGGCAGAAAACCCAAAGAGATTCTGGTCATGCATAAAGCACACCAGTGGCAAGACGCAATCAATACCCTCACTGCGCGATAACAACGGTGAAGTCACTGACGACAGTGACACTAAAGGAGAGTTATTAAACACGGTTTTCCGAAGCCCCTTCACCAAAGAAGACGAAGTAAACAGTACTGAATTCCAGTCAAGAACAACTGCCAAGATTAGAAACGTAGAAATGGATATCCTCCGTGCAGCAAAGCAGCTGAAGTCACTTAACAAAGGCAAGGCCTCCGGTCCAGATTGTATACCAATCAGGTACATTTCAGAGTATGCTGGTACAATAGCTCCGTATTTACCAAGTGTATAGAACCGCTCGCTCACGGAAACTTCCGTACCTAAGGACTGGAAAATTTCTCAAGTCACACCAATACCCAAAAAGGGGAATAGGAGTAATCCGCTGAATTATAGGCCCATATCACTAACGTCAATTTGTAGTAGGGTTTTGGAACATATACTGTGCTCGAACACTGTGAATTACCTCGAAGAAAACGATTTATTGACACATAGTCAGCACGGATTCAGAAAACAACGTTCTTTGAAACACAACTATCTCTTTATACTCATGAAGTAATGAGTGCTGTCGACAGGGGATGTCAAATTGATTCCATATTTTTAGTTTTCCAGGTTTCGTCACCGTTCCTCACAAGCGTCTTCTAGCCAAACTGCGTGCCTATGGAATATCGCCCCAGTTGTGCGACTGGATTCGTGATTTACTGTCAGAAAGGTTACAGTTCGTACTAATACACGGAAAGTCATCGAGTAAAACAGAAGTAATATCCGGTCTTCCACAAGGAAGTGTTATAGGCCCTTTATTGTTCCTGCCCTATCTTAACTACCTAGGTGACAATCTGAGTAGTCGTCTTAGATTGTTTGCAGATGATGCTGTCATTTACCGTCTTGTTAAGTCATCAGATGAGCAAAACGAATTACAAAATCATTTAGATAAGATATCTGTGTGGTGCTAAAAGCGGCAATTGACCCTGGATAAAGAAATGTGTGAAGTTATTCACAAGAGTATCAAAAGAAATCCACTAAATTTCGATTACGCGATAAGTCACACAAATCTGAAGGCTGTAAGTTCAACTAAATACTTAGGGATTACAATTACAAATAACCTAAATTGGAACCATCACACTGATACTGCTGTGGGTAGAGCGAACCAAAGACTGCGATTCATTGGCAGAACACTTTCAAGGTGCAACAGGTCTACTAAAGAAACTACCTACACCACGCTTGTCCGCCCTATTCTGGAGTATTGCTGTGCGATGTGGGATCCGCATCAGGCGGGACCGTCGAATGACATCGAAAAGTTCAAAGAAGGGCGGCTCGTTTTGTATTATCGCGAAATAGAGGTGATTGTGCCACAGACATGATGCGTGAATTGGAGTGGCAATCATTAAAACAAAAATTATCAGCGTGTTTATGATATAACTATTCTAAGAAAGAAAATATCAGGTCATAAACTTTATTGTTTGCTTATTGAGGCCTGTGTGACCCCTGGAAGTGCTTATGTTCTATGTTACTCCTCAGTTTTTCATATGATGTGTTGCAGTCAGTACTTCATGTAGGTGTGAATCTGAAAAAATAATGTACTTATTTGCAAACTACACTCCTGGAAATGGAAAAAAGAACACATTGACACCGGTGTGTCAGACCCACCATACTTGCTCCGGACACTGCGAGAGGGCTGTACAAGCAATGATCACACGCACGGCACAGCGGACACACCAGGAACCGCGGTGTTGGCCGTCGAATGGCGCTAGCTGCGCAGCATTTGTGCACCGCCGCCGTCAGTTTCAGCCAGTTTGCCGTGGCATACGGAGCTCCATCGCAGTCTTTAACACTGGTAGCATGCCGCGACAGCGTGGACGTGAACCGTATGTGCAGTTGACGGACTTTGAGTGAGGGCGTATAGCGGGCATGCGGGAGGCCGGGTGGACGTACCGCCGAATTGCTCAACACGTGGGGCGTGAGGTCTCCACAGTATATCGATGTTGTCGCCAGTGGTCGGCGGAAGGTGCACGTGCCCGTCGACCTGGGACCGGACCGCAGCGACGCACGGATGCACGCCAAGACCGTAGGATCCTACGCAGTGCCGCAGGGGACCGCACCGCCACTTCCCAGCAAATTAGGGACACTGTTGCTCCTGGGGTATCGGCGAGGACCATTCGCAACCGTCTCCATGAAGCTGGGCTACGGTCCCGCACACCGTTAGGCCGTCTTCCGCTCACGCCCCAACATCGTGCAGCCCGCCTCCAGTGGTGTCGCGACAGGCGTGAATGGAGGGACGAATGGAGACGTGTCGTCTTCAGCGATGAGAGTCGCTTCTGCCTTGGTGCCAATGATGGTCGTATGCGTGTTTGGCGCCGTGCAGGTGAGCGCCACAATCAGGACTGCATACGACCGAGGCACACAGGGCCAACACCCGGCATCATGGTGTGGGGAGCGATCTCCTACACTGGCCGTACACCACTGGTGATCGTCGAGGGGACACTGAATAGTGCACGGTACATCCAAACCGTCATCGAACCCATAGTTCTACCATTCCTAGACCGGCAAGGGAACTTGCTGTTCCAACAGGACAATGCACGTCCGCATGTATCCCGTGCCACCCAACGTGCTCTAGAAGGTATAAGTCAACTACCCTGGCCAGCAAAATCTCCGGATCTGTCCCCCATTGAGCATGTTTGGGACTGGATGAAGCGTCGTCTCACGCGGTCTGCACGTCCAGCACGAACGCTGGTCCAACTGAGGCGCCAGGTGGAAATGGCATGGCAAGCCGTTCCACAGGACTACATCCAGCATCTCTACGATCGTCTCCATGGGAGAATAGCAGCCTGCATTGCTGCGAAAGGTGGATATACACTGTACTAGTGCCGACATTGTGCATGCTCTGTTGCCTGTGTCTATGTGCCTGTGGTTCTGTCAGTGTGATCATGTGATGTATCTGACCCCAGGAATGTGTCAATAAAGTTTCCCCTTCCTGGGACAATGAATTCACGGTGTTCTTATTTCAATTTCCAGGAGTGTAGATGTCAAAGTTGAAGGCGTAATATGTGTACCTGTAGTTGAGTATCGTCAAAATAAGAACATCTTATCTGTCTGTTGCGTTTCTCAGATATTTTGTTGCTTTAATACGTACATCTGCTGTGCTGTGGCCATTAAGAATGTTTGGTACACATTTATCATGTCTGTTAAGAATGTTCTAGCAGTCAATAACTGATGGATAACCACATGCAACGAAGTTCTAAATATGCATAAGACATACTGATTTACATGTTATTGTAAGAATCATATTCCGAAATCGATTAAATTAAACTTTGTTCCTATCCAGAGTCACACTTTTCATTATACAACCAGAAATTGAATGGAAGCATCACACTGCGGGTCATGATTGGGATGAAATTCCCGATGACGTTTATTTTTTACTAACACAAAGTTGATTCTTATGATCGCCTTCCATATTGCATCTGGAGAGAAATATTAAAAGGAGAATGTTTAAGATATATCTGTCTACTTCCTCTTTGGAGACTGGCCAGCTATGTCCGTATGGTTGTTAAGTATTGTGGATAGCATGCAGACTCATTTTACAGAGGATGTAGGTAAACTATCATGTTTCTGAGATTTCCAAGAAACGTCTTGTGACGGTACATATTTCTGAGATACATTCAGAGGGGTGCAACGTACCATATTTTGCTGGGATTTTTAAGTCCATCGTCTTTATAATTTTCGAATTCTGTTCGCACATCTAAGTAGGTACTCTCAAGATAGGAGAGACTGTCACAAATTACAGTGAATGTTTGGGAGTGATTTCGAATCTGACTCTTCATTTCTTACTTCCTGCGATTGCGTTCATTTACACTTCTTTCCTACGCAATCATTATAGAAGAGTACTTTTAATCCTGTAGATTACTTGTTGTGCTCTCCTGGACTGTAATGGGTATGGGGAGAGGAAGTGGCAGATTACTTCGCCGCAATTTACAGTTACGAGCCGTACGCCCTGGTCGATTACATGGAAAGCAATTGCCTTTGCGAAAGGAACCTTACCACTACAGATTCATACTCCGCTGTCATCCCCTTCCCATTATTAAAGCGAAAACTTCCCAGAGTTGCTGCTAACTGATCAAGTTCCACAAAATTCTTAGGCTTTCCTACGAAAACCACCCGCGAGTGGACCTCATGCTGCATACCTTCCAAAATATTATTGACAGAATCACTTTCTGTAGTTTCTAAACAAAGTGCAGTTCTAGTTTCCCGGATATGCTCCAAGTACAGAACAAAACTTTCATTCCCTCCTTGAACTCCAAAATAATATTCATGTTTTAACTCATTGTTATATCTGCTGGAGAGGTTTGGATGAACAATAATCCTACGCAATCACTTCAGAGACCTTTGCTGGCAGACAACTTGCTCATTAAGTCCACTAAATCCACCCCTGACGAGAGAATAAATCACCTGAAATATCAGAAGGTACGAAACCGAACGTCGTTATCTTGATGATGTAACCAAAACATTACCCAAAACAAACTGCTCCATATCCATGTACGACTCAACTAAGCAAACAACTTGTTTGTAATGAATGACATATGTTCCTAAGCAACCGTACAATACGAAATAAGGCATCTCATCTGATGTAAAACTATCCTGTAGTAATATAGTGGGTGTTACAACCGATTCGTCATTAACCCACTTTCCTACTAATAACGATAAATAAAGTCTCGGTTAGCTGTAATATTATTCAATGGTCGATTTGAAAATTCAGTTGTTAGTTGTTTTGATTTACTGTTCATTAATACGCACAGTTAACTGAAACGAACTTACGGTCGCCAGCTCGCTGTATAAGCAAATCCAGTATACTGAAATAATTACAATAGCAGATTATTTTGTTATTAGCATATGACGCTACTCAACGTCTCACAATACACTGTCACACCTATAAAATGGAAATGCTACAGTGAAAGGAAGGTTTCTTTCCTGACTGTTAATCAGAATAGCTGCTCAAAAGCACTGGCACTGCCCCTTACATTCTCATTAGCAAGACAGTCGCGTCCAGCAGAATATTACGTTAGTCACCTTCACACTTAATGTTGGCCGCCTTCAGTATACCTGTATAGAAACATGTTTGTTCGAAAATGGAGTAATATCTGAATATATTTTCTCGAGTAGCGATTTTAACACATTTTCATTAATTGACTTGTTAAATTATGTGCAGTTAACAGGCAGCATTTTCAAAGTTTCGAGTGTTTTAGACCAATCACAAGCAAAGATACTATTTGATTATTATTCACTCATTTTAAGTTTCTGTCTCTTAACACAGTTCGTAATTTCACTTAAGTAAAGGAAGGATCTTATCGTGGAAAATGTTTGGGTTGAAAGATAACAATTACCATCACAATGAAAAACTATAATTTGAACACTATCAGTTCTACTTGCTGAAATGTCTGTACAAACTCGTACGATAAACTGGTTTTTCATTGTCAAAGTTTCGACTGTTTTAGACCAATCACAAACAAAGATACTATTTGATTATTATTCACTCATTTTAAGTTTCTCTCTTAACACAGTTCGGAATTTCACTTAAGTAAAGGAAGGATCTTATCGTGGAGAATGTTTGGGTTGAAATATAACAATTACCATCACAATGAAAAACTATAATTTGAACATTATCAGTTCTACATGCTGGAATGTCTGTACAAACTCGTACGATAAACTGGTTAAACATTTCTTTGTGCTGAATCTTCTTTGCTGCTTCGGCGGCTAACATTATGTAGCAATAAATGGTACAGGCACTTCATTGCGTCGATTTACTGTATTCAGCATTTGGTCCACCATACATTTTGTTGCCAGTAAGGCTCCTGAAGGTTTGTACTGTGGCTACATAGTTCCAAATACTTCCTGCCCATACAAAACCTTCTCATTGCAGCATAACAACGATCATTTTAGCACCATTATGAGCACACACAAATCTCAGTACACTTTGACTGTAATATATTTTATGTGTGAACCAGAAGCAGTCTAGTAACGCAATGCAATGGCTGCTTCTCCAACAACTATTTGGCACTCAGGGTGTCCAAACATATTAATGAAGCTTACCGATCGATGCTCTTACAAAGAATGTTATAACTTTGACTGTTCCAGGGTGTCTACATACAGTACTTCAAACATTTATCATTAATGTACTGACATATTGCTCACTGAATTAAATAGTGTTAATAAAAATATTCACAGCACAAATATTACAAAAGAAATATACACAATCATAACACTACATTAGAGCAAAAAGTAAATAATCCAGTATGTTATGGTGTTGCATGTGCCCCACGGTTTTTCATCTACACTACTAGATGTAGACTCAAGGAAACGTCAAACCCATAGCACACTGCTTACGATATTTTAAAATTTTAACACAACAATGCATATAAATTTTATGAAAATATTTATATGTACTACCGCTACTTTTTCTATATTTAACTTAACATCATTTGCTTACATACACATTTATATATACTGAAATATACAGAAAATATGGTTATTCAGCTGGCAAGTGTCTTTGTCACTCTTAATAATTATTCAAAAGTGTAGCATTTTGTTCAAAAAATTAATAGTTATTACCCACACAAATTTTAACAAATCATTACATTACTTCACATACACTCCTGGAAATTGAAATAAGAACACCGTGAATTCATTGTCCCAGGAAGGGGAAACTTTATTGACACATTCCTGGGGTCAGATACATCACATGATCACACTGACAGAACCACAGGCACATAGACACAGGCAACAGAGCATGCACAATGTCGGCAATAGTACAGTGTATATCCACCTTTCGCAGCAATGCAGGCTGCTATTCTCCCATGGAGACGATCGTAGAGATGCTGGATGTAGTCCTGTGGAACGGCTTGCCATGCCATTTCCACCTGGCGCCTCAGTTGGACCAGCGTTCGTGCTGGACGTGCAGACCGCGTGAGACGACGCTTCATCCAGTCCGAAACATGCTCAATGGGGGACAGATCCGGAGATCTTGCTGGCCAGGGAAGTTGACTTACACCTTCTAGAGCACGTTGGGTGGCACGGGATACATGCGGACGTGCATTGTCCTGTTGGAACAGCAAGTTCCCTTGCCGGTCTAGGAATGGTAGAACTATGGGTTCGATGACGGTTTGGATGTACCGTGCACTATTCAGTGTCCCCTCGACGATCACCAGTGGTGTACGGCCAGTGTAGGAGATCGCTCCCCACACCATGATGCCGGATGTTGGCCCTGTGTGCCTCGGTCGTATGCAGTCCTGATTGTGGCGCTCACCTGCACGGCGCCAAACACGCATACGACCATCATTGGCACCAAGGCAGAAGCGACTCTCATCGCTGAAGACGACACGTCTCCATTCGTCCCTCCATTCACGCCTGTCGCGACACCACTGGAGGCGGGCTGCACGATGTTGGGGCGTGAGCGGAAGACGGCCTAACGGTGTGCGGGACCGTAGCCCAGCTTCATGGAGACGGTTGCGAATGGTCCTCGCCGATACCCCAGGAGCAACAGTGTCCCTAATTTGCTGGGAAGTGGCGGTGCGGTCCCCTACGGCACTGCGTAGGATCCTACGGTCTTGGCGTGCATCCGTGCGTCGCTGCGGTCCGGTCCCAGGTCGACGGGCACGTGCACCTTCCGCCGACCACTGGCGACAACATCGATGTACTGTGGAGACCTCACGCCCCACGTGTTGAGCAATTCGGCGGTACGTCCACCCGGCCTCCCGCATGCCCACTATACGCCCTCGCTCAAAGTCCGTCAACTGCACATACGGTTCACGTCCACGCTGTCGCGGCATGCTACCAGTGTTAAAGACTGCGATGGAGCTCCGTATGCCACGGCAAACTGGCTGACACTGACGGCGGCGGTGCACAAATGCTGCGCAGCTAGCGCCATTCGACTGCCAACACCGCGGTTCCTGGTGTGTCCGCTGTGCCGTGCGTGTGATCATTGCTTGTACAGCCCTCTCGCAGTGTCCGGAGCAAGTATGGTGGGTCTGACACACCGGTGTCAATGTGTTCTTTTTTCCATTTCCAGGAGTGTAGAATAATTTTATCTACATCCAATTATATCCAGTATTCACTATTTAATTTGCTAACTATGACATATCAGTCATAAGCATTTACTACTTTTTATGCTTGCTTATTTTAAGTCTCATTCCAGAAAAAGAACACATATATTTCACTTGTGCTGAACAGCCTTTCTACACATTGTGGGATTTTGTGCCCG
Organism: Schistocerca cancellata; assembly: GCF_023864275.1. Taxonomy (NCBI): domain Eukaryota; kingdom Metazoa; phylum Arthropoda; class Insecta; order Orthoptera; family Acrididae; genus Schistocerca; species Schistocerca cancellata. The sequence goes on from NC_064627.1 coordinate 984,737,929, forward strand.
TATGTCAATCAAGTCCATGAATATTAATTCCACACCTTTTCAGATTTAGCGCCCACATGTCAAACATATCCATAGACACTCATTTCAACTTATTTTTCTCTTCACCACTTTGGGTAGTTCCTAGATTTATTAACCAAGCTTTCAGTTCATCTCTTTGATTTTATCGCTGGTTACCTGTAACTGCAATAACTAGTCTCAGTACACATTCCTATATAAATTTTACAAACATAATAAATTCTGTAAAACTAATGTCATATGAAACTTTCTAGTTATTCATACAAATTTCACAACTAAGTCACATGACATATCATTGCAATTTTATTTTTGACTTCATAAATGAATGTTAACTTTAATCATTATTTCCATTTTGGTAATGTTTCAGATCGATAATGTTACATACACCTAATCTTTTCCCAGATTGAGGGTAAACCAAGCAAAAAATATTAGGTTGAGGAACACTAAATCCTCAATGGTCGAATGTAAATCAGTTTCAGTTGGTATATTTAATTAGAAGTTTCACTGGATGTCTTGTGGGTATTCACGAGGGCAACATCTCCTGCCTTGAATTTAACTGGTTTCACTTTCTGATCATGCCTCTTTATTTGCACTTAAGCACGATTCCTCATCTTTTCTCTTAACAAATCCTTTTACTGTGACATATCCAGTTCTCGACTTGGTGGAAAATTAATTGTCATTTCCGCTATACATTTTGGTTTTGACTTAACACAATGTCAGTTGGATGAAGCACATATTTTCAAGTGAGTTTTAATTCATTATTTCTTCTATTTCAAATTCATATTTGCCCCAAGCTCTACGATTATTGTGACAGTAAGTCCGAAAACACCATCCCAATAAACACATACATCGTTCAGATGGGTACTCCGCAGATGGCACAATAACTATGAATCACTTCTACACCTTTTTCCTTCGTTCCCTCATTCTATACTTTGGATATAAATCGAGGCTCATTACTGGATACTATCGCTTTTGGTTTTCAAACTTGCACAAAATACTCATTTGCTAATTTGTTGCTTTTTCGTTAGCTTTTCTCAAAGTAAACAATTTTATAAATTTGGAAAATGTATGCAAAGTTTCCAGTCATTTTTGCAGCAGACCATGTCTTTTGCCAAAACTTCCAGACTGTCTTTAGAGTAAATACTTTGCATAGCATCATCACTAGCTAACTTCATCACTTTTACTCTCTGACATTTATCACGAGTCCATACCCTTTTAGCACTTTCTTAGTCATATCAACAAACGTTACAGCTTCAGATATTTTTTGGTTCACAGTGGCCATAAGCTAAATGGTAGTAGTCATTCAATTCAGATATGCACTTTCTTGTCCAACATAACAGCTAGTTTTCCCTATTTTCATTCGTTCATAAATATAATGCACCATCGTACACTTTGTAATACTTTCTCAGTTTGGCACCTTCTTCGTCTCTAACATCATATTTAGTTTTCACTAGCTTTAAATATTAATCTTCAGATAGATAACGACACATATTTTTACATATATTCTCTATCTTTCTTCTATCTTGAACATCCTTAAAATACATCATTTTAAATGTTCCCTTTGAACTCTCCCTGTTAGTTGTACCACTGATATCAAATGGCAGTCTTGACAAGGCATCTGTACACAATTACCAACTAGTTATATGTAACAAATTTCATAATCAGACATCTGTATGATTAATGCCCACGCCATCAATCTGTCATGCACCACATGACAACTTTTTAAAAACTTCAATGCCTTGTGATTGGTAATTACTATTACTTTGAATCTGCATAAAAATTTGATTTTCTTTACATCACATATGATAGCCAAGGTTTCTTTTTCTGACACTGTGTAGTTTTGCTCTTATTTGGATAATGTCCTACTTGCAAAAACTATTGAATGGCTTTCTTTATCTTCTATTTCTGTTTCCTGAAATATGTAAACTGCAATGCCATAATCACATGTATCAGTCAACATATGAAATGGCAAAGATAGACCTGGGTGGTGAAGAATTTGATTATTAGTATGCTCTTGTTTCAACCTGTCAAATATAGCATGACATTTTTCTGTCCATACATATGCACTGTTCCTTTTCAGCAAATCACAAAAGTCTGGATCATTAAGGGCTTGCCCATTTACATATTTACGATAGAAATTACATAAATCCGAAAACGATTTATACCTTTCTAGTCTTTAGAGGCTGACACTTGCGGGCTTTCAAATAAAATGATGTGTTGTGTGGTGGTCCTCAAGTACGTACCCTCCGTCTCAGGGTTGAAATATTAAACGTTTTGGCTCGCTTCGTTGTATAGGGGCTGGGATACGTAGTTGCCGCATTACAAGTCAAATACTGCTGAGTCTACAGTATACAATATGAATATACATATGAATCGAATGGTTTAAGGTTCCTATCTCTCGGCAATTGCGAATTTTGAATGTTATATAGAAATTTATAAATGAAAGATTGCAATTAAATAAATTCTGCAGGTACTATTTTAACGACTTTAAATGATGGGTACGATAGCAGAAGTGCCTTTAAGAATGCCCTTTATTACTGTCAAAGACTTATTGGTGTCGATGGTCCAGCAACTGAATAAAACATAAGTTGAATAGCAGGGAAACAATGGATCCTACTTCACGTAATTAGTTATGAACAACAACATAGCTCGCGAGATATTCACTTCTAAACACATGCTACGTCATCACTGCAGAAGCCACGGAAATCTCATAAGTGCACAAGTCGACACTATGAAATACTTCTATCTCCGGCGACCACGCACAAACTGCTCCACTCTCTGAGTCTTTCCCATGACTGTACACTGTACATCGCTGCTCCACGTCCAGCCTTTCCCGCGACCGTGTGTCCGTCGCGCCGCACTGTCCAGGACTCTCACATGTCCTCTCCCGTACTGTCCAGAACGTCCCTTTCCTCTCTCGAAACGGGCATCCTCCCCAACTTCCATACAGTCTCTCCACGTGTCTTTTTTGGAACGATCACTGTGATTGGCTAGAGCGTTCCTGCCGTGTCCTCAAGCCAACACACACTCACAAACATAATGAAACACATTCGAAATACTGGATTTACATTTAAATAACTTGAAATTAAATAAATATTCCTATGGCTGGACCATAAACAAGCGCTAACACACATTACTAAATGCATAAAAAATTAAACAAATATATATCACAAGAATAGAACAGAAATAAGCCAGTAGTCTAATGTCTCTGAGCTTTCTAAAATACAGTAAATAATTGACCAATTTCTTCACGAATAGTATACATCGGATATAAACAAAGACATAGATGAATAAATATATTTATAAGCATGCTACTACCGTTTTCTGTGTAACTGTGGAGTACTTATGGCCTGACATGATCGCTGGTAATCAGCCACTTTGACCTCCAATAATTCATGTACTATTCAAGTTACATGCCTATAATTTATATCAATTTAGGTTTACACTGATAGCCTTCTAAAGACACATCGATCGACAAAATCGGATGAACCGTTTAGATTTTGGAAATTCGTTGCTGGGCATTACTTGTATAATTTATCGTCAGATATTAAACTTTAAACTAATATAGTTATTGAAAATCTGATTTCACCATCAGCATCATGCTGCAAATAATAGTACAGTACATGTTTCGTTTTGAGGTATCATGATTCCTCTGGCTACTGTTAATTTCTATCTGAACTGTGAAATATCTGTCATTAAAGTTTCACAAAGTCCGCCATCTTTTCCACTCCTGGCATGTCCCTTTCGTTGACTCAGCGTCACCATGGAATTCCCAGCTATGCAGTCCCTGTACCATGTGGTCTGACCATTGTGCGGCATCACGAAGCTGCTAATGAGCTATGACTTCGCGAGCAGCCCAAGTGATGGCCAACAGCTCTGAACTTAGAACATTTTCAGGGCACCACAACTCGCCCATTACCCCACACACTCCCTGATTGCTTCTAATATCATGGGATCTTTTTTATTCCAGTTGTAATAATGTGAGCTAATATCTCCAACTCCTTTTTTACAGATTTACTCTACTTTATTTTCAAAGTAATTCCACCTCTTTTTAATGCCCAAAAATCTCATCTGATCATTTACAATACTCTTCCCATGATGATGTCATTATCAATAGATCGTCCATCTATATGGTTATCCTGGTACCCAGTTACTTCCTTAATACACCACCCAAAGCTCAGATAATCGCTGATACAGACATGTTCAGTCCAAAAGAGATCACTTTGTAATGATAACATTTTCCTGCAAAGAGAAATGCAGTCAGCTTCCTCGAATCTGGTTCAAGGACGATGTGCTAATATCATGCTCTCAGATCGAGACTCATATTTTATCTTATGGAATTTTGTGTAGCATATGGTCAAACTTTCTGGCCTATCAGTCTCATGTTTCAGTTCTTTATTGAGATGACAAACATATATCATGATCCTTACTCCACCATCTTCTTTGTTGACTAGAACTAGGAGATTATTATATTGACACATAGACAACTTGCTCCCCTTTCTTCAGTATGATTTATTTCTTTTTGTACTGCTTCTTTACTAGCTAATGGTATTTGGTAAACTGACCCAAAGAATGCCTCATGTGGTACCATTTGTATTTCATATTCAAGGTCATGCACTATATCAGCCCTGTCTGAAAACACGTCTTTGTTGCTTACCAAAATGTAATACAACTCATCCTTCTGTTCTAATGATGCTTTTGATATTCTTTCTACTAATACCATTAAATCATTTTCAGGTGGGTTCACTTTGTTCACATTTCTAACACAATAACACTCAGCTCCTTTTCTAAACGTACATACTTTGGCGATGTAACAGTTCTCATATTTACATTCTGTCTCATATCAGTTTCCACAATACCATCGAATTCACTTCTGTTTTATTCTTCCTTGCAGAAAAAAACCTTATTTTCCTATAACAGTCAATAATTACTTTATGTTTTGTCATCCACTCCATGTCCACAATTATCTCAGTACATAACTGAGGAACCACTAAAATGTCATGCTCAAACAACATATTATCATTATTAAATTCTATCAAGACATGATTTTTAATTGGTTTGCTGCAACTACCTTTTGCACCTATTATTTTTCACTCCCATAACTGGCATTTCTGCTATTTCTGATCTTCCTTTTATATACTCATAAAATGACAGAGACAAAGCATTAATTTGACCACCATCGTCAATTCACACTTGTGTTTCTACCACATATACTTCCACTGGGATCAGTATTTGTTCACATCGCCCTCTCTCATTATCTTTACCTTCCCACAATAAATCTTGTTCAGTTTCTAAATCTCCCCACTGAATTAACTCCTGCTTGGGCATTTTATCTGGTGGCTTTTTCTTCCTTTCCCCACCTCTTTCTTCTTTTTGATACAGACTATGTTTCATTTCTAAATATTTATCCTATCACGAAGAACACTCTGTCTGTAACTTTCATCTGAACTTCATATACGTTAAAATATTCGTTTTCACTTATTAATTTTACACAATCGTGCCAAGTTTCATGCCCCATAGAAAAGTTTTGAACTGTCCCTTCTAAAACACCAACTTTGTTGAGTTCAGGAATGCCACCAACAAAATTATTCTTATACACCTCAAACTCTTCATACTTCTCACAATAACTACTTTACTCATTACATATTCACTATTCATCTTCTTATTAAATACAATTTCGTTTCTCTTCCTCTTAACTTCATCATTATTGCCTATAAAACCTACTTTATTTCCCTTTTTCTATTCTTCTAAACCCTCGTACATCTTATTCATCTGTCTGAATCATTCCCTGTCCTCAACTATAGTTTCAACATTATTTACCGATACACCTTGCATATTTGCAACTGATCACTTAGCTAGAACCAGTGCAGCAGCTCTACTCGTGCATGCTCGAGCATTTACTCTGACAACACTAGTAATTTCATGAGTTTCCATCTACGACTCACTTTGTATCTGGAAAACCCATTAGCGTTTTGTTGTTCGGACCTGCTAGCCTCTACGCGACGTTTTCCTGTTCACTTTCAATTATGTTGCCGTGCTTATAGTTGAAGAAGAGCTGCTTTCTTTTCCATCGGTGTTTGGTCTCAGAATACTATCTGGAACAGTAGAAACCATCGTTTTCCTCATAGCTGTTTTCACGAGGTCTAAATTATGATCTCCTCTTCCTGGACGAAAACCTCTTCCGCCTCTTCTCCCTTTATGTACCTGACCTGACCTCACATTGTAGGCCTTACTATTTCCGTATTGACAATAACGATTTCTACTCTCGTTATTGTAGTGTCTATTCTTACTATTGTTGTTATAATGCGCATTGTTTGTTGTATGCGCGGTTTTTAGCATTATTCTACACCGATGTCCGTCAACATGGTACAGCACATCTAAACCTCCCACTTCTTTTAAAAAAGAGATTTTATCACAGTCGCCAGTAACAAACCCGCTGATATATCTTGGTAGTTTGCCCCATAGTGTGTCCAGCATTCGTTTCTCACTCATTTGAATTTTTATTTGTTCCACTTTTTTACAAATGTCCTCGCAAAAGACTTTCATACTGGAATCCCCCCCCCCCCCCCCCCCGGCTCGGTACGGAATATCATAAGTAAATTTGTCACTTCCTCTTGCCTATTTGCTGACCAATATGCTTTTTCAAACCTTTTAAAGCATTCGCCAAGCGTTTTGCAGACTCCCACATGCGAGCTGCCCAACTATCTGTATCTCCACTCAACTTGTTCTAGCAACTCTTAAGCGGCTTTCCTCCAGGAGTTCTTTCTGTGTAAATGACCTACATTTATCCATGATCACGACAGGATGACTTTCCTCTTTTGGGTCAGATTTGTCGATATCATTACCTGTCTGGTTCTGACATGATACTCCTGTCACTTGGCTTACAGTAAGATTTCTGCTACTCTCCAGGCTCTTAACACATTCGTGAACTTTTCTTGTATCTGCGTTCATCGCGGTTACAGCTCCCTGTAGCTGCGATTCCTACTCTTTTTTAACCCTATAATTTCTTCATGCGGTTCTAGGCGCTTCAGTCTGGAACCGCAAGACTGCTACAGTCGCAAGTTCGAATACTGCCTCGGACATGGATGTGTGTGATGTCCTTAGGATAGTTAGGTTTAAATAGATTTAAGTTCTAGGGAACTGATGATCTCAGATGTTAAGTCCCACAGTGCTCAGAGCCATTTGAACCATTTTTTTGAAATTTCTTCACGAAAAGAATTTACAGATTGCTTTACATCTGATCTGACTGTTCGTATCTTTAGATCGACATGTGTTTGGTATTGTCATTAACCTTTATCTTTACATCTACATTTTAATTTATCTGAGACACATGTACTTGTTCTCTTCGGTAATGTCACTCAATTCCTACTGAATACATAACTTCATATTTTTTAGTTCATTGGTAAACAAAATTTTAAGGGTTTCCATTTCATTTCCGAATTTCTTGTCCATTTCATTTTCTGCGGTTGAATAGCTGTGTCAGTTTCAATATTCAAAGACTGATTGGAATTTTTTAACACAGTTCTCAAATTATTTAAGTCAATGCTGAAAGATTGATTTGAATTCTTCAAGTGAGTGCTCAGAGATAGATGTGACGTGTCAGTTTTACGTTTCAAGGCAGTTAAACCAGAGGTCACTGAGTTAAGCATTCCTATTATCGTATCCATATGATCCTCACTCTGTCTGATTTTGTGCCCTGCTGTTGGTTTCATATCTGTTACACTTTCGTCTAGACGAATTTCATATCCCATGTCATTTGCATCTACATTTTCCATACTATCCTCAAAAACTTCCTGCTTTATTAATACGGTGCTTATATCTTCATTTTCCCCAACATTCTTTGCTCCACTTTTGATATCCAATTGACTGCCAAATATCTCTGCACCCAGAATGTGATTTTTTTGTGTTTTTTGTTTCGCCTACATTGTCGAATTCGACCCTCTTTACTACTGTTTACTGAAATTTATTTTATTACCGAAAAATTTACAGGACTTTTATCCAATTCAGAAATGTGGTTGTAATATCCTGCCAACTCGTCTAACATAGGGCGCCTAGGAAGCTGTTTTCTCGGATCGCTAGGCAACAAGTCAAACAAATGGTATTTATGGAGTCTATTACAGTAAGTTAAATTGACAATACTTTGCGTATGCACAAAAGAATGTCGCAAGCAAATGGCGACATGCAAATGGCTGGTTCAAATGGCTCTGAGCACTACGGGACTTAACATCTATGGTCATCAGTCCCCTAGAACTTAGAACTACTTAAACCTAACTAACCTAAGGACATCACACAACACCCAGTCATCACGAGGCAGAGAAAATCCCTGACCCCGCCGGGAATCGAACCCGGAAACCCGGGCGTGGCAAGCGAGAACGCTACCGCACGACCACGAGCTGCGGAGACATGCAAATAATCAATGTCCTTCAGTATACGCAATTTCAATGCAAGCAAAACAAAACAGTTCATAAGTAACTGCTTTAGCGCTTGTATGACGGCTCTTCTTCCACTCCCGCTGCGGCTAAGCGGCGCGGCGGTTATATTCTCTTCGTATAGATGCCGCTCCTGGCTTTGTGTCTTCCTAGTCAGCGTACTAATGGCTGACTCTGCTCGTCCGTTCTTCATCGTCGTGCCGGCGCTTGTCGTTACGCTGGAACAGTAGTAATCAAATTATACTGTCCTATCACTGGGAACACGTAAAACACCCCACTCCCATACTACAATTTATCTGAAATGACATGTGTTCCTAAGGATCCCTACAATAGGGAATAAGTCATCTCATTAAAATTATGCTGTAGCGGGGGACAAGGAAGGAGCCTCCACGCGTGCACTATCTGAGATAAGAGACCGAGAATCATCTGTCAGATAATGCCGGTGTCCCCCGGAAACGTTGCAATAAAAGGCAACGGTCAATCCTTCCAACACCGGAAAAGCAAAAAGAATGGGCCCTTCTCAGAGCCAACTCTGACGATTTCAAGCCTAAACGTAGAGGGTATCACCAAAAACACACAACACATCATATCACAACTTTGCCGCACACACAAATGGGACATACTGTGTACAAGAAACACACAAGAAAGAAGGGGCAATAAGACCAGAAATAGAAGGAATGAAATTAGCCATAGAAAATTCACATCCTAAATATAGCAGCGCTGTCTTCACAAGACCTGAGATGGCCATAATATCAACTAACAGAACTACATACAATAACATAGAATTACTGACTGTCGAGTGTAGCACCTTCACCGTAACGTCAGTATACAAGCCGCCCGAGGAGAAGTTCAACTTGACTTTGCCGCCAAACTTCAACAACCAGAAAACACAGTTCATCTTAGGAGACTTCAACTGCCACAGCACATCATTGGCCTACAAACATACAGGCGACAATGGACATAAATTAGAGCAGTGGTCGGAAACAAATAACTTATCCATGATCCCAAGCTACCATGCTCGTTCAGCAGCAAAATCTGGAAGCGCGAATACAACCCTGATATTTGTTTTGTAAGCGCAAACGTGGAAGACCGATGCTTAAAAACTGCTTACGTACCTCTTCCTAAAACACAACACCGACCTATCGGAATCCAAATATACGCTGCTTTGAGAACAACGAAAATACCATTCCGCAGACGCTTCAACTTCAAAAAAGCTAAATGGACAGAATATGCTGTGGAACTGGCTACAGAAATAAAAAATCTACACCCAATTCCAGAAAATTATCAAACTTTCGTAGAGACCCTCCAAAAGATTTCTCGAAGACACATACCCCGAGGCTGCAGAGAGCATTTCATCCCAGGTCTCTCTGACGAATCAAAGAACATCCTGAGGGGGTACGAAATGCTTTACGAACAGGACCCCTTTAGTGAAGAAGTAGTCCAATGTGGAGAAACACTAATGGAAATGATTAGTGAATCAAGACAAAAGAAATGGTTCGAAACTCTGGAAAGAATGGATATGACCCACAGTAGCAAAGTAGCTTGGAACTTAATAAAAAAACTTAATTCTGACTTTGGGACAGCTAAACAATGCTCTTCAGTAACACCCAATCAAATTGCCCATCAGCTCCTACTAAATGGAAAACCCAACAAGAAATGTCAGAAAATAAAAATCAGCAGAATTCAGAGTCAAGAGTCAAGCATGTTCGAAATACCATTTACCATAAAAGATCTTAATCACGGAATGAACTCAATGAAAAACGGGAAAGCAGCGGGAGTCGACGATATATGCGTGGAACAGATCAAACAGCTCGGACCTAGTGCCAAGCAATGGATCCTGTAGCTCTTTAATCATTGCTTAAAAACGTGTAAGATCCCAAAGATGTGGAGGAAATCAAAGGTAGTGGCGCTACTAAAACCTGGGAAAGACGCAGGTCAACCGAAGAACTACCGCCCAATAGCACTCCTGTGCCATCAGTACAAACTGTACGAACGAATAATCCTAAACCGCATAGCAAATATCGCAGACCAAAAGCTCATTCCCCAACAGGATGGATTCAGACCCGGGAAATCATGCACCAGTCAAATCCTAGCACCCACAGAACACATAGAGGAAGGGTTTGAAAACAAACAAATAACAGGTGTAGCATTGGTGGACTTAAATTCTGCATACGACACCGTCAACCACAGAAAGCTCATGGAAAAACTGTACTGTACATTTAGGGATCATCAGTTCACAAAAATCATTGAATCTCTGCTGCAAAACAGACAGTTCTATGTAATGCTGGACGGAAAAAAAAGCCGATGGCGTCGACAAAAGAACGGTCTCGCCCAGGGCAGTGTGCTGGCCCCCCTCCTATTTAACCTATACACCAATGATCAACCAACACCGGAACATACTACCCATTTCTTGTATGCCGATGATCTGGCCATTACAGCGCAAGGAAATAGCTTCGAGGAAGTAGAAGGGAAATTAGAAAGCTCGCTACACGTAATGTATGAATACTATAAAGAGAACTCTCTCAAACCAAATCCATCTAAGACACAGGTTAGCGCTTTCCACCTCCGCACAAAACAGGCAAACAGGAAGCTGAACGCCACCTGGAATGGCAACAAACTGGACCATACGGACAAACCAACGTACCATGGTGTCGTGCTGGATAGATCACTGACGTACAGCTATCACTGTGAAAAAACCTGCCAAAAAGTTGCTGCCAGGAACAATTCTTTAAGAAAAGTGACGAATAGTAAATGGGGAGCTAGTCCGACTGTATTACGAACAACTGCTCAAGCACTTTGCTTCTCCACAGCAGAATATGCATGCCCTGTATGGTCTCGATCCACACATGCCAAAAAAGTCACTACAGTCCTTAATGAAACATGCAGGCTAACAACAGAACGCATGAAACCCACTCCACTTGGGAAAATATACGAAGCAGCTGGATTCTCATCTCCTGAATCCCGAAGAATTGCGCACGAACATACAGAAAAATTTAAACATATTTTCGACGAGCGCCACCCGCTGCATGGTTCTTCATGTGGACGTAGCAGACTTAAATCCCGCAAGAGATTTCTCACTAGTGATTTGAACGAGCCTCCGAAGGACTACCCTGCCTCACGAGAAATACCCAGCAGCAGTAAATCAAGCTGGAAGATTTGGAGAACACTGAACCGCATCGGAACAGGCGTAGCACCAGTTAAAGCAAACCTAGTCAAATGGGGCTTCAAGGACGAAGGAGACAACAAATGCGACTGTGGTGAAGTTCAGGATATGGAACACCTTCTACAGTGTTCCATCTGCCCCACAAGGTGTACCCTTGACGAACTATGGCTTGAGAAGGGAGAAACATTGGACTTGGCCCGACATTGGGCTGAAAGGCTTTGAAACAAATCTCCGGACACGAAAAAGTAAAGTATTCTGTAGTGACATAGTGGATGTTATAACCGATTCAGCGTAATCCACTTCTCTACTAATGATGATAAACAAAGTCCCTGTTAACTGGAATATTATTCCATGACCGATTTGAAAATTCAGTTGTTAATTGTTCTGAGTTCCTGTTCATTGATATTCGCAGTAACGTATGGTCTCCATCTCACTGCACGAGCAAGACTACTACACTGAAACATTGAAAACATGACAATGCCAGTGTAACTCGGCTTATTTTGTCATTAACATAAGACACAACTCAACTTTTTACAGTACACTGACACAGCTATGAAATGGAAATGCTACAGCGAAAGGAAGATTTCTTTTCTGGCTGTTAAACAGAATAACTGCTCAAAAGCACTAGGACTGCCCATTAAATTCTCATTAGCAAAACGGTCGCGTCCAGCAGAATATTACGACGTTACTCGCCTTAACGCATATTGTTGGCTGCCTTCAGTATTCCCGTATTGAAATATTTTTGCTTTTGCTCTTTTATACTAGCTACGGAAATGGAGCAATAATTGAGTATATTTTCTCGTGCAGCGTTTTTAGCAATAGCTGTAGCGTATTGCTCACCGCAATGCTTCAGACGTTAATTTCGTTAACCGGTAGGAAATACTCGAAAATCGAAAGTTGACATTCATGTTTTGACAGTTGAAATGTAGTGCCCTTTCTATTTAAGAAGTAATGTTTCATAAAAGGCGAGAAAGCTAACAACGGAAACGTGATAATACTGACGATTGTTAAAAATCATTTAATCTGAGTCCGACCATTCTCTTTTCTACAAAACGTTTCTGCATAGTCTTTCCAAGAAGTTAAGGTTATTGCTTTTTGGTTTTAGAAATGTTGATCACAGTGTCATTATTACTTGACTGTTGTTAAATTGTGAGCGGTTAACATACAGGATTGTCAAAGTTTTGACTGTTTCAAATAATCACAAAAAGAAATGTTATTAGATTATTGTTCACTCAGTTCAAGTTTCTGTCTCTTAATACAGCTCGAAAGGATCCTATCACGGAAAATGTTCGGGTTGATATGTAACAATTACTATCACAATGAAAAACTATAAACATTATCAGTTCTAAACACTAAGCGTCGATTTACAATATACAGGATTCTGCCCACCGTACGTTTATTGCCAGTAATCTCATGATGTTTTCTACTGTGCCCATTTAGTTCCAAATACTGCCTGCCCATACAAAATCTTCTCATTGCAGCATAACGACGAACATTTTAGCACCATTATGAGCAAACACAAATCTCAGTACACTTTGACTGCAATACATTTTTTGTATGAACCAGAAGCAGTCTAGTAACGAAATGCAATGGCTGCCTCTCCAACAACTATTTGGCGAGCAAGTGTGTCCAAACATATTAATGAAGCCTACCGATCGATACACTTGCAGATAATGTTGCATCCTTGACTATCCCAGTGTGTCTACATACAATAGCTCAAAGATTTAGCATTAATGTATTTACATATAACCCACTGAATTAAATAACATTAATAAAAATATTCACAGCTTAAACATTACAGAAGAAATATTCCCTATTTTAGCCATACATTAAAGCAAAAATCGTTAATCCACTTTGTAACTGTGTTACACCTATAGTATCTTAGCAATCGGACTGGGAAGGTTATTAAACCAAAGCCACATTCTCACATCACCACCTTCCGCCCCAGTCCTGCACTCTACATGTACACAAACACCAACCTCTGATCCTTCCTGAAAATGCACGCGATTAGTCAAGATCTGAAGTTCCAACAGTGTGCCCCACAATTTTTCTAGAACTGAAATTTGTTCTTAATGCGTATTAACAAAAGAAAAGCTCGGAGTAGGTATTAAAATCCATGGAGAAGAAATAAAAACTTTGAGGTTCACCGATGACATTGTAATTCTATCAGAGACAGCAAAGGTCTTGGAAGAGCAGTTGAACGAAATGGACAGTGTCTTGAAAGGAGGATATAAGATGAACATCAACAAAAGCAAAAGGCGGATAACGGAATGTAGTCGAATTAAGTCGGGTGATGCTGAGGGAATTAGATTAGGTAATGAGTCACTTAAAGTAGCAAAGGAGTTCTGCTATTTGGGGAGCAAAATAACTGATGACGGTCGAAGTAGAGAGGATATAAAATGTAGACTGGCAATGGCAAGGAAAGCTTTTCTGAAGAAGAGAAATTTGTTAACATCGAGTATAGATTTAAGTGTCAGGAAGTCGTTTCTGAAAGTATTTGAATGGAGTGTAGCCATGTATGGAAGTTAAACGTGGACGATAAATAGTCTGGACAAGAAGAGAATAGAAGCTTTCGAAATGTGGTGCTACAAAAGAATGCTGAAGATTAGGTGGGTAGACCACATAACTAATGAGGAGGTATTGAATAGAATTGGAGAGAGGAGAAACTTGTGGCACAACTTGACTAGAAGAAGGGATCGGTTGTTAGGACATGTTCTGAGGCATCAAAGGATCACAAATTTAGCATTGGAGGGCAGCGTGGAGGGTAAAAATCGTAGAGGGAGACCAAGAGATGAATACACTAAGCATATTCAGAAGGATGTGGGTTGCAGTAAGTACTGGTAGATGAATAAGCTTGCACAGGATAGGGTTGCATGGAGAGCTGCATCAAACCAGTCTCAGGACTGAAGACCACAACAACAACAACATGTATTATTCAGGAACAACTCTTGCACAATTAGCCAAGTCGCTTAACCGTGCTTGAATACGCAATATTTGCTTACGGGAACGGCTGACGTCTCAGAAAAACTGAATATTGGCTTGCACTGCGCAGAGTTATTTGAAGCACAGTTAGCAGCCGCACTCACCTGACTTACATTCTGTTCACTCAGCTGAAATGGGCAGTTCAAAGTGCCCTTCTAGCTCTGATCCTGTTTCGTCTCGCTTCCCTCAGTGCGTTAATCTCTTATTCATAGTTGTACCTGCCGAAAAATGCTCCTACCAGAGTAAAAAAAATGCGAATATGTTCCTGTTTATTTAAAATACTCTGAATGAAATCGTGGGAGGACTGCAGCTGCCTCATTCCACATTCTTCAGTACCTTTACAAATTTCCCGAAAATTTTGGCGTAAGAACATATTCGCGCTTTTTTTTTAACATGCAATCCACCTCAGACTCCCACAAGTTCCAGCAACTGTAACTCACTCACACCAATCATTCCATCGCTGTCAGTCGCTCGTCCCCATCCACTCCCAGTTGTCCTTTCTCACTTACTCATTCACCTCATCTCATTGACACCATCTCTTTGCGTCTCTCTGTTATTCTCTTCCGTGTCACTGTCGCAGTCCCCTTCACTCTATCCTACTACAGCTTCCTCTTACTGTCTCCCTCTTTCTTCTCTTACTGCTGCTATATCATTCATTCCTTCCCACTGCTGCTGTCACTTCTTGCTGTCACTATGTCTCTCTTCCTCGTCGTCATTGCCATAGACTCTATTTATCACTGGCTCTCGCCCATTTCCAGTTTATCCTTCTCTTAATTCCTGTCCCTCTGACCTGCCATTACTCTTTTCCTAGCACTGTTCTGAGACTGTCAATTATGTTCCACTGCCAATGTGTCCCTCTCTTTCTTTCACACTGCTATTGTCTCCTTCGCTCTTTCAATAACAAAACTATTGCCTTCTGTCTTCCCGTATTTATTACATTTCCGTTTCTTTGCCAATGCCATTTTCTTCTCTCTCAGCATAAAAAAGGGCGAATATGTTCGTATGTCAATATTTTTGCAGAAGTTTTCATAGTTGCTGAGAAAAGTAAAATGAGGCAGCTAGTGTAGCACTTTTCAGTCAAAGTATTTTATACAAACACGAACATATTCGCATGTCTTGTGCTGATACAGGAGAATTTTTCCGCTGGTTCCCTTCTTTTCCCTGCTGCAGCATTGCATGAAACTCATATGAAGAAAACTGTATGGATAAGAAAAATTTAAATATTCTACTTATGTGAAATTGAAATAATGCAAATGTAATTTTACACCTCAGGCTGGATTTTATGTGCAAAAATATTTTGCATGTGCTTCAGTACTACAGCATGAGGATCCCCAATGATAATGGAGACACTTTACCGTATGTTTCTCAGTGCTCAGTCACTTTATAAATTAGGTTTTTGCCTCACATCGGATTTTATGTCTGTATTTTACGTGTAAAATAAGGGTAACTTTGTGCCACTGTATCTCGGAAATGGATGAAGATATGAAGAAGAGTTTCAAGGTTTTTCTAGATTGTGACCTTAGCAATACGTCGTACAAATTACAGCCATTTGCTGTGCACAACCGCTTTGGAATCCGCGGCTGGGTTTTGGGGTGTTCGTCGACATATATTTTTGAAAACGGGGACATGGCTCTTCTAGATAACTGTCTAAAGAATATTGTATCAAAATTCGAGCAAATTAATATGCTTGCTTATGATTTAGATGTCGGCTTGTGGGGAAGCAGCATACTCACGCCTTATAAAATTCACATCAGTCTTTCCATTGGGTGCCAGCCTAGCCCGCTCTGACGTCATAAATATTGCGCAATACTTTAGAATTAAGTAAATAACCTGAAACGTTTCTAGCATGTCAGGAGTAACACAAAATCAATATGTGTTGGATATCAGCTCAGTAACTTTAACCATTTTCGAAATTTGGATTTTTTCTGTAAAAATCACTGGCGCAACAGAAAAGAGCTAGAAACTTAAAAATTTATATTTAGATTCCTTTTGCATAATAATTTAGCGGAAACAGTATTCTGGATCTCACAAATTAAAATTTCAGTTGAAATTCATGGTTTTCTGGTTTTTGTCTTAGAAATTAAGGAAGCAAGATAGATTAAGTAGGTGAATAAATAAAGCTAGGATGTTTAAATTTAAGTAGAAGGGAGATCCGCTATAATCATAAAGATGTGAGAAGTTTCAACTGAATAACTATAAAACTATAGCGATAGCGTATCTCCAAAGGGCACATTCAGAGCTCCTCTACTGCGTGTAGTGTAATTAAATTAATTATCTCGCCCAACATTTTTGACTTAGCCACATCAAACTTTTATTATAATTACTTACCTGTGTGCTGATTGCACAATTAAGTTGAGAGCTTCATCGGCCATCAGCAAAGGAAGCAATGATTTATTCGATAACTTAAAGTGATGCATTACTAGCCCAGCGGCTAGTCGGGAGAGCAGATTTGATCAGGCATTCCCTTAGCCGTCCGCACCGCGGCTTTATATGTAAGAACGCTGCGCGAGAAAAAAGGAAGGCCCCAGTTCTCTCCAGAGGCTGATTAGCGCACCACCTGCGCCGGGAGTCGCGTCACGTCGGTATCGTTGATATAAACAGCCTCAGATGCAGTAATAAGTTACTCAGGATATGCGTAACCATGAAATCGTTTTCGAGCGAAGTGTTAATTTTGGGATGACTTTAATGATTTATCTTCAGTTTGCGTGTCGTATTTTCACCTGCCGCCGCAGAACAGACAATCTACCATTATTAGCGTGGCGTTTGATGAACATTATCATCAAACTATGGCGAACATTCACTTAAACATTTAATTTGAACAGTTATAGTTGCATCAGTGCATTAGACTCTGAACTGCTTTGGTAGTTGGATTGTGTGGATGCTTTTTGGTCTGTGACTTTCAGAATATAGTGAACATTTTAGAGAGAATTGTTTTTGATTATGAATCCCAGACAATCTCCTAATTGCTCAGAGCTATAAGCTGTAGCTATAAATGTATTTCTCAGATGAAGTGGGCACTAGGAATTCTAATTACAGGCTTCACGTTTTGCTAATCACTTTCTGGTTGCCAATATTGTAGTTAGAGAGCCAGTGTTGAGAACGGCAAACAACAGCATTAAATAAATAAAGGAACATTTATTCTATTATTCCACCTGTCGCCGCACATATGGTGCATCGGCCGGGAAAGAAACTGAGAAAAGTGAAAGTGATTTTTAAATATTCGAATTCGGGAGTGAAATGCGACTCGCAACTGAGTAATAGAACAGTGAAAGTGTTACGTGTGTATGTGGACGACGCAATTGGATTAACAACGCATCTGGATTGACGGATGCAGTGAGTCTAGCGGCGCTGCCGGCATCGCGAAAAGCCAGTTTCGCCTCACCGCAGTCGTCCGCCGGAACAACCGGAGCTGCGCCTGCAGTTGCGGGCCACGCAAACACACAGCAGCCGTCGAAGTGCCATCTGCAGTTCAACGCACCGCGTCGCATCAGTAATCCTGGTACGCCACGCCGGCAACGCCATACGTCGTGCAGAAGGAACTAAGTTAAGTGAAAAGCTATTAACATTTTTACTAACCTGCACTAAAAGACTGTCGGCGATGGAACCGCCAGAAGAAACTGAGGTTAAACTTAAGTCAGAACCTATGTCAATTGAGGGATGTGTAAATCCAGACAATGGTTCAAGTGTAAATATGCATGAAAATAGTATTGTTAAAGTGAAATATGAAGTATTGTCTCCCGACAGTAGTGTGAAAAGGGGCAATTATTCAATAATAGAGACCCCCATAGTAAAGCAGAAATCAGAAATTGTTAATTTATTGGATGATAGTTTATCTGATGAGTTAAAAACGAAATAGACGTCAGAGGTGGTAGAGTTTAAAAAGGATAAGTTACATATGACTGATCAATCAGATGTTTCATTTCGTTGTGATGATTCTGGTATTGGAGCTAGTTTTTTGTCACCTGAGTGTGATAAAAAACCAGCTAGTGAGCAACCCAAAGATACTGGGGCTATTGATTTAAATGTTATATTACAAGCAATAGCTACCAGCAATGCTAAAATGACAGCTGAATTAAAGTCTGAAATAACTGAGGTCAAAAGCAGTAATGCTGAATTAAACTATGAGATTGTGGCCAGCCAAACTAAGTTTAATAAACGATTGGAGGTAATGGACAATACCTTCAAGGCTGGTTGCAATAAGTTGAAAGAGGATCTGGACAGTTTGAATTATAAAATTGATTACAATCATGAGGATATTAAGAAAAAGGTTGCTCAACAATTTTCTGAAATGTATAAAACAGTAAAATCCGAAGTTGCTGAGGTTCGCAAAGACTTCCAAATGGAAGATGCGGAACTGGAGCACAAGTTAACAGAGAGGTCGAGGCGGAATCTGAACTGTGCTCAGATAGGTTTAACGATGTTTGAAGATGTGATTCCACCAACTTGGTCTGAACAAGAGAAAATCTCATTTATTAGAAGCCATTTAGCAGGTGGCGCCATGCGTTGGTCAGCTGATGTTGAAGTGTAAAACATCGGCGGAATTTAAAACAGCTTTCATTAATGAGTATTGGTCTAGCAATAAGCAAAATGAAGTGTTAAGAGAATTTTGGAGTGGAAAACGCTTCAATGCAGGCAAGGAATCTATTAAAGAGTTTGCTAGGTCATGGATTTCACGTTTGTCACATTTGGCGGAAAAGCTCAACCTGAAATGATAATACTAGGTCTTGAAGCCAAACTGCCATGGTATTGGCAAACTAGAATTATATCTGCCCCTAGAGACAATCTTGATCGTTTCATTGAGTATTTGGAACTTGTAGAGCGTGTTGCTGCCAATGAGGAGCAAGCACGTAATAACAGAAATGGTAATAACACTAGTAGTAATTTTAAGAACGAGCAGAATGGCAATGTAAACATCAGAACAGTAGGTGTTCGCCATCCTAAGAGAGGTAGGAATTGGAGAAATAATTATCAGAACCAACAATGGCATCCAAATGATAGTAATTTTGTTCCAAACAAAATTATGCAGGTAAACAACAGTGCGGAAAGCAATGCTGTGCCAGTTAACTATAATGGAAATAAAGGAAACAGTAGTAGGCCGAGGCAGGAAAACTAGTTCCCGTCTATGAGGACACTGGCGCTCACGAGGCGGTTACTTTTCCTAAGCCAGTAATTACAGTAATTGCTAATACAGATCAGAATACTCAGACTGAACATGTGGATGAGGGGTCGGTAGCATCTAAGGATACAGCAGAAATATTAGATCAGTCACAGTATTTAATAGATACCATGTTAGAGACGCTTTCTAAGTGGGAAGAGAAAGAGAAGGCGCAGCAGTGTAACGGTAGGGAAGAGCTACAAAATACTGAATTGTCAGGTGAAGAAGCAGAAGAAATTCATGCTTATATTTACGATAAGGATGATGTGCTCTTATCTAAAGTGCCTGTGCAGGATGTTGATACTGTACTAATAGAGTTAGGACAGGAGATAAGTGTGAATGTAGAGGATAGCCTGTTGTGGGTCGATGAACCCAGTAGCTGTGACCAGTTGTCAGTTGAGAAGGTACCCGACGATAATAGTGAAAGTGGTTTAGCTGTAACTAGTGTTATGCCCGGTCTGGAGGCGCAGAATCGCTCAGACTACAGTAATTTGGGTCATGTTCAGCAAACTAAATGTAATGAAGTCGTGTGGTGTTTCGATTTAAAATTAATAGACTGACTGGAAAAGGCAGCTGAAAATGTAATTCAGGAAACCCTTACACACTTTGACCTAAATGTAATGAAGACAGATGTCGATGACTTTAGTTGGTGAAAGGAACTATTGGATGAGTTCGAGGAACCACCTGTACAA
Source organism: Schistocerca cancellata (assembly GCF_023864275.1). NCBI lineage: Eukaryota > Metazoa > Arthropoda > Insecta > Orthoptera > Acrididae > Schistocerca > Schistocerca cancellata. Next base: position 984,758,365 of record NC_064627.1, read on the forward strand.
CCTAGAATAAGCCACCCTATAATAATAGTGAATATGTTGGGTATCAATGTACGTTGCCTCTTAGACAGTGGAAGTGAGGTGAGTGCGATATCTCAGTCCTTCTTTGATGCATTACCTAGTAAAGACAAGCTTACTATAATGAGGGGATCAGGACTAAGAATAATTGGTGCTACTGGCAAGGTGTCAAAAACGGTAAAACGAGAAGCTTTGTTGCCCTTTAACATTAATTGTAATTTAATTGATCATCCATGCTTAATTGTAAATAATCTCAGTATTGAGGTTTTAATTGGAATAGATTTCTTGTCGAAATATCAGAGTGTTGTTGACTTTGAAAGAAGCCAGTTAAAAATGGTCTTGCCGATAACCGGAGTAATTACGGTACCTTTTATTGATAAACATGTAGTAACTAATGATGAAACTTGGGAGCTGCCTATACGAGTTCTGAAAAATAGGAGATATTGGGACGAAGGTATTAATCTTAGTAAAAGTAAGCTAAACACAGAAGAAGAAGAAGAAGAAGAAGAAGCAATTATTTTGGACAAGATTGAAGTTAAATTGCAGGAAGTCGATAAAATTTCAGCTAATCAGAAGGAAGAACTGAGACAGGTTTTAAAAAGGCATCATAAGGTATTTTCAAATCGACCTGGCGTGGTCAAAGGTTATGAATGTCAATTAAAGGTGAAACCTGGCCAAGTGTTTTTCTGGAAGCCATACCAAATACATGTAGCTAGGAAGGAGGCGGTTAGAAAGGAGATACAGAGAATTCCAGAGTGGGGTGTGATTGAAAAAGCGGTCAGTGAGTACAAAAATCCTCTTGTTGTTGTACCAAAAAGAGACGGGAGTGTCAGATTGGTCTTGGACGCTCGTTGGTTGAATGATATAGTGGTTAGGGAAAGTGATAGACCGCAGAACATGGACGAGTTACTGCAAAAGTTCTGGGGAGTAAAATTCTTAACTTTTATGGACATCACGTGTGGATATTGGAATTTGCCACTGGCGGAAAGTTCAAGGAAGTACACAGCTTTCTTGTACGAAGGAGTTTGTTACCAATACCGTGTGGTACCTTTCGGACTTAATATCTCTGTTTGTGCCTTCGTACGTGTGATGTGCCATGTTTTAGGACCAGCCTTAATTAATAAAATCACAGTCTACGTAGATGGTCTGTTAATAGCAACTCCTACCTGGGAAGAACACATAGTTTTACTAGAGGAAGTGTTAGAGGCTATTGAGAGAGGTGGCATGAAACTAAAGATTGAAAAGACAGAGTGCGTTAAAGAGGAAATAGGTTTCTTGGGAAATATGATAAGTGGAAAAGGTATTCTGCCTGACCCAGGCAAGCTAGCAGTCATTGAAAAATTTGAGGCTTCCAGAAACAAGAAGCAGTTGAGATCGATGTTCGGTCTTTCGGCTTCTATAGGCGTTTTGTTAGTGATCAGGCTTTTAATGCGCCCTGTCTTCACCTCCTGCTGAAAAAGAATACCCCTTGGGTTTGGACAGCAGAATGCTGTGCTTAAACAGTCTTTAATTAATAGTCCTATTTTACATCATCCTGATTTTGAAAAACCATTCTGTATGTCTGTTGATGCTAGTGGCTATGGTATAGCTGTGGAGATATTCCAAGCAGAAATAGAGAACGAACAAGAAGTGCACAAGACTATAGCTTTCGCAAGTCGATCTTTACAGGCAGCAGAGAGAAATTATGGCATCTCAGAACTGGAAGCATTGGCAATTGTATTTGGGGTACAGAAATTTGAGCAGTATCTATTAGGTCACAAGATAATTGTTTACAGTGACCATAAGGCGTTGACCTTTTTAAAGACCTGTAAGTTGAGGAATGCTCGTTTGGTAAGATGGTCATTGTATCTCCAGCAGTTTGGCCTTGAGGTTAGATATATTCAAGGGAAAGATAATTTGGTAGCTGATGGGTTATCTAGAAGTGCGGAGCTCTGTGATGACGCGGGAATTACAGCAACAGACCTAAGTGAACTACGAATGTTTGCGTTGCATGAAGTAAAGGAGGAAAGTGCATTAAGGAGGGTGATTAAGAACTTGAGACGTGAGCAGAATGCAGATGACCAGCTGAAATTAGTAAAGAGCTATTTGGGAGATGCGAACTATCATAAGGTTTCGCAATACTACTGTCTGCATAAAGGAGGAAAAAGGTGTGTTTCTGAGTGGAAGCTGTGCTTTCCCTCACAACATCTAGACTTACTAATCGACTATGTACACCTGAGGTTTGGGCACTATGGTGCAAAGAAGTACATTGCAAAATTAAAAGAGAAAGTTGTGTTTGACAACATGTACCGCCGTGTTGCCAAGCGTCTAGCATCTTGTGTAGTGTGCCAGAAAGTCCGTGCTGCTAACACCAGAATACAAGGGGATATGCATTCAGTAGAGCCAACTGAAACCCTAGAATTACTGGCTTGTGATTTGTTTGGCCCTCTTCCTGCTTCGAGAGGTGGGTGTACCCATGTTTTTGTTGTTGTGGATGGATTTAGTAAATATGTTAAGCAATACCCAATTAAATGAGCAAATGCAAAAACGTTGGTAGAAAAGTTGGAAAAAGATTTCTTCGTGAACGTCGGCGTTCCGAAGAATTTGCTGTCAGACAATGGGCCTCAATATACTTCTGATAGATTTCAAGAATGTCTGGATAAGGCCAGAGTGAAACATCAGAAAATATCTGCGTATTTCCCCCCAAGGAAATATAAGTGAACGTATTATGAGAGCATTGAATAGGCTTTGCAGGACTTATTGTGCTCGGAAACACTCAAGTTGGGCAGAGCACATGAAGTATTTTGAGAATGTAATTAACAACTTAAGGCATGATGCAACTGGTTTTGCGCCTTGCGAATTGATGTTTGGCCAAGAACCGCACAATGTGATTGCAGATATGGTAGAATTCCCTATTCTAACGCAAATATCCACAGACGAGAAGAAGTTAAAGGCTAGGGCAAATATAAGTAAAAGAACATTAGAAAGAAAGAAGCGTCATGACGAAAAAGCTGTATCCACCAGTTTTGAAATAGGTCAGTTAGTCCTTGTCAAAACCAAGGAAAATCAAAGAAAATAAATGCAGAAACAAAGAAATTCATGTTCGTATACCAAGGACCTTTCAGGATCATAGGAAAACCACATGCCAATGCATATAGGCGACGATACCCTAAGAGTGAAAAGCTACTCAGTCTCAGGAACGTAATCGACCTAAAGAAGTTCATAGGTAGTGAATGAATTCTGTAGGGAGGAGGTTGTTCTGAAACCTCTACACAGTGTGGCAGCTGTGCAGTCCCAGCTTGTAACGCCGGAAATGCATATCCTCGTATTTCCATCTATTGTACTATAATTTTTTTTCCTTATTTTGTTACCTGAATATATGATGTTTCTGTGTCTTTGTATATTGTAATTGTTTTACTATTTGTATATATATGCATTTATGTCGATGTATAATTGGTTTGTTGTGTAAAGATTATTTGTATTTTTACGCTGGGTCTGGCCTAGGGAAACTATGCTATCGAACCATTACATCGATAGGTCGTGTGGAGAACCGAAGTGTTTAGGGTCTTTGGTAGTGTTAACTCTGCCGCGTGGAGCGCGGGCAGAGCAGAGGGGAGTCTGGCTGGGGTGGTGCAGTGGAGCAGGTGTGTTGTGTGAAGCTCCCGCGAGTTGCCACGCTTTCGGGGTTTGGCAGCATGTAGTTGCGCTCGACTTGCGATAATAGTTTCTGACATGGTGTCGCAGACGGTGTAACGCTACTGCCCGCTCGGGCGTACGTTAGCTCTTTAAAGCCTGTACTGTAATAAGTTCACGGGCTTCACCTTATAAACAAGGATTTTAGTACATAAGTTGACCGTGTGTACCTAATTGGAAGCAATTCGGACTTATATCCAGTCAGTAACTACAGTGATGCGTCAAGCAAATGTAAAGTATAATTACTCGTTCGCATGGACAAGAAGTACACACAGTAGATACTACCAATGATTAATAATTCGGTCGCCAGCCTAATTAGGCATTGAGTGAGTTTTTCCTTGTACAAGTGGGTGCGTGTACAAGCATAATAACACGTAGTAATGTTGCGTTTTATGGCAAAGTTTGGAACCGGAAAAATCCACTGAACTAAAGTTTTCTCCTTTTGTACTAATTTGGACGAGCTATAAATACACAACACCACACTACAATGATTACTACGAACTGCATTTTGTATATTGATCAGACTGAAATTGGGCATAGATTACCCTAGAATTAGCAATCTTGAAAGTACACACACAATGTCACTATTAAGGATGGTTAAACACTAATACACTTAAGTTTAATATGGAACTCAACTTTGCTGGTCAAATCTGATCAGTACACTTCAAGGTTTGAAAGAATGGACAAGAGAAGGGGGGGGGCCCTGAAACTGTTATGGTTGTTATACTGAAACTATTAAGTACTGAAGGTAAATTAACACTCAGAATTATTAACCTATGGATTACTACTCTTTTGTCTCACTTCTGGATTATTTAACTATCATTCTTTCTGTCTCAAATTAATTAAGTGTCATTGCTAGCTCAATTCAAAAAATTATCTTCCAATTTAATCAAACTGTTGTTCTTTACTAACATTTGCATTAACACACAGAACTTTAAACTTCTTTATAGCATAGATTTGTCTGCTGATAATTCTCATTAACACTAACTTTAAACTTTCAATTCAGGATACTCGGGTTGCACAATATGTGATAAGGACCCTGTCTAGGTCAGTGATAAGGATGATTAATTGTTAGGGCAATTCTGGTAAAAGTCACATTATTATTGAACAGTTAGAAACATTTTCGACACTGGTCCACACAGATACAATTCTAAAGATGAATAAAATGTTTGACCTGTGCAAGTCGGTGCGGCGGATGGCGGGCAGCGAGATAGCGAGAAGCACAGCACACATACAAGCACGGCTAAGGCTCTCACTGCATCGGCACTTTCCTTCTTCTTAGCGTCGTAATCTTTCCAATTTTGTGCCTAAGAATATAGCCATGCCATGTAGTCGTCGGGATCGGCACATCCAAGGCCCAATGGAATCCAGTTTTCCTGGATAGCCTGCTCGATATGGTACGTGTTCCTCTGACCGATGCCCAACTCCAACTGTTATACTGAGCCTGTTGTGCCGAATCGCGCCAGTGTGCGTTTTCCCGCACTCGCCTGCCTCCACCTTTTCCCGCTCCCCTACAGGTAGGGTATTCACCACAGGTTTTCTACTCAACATATATTAATACCTTTCCTACGTATGGACCAGGTGTATAAAATACAATTTTCACATCTTACAAGAGTTTCAACATTAAGTAAACTTCCCTTTGATTACCACATTACTTGAAATCTAACATAATAATAATATTCATTTCAAAAGTTGCTTATAGTTTCTTTAACATAACGATACGAAAAGAAAAAGAAATTCAAAACATTGCTTACATTAATCTCTCGAAATTCAGAAAGAAAAAAAATTATAATATGTACAGTTGTTGTTGTTACAACGGGAAGCATTAGCTGGCGCACATCAAGAGCCCGTTTCGTCTGGTGACCGTGTCGAGAAGAAGGCGCGCCAACATCCAGCTCCTGCAACAGCGACGGCCCACAATGAGTGACTGTCGCCACCTCCTCGATCGACGGCTTCAAACCTTCAATCAACCAACAAGGAAGACTGGAAGCACGTAAGATTTTAGAACTGTATGGCAGACCTCAGCTTTTCAAACTTTCAAAATTGTTGCATCACAAAATTACAGCAACTTAGCATGAATGTTTGTTGCTCATTGTCCCAATTGCATTACCAAGCAGGGTCCCTTCCTTTTCCGGAATGAACCCGAGTGTCGTTGAAATTCAAACGCCAGCATCATTCGATTTCACTGCTTTAATTTCAAAGTTCAGTTACGGTATTCATAGCTGGCTACAATATTTAGATTACACAAGCACGAATTAAGAGTGGGAGTTTTGTTACCGTATTTTAGCTTACCTGTGACTGCAGCTCCGCTTGGTACGTACTAAACTTTACTATTGTTAATTGTTCAGAATCATTTAATTCAAGTTCAAAGTTAAATCTCTTATTTCTAAATTGCGTAGATTCAAGTAGCTTTTGAAATGATTGTTGAGGTAGTCCAAGACTAACCGTATTTTACTGAATTTCGATATGCTTCAGAAAGAAAGCTCACTATTAACTTCAGTCACTAAATTAACTTTCGATTTTCCGGTTTTATTAATTCTTTTGCTAAATTAAGTCAGAGTGTAGCGAAATTTATCACTTCTGACAAACTTTCAGTTTTCACACTACACGTGTCAACCTTCAGTTGCCACTCTTCTAGTGCTAATTATATGTGTAATACCCTTTCTTTTTCAGTTACTATAGTAATTGTCCTTAGGACTGGCGACCGTAATTTCCCCCAAATCTCAAATATCTAATTACCGCTAGTTAATTGTTAACGTAATGGCAGCACATTTACTCTCTTTATTAACTTTACCCCTTTTCAAAATTAATTTCCACCAGTTTCATTTGCATTTTTCCTTTCCTTTAGATGTAACCCTTTCCTCCCTCTTTACCGACAGATTAACTTTGGTGACGATTGCTTTTCCCAAATTTCCATTAGGTACATGCGGTTTAATTTTTCACTGTCATTAAGGTCGATAAGTGAGGGGGAGGTTACAAGCTGTGTGAGATCTTCTTTCCCATTTCAGATTTCACTCTCTCTTCATCTTTTCTATCCACCTAAAATTTCGACCTCTTCTTTCCAACACACTAAAATCTTCTGGTATGACTATCAAGCCAGCATTAATCTAATGAATTCTGTAGGGAGGAGGTTGTTCTGTAACCTCTACACAGTGTGGCAGCTGTGCAGTCCCAGCTGTGTGAGATCTTCTTTCCCATTTCAGATTTCACTCTCTCTTCGTCTTTTCTATCCACCTAAAATTTCGACCTCTTATTTCCAACACATTAAATTTTCCGTTATGGTTATCAAGACAATAATAAACTAATGAATTCTGTAGGGAGGAGGTTGTTCTGTAACCTCTACACAGTGTGGCAGCTGTGCAGTCCCAGCTGTGTGAGATCTTCTTTCACATTTCAGATCTCACTCTCTTTCAGCTTTCCTATCCACCTAAAATTTTGACCCCTTCTTTCCAATACGAAAATTTTCTGAAACCAATGAATTCTGTAGGGAGGAGGTTGTTCTGTAACCTCTACACAGTGTGGCAGATGTGCAGCCCCAGCTGGGTGAGATCTTCTTTCCCATTTCAGGTCTCACTCTATCTTCATCTTTCCTGTCCACCAAAGTTTCGACTCCTTCTTTGCAATACAAAAATTTTCCGTCATGGCTATCAAGCCATGAGTTCTGTAACCATTCTATCCACTGATTAGTGAAGAAAATACCTAATGTTACAAACCTAACAGTGACATAAACAACAGAGAAGTATGATGTAATTAAGATACAAAGGTATTTGAGTAACAAGTATGTATAGAACCCTGGTAATATTATAAGTACAAAGTTGTTGTTTTATTGGAAATGGTCCACCAACAGTAATTTAAAAAGATATACAAATTCGTGTACAAGCAGGATCTGAAGTGGCAGTGGAACCTATTGTACGTTGTAGAGCTAACTAATTAATAGTAAAAGAGATTGCTTAGTGTTATGAATAATATGCAGATAAGTTGTAAGAATGAACTCACCTTGTGTAGCAAGGAATGGCAGTGTAATAGAATTGAACAGTGTTTGTGGTTGAGACGTGAAGGACACGTCCTTGAAATATTTATAAGGTTGGAACTGGCCATTATTTGGTGTAGTGTGTGACATGACACACCTACACGTATTGAGGTTATGAGTTGGAGGCGTGAATGCGTCCATAGGTACCCTTATGTTAGATGAGACAGAGCAGCTCACGGTGTCCTATAGGTTTAAGGAATTTAGCATTACGCTCGGCCATAATTACATAATGCACTTTAGTGGTAGTTCGAGAGAGACTACCTGTGGTTTCAGCATCCAATCAAGTGGAAATGGATTGCAACGTGAGCAAACTGATCAGCTGCAATACACTATAGATATGAAATAAATGTGCTATCCTATGCGTTAAATGTTAATAGAGTGAGTGTTAAATAAGTACATACACTAGCAACATAATTGAGTAACATAATGGCAGACGTGAAACATTATTTATAGCTCAGCATAAATACACTTCGATGAAGTAAGTACATAATTGCAGATGTGGAACTGACACAGCAGCAGAGGACCAATAAATAGATTTAGTAGTCAACTAAACGTAGTGTGTTTTGAACACTCAGAACTGTACTATTACCACAAGTTACTCACATGTACAAAGAGGCTGTGAAGACAACTGCTAATCAAATATACTATCTCTAAGAATAAGGTAGTCGAAGATGAGTCAGTTAAGTAAATAAAATACAGATTTGTCAGGAATGTACCGAGCATTGGTTCAGTGTTCTGGCCCAGAAATAATAAATTGAGATTAAATAGGATTCATGATTGTATGCCTTGAGCATAAATTTTCTCTAGTACGTGACTAACGGCGTTTTGAGCCATTTGTTTACCGATTTTATGACAGTTAAGTAACCGCGAGCGTAAAATTGAAAAAGTTCTGTTAACTTTGTTCCAGCAACATATTGAAAGATAAAATGTATATATATCCCCATTTCATTATGACCCACCCTTAGATTTTAAATGTACAGAGTCTGAGGCACTCGTTTTGTTTGTTCCACAGGACAAACCAGATAATGGCAGCCTGGTAGTTGCGTGAAAACGTGGAGCGACTTGGACACAACTCACAGTGACCCCTCCCTTTTCCCCATGTAATTTAGAGTGAACGTGAAGGACGCACACCATAGCAACTTCCCCTCCTCTACCCTTGTTAATGGAAGTGTAGAACGCCAGCCAAAGCGGTTACAACCACTGTGTAAAAATGAAATTGTCATGATTTGTGAAATTTTTTTTCAGGTTTAGAAAAGACTGCTAAGATATAATTATCTGTTTATGTATCATGAATAACTGTGTTATTTTCTTTTAATTTGTGTATGTACAAATATTTACACCCAATTTAATGGATTTAAGATTTTCATAATTTTACATATTTTTATGTGTTTGTCTAAGGCAATATGTATGCCAAAGTGTTTCATTGATTTTGCTTAAAGTTTGAGTTATAATGTTGCTTAAGAGGCAGTGAACATGCCAGCAATTTAAATATTTACATTTCAATTTTAATTTTCATAGGAAGTTAACCTGCACTCTTGCTTCCCTTTTTGTAATTAATTTTATTCATTTACATTCAAAAAAATTAGGTAGAGGGTGATGTAGGGAAGCAGCATACTCATGCCTTATAAAATTCACATCAGTCTTTCCATCGTGTGCCAGCCTAGTCCGCTGTAACTAGCTCTGACGTCATAAATATTGCACAATACTTTAAAATGAAGTAAATAACCTGAAACGTTTCTAGCATGTCAGGAGTAACACAAAATCAATATGTGTTGGATATCAGTTCAGTAACTTTAACCATTTTCGAAATTTGGATTTTTTTTCTGTAAAAATCATTGGTGCAACGGAAAAGAGCTAGAAACTTAAAAATTTATATTTAGATTCCTTTTGCATAATAATTTAGTAGAAACAGTATTCTGGATCTCACAAATTAAAATTTTAGTTGAAATTCATGGTTTTCTGGTTTTTGTCTTAGAAATTAAGGAAGCAAGATAGATTAAGTAGGCGAATAAATAAAGCTAGGATGTTTAAATTTAAGTAGAAGGGAGATCCACTATAATCATAAAGATGTGAGAAGTTTCAACTGAATAACTATAAAACTATAGCGATAGCGTATCTCCAAAGGGCACGTTCAGAGCTCCTCTACTGCGTGTAGTGTAATTAAATTAATTATCTCGCCCAAAATATTTGACTTAGCGACATCAGATTTTTATTATAATTACTTACCTGTGTGCTGATTGCACAGGTAAATTGAGAGCTTCATCGGCCATCAGCAAAGGAAGCAATGATTTATTCGATAAGTTAAAGTGGTGCATTACTTGCCCAGCAGCTAGCCGGGAGAGCAGATTTGATCAGGCGTTCCCTTAGCCGTCCGCACCGCGGCTTTATATGTAAGAACGCTGCGCGAGAAAAAAGGAAGGTCCCAGTTCGCTCCAGACACTGATAAGCACACCACCTGTGCCGGGAGTCGCGTCGCGTCGGTATCGTTGATATAAACAGCCTCAGATGCAGTAATAAGTTACTCAGGATATGCGTAACCATGAAATCGTTTTCGAGCGAAGTGTTAATTTTGGGATGACTTTAATGATCTATCTTCAGTTTGCGTATGTCGTCTTTTCACGTGCTGCCACAGAACAGACATTCTACCATTATTTAGCGTGGCGTTTGATGAACATTATCATCAAATTATGGCGAGCATTCACTTAAACATTTAATTTGAACAGTTATAGTTGCATCAGTGCATTAGAATCTGAACTACTCTGGTAGTTGGATTGTGTGGATGCTTTTTGGTCTGTGACTTTCAGAATATAGTGAACATTTTAGAGAGAATTGTTTTTGATTATGAATCCCAGACAATCTCCTAATTGCTCAGAGCTATAAGCTGTAGCTATAAATGTATTTCTCAGATGAAGTGGGCACTAGGAATTCTAATTACAGGCTTCACGTTTTGCTAATCACTTTCTGGTTGCCAATATTGTAGTTAGAGAGCCAGTGTTGAGAACGGCAAACAACAGCATTAAATAAATAATAGGAACATTTAACAATTATTCCACCCGCCGCCCCACTGACTCATACTGGATTTTACGTGTAGAAGTAGGGTACATTTGAACCTCTGCATCTTGCAAATGAATAAAGATATCAAGCAAATTTTCAAGATTATTCGAGAACGGAATCTGAGGATAATTTTGTAAAAATTTCAGCCATTTTTTGTACATAGCTGTCTTAGAATCCTCGGCTGCTTTTTGGTTCGTTGTTAACGGTGTGCTGGTGACGGCGAAAATGTAGTAAAAAAACACTTTTCTCGGGATTTTCCGAGGAACTACCGAGGAACTTACTATGCCTCCATAAGTCCCATCGAGCACACTGTAGACCACATCAAATTCAGAAAGAACAAATCGATTTGCTCCATTTGTCTAAGCAGGAAGAAGTGTGTAATATTCATACTTGGACCCTATACTGTAGGATAGTGACACTAAGACGATCTATCTGCTGGGCATAAAAATGGTTCCCAGCCCAAGTGCCATCCAAAACGCTTGATCCTACCTTTGTATAACCAACAGAAAGCGAGCTAAGAGCACTGGAAAATCTCGGTGTTGTGTGCATAGTTTTGGAAGGCATGCTGTCTCATGTATTCTGGTTAGACAAATTCCTTTTTCAAATTGGAGCTGCCAGTCACTTCTCGGGTACCCATGCTTGACACTAGAATAACGTGAAACACAGCACAAAGAACAATACCAAACAATAAAATTCAACTAACGTATTTCCTAAGTTTGCCAAATTTTCCTTGTGTTTTCTACCAAACAACCACATTCAGTTACCATTGATATGGTGAAGTATATTTACCATGGGAGCAACTGCATGGCACTGTGCAGCGGTAGGAACAGGGCTCCATTAGAGAAGTGTATTAATACAATTATTTTCTACCTTGTAGCTGGCCTTTTTCATTGTATAATTTGTTGGTCATGGAAGATCACAGAGATGCTGATTTAAATTCTGGTACAGCACTGTGTACCTCTTCACATGTCTGAGTTCAGAGGCAATTGTCGCGAAAAGTGTTTGACACTGTATTTTGTAATCTTTCTGGGCGCGAGTTTCCGTGCACCGCGACTGAGCCACAGAGTTGTAATGAATGTAGATTGCCTATATATACCGTAAGGACTAGAGTTAGGAAATTGCAGCATTAGAAAATTGTAGCGAAATGCAGGAAGATCTGCAGCCGATAGGCACTTGGTGCAGGGAGTGGCAACTGACCCTTAACATAGATAAATATAATGTATTGCGAACACATAGAAAGAAGGATCCTTTATTGTATGATTATATGATAGCGGAACAAACACTGGTAGCAGTTACTTCTGTAAAATATCTGGGAGTATGCGTGCGGAACGATTTGAAGTGGAATGATCACATAAAATTAATTGTTGGTAAGGCGGGTACCAGGTTGAGATTCATTGGGAGAGTCCTTAGAATATGTAGTCCATCAACAAAGGAGGTGGCTTACAAAACACTCGTCGACCTATACTTGAGTATTGCTCATCAGTGTGGGATCCGTACCAGATCGGGTTGACGGAGGAGATAGAGAAGATCCAAAGAAGAGCGGCGCGTTTCGTCACAGGGTTATTTGGTAACCGTGATAGCATTACGGAGATGTTTAGCAAACTCAAGTGGCAGACTCTGCAAGAGAGGCGCTCTGCATCGCGGTGTAGCTTGCTCGCCAGGCTTCGAGAGGGTGCGTTTCTGGATGAGCTATCGAAATTATTGCTTCCCCCTACTTATACCTCCCGAGGAGATCACGAATGTAAAATTAGAGAGATTCGAGCGCGCACGGAGGCTTTCAGTCAGTCGTTCTTCCCGCGAACCATACGCGACTGGAACAGAAAAGGGAGGTAATGACAGTGGCACGTAAAGTGCCTTCCGCCACACACTGTTGGGTGGCTTGCGGAGTATGAATGTAGATGTAGATGTAGATGTAGAGTAACTCAATTTGTATTGTATATCTTATAATTTGGACCTGGTGTTAGCTTCCCCTGTGCTGCATATTTCTTTGGTTAGGCAATATGCTAATGGAAACACACTCTATTAATATGAGTGATTCTCTTGCCATTATGACAAACAGACTGTCAGTTTACAAGCTGCACATGAACAGAATAGTGAGGAATTAGAACATTACAGCAGCCAGGCAGAAGAGCTGGAGGCCGACAAGGAATAGGACTTAGACGGTTTCAGAAATTTAAAATTTCGCAGAGCGCTCCCCTAGATTCCGCAATAGCAAATACAATTACACCTTTTTCTGGCAAGGCAATGGAGGACATAGCTGCATTTGTTACTAACGTTCTACCTTTAGCCAAGCTGGGTGGTTGGTCTGACGAAACTTGTATTCGAATGGCCAGTTCACAATTGATTGGAGAGATAAAGCATATGGCACCCACCATGAAACCTTGCAAGATGCACAACATTTGAACGGTTAGTTGAGGGGTTACAGCAGAGTTATCGGAAACCAAGCAGTACTCGCTTCTTTACGAAAACGTTAAACATATTTTTCTCAGGAGCACAATGAGTCATGAGGTCATTATCGGATAAGATCCAAAGACTCAATGTGCATACATATGAGCCGGCAAAAAATGAAGAAGTGAATACAGCATTACACCAAGAAGCTGAAAATAGATAGTCCTCAATGTGTTTTTTCGCGCAATTATTGTTGAAATGTTGCGTAGCCTTAGAATGTAGAATCCTTCGGGTTTGGACAAAACTATTACAGTAACTACACACTTTGAGGAAGTAAGAGGGCTAATCGGAGAGTAACTTCCGATCGGTCGCGAAATGGAAACCACTGTTAAAATTAAAAGTGTTTTATTTGAAACAGTTAGCTACACCTTGCAGTCACTTCTCTACATGGTCATTACTCCGACTTAGACATTTGTCGTAGCATTACACCAACTTTCCAACAAACGCGTCATATCAGGCAACGTCTGTGTTTTCTGCCAATTCTCTGCGCTGATCTACTGTTCGTTATCTGTGCCAAAACGTTGTCATCCTTGCCAGCAGTTCACGTGATCTGAGATGAAACTCACTGGGAGCCAATTATGGACTGCACTGTGCGTGATCAAACACCTCCCATCTAAAACCTGCAGGAGCACCTTCGTTGTCACTGCAGAGTGCGGCCGAAAATTGTCACGAAGAAGGAACCGTATGACCGTTACGTTACGTGATCTGCATGACATCAGGCGCAATCTCTCATCAGGCCCTCGTATTTGACGGGAGACACTATTTCCTGGGCATCTTTAAGTGCTCAACATGCCCTCAGAACTGAAAAGAACGACATGACGCGATCGACAGGCATACTAGAGGCACTGACCAAAAAGCGTCATCGGATTTTCGCAGTTATTTCCGTTTCGTGACCGTCGGACCTTACTTTCCGAATAGCCCTTCTAGATATAGTGACTACCGTTGTGGTGACCGTTGTGCGTTTGTTTCGACAGTAAAGCGTCAGAGCTGTGGCCATGATGGGCATCTAAAGGAGCAGTGTCATCAGCCAAAGTGTTACAAATGTGAACAAGTGACTTACAAAGCCAAGAAGTGCAAGGTTTAAGAATAGGAGAATCAGTCTTATGGGCAGTGGTTATTAAACACGAACAGGAATATATCAGTTGTCAGAAGATGGTCCCAATAAAATGTAACACTACGCACTTGATACAGAGACAGGATGCTGCTTGTGGGGTTTTATTGGTGGCAAGGAACATATATTTTAAATAGACACAGGGGCACATATAGTGGGTGTCACACAAAACCACTTGGACAGAAAGAGATGAAGAGCTGCTCATAATATATTACATGGAGTGGATAACAATGATGTAGATTCGTTGGGGAAATCATAGCTCAAGTTTAGAATTGGGGCTAAAACTTTTTCTGAGCACATGGAAGTGCTGCCGACTACATTGCACACACACACACACACACACACACACACACACACACACACACACTCTGATGATGGGTTTTCGTGGGAGCCGCTGCGTTCCTGGTCTCAAAACAGTCGATGGATGCCACCGAGAAATATCGGTTTTGTTATGACTACAGGTATCTGAACATGCAAACTGCCACCAACACCTATATGACAGCAAATATTACTGCGACACTTTACAATTTAGCCAGATGAAAACACTTCTGTGTAGTGAGTACCACCAGATGGAGCTAGTAGCGAAAAAATAGCTCTACAATAGATTATACTGTCCCTTAGAGGCATTTTCAATATTGGTGGGTGACATTAGGATTCAAAAATGAGCCAGCCACATTCCAAAGGTGCAGTTCCCCATTGCCTAAAACCTAGGAAGTGCATTATGTACCTCAATGACAGTTTGCTTTTTACAGAACATATGGAGGAACATTTGAAACTGTTGGAGGAAGTATTCAATAGACTAAGAGCAATATGTCGTATGTTAAAAATTAACCAATGTAATTTTGTAAACTCAAATGGAGTGAATGAATTAATCTCCATTTAATATCAGCAGTTTCTGAATTTGCAACGCCACAAACAACAAAACAGTTACAAACTCTTCTGGGCGTTTGTAATTAAATTGTTCAACCATTAAATCATTTCCTGAGGAAAACTTATTATTTGTGTTTTTTACCGAGAGTCATTAAAGTAAGTATTAAGTATTAAGTCATTAAAGTAAGTATTAATCAAAGACGCAGTACTGGTGTTTCCATATTTTGACAGGGAATTCATTATTTCTTGCAGTGCTAGTAGTATTGCTCTCAGTTGTGTTCTGAATCAGTATACTGGTGGAAAACGGCATCCTGTGACATATTCTTCTCGACAGTTAAACAGAACAGAATGCAAATATTCTTCCTCCGAGAAGGAAAAGATAGTGGTGAGCTGTAGGACTACGTACTTTAGATGTTATCTACACAGGCAGAAATTCGAAGAACTAATGGATCACACTTCCGTAAAGGGGCTGCTGAGCCTGGAGGATTCCTCTAGCAGATTAATCAGGTGCGTCCGTAAGTTGAGAGAGTTCAGTTACACAATTGTTCACAAACCTGGGAGTAAATATACAAATGCAGATACTTTGAACTGCAAGATGGCAGTATTGCAAAAGCTTGGAAAAAGTGTGAGAGGCTGACAGAGTAAAGGCATCTGACACATATAGTCAGGGATTACAGTCATAGCTGCAGTTTACAATACTCAAAGGCTTACTTTACAAATCTACAAAATGCGGACATGAAATAGTGGTTTCTCTGTCGCTAAAGAAGAGGTACAAAATGGCATATGAACATGTTTTTTTATGATCATGAGATGAGGCAGCGACTGATAGGAGAATAGCAAAAAAGTTTTGGCGGCACACATGGAAGCATTGTGTGGATACATAAGTGCAGAATTGCATACTATGCATACAGTGGGAGAATCACAGTCATAAAAAGATTCCCCTTCAGAGGTCGCCTGAGAAACGATAGAGCTTGATATCTTGGATACATTCATACGAATTCTAGCTGGTAATAAATACATATTAACAATCACTGACGCAGCAACTGCGACCAGCAAGCTGGTGTGATTGCTATGGCATTAGTCAATAGTTTGATTCTTAAACTTAGTTCGCCAGAAAGCTTAATAACTGTTCAGGGCACTAACTACTTATCTGATTTGATGGAACACCTATACTGTGTACTTCACATTCGCCAGTTACAGTAAAGTCCGATTCTTCTGCAAGCAAAATGATGCAGGGACGTGTTCACGAAAATAACTTCAAAGATGGTGTATCACGTCATCAATGGCCAACTTGCAGATTGGGACACATACCTTGTGTATTAAATCAGGGACCTAGAAACGACGGAGAGGCTTTGTCTTGCCGTAGCGCTCAGTGGTTCACAACCCTACAACAAGCCACCCACCCCACAGCCGTCCCACACCGAACCCAGGGCTACTGTGATGTTCGGCCCCCAGTGGATTCTCCCCCCGCCCACAAACGTCTCATACCAGGCGAGAGTAACCCCAAATGTTAGCGTAGTAAAGTAATTACGGTGCACGTGTACGTGGAGACAGTGTCTGCGCAGTAATCGCCGACATAATGTAACTGAGGCGGAATAAGGCGGAACCAGCCCGCATTCGCCGAGGTAGATGAGAAACCGCCTTAAAAACCATCCACAGGCTGGTCGGTGCACCAGACCTCGACACTATACCACCGGGGGCGGATTCGTGCGAGGGACGGGCATGCCTTCGCGCTCATGAAGCAGCGCGTTAGATCGCGCGGCTAGCTGGGCACGCGGCACATACAGGGTGTTTCAAAAATGACCGGTATATTTGAAACGGCAATAAAAACTAAACGAGCAGCGATAGAAATACACCGTTTGTTGCAATATGCTTGGGACAACAGTACATTTTCAGGCCGACAAACTTTCGAAATTACAGTAGTTACAATTTTCAACAACAGATGGCGCTGCAAGTGATGTGAACGATATAGAAGACAACGCCGTCTGTGGGTGCGCCATTCTGTACGTCGTCTTTCTGCTGTAAGCGTGTGCTGTTCACAACGTGCAAGTGTGCTGTAGACAACATGGTTTATTCCTTAGAACAGAGGATTTTTCTGGTGTTGGAATTCCACCGCCTAGAACACAGTGTTGTTGCAACAAGACGAAGTTTTCAACGGAGGTTTAATGTAACCAAAGGACCGAAAAGCGATACAATAAAGGATCTGTTTGAAAAATTTCAACGGACTGGGAACGTGACGGATGAACGAGCTGGAAAGGTAGGGCGACCGCATACGGCAACCACAGAGGGCAACGCACAGCTAGTGCAGCAGGTGATCCAACAGCGGCCTCGGGTTTCCGTTCGCCGTGTTGCAGCTGCGGTCCAAATGACACCAACGTCCACGTATCGTCTCATGCGCCAGAGTTTACACCTCTATCCATACAAAATTCAAACGCGGCAACCCCTCAGCGCCGCTACCATTGCTGCACGAGAGACATTCGCTAACGATATAGTGCACAGGATTGATGACGGCGATATGCATGTGGGCAGCATTTGGTTTACTGACGAAGCTTATTTTTACCTGGACGGCTTCGTCAATAAACAGAACTGGCGCATATGGGGAACTGAAAAGCCCCATGTTGCAGTCCCATCGTCCCTGCATCCTCAAAAAGTATTGGTCTGGGCCGCCATTTCTTCCAAAGGAATCATTGGCCCATTTTTCAGATCCGAAACGATTACTGCATCACGCTATCTGGACATTCTTCGTGAATTTGTGGCGGTACAAACTGCCTTAGACGACACTGCGAACACCTCGTGGTTTATGCAAGATGGTGCCCGACCACTTCGCACGGCCGACGTCTTTAATTTCCTGAATGAATATTTCGATGATCGTGTGTTTGCTTTGGGCTATCCGAAACATACAGGAGGCGGCGTGGATTGGCCTCCCTATTCGCCAGACATGAACCCCTGTGACTTCTTTCTGTGGGGACACTTGAAAGACCAGGTGCACAGCCAGAATCCAGAAACAATTGAACAGCTGAAGCAGTACATCTCATCTGCATGTGAAGCCATTCCACCAGACACGTTGTCAAAGGTTTCGGGTAATTTCATTCAGAGACTACGCCATATTATTGCTACGCATGGTGGATATGTGGAAAATATCGTACTATAGAGTTTCCCAGACCGCAGCGCCATCTGTTGTTGCAAATTGTAACTACTGTAATTTCGAAAGTTTGTCTGCCTGAAAATGTACTGTTGTCCCAAGCATATTGCAACAAACGGTGTATTTCTATCGCTGTTCGTTTAGTTTTTATTGCCGTTTCAAATATACCGGTCATTTTTGAAACACCCTGTACCTTAGTTATGTCGTCAGCGCATACAGTTCTAAAGTCCATACTATTACGGGTCTCAGAACGAAAATGCCATCTCCCTCTGACATACTAAAACTGAAGTTAGAATCCAACTACAAGTCAGCAGAGGAATTTACAAAAAGAATGAGCAAGGTGTGGTAAAGAACTCGACGAGCCGACAAAAAAGCAATGGAAAGGTAGGAACATGTCGGACAGCGAGGAAGTCATCTGCCACATTTCAGAGAGGGCCTGTGGGTCACGGTTACCAGTCCACACAAGCCATAAAGGAAAATTCACATTTTTTTAAAGAAAATATGATAATTCTTATCGGGTTATACATATGACCTTCCCAGTCAATGTTATGATCCAATTATCTACTAAAGCTTCCACTGCACATATTAGCAAAGCTATTCAACGATATGACAGATGCTTTTCCGCAAATTCCAGTATCAGTGCCGCAGTAAAGCAAAAAATAGAGAAGGTTCAGGAGAATGTGCCACCATACTACCAGATACGCGTGCTGCCCACAGGGCACCATATAAACTTTGACTGAGGAACGGTTTACAGCGTACTTTTCCATGGATTTTTTCCACTTTGTTTTGTAGTATAATATCGGTAAGGTATGTTAGGGGTTAATAAGATATTAGTGTGAGTCGTTCGTTATTTTTGTCATGTAGACATTCTTTTTGAAGAAGAGAGCGTAACTGGTGGGCACTCATTTCAACCAGTTGGCATAACAGCAGGGAGACCCCAAACAAAGACTAACTGCAAATAGTCTTTACAGGTTTGCCGTCGGATGACGTTGTGCAAATTCCAGAATATTTCCTCGGAGCAACTGTCCGAAGTCTTCAGGTGGTTCAACCTTGCTGGTGGCTGGGCACGACTGACGGCATACGCACTTCGACGCCCTTATCTGTGAAAGACCGCCTCATGCTCTCTATCTTATCATTCCAGGTAATTTTCAGCGTTCTTTTACATCAACACATCTCAAAGTTTCCATTCTCCCGTTATCGGTTTTCCCACGGTCTACGATTACCAGATTAAATTAAGCATCTTTGAAAATGGACGTTAGGCAGACATAGCTCAAAGGGCAATTATTTAACAAAGGTATTAATGCGAAGAATGAAACAGTTATTTGATACGAAGAAAGGCACATAAAAGATATTCTCAAATGGAGCGAGGCAATTTTGAAAGAGAAGGCGTGAATATTAAGTAAATGGTACTTAGAATATACCACCAAATGCTTAACAAAAGTATCTGCAAATATTTTCGAGAAGATGCAGCGAAAATATGATGAAACTTCAATTTAAACATTAAAAACGTAAAAAAAACCGAACAGACAGTTTTGTTGGGTATACACCGCGTGTCAATAGCTTAGATACCAGATAGCACAATAAATAATAGCGTCGAAACCTGGTCAATTTTGACTTAATATTTGTGACGAGGGCTTATTTGTACTAATATATAATCTCTTGTTATTTATTGTGCTATCTGGTATCTTAACTATTGACACGTGATGTACACCAAACGTATTATTCGTCTCTTGACATATACAGGGTGTTACAAAAAGGTACGGCCAAACTTTCAGGAAACATTCCTCACACACAAATAAAGAAAAGATGTTATGTGGACATGTGCCCGGAAACGCTTAATTTCCATGTTAGAGCTCATTTTAGTTTCTTCCACCTACGCTCAATAGAGCACATTATCATGATTTCATACGGATACTCTACTTGTTCTGTTAGAGCATGTGGCTTTACAAGTACGACACAACATGTGGTTCATGCACGATGGAGCTCCTGCCCATTTTAGTCGAAGTGTTCGTACGCTTCTCAGCAACAGATTCGGTGACCGATGGACTGGTAGAGGCGGACCAATTCCATGGCCTCCACGCTCTCATGACCTCAACCCTCTTGACTTTCATTTATGGGCATTTGAAAGCTCTTGTCTACGCGACCCCGGTACCAATTGTAGAGACTCTTCGTGCTCGTATTGTGGACGGCTGTGATACAATACGCCATTCTCCAGGGCTGCATCAGCGCATCAGGAATTCCATGCGACGGAGGGTGGATGCATGTATCCTCGCTAACGGAGGACATTTTGAACATTTCCTGTAACAAAGTGTTTGAAGTCATGCTGATACGTTCTGTTGCTGTGTGTTTCCATTCCATGATTAATGTGATTTGAAGAGAAGTAATAAAATGAGCTCTAACATGGAAAGTAAGCGTTTCCGGACACATGTCCACATAACATCTTTTCTTTCTTTGTGTGTGAGGAATGTTTCCTGAAAGTTCGGCCGTACCTTTTTGTAACACCCTGTATATATATATATATAGGTCAAGAGACGAATAATTAAACTGATGATGCCATTTCAGGTATATAAAGCTATGCGAGGTTTGAAGAAACAAAAGACGCTCGGAGATGTTAGTGTTTCACACAAATGAGTAATCCGGAGGCAAAATAACACATAACGAACTTCCAAAACTCCTTACAGAATATCTGCGGAAGATGAGAATTCCCGATAACTGGAACAACGCTGTAATTATTATACTTCACGAAAAAGAAACTACAGATTCGTCAGCTTCTTATCCATAATGTCAATTTCACTAAAATTACCATCGACACCACAGAAAAAACATCAAATTTTAAGCAGCTGATGGGTAGCGCCTTGTATCGCACCTAAGTAAGCTGAAGTTTAGCATGACATGCGCTCTTAAGTTACAGCAGCTCCTAAGAGACTGAAGAGCCATTGAAACTGGTACACCTGCCTAATACCGTGTAGGACCCTCCGCGAGCGCTCATAAGTGCCACAACACGACATGGCATGGACTCTACTAATGTCCAAAGTAGTGCTTGTGGGAATTAATACCACTAATCCTTCAGGGCTGTCCATAATTCCGTAAGAGTACGAGGGTGTGGAGATCTCTTCTGAACATCACGTTACAACGCTTCCCAGATATGCCCAATATTGTTCATGTCTGGGGATTTTTGTGGTCAACCGAAGCGTCTAAACGCAGAAGAGTGTTCCTGGAGCCACTATGTAGCAATTCTGGGCGTGTGGGGTGTCGCATTGTCCAGCTGGAATTGCCCAAGTCCGTCAGAATGCATTATGAACATAAATGGATCCAGGCGATGAGACAGCATGCTTACGTACGTGTCATCTGTCAGAACCATATCTAGAGGTATCAGGGGGTCCCATATCACTCCAACTGCCCACATCACACACCATTGCCGAGCCTCCACGAGCTTGAACAGTACCCTGCCGACATGCAATGTCCATAGATTGATGAGGGTGTCTACATACCCGCTTGATACAATCTGAAACGAGACTCGTCCGACCAGGCAACAAGTTTCCTGTCATCAACAGTCAAATGTCGGTGTTGATGGGCCCAGGTGAGGCAAAAGTTTTGTGTTGTGCAGTCGTCAAGGCTACACGAGTGAGCCTTCGGTTCCGAAAGCCCGTTTCGATGACATTTCGTTGAATCGTTCACACGCTGACACTTGTTAATGGCCCAGAATTGAAATCTGCAGCAACTTAGAGGAGGGTTGCACTTCTGTCTTGTTAAACGATTCTCTTCAGTCGTCGTTGGTCCCGATCTTGCAGGATCTTTTTCCGGCCGCAGCGATGTCGGAGATTTGATGTTTTTCCGGATTCACGGTAGACTCGCGAAATGGTCGTATGGGAAAATCCTCACTTCATAGCTACCTTGGAAATGCTGTTGCCATCGCTCATGCACCGATTATAACACCACGATCAAACCCACTTAAATCTTGATAACCTGCCATTATAGCAGCAGTAACCGATCTAACAACTGCGCCAGATACTTGTCTCATACAGGCGTTACCGACCGCAGCACCGTATTCTGGCTGTTTACATATCTCTCTATTTGAATGACCATTCCCATTCCAGTTTCCAGTTTAATTATGGCTGTGACTAAACTTGTCTTCACCTAACGGACTTAAATAACACGTAGTCAAAACAGTATATTTTTGAAACAAAACTGTGTCTTCTGTGAATATTATGATTTCTGATGCTATTGCTCACATAGGATGTTAATTATTAGTGTGAATGATGGTGTAACTGCAAAGTAATATAATAAATGAACATTGTTATATTTATTAATTGAGTAAATGAGAGCATGGGTATTTTATCAGTACAAAGAAAGTGAATCATAATCTCAGTGGAAGTTTTTAAAGTGCTGGTAGCCAGTTTATGGTACTGGGAAACAAGAAACATTTTACCATAACTCAGTTATTTAAAAAGGGAGTTATTTTGATATTTCTGGGATTTATAAAGTTTTGTTCTTTTAATAAATTGCTCGTAAAAACTATTAAGTTGTGACTGGCCCAGTGCAAAAGAGGCGGGATTGTATGGCATAATGATGATGTCGGATTAGCTATGATATATACCAACTAAACTCTGGACAGTACGTTAGCACATATTTTGGGAGCTAAAGAATTGCTTTGTGCAGTCTAGATTCAGTATTCATCATGTTCGGACGCGTGCGTTAGGAGCTCTGAATACATGTGATAATTTTGAGAAATTGTGAGTTAAACTTGACCGTGGAGTGCCGGAAATTAACTGTGAACGAGTGCTACAGATGATCGCGTGAAATTCCTATTTTTCCGCGCTAGCAATGAACTAAAACGGCGTGGCGTTTTGTGCACGTCGAGCCCGAGAACGTTCAAAGAGATTGCGTTGTAATATTCGAGCGAGCATTCTGTCATAGACGATCAGTAATGTAGTCTTTCCGGTTGGTTACATACCATAAATTGGCTATTACGAGTGACTGTGATTTTTGTGTGTGTGTGTGTGTGTGTGTGTGTGTGTGTGTGTGTGTGTGTGCGTGAGTGCGTTGCTTTGTGTAAAGTGAGTAATAATATAAGTTTTCACTCAAGAGCTGTCTATTCTTTAACAGCTCAGTTAACCGGAAACTATAATATTTAATGCGACTTGTAGAGCAACATTGATTTGTTTTAAAAGGGAAGGAGTATGGACCGGGCTACGGAAGACGATAACATGCAAAGGTGAGTGAACATTTCTGTAGGAGGAATGTATAACAGTGCGTTGCAACTGGTGCATTGCGTCTACGGATAAAAAGCTGTAATAGTCGAAATTACTGTCGGGAACAGCTTAGAAAGAGGACAGTGTAGCATTGTGAGTGAAAGATTGCAAGGAACAATGCACGGGAAAGTAAAAAGAACGTCTATGCCGAAAGGTCTTTACGGTTGGAAATGGATGGCGAACCCCATCAAGACAACTAAGGGCGCTCGTAGAACTCGACGAGGCAACGGTATGTGTAGCAGCCAACGGCGGAAGGAGCAGAGAAGCGCTGGCAATACGCAGCGAATAGGGACGCTGAAACAGGTAGAGCTGAAGACGGAGATAAGGCCAGCATGTACCCAGCGACTACAGCAGACAACATAAGGTAAGGCAAGTGAGTTTTATTTACTGGGTGAGCGTGTTAAAAGACTTGCAAGGATGGAACAAAGTGACAGGTCTGTAAATGTGAAAGAGGGGAATGACGTTCAGTTCAGTGTCAGTGCCAGTCAAACAAGCACTCCTGAACAAAAAGCAGCAGGCGATCTGGTGAATAAAGATGTTTCAGTTGATGATGAACCTCAGTTATATCCATTTTTGGGGAAGAACTGGAACAAAGTGTTTCAACAAATGTAAATATGAGAGAAATTTGATATCAGTTGCACGATTTGGTTGGTAATCATTCGTTTGAATTTAGTCCATTTAATATGGATGAACAGAAAGTGTGGAAGCAAATGGCGAACTTCGTTTGATCCATGTCGAAAATAAAAAACACAAAACAGTATCTGAAGAAAGTAGTGTAGAACGTATGCAAGAAATGGATGCTGCAGTGATTAGTACTGTGAAAAAGGATTTTGTGCTGATAAATAAATGTATTGGTGAGATAAAAAAACGCACTGGTAATCTCGATAAGAAAATAGGCCAACGATCTAGTGAGTTTAAACAACAGCCTTCATATAAAAATAATGGTTGAGCTGGTGAGCATAAAATATATTTTATATCTGAAATTAATGTACAGTTGAAAAACCAGGCTGCTGAAGTAAAGAAAGTGTGGGGAAAAGATTTGCAGTTGTTTGACACTACGATGGACGGAAGAATTTCTCAGGTTAAGAAATATTTTAAGAAATACTCGGCGAATGCTAAAAGCGAGTCAACAGAAATTGTTAAAAGGGTGGCTATTGGAATCAAGCAAAGAGAAGACCAAGTTAAAGAGGATGTACACGGTTTAGACAGCAAAATTAATTCTGAAATGCAAATTTAAACGCTTAAGATCTGTGAAGGCTGTCTCTGATCGTGTGAAAGTGATTGAAACTAATGTAAGTCGGCTAATTAACCACGTTGGAAATGTAGTGACAGGTTTTCTAAAATAGAGCATAGCATTAGAATAGGCACTAACAATGTTTGATGTAATTTGGTGACAGACTCTTCTGAAGTGGCTTAGATTACAAACAAACAATTTTTACTTTTTAATTCGTCGGGAAATGTGCATCCTAGAGAATTTTGGAATGATTTTGAAAATGTTTTGCACAATTCTGTGGGATAATCGAAAAAAGATTGGTTTTATTGCGTCGATATTCTTTGGTGAAGCTAAAACATGGGGTATGCTGGCTACTGAGCAGTATGAGACCTTAGGAAAGTTTAATGAAGCCTTTTTTACAAAATATTTGGGTACACAAAATCAGATATAATCACAAAATAGTTTCTGGGCTTATAGAAAGTTCAGTCCTAGAAAAGAAAGAGTAAAGAGCTTTGCTTTAAGGTGGATAACTAATCTGCCATATCTGATGAGTAAATTCGAGCCTGGCAAAATTATAATTGGTTTCTATTGGAATTGGAGTAATGAAATTATTGCTGCTCCTAGAGGCGACATTAACCAATATATGAATTATTTGGAACGGCAGAAAAATTATCACAAGAAGAGCACCAAGGAAACGTTGAAACACTTTAAAACGTTAATGTAATGGAATGGACGTGTCTCGTAATGATAACAGGAGAGGAGCCGGAATGTTGCGCCATACGGCGGCAAATAGCCCAGTTAACAGAGAACAAGGGTCTGTTTAAAGGTCGCGTTCTCCGATACATGATAGTGGCTAATTCCAAGATGGACACCAGGTGGGATTACGAGGAGCGAATGAAGCAGAATTATAAAGTATGGGAAAGTAGAGCCTGTCTGTGAAGCGGCTAGCCTTTGCAGAACGGGTAGCAGTAATTTGCCATTCTTATTGTTTATATCAACAACTAAGTAGTGGGATTACAATGTAATGACAGGAGTGACACAGCTGATGCTAATGAGACTAACGATGTTAGAATATGCATGTTTACGTAGCTTAGTAGAATTTCTGAACGGAATGGGGCAAAGAAAAAACTGCGGCATAGACAATTTGATTGACGATTTAAAGGAATATGACGAAGCATCTGGCATTCAGGAAAGCGTGTACAATGAAACTCATGATGAATCTTGTCATGAATAAGGGGAGAACACAGACAATTTCAAGAGCTGGACGCGAAAAGGTTGTAAGATATATAGGAGAGGATTAATGACGATTTACTAGCAGTAATGGGAGATGTACAAACAGATGAAGACGATAATGGGGGTCGGTCAATTAGCAAGAATTTAAGGGAGCATGAAGATGATAGTGAATATAAAAAATTAGTGAAAAAAATTAATTACTGTGAAAACAGAGATGGTACATGTGGATAATTGTTTTGATCTGTCATTAGTGGTTCGATTGACAAATGTTAAGACGGTTAATAATGAGAGCAAGCTTGCAAATATATGTGTAATCTCCAGACACAGGGAAGGTTTTGATACAAGGGAAATTTTACATGATTTATTGGAGAAAGATGAAGTCAGTAATATTGGGGAAAAGACAGGATGACCTGTAATTAATTTGAGGATAGAAGGTGAAGAAGAGCAGTGTTTTTAACTGACATTGATAGTGATCATTGTGCTGATAGCCAAATATGGTTAGATGCCTTACCTGATAAGGATGAGGTGCTTATAATGCCTATAATGGGCCACGGTAATCTATTAAATATGAAGTAATGTTACCTATTAGCATAAATGGTACCAAGTTGTACTATAACTTTCTTACAGTTCTGAGCTTCAGCACTGACATTTTGGCTGGGGTAAATTTTTTTATATATACCAATGGAAGTTGGATTTTAATTAAGATACTGTGATTTTGGAAATAAAGGGAAGAAAAAGTAACTGACAAATACAGAAAGTAACAATATTGCTATAAAATATTGTAAGAAAAAAGAGTAAACGGGGGGATTCAGAGGAATTAGCAACGCTCCCTAATGAAATAGTGGTAAAGGTGGAGGATTTGCATGAATTACATAGTAGCTACGGCTAAAGACCTCAGCGGGCATTGCAATCTTTGCAGTGCCAGGTGATTGGCGATCACCAGGCACTTCAATAATTGGCAATATTACTTAATTTTCCTTTCATACTGTCAGTCTACCCCTTCTATCATTCTGAACTACATCTATTATCTTTAACCTTCTCCACTATCTGGACAAAATTAGAGGCTGTTATGTTGAGTTTGGCTTTTGAGAATGTAACGAAATTCAGAGTAAAAGGAGGTGTTAAACTATTTTGAGGAGTATAATGATATCCGTGGTTTATAATTAAATTAATGGTGCAATAACGTAACTTGACATAATGGGAGGTGTTGTTCCATTGAAAAATAGGCTCAAAATGGTTCAAATGGCTCTGAGCACTATGGGACTTAAATGCTGAGGTTCAAATGGTTCAAATGGCTCTGAGCGCTATGGGACTTAACAGCTGTGGTCATCAGTCCCCTAGAACTTAGAACTACTTAAACCTAACTAACCTAAGGACATCACACACATCCATGCCCGAGGCAGGATTCGAACCTCCGACCGTAGCAGTCGAAATGCTGAGGTCATCAGTCCCCTAGAACTTAGAACTACTTAAACCTAAATAACCTAAGGACATCACACACATCCATGCCTGAGGCAGGATCCGAACCTGCGACCGTAGCGGTCGGGCGATTCCAGACTGTAGCGCCTAGAACCACTCCGGCCGGCGAAAAATAGGCATTGGATACAGAAGTAGAGATATTAAGATTTCTAGATTGTATTGAAAAATGGGCACTGGATATTGAAGTAGTGATATAAAGACTACTAGAGGTTACTTATTACTGAAACGATTAGCACAAGGAAATCAGTGATCGAATGATGTGACTTCTAGTACAAGGGGGTGTGTTGTAAAATATACAGAATGTTCTGGAAGAGTGAAGTAAAGATTACCTGATGTGATTTATCAGGAAAATAACTAGTAAATGGAGGCTAGTAATGGAATAAGGTGATTAGTAGCAGAAGGCCACATCGTTGTGGCGAAAAATAACTTAATCGGTTTTGGCGTGGAAATGGTATAAAACTTAACAGATGTGACTAATAAAATTAATTAGTTAATATTTGGAAACCAACGAGGAACAAGCTAACTGACTGCAGGAAGATGCATTGCTGGGATGAAAAATGTATAACTGAATGTGAAGTAGTAACGTGGTAAGTTCCTGGATGTGGCTAATAAAATAATCTGAGCATTATCGTAATAACTTTGGTGGTTATGTTGAATATATACCCTAACGTGACTAAACCCAAGTGTGAGAGAGGAGGAATGAAAGAAAGTGATATCAAAAGTTTTGTAAATAATTTCATTGTTCTATAAATAGTCTCTTCCTGAATTAAGTTAAATGTTTCATTGTAACGATTCTGAGAGGTAATGTAGCCCACCTAGAGTACGTATGACTGTACATAAACTGTGATGAAGATTTTTTTAAAAAAGAGTGGTATGGTACTTACGTTCTTTCATAAATACTGTAAAACAACGATTTGTGTTGGATGTAAGGCATCGCGTAAAATTTTCAAAAACCAGTGTAAACTAAATATTCTGAGTTAGAAAAGTAATTCAAGAATATCCTTACACTAGAAACCTATTCTGATGATGGCACTGATTTGTTCTCACTTAGAGAAGTAATAATTTTTTGAAGTAGTTTCAGATTCGTGCCACTTGAGATCACAAATCTGAGAAAATTCTCTGTTAATTTACTTTCATTGAGGAGAGTTAGTAAAATAATTAAAATAGTTTAATGATGTAATTCATTAAGTAAAGAAAAATAATAATTTTAGAAAATGAATATGTACTAATATTGGAATAAAATCTCCTCGGATTTCTAAGCTATCTCAGTTCGAATAAAATGCTTGTGCTTTCGATGGCCATCTCCGCCATCGTCATCAGGAGAAAAAACACTGACTGCCGGGGCTGGTTTTTATAGCCACGACTCGGTCTCTGGCACCAATCAGGAAGGTTTGTAACGTCGCGGGACCGAGTGACGTCGTGTGGCGCGATGGGCCAGCGCCAAGTTTGAAACTGCCGCTCCCGCCTCACTGCAAGCGTCAAGCATTCGACAACCAAAGCTCACCCTCAAGCCCTAATAGTGTGTACGCCTGGCCTCTGTTAAAAATGTTGCTGTTCATCCTGATCTCAGCCGCTTCTTTTACAACAGAATTCGAGTAGCTGTACTCATGAGCGAAGACTCTCGTGTTTTCAAGTAGTGTTTTGTGCCGTTTTTCAGGCAACGATTATCTATGGCCGACTTGTCAAGCTCCCTTTGTTTAATATGTCGCTTGCGCTCCGTAGAAGGCTTTCCAACTGTGGGAATCGTCTGATCTATATACAGGGTAATTTTTTTCCACCGTGTACAAACTCTAGGGACTGATCGATGGAACAATACGGAACTAAAAAGCTGTACTGAACTTTTGTCAGAAAATGCATGGTTTCCATGCTAGAGACTATTACTTTAACCATACTTTGTTACAGAGACTGTTGTCTAATACGCGCTGTGCCATACAGCGACAGTTACAGTGTGCATCGTTTCCATCTAGAGGATGGTACTGTTCTCATACATCAAGCCCTAGCGCTCTCTCCTGCGATGGAAATTGGTAATGTATTGGGCTTCTCTTGCCGTCTAACCTCGCAGTAGATGTGATACAACGTTGTACACAATGGTTCAGTATTCGAATCGAGAGCTTGCCGACACAGTGTTTACTGACGGAAAGTCAAATGCCAACGGGCGGCGGGTATCAAGGCTGAATCAGGAGACCCATCCCCGCCTACAATAACCACAGCATTCATCGTTTGCAGCAGCTTTTTCCGATTGTCTGAAACAGGGTCATTTCAGGAACAGGAAATCATGAAGGACGTACCCTACATGTTCGGATACCAGACTTGGAGGAAAATGTGACAAACACTGTGGAAGGCGAGCGCCATGTCAGTACCAAGCAGTTGGCCCTCCAGTACAGTGTAAGCCAGACGACCGTGTGAAATATTCTCCATGTCAATTATTACTACCCTCATCACCTACAGCGAGTGCAGGGGTTACTAACAACAGACTTTGCACATCGGGAGCACTTTTGTTACTGGTTTCTTCACCAGACAACCACGATTCCGGGATTAGTGTCTTCCATTCTATTCACGGAAGAAGCGACCTTCGTGCAGAGTGGCATCTTCGGCTTTCATTACAGTCATCTGTGGGATAGTATGCAGAACCTCTATGGTATGGCCGGCCGCGGTGGCCATGCGGTTCTAGGCGCTCAGTCCGGAACCGCGCGACTGCTACGGTCGCAGGTTCGAATCCTGCCTCGGGCATGGATGTGTGTGATGTCCTTAGGTTAGTTAGGTTTAAGTAGTTCTAAGTTCTAGGGGACTGATGACCTCAGATGTTAAGTCCCATAGTGCTCAGAGCCATTTGAACCATTTTGAACCCTATGGTATGACGACAGCGAATCATCAGCTTCGGTGCGGCCGGAATGTGTGGGCCGAGATAATTGGCAACCGTATTTCGGGATCAGTTTTCCTCCCAACTCTCCTAACAGGCTGTAACTATGGACGTTACTTGCGGGTGACTTTGCCTCCCCTGCTGGAAGAAGTGCCACTGATGATTCGAAGGGTTGTATGACTGGTACATGATGGTGCTCCAAACGCAGTTAACGTCCAGACGCATCCCAACCGCGTCTTCCGCGGTCGATGGATTCAACGAGGGGGTCCAGTTGCATGGCCTGCTCTTTCGCCGGATCTCAACCCGTGCTATTTCTAGTTATGGCGCCATCTCAAAAGCATCGTGTATGCGGAGCCCATTCCAGATGTGGAGACACTGGAGCAGCGTATTCATGCTGCCTTTGACGCTGTTCGGACGCAGCCTGGCCGATGTGAAAAGGTGAGATAGAACATGCTACGGCGCGTACACGCATGCGTTGAGGGACATGGAAACCATTTTCAACGCATACTCCAACTGTGGCCGCATATTACAGAGAGTATTAGACCGCAGTCTCTGTAATGACGCATGACACTTCATTTGACATTTTTTATTCCGTACCCTCTCATCAATCAGTTCCTAGAGTTTGTACACGGTGGAAAAAACCACCCTATAGATTCTGCCGCTTTCGCAAGGGACACCGTACACACGGGACAGACGACAATCTATGTTATCTTTAACAGTGCGCAGTACATCTCATATCTTGGGGACGGGCCGGAACACTGGTCTCAGTCGACATCTCTGTAGAACACGTCCTAACTGGCTGGCCGGCTTGGCCTCGTCAAGCGATTCACAGGGCCTCCTTCTTCGGTGGCACCTGAAAGCGTGTGTAATGTCTCTTTGCTACGAGCTCCCCAATCACCTTCCGCGCACGCGTCGTTTCGGCCCCCTCTGAACTGTGGCAGAGGTCGAATCACGGCTACGTAAGCAGATAACTGCGCCAGCTCCGGGGACCAGTGGTTTTACTCCCGACGTCGATGGTGGAGATGGCCATCGAAAGCTTGAGCATTTTATTCGAATTGACACGGCTTGAAAACAGAAAAGGTTTTATTCAGACATGTCACCGCGAAAGACTCCCAATGTATTAATAATTATCTTTCAGGAATATATGACATAAAATAGTAATCTTAGACGAAACTATGTGCGCAGGATAATCCCAAAGTAATTGCTGCCTAGACTGTATTGAAAGAGAAGGTCAAGTATTATGGTTGCCACACAAATAAGGCATCGTGAGGCTGTAAGAGAAAATGATTCAGAGTATAGAGGGCGGACTTGAAGGTGGGACCAGATTTTCCATTATAAACATATGCACTACAAAGCGAAAAGTGTTGGAAAGAATTAAAGTGTTTAAAATTCAAGGAAAATTGAAATTCAGTATTTAACTAAAATGCCATAAAGAATTTAACCTGTTCTGAAAAAAGAAGCAAATGTATTGCTTTAAACAAGAATTTGTGTACAATATGATCTGCTTAAGAAACTGAAAGAAAAAATTAGACTTTGTAAAACAATGTGCAAGATATGTTATAGAATTTTCAAGTCCAAAGTAAGAATTACGTATTTTGAAGTTCGCTTATGAAAAACTATTATAATTTGAAAAAGTAGTCACAGTGTAGTACAGTTCTTACAAATTCATTGCCAAAAATCTTTTATAATCATAAGACGTGTGTCGTGGCCTTGTAAGTTGGTCGGTAGCGAACAGATGTCATAGTTCTAGCACGACAGATATGCTCTTAACATGCATCAGTTCCTAATAGTTATAGCTGTGGCCGAAAGGTGTCTGCATCTGTATACTGGATGAATATTCTTATTTCTACTGACTGAATGAATGGTGGCGTGGGAATTGTATCAGTACAAAGAGAGTTAATCATATTCTCACTGGAAATCTTTAAACTGTGTTAGCCAGTTATGGTGCTGGGAAACAACAAACATTTCCCGATAAGTCAGTTATTTAAAGAGGGAGATCTTTTTATATTTGTGGGCTTTACAAACTTGTTTTGTTAATAAACTGCTCGTAAAGACTACTAAGCCATAATTGGTCCAGTGTAAAAGACGCGGGATTGTGGGTTTTAATGCCGATATCGGATTGGCTGTGATGTATTCCAGCCAATCAGAGTAGAGTATCTTCGAGCGTATTTTGGGAGCTACAGAATTGCATTGTTCGAAGCTCGGCTTTCATCATGTTCAGACGCATGCATTAAGAACTCTGAAGAGATGATAATTTTGCGAAATTATGAATTAAACTTGACCGCGGAGTGCCAAAAAGTTATCTCTAACGAATGCCAAAGATGAACGCGAGAAATTCCGATTTTTTTTCTATAAACTATAACTTTTGAACTAACTTAAATCCGGAGGCGTATTGTGCCAGTCGGGACCGAGAACTGAACGTTCAAAGGGATCGAGCTCTGTGATACTAGAGCGAGCATTCTGTCACAGACAATCCGTTTTGTAATCTTTCCGGTAACGGGTTTGGTTAAATACTGTGTGTGGGGGGGGGGGGGGAGGGGGAGGTGTGTGTGCAACTTCAGATTAGCATTGACCTGGCAGTGTTTTGCAGGAAAGGAGTAACAATATATCGAAGTTTTCGCCCAAGAGCTGTCTGTCCTTTATCATCTCAATTAACCAGAAACTAAAATATTTAATCCTGCCTGTAGCTCAATTAGTGTGCCTGGTTGTACTATATCTCGCCCGATCGAGCAACATTGATTTGTTTCTAACGGGAAAGGCGTGTAGACTGGACCAGTCACCAGTCGTGAAATAAATTACAGAACAGATAAATGAGTATGAATTATCACTTTCTTGGGATCCATAGATTTTGAGAAAAATCCTGACTCGGTACCAAAGAAACATGCAAATCCATTGAGAAACAAAGTATTGATTCAAGCCACGTGAGTGTACTGGAAAATGCGTGCTTCCATCATTGTGCTGGAGGATAAAAGAATGGCATTATGGAACCTCCAAAGCTGTTATAATGAATATTTACCCACAGACTTCTTATATGGACAAGTGAATAAGTCACGAATTAACACATCAGGTTTAACGATAGTTACTTGACGTCATATGTAACTGAAATTTTCCCTGTTGGCTTCTGTCTCGGGGTCTTCAGCTGATATTCGCTTAAAGCTTTTCCTGACGGTTCGCCAGCGCTAGGGGCTGGCGTTATCAAAGGTTCACCCTCCACTGCTGGTGGCGTAGCAGCATGTAGCATTAATTCATCACCTGAAATTGGACGCTTTACCATAACGAGGTGCCTGTGAATAAATATACACTACATTAGTTTTCACTGGTTCCATGATGCCGCCATTGAAAATGTACAGCACTGTCTGCAGAAAGTATCCTCGAGAACTGAAATTTTGAATTTAAAATGGAAGTAGACTAGTAGTTTCCGTGTGATCATAACTAGACGGCCGTAGAGGAAGTTTTCAGACCTGTAAAACTGGAGAACGAAGAGGGAATATATATCAGTGGAAGGTACACGACGTTGCAGTGTTCGCTTTTAGCGTAGATAAATTCAGCAAGTAGGTGTATTTAACAGCGCTACTTTGAGTATACAGGGTGGTTCATTGATAGTGACCGGCCAAATTTCTCACGAAATAAGCACCAAACGAAAAAACTACAAAGAACGAAACTCGTCTAGCTTGAAGGGGGAACCCAGATGACGCTATGGCTGGCCCGCTAGATGGCGCTGCCATAGGTCAAACGGATATCAACTGCGTTTTTTTTGTAACTAGGAACCCCCATTTTTATTACGTATTCGTGTAGTGCGTAAAGAAATATGAATGTTTTAGTTGGATCACTTTTTTCGAATTGTGATAGATGGCGCTGTAATAGTCTCAAGCGTATAAGTACGTGGTATCACGTAACATTCCGCCATGCGGACAGTATTCACTTATACATTACCCGTGTTAAAATGGACCTTTTACCAATTGCGGAAAAGGTCGATATCGTGTTGCTGTATGGCTATTGTGATCAAAATGCCCAACGGGAGTGTGCTATGTATGTTGCTCGGTATCCTGGACGACATCATCCAAGTGTCCGGACAGTTCGCCGGATAGTTACGTTATTTAAGGAAACAGGAAGTGTTCAGCCACATGTGAAACATGAACCACGACCTGCAACAAATGATGATGCTCAAACAGGTGTTTCAGCTGCTGTCGCGGCTAATCAGCACATCAGTAGCAGACAATTTGTGCGAGAATCGGGAATCTCAAAAACGTCGGTGTTGAGAATGCTACATCAACATCGATTGCACCCGTACCATATTTCTGTGCACCAGGAATTGAATGGCTACGAGTTTGAACGTCGTGTACAGTTCTGCCACTGGGCACAAGAGAAATTACGGGACGATGACAGATTTTTTGCACGCGTTCTATTTAGCGACGAAGCGTAATTCACCAACAGCGGTAACGTAAACCGGCATAATATGCACTATTGGGCAACGGAAAATCCACTATGGCTGCGACAAGTGTAACATCAGCGACATTGGCGGGTTAATGTATGGTGCGGCATTTCTTTCTGCGGGGAAAGTTGAAGGATATTTGCTATCGTGATCCACTGACAACGCCTGACAACATGCGTCAGCGCATTGTCAATGCATGTGCGAACATTATGGAAGACGAACTACTCGCTGTTGAGAGGAATGCCGTTACACGTATTGCCAAATGCATTGATGTTGACGGACATCATTTTGAGCATTTATTGCATTAATATGGTATTTACAGGTAATCACGCTGTAACAGCATGCGTTCTCAGCAATGACAAGTTAACAAAGGTACATGTATCACATTTTTTTTTCCTTTATTGAATTTCGATTCCCCCAGAAGGGGGCGGGTTGGCAGCAGCATGTATCACATTGGAACAACCGAAATAAAATGTTCAAACGTACCTACGTTCTGTATTTTAATTTAAAAATCCTACCTGTTACCAACTGTTCGTCTAAAATTGTGAGCCATATGTTTGTGACTATTACAGCGCCATCTATCACAAAGCGAAAACATTGGTCCAACAAAAATATTCATATTTCCTTACTACACGAAGATGTCATAAAAATAGGGGTTCCTATCTTTAAAAAACGCAGTTGATATCGGTTTGACCTACGGCAGCGCCATCTAGCGGGCCAGCCATAGCGCCATCTGGTTTCCCCCTTCAAGCCAGACAAGTTTCGTTCTTCGTAGTTTTTTTTCTTTTGACGCTTATTTCGTGAGATTTTGGTCCGGTTACGATCAATGGGCCACCCTGTAGCCTGAACATAAATTGCCATTAGGCTGAAAGTACGGCACAACAGACGAATCAAAATAAAACTGTGTAAAATAAAAATGGAATCGTAGGACCAGCTGATGAGTATTTGCATTAAGGTCAGTTAACAACTGAATGGACAGCATAAGAAATGAACGGAAGAGTTAAAATACACTGAAGTGCTTTTGGTAAACTAAATGGCGTTTACATAACTACGCTTAAAGTGTGTTCGAAAAGGATTGTTTACAATCAGCGCGTATTTTTACGTATGGTACTGAGATATGAACTTTAAATATGAAAACAATAAAAAATTTGGGAAGTTGTTCAATGAATAATAGAGAAGTACATTTTAGGAATTGCTAGGAGATACAAGAAAACAAACGACTGTAGCAGAGAACTGACTGAAGAGGGACATGTGTATATAGCCGCACTGAAAACGAAATGGAGACAGGGCAGATGGCCTAGTGAATGGATGGAAAATGAAGCAAAGTACTTCTTTGCTGCATTTCAAGAGTGAAAAAAAAAGTGAGCGGCGAGTGAAAATCGTTTGAAAACTTACGGAGAAACATGGAGGTTTGTAGTCAAATTTAATGGATTTCGTCCAGCAGCCGATGTCAAGCGCCTGATGATGGTGTGAGACTGTAACTCAATACCTGTCATAACGCCTCGTACCCTAATAAGGCGTAAGTATCATGACGTACGGTAGATTAATGTCTTAGAAGTTTCATTGTCCAGATCGCAGTTCATTCATACCCTGATTATTAGTTTCAGAAAAGCAGTATTACCGTCTTCAGATCTGTAAGTGTTACAAGGTTTATAATTATCATAAGTAATGTCGAGGCCGCTAAAAATGTTTATGAAGAATCCATCGCCATAGTCTAAAATAATGTTTACCTCACAGAAAAGACACTGCCATGCAACACTAAGTACACTAAAATAAAATCCGTAATTGTATCAGTAAGCCAAGGATGTATCAAATACATCAGATAGACCACATCCACTGCTATCAGATGTGCGTATGTTGATAACAGGCAGCGTACTGCCGAAAGTTATCGAAAGAACTAGATAATACTATACAGTATCACCAGGTGGCAGCAGTCTCTTACATAATGACATATAATATAGAAAGAGCGTTAACCTATATACATAGCAAAACAATTTGTTTACATCAACAAGCTTACAAAATTGTTGTGGCATTATAGAGTGAACCGTGGATTTATATTCAAAATCTTTTCTTAAAGAATTTACTTTATTTACTACCGATTCATCAAGAACATTAACATATTTTAATCACACTATGTGAGCGTGGAAGTAGTTGCCAGTGGGTAACTGATGAAAACAAATTAAATTTCAACAAATGGAAATGTCTAAAAACCATTTCTTCTTTAAGAAAAAAAAAAGATATATATATATTTTTTTTTTTTTTTTTTTTTTTTTTTTTTTTTTTTTTTTTTTTTTTTGACGGTATGATCTTTCGGGCTGAGAACCTTGCCGCTCCCTTTTAACACGGCCGTAGTCACGACCGCTCACAACAACCTCTGAAAGACTACACTGGTGCAAATCTGCAACAAACCAGATTACTTTAAACTAAAAATTGTAACAACTCACACAAACATATAAGCTATGCACCCCGTAGGAGGGATGGAAATGGTACAAAACACTCACATTAAAAAAAATTACTTGCCACCGAAAGTGCAACTTGTTTTTAAAAGAAAGCTCTTACGGTGGAAGGGTGGCAACATTATATACTAAAATGACCATTTAAATAAAAACCCATGAAATGCAGTCTTACATAAAACATACAAACATGGTCTACATTACACATATACCGCCTCTCAAGATGATAGGCAAGATAAAAACATATTTCAGGAATTCGCCCTTTACACCTTAAGCAATAAATTCGTTAACACCGAATCCGACAGACATGACAAAGACGGCTATTAACGTATGGCAGACCGACAGACAGACAGACAGACACTAACTGCCTAACAAATGCGGACGGGAGACAGACGAGCAAGCTGGGGACGAGAGACTGACCAAGAAAACAAGTAAAATTTAACAAGTAAATGAAACAACATATCACCAATCACTTAACTTCTAATAAACTACGATGTCTGGCGAAGACCTGGGGCAGCACCCCCAAATCGTTCTCCCGAACCGTCCGCTGCCAGCCGCTTCAACGGACGCAGGAAGGCGCGCCGATCTCCAGTCTCACGGCGTCGCTGCTCGCACCGGCCAGGCCGATGTCGTGGGTTGACTCCTGTTGCTCTCGTGTCGGCCGCGAAGCCACTACCCCTCGCTATACGGCGCGGCCCGCTGGACTGGCGTGGCGACCTCACATGCGCCGACGCTCAAGTCATCTTGTGCCCCAGTGCGCGACCGACCAACTGGTCGATCCAACCGCCAATGACCATTGCCTGAACAACCTCGAGCAGACTGGCGGCCTAACACATACTAGCACTCCGGACGACAGACAGACACTGAATGCCCCACACTGACCCGGCTGACCAACTGACCAGACTCCCTTAGACTGACAGACTCCCCCTTAGCGAGTTTTTTTTCCCTTTATTGCTATTTTAATACCTGAACAATCAGGTAGGCTGTCAGCGGCATGCTACGCCGCTCTTCAGCCATAGTGTTGACAAGTAACAGAACACAGAATGGAGAATCAGAATGAACATAGTGACGGGCAAAAAAATAGTGGTCACAGATAAACAAAAAACACGGAGCCGTTCACACACGACGATAACGACACTGAAAACACGTTGACACGGCGCACATAACACTGATGAATCCGACGGCACAAGCGAACGTAGAAGCGTGACGGCGGACACTAAAAACACAAAACGACATCACACACACGAGACATTGATGACGATGATCTCCGGCGCGCCAAAGTCCACGTAGCGTGTGCGAGTCCGGGGACCTCGGGGATCTGCCAAGAGGGGAAGAAGGGTGAGGGGAGGTGGAGAGGGTGGAGAGGGAAGAACAAAGATGCCAATGGCTGAGGAGATGGGAGGAGGAGTAGAGGGACAGGGGAGGGGAGGCCCGGGGGAGGAGTGGGGAGAAAGGGAGGAGGGAGGGAGGGTGCCCAAAGGAACAGACACAGGAAGAGGGAGGGAGGATCAAAGTTGGTAGGAGGGGTATATGGAGGGGAGGAGGACATCATCAGGAAGGGGGAGCTGGCGGAAGCCACCTTGGGAGAGGGTAAGGAGGGTGGAGAGATGGAGACCGGGTGGGACGTGGGAATACAGGCGCGGCAGTGGGCGGGGGTGGGAGAGGATGGGCGAGACAAGCGGGTGAGGAGGATCGAGTTTGCGGGAGGTGTACAGGATCCGTATCCTTTCAAGGAAAAGGAGGAGGTGGGGGAATGGAATGAGATCGTACAGGATCCGCGTGGGGGAGGGGAGACGGATGCGATAGGCGAGGCGGAGAGCATGGCGTTCAAGGATTTGAAGGGATTTATAAAAGGAAGGGGGGGGGCGGAGATCCAAGCCGGATGGGCGTAATAAAGGATAGGGCGGATGAGGGATTTATAGGTGTGGAGTATGGTGGAGGGGTCCAGACCCCATGTATGGCCAGAAAGGAGCTTGAGGAGACGGAGTCAGGAGTGTGCCTTGGCTTGGATTGTCCAGAGATGGGGGATCCAAGAGAGTCGACGGTCGAGGGTGACACCAAGGTACTTAAGAGTGGGGGTGAGGGCGATAGGACGGCCATAGATGGTGAGATAGAAATCAAGGAGGCGTCAGGAACGGGTGGTTTTGCCTACAATGATCGCCTGGGTTTTGGAGGGATCGACCTTGAGCAACCACTGGTTGCACCAAGCGGTGAACCGGTCAAGATGGGATTGGAGAAGGTGTTGGGAGCGCTGCAGGGTTGGGGCAAGGGCAAGGAAGGCGGTGTCATCGGCAAACTGGAGAAGGTGGACGGGGGGTGACGGCGGCGGCATGTCCGCCGTATATAAAAGCTACAGAAGGGGAGGGAGGACGGAGCCTTGGGGCGGAGGGAAAAAAGGTGTAGGAATCCATGTTATGGATGGTGACGTAGGAAAGACGGTGGGAGAGAAAGGAGCCGATCAGACGGACGTAATTAATGGGAAGGGCGAAGGTTTGGAGCTTGAAGAGGAGACCAGAATGCCATACGCGGTCATAAACACGTTCGAGGTCCAGGGAGAGGAAGATTGCGGAGCGACGGGAATTAAGCTGTTCGGAAAGGAGATGAGTGAGGTGAAGGAGAAGGTCGTCGAAAGAGAAGGATGGCCGAAAGCCACACTGGGTAACGGGAAGGAGGCGGTGCTGGCGGAGATGCTAGTGGATACGGCGGGTGAGGATAGATTCCAGGACCTTGCTGAAGACCGAGGTAAGGCTGATGGGACGGTAGGAGGAGAT
Organism: Schistocerca cancellata; assembly: GCF_023864275.1. NCBI lineage: Eukaryota > Metazoa > Arthropoda > Insecta > Orthoptera > Acrididae > Schistocerca > Schistocerca cancellata. The sequence continues at coordinate 984,798,400 of NC_064627.1, forward strand.
GGCTGACGGCGGTTTACCAGGTTTAAGGAACATCATGATACGGGAGGTTTTCCACAGGTCGGGGTAGTAACCGGTGGACAGGACTACATTGTAGAGCCTGGCCAGGGTGGAGAGGAAAGAGACAGGAGCTTCACGAAGGTGACGGTAGGTGACACGATCGTGACCAGGAGCGGTGTTGCGTTTCGTGCGGAGTGTAGCAATGAGATCCTGTGTAGTGATAGGGGCATTGAGTGCCGTGTGTGCAATGTTGTCTAAGTACTGGAAACCAGGAGCGAGGGGAGGGACAGAGGTGTCAGTTCGATCGCGGACGTCCCGGAAAAGGGAGTAATCGAACTGGGGATTCCCCTTAGCGAGCTCATAGCGCCCCTTAAATGCACGTGAACAGGCTACCTTTCCCCTTTCCCACCAGAAGGAGACACCAAAGCTGCGATTGCCGTAGCGGCGCCACCGCTACAAACGGAGGGCGACTGCTTGCTTTACACTACGCGCTGCGGCGCGCTCTTCAAAACAGCATTTTTTTTTTTTTACCACGGCTCAAAGAGTATGCAGTAATTTTTTCTGATCACACTGATCGAAAAATATTTAGTGAAAATAATTTACATTTTCGTTATGTTTGGAAAGATCATCAAGGGATAATACGATATAAAGGTGAATTACGGTGATAGTAGTATATAGTCTATGAGTCACCACAAAATTTTTAGCCTTTTCTTTTACATAATATTTATAATTTCACAGTTTACATCCGTGTTTTCCGTGGCCAGATCACAATTTGCCACACGTAAGGGCTTTGTAATCCAAGTATCCGATGGTGTGTAAAACAGAGTTAACCTTTTTCGACATTACCTATGATAATTATAAACCTTGTAACATACACTCCTGGAAATGGAAAAAAGAACACATTGACACCGGTGTGTCAGACCCACCATACTTGCTCCGGACACTGCGAGAGGGCTATACAACCAATGATCACACGCACGGCACAGCGGACACACCAGGAGCCGCGGTGTTGGCCGTCGAATGGCGCTAGCTGCGCAGCATTTGTGCACCGCCGCCGTCAGTGTCAGCCAGTTTGCCGTGGCATACGGAGCTCCATCGCAGTCTTTAACACTGGTAGCATGCCGCGACAGCGTGGACGTGAACCGTATGTGCAGTTGACGGACTTTGAGCGAGGGCGTATTGTGGGCATGCGGGAGGCCGGGTGGACGTACCGCCGAATTGCGAGGACCATTCGCAACCGTCTCCATGAAGCTGGGCTACGGTCCCGCACACCGTTAGGCCGTCTTCCGCTCACGCCCCAACATCGTGCAGCCCGCCTCCAGTGGTGTCGCGACAGGCGTGAATGGAGGGACGAATGGAGACGTGTCGTCTTCAGCGATGAGAGTCGCTTCTGCCTTGGTGCCAATGATGGTCGTATGCGTGTTTGGCGCCGTGCAGGTGAGCGCCACAATCAGGACTGCATACGACCGAGGCACACAGGGCCAACACCCGGCATCATGGTGTGGAGAGCGATCTCCTACACTGGCCGTACACCACTGGTGATCGTCGAGGGGACACTGAATAGTGCACGGTACATCCAAACCGTCATCGAACCCATCGTTCTACCATTCCTAGACCGGCAAGGGAACTTGCTGTTCCAACAGAACAATGCACGTCCGCATGTATCCCATGCCACCCAACGTGCTCTAGAAGGTGTAAGTCAACTACCCTGGCCAGCAAGATCTCCGGATCTGTCCCCCATTGAGCATGTTTGGGACTGGATGAAGCGTCGTCTCACGCGGTCTGCACGTCCAGCACGAACGCTGGTCCAACTGAGGCGCCAGGTGGAAATGGCATGGCAAGCCGTTCCACAGGACTACATCCAGCATCTCTACGATCGTCTCCATGGGAGAATAGCAGCCTGCATTGCTGCGAAAGGTGGATATACACTGTACTAGTGCCGACATTGTGCATGCTCTGTTGCCTGTGTCTATGTGCCTGTGGTTCTGTCAGTGTGATCATGTGATGTATCTGACCCCAGGAATGTGTCAATAAAGTTTCCCCTTCCTGGGACAATGAATTCACGGTGTTCTTATTTCAGTTTCCAGGAGTGTATTTGTAACTCTTAAAGATCTGAAGGTGACAGTATAACTATGCTGAATCTAATTTCTTTTCTTTTCTTTTTTTTTTTTTTTTTTTACATATATCGCTCTCCTTCTTACAATGTCAGGCAATACATTGTAGATCAACATGTTAGACCTTCATCTTAAGTTCCATGACACGACTGATTAACAGTCGTGTCAAACATTATCCATTTTTGTATCACTATTTTGATGTGAAAATTCCTCTATAAGAAGGAGAAAGTGCCAAAATAATATTCAGTGGTTGTTTCCAGTCGAGGAAAAACCATATGACCATCAGTGTTCATAAACTGTGACTTTTCCCTATATTATTTATGGACATGTTGATGTCGTTTGATGTCGATGTGACTGCCGTATACAAACGCCAAACTCGTCGCTGAACAATGCAGAATGCCATTCATAATCACAATGTACTTTGCCACTGCTGCCTGTGATCGGATGTCAACAGTAAGCGATACATGGCAGCTCGAGATTGCAACCTAGCTCCCAGTAATCTGGTCCCAATAGCTCGTGCCCACACTCTGGGTGTAGCCTTCGCCGACTGCAGCTGATGTCATCTATCCGTTCGTCAGAACCAGTCTAAGAAACCTAGCATCTTGTCGTGGTTTAGTCCTTGTGGAAGGACCAGTGCCTACGTTTCTTGCCATTTGTTTGGCCTGAGTTCATCTCGTCTGTACTAGCTTTGCAGTCGTTGGATTACAGCGAATTTGTGCAACCTGTCGATGTGATATTCCATAGTCCTGATTAAACCCACCTCAGGGTCCTAAAGGTGTTGTTACAACGCACGTTTACGTCCTCGGGGCGTGCGTGTTTGCATCTGCATCTCAAAAGTACCAGTAACACTAGTATTTGGTATTGCTCTTCATGATATTGGTGTCAGTGTAAATGACTAGGAATGAAATAAATAGGAAGCGTAGACAAGCTAAAGTGAAATGGCAGTAAAAGGAGGAGGAAATCTAAAAAAAATGGTTATCGAAAGAACAGATTCACCATATAGAAAAATCGGAACAACTTTTTTGAAATTAATATCAATGGTGTCGAATTTAAAAGGGAAAAAGGATTTCAACAGGTAAGCAGAGAGGAGAGAATGGATGGGCGGAAAGATTGCATTCATGACCTCGACGAGGAGGTGGGACTGCCTTAGGCCGTAATAGAAGAAGAAATAGATGTAGATATGAAAGACGTACCAGATCCAGTATTAGAATAAGAGTGAATGAACGAAGATAATTGAGGATCTGTTAGAAGACAGTGGGTTTGGCTTCAGGTAAGGTGAAGTCACCAGAGAGACATTCTGTCGTTCCGCTTGTCAATGAAAGTAAAACTTAAGAAAAATCAACGTACCTTGACAGGGTTTGTGTACTTAGGAGCCCGCCAGAGTGGCCGAGCGGTTCTAGGCGCTACAGTCTGGAACCGCGCGACCGCTACGGTCGCAGGTTCGAATCCTGCCTCGGGCATGGATGTGCGTGATGTCCTTAGATTAGTTAGGTTTAAGTAGTTCTAAGTTCTAGGGGACTGATGACCTCTGAAGTTAAGTCCCATAGTGCTCAGAGCCATTTGAACCATTTTTTGTGTTCTTAGGAAAAGTGCTTGACAATGTAAAGTACTGCAAGAAAGACATGTACAAAAATCAAGAGGAAACAACAAGAATGGAAATCAAGATCTAATTAAATGGAGTAACCAGAATACTTGTGTAAGACTGGGATGTAGTCTTTCCTAATGACGGAAATTAAAGAAAGTTTCAACAATGTAATTAAATCAAGAGTAAAAATATATAAATTATAACATTCACTGATGACAGTGCTATTCTTAGTTGAAAACGAGTGAGAATTAGACGACCTGTTTAATGGAATGAACAGTTTAGTTAGCACAATATGGACTGAGAGTACACCACAGTAAACGAAAGTAATGATACCAGCTGTAATGTGATTAGCGATAAGTTTAAGATCTAAATGGCGGACCACGAAGTAGACAAAATGAAGCGATTTTGGTACCTCGGAGACAAATTAACAAATAATGAAAGAAGCAGTAGGTACATAAGAGGTAGATTACCTTAGGGAAATACGGCATTTCTCGCCAAAAGATAAATACTGCTATGAAACACGGGCTTTAATTTGAGGAAAAATTCTCAGAAGGTGCGTTTCGACTACTGTGTTGTATGGAAGTGTGCATCGGTCTGTGGGAGAACGAAAAAGACTAGAAGTGAAGCGTTTGAGACGTGGTACTATACAAGGGTGATGAAAATTATATGGAATGGTAACATAAGAAATGAGGAGGCTCTCTGCAGACTCGGCGAGCAAAGAAATATGTGGAAAATACTAGCAAGGGACAGGATGATAGGACGTGTGTTAAGACATTAGGGAGTAACTGCCACGGTAATAAAGGGAGCTTCAGAGGATAAAAACTGTAGGGGAGGACAGATATTGGAGTACACCCAAAAAATAAACGAGGAATTTCAGTGCAAGTATTACTCTGAGTCGAAGAAGTCGGCAGAGGAGAGGAAGTCTTGGCGGCCGTGTCAAACGGGTCAGAAGATTGACGACTCAAAAGATGACATTCAGAACCTTGCAAATAATATTGACCTCTTACACCACATACAGGGTGTTCCGAAGCTGTTCGTTCAAATTAATAGGGGAACGTCTAAACAAATATGTTTCGATCACGAACACACAATTTCTGAAGTCAGCTTGCAATGTTAAAGAACGTTGTGTTAGTGGTGCAGACGTAAGTTGATGCGTCGGTGTGGCTGACTGGGAATGTTCACTGACATTCAAAACTGCTCTGTGTACGGATGGTTTGTTGTACTGGTTGTACGTATCTCGAATGTTAGACCAAGAATGCTCCTCCAGCACGATGGAGAGCCATTCAATTTCACCACTGCTGTGAGAAATAATCTGAAAGTCATCTTCAGGAATTTTTGGGTCGGGCGATGTGGCCCTGTGGCCTGATCATCCAGGTCACCTGACGTAACGTGTCTGCGTTTCTTCCTATGGGGACACATGAAGCAGTCGCTGTGTTAAACCGCTGTGAAAACAGAAAAAATTTAATCTCTAGAATTGCCGTCACTGCTCGTACCATCTACATCTACATCTACATCTACATCCATACTCCGCAAGCCACCTGACGGTGTGTGGCGGAGGGTACCCTGAGTACCTCTATCGGTTCTCCCTTCTATTCCAGTCTCGTATTGTTCGTGGAAAGAAAGATTGTCGGTATGCCTCTGTGTGGGCTCTAATCTCTCTGATTCTATCCTCATGGTATTTTCACGAGATATACGTAGGAGGGAGCAATATACTGCTCGACTCCTCTGTGAAGGTATGTTCTCGAAACTTCAACAAGAGCCCATACCGAGCTACTGAGCGTCTCTCTTGCAGACTCTTCCACTGGAGTTTATCTATCATCTCCGTAACGTTTTCGCGATTACTCAATGATCCTGTAACTAAGCGCGCTGCTCTCCGTTGGATCTTCTCTATCTCTTCTATCAACCCTATCTGGTACGGATCCCATATTGCTGAGCAGTATTCAAGCAGTGGGCGAACAAGCGTACTGCAACCTACTTCCTTTGTTTTCGGATTGCATTTCCTTAGGATTCTTCCAATGAATCTCAGTCTGGCACTGCTTTACCGACGATCAACTTTATATGATCATTCCATTTTAAATCACTCCTAATGCGTACTCCCAGATAATTTATGGAATTAACTGATTCCAGTTGCTGACCTGCTATTTTGTAGCTAAATGATAAGGGATGTATCTTTCTATGTATTCGCAGCACTTTACACTTGTCTACATTGAGACTGAATTGCCATTCCCTGCACCATGCGTCAATTCGCTGCAGATCCTCCTGCATATCAGTACAATTTTCCATTGTTACAACCTCTCGTTATACCACAGCATCATCCGCAAAAAGCCTCAGTGAACTTCCAATGTCATCCACAAGGTCATTTATGTATATTGTGAAAAGCAACGGTCCTATGACACTTCCCCGCGGCACACCTGAAATCACTCTTACTTCGGAAGACTTCTCTCCATTGAGAATGATATGCTGCGTTCTGTTATCTAGCAACTCTTCAATCCAATCACACAATTGGTCTGATAGTCCATATGCCCTTACTTTGTTCATTAAACGACTGTGGGGAACTGTCTCGAACACCTTGCGGAAGTCAAGAAACACGGCATCTATCTGTGAACCCGTGTCTATGGCCCTCTGAGTCTCGTGGACGAATAGCGCGAGCTGGGTTTCACACGACCGTCTTTTTCGAAACCCATGCTGATTCCTACAGAGTAGATTTCTAGTTTCCAGAAAAGTCATTATACTCGAACATAATACGTGTTCCAAAATTCTACAACTGATCGACGTTATAGGTCTATAGTTCTACATATCTGTTTGACGTCCCTTCTTGAAAACGGGGATGACCTGTGCCATCTTCCAATCCTTTGGAACGCTACGCTCTTCTAGAGACCTACGGTACACCGCTGCAAGAAGGGTGGCAAGTTCCTTCGCGTACTCTGTGTAAAATCAAACTGGTATCCCATCAGGTCCAGCGGCCTTTGCTCTTTTGAGCGATTTTAATTGTTTCTCTATCCCTCTGTCGTCTATTTCGATATCTACCATTTAGTCATCTGTGAGACAATCTAGAGAAGGAACTACAGTGCAGTCTTCCTCTGTGAAACAGCTTTGGAAAAAGATATTTAGTATTTCGGCCTTTAGTCTGTTATCCTCTGTTTCAGCACCATTTTGGTCACAGAGTGTCTGGACATTTTGTTTTGATCCACCTACCGCTTTGACATAAGACCAAAATTTCTTAGGATTTTCTGCCAAGTCAGTACATAGAACTTTACTTTCGAATTAATTGAACGCCTCTCGCATAGCCCTCCTCACACTACATTTCGCTTCGCGTAATTTTTGTTTGTCTGCAAGGCTTTGGCTATGTTTATGTTTGTTGTGAAGTTCCCTTTGCTTCCGTAGCAGTTTTCGAACTCGGTTGTTGTACCACGGTGGCTCTTTTCCATCTCATACGATCTTGCTTGGCACATACTCATCTAACGCATATTGTACGATGGTTTTGAACTTTGTCCACTGATCCTCAACACTATCTGTACTTGAGACAAAACTTTTGCGTTGAGCCGTCAGGTACTCTGTAATCTGCTTTTTGTCACTTTTGCTAAACAGAAAAATCTTCCTACCTTTTTTAATATTTCTATTTGCGGCTGAAATCATAGATGCAGTAACCGCTTTATGATCGCTGATTCCCTGTTCTGCGTTAACTGTTTCAAATAGTTCGTGTCTGTTTGTCACCAGAAGGTCTAATATGTTATCGCCACGAGTCGGTTCTCTGTTTAACTGCTCAAGGTAGTTTTCAGATAAAGCACCTTAAAAAAATTTCACTGGATTCTTTGTCCCTGCCACCCGTTATGAACGTTTGAGTCTCCCAGTCTATATCCGGCAAATTAAAATCTCCACCCAGAACTATAACATGGTGGGGAAATCTACTCGAAATATTTTCCAAATTATTCTTCAGGTGCTCAGCCACAACAGCTGCTGAGCCAGCGGGCCTATAGAGACATCCAATTACCATGTCTGAGCCTGCTTTAACCGTGACCTTCACCCAAATTATTTCACATTTCGGATCTCCGTCAATTTCCTTTGATACTATTGCACTTCTTATCGCTATAAACGCGCCTCCCCCTTTACCTTTCAGCCTGTCTCTGCGGTATACATTCCAATCTGAGTTTAGAATTTCATTACTGTTTACGTCTGGTTTCAGCCAACTTTCTGTCCCTAGTACTATATGGGCGTTGTGACCGTTTATTAATGAGAGCAGTTCTGGGACCTTTCTATAGTCGCTCCAGCAGTTTACTATTAGCACATTAATATTGTTATTCCCTGTTGCATTTTGCCTACTCCTACCTTACCGCGTCTCAGGAGGCGTCTTGTCGGGCCTAGGGAGGGAATTCTCTAACCTAAAAAACCCCCATGTGCACTCCACACGTACTCCGCTACCCTTGTAGCCGCTTCCGGCATGTAGTGCACGCCTGACCTATTCAGGGGGACCCTACATTTCTCCACCCGATAGTGGAGGTCGAGAAATTTGCACCACAGATCTCCGCAGTACCGTCTGAGCCTTTGGTTTAAGCCTTCCACTCGGCTCCAAACCAGAGGACCGCGATCGGTTCTGGAAACTATACTACGAGTACGAATAGTTAGCTCTGATTCCACCCCGCGAGCGAGGCTTTCCGCCTTCACCAATTCCCCCAACCGCCTGTACGAACTGAGGATGACCTCTGAACCCAGACGGCAGGAGTCATTGGTGCCGACATGAGCAACAACTTGCATTCGGGTGCATCCAGTGCTCTCTATCGCCGCCGGCAGGGCCTCCTCCACATCTCGTATGAGATGCCGCGGCAAGGAGACAGAGCGAACACTGGCCTTCTTCCCCGACCTTTCCGCTATTTCCCTAAGGGGCTCCATCACCCGCCTAACGTTGGAGCTCCCAATAACTAATAAACCCCTCCCCCCGTGTGCTTGCTCGGACCTTGCTGAAGGAGCGGCCACATGTCCACTCACAGGCAGAGCGGGCAATGCCACACGGCCAGCCTCCACATTTACCCTCCGGACATGCCAGGAATCCCCAACAACAACTCCTCCGCGTCGTTGAATACATGACACACGGATACAACACAAACAAAGCAACTGGGGCGGTGTTCCTGGACATCGAAAACGCCTTCGATCGTCTGTGGCACAACGGTCTCATACGCAAACTCAGCGACGCAAGGTTCCCCGACGGGCTCGTACGTCTCACACACTCATATATCACGGACAGGAGTTTCAACACCGACGTGCAGGGCAAACAATCAACACGACATGGCATCCAGGCAGGAACACCCCAAGGAAGCATGCTAGGGCCCTTACTGTTTGAACTCTACATTAACGACCTCCCAGCTACACGCAACACGACGGTGGCAATCTACGCGGATGACACTGCCATCCTTGCGCAAGACTGGAAACAAACACCATTTATCCTCCCTGTGTTGACCGACCAAGTGCAATATGCATGGAACTCCACCCCACAAACTGACATCCGGCACATGTAAAACACAACGCGTGCACGGTTGCACGCTTGCATTCAACATTCTGACGGTTACTCTGGTTATTAATGTACCAGCATTCCACATTTGCAATGGCGTATCTCGCGCTTACATTAACTTGTGAGCTTGAAATGCTAATCACTAAAATATGTTATCTAGGCAAATGTATCCCCGAAATATCATTACACTAATTATTTTTCGGTGCTGCGATTTTCTTTCGTCAGTGTATTTGTTTTTATGCTCTCTCCCTCCTGTAGTAATTTAAACAAACATTTTCCGAACATCCTGTATATAGATGCTGCTGATTCCATCCACAACTAAAACTTCTGTTGTGTGATTGTAAATCATACACTGTCTCGTTGGCCACTGGACTGACTGCTGTGCCCAGATAGTGTTGTGACGGGTAAAGTAATGATGCTAATCTCTGTATTATGGATACACTGTCGCTGCCTTGTAAAGTGGAGGCTGGGTTGTGTGTGACTGTGAGGTTACTTCTGCGTCTTTTCTAGGTAGTCAATTTGGATAAGAAATTACAACCAACCAAATGTATAACGTTACAGAGTGTGTTCAACGAGAGAGTACAATGGAATGCACCGGCCGGTGTGTCCGAGCGGTTCTAGGTGCTTCAGTGTGGAACCGCGCGACCGCTACGGTCGCAGGTTCGAATCCTGCCTCGGGCATGGATTTGTGTGATGTCCTAAGGTTAGTTAGGTTCAAGTAGTTCTAAGTTCTAGGGGACTGATAACCTCAGTGTTAAGTCCCATAGTGTTCAGAGCCATTTGAACCATTTTTACAATGGACTGCGACCCAGAAGCGACTACATAAAGAAAACTTCAGAACATACGATGATAAAAATATAACGAGACGCAAACACTCAACACGACCATGGATAATAACACTGTTCTGTTTGCAAAGAGATCCGACTAATGCCACCTAACTGACCAATGTCGGAGAAAGATACTTGATATGTGCTGTTTGGATCAACGTTCAACCGATAATTAAAATTTCCACAGATTAACTGCAGAGTGACAACCTTCGAACGACTATCTTATCGGCTGTTATCTGTTATCTCTCCTGCGCCACACAAGTATAAGTCCTTGAAGCACCTTCAAATCTCTCTACTCGTATCTACAGAAGATAGGTTCGGAATGTTGCGACATTCTACAGATTTCACTGTCTCATGTACGAGGAGAAGAACCAACAATTTACAAACAACTGATTTAAAATTTCTGATCACGTTCAACGACGAATAGTGTAAGGTACTTTCGCCGGCCGCGGTGGTCTAGCGGTTCTGGCGCTGCAGTCCGGAACCGCGGGACTGCTACGGTCGCAGGTTCGAATCCTGCCTCGGGCATGGGTGTGTGTGATGTCCTTAGGTTAGTTAGGTTTAAGTAGTTCTAAGTTCTAGGGGACTTATGACCTCAGAAGTTAAGTCCCATAGTGCTCAGAGCCATTTGAACCATTTTTTTGTAAGGTACTTTCGTATAGTGACATAATCAATCGCAAACAAAACTAAGGTCGACAAGAACATTTTTTTGTTTTTCCTTTAAAATAATCACTACATGACGTACACTAAAAATGCTGCACACCAAAATAAACTGTCCGTGATCTACACAACAATGTGGATTTCATTAAAACTGGCAAGAGTTGGACATAAATATCTTATGAACCAAATGCTGACGTGCATAAACTTATAAATGTATAAAATAACTATGCACTAAGATTTAACTGTCTGCACTAAACTTAGAAAAAAACACTATTAAATCGATATATTGTTTAGAGCAACAACAAAATAAAAAAGATTCTTCACCAACAAAACCGTCTTCCCAACGATTTGAACGATATCTAATCCTTTAGACAAATTTAAACACCTTTTTTCTTCCTGCGCTCTAATTTATTTGCTCTAAACACAAACAAAACGAAATGCAGGAAGAAAAACTATTAAATTTATAAAACGTATATTTATATACTTGCTGCGGATGATCGCCAAGCAAACTGTTGATCTACGTCCATTCAAAAAGTACACTTCTACGTGAAATTGTCCTTTAATAGGACAGAATCAGCCAGTGGTGCAATACAGTGTGTGTCACAATTAATAGAGGAAACTGATACCGACGAAGGCATAGATAACAGAAGGAAAAACGTTACAGTAAACATGGACTCGCAAACGAGCCGAAATAACCGTGATTGTGTGACTATGCATTGGATTCATTATGAGATACTGTCATGGCAAATATGTCATTCTGTTTTTAAAAATCAAGCTGTAACTTAAGAAAAAATTTATTTTAATAACTGTTCCAAGTTGAATGAAGACATTTGACTTTCAAAAACCGTTCCTTCAGAACTTGGCTACTGTAAGTGGCAAATAGAAATATTAAATTTCAGAAGGAATCCCTCAAGACGTGTTTCGTCACGTTCCTGTTCCACCGATGGATGCAGACACTATCTTTAGTGGAAAACCAAAATCAAGGTGAGCTGTGAAGTGCATCAAAAACTTTGTTGCAAAATACTTCCGTAACTCGACGGCAATCCCAACATACTTACATGAATCCCTCAGTACAACAGAAAGGGATATTGGATTTCTCCGGTCTACCGCTTCTCTGGCACGCAAGCGGCTTCGTGCAATGGAATAGGCCGGCGACAGGATCTAGCTGAGGTTCATCAGGACTCTATGGTCGGAGACAGTACAGAAAGACTTGGGAGGTAGAAATGCAGAAACGAATTTCTGAGTTGGTACCTTCGTCTGTTTTTATTACTTCTTCCCGAGTTAACGTGTTGAAGAGTACAGACACTGGGTCATAATTTCAGTGGGCCTAGAACATAGATGAGGCTTACTAGATACTCAAATTACTAGAACAAATAGCCTGCCTGGCCTGTAAGTTTGACTCTAATCTCCAAAAGGAGCCAATTTCATATTGATCAAATCGAAGGTTCAGGTTCCTTTACACGTCACGCTGTAAGTGACAATCAGTCATTGGTACAAGTAAGCAGTAACAAACTACCTACCAGCAGTCCAGAGGTACGTACAGGCTAGAATGCAAGTTCTTCTTAGTGTATAAGCTCAATTGAGTAGACGATATAAATCTCGGTTGAACAGCCTGGTATGAGTGTCCATGTTGTTGTTGTTGTGGTCTTCAGTCCTGAGACTGGTTTGATGCAGCTCTCCATGCTACTCTATCCTGTGCAAGCTTCTTCATCTCCCAGTACTTTCTGCAACCTACGTCCTTCTGAATCTGCTTAGTGTATTCATCTCTTGGTCTCCTTCTATGACTTTTACCCTCCACACTGCCCTCTAATGCTAAATTTGTGATCCCTTGATGCCTCAGAACATGTCCTACCAACCGGTCCCTTCTTCTTGTCAAGTCGTGCCACAAACTCCTCTTCTCTCCAATTCTATTCAATACCTCCTCATTAGTTATGTGATCAATCCATCTAATCTTCAGCATTCTTCTGTAGCACCATATTTCGAAAGCTTCTATTATCTTCTTGTCCAAACTATTTATCGTCCATGTTCCACTTCCATACATGGCTACACTCCATACAAATACTTTCAGAAACGACTTCCTGACACTTAAATCTATACTCGATGTTAACAAATTTCTATTCTTGAGAAACGCTTTTCTTGCCATTGCCAGTCTACATTTTATATCCTCTCTACTTCGACCATCATCAGTTATTTTGCTCCCCAAATAGCAAAACTCCTTTACTACTTTAAGTGTCTCATTTCCTAATCTAATCCCCTCAGCATCACCCGACTTAATTCGACACCATTCCATTATCCTCGTTTTGCTTTTGTTGATGTTCATCTTATATCCTCCTTTCAAGACACTGTCCATTCCGTTCAACTGCTCTTCCGAGTCCTTTGCTGTCTCTGACAGAATTACAATGTCATCGGCGAACCTCAAACTTTTTATTTCTTCTCCATGGTTATTAATACCTCCTCCGAATTTTTCTTTTGTTTCCTTTACTTGTAACATCCCCCTCACTTATCGACCTTAATGACAGTGAAAAATTAAACTGCGTGTACCTAATGGAAATTTGGGAAAAGCAATCGTCACCGAAGTTAACTTGTCGGTAAAGAGGGAGGAAAGGGTTACATCTAAATGAAAGGAAAAATGCAAATGAGTGTGGTGGAAATTAATTTTGAAAAGGGGTAAAGTTATATTTGAGATTTGGGGAAAATTACGGGCGCCAGTCCTATGGTCAACTACTATAATAACTGAAAAAGAAAGGTTATTGCACATATAATTAGCACTAAAAGCGTGGTTGACACGTGTGTGTGAAAACTGAAAGTTTGTCAGAAGTAATAAATTTCGCTACATTCTGACTTAATTTAGCAAAAGAATTAATAAAACCGGAAAACTGAAAGTTAATTTAGTGACTGAAATTAATAGTGAACTTTGTTTCAGAAGCACTACGAAATTCAGTAAAATAAGGTTAGTCTTGGGCTACCTGAAAAATCATTTCAAAAGCTACTTGAATCTACGCAAAAGAGATTTAACTTTGAACTTGAATTAAATGATTCTGGACAATTAACAATAGTAACATTTAGTACGTACCAAGCTGAGCTGCAGTCACATGTAAGCTAAAATATGCTAACAAAACTCGCACTCTTAATTTGTGCTTGTGTAATCTAAATATTGTAGCCAGCTATGAATACCTTAACTTAACTTTGAAATTAAAGCAGTGAAATGGAATGATATTACTTTAATGCTGGCGTCTGAATTTCAACGACACTCGGGTTCATTTCGGAAAAGGGAGGGATCCTGCTTGTAATGCAATTGGGACAATGAGCAACAAAGTTTCATGCTAAGTTGCTGTAATTTTGTGATGGAACAATTTTAAAACCTGTGGTCTGCCATAGAGTTCTAAAACTTTACATGCTTCCAGTCTTCCTTGTTGGTTGATTGAAGGTTTGAAGTCGATGGTCGAGGAGGTGGCGACAGTCACTCATTGTCGGCCGTCGCTGTTGCAGAAGCTGGATGTTGGCGCGCCTTCTTCTCGACACTGTCACCAAGCGAAACGGGCTCTTGATGTGCGCCAACTAATGCTTCCCGTCCGCGACGCCGTGTCAGAAACTATCATAGCAAGTCGAGCGCAATTACTTCTGCCAAACCCCGAAAGCGCGGCAACTCGCGGGAGCGTCACACAACACACCTGCTCAACCGCACTACTCCAGCCAGACTCCGCTCTGCCCGCACTCCACGCGGCAGAACCAACACTACCAAAGATCCTAAACACTTAGGTTCTCCACACGACCTACCGATGTAATTGTTCGATAGCATAGTTTTCCCTAGGCCAGACCCAGCGTAAAAATACAAATAATATTTACAAAACAAACCAATTGTAAATAGCCTTTCGCTCCCTGTATTTTACCCCTACCAATTTTAGAATTTGAAAGAGAGTAATCCAGTCAACATTGTCAAAAGCTTTCTCTAAGTCTACAAATGCTAGAAACGTAGGTTTGCCTTTCCTTAATCTTTCTTCTAAGATAAGTCGTAAGGTCATTAGTGCCTCACGTGTTCCAATATTTCTACGGAATCCAAACTGATCTTCCCCAAGGTTGGCTTCTACTAGTTTTTCCATTCGTCTGTAAAGAATTCGCGTTAGTGTTTTGCAGCTGTGACTTATTAAACTGATAGTTCGGTAATTTTCACATCTGTCAACACCTTTCTTTGGGATTGGAATTATTATATTCTTCTTGAAGTCCGAGGGTATTTCGCCTGTCTCATACATCTTGCTCACCAGATGGTAGAATTTTGTCAGGACTGGCTCTCCCAAGGCCGTCAGTAGTTCTAATGGAATGTTGTCTACTCCCGGGGCCTTGTTTCGACTCAGGTCTTTCAGTGCTCTGTCGAACTCTTCATGCAGTATTGCATCTCCCATTTCATCTTCATCTACATCCTCTTCCAATTCAATAATATTGTCCTCAAGTACATCTCCCTTGTATAGACCCTCTATATACTCCTTCTACCTTTCTGCTTTCTCTTCTTTGCTTAGAACTGGGTTTCCATCTGAGCTCTTGATATTCATACAAGTGGTTCTCTTTTCTCCAAAGGTCTCTTTAATTTTCCTGTAGGCAGTATCTATCTTACCCCTAGTGAGATAAGCCTCTACATCCTTACATTTGTCCTGTAGCCATCCCAGCTTAGCCATTTTGCACTTCCTGTCGATCTCATTTTTGAGACGTTTGTATTCCTTTTTGCCTGCTTCATTTACTGCATTTTTATATTTTCTCCTTTCATGAATTAAATTCAATATTTCTTCTGTTACCCAAGAATTTCTACTAGCTCTCATCTTTTTACCTACTTGATCCTCTGCTGCCTTCACTACTTCATCCCTCAGAGCTACCCATTCTTCTTCTACTGTATTTCTTTCCCCCATTTGTGACAATTGTTCCCTTATGTTCTTCCTGAAACTCTGTACAACCTCTGGTTTAATCAATTTGTCCAGATCCCATCTCCTTAAATTCCCACGTTTTTGCAGTTTCTTCAGTTTTAATCTACAGCTCATAACCAATAGATTTTGGTCAGAGTCCTCGTCTGCCCTTGGAAATGTCTTACAATTTAATACCTGGTTCCTAAATCTCTGTCTTACCATTATATAATCTCTCTGATACCTTCTATAAGCAAGCAACCAAAACACAGCTTAAAGAGGGCACCAATTGACGATTTGAGAGTTCTTGCCAACAGACGAACCCCTGGTGTCCCACAGCCGACATCAGAAAATTATCTGAGTGAAAGAATCTACTCAATTAAGTGTGATTCTTCAATTTCTCCAGGCGTATTTTATGACGAAATAAATCTCGGGTGAACAGCCTGGTATGAGTGTGCATTGTTATTAAACTAATGTGCCACTTACTTTATGTGAAGACAATGGGTGCTAGATGACAATTTTACGAGTTATTTTCTTTATAAGGTACTGGCTCCGATTCTCAATCAAAAGTATAAAAATAAACGGTGATAAATATTCCAAATGTGGCGAAGACAACTGTGAACAGAAATGGATTTTTAACACTTACATGCCCTAATTTGACAATGCCGAATTTGATCAATCTATAGTTCACAGAACCACGGGTCAAAACAAAACAGTAAAATGTTTTCACAAGTGCTAATACCAACCTGATATTAAATAATCCGGTATGAGACTCCAAGATAAACATCAAATGTATAGTAGTAACAGCGCACCTGATGGTGACAATGTAGTCGATTGCCGAAATATTGTGACCTATGCACACTCATACCAGGCTGTTCACCCGAGATTTATTTCGTCATAAAATACGCCTGGAGAAATTGAAGAATCACACGTAATTGAGTAGATTCTTTCACTCACATAATTTTCTGATGTCGGCTGTGGGACACCAGCGGTTAGTCTGTTGGCAAGAACTCTCAAATAGTCAATTGGTGCCCTCTTTAAACTGTGTTTTGGTTGCTTGCTTATAGATGGTATGTCATTTTGTCGCTTGTTTACACGCAATTCGCAACCTGCCAGATTGAAATCAGTGGTTTCCTAATGTTCGCGACCTCATATTGGTCTGGCGAAAGCGTAAAGCAATTTACGTCTCCATTTCAGTTCCAAGTTCTGTTTGTTAAAATACATACCAAGATGGCTTCTTATTCTTTTTTGTTGGCAGTCCCTTCATGATTCGGTCATTACAATACGGTTACCCAATTATTTGAATACTAAGTGATTCAGAAGAATTTCTACAGCCGAATTAAATTTCAGTCCGGTAAAGCACGCGGTCAATATTAGTACAAATTGTACTGTAGTTCAGTATAATGCTTAAAGTACAAAATATATTGTCGTTTGCGTTCACAATTACGCTTTCAGATCCTACGGCAGATGGAAAAAGTCTTAGCAAGCTCACACTGTTTCACAGACGTGGCCTGACTATCAAGAAAACGGAAAGAGAACATTATATTTGAGTATATGAAAGGTGGTATATGTGGTGAACGTGACAAGTTGGATGTAAGGCACAAATCTTCTCTATAGTGAGTTATGAATTATTTCATACACACACAGATGATCTCTTAAATTTTGAGAATACTATGCAATTCTTCAACTTTGTCAACGGGACTATGCTTCAGTTTTGAAATGATTCAGACAGAAAAATCCAAGGTACTATGGTCATATAACCTTGGAGACCTAGGTACAGGACCTGTTCGACCTATCTGTGACCTTGTTGGCGCATTCGATTTCGCCTTACATCAGCAGGAAAGTGTGCAGGTATTCCCTCATGCTTGTGTCACACTCTGTGGCCATGGTCGAATTATATGGAGATAGTAAACGAATATTCTAAATTATCTCAGAAACTGCTATTTACCTATGTTCACTGGATTGTTTTCCTCTATAATCATATATTTCAGCCACATCACTTTTTTCTGTTAATTATGATACACTGTGTATACTCCGAAGTACTCCAAAACATTGGATTTCTGAACTTCCTCACTAAAATGAAGTTGATGAGGTGCACTTCAAATGAAAAGTTTTGAAGTGCATGCAAGACAATATTGTAAGAATTCTAAGTAAAACTTAGAGACTGTCAGCACGCAAATAAAATTGGTATCTTGATACGTGACACGTTTCAAATTTTATAAGTTCAAAATCTCTCGTGCCAGAACAGCTACGAAAGCAGAAAAATAATCCGTTTTCAGTGTCTCGCACAAATCTGTCGTCCAGGCTATTCCAGTACATTCCAGATTCTACCCAGCCAACTGTCCTGGCACGCTGTACGGCAGGTCTGCAATTTATGTGAACAGTCGTACTCATTCGTAGCTTTTAATTGTTAGACAACACTCGCCGTGTATATTACTATTTTATCCTCCGCGAAGCATTATATAAAAACATGCTTAATTTTCTTTACTGAGTAACAGAATTAGGGCTCCCAATGGGGACTATTCATGTTATTAACTGTTTTACAAAATCTGTTCATCGAGAGAGGTTGCGCAATGGTTAGCACACTGGACTCGCATTCGGGAGGACGACGGTTCAAACCCGCGTCCGGCAATCCTGATTTAGGTTTTCCCTGATTTCCGTAAATCGCTTCAGGTAAGTGCCCGGATGGTTTCTTTGAAAGAGTACGGCCGACTTCCTTCCCCATTCTTCCGTTATCCGATGGGACAGATGACTTCACTGTTTGGTCTCCTTCTCTTTGGGCCCCTTCCCCAAGCCATCCAACCAACAACAAAATCTGTTACACAGTCTCTGCGATTAAAAGACACTGAGCCGGCACACAGCTGCAATTAGCACGTGTGGAGTACCTATACTTGGACGGAGGATGCGTGAGCTATGTAGGGGACAAAATAGGGCGGTGGGTAGCATGGAGTCTCCAGATGCAGCTTCCTTGCCGTTTGAAATAATTTTGGCAACGGCAGTAATTGTATTCATTCCCGACTAACTTAATTCTGTTAGTAGCGCCAGGCCAGTATAACTAATAGAATTTAATCTTGATTGAGTCTCTCGACTGCAGTCAGACACACGCATCCAAAAAGTTTAGCATCACCTCGGTTCCGAGAGTTCCGGAACCTGTACAGAACATTGGCATAGGGATCAACGTAAACATCATTTCCGCCCTTTTTATTGCTCATGAAAACCACAGATTGCATGTTGTACCATCATACAGCGAGACCTTAAGAGGTGGTGGTCCAGATTGCTGTACACACCGGTACCTCTAATACCCAGTAGCACTTCCTCTTGCATTAATGCATGCCTGTATTCGTCATGGCAAACTATCCACAAGTTCATCAAGGCACTGTTGGTCCAGAATGTCCCACTCCTCAACGGCGATTCAGCGTAGATCCCTCAGAGTGGTTGGTGGTCCACGTCATCCATAAACAGCCCTTTTCAATCTATTCCTGGCATGTTCGATAGGGTTCATGTCTGGAGAACATTCTGGTCACTCTAGTCGAGCGATGTGTCTGACTGCAGTCGAGAGACTCAATCAAGATTAAATTCTATTCCGCATCGCGGTGTAGCTTGCTCGCCAGGTTTCGAGAGGGTGCGTTTCGGGATGAGGTATCGAATATATTGCTTCCCCGTACTTATACCTCCCGAGGAGATCACGAATGTAAAATTAGAGGGATTCGAGCGCGCACGGAGGCTTTCAGACAGTCGTTCTTCCCGCGAACCATATGCGACTGGAACAGAAAAGGGAAGTAATGACAGTGGCACGTAAAGTGCCCTCCGCCACACACCGTTGGGTGACTTGCGGAGTATAAATGTAGATGTAGATTATCCTGAAGGAAGTCATTCACAAGATGGGCACGATGGGGGTGCGATTTGTCATCCACGAAGACGAATGCCTCGTCATTATGCTGCCGACACGGTTGCACTATCGGTCGGAGGATGGCATTCATGTATCGTACAGCCGTTACGGCGCCTTCCATCACCACCAGCGGCGTGCGTCGGGCCCACACAATGCCACCCCAAAACAGCAGGGAACCTCCACCTTGGTGCACTCGCTGGACAGTGTGTCTAAGGCGTTCAGCCTTACTGGGTTGCTGCGTTGCCTCCAAACACGTCTCCCATCATTGTCTGGTTGAAGTAATATGGGACACTCATCGGTGAAGAGAACGTGATGCCAATCCTGAGCGGTCCGTTCTGCATGTTTTTGGGCCTATCTGTACCGCGCTGCATGGTGTCGTGGTTGCAAATATGGACCTCGCCATGGACGTCGCGAGTGAGGTCGCGGATCTTCGGGAGGTTGCGCATCTTGCAACCTACTGCGCACAGTTTGAGTCGTAACACGACGTCCTGTGCTGCACGAAAAGAATTATTCAACATGGTGGCGTTGCTGTCAGTGTTCCTCCGAGCTATAATCCGTAGGTAGCGGTCATCCTCTGCAGTAGTAGCCCTTGGGCGGCCTGAGCGAAGCATGTCATCGACAGTCCATGTCTCTCTGTATCTCCTCGATGTCCGAACAACATCGCTTTGGTTCACTCCGAGACGTCTGGAAGTCCCTTGTTCAGAGCCCTTCCTGGCACAAAGTAACAATGCGGATGCGATAGAACCGCGGCACTGACCGTGTAGGCATGGTTGAACTACAGACAACACGAGCCGTGTACCTCCTTGCTGGTGGAATGACTGGAACTGATCGGCTGTCGGACCCACTCCGTCTAATAGGTGCTGCTCATGCATGGTTGTTTACACCTTTGGACGGGTTTAGTGACATGACTGAACAGTAATAGGAACTGTATCTATGATACAATATCCACAGTCAACATCTGTGTTCAGGCGTCCTGGGAACCGAGGTGAGGCAAAACTTGTTTTGGTGTGGGTGTACGTTGGTTTGGTTGGTTGGTTTGGGGAAGGAGACCAGACAGCGTGGTCATCGGTCTCATCGGATTAGGGAAGGATTGGGAAGGAAGTCGGCCGTGCCCTTTCAGAGGAACCATCCTGGCATTTGACTGGAGTGATTTAGGGAAATCACGGAAAACCTAAATCAGGATGGCCGGACGCGGGATTGAACCGTCGTCCTCCCGAATGCGAGTCCAGTGTCTAACCACTGCGCCACCTGAGTAGTACGACTCGTAGTGAATTTAATTCGGTTTTTGTTCGGAAAAATAGTTTGACCAAGAGTGTAGGACAGAACGATAGCATTAAACGAAGGTTCAGATGGTTCAAATGGCTCTGAGCATTATGGGACTTAACTTCTGAGGTCATCAGTCCACTAGAACAGGGAATCAGTGATCATAAGGCCGTTGCAGCATCCCTGAATATGGAAGTTAATAGGAATATAAAAAAAGGGAGGAAGGTTTATCTGTTTAGCAAGAGTAATAGAAGGCAGATTTCAGACTACCTAACAGATCAAAACGAAAATTTCTGTTCCGACACTGACAATGTTGAGTGTTTATGGAAAAAGTTCAAGGCAATCGTAAAATGCGTTTTAGACAGGTACGTGCCGAGTAAAACTGTGAGGGACGGGAAAAACCCACCGTGGTACAACAACAAAGTTAGGAAACTACTGCGAAAGCAAAGAGAGCTTCACTCCAAGTTTAAACGCAGCCAAAACCTCTCAGACAAACAGAAGCTAAACGATGTCAAAGTTAGCGTAAGGAGGGCTATGCGTGAAGCGTTCAGTGAATTCGAAAGTAAAATACTAAGTACCGACTTGACAGAAAATCCTAGGAAGTTCTGGTCTTATGTTAAATCAGTAAGTGGCTCGAAACATCATGTCCAGACACTCCGGGATGAAGAATGGCATTGAAACAGAGGATGACACGCGTAAAGCTGAAATACTAAACACCTTTTTCCAAAGCTGTTTCACAGAGGAAGACTGCACTGCAGTTCCTTCTCTAAATCCTCGCACAAACGAAAAAATGGCTGACATCGAAAAAAGTGTACAAGGAATAGAAAAGCAACTGGAATCACTCAACAGAGGAAAGTCCACTGGACCTGACGGGATACCAATTCGATTCTACACAGAGTACGCGAAAGTACTTGCCCCCCTTCTAACAGCCGTGTACCGCAAGTCTCTAGAGGAACAGAAGGTTCCAAATGATTGGAAAAGAGCACAGGTAGTCCCAGTCTTCAAGAAGGGTCGTCGAGCAGATGCGCAAAACTATAGACCTATATCTCTGACGTCGATCTGTTGTAGAATTTTAGAACATGTGTTTTGCTCGAGTATCATGTCGTTTTTGGAAACTCAGAATCTACTATGTAGGAATCAACATGGATTCCGGAAACAGCGATCGTGTGAGACCCAACTCGCTTTATTTGTTCATGAGACCCAGAAAATATTAGATACAGGCTCCCAGGTAGATGCTATTTTTCTTGACTTCCGGAAGGCGTTCGATACAGTTCCGCACTGTCGCCTGATAAACAAAGTAAGAGCCTACGGAATATCAGACCAGCTGTGTGGCTGGATTGAAGAGTTTTTAGCAAACGGAACACAGCATGTTGTTATCAACGGAGAGACGTCTACAGATATTAAAGTAACGTCTGGCGTGCCACAGGGGAGTGTTATGGGACCATTGCT
The DNA here is from genome assembly GCF_023864275.1 of Schistocerca cancellata. Taxonomy (NCBI): domain Eukaryota; kingdom Metazoa; phylum Arthropoda; class Insecta; order Orthoptera; family Acrididae; genus Schistocerca; species Schistocerca cancellata. The sequence continues at coordinate 984,820,576 of NC_064627.1, forward strand.
TTTCACAATATATATAAATGACCTAGTAGATAGTGTCGGAAGCTCCATGCGGGTTTTCGCGGATGATGCTGTAGTATACAGAGAAGTTGCAGCATTAGAAAATTGTAGCGAAATGCAGGAAGATCTGCAGCGGATAGGCACTTGGTGCAGGGAGTGGCAACTGACCCTTAACATAGACAAATGTAATGTATTGCGAATCCATAGAAAGAAGGATCCTTTATTGTATGATTATATGACAGCGGAACAAACACTGGTAGCAGTTACTTCTGTAAAATATCTGGGAGTATGCGTGCGGAACGATTTGAAGTGGAATGATCATATAAAATTAATTGTTGGTAAGGCGGGTACCAGGTTGAGATTCATTGGGAGAGTCCTTAGAAAATGTAGTCCATCAACAAAGGAGGTGGCTTACAAAACACTCGTTCGACCTATACTTGAGTATTGCTCATCAGTGTGGGATCCGTACCAGATCGGGTTGACGGAGGAGATAGAGAAGATCCAAAGAAGAGCGGCGCGTTTCGTCACAGGGTTATTTGGTAACCGTGATAGCGTTACGGAGATGTTTAACAAACTCAAGTGGCAGACTCTGCAAGAGAGGCGCTCTGCATCGCGGTGTAGCTTGCTCGCCAGGTTTCGAGAGCGTGCGTTTCTGGATGAGGTATCGAATATATTGCTTCCCCCTACTTATACCTCCCGAGGAGATCACGAATGTAAAATTAGAGAGATTAGAGCGCGCACAGAGGCTTTCAGACAGTCGTTCTTCCCGCGAACCATACGCGACTGGAACAGGAAAGGGAGGTAATGACAGTGGCACGTAAAGTGCCCTCCGCCACACACCGTTGGGTGGCTTGCGGAGTATAAATGTAGATGTAGATGTAGAACTTAGAACTACTTAAACCTAACTAACCTAAGGACATCATACACATCCATGCTCGAGGCAGGATTCGAATCTGCGACCGTCAAACGAAGGAATTTGAGTACAAGAACCGGGGGTCGCAGTTGTCTATTTGCGGCGCTACATGCATCAACATCAAAACCTGTTGTCTGATGGTCTTCAAGTCTGAAACTTGTTTCTGTTTGCCGGTGGTAAACAAAGTGCACTCTCCTCACTGTCACTAGGTCGGACTGAGGTGCAATGCAGAACGTTGGTTTTAAGTACCCTTTCATCGTATCCAGTAGGTACAATGGTCGGAGTAAGTAGGTACCAACGAGTGAGTGAGTGTTTGGAAGCAGCAACATGGAATATGGTTTCACATGGAATGAGCTAAGTTATCAGTGACGCTACTCATGTCAGTGCTGGAGCGGCTCATTGGATTTACCTGTAATGGTATCAGCTCCCTCAGAAAAATACTTTTGGATCAACTGACAGACTTATGAGAAAGGCAAGATATTTGCGAGTTATTAAGAGCGATAAAAGCAGGAGATCACTCTCTTTATAGCTGGGTTTGACGAACATGTGTTACATCGCACACAACGTGGACCGGCGTCACGTCTGGAACGTCTTTCATGAGACAAGAGGCACGAGCTGTGGGTTGACTTCCCCAACAATTGGAATTTGTTGACTGGTTCCTACGACGAGTAACACGACAGCCACATTTTTTTCTGAACGTGCACTCTTTACTGCTGATGTTTGGTTTACCTATGACTGAGTTTTAAATTCACAACATGCATGTTTATGCACTACAGAATAGTCAAGCAACGTACGTCCTTGGTCATTAACAGCGATTTTTTGTAAACATTTGGGCGGGATTCGTGAATAAACACTCACTGACCTTCACTCCTGGAAGATATACCGCAAGGAGTTGGCGGGAAGTTTTGAATCCAACATGAAGGCGCACATGCTTTCCGACAACACCTGGACAGGACAGTAGCTGGCAGATGGATCGGACACGGTGAACCACCATGGTGGCCTCCACGTTCTCCAGACACCGCTGGATTCTTTCCTCTGGGGTACTATCAAAGACAGCGAGTATGCAACACCAGTTGACGATGGACAGGGCTTGGTGATTCGCGTTAAGGCAGCAGCAGAAGTGATTCAGGCTACTATTGACATATTTCAGAGAAACCGCCAATCCTTGCATTCTGCTATGTTTTATGTCAGAATGAAAACGGTGGTCAGTTTGAACATTTTCTGCTACATACTCATGTCAATAAAAGGTGGCAATAACGTGTACAACAGAATACTCATTTCTCATTTACTTTGATCCTTTTAGAACATATTGTAACATGAAACATGGACATTTCATTTCTACAGAAATGCAGTGTGGTATGTTAAATAAGTACGATGCATTAAATATTTTCTGGTTTCCATAGTTAGTCCAAATATAGCGCAGACGTCCATCTGTCAGATTTCAGTTATGTTCGTTTAGCGCCCAAAGATATGCAACTCTCTAGCTCCTGTTGTGTACGACTTCGTACACAACGGTAAGAAGAGGTGGGCTACAAGTGTGGTCCGACAACTCTACTCGTAGGAAAAATGGGCAGCAGCAAAAGTGATTAGCGAACTGATTAACATAGTAAACAGATAATTTACTTAACTTACACAGGATGATTTTTTCCACCGTGTACAAACTCTAGGGATTGATCCACGAGAGAATATGGGACAAAAAATGTCTAATAGACTCACTTCCGAAACGCATGGTTTTCATGCTAGAGACCATTAATTCAATCTGTTACAGACACTGCGGTCCACTACGCGCTATAACATGTACCCACAGTTACAGTCTCCCCCCCCCCTCCCCCCCCCCCCCCCCCCCATGAACCGTGGACCTTGCCGATGGTGGGGAGGCCTGCGTGCCTCAACGATATACACTCCTGGAAATTGAAATAAGAACACCGTGAATTCATTGTCCCAGGAAGGGGAAACTTTATTGACACATTCCTGGGGTCAGATACATCACATGATCACACTGACAGAACCACACGCACATAGACACAGGCAACAGAGCATGCACAATGTCGGCACTAGTACAGTGTATATCCACCTTTCGCAGCAATGCAGGCTGCTATTCTCCCATGGAGACGATCGTAGAGATGCTGGATGTAGTCCTGTGGAACGGCTTGCCATGCCATTTCCACCTGGCGCCTCAGTTGGACCAGCGTTCGTGCTGGACGTGCAGACCGCGTGAGACGACGCTTCATCCAGTCCCAAACATGCTCAATGGGGGACAGATCCGGAGATCTTGCTGGCCAGGGTAGTTGACTTACACCTTCTAGAGCACGTTGGGTGGCACAGGATACATGCGGACGTGCATTGTCCTGTTGGAACAGCAAGTTCCCTTGCCGGTCTAAGAATGGTAGAACGATGGGTTCGATGACGGTTTGGATGTACCGTGCACTATTCAGTGTCCCCTCGACGATCACCAGTGGTGTACGGCCAGTGTAAGAGATCGCTCCCCACGCCATGATGCCGGGTGTTGGCCGTGTGTGCCTCGGTCGTATGCAGTCCTGATTGTGGCGCTCACCTGCACGGCGCCAAACACGCATACGACCATCATTGGCACCAAGGCAGAAGCGACTCTCATCGCTGAAGACGACACGTCTGCATTCGTCCCTCCATTCACGCCTGTCGCGACACCACTGGAGGCGGGCTGCACGATGTTGGAGCGTGAGCGGAAGACGGCCTAACGGTGTGCGGGACCGTAGCCCAGCTTCATGGAGACGGTTGCGAATGGTCCTCGCCGATACTCCAGGAGCAACAGTGTCCCTAATTTGCTGGGAAGTGGCGGTGCGGTCCCCTACGGCACTGCGTAGGATCCTACGGTCTTGGCGTGCATCCGTGCGTCGCTGCGGTCCGGTCCCAGGTCGACGGGCACGTGCACCTTCCGCCGACCACTGGCGACAACATCGATGTACTGTGGAGACCTCACGCCCCACGTGTTGAGCAATTCGGCGGTACGTCCACCCGGCCTCCCGCATGCCCACTATACGCCCTCGCTCAAAGTCCGTCAACTGCACATACGGTTCACGTCCACGCTGTCGCGGCATGCTACCAGTGTTAAAGACTGCGATGGAGCTCCGTATGCCACGGCAAACTGGCTGACACTGACGGCGGCGGTGCACAAATGCTGCGCAGCTAGCGCCATTCGACGGCCAACACCGCGGTTCCTGGTGTGTCCGCTGTGCCGTGCGTGTGATCATTGCTTGTACAGCCCTCTCGCAGTGTCCGGAGCAAGTATGGTGGGTCTGACACACCGGTGTCAATGTGTTCTTTTTTCCATTTCCAGGAGTGTAGATAGCCGTACCGTAGGTGCAACCACAAAGGAGGGGTATCTGTTGAGAGGCCAGACAAACGTGTGGTTCCTGAAGAGGGGCTGCAGCCTTTTCAGTAGTTGCAGAGGCAACAGTCGGAATGATTGACTGATCTGGCCATGTAACACTAACCAAAACAGCCTTGCTGGGCTGGTACTGCGAACGGCTGAAAGCAAGGGGAAACTACAGCCGTAATTTTTCCCAAGGGCATGCAGCTTTACTGTATGGTTAAATGATGATGGCGTCCTCTTCGGTAAAATATTCCGGAGGTAAAATCGTCCCCCATTCGGATCTCCGGGCGGGGACTACTCAAGAGTACGTCGTTATCAGGAGAAAGAAAACTGGCGTTCTACGGATCGGAGCGTGTAATATCAGATCCCTTAATCGGGCAGATAGGTTAGAAAATTAAAAAGGGAAATGGATAGGTTAAAGCTAGATATAGTGGGAATTAGTGACGTTCGGTGGCAGGAGGAACAAGACTTTTTGTCAGGTGAATACAGGGTTATAAATACAAAATCAAATAGGGGTAATGCTGGAGTAGGTTTAATACCGAATAAAAAATAGTCCGCAGCTCGTGGTCGTGCGGTAGGGTTCTCGCTTCCCACGCCCGGATTCCCGGGTTCGATTCCCGGCGGGGTCAGGGATTTTCTCTGCCTCGTGATGACTTGGGTGTTGTGTGATGTCCTTAGGTTAGTTAGGTTTAAGTAGTTCTTTGTTCTAGGGGACTGATGAACATAGATGTTAAGTCCCATAGTGCTCAGAGCCAATTGAACCAATTGAATAAAAAATAGGAGTACGGGGAAGTTACTACAAACAGCATAGTGAACGCATTATTGTGGCCAAGATAGACACGAAGCCCACGTCTACTATAGTAGGACAAGTTTATATGCCAACTAGCTATGCAGATGACGAACAAATTGATTAAATGTATGTAAATAAAAGAAATTATTCAGATAGTGAAGGGAGACGAAAATTTAATAGTCATGGGTGACTGGAATTCGAGTGTAGGAAAAGGGAGAGAAGGAAACGTAGTAGGTGAATATGGATTGGGGCTAAGAAATGAAAGAGGAAGCCGCCTGGTAGAATTTTGCACAGAGCACAACTTAATCATAGCTAACACTTGGTTCAAGAATCATGAAAGAAGGTTGTATACATGGAAGAACCCTGGAGATACTAAAAGGTATCAGATAGATTATATAATGGTAAGACAGACATTTAGGAACCAGGTTTTAAATTGCAAGACATTTCCAGGGGCAGATGTGGACTCTGACCACAATCTTTTGTTATGAACTGTAGATTAAAACTGAAGAAACTGCAAAAAGTTGGGAATTTAAGCAGATGGGACCTGGATAAACTGACAAAACCAGAGGTTGTACAGAGTTTCAAGAAGAGCATAAGGGAACAATTGACAGGAATGGGGGAAAGACATACAGTAGAAGAAGAATGTGTAGCTTTTAGGGATGAAATAGTGAAGGCAGCAGAGGATCAAGTAGGTAAAAAGACGAGGGCTAGTAGAAATCCTTGGGTAACAGAAGAAATATTGAACTTAATTGATGAAAGGAGAAAATATAAAAATGCAGTAAATGAAGCAGCCAAAAAGGAATACAAACGTCTCAAAAATGGAACGACAGAAAGTGCAAAATGGCTGAGCAGGGGTGGCTACAGGACAAATGTAAGGAAGTAGAGGCAAATCTCATGAGGGGTAAGATAGATACTGCCTACAGGAAAGTTAAAGAGACCTTTGGAGAAAAGAGAACCACTTGTATGAATATCAAAAGCTCAGATGGAAACCCAGTTCTAAGCAAAGAAGGGAAAGCAGAAAAGTAGAAGGAGTATATAGAGGGTTTATACAAGGGCGATGTACTTGAGGACAATATTATGGAATTGGAAGAGGATGTAGATGAAGACGAAATGGGAGATACAATACTGCGCGAAGAGTTTGACAGAGCACTGAAAGACCTGAGTCGAAACAAGGCCCCAGGAGTATACACCATTCCATTAGAACTACTGACGGCCTTGGGAGAGCCTGTCCTGACAAAACTCTACCATCTGGGGAGCACGATGTATGAGACAGGCGAAATACCCTCAGACTTCAAGAAGAATATAATAATTCCAATCCCAAAGAAAGCAGGTGTTGACAGATGTGAAAATTACCGAACAATCAGTTTAATAAGTCACAGCTGCAAAATACTAACACGTATTCCTTACAGACGAATGGAAAAACTGATAGAAGCCGACCTCGGGGAAGATCAGTTTGGATTCCATAGAAATGTTGTAACACGTGAGGCAATACTGATCCTACGACTTATCTTAGAAGAAAGCTTAAGGAAAGGCAAACCTACGTTTCTAGCATTTGTGGACTTACAGAAAGCTTTTGACAATGTTGACTGGAATACTCTCTTTCAAATTCTGAAGGTGGCACGCTTAAAATACAGGGAGCGAAAGGCTATTTACAATTTGTACAGAAAGCAGATGGCAGTTATAAGAGTCGAGGGGCATGAAAGGGAAACAGTGGTTGGGAAGGGAGTGAGACAGGGTTGTAGCCTATCCCCCATGTTATTTAATCTGTGTATTGAGCAAGCAATAAAGGAAACAAAAGAAAAGTTCGGAGTAGGTATTAAAACCCATGGAGAAGAAATAAAAACTTTGAGGTTCGCCGATGACATTTTAATTCTGCCAGAGACAGCAAAGGACTTGGAAGAGCAGTTCAAAGGAATGGACAGTGTCTTGAAAGGAGGGTATAAGATGAACATCAACAAAAGCAAAACGAGGATAATGGAATGTAGTCGAATTAAGTCGGGTGATGCTGAGGGGATTAGATTAGGAAATGAGACACTTAAAGTAATAAAGGAGTTTCGCTATTTGGGGAGCAAAATAATTGATGATGGTCGAAGTAGAGAGAATATAAAATGTAGACTGGCAATGGCAAGGAAAGCGTTTCTGAAGAAAAAAATTTGTTAACATCGAATATTAATGTCTGGAAGTCGTTTCTGAAAGTATTTGTATGGAGTGTAGCCATGTATGGAAGTGAAACGTGGACGATAAATAGTTTAGTCAAGAAGAGAATAGAAGCTTTCAAAATGTGGTGCTACAGAAGAATGCTGAAGATTAGATGGGTAGATTACATAACTAATGAGGAGGTATTGAATAGAATTGGGGAGAAGAGGAGCTTGTGGCACAACTTGATTAGAAGAAGGGATCGGTTGGTAGGACATGTTCTGAGACATCAAGGGATCACCAATATAGTATTGGAGGGCAGTGTGGAGGGTACAAATCGTAGAGGCAGACCAAGAGATGAATACACTACGCAGATTCAGAAGGATGTAGGCTGCAGTAGGTACTGGACGATGAAGAAGCTTGCACAGGATAGAGTAGCAAGGAGAGCTGCATCAAACCAGTCTCAGGAATGAAGACCACAACAAACAACAACAGTTACAGTAAGCATGGTTTCTGCTATAGGGTGGTATTGTTCCTGATACGTCATGCTCTAGCGCCTACTCTTGCCATAGAATTTGGTAACGTTGCGTCCGATTCACTTCTCTTGCTGACTCAGATTCTAGTGGGTGCGATACAGCTTTGTACACAATGTTTCCGTATTCAAATGGAGAGCTTGCCGAAATGGTGTTTACTTACAGAAAGGTAAATGGCAACGGGCGGCTGGCATCAACGTCGTATCAGGAGACCCATCCCTACCAATAACAATCACAGCAATCAATGTCTGCAACTGTGTTTCGCCCTTTGTCTCAGACAGGGTCGTTTCAGGAAGCAGGAAATCACGAAGGATGTACCCGAAATGTACGGACACCAGACTTGGAGGAGAATGAGATTAACACTGTGGAAGGCGACCACTGTGACGAAACGCGCACTGGTTTCTTCACCAGGTAACCACGATTGCGGGATTACATACATCCTATTCAAAGATGAGGTTACTTTTAGTTGGAGTGGTACCTCCAACTTTCATAATAGTTATCTGTGGGATAGTGTGCAGACGCCTATGGTATGGTGACAGCAAATGATCCGCTTCGGTGCAGCCGGAGTGTATGGGCCAGGATAATTGACGACCGTATTTTGAGTCCAGTCTTCCCTCCACGTCGCCTAATAGGCCGGAACTATCGGGGTTTCTTGCCGGTGACTTTGCCTCCCCTGTTGGAAGAAGTGCCACTGATGATTCGAAGGGCTATGTGGCTGATACATGATGGTGCTGCAGTCCACAACGCCCTCAACGTCCAGTGTATCTCAATCGTATCTTACCAGGTTGATCGATCGGACGAAGTGGTCCAGTTGCATGACCTCCTCATTCATCGGATCTCAACCCATGCGATTTCTGGTTATGAGGACACCTCATAAATATCTACATCTACATTTATACTCCGCAAGCCATCCAACGGTGTGGCGGAGGGCACTTTACGTGCCACTGCATTACCTCCCTTTCCTGTTATAGGAGAGTATGGTTCGCGGGAAGATGGACTGCCGGAAAGCCTCCGTGCGCGCTCGAATCTCTCTAATTTTACATTCGTGATCTCCTCGGGAGGTATAAGTAGAGGGAAGCAATATTTTCAATACCTCATCCAGAAACACACCCTCTCGAAACCTGGACAGCAAGCTACACCGCGATGCAGAGTGCCTCTCTTGCAGAGTCTGCCACTTGAGTTTGCTAAACATCTCCGTAACGCTATCACGCTTACCAAATAACCCTGTGCCGAAACACGCCGTTCTTCTTTGGATCTTCTCTATCTCCTCTGTTAACCCGACCTGGTACGGATCCCACACTGATGAGCAATACTCAAGTACAGCTCGAACGAGTGTTTTGTAAGCCACCCCCTTTGTTGATGGGCTACATTTTCTAAGGACTCTCCCAATGAATTTCAACCTGGCACCCGCCTTACCAACAATTAATTTTATATGATCATTCCACTTCAAATCGTTCCGTACGCATACTCCCAGGTACTTTACGGAAGTAACTGCTACCAGTGTTTGTTCCGCTATCATATAATCATACAATAAAGGATCCTTCTTTCTATGGATTCGCAATACATTATATTTGTCTATGTTAAGGGTCAGTTGCCACTCCCTGCACCAAGTGCCTAACCGCTGCAGATCTTTCTGCATTTCGCGACAATTTTCTAATGCTGCAACTTCTCTGTATACTACAGCATCATCCACGAAAAGCTGCATGGAACTTCCGACACTATCTATAGGTCATTTAAATATACCTAGTGATCAAAAGGTCAGTATAAATTTGAAAACTGAATAAATCACGGAATAATGTAGATAGAGAGGTACAAATTGACACACATACTTGGAATGACATGGGGTTTTATTAGAACCAAAAAAATACAAACGTTCAAAAAATGTCCGGCAGATGGCGCTTCATCTGATCAGAATAGCAATAATTTGCATAACAAAGTAAGACAAAGCACAGATGATGTTCTTTACAGGAAATGCTCAATATGTCCACCATCATTCCTCAACAATAGCTATAGTCGAGGAATAATGTTGTGAACAGCACTGTAAAGCATGCCCGGAGTTATGGTGGGGCATTGGCGTTGGATGTTGTCTTTCAACATCCCTAGAGATGTCGGTCGATCACGGTACACTTGCTACTTCAGGTAACCCCAAAGCCAATAATCGCACGGAGTGAGGTCTGGAGACCTGGGAGGCCAAGCATGACGAAAGTGGCGGCTGAGCACACTATCATCACCAAACGACGCGCGCAAGACATTTTTCACGTGTCTAGCAATATGAGGTGTTTTTTTTTTTTTTGCTCTAATAAAACCCCATGTCATTCCAAGCATGTGTGTCAATTTTTACCTCTCTATCTACATTATTCCGTGGTTTATAAAGTTTCCAAATTTATACTGACTTTTTGATCACCCGATATTTTGAAAAGCAGTGGTTCCATAACACTGCCCTGTGGCACGTCAGAGGTTACTTTAACGTCTGTAGACGTCTCTCCATTGAGAACAACATGCTGTGTCCTGTTTGTTAAAAACTCTTCAATCCAGCCACACAGCTGGTGTGATATTCCGTAGGTTCTTACTTTGTTTATCAGGCGACAGTGCGGAACTGTATCGAACGCCTTCCGGAAGTCAAGGAAAATGGCATCTACCTGCGAACCTGTATCTAATATTTTCTGTGTCTCATGAACAAATAAAGCGAGTTGGGTCTCACACGATAGCTGTTTCCGGAACCCATGTTGATTCCTGCAGAGTAGCTTCTGGGTTTCCAGAAATGACATGATACGCGAGCAAAAAAACATGTTCTAAAATTCTACAACAGATCGATGTCAGAGATATAGGCCTATAGGTTTGCGCATCTGCTCGACGACCCTTCTTGAAATCTGGGACTACCTGTGCTCTTTTCCAATCGTTTGGAATCTTCCGTTCCTCTAGAGACTTGCGGTACACGACTGCTAGAAGGGGAGGCAAGTTCTTTCGCGTACTCTGTTAGAATCGAATTGGTATCCCGTCAGGTCCAGTGGACTTTCCTCTGCTGAGCGATTTCAGTTGCTTTTCTATTCTTTGGACACTTATTTCGATGTCAACCATTTTTTCGTTCGTGCGGTGATTTAGAGAAGGAACTGTAGCCTGTATGCGGATCCCATTCCAGATGTGGAGACACTGGAGCAGCATATTCACTCCGTCTTTTACACTATCCGGATGCAGCCCGGCCGATGTGAACGTGTGAGATAGAACACACATGCGATGAGGCACGTGGAAAGTCTTTTCAGCACGTACTGTAACTGTGGCTGCATGGTGCAGTGCCTGTTAGACAGCAGTCTCTGTAACTACGTGCGAGGTGCCGGGGCTAGCAGTGTATTTAACAGTAAATTCTTCTAGAATCTTCATATGTAAATGGTGCTCTAAGCCCCCACTTTTCTAACTCCGACTTTTGCTGTTGCATATGGATTAAGAAGAAACGCGAACTGACTGTAATCGACCCTGCAAGTGGAGTAGAAAAGAGTTTGGCACCTGCAATAATTTAATTTGATTAAATAAAGGAAAGTTTCATTAACGTAGTGAGAAATGAAAGAGTTGCTCTACCGATTAACAGAATGAAAGTTCTGTCCAAAATAACAATTTGATTTATTATGACTAAACTCAAAATAATGAACAAAACACATGAAACATTTACAATACATCAAATTGGATCAAACTGGATACTCAAATAAATGCTGTGAAGGTGAAGTTGTCCATAAACTAGATTGTGACATTTATGACGAAGTGGTATGTGGAGCCAATGCCTTGCAACTCAAATTTTCAGAGAAACACCCAGCCAACCCAACATTAATTGCTGCTACAGTAGTGAGAACTCACACAATGAACACCCAAGACAGAACAAAGTTTTTAAAAGACGAACAGGTGCGCTGTGCTGAGCTCTGATTATCACCTAGCAAAATTCCTTAATCTGCCGGTGCTGAGGACATACATTACCAAGCTGTTTTCTTAACTGCAAGAACACGATCTGGCGTACCGGAGGCGATGGCTGGTTGCTTCGATGTCCCGTCGTGGTGATGATAATGTCGCGAGTATAGCCCGAAACAAATTATCCTGGTCTGGTTGTTCCAAACTAAAGACTTCCTAGAAATACAAACGCGCCTCTGAGGGAGACGAAGAAGGCCCGCCACACAATCACTGACGGTACAGTGATTGATTTTAACAAGCGAAGTCACACAGTAACTCCGATACAGTCAACTTTAGCCAAAACTGCTCAAGACAGAGAACATAGGCCGCTTGTACGCACAACGCTCAATTGCCAACTGTACTCGGAAACTTACGTTGAAGTCTAAACTTCAGCAACTTCGTCAAACAGTTACAATTAAATAAAAGTATATTAGACAGACAACGGAAGGCGGCAGACTGTCCAGAGCAGAGAGAGCTCAGTCTTGTAACCTACTCCGACCGAAAGCCGAGAGCCGACTCTCTCGAGAGCACCCGTCAAAGCCGAACACAGAACATTCCCGCCCCCATGACAGTGGTCGTGGTTAAACGTTCCAATCAGCGACTCGAAAACCGGCGTAAAATTCCACTCTATTGCCGACGCACTACTAGTCCACCATTGGAGATACTTGGCACCAATTTCTGCACCGATTTTGCTACGTCACGGAGCTATCCCGTGAGCAAGCCAATCACAGTTATGATTTTCCATAAAACGCGAGAATTTGCCCGCCAAGACTGCCTGGGAACACAAGTCATTCCCATGCCTCGCTGGTAGCCTACCAGAAGGTATTTTCACTAAGTTTCTGGGAAGTAACGGAATCTCTAGCCCAGCCACTCCATCAGGCCCCTGTGGGCGTGGCCTCGTGATGACTGGGTGTTGTGTGATGTCCTTAGGTTAGTTAGGTTTGAGTAGTCCTGAGTTCTATGGGACTGATGACCATAGATGTTAAGTCTCATAGTGCTCAGAGCCACTTTGAACCTGTGAGCGTGTCGCCGCCGCTCTTATGACAATGTCGGCGTCTGGAAAGTATCCACTTGACTCCCTCACACCCGTCGGCTTAACCCTTTCAAAATCAGCAGAACCCGCATGTCACCGGACCACCTGGGTGACTAGAGACGATTCGTGGGAAGTCCGTGTGTGGAGGAATAGCAACTTTTCACCACATGCAATTAGAGAGGAAAATCGAATTACTCAGAGTAAGATAGAAATATGAGAGGGGGCTCATGCCACCTCTCAAATGTTTGTTGCATAAATGGTGTCTAGCATGGAAAGTGTGCATTTCTGGGCATAAGTTCATTAGACCTTTCTTGTTCCGTATGCTCTCATTGATCAATCCCTAGAGTTCGTACACAGTGGAAAAATTCACCCGGTGTTTCTACAGAGAAAGAAGACCCAATACAAAGATGCAACAAGGAATAGAGTCCAGCTCATACGACAGCAACAACGACAACGATGGTGACGGAGCTGCGACTAGGTAGCGTCTGCGTGGCTTCCTGCACCGATGTGGCTCCAAGGGTGAGTGGGCTGAGCCGCTGCCGCCGGGCGTCCTATACCGAGACGACAGAGGGCGCTCGAGGCGTGGCCCAGCGGGCTCGAATGATTGGGTCCACCAGGTCCAGTGCGATTGCTATCGGCGTCAGATGGAAACTTGCAATTCCGTTACTATGATGCCTGTGGGGTGGTATCAATATGTGATGCCACAGTTCCTACACTCAGATTCCTTCGTTGATGCTGTCTTTCTGTCTTACACTAACCTTTTGATCAAACTGTTTTTTGGCACACTGTATTTCAGAATTTGTTAGTTCACAGTAATTCTCTGTCTTTATCTTGCGACAGGACGAGTGGATCATCTTATAACCGCTCGTATACAAGTGTGGGTGAGCAGCCTTTTTGTTTGTTACGCAGGGAGGGCGGTCTTTTTATACTTTTTATTATTGGACAATGTGTTGTTATTGTTTTCTTACCAGAAGGAACCAATTCAATAAAATATCTTTAATGTGTTTCCCTATTTACCTGAAAAAATCGATTAAAATAGGTGGTTAAGGTGACTACCCACACAAAACAAATTTTCATTTTCGTCATCCCAATACACAACAAGGGTGGTACATATTCACAACTGAGAATACGTTTCCTGTAGAACTATAACCTGTTTTTTAAATGTGTCAATATTTTCTAGGCTGCAATTATCTTAAAATAATAAGTATCCTTTAATTTACGTCTATGGTCACAAACGTTTTGCTAACAGATTACCGGTTTCGGTCTTTAATGACCATCATCAGATCTGCAGCAAAAATGGGAAAAACATAAATACACTCACAAACTGTATACAGCTTAAGAACAATACATAGACCATATGAAAAGTAGTACTGACAAAATTTACATTTGAGCGCTTTAAATATGAAGAGGCATACCTGTATCATAAAAACAAAGTCCTAATGTACTGCAGCCATAGTGGCATCGTCAAATGTTAAATGCGGAATCAGCAGCAGCATCGTCAAATACATATAAATAACATCACATGCACGAGTCATGTTGTCAGTAGTACTGCTGTTTAAAACAAGCTGCCGTACAGTAGTCACAAGATGTTTGTGTTGTAAGTTCACCAGATGTCGCTAATGTAGGCATACACTAGTTTTCAATAATTATTTGAAACAACGAAAATAAAGGGGGATACAATAGTTGAAGTCTGTAATAAGCTTATAACGTATAAAAGACACTACAGTAATAAAAAGCAATAAAAAGAAGAACACAACAAAAGTAATATTGTTAAAAAGAGGAAGAGTTAAGAAACAGTGGTTGACATGTACTCTAGTGCCAATATTCTAGATAATGACATAACTATGTCATTCCGCCTGTGCGGAATTAATAGCGTTAGCGCTAACAGAGTGTGCTGATTAAGTGCAACACTATGTTTTCTTTCATTTGTGGGTCCTTTAGCGATTTGTTTTATGGTTTTTTAATATTACCCTATGCACTATCAACGGTGTTTAATATTTATGTCATTATCTAGAATATTGGCACTAGAGCACATGTCAACCACTGTTTCTTAACTCTTCCTCTTTTTAACAATATTACTTTTGTTGTGTTCTTCTTTTTATTGCTTTTTATTACTGTAATGCCTTTTATACGTTATAAGCTTATTACAGACTTCAACTATTCTATCCCCCTTTATTTTCGTTGTTTCAATTAATTATTGAAAACTAGTGTATGCCTACATTAGCGACATCTGGTGAACTTACAACACAAACATCTTGTGGCTACTGTACGGCAGCTTGTTTTAAACAGCAGTACTACTGACAACATGACTCGTGCATGTGATGTTATTTATATGTATTTGACGATGCTGGTACTGATTCCGCATTTAACATTTGACGATGCCACTATGGCTGCAGTACATTAGGACTTTGTTTTTATGAAACAGGAATGCCACTTCATATTTAAAGCTCACAAATGTAAATTTTGTCAGTACTTCTTTTCATTATGTTCAACGTATTGTTTTTAAGCTGTATACAGTTTGCGAGTGTATTTATGTTTTTCCCATTTTTGCTGCAGATCTGATGATGGTCATTAAAGACCGAAACCAGTAATCTGTTAACAAAAAGTTTGTGACCATAGACGTAAATTAAAGGAAACTTATTACATACATGGGTCACTGTTTTCTCGCGACGATGTCGCAACTTGTGTATCTTAAAATAATTTTCCATGTGTTTGGGAATGTTATGGGCCAATTAGAAATATAGTTCATCTACGTCAATGTTGTCGACAATGGCGAGTGAGTTATCCTGTGCAGAAGAGACGCGCGTGCGTGCATACGTGCATGCACGTGTGTGTGTGTGTGTGTGTGTGTGTGTGTGTGTGTGTGTGTTTTGCAGAAGATTTGTGAGTATTATAATTTTATTGAGAGACATTTTGGATACGGGTTTGAGCTGGAACTGTGAGCATTTTATTAAGTGGTTTCGCATGGACCTTTTTGCTTTTGCTTTGCTAAGTGAAGAAGACGTGAAGGTTGTGGAATAGCAGTTTTGTGCACCGTATTGTTTTAACCAGCGGGGGTCACTGCTTAATTGTGCATTTGGACTTGGGGGAGGTGGAAGTTGAATAATTGATAATTTATAATAATTACTGTGAATTGTGTCCATTGGACGCTGAAATGTATCGAAATGTGGTTCGTTCTTCAGAACTGTATTAAGGTGAGACTAAGATTTTCAAGCAGTCGAATTAAGTTCAAGAGACAGAATCTGACCAATTTTATGGGCAATTCGCACATACTTTGTGTTGCGTGTGTGTGAAATAAAATAAGTGTGCACGGTCTGATAAAAGAAAGTTAGAACTGTGGACTGTATTATGCGTTTTTGGACCTAATTTGATATAACAATTCTATCATACCTTCCGTCCGCCATTGTTGAGGCTCTCAGTATGTCGGAAAATGTCGAATTATGGACTCTTAGCGCAGAACACCATTAAGCTCCATTTAAATACTCTGTTTACGGATATTAACATTGGAGATACCTGTACGTCAATGTCACCAAGATCATCTACATTGTCTTAGTGGCGGTCGTAGATATAGTTACAGCATTATCGTGGCTACGTTACCCACAGGTATATCATCTCTGAGATCTCTCTTGTAGTTGACGATTGGCCATGTGGTCGATCAGGCAATGCTAGATTGTTTTGCCGTCAGCCTGCTATGAATGCTGAAATAATGCAGATATTTGTCACAGGGCACACATAGCTACAGAATGACGGGATTAAATAAGCAGTTTTAAACAATTATCTATTTTAAAAGTTAATTCATTACATATACGGCAACAGAACTGATATGCTTACTTAAGCTATTATCACATCTACGAGAACAGGAGAGACGTCGGCCAAGAGAAGGCCAGCGTACATTGTCCCAATATATATATATTGGAGACAATATATACTCATGGTATTAATGAGAATTATTATCTCTGATATATATATATATATATATATATATATATATATATATATATATATATATATATATATCATTAATACGATGACTATAATAAGTCTATACGACGCATATTGACTATGATTCATTATACAGGGTTACTCTAAATGATGGACCCGTTTTCTAAACTTCGTATGTGCTCAAGTACAAATTGAAAATGAACAAGCTTTATACCAACGTAAAGATGAAGTTTCAAATTTTTTTCATAATATTTGATATCAGTTTAATAAATTTAATAATTTGTAATTAATTGTTCAATGTGGTCACCGTTGGTTCCACGGCAAAATCGACGCGGTAGCCAAACTCGTCCCATACACACGAAAGCGTATCTGCTGTTACTGAGTGCATGGCAACAGTGATCTGGTTCCGCAGATCGTTCAGAGTGGTTGGTAGAGGCGAAACGTGAACAGCTGCCTTCACATAAATGGAACTCTACAGGCCGTTTCTGAAACCATCACCGCCCACCCGCCGACGCCCGGCAAAATCTTTGAAACTCATCAGGTTACCTTCCATTCAGAAAGCTGTTGCACTCAGCGACTGTTATATTGACTTGTAAATTATAGATTTCAGTGGTCATTCGTCCTTTTTAAATTTTATTGGCGCATCTAGATTTCAGCTAGAAGCTAGCCATTCTCAATGCATGTAATGCCTGTTGGTCGGGGTTCATCCACAGTTCATTGAATACACATCTTTGAAACTTCCTCCATTCATTGGTCTAAAGCTTGTTCATTTTGGATTTGTACTTGAATACACCCCCCCATGAACCATGGACCTTGCTGCTGGTGGGGAGGCTTGCGTGCCTCAGCGATACAGATGGCCGTACCGTAGGTGCAACCACAACGGAGGGGTATCTGTTGAGAGGCCAGACAAACATGTGGTTCCTGAAGAGGGGAAGCAGCCTTTTCAGTAGTTGCAGGGGCAACAGTCTGGATGATTGACTGATCTGGCCTTGTAACATTAACCAAAACGGCCTTGCTGTGCTGGTACTGCGAACGGCTGAAAGCAAGGGGAAACTACAGCCGTAATTTTTCCCGAGGACATGCAGCTCTACTGTATGATTAAATGATGATGGCGTCCTCTTGGGTAAAATATTCCGGAGGTAAAATAGTCCCCCATTCGGATCTCCGGGCGGGGACTACTCAGGAGGACGTCGTTATCAGGAGAAAGAATACTGGCGTTCTACGGATCGGAGCGTGGAATGTCAGATCCCTTAATCGGGCAGGTAGGTTAGAAAATTTAAAAAGGGAAATGGATAGGTTAAAGTTAGATATAGTGGGAATTAGTGAAGTTCGGTGGCAGGAGGAACAAGACTTTTGGTCAGGTGATTACAGGGTTATAAATACAAAATCAAATAGGGGTAATGCAGGAGTAGGTTTAATAATGAATAAAAAAATAGGAGTGCGGGTTAGCTACTACAAATAGCATAGTGAACGCATTATTGTGGCCAAGATAGACACAAAGCCCATGCCTACTACAGTAGTACAAGTTTATATGCCAACTACCTCTGCAGATGATGAAGAAATAGATGAAATGTATGACGAGATAAAAGAAATTATTCAGGTAGTGAAAGGAGACGAAAATTTAATAGTCATGGGTGACTGGAATTCGTCAGTAGGAAAAGGGAGAGAAGGAAACATAGTAGGTGAATATGGATTGGGGGGAAGCAATGAAAGAGGAAGCCGCCTTGTAGAATTTTGCACAGAGCATAACTTAATCATAGCCAACACTTGGTTCAAGAATCATAAAAGAAGGTTGTATACGTGGAAGAATCCTGGAGATACTAGTAGGTATCAGATAGATTATATAATGGTAAGACAGAGATTTAGGAACCAGGTTTTAAATTGTAAGACATTTCCTGGGGCAGATGTGGATTCTGACCACAATCTATTGGTTATGAACTGCAGATTGAAACTGAAGAAACTGCAAAAAGGTGGGAATTTAAGGAGATGGGACCTGGATAAACTGAAAGAACCAGAGGTTGTAGAGAGTTTCAGGGAGAGCATAAGGGAACAATTGACAGGAATGGGGGAAAGAAATACAGTAGAAGAAGAATGGGTAGCTCTGAGAGATGAAGTAGTGAAGGCAGCAGAGGATCAAGTAGGTAAAAAGACGAGGGCTAATAGAAATCCTTGGGTAACAGAAGAAATATTGAATTTAATTGATGAAAGGAGAAAATACAAAAATGCAGTAAATGAAGCAGGCAAAAAGGAATACAGACGTCTCAAAAATGACATCGACAGGAAGTGCAAAATGGCTAAGCAGGGATGGCTAGAGGACAAATGTAAGGATGTAGAGGCTTGTCTCACTAGGGGTAAGATAGATACTGCCTACAGGAAAATTAAAGAGACCTTTGGAGAGAAGAGAACCACTTGTATGAATATCAAGAGCTCAGATGGCAACCCAGTTCTAAGCAAAGAAGGGAAGGCAGAAAGGTGGAAGGAGTATATAGAGGGTTTATACAAGGGCGATGTACTTGAGGACAATATTATGGAAATTGAAGACGATGTAGATGAAGACGAAATGGGAGATAAGATACTGCGTGAAGAGTTTGACAGAGCACTGAAAGACCTGAGTCGAAACAAGGCCCCGGGAGTAGACAACATTCCATTTGAACTACTGATGGCCTCGGGAGAGCCAGTCATGACAAAACTCTACCATCTGGTGAGCACGATGTATGAGACAGGCGAAATACCCTCAGACTTCAAGAAGAATATAATAATTCCAATCCCAAAGAAAGCAGGTGTTGACAGATGTGAAAATTACCGAACTATCAGTTTAATAAGTCACAGCTGCAAAATACTAACGCGAATTCTTTACAGACGAATGGAAAAACTGGTAGAAGCCGACCTCGGGGAAGATCAGTTTGGATTCCGTAGAAATGTTGGAACACGTGAGGCAATACTGACCTTACGACTTATCTTGGAAGAAAGATTAAGAAAAGGCAAACCTACGTTTCTAGCATTTGTAGACTTAGAGAAAGCTTTTGACAATGTTAACTGGAATACTCTCTTTCAAATTCTGAAGGTGGCAGGGGTAAAATACAGGGAGCGAAAGGCTATTTACAGTTTGTACAGAAACCAGATGGCTGTTATAAGAGTCGAGGGGCATGAAAGGGAAGCAGTGGTTGGGAAAGGAGTAAGACAGGGTTGTAGCCTCTCCCCGATGTTATTCAATCTGTATATTGAGCAAGCAGTAAAGGAAACAAAAGAAAAATTCGGAGTAGGTACTAAAATTCATGGAGAAGAAGTAAAAACTTTGAGGTTCGCCGATGACATTGTAATTCTGTCAGAGACAGCAAAGGACTTGGAAGAGCAGTTGAACGGAATGGACAGTGTCTTGAAAGGAGGATATAAGATGAACATCAACAAAAGCAAAACGAGGATAATGGAATGTAGTCAAATTAAGTCGGGTGATGCTGAGGGAATTAGATTAGGAAATGAGACACTTAAAGTAGTAAAGGAGTTTTGCTATTTAGGGAGTAAAATAACCGATGATGGTCGAAGTAGAGAGGATATAAAATGTAGATTGGCAATGGCAAGGAAAGCGTTTCTCAAGAAGAGGAATTTGTTAACATCGAGTATAGATTTAAGTGTCAGGAAGTCGTTTCTGAAAGTATTTGTGTGGAGTGTAGCCATGTATGGAAGTGAAACATGGACGATAACTAGTTTGGACAAGAAGAGAATAGAAGCTTTCGAAATGTGGTGCTACAGAAGAATGCTGAAGATAAGGTGGGTAGATCACGTAACTAATGAGGAGGTATTGAATAGGATTGGGGAGAAGAGAAGTTTGTGGCACAACTTGACTAGAAGAAGGGATCGGTTGGTAGGACATGTTTTGAGGCATCAAGGGATCACAAATTTAGCATTGGAGGGCAGTGTGGAGGGTAAAAATCGTAGAGGGAGACCAAGAGATGAATACACTAAGCAGATTCAGAAGGATGTAGGTTGCAGTAGGTACTGGGAGATGAAGAAGCTTGCACAGGATAGAGTAGCATGGAGAGCTGCATCAAACCAGTCTCAGGACTGAAGACCACAACAACAACAACTTGAATACATACGAATTTTTTAAAATTGGTTCATCATTTAGAATTACCCTGTATCAATAAGTTTTACAAATAATAGGTTTGTCCGTATGTCCACATGATGTGTTCTGCTAATTTCACACAGTCTCATATATACTTCGTCGAAATGCATTTTATGACAACACATAGGGACACCGCCGGCTGGGGTGGCCGAGCGGTTCTAGGCGCTACAGTATGGAACCGCGCGACCAATACGGTCGCAGATTCGAATCCTGCCTCTGGCATGGATGTGTGTGATGTCCTTAGGTTAGTTAGGTTTAATTAGTTCTAAGTTGTAGGGGACTGATGACCTTAGAAGTTAAGTCCCATAATGCTTAGAGCCATTTTTTTTAACATAGGGACACCAAACAGGAACATAAAGAAAACACTGAAAAGAAGAAGTGACAGGAGGATATGGCATGAAGACATCAAGTAGTAACTTCCGCAGTACTAAGAGGAGCCGTAGAGGGGAAAGACAAGAGGTTGGAACACATTCAACAAATAATTGAGGGCATAGGGTGGAAGTATTACTCTGAGATGAAGAGGTTGGCACAGGAAAGGAATTCGCATTGAACCAGTCAGAAAGCTGATGATCTCAAAAAAAAAAAAAAAAGGTTTTAGTACTACTGATTATTCATACCTATCCAGTTGAAAGACGCCTCTGAGTTCTTTATATATCGTCAGGTATAATTTGCATGACATACACTGTACTTTATAAAATCCTGCTCGTTCCAATTTGCTCTTCTTACGGAAATATTTTTTTAAGTTTCTCGCTTTAAATACTAACAACACTAAATTATATAAGTTATAAAGATCAGTTTATGGCCGTTGTTTTGAAAATTTCAAGTACTTACGACTGATGATTCAGAGACGAATAGCCAGATGGTTTAAGTGAGATTCCATGAACGCTTAGCTGTGTTTCACATTATTCTAGAGAGTGATGTATACAGAGTAAATATAACAGCTGATTTAACAACCTTCTGCTCGGTGAAGTCCAAAAGCGGATAACATTGAAAGTGATAGCTAACTCGATTCGCAACGACAGTATAAATTTCCATTCGCAACATATACGTGAACTACATGAAAATCTTAGCGCTTAGTTGACAGTCGGCGTCCAGCTGTTGGCGATAAGTGTACCTTATCGACGATCGATAGCAGACTGAACGCTGGCGTCATTACCCCGTGAGCCACAGTCAGTTTTCTGTCCACGAGGCTTTCGGAGGGTGAGGTAACCCACAGACAACCCTAGCACTGCTTAGGCTCAACATGCATGCATGAGCTGCTTTTCTGTTCAAATGCTTTGGCAACACTCAACGCATATCGCTATTATGCTTTCTCTCCTTTCTGTTATTATAACGAATCAGAATAAATAATGTTCAGACTGTTAATCACTCATCAAATGGTGACTAACATGCTAATGAGTATTATGGAGCGTTTAGCAGCTACGAAAGAATCCAAGCCTAGCACAATTCCGCCATCCAGAAAGTACCAAACGAAATAGCGGCAGCGTAGGAAATTGCTGCAGTAACTTTCACGAAAACGTCAATCGTGTTTGGTACGCAAAAAATAACGTTAATCCTAAAGGTCTCATTTTCATTGTACTCTCCATCCCATCAGCAATGTAATTCAGGTCCTTACTCAACGTAAACTTGTCAGATGAGTAGGCCCAACTGCGTTGCCTATATTCACAGCGATATTGCGCGTTGGGTTTTGGTCCATACCTTACATATTTGCTATCATTATCTTTGAAGTTTTGGTGTTTTACGCTCTCGTGTCCAACTTTCTTTAATTCTGGCTGCGCGTTTTACTGTTATTTAATCTCCCAGACACAGTTTCAGTTTTGGGCATGCGTAGGATCAGTTAAGCTGAGAATCAAGGATTTATAATCCGCTTGCTCATTTCGTCATATCCGGCGGCAAAAGATGTAGCAACAGTACTGCTCCTCACTTTCAGCCTTCATATTCAAAATGACGTCGATCTTGTGGTGCTATGCCTATTATCGTAGTCGAGTTTGGAACAACCTTGCCAAAAACTGCAAACATTGATAGTTCTCGGACGCCCAGCTCCGATTTTAGATAAGTCAAAATAAACTCGCCAGACAATGAGCCACTTTGTCGTAGTTTCAGGCAACTCCTCCAGTAGCCTCAATAACAGCTGCGATTCCCTCTGGAGTAAACAGAATAACTTTTTGATGAAGGAAGCAGTGTGCAACTACTCCTGCCACAATTTTCGTTGCTAAGCTACATTCCATGGATGCCACATTTTTTAATTCGTACATCAGAGTACGTTAAGAAGATATTAAAACTGATTACCACTGCTTTTCAGCGGCTCTAATACTCGTGGTAACTTAAGTTACCCACTAAATAAATAAGAGGAATGCTTATCCCATCCATTCACAGAAGCTCTTTCAGCTTACTCCATCCCTTGGACGCAGTTCTCCCAGCAGGCTTCCAATAACCGTCGACGACACACATCATTAATACTGGAAGAATAGCGAATCGTCTGAATCCCCATTCACAACAGTCGAAACTCACTGCTGGTATCACTTCCCTCACTTAATGAGTACAGCTTCGATTGTAATAATGAGCATGAGTTTCTTACTTGACAACCTGGTCCAGATACTTACGCAATAAAATTCCTTCCATTGGTCTCAAAAGAAAACGCGTTAAGAAGGATGAATTCGTGATGAAACAACTTCTCTGAAACTGCAAAAAATTTCGATCCACGTGTTAGTTAACCCTCCTGTTGCTTCTGTCTATCCAAACATCTCTGGCAGTTTTGTCCAAAATACGGAGTGAACCACAGTGAGAAAAACGACGCTAAACATGACTTTAGAAGAAGTGCTGTTTCAGTTGCGTTGATTAACATTTGAACTTTTTTTTTCAACAATTATGTGAAATTGCAGCGGGTTTTACTGGGGGTTGGAATGTTCATAGCGACAAGTAGAAACATTATCTCTATCGAGATTGCATCTGTGGGGAGCCAAGACGGGAAACCTAAAGAGCTAGTGCGGCAAGGGGTCGAGTCCGGAGCCTCACTAATGGTCAGCTCAGAGCAACCAGTGGATCTACTTGTATCTTCGCTCAAGCGAGAGAATGGCGACTTCACAGGAGATGCGGACAGAACTTCCAATTGTTAGATAAGTATAGCACGGTGCTGTAGTGATCGACGGTGGTGTTTCCAGCGGATGACTGGTGCAACATAGTTTACAGTCAAGAGTAGAGGTTACTCATTCTATATGATCGTTAAGATTCCACACGGAATGTACGTGTGTTCAGTGCAGCGTGTTGCGTGTTTTTGTTTCTCTAAGCAAAAGCCACACTGATCTTGTTAATTATGGTTTATCAGATAGATTTTAATTTATTACATATTTATACACGTCTGGCCACTAAAATTGCTACACCAAGAAGAAATGCAGATGATAAGCGGGTATTCATTGGTCGCATATACTATACTAGAACTGACATGTGATTACATTTTCACGCAATTTGGGTGCATAGATCCTGAGAAATCAGCACCCAGAACAACCGACTCTGGTCGTAATAACGGCCTTGATATGCCTGGGCATTGAGTCAAACAGAGCTTGGATGGCGTGTACCGGTACAGCTACCCATGCAGCTTCAACACGATACCACACTTCACCAGGAGTAGAGACTGGCGTATCGTGACGAGCCAGTTACTCGGCCACCATTGACCAGACGTTTTCAATTGTTGAGAGATATGGAGAATGTGCTGGCCAGGGCAGCAGTCGAACATATTCTGTATCCAGAAAGGCCCATACAGGACTTGAAACATGCGGTCGTGCATTATCCTGCTGAAATGTAGAGTTTCGCAGGGATCGAATGAAGGGTAGAGCCATGGGCCGTTACACATCTGAAATGTAACGTCCACTGTTCAAAGTGCCGTCAATGCGAACAAGACGTGACCGAGACGTGTAACCAATGGCACTCCATACCATCACACCGGGTGATACGCCAGTATGGCGATGACGAATACACGCTTCCAATATGCGTTCACCACGATGTCGCCAAACACTGATACGACCATCATGACACAGTAAGCAGGACCTGGATTCATCCGAAAAAATGATGTTTTGCCATTCGTGCACCCAGGTTCGTCGTGGGTACACCATCGCAGGCGCTCCTGTCTGTGATGCAGCGTCAAGGGTAGCCGCAGCCATGGTCTCCAAGCTGATAGTCTATGCTGCTGCAAACGTCGTCGAACTGTTTGTGCAGATGATTGTCGTCTTGCAAACGTCCCCATCTGTTGACTCAGGGATCGAGACGTGGCTGCACGATGCGCTACAGCCATGCGGATAAGGTGCCTGTCATCTCGACTGCTAGTGATACGAGGCCGTTGGGATCCAGCACGGCGTTCCGTATTACCTCCCTGAACCCACCGATTCCATATTCTGCTAACAGTCATTGGATCTCGACCAACGCGAGCAGCAATGTCGCGATACGATAAACCGCAATCGAGATAGGCTACAATCCGACCTTTATCAAAGTCGGAAACGTATTGGTACGCATTTCTCCTCCTTACACGAGGCATCACAACAACGTTTCCCCAGGCAACGCCGGTCAACTGCTGTTTGTGTATGAGAAATCAGTTGGAAACTTTCCTCATGTCGAATGGTTCTGAGCACTATGGCTCTGAGCACTATGGGACTTGACATCGTAGGTCATCAGTCCCCTAGAACTTAGAACTACTTAAACCTAACTAACCTAAGGACATCACACACATCCATGCCCGAGGCAGGATTAGAACCTGCGACCGTAGCGGCCGCGCGGTTCCAGACTGTAGCGCGTAGAACCGCATGGCCACACCGGCCGGCCTTTCCTCATGTCAGCACGTTGTAGGTGTCGCCACCGGCGCCAACCTTGTATGAATGCTCTCAAAAGCTGATCATTCGCATATCACAGCATCTTCTTCCTGTCGGTTAAATAACGCATCTGTTACACGTCATCTTCGTGGTGTAGCAATTTTAATGACCAGTAGTGTAATTGTATGTATTTATAATTTATTGCGTTGTATATTAACATAGATTTTAATTGAATAATACCCTTGACATTATTATTACCCTGTGAGCGTGATCAATTTTTTATGTGCCGCTGAATAGAAAATTATAACAGTGATATTTGGGTGGATAATACTGTAGTGAGTTGATGGTAGCATTATTCTGGTGAACAGCTGCCAATGAAAGTGCTTGTAGATCCAGATTCAGTTGAATCCTAACAATAAGTAAGTCCTAATTAAGCCACGGAATTGTCTTCTGAAGTTTTGCCTGTTGTAAGTGTTTACTGAAGAAAGTTTCAAGAGTGGGACTGAAACTCAGGGAGAACGCACATCAATGATAAGATTCGCTGATGAAATTGGTATCCTCCGCGAAACTGAAGAAGAATTCCAGGGCCTGTTGAACGAAAAGGAAAGTTTAATGAGTACACAATATGGACTGAAAGTAAACCGAAAATTCACAGAAGTAATGAGAAGCAACAGAAATGAGAAACTCGGGAAAATTAATATTAAAATTGGTGATAACGAAGTAGACAAAGTTAAAGAATTCTTCTGACTCGAAAGCTAAGTGACAAGGAAGTAAGCATGGCATAAAAAACATACTGCAGACTATCACACGCAAAATGGCTCTGAACACTATGGGACTTAACATCTGAGGTCATCAGTCCCCTAGAACTTAGAACTACTTAAACCTAACTAACCTAAGGAGATCACACACATCCATGCCCGAGACAGGATTCGCACCTGCGACCGTAGCGGCCGCGCGGTTCCACACTGAAGAACCTAGAACCGCTCGGCCACTACGGCCGGCTGCACACGCGAAGAGGGCATTCCTGGATTTCTGAAGTCTACTGGTATCAAACATAGATCTTAATTTGAGGAAGAAATTTCTGAAAATGCACTTTTGGAGGACAGAATTGTATGGCAGTGAGTCACAGGCTGTGCGAAAACCGGAACAGAAGAGATGTGGTGCTACGGAAGTGAACTCATAAGATAAGGTTATTTACGGAACCTATTTTCATTTGCCATTGTGTCTGTGGGAAAACGCTGTGTACTGTGAACTATTTTTGTTGCTCATTTAATTTTCCTTACTGAGGTGAAGTCTACTTTAAATTTCCTTATACATGCTGAAGGCATTTCTAGTGGTTAACTTTTTATTTCAAGCACTACCTTCAAGAACTGTAATTTGATCTTCAGATTAAGTTCTGTTGCATTACTACTTGTTAGTTGTCGGGAAGGCTATTTTATATCTAATATCTTTTTGGGAAAATTGAGCCTATGTCTGTACAGACCCCAACCTGAATCCACTCTGCCCAGTAATTAATTTTGGAATAGGGCAAGTGAAAAAAGTCTTAATGTGAATGAAACTCTAACGAACTCTTCATTTGTTTACTATCAGATGCGGAATTTCATAAAACGCTATTTTTTATTAATATATATATAGAAGAACTGCATAATACGTAGGAAAGTTAATATTCCCTTTGTTTCTGTTACAACATGGTACTGGCTTTTTCTCCAAAGCAAATTGTCAGCAATGTGGTTTATGAATAGAATTAAACATAGGTAAGAAATATTTAGAGTAGTTACTAATCCGATAAGTGAGGAAGAGTTCATTAGATAGAGAATTATAATACGGTGATGAATGGTACGTTCAAAATTACTGAATTAGTGTATAAATTTTAATTTATACGAAGTGTTTCCTTGTAAGAATATGAGTTCCACGACTGAGTTTAAGAAAATAAGATTTTAGAACTATGAGCTCCAAATGAGGTATCATGTGGTTTGAACCAGATGGATTGAATGAGGAATCATGAGCATTGTATTAATTTTATTCTGTGTACGTACTATAAGGCTGTTTCTGAAGTAGCTCAGAAAAATGTGGGGTGGATTTCTTTATATCTCGGGGAATGATGCACACCGAAGTAGTATATTTGGTACAACCAGGAAAATTTCAACGTTCTTCTCTGTCAACAGCAGAGGAAGAGTGGCACAGGTCAATAGGCAGGCAGAATACCAACAAGACAGTACCACTGATGGAGCAGAGGGAAACAGAGAAGCTACTGCAACACCCTGAACAAGCTGTGGCATCCGATCCAGTAATTTAGCAGACTGCCATCATGGAGGCTATCATCTTAATGGCGACTGCAGAAACCGTTGCAAGAAAACTTAAGTTAAAAGCAAGATTAACTACTCAGTTTACTGACACAGTAGAAATATTGTCACAGAGGTGAAGCTGTGAAATCCTGAAGCGACCAACAGACTAATTGGGATAACTAGGAGAAATTATGTCATTCCTGCCTGTCTATAGCAAAGCACACAAGCTCGTCTTGTATAAATAGAACTTTCGTTGTGTGGAGTTCTCTTCAGTTCCATCCATCCTGTTGACATGGAAGGCCAATGTCAGTTGGCCCTCTACTCTTGTTTCACCCTCTACTCTTCATCTTAGATCTTCTGTCGAGCACTAAGTATTGTCTGCAGTGACTTGGTTGCTGTGAGCCACAACACTAACTACAGAGTGAAGACTACGCCATCTGGCAGGCCTTTTGCAGGCCTAACGAAAGGGCCTGGGCACAGATCATCATCCATCATCATGTGGACAAGGCAGTGCTGCTACTCACCTCTGGACCAAAGGCAGACTTCAGTTGGGCCTCGTGACGTCACTGCTAATGAACCGAAACTCAACTGGGTGCTGAGTGCTGAACAGCGCGTTTTGTGATGCTAAGCTACTGCCAGCCGTGCCCACACTTGCTGTATGAATGTTGAAGCATCAACTGTTTATTTTGTGAACAATAAATATTTAATACTGCAGTACTGTTTTAACAATGCATTTCACCATAAGGCAGGCATCTACCCTCAGAGTTGGCGTACTCATATCTCTTGGGTGGTCAACCATTTGCCTCGTCGTAATCATGACACGAAATCGATAAACTAGCCACTGTAATGTCCCAACGCCTAACGCTTTGAAACGTTCCCTTAGTATGTAAGGAATAACTGTGCTGGTAAACTTCTACATTATTTGATACTGAAACAGCTGAGTAAAACTGAACGTACTCAGACATTTCTCTCTTTACTTATTCTGATCATCACTAAACTGACACACATTATTTTTTTAGCGCAACGCAATCTGACTTTCAATAATCCCTACAAAACAATGGCCCGGACTAACAATAACCTATACCTTTCATGAATCACTTACCTCACAAAAATCTTCGTTACTCGAACTACTGCAATACAGTGAGTGCCAATACTGCCAGCTAAATAAAAGATTCTAACTACTGAAGGCACTAACTACTGATAGGCATAGTTAGCAAATGAAAGATTTTGATAGAGAATAAATAATGCATTTACCTTAATAACGTTCAAAAGTCCTCATATATATATATATATATATATATATATATATATATATATATATCAGTTCATGATATCCAGTCTTCCAAATTTCCTCTGTCTGACGGACACACGTCCATATCGTCCGCTCTCAGAACTCTGTTATCTCTGCCCCACATCCAAAACTGCTGGCGGCTCACTTCCAACTGCGCAACGCTATGCGCTGTTCACATCCAACTGCCCAACACTACACTAGCGAATATTCCAACAATGCCAACCAGCCACAGACTGCACACAGCACAGACAGTGATTTTCATACACAGCGCTACGTAGCGTTACCAACGTAAAAACCTAAACAGCTTACTTACATAACCCCCATGCTCCCCACAAAAAATTTTACAAATTGTTTTGAGTGGTTCATGGTGTGGGTTCCTGTCGTCATGTCCTAGTTCATGAACCACGGGCAACATATGAGTGGCCAAGTAAGTGGTCCCGACAGTCGGAATACCAGTTAATTTGGAATAAGGCTGGGCATCTCGGACATATTCTGAGTCGTGGTCACCTTTGTGCTCATACGGCAAAGACTACCAAATCCACCGGTTAGTCCCTCAGCCGTTAGGGGTAAAACCCAATGGGACTCGGGGCAAGTAAGGCTAGCAACCTGCTTCCCTTGTACTTTAAATATGATGCTGCCAACAGAGCAAAATGCCTCGGACCTTTGGAGGTGACGGAGTCCCACCTCTAACTGACAAACCAGGGACTCCTAAGATACGACTTGGCAAACAAATGGTAAAGAGATGGGGAGCTATTAATATCAATGGAGGCTACTCTGGGAAGAAGGTAGAGCTGGCAGAGGCTGCAAGTAAGATGGGACTGCACGTTTTAGCTGTTAGTGACATTCGGGTAAGGGGTGAGAAAGAAGAGAAAGTGGGAGAATACAAGGTCTCCCTGTCAGGAGTCAAAGCAGGAATAGCACAATGAGGTGTAGGGCTTTACATCAGGAAAGAAATGGAACCCAGCGTAGTTGCAATAAGGTATGTAAACGAACGACTGATGTGGATAGATTTGACAGTGTCTAGCAAGAAAATTAGGATTGTGTCAGTATATTCGCATTGTGAAGGGACAGATCAAGATAAGATGGATAGTTTTTATGAGGCACTCAGTGATGTAGTTGTTAGAGTAAAGGACAAGGACAGTGTTCTGCTCATGGGTGATTTTAACGCCAGGATTGGAAATCGAACAGAAGGGTATGAAAAGGTTATGGGTAAATTTGGAGAGGATATGGAGGCCAACAGGAACGGGAAACAACTCTTGGATTTCTGTGCCAGTATGGGCTTAGTAATCACAAACTCCTTTTTTAAACATAAGAACATTCACCGGTATACTTGGGAAGGCAGGGGAACCAGATCTGTCATTGACTATATAATAACAGATCAGGAATTCAGGAAGGTTGTGAGGGACACACGTGTATTCAGGGGATTCTTTGATGACACTGATCATTATTTAATCTGCAGTGAAATTGGGATTGTGAGGCCGAAAGTGCAGGAGGTCAGGTCCATATGTAGGAGGATAAGAGTGGAGAAACTTCAGGATAAGGAAATCAGGCACAAGTACATAACAGCGATCTCAGAAAGGTACCAGTTAGTTGAATGTAGTCAATTACAGTCATTGGAAAAGGAATGGACAAGGTACAGGGACACAGTACTAGAAGTGGCTAAAGAATGTCTTGGAACAGTAGTGTGTAAAAGTAGGATGAAGCAAACAGCTTGGTGGAATGATACAGTCAAGGCAGCCTGTAAAAGGGAAAAGAAGGCGTATCAAAAATGGCTACATACCAGAACCCAGGTAGACAGAGAAAGTTATGTTGAAGAAAGAAACAAAGCCAAACAGATAATTGCAGCATCCAAGAAGAAATCATGGGAAGACTTCGGAAACAGGTTGGAGACTATGGGTCAAGCTGCTGGAAAACCATTCTGGAGTGTAGTTATCAGTCTTCGAAAGGGAGGTAAGAAGGAAATGACAAGTATTTTGGACACGTCAGGAAAACTGCTGGTGAATCCTGTGGATGCCTTGAGCAGATGGAGGGAATATTTTAAAGAGTTGCTCAATGTAGGTGAAAATGCGATCAGTAATGTTTCAGATTTCGAGGTAGAATGGGATAGGAATGATGATGGAAATAGGATCACATTTGAGGAAGTGGAAAAAATGGTCAATAGATTGCAGTGCAATAAAGCGGCTGGGGTGGATGAAATTAAGTCGGAACTCATCAAATACAGTGGAATGTCAGGACTTAAATGGCTACACAGGATAATTGAAATGGCCTGGGAGTCGGGACAGGCTCCATCAGACTGGACAAAAGCAGTAATCACACCAATCTTTAAACATGGAAACAGAAAAGATTGTAACAACTACAGAGGTATCTCTTTAATCAGCGTTGTGAGTAAAATCTTCTCAGGTATTGTTGGAAGGAAAGTGCGAGTATTAGTTGAGGAACAATTGGATGAAAATCAGTGTGGGTTTAGGCCTCTTAGAGGTTGTCAGGACCAGATCTTTAGCTTACGGCAAATAATGGAGAAGTGTTATGAGTGGAACAGGGAATTGTATCTATGCTTTATAGATCTAGAAAAGGCATATGACCGGGTTCCTAGGAGGAAGTTATTGTCTGTTCTACAAGATTATGGAATAGGAGGCAAACTTTTGCAAGCAATTAAAGGTCTTTACCTGGATAGTCAGGCGGCAGTTAGAGTTGACGGTAAACTGAGTTCACGATTCAGAGTAGTTTCAGGGGTAAGACAAGGCTGCAACCTGTCTCCACTGTTGTTCATATTATTTATGGATCATATGTTGAAAACAATAGACTGGCTGGATGAGATTAAGATATGTGAACACAAAATATGCAGTCTTGCATATGCGGATGACTTAGTTGTGATGGCAGATTCGATTGAGAGTTTGCAAAGTAATATTTCAGAGCTAGATCAGAAATGTAAGGACTATGGTATTAAGATTAGCATCTCCAAAACGAAAGTAATGTCAGTGGGAAAGAAATATAAACGGGTTGAGTGTCAAATAGGAGGAACAAAGTTAGAACAGGTGGACGGTTTCAAGTACTTAGGATGCATATTCTCACAGGATGGCAACATAGTGAAAGAATTGGAAGCGAGGTGTAGCAAAGCTAATGCAGTGAGCGCTCAGCTACGATCTACTCTCTTCTGCAAGAAGGAAGTCAGTACCAAGACTAAGTTATCTGTGCACCGTTCAATATTTCGACCAACTTTGTTGTATGGGAGCGAAAGCTGGGTGGATTCAGGTTACCTTATCAACAAGGTTGAGGTTACGGATATGAAAGTAGCTAGGATGATTGCAGGTACTAGTAGATGGGAACAATGGCAGGAGGGTGTCCACAATGAGGAAATCAAAGAAAAACTGGGAATGAACTCTATAGATGTAGCAGTCAGGGCGAACAGGCTTAGATGGTGGGGTCATGTTACACGCATGGGAGAAGCAAGGTTACCCAAGAGACTCATGGATTCAGCAGTAGAGGGTAGGAGGAGTCGGGGCAGACCGAGGAGAAGGTACCTGGATTCGGTTAAGAATGATTTTGAAGTAATAGGTTTAACATCAGAAGAGGCACCAATGTTAGCACTGAATAGGGGATCATGGAGGAACTGTATAAGGGGGGCTATGCTCCAGACTGAACGCTGAAAGGCATAAATGATGATGATGATGATGATGATGATGAATTGTTTTGAGCAGTGGTCAATACATATTTGCTAATTTTTTTATATTAACGATAAAAAATATATCAAATGCACACAATTATTGATACAATGTTGGTCAAAAGCAAAAATTGTTCTCATAAAGACAGTCCTGATCATTCATCACAGTAGTAATTGCAGTTTTATTCTCAAAGTCTGAGCAGTAAAAGAAAATGCACAAGGAAGGAGTCGATTTCCACGCAGTCTTGAAGAAGTAGAGTTGTCCTTCCAACAGAAAGACAGTGCTGACTATTGACATGCAGACAGGTAATGGGCCACAGCTGAGTCACTCGATGGTCTGAACAATATTGGTAGGTAGATCATCACAGAGCAGACCCACAGTATTTCTGGTAGACATTATGATATTGGTGGGCCACCAGAGGTGCAGACCCACTGCAGTCCTTGTAGAGATAATGGTATTGGTGGGCCATCAAAGGTGCAGACCCACTGTAGTCCTTGTAGAGACGGCCAGCAGCCATCTGTTGCGACTGTGTGGGTGCACAATCACCATTGAAGAGTCTTGCGGACAATATAGCAAGTTCATATACCACCACTTGTGCACTCACAAACTTTTTGTAATGTCCTTAGAACCAGCAGTGCTGTTAACCAGTCACTTGCTGAATTATCAACACGTGTGCAGTGAAATGAAACTTAATTTGAATAACTGGTGTCTATACAATTATAAATTTACAACATAAGAATACAATTACAAAGGTACAAGATAAATCATTTAAGAAAATAATAATACAGATCACATTTGTAGTAATACGGGCTTTAAAAAAGAATAGAAATACACATATACATCAGTGTTACAGGAATTATGACATAAGTAAATACATAAAAGATGAGAATAGCTTTAGAAACATCAACTTCACACATGAGCATTAAAACAGAACAGAATAAATAATGTCTAAACATCTTTACAATGTAAATAACATATTATAAATGCAAATTATATTTGAAGATAACAGGATACCTCATCACAGTAAATGTAGCTTAGTATTAGAAAAATTCTACAACATAACTTATCAGATAAACACATAAAGACATGAAGAACACAAATACACAAGGGTACATAAACACATAGTGGAATAATATAAAAGGAAAGGACAGGGTTTTGTTTTCAGTATGACATTTGGTACTGCAGTACTTATCGTATTTGATTTGCAAACAAAACTTTCTTTACTTCTTGGAGATCTTCCTTCGATCATCATTATTCCCAAAAAGTTCTATCTATACCTGTTCTTCATTGTATACTACTTTTTTTCCAAACTTTTTTTTCCTTGTAGCTTCTCAATGCGTTTCTTCCAGTTCATCACAACTCATTCTCTTATATAGCCTATCCCCTCTTAAGCTAACTTAAATCTGCTGAGCTCAGATATACATACTAAGTGACAAGGCAATGCAGCAGCACAAAACAATTAACACAAACAGCAATGACAAAAAAATGCAAATTGGCAAAGCAAGCACCAATAAATATAAATTAGCAAAGCAAATGCAACATTACAACTAATATGAGCCAATGTGCAGCAACAAGAAAAATAAATCAGTAGTAAAACTGGCTTAATACAGTGTAAAATTCAGTAGAACTATGCCTGACAAACAGCAGCAGCAAATGCAGTAACTTATACCTAAACATGATAAAGCTCAAACAGAAAGAATATTACAGTAAAGATAGGAAATGTCTAATACCTATGTCAGACCTTAACACTAGAGTGTTGTATCACAATAACTTACTCTACCAAAAAAGTTACCAAATCGTTGAAAAATTATGTATGCAATTCCTGTGACAGGAAATGTCTGTTTGTCCTCCCTCTTTTTTAAGAAAGTAGATCATAAAATTATTATTTAATGGATCTGCTGGCATAAAATAGTGATATTAGTACATCTATTAAATTTTATTTTAACCAATGCTGCAGTGCAACTATAAACTAGATATTAAACAAAATAGGCAAATATATACATAAAGCAAGGCACGAAACGTCATTCACTAACCATATGGCATTTCATAAGGCAGTAAAATATCTTTCAACTAGAAAGACATTAGTCGTAAAATGTTTCTCATCGTTTCATTAGGCATTTTAGTAAATATCAGAAAGTACAAGCTCCAAACTGTAATCATATGTTTTCAAGCATGAGCGTATCTTATTTGCGATGCTTTCTATAAAGGAATGTCAATATGGAGGTTAATGGGCTCGTTTTTCTCCACCTGTCCCTCTGAAAGGTAAGCACTAATGGATTTTTTTCCAGGCGACTATCACGCAGTTGAGCGCCCACAGTGCATTAAGTCAAGGTCACTTACCTTCCTTACCGACGTATTTGCAACAGCACTTTCCGCTACAGTGACAGTTTGATACAAATAAAATTTCACAGGTTGAGATATTACAGTAGAAATGTGTAGAAACGAAATCTCATGAATAGCAGTGTTGTGATACATTCATGCATGTACACACCTTTCATAAGTACGATTCTTGGTCTCCAACATCCTTTTTCACAAGTCATAGTCCCTAAACACTACTCATTATTTCTTACCTTATTACACATATACAAAATCGTCGACACTTCTTCATCATAATAAATACATAGCATAATCAAATTCCTCATATAGCTTCAGCTTATTGATCATAAACATACCTCAACAGCATAATACACACCATTGTCGCAATAACATCATCACTGCAGCTTCTTTCAATAATTTCAGAACCTAAAAAAAAATTCTCTGCTCATTTCAGTAGTGTCATGTTCCTCAAACGTACTTCAAAAATCATGATCCCATACCAAATACATCATTCAAAGCTCTCATAGTATTACAATGGTTCTGAAAAAATATAATAAACATGTGTTATTGAAATAGTAAAAAAAATGTTTGTCTCTCTCAGTTAAATGATCAGATATCTGTGTAATTCTGTGTTAGAGAAATATGGTACCGATGTGTAAAGTTGTGTAAGCAAATACCATATTAGCTAGGGCTCCTAGCGCTTGACACACGCTTAGTACACAAAGTAGGCGTATACCCCCTGAGGATAAATGTAATTATACTCTCAGGTGTTACAGATTACAGCAATAGAATGAAATGTATCACATAAAACCTTCTTTGTATCTTTGTAATTAACAAGTCTTTAAAAAATGTTTTAAGTACAAAACTTTAATCACTCAAATGCGTTTCCTGTAGCGCCAATCTGTGCGTCTTGCTGTAAGATAATTTCTGTCATTACTTGACGGTAAAAATGTGCCAAGTATCGTAGTTATCGTCCTCTCTAAGCAAAGTTCTCCAGAAGCCAATGTACTTACCTTGTCATAAACAAAAGTGAAATGCTATGTGTATAGATATCGTGGTTACTACGCTTATTGCCGTGACCAAAAAACTACTATACTGCAACGTATTGTTGTACTATGGGAAAGGCTGTCTCATCGTAACTATACCATAAAAGTTACTACTGAAACATGTTTTACTTTCCAGAATAATACAGAAAAACTATGCAGATATAAAACAGATACAGCGCAAAATCAATAATGTAAATTGTGTTATTCATTAATAGCGTCATGATATAATCGTGTAGCTGTCAAATAAACTAACCACTGTGTCATCTGGAACTTCCTATCAGATTAAAACTGTGAGCGGGACTCCAACTCGGGACCTTTGCCTTTCGCAGGCAAGTGCTCTACCAACTGAGCTACCCAAGCTGTGTCATCTATTATCTCTCATAAATTACTAGAAAACCGGAATGTCTTTTCAAGTCAACCAAAATGTTGCATTAAAATCTCATTAGCAGTCTATGTTCTAAGTATGTAAGCCTTATAGTCGTTAATCGTGCAACGAACAAGCAAGAATGTACACACAATAACACTATGTCTTCCGTTCACTATAACAATACATTCGTAATTACTGTCTAAATATGTTCCCTAGGTTCTTGCCTGGATAGTTGACTTCAAAACATTGTTACATTTTAGCAGTTTCTAAGTGTGGCAAAGCATACTAGTAAAGTGAAGTGAAAAATTTTGAGGCAAAGACTAAGTTAAAAAGCAGATTATCTCTCAATAAACGGTTTTATATGTGAAATGTGGTGCAACCCTTTACTCTTCCTAGTACGCAGAGTTTCAACTTCAACACAATTATCATGTGGTATATGTCGGATTCTATAAGGTCCATTGTAAATCAGAAAGAATTTGAGACTCAAGTGTTTCTTCTTATGTGACAATGAATGAGCTTTAATGAGAACTTTCTGACCAATGTATTTGCTTTACCGTGTAGTTTTCTCCTTTCGTCTGCAGCAGAATCTATATTTTTAATAGCGAAATCAGTTATGTCTTTGTGTCGAAGTTTATGTGTATTCACAAAAGGTAAAAGCTCTCTGATTCTGTTTGGTGGTTCTTCATTCTACAGTGCAAGAATAGGTGGTAAAGCAGTGGAGTCATGAGATATTTCATTCAGCACATTTTCAAATAAGTGTCAATATCTGTCCAAATACTAATCCTTACTGTGACAATAAAGTCTGAAAAGTTTATTGATTTATTTCATAATCCGTTCAGACGGGTTACAATGTGGTGAGTACAATGAAATAAAAACAGGTTTGATTTTATGATTCCGAAGCATGCGTGACCAAACAGCAGATCTGAAATGACTTCACTAACGTGTCCAACTTCACGTACGAAATTTTTAACAAAGGCGTCGGATACAGACCGTCCAGTGGCTTTATCTAACGGTGTGAAAGAAACAAATTTTGAAGTAAGTTCAGCAGCGACTAAAACGTACGAAAATCCTTTCAGTGTTCTGACAAGGGATCCCAAGGGATCAACAGCAGCAAATTCTTTTCATTTAGAAGGAATTATAGAAAAAAACGGAGCACGATGTGAGATGGTAGATGGTTTAGCTTTTTGACAAAGTTTACAAATAGACAAGACTCTTCGAGTTCTCTTTTACATATTGTTAAAATAACAAGTCGTCCGAAGAATATGATAACATTTTCGTAGACCAAAATGGGCGTAGCTGAAATGAATGTACCATATGAGCTTATTAATAAAATCGTCATGAATGCAAATTACCCATAGCTTGTCATCAACGATGCAGCGTTTGAAGAGTATGTTGTTTCTAACCAGACAATAATGCCGAATCTGTGTGTGTGTCTTTTCATGCCATTTACTTTTGATGTCTTTCCAAATTGGATCCTTATCTTGCTCATGAGCAATGTCCTTTAAAGATGTGATGATGAAGTTTTCAAAGGCGACTTTCTGAATGTAAAGAATACTGAAATTTTTTTCGAGTTTGCCTTCTGTGCTACTTTTCTCAATCCCAACCAGTGCACGTGATAGTGCGTCCGCAACAATGTTCTCCTTGCCAGGAATGTAGACTATTGTGAAGTGGAATTCTTGCAGTAACAGTGCCCAACGTTGTAACCTGTCATGATTTAATTTTGAAGACATAAATTGAAACGCACGATCTTCACTGTATACTTTTACGTGCTTACCAGAAAGAAAGAAACTGAATTTGTTAAATGCCCAAACGATAGCTAAAGCTTCTAATTCAGTAACGAAATAATTTTTTCAGATTTTTAACACATGGCTAGCAAAAGCAATGGTTTTCTGAATAGTAGTGTCATTTTCTATGGCTTCTTGAAATAAATGGGCACCAAGAACGACTTTAGAAGAATCCGTGCTAAGGCAGAAATCTTGTGACAGATCTGGATGAGCTAGTATTGGCGCGTTAAGTAGCGCTTCTTTCAAAGAATTAAATTCCAACCGTACCTGTTCGTCCCAACTCCAAACAGTATATTTATTTTTTTTTTTTGTGGATAGAACTGGAATGGCTCTGATTGCTTCTAGCTTTTCAGGATCCGGCTGAATACCTTCAGAAGAAATAATGTTTCCCAAAAATTTCACCTTTGTTCTACCGAATTCAGACTTTTCCAAGTTAACTGTAATTCCAGATTCTGCAAAAATGCGTAACACAATGTTTTGGATGCGATTATGTTGTTCCCACGAGGCTTCTGCTATTATAATATCGTCCACATACAAGGTGATATGACGTTTTAAGAACTCAGGTAATATGGAATTTAGCCCACGAATGAATGCTGCCGAAGAAAGGTTCAAACCAAAAGGAAGTTTCCGAAATTGATAAAAAAAAGCCGAAACAAAGAAAAGCTGTGTGTTTTCTACATTCTGGATGAAGTTCGATCTGATAAAAGCTAGATCTGAGACCAATAGAAGAAAACACTTTTACACCACTAAAATTCTGAAGAAGTTCTTCCGACGTTTGCGGCTTGTCTGTTTCAGGAATGATGATAGTATTGATTTGTCTCGAATCTAAGACAAGCCTAATCAATCCATTTTTCTTCTCAACAACAGGTAATAGATTGTTGTATGAGCTTACTGCAGGCTCAATAATGCCCTCGTCAAGCATAGATTGCCAGAATTACATATGGTCTAACAAAAAATTTAGTATGCTCACGAACACGAAATTGGTATTGTAATCCCTTGATTGTTCCTGTTTTGTGAGTAAAAACTGTGGAATGTGCTTGTAAAATCTCAAAAAGGTCCTGCCTATCAGTGTTATTACAATTCTCCATTGTTTTATTTTTATTCTGGATTAACTTATTAGTATCAAATACGCCGTCGATATCATCCCTGTCAGTACTTGCAGAGTCAAGTTCCGTCGAAAATTCCGACCTGTTGTCTAACAGAAGGTAAAGCCGATTAATTTCCTCGTCATGCTTTGAGAGCCAATCTTCAAATTTCAAAGCTATTGACTTACCTTCTTTCTCTGTACTTATTTCAGCATCATGAAAGATTGCTTTGTATTCATTCAAAAAGTCTACTCCCAATATAATTTCTGTCGACAATAATGGAACGATAAGAAAGTTCATAGTGAATCTATGGCTTTGACAAAATAATTCTAAGTTGGTTTGATGGCGTACATCTACACATTTTCCAAAAATTGCACCTTGTAATTTAATCTTACGTAAAGGAAGTGTGGGACAATCGTTCGATTTGTTGCATTTGCTAAAAACTGTTTCACTAATTACTGAAATGGAACTGCCAGAGTCAAATACTACCGTAAATCTTACGTCATTTACTCTAATGTGAATTACAGGATATGCAATGTTGTTATGTTTTATGTCGTGTTCCTGGAGTAAG
The DNA here is from genome assembly GCF_023864275.1 of Schistocerca cancellata. Lineage (NCBI taxonomy): Eukaryota > Metazoa > Arthropoda > Insecta > Orthoptera > Acrididae > Schistocerca > Schistocerca cancellata. The sequence goes on from NC_064627.1 coordinate 984,860,534, forward strand.
ATGCACATAATGTCTTCCATTTTTATTTAATTAATAGCCACGGCAGCTGCGACGTCAGCTTCTTAAGTGCGTTTTGTGGCTGCCAGCGGTGTGAGTCATTGTCTACTGTCTATTTGTTGTCGCGCGTTGTTATTGGGATTTGGAGATCTAACCTCTACAACTTCAGCTTGTCGAGAGGGCCCTGCCCTGTTTGAATCCAGCCAGTTCTGATTAAATTCTGGTCTATTGTTAAGGTTAAATCGTCTGTCGTCATGTCGGTAGTTTCTGTAATTTCTTTCTTGTCAGTCTCCAGGTGGAGAATTTCTCCATGAGTCGTAACTGCTCAATAAACCGTTGCGTCTAAAGTTATTCTGTCTCCCTTGATAATAATTATTTTGGTTCACATATTTTCTGTTTCTCTGATTGTCTCTGTCATAATCATTACTGTGGAGAGGTGATCTTTCCCTGTAATTATTATTACTCTGCCAACGGTTGTCATACGGGTGGTGTCTGTTTTGATCACGACTTTCGTCACTGTATTGTGACAGATGTGACCTGTAATTGTTGTTCTCCTGCGACTGTCTGTGTCAATTTCTAATTCTTGTAAAAGTGTCTGAAAAGATTCAATGTCCCCTTTCCAACGTCCTGCCAAAATAATGTCTTAAATGTTCAGGCAGTTTGATTAAGCAAATGCGGATGAGTTCTGAGGGGCTGTATGGGTTTGACAGGTACTGATTTTTGTGCAACATGTCTTCAAAAGATTTTGCTGGACTCGAAAATTCAGACTGTTCAAAATCTTTCATCATTATGATGCTATGTTTTACTCGGTCTTGGGTAGCTTGAGACCAATATACTGAGAGGAAGGCATGATAAAATTTTCGTTCACTGTGACAATCGTGAATGACCGATCGCATTCTTCCAGCTGGTTCATTCTCTAAGTATCCACACATAAATTCCAGTCTGTTCTCTAATGACCAGTTCGGAGGAAAACAATGAGACAATTGATGAAGCCATGCTTGTGGATGAATGTCGTTGCCAGAATTATAAAATGTTTTGAATTTACGTGTACTAATGAACAGCTTATAGTCAAAGTCATCGTGTCGGCGAGTCGCATATCGGTCATTGTTACGTCGTGTCGGCGGTTCCACCTCAAAATTCGGTGCACCATGCCAATTTCTGTCATAATTTCCAAAATACCCTGTTTTGTTACTTCTGAATCCCTCTTCCCGTGTCGGAGCTTGAGTCTCCTCTGAAATATGTAATTCTTGTAATACTTATGCCAACTGATCTTGTACTTACCGGGTTTTTCCTTTGTGTTGCGTATTAATTTCATTCCGATTTTGTTTGAATTTTCTAATTTGTTCGTACCCTTCTGTGTCAGTAAAGGCTATTGGTCTTGTGTCATTCAGATCACCATCTACCTTTGCAGATAAGTTAGTGAAATGATCCGAAAGTTCGGCTACTTTCTTCGATAATGAGCTGATTTCCTCAGTGTATTTTTCTGAACCAAGTTTCAGAGTGTCCATTTGTGTTGAAAGCGTATCTACTGTGTCCTGTAAGTTTTCCTGAGTTTTTGCGTAACCGAATCGGTAGATGCAACTGAGTCAATTTTAGCCTGCAAGGTCTCGTGACTTTCATGAACAATAGTTTGCAGTTCTTCTGTGGCTGCTTGGTGATTCTGTAATGCATTTTCATGCAGCAAAAAAGGTTGAAAATGCTCACAAATTTGTGTTTTAACGTCATTACAGACTTTTTTACATTTCGGTTAAATTTTAAGTAACTCAGCAGTTAAATCTTCACGTGTTTGTTCAAGCGTTTGCTCGACTATATTTAACTTTTGAAGATTTTGTTCCATTGCGTCTAACTTTTGTTAACTGTTGCTGTGTTCGTTGCTGATTTTATTCCATTGCTTCTAACTTTTGAAGCTGTTGTCCCATTTGTCTCTGATTTTGTTCCATTCGTCGCATGAATTGCAATAACAATGTATTAGTGTCTGTAACATGTTTCTCTGTTCTTTTCGGCAGTGCATTTGCACAGGCAACATTCGCGTTTTGAAAAGCAGAAAGTAAGTCTTGACTTAATTGAGAAAAAGGTGAGGACGAAAATCTGAATCTACAGTATTTGCAAGTTTGTGTCCTGTCATTTAGGGTTCCTGGGGCGAGCTGTTGCCGACCGATCGATCGACAATACTACCTTGTTCACTAATTGATTCACTGTCTACAACATTATTTGCCGTCTGGTCCACTTCCCTAAGCACAATTAGCAAATTACTCTGTTGAACATTAGTTAATTCATTACACAGTGGCGCTAACACGCTACTCTCGTCTTCACTGTTATTTCTCAGTTTACTTTGGAGCCTAGTATTACGTATTTCACACGCCATAATCGTCATAGTATTTCACACGATAACACAGAAAAGCACAATTTTAAGAGTAAAATAAGAAAACACATTAACATAGCACTGAAAATAATATATCATTAATTGCAAGCGCAGCTGCGAAATACTTGGTGCAAATCTACATGTACGCCACATCAGTTTTACTGTACACCAATGAAAAACTACAACTACAAAGGAAATTCTCTCTACAATTACGCGCTAGCAATAAACAATAGCTACACCAATTACACAAACTACAAGAAAAAATCAGAAGATTCCAGTGAGGTATCCTCGGCTATGGGTCGGCATATGAAACGTCCCCTTAGTATGTAAAGGGTGACTGTGCTAGTAAACTTCTACATTATTTGATACTGACACAGCTGAGTAAAACTGAACATACTCAGACATTTCTCTCTTTACTTATTCTGATCATCACTAAACTGACACAGTATTTTTTTTAGCTCTACGCAATCTGACTTTCAATAATCCCTACAAAAGAATGGCCCTGATTAACAATAACCTATACCTTTCATAAATCACTTACCTCATAAAAATCTTCGTTACTCGAACTACTGCAATACAGCGAGCGCCATTACTGCCAGCTAAATAAAAGATTCTAACTACTAAAGGCACTAACTACTGATAGGCATAGTTAGCAAATGAAAGATTTTGATACAGAACAAACAATGTATTTACCTTAATAATGTTCAAAATTCATTATATATATATATATATATATATATATATATATATATATATATATATATATATATATATATATATATATATATATATATATAATGAATTCCCAGGAAGGGGAAACTTTATTGACACATTCCTGGGGTCAGATACATCACATGATCACACTGACAGAACCACACGCACATAGACACAGGCAACAGAGCATGCACAATGTCGGCACTAGTACAGTGTATATCCACCTTTCGCAGCAATGCAGGCTGCTATTCTCCCATGGAGACGATCGTAGAGATGCTGGATGTAGTCCTGTGGAACGGCTTGCCATGCCATTTCCACCTGGCGCCTCAGTTGGACCAGCGTTCGTGCTGGACGTGCAGACCGCGTGAGACGACGCTTCATCCAGTCCCAAACATGCTCAATGGGGGACAGATCCGGAGATCTTGCTGGCCAGGGTAGTTGACTTACACCTTCTAGAGCACGTTGGGTGGCACGGGATACATGCGGACGTGCATTGTCCTGTTGGAACAGCAAGTTCCCTTGCCGGTCTAAGAATGGTAGAACGATGGGTTCGATGACGGTTTGGATGTACCGTGCACTATTCAGTGTCCCATCGACGATCACCAGTGGTGTACGGCCAGTGTAGGAGATCGCTCCCCACACCATGATGCCGGGTGTTGGCCCTGTGTGCCTCGGTCGTATGCAGTCCTGATTGTGGCGCTCACCTGCACGGCGCCAAACACGCATACTACCATCATTGGCACCAAGGCAGAAGCGACTCTCATCGCTGAAGACGACACGTCTCCATTCGTCCCTCCATTCACGCCTGTCGCGACACCACTGGAGGCGGGCTGCACGATGTTGGGGCGTGAGCGGAAGACGGCCTAACGGTGTGCGGGACCGTAGCCCAGCTTCATGGAGATGGTTGCGAATGGTCCTCGCCGATACCCCAGGAGCAACAGTGTCCCTAATTTGCTGGGAAGTGGCGGTGCAGTCCCCTACGGCACTGCGTAGGATCCTACGGTCTTGGCGTGCATCCGTGCGTCGCTGCGGTCCGGTCCCAGGTCGACGGGCACGTGCACCTTCCGCCGACCACTGGCGACAACATCGATGTACTGTGGAGACCTCACGCCCCACGTGTTGAGCAATTCGGCGGTACGTCCACCCGGCCTCCCGCATGCCCACTATACGCCCTCGCTCAAAGTCCGTCAACTGCACATACGGTTCACGTCCACGCTGTCGCGGCATGCTACCAGTGTTAAAGACTGCGATGGAGCTCCGTATGCCACGGCAAACTGGCTGACACTGACGGCGGCGGTGCACAAATGCTGCGCAGCTAGCGCCATTCGACGGCCAACACCGCGGTTCCTGGTGTGTCCGCTATGCCGCGCGTGTGATCATTGCTTGTACAGCCCTCTCGCAGTGTCCGGTCTGACACACCGGTGTCAATGTGTTCTTTTTTCCATTTCCAGGAGTATATATATATATATATATATATATATGTATATCAGTTCATGATATACAGTCTTACAAATTTCCTCTTTCTGACGGACACACGTCCATATCCTCTGCTCTCAAAACTCTGGCATCTCTGTCCCCACACCCACCGCTGCTGGTGGCTCACCTCCAACTGCGCAACGCTACGCGCTGTTCACATCCAACTGCCCAACACTACACTAGCGAATATTCCAACAATACCAACCAGCCACAGACTTCATACAGCACAGTCAGTGATTTTCATACAAAGAGCTACGTGGCGTTACCAACATAAAAACCTAAACAGCTTACTTACAACTTCATTGGTCATAGAGTGCCGATCACTGTTCTTCTTTACCGATTATTGCTATGTTTCTTATCTGGCTGGTGAGATATTTCAGTACCTTGTAAACTGCTGTGTTGGGTTCGTATTTTTCTGGTTCAGTATTAAAGATGTTTGTGATCCAGCTTTCCTGTTGATGTTTTTTCTGGTAATTTGATTAGCCTCTTCTACACAAGTCTTTGAACTCAGGTGTTTGTTTTTGTAGCATGTTTCTATAGCATTCAGATTTTATTTATGCCAATTTTTTCTGTTTCTAGATTCAAATGTTTCCATTTGATGTTTTTAGAGTTTTTTCTGTGTCCAAAATAATTTGCAGCTGCTTTTTCAATTTTGTGTCTGAGACTTCCATTTCGCATCAGTGTTATTCCTTGGTTCAACTGAACTTTCCACTTCTGTTATCGGTTCTGATGGAGTTCTCGTACTGATTCTCCCAGCATAAGATATGTTTTCGAACATCTACTTTGAGTTTCACTTCTGTTCGTATGTTTTTGTTTGTATCATCTGTTCAGTAAATTTATTTCTGATGTCACCAAGTAGTGTTCATTATATCTGCTTTCTCATTTATAAAATCGTGTGTTTGTGTACAGTTTTGTTTTTTTTCCTTACTGGTGAAAAGTAGTCTGTATTGCTTACCTGAGATCTTTCGGTCCATTTCACTTAATGTATCTGTTTAAGATCGAAACAGGAGTTTGTCAGTCTATTGCAAGCAATGAATTCAAGCAAAACTCTGCTGGTTCTATTTATCACAGCTCTACCATTGTTTTCTATTAGATTATCCAACCGATCATTACCAATTCTGGTATTAAAATCTGTGATGATGTATTGTCTTCCTTTACCATGATCTAATTCACATAGTATAAAGTGTCTACTTCAACTTTGAGACTTTGTTCGAGTGCATTTGTACATGTTATAAAGTGGTTTCCTCCATACACTTTAAATCTTGAAGATACCAGTCTCTCACTTATCTCGTTATAAGAAATCATTGTTGATGCCTCAGAGGGTAAAAGATGCAAGGACGGCAGCATTCACAGTTACATACAATGATTTTGTTTTGCGTTAGATTCAATTTGACAGACAAGAAGTTACTCATGAAGGAAAATGATTCCCACATGCAAAAAAAAATCCGTAGTTAAAAAAACTATCTCAAAGTAATTAAAATTCAGTCTGCAGGTACTGAAATTCCAAATCTGATTAATAACCAATAGTAAAATAAATGAATACAATTACAAACAAGTTGCCTCCTTCACGCAGAATGGTGACAGTAATTATGACAAGAAATTTCCGTTCAAAGCAATCAGATCTTAAAAGGTTAAACTTTAATCCCAAAAGCAAATAAATTCTGGTTGCATCTTATGCCCAAAACGGCGATAATAGTAATAGTAAGAAAACCTTAACTGACAACAGTGAAATCTTAGATAGTAAATATCGATCTCCAAGGCAATTAAATTTCGTTTAAATTTCTTCCATGTAACACGGCAAAACACTAAGATAAGAAGCTTTTACTAAAATAGTCAATCTCAAACAGTTCAAATTTTATCCTCAAGCATAATTAGCGATAATAATCAATATATATTATAAAAGCAAGTGTACAATGTGCGTGCGGCTAAAACTCAGAAACGAGTCCCAGTACGATCAATGGAGTTTTATGGTTTGGTAGCCATCTATCCCCAATCCATGAAGAAGGTTCCCAATTTTAATTGAAGGGTGTGCTTTTGAAGATACAAAGGTTGGGAAGCTTCACCCTCTAGAAATTTTCAGAACATTCAACAGTATTCGAGAACATTCCAGAACATTCCAGGACATTTCACAATATTCCAGAATGTTGTGGAATGTTCCACAATGAACTGGGACATTCTGGAATGTTTGGGAATATCCTGGAACATCCCAGATCATAGTTGAACATTCCAGAACACTCTACAACGTCGTGGAATATTCTGGGACATTATGGGCCATTCGAATGTTCTTCAATTCGCCACGGGGGGGGGGGGGGGGGGGGCTGCCTATTGGTAGGGATATATAAAGCAAGACCAATCGTGGGTCGAATTCGAAGGACAATCAATGACAGAAGAGAGAAACCTAAAAATAGTAAGTATCTTAAGGTGTTGCAGTTCTTGTTATGTCGGTGCTTGCTACGAAATGCAAAGAGAAATTCCGCCTAATGCAAGACACCTTTTTTTCTGTTTTGTTTCACACAAACATGTTTCAGCAAATTTTGTGCTATCTTCGGTGGGTTCTTTTTTTATTTTTTAACTGTAAAATTGTTGTTACAAATTAACATTTAGCGAAACTTTAGGCACATAATATTTACACTTGTGAGTGAGTAATTGTTCTAAAATATTATACATCATTTGTTCATAGTTTACAGCTGAGATATTTATTAACGACCTGATGCACTATGTGTTGTTTGTAATATTCCGTCAAAGTTCTGTTTGTAGCTAATTGGCAAAAAGAATGGATGTATGCATTAGTTACATACCTTAAATGATACTATTGGACATTTATTTTGGTAGCTATTCTGCTACACAAGCGAAACAGCAAAGCGTAATTTTTATTTTTTTGTTTATTATGAATTTACAATCGGAAATGAATATATATCACGTTTAACACAGGAGAAATTCGATTTCCACCTCTGGAAGCACCTCCACAGGAATTTTTACATTACTCGACCCGGCAAACTGCAGGATCAAAACACTTTCTTCAAAATATAACAGCGTAAAACGCCTGCCTCCAAATGACTTCTTTCGGTGTCACTTCGATCAACACTAACACTGATGAAATCGAATCTGTTTTCTTCCATCGAAGGTCAAACCTGTCACAACATGTGATCATTTCTATTACTACCCATTTAAGACCACAAATTTCTGCAAATACATTTCATCAGAAACGAAGAAACAGGAATTGATCAACGATGTACAAATATCAGTGGACTAAGACGAGAAGTAGTCCGAGATGTACAGGCAGCTGATTCACATATTCAAAACAGCACTAGACCGGATGATTCCTGATGACTATTAAATTATAAATCTATCCGGCAAAAGACTAATAATTTCTTTACATGTTGTACATTAAAGTTTATCCTTTTATTGCAACTACCACACAACCTCATATCAAATCTCTGGGCGAAGACGGGTACTCCAGCTAGGAATGTTATACAAATCTGTACTCAAAACAATTAGATTCTAAAAGGTTGAATTTTAATCCCAAAAGAATTAAATTTCGACTGTAAGTATCTTCTGGCCGAAATGTGAATAACAGTAATATTAAGAAAACTTTGCTCCATACAATGAAATCTTAAATAGTTAAATTTTCATCTCCAAGTCAATTAAATTTTACTGCAAGTTTCCTTTGCCCAGAATGGCGATAATAATAATGGTAAGAAATTTTTTTTAGCAAACAAATTTAAATAGTTAACTTCATATCTCCAAAAGAATTAACTCTTAACTACTGGCATTGAATTAGCAAAGTTATCTGATAGCAGAGTTACAATATATGGATGTAATCAAACCACCAGCCACACTCGACAGTGGACCAAACACTTCGACACCAAGATGAGAAAGCGCCACGGCCCCATCCTAGATAGGCTACTGGCGGTGGGGAAACCCAAAGCAAACTAAGACTGCCGATAAGCAACCTGTAATGGCAAAGATACAATTCCATAATACTTAGATATTTATACATATTCAAGATATCACATCACCTGTATTATGGCTCTGTGCGGAAGCAAACAAGGTAATGAGACAAAAGTTTCAGCGAACATAGCCACGCCTCAAGCAAACACATAAATACCTGGGTCTATCCTTATCGTACAGACACAGGAGTGCACAGGGTATGGCAGAAGTACCTGAGTTCACCCTACAGACTGACCCACGTAAACCGACATTAGAAAGGTCCACTGAAAACCATTTACCGTGGCCACCAGTTAACGGTTTCATCCAACCTAGTGCAGGACAAAATAAACGAACTGACGGTAAATGTAAATCAATACACTCAAAATCAGATTTATACGCCAACATAAATACTATGGAACTTGAAACACGTAAGCAGATATAGTTAACATTTGCATGTATTGGCCTTTAAAATTGCTACACCACGAAGATGACGTGCTACAGACGCGAAATTTAACCGACAGGAAGAGGATGCTGTGATATGCAAATGATTAGCTTTTCGGAGCATTCACACAAGTTTGGCGCAGGTGGCGACACTTCCAACGTGCTGACATTAGGAAAGTTTAAAACGATTTCTCATACACAAACAGCAGTTCACCGGCGTTGCCTGGTGAAACGTTGTTGTGATGCCTCGTCTAAGGAGGAGAAATGCGTACCACCACGTTTCCGACTTTGATAAAGGTCGGATTGTAGCCTATCGCGATTGCGGTTTATCGTATCGTGACATTGCTGCTCGCGTTGGTCGAGATCCAATGACTGTTAGCAGATTATGGAACAGGTGGGTTCAGGAGGGTAATACGGAACGCCGTGCTGGATTCCAACGGCCTCGGATCACTAGCAGTCGAGGTGACAGGTATCTTATCCGCATGGCTATAACAGATTGTGCAGCCACGTCTCGATCCCTGAGTCAACAGATGGTGACATTTCCAAGACAACCATCTGCACGAACAGTTCGATGACGTTTGCAGCAGCATGGACTATCAGCTCGGAGACCATGGCTGCGGTTACTCTTGACGCTGCATCACAGACAGGAGCCCCTGCGATGGTGTACTCAGTGACGAACCTTGGTGCGCGAATGGCAAAACGTCATTTTTTCGGATGAATCCAGGTTCTGTTTACAGCATTATGATGGTCGCATACGTGTTTGCCGACATCGCGGTGAACGCACAGTGGAAGCCTGTATTCGTCATCGCCATACTGGCGTATCACCCGGCGTGAAGGTATGGGATGCCATTGGTTACACGTCTCGGTCACCTGTTGTTCGCATTGAAGGCACTTTGAACGGTGGACGTTACATTTCAGATGTGTTACGACCCGTGGCTCTACCCGTCATTCGATCCCTGCGAAACCCTACATTTCAGCAGGATAATGTACGATGGCATGTTGCAGGTCCCGTACGGGCTTTTCTGAATACAGAAAATGTTCGACCTGCTGCCCTGGCCAGCACATTCTCACATTCTCTCACCAACTGGGAACGTCTGTACAATGGTGGCCGAGCAACTGGCTCGTCACAATACGCCAGTCACTACTCTTGATGAACTGTGATATCGTGTTGAAGCTGCATGGGCAGCTGTACCTGTACACGCCATCCACGCTCTGTTTGTCTCAATGCCCAGGCGTATCAAGGCCGTTATTACGGCGAGAGGTGGTTGTTCTGGGTACTGATTTTTCAGGATCTATGCACCCAAATTGCGTGAAAATGTAATCACGTGTCAGTTCTAGTATAATATACTATCCAGTGAATACTCGTTTATCTTGTGCATTTCTTCTTGGTGTGGCAATTTTAATGGCCAGTAGTGTACGAACAATTGCTCTAAACCCACCAGAATTAGTAAATGCTTAGTATAAGGAACAGACAAACAAGATTCTTAAAAGGAAACCGACCAACTAATCTCACCGAGCGAGGCGGTGCAGTGGTGAGCACCCTGGACTCGCATTCGGGAGGACGACTGTTTAGACCCGCATCCGGCTATCCAAATTTAGGTTTTCCGTTATTTCCGTATATTGCTCCAGGCAAATGCCGTGTTTGTTCCTTTGAAAAGGGCACGGCCGATTTCCTTCCCCGTCCTTGACACAAACCGAGCTTGTGCCCCACCGCTAATGGCCTCGGTATAGACGGGAAGTTAAACCCAATCTTCTTTCCTTCCTTCCTAACTATCCAATTTGAGAACGTCGTTCATGTAGGGCAGCATAATCACACAGTTTAAACCACCTTAAGTATAAGGTGTTGCGAAAGAAACAGCAAATCAGATTAGGCGAAACAGGAGTGTACAGAGAAACATCCAAATATTGACACAAAGGGCCGCTAGTCCACCGCCAAATCCTCACCCACGAGTACAGCGTACAATCAGAAACAGAAATAGGCAACATCCGCATGTGGTGAATGTTCAGAGCCGAGTAGTAACATAGTTGCAAATATCTCCTGTGGTGGCAATGTTATGCTGCAAGACCAACAAAACCTTACAACCCCGGAGCTGCAAACCCCGACAGAGCTCGAACAACAAATTCCGTGACACAGTATGCAAGTGAGGTGTTGCAACACTTAACATGAATCCCTTACCAGCACTCACTCGACAGAACCAGCGTCCAGTAAATCCAGAGTAAAGAGATATAAGCTATCAGCAGAACACACCAGCTGAGCCGCTAGAAACACAGGGAACCCCACACCGGATCCCCACTATACATCATTGTCGAGTTGTTACCTAATTGATCTAGCGGTTATCGATCCCGTCTGGTGTAAAGTTTGCCTATACAAGGTTTTACAAGAAGGTACGGCCAAACTTTCAGGAAACATTCCTCACACACAAAGAAAGAAAATATGTTATGTGGACATGTGTCCGGAAACGCTTACTTCCCATGTTAGAGCTCATCTTATTACTTCTCTTCAAATCGCATTAAGCATGGATTGGAAACACACAGCAACAGAACGTACCAGCGTGACTTCAAACACTTTGTTACAGGAAATGTTCAAAATGTCCTCCGTTAGCGAGGATACATGCATCCACCCTCCGTCGCATGGAATCCCTGATGCGCTGATGCAGCCCTGGAGAATGGAGTATTGTATCACAGCCGTCCACAAAGCGAGCACGAAGAGTCTCTACATTTGGTACCGGGTTGCGTAGACAAGAGCTTTCAAATGCCCCCATAAATGAAAGTCAAGAGGGTTGAGATCAGGAGAGCGTGGAGGCCATGGAATTGGTCCGCCTCTACCAATCCATCGGTCACCGAATCTGTTATTGAGAAGCGTACGAACACTTCGACTGAAATGTGCAGAGCTCCATCGTGCATGAACCACAATGAAATGAAATGATCGTATGTCATTATTGACCAGAAGATCCAGTCTGGGATTGTTCGACGGCCTGGTGCAAGTATTTGTATGTAAAATTTGGCGACTTGCACGTCAATGTGTGAGAGAAGAGATAATATGATTAGCACAACACTAACACCCAGTCACCATACAAAGAAAATCTCTGACTCGGCCGGGAATCAAGCCTAGTGCCTATGATACCGAGGCGGTAATCGTAATCTCTAGACCACTAGCTGCGGACAACTCCAGATAAATTAAACAGATGTCACTTAGACCAATTTTGGTACTGGTTCCAGTCAGTTTACGTATCAACTGTGTGTAACACACTGTAAGAAGAATATATCAGTGTACCTTATCCCGCGAGGCAGAAGGTGAGAAGAAGACAGCATTAAGGACAAGACTGGTTCCAGTATTCCTACATGATGTTGGATTCCCAGCGAGAGTCTCATATTACACGCATCTAGGCGATTGAATAATCTGTCGAGGAAGCGTGGGTTCACCAAGTGAGGAATGATGTTGAAAGCCTTGCTGTCCGAGACAGTCGCAAGATCTGGAGTTATTCTGTGTACAGTCAGATAAAAATGGGTCTCATAGACGTGCGGTTGGATCTGGGCGTTTAGCCCGTGCAGGATACGGTGGCCAAAGTCCAATGACCAATTTTTGTCCAAAGCCCTGCGCGAGTTCATTCGTTTGTTCGGAATGGGACGCCGACAGTGTCACAAACCTTTCGGCCAGTCGGCGATGACAAAATCGAGGCGCGCGCCCTGCTGTCTTTCTCAAACGATTTTACGAAAACTATTAGATAAAAAACAATAATTTTGCCTTACTTGTAGCTTCACATGTCAGAGTCATGATAGTCTGTCCAACATTTCGTTGCTGGTCACAGTTCATGTGATATTTACATGGAAGTAAGACATTGCGTGGAAATCGAAAACGTTTGTACTGAAAAACAGAGGTCGCTATGATTTTGCTTTTGGTGCATATTACATAATACACTCCTGGAAATGGAAAAAAGAACACATTGACACCGGTGTGTCAGACAAACCATACTAGCTCCAGACACTACGAGAGGGCTGTACAAGCAATGATCACACGCACGGCACAGCGGACACACCAGGAACCGCGGTGTTGGCCGTCGAATGGCGCTAGCTGCGCAGCATTTGTGCACCGCCGCCGTCAGTGTAAGCCAGTTTGCCGTGGTAAACGGAGCTCCATCGCAGTCTTTAACACTGATAGCAAGCCGCGACAGCGTGGACGTGAACCGTATGTGCAGTTGACGGACTTTGAGCGAGGGCGTATGGTGGGCATGCGGGAGGCCGGATGGACGTACCGCCGAATTGCTCAACACGTGGGGCGTGAGGTCTCCACAGTACATCGATGTTGTCGCCAGTGGTCGGCGGAAGGTGCACGTGCCCGTCGACCTGGGACCGGACCGCAGCGACGCACGGATGCACGCCAAGACCGTAGGATCCTACGCAGTGCCGTAGGGGACCGCACCGCCACTTCCCAGCAAATTAGGGACACTGTTGCTCCTGGGGTATAGGCGAGGACCATTCGCAACCGTCTCCATGAAGCTGGGCTACGGTCCCGCACACCGTTAGGCCGTCTTCCGCTCACGCCCCAACATCGTGCAGCCCGCCTCCAGTGGTGTCGCGACAGGCGTGAATGGAGGGACGAATGGAGACGTGTCGTCTTCAGCGATGAGAGTCGCTTCTGCCTTGGTGCCAATGATGGTCGTATGCGCGTTTGACGCCGTGCAGGTGAGCGCCACAATCAGGACTGCATACGACCGAGGCACACAGGGCTAACACCCGGCATCATGGTGTGGGGAGCGATCTCCTACACTGGCCGTACACCACTGGTGATCGTCGAGGGGACACTGAATAGTGCACGGTATATCCAAACCGTCATCGAACCCATCGTTCTACCATTCCTAGGCTGGCAAGGGAACTTGCTGTTCCAACAGGACAATGCACGTCCGCATGTATCCCGTGCCACCCAACGTGCTCTAGAAGGTGTAAGTCAACTACCCTGGCCAGCAAGATCTCCGGATCTGTCCCCCATTGAGCATGTTTGGGACTGGATGAAGCGTCGTCTCACGCGGTCTGCACGTCCAGCACGAACGCTGGTCCAACTGAGGCGCCAGGTGGACATGGCATGGCAAGCCGTTCCACAGGACTACATCCAGCATCTCTACGATCGTCTCCATGGGAGAATAGCAGCCTGCCTTGCTGCGAAAGGTGGATATACACTGTACTAGTGCCGACATTGTGCATGCTCTGTTGCCTGTGTCTATGTGCCTGTGGTTCTGTCAGTGTGATCATGTGATGTATCTGACCCCAGGAATGTGTCAATAAAGTTTCCCCTTCCTGGGACAATGAATTCACGGTGTTCTTATTTCAATTTCCAGGAGTGTATGTTGCAACGTATGAACTTTAGCTAGCATACTAAATTTTTCTTTAGACTTGGCTGGAGTTCTTTATTTGTCTCCAACGTCGAGATCACACGTAACACTCATATGCGAAAGCGCCGAGCTAGCGGTAAAGCCAGAGTGAAATATCCACAACATTCCCCATATTTCATAAGCGGTTTGAGACACAGATATGAGATTTTGCCAAATAATAGCACGCAGGGCCCCGGGAGTAGACAACATTCCATTAGAACTACTGACGGCCGTGGGAGGTCCAGTCATGACTAATCTCTACCACATTGTGAGCAAGATGTTTGAGACAGACGAAATACCCTCAGACTTGAAAAAGAATATAATAATTTCAATCCCAAAGAAAGTAGGTGTTGACAGATGTGCAAATTACCGAACTATCAGTTTAATAAGTCACAGCTGCAAAATATAACGCGAATTCTTTACAGACGAATGGAAAAACTGGTAGAAGCCGACCTCGGGGAAGATCAGTTTGGATTCCGTAGAAATATTGGAACACGTGAGGCAATACTGACCCTACGACTTATCTTAGAAGGAAGATTAAGGAAAGGCAAACCTACGTTTCTAGCATTTGTAGACTTAGAGAAAGCTTTTGACAATGTTGACTGGAATATTATCTTTCAAATTCTAAAGGTGGCAGGGGTAAGACAGGGAGCGAAAGGCTATTTACAATTTGTACAGAAACCAGATGGCAGTTATAAGAGCCGAGGGGCATGAAAGGGAAGCTGTGGTTGAGAAGAGAGTGAGACAGGCTTCTGGCCTCTCCCCGATGTTATTCGATCTGTATATTGAGCAAGCAGTAAAGGAAACAAAAGAAAAATTCGGAGTAGGTCTTAAAATCCATGGAGAAGAAATAAAAGCTTTGAGGTTCGCCGATGACATTGTAATTCTGTCAGAGACAGCAAAGGACTTGGAAGAGCAGTTAAAAGGAATAGACGGTGTCTTGAAAGGAAGATTTTAGATGAACATCAACAAAAGCAAAACGAGGATTTTGGAATGTAGTCGTATTAAGTCGGGTGATGCTGAGGGAATTAGATTAGGAAATGAGACACTTAAAGTAGTAAAGGGGTTCTGCTATTTGGGGAGCAAAATAACTGTCGATGGTCGAAGTAGAGAGAATTTAAAATGTAGACTGGCAATGGCAAGAAAAGCGTTTCTGAAGAAGATAAATTTGTTAACATCTAGTATAGATTTAAGTGTGAGGAAGTCGTTTCTGAAAGTATTTGTATGGAGTATAGCTATGTATGGAAGTGGAAAATGGACGATAAATAGTTTGGACAAGAAGAGAATAGAAGCTTTCGAAATGTGGTGCTACTGAAGAATGCTGAAGATTAGATGGGTAGATCATGTAACTAATGTGGAGGTTGTAGTTGTTGTTGTTGTGGTCTTCAGTACTGAGATTGGTTTGATGCAGCTCTCCATGCTACTCTATCCTGTGCAAGCTTCTTCATCTCCCAGTACCTACTGCAACCTACATCCTTCTGAATCATCTCTTGGTCTCCCTCTACGATTTTTACCCTCCACGCTGCCCTCCAATACTAAACTGGTGATCCCTTGATGCCTCAGAACATGTCCTACCAACCGATCCCTTCTTCTAGTCAAGTTGTGCCACAAACTTCTTTTCTCCCCAGTCCTATTCAATACTTCCTCATTAGTTATATGATGTACCAATCTAATCTGCAGCATTCATCTGTGGCACCACATTTTGAAAGCTTCTATTCTCTTCTTGTCCAAACTATTTATCGTCCATGTTTCGCTTCCATACATGGCTACCCTCCATACAAATACTTTCAGAAACGACTTCCTGACACTTAAACCTATACTCGATGTTAACAAATTTATCTTCTTCAGAAATTCTTTCCTTGCGATTGCCAGTCTACAGTTTATATCCTCTCTACTTCTGCCATCATCAGTTATTTGCTCCCCAAATAGCAGAACTCCTTTACTACTTTAAGTGTCTCATTTCCTAATCTAATTCGCTCAGCATCACCCTGCTTAATACGACTACATTCCATTATCCTTGTTTTGCTTTTGTTGATGTTCATCTTATATCCTCCTTTCAAGACACTAACCATTCCGTTCAACTGCTCTTCCAGGTCCTTGCTGTCTCTGACAGAATTACAATGTCATCGGCGAACCTTAAAGTTTTTATTTCTTCTCCATGGATTTTAAGACCTACTCCGAATTTTTCTTTTCCTTTACTGCTTGCTCAATATACAGATTGAACAACATCAGGGAGAGGCTACAACCCTGTCTCACTCCCTTCCCAAATAGTGCTTCCCTTTGATATCCCTCGACTCTTATAACTGCCATCTGGTTTCTGTACAAATTGTAAATAGCTTTTCGCTCCCTGTATTTTACCCCTGCCACCTTCAGAATTTGAAAGAGAGTATTCCAGTCAACATTGCCAAAAGCTTTCTCTAAGTTTACAAATGCTAGAAACGTAGGTTTGCCTTTCCTTAATCTAGCTTCCAAGATAAGTCGTAGGGTCAGTATTGCCTCACGTGTTCCTATATTTCTACGGAATCCAAACTGATCTTCCCCGAAGTCGGCTTCTACCAGTTTTTCCATTCGTCTGTAAAGAATTCGTGTTAGTATTTTGCAGCCGTGACTTATTAAACTGATAGTTCGGTAATTTTCACATCTGTCAACACCTGCTTTTTTGGGATTGGAATTATTATATTCTTCTTGAAGTCTGAGAGTATTTCGCCTGTCTCATACATCTTGCTCACCAGATGGTAGAGTTTTGTCAGGACTGGCTCTCCCAAGGCTGTCAGTAGTTCTAATGGAATGTTGTCTACTCCCGGAGCTTTTTTGCGACTCAGGTCTTTCAGTGCTCTGTCAAACTCTTCACGCAGTATTGTATCTCCCATTTCATCTTCATCTACATCCTCTTCCAATTCCATAATATTGTCCTCAAGTACATCGCCCTTGTATAGACCCTCTATATACTCCTTCCACCTTTCTGCTTTCCCTTCTTTGCTTAGAACTGCGTTTCCATCTGAGCGCTTGATATTCATACAAGTGGCTCTCTTTTCTCCAAAGGTCTCTTTAATTTTCCTGTAGTCAGTATCTATCTTACCCCTAGTGAGATAATCCTCTACATCCTTACATTTGTCCTCTAACCGTCCCTGCTTAGCCATTTTGCACTTCCTGTCGATCTCATTTTTGAGACGTTTGTATTCTTTTTTGCCTGCTTCATTTACTGCATTTTTATATTTTCTCCTTTCATCAATTCAATTCAATATTTCTTCTGTTACCCAAGGATTTCTACTAGCCCTCGTCTTTTTACCTACTTGATCCTCTGCTGCCATCACCACTTCATCCCTCAAAGCTACCCATTCTTCTTCTGCTGTATTTCTTTCCCCCATTCTTGTCAATTGTTCCCTTATGCTCTCCCTGAAACTATGTACAACCTCTGGTTTAGTCAGTTTATACAGGTCCCATCTCCTTAAATTCCCACCTTTTTGCAGTTTCTTCAGTTTTAATCTACAGTTCATAACCAATAGATTGTGGTCAGAGTCAACATGTGCTCCTGGAAATGTCTTACAATTTAAAACCTGGTTCCTAAATCTCTGTCTTACCATTATATAATCTATCTGAAACCTGTCAGTATCTCCAGGCTTCTTCCATGTATACAATCTTCTTTTATGATTCTCGAACCAAGTGTTAGCTATGATTAGGTTGTGCTCTGTGCAAAATTCTACCAGGTGGCTTCCTCTTTCGTTTCTTACCCCCAATCCATATTCACCTGCTACGTTTCCTTCTCTCCCTTTTCCTACTGACGGATTCCAGTCACCCATGACTATTAAATTTTCATCTCCCTTCTCTATCTGAATAATTTCTTTTATTTCATAATACATTTCTTCAATTTCTTCGTCATCTGTAGAGCTAGTTGGCATATAAACTTGTACTACTGTGGTAGGCGTGGGCTTCGTTTCTATCTTGGCCACAATAATGCGTTCACTATGCTGTTTGTAGTAGCTTACCCGCATTCCTATTTTCCTATTCATTATTAAACCTACTCCTACATTACCCCTGTTTGATTTTGTGTTTATAACCCTGTAGTCACCTGACCAGAAGTCTTGTTCCTCCTACCACCGAACTTCACTAATTCCCACTATATCTAACTTTAACCTATCCATTTCCCTTGTTAAATTTTATGACTTACCTGCCCGATTAAGTGATCTGACATTCCACGCTCCGATCAGTAGAACGCCAGTTTTCTTTCTCCTGATAACCACATCCTCTCGAGTAGTCCCCGCCCGGAGATGTGGAGGTATTGAATATAATTCGGGAGAAGAGGTGTTGGTGGAACAACTTGACAAGAAGAAGGGACCGGTTGGTATGACATGGTCTGAGGCATCAAGGGATCACAAATTTAGCATCGAAGGGCAGCGTGGAGGGTAAGAATCGTAGAGGGAGACCAAGAGATGAATACACTAACCAGATTCAAAATGATGCAGACTGCAGTAAGTACTGGGAGATGAAGAAGCTTGCACAGGATAGAGTAGCATGGAGAGCTGCATCAAACCAGTCTCAGGACTGAAGACTACAACAACAACAACTAACATAGCACGCAAGGAGGAGAATATGTTCCGATATGGTTATTATGCAAAACATCATTATCTACATTATTATTCCACTAATTACAGACTTTTTCAATGAAAGAATGCAATTTTTAACGTCCATCGATAGATGGTGAAACGAAAAATGCTACAGCTTTTGGAACAACATAAGTTAAGAAATTACACGTTTCTTTTGTACCCAGAATGTGCTTTGTAATAAGCTACTGACCTTACTTTCCCTCAGTTCCTCACTTAACAAACGTAATGAACCACTGTTTCAGAATTCTCTCACAATTTCGTCTGCACGCCTGAGGTGAGACTGTGTAAACTCTGCTGTGTTTTGGCAAAAGAAGAAAGTTTTAACATGGCAACCAGAGCAATGAGTAGATTTTACTAAAAATTCTCCAGTCATGATGCTTCTCTGGAAGTTACAAATGGGCAACAAGAAGCAAGGCGAAAATAAATCCCTGCATTTTCGGTGCATTTCTTTTTAGATCCTAACCAAAGCAGAGGTGACAGTAGATCTTTTAGAAAGGCCACTACGCAAGTGTGGGTGTGGAAGGGGGCCGCCACTTAATATTTACAGAAAATGTGAGTGTGGACTTCAGTTTAGAACGGCATTTCCCCACCAGCTCCTGCCCTTAACCCCCTCTACTACCGCACTCCCCATGCATGCTCTCCCTTCTGCGCATCTAGCGGCCACGGCATTCTACGCGCACTATACGAGAGTCACTCCAAAAGAAATGCTCACTATTTTTTTTAATCCATCATTTATTGTACATGTGTGAAAGTTTTACAGTGTGTAGATACATCCTTTAGGAACAATAGTTTCACTTCTCCACATAATTTCCATCCCTCTCAACTGCCTTCGCCATCTTGGAACCAGTGCCTGTATACCCCTACAGTAAAATTCTGGACCAACCTGTTGGAGCCACTGTTTGGCAGCGTGCACAAGGGAGTCATCATCTTCAAACCTTGTTCCACGAAGAGAGTCTTTCAGTTTCCCAAAGAGATGAGTCACATGGAGCCAGGTCAGGACTGTAAGGCAGGTGTTTCAGCGTTGGGCATCCGAGTTTTGTGAACGCTTCCATGGTTTTTTTACTGACATTTGGCCGTGCATTGTCGTGAAACATCAAAACATCCTGCTTTTGCCGATGTGTTCGAACACGACTGAGTCGAGCTTGAAGTTTCTTCATTGTCGTCACAGATGCATCAGAATTTATTTTGGTTCCACTTGGCATGATGTCCACAAGCAAGAGTCCTTCGGAATCGAAAAACACCGTGGCCATAACTTTTCTAGCAGAAGGTGTGCTTTTGAATTTTTTTTTCTTGGGTAAATTTGTATGATGCCACTCAATTGATTGCCTCTTCGTCTCTGGTGAAAAATGATGGAGCCATGTTTCATCACTGGTCACAATTCTTCCAAGAAATTCATCTCCATCATTCTCGTACTGTTCCAAAAGTTCGGTGCATACCGTTTTTCTTGTTTCTTTGTGGGCCACTGTCAACATCCTGGGAACCCACATGGCACAAATCTTTTTTTTAGCGCCAACACTTTCAGTATTCTGCAAACACTTCCTTCCCCTATCCCAACGTAGCGTGACAATTCGTTCACTGTGATGCGTCTGTCAGCAGTCACCAATTCGTTAACTCTCTGCACATTGACTGGAGTGTGTGCAGTACGAGGCCTGCCGCTGCGAGGACAATCCTCAATATTGCCGTGCCAGCTTTCATCACGTAACCTGCTTGCCCACCGACTAACTGCACTGCGATCGACAGCAGCATCTCCATACACCTTTTTCAACCTCTTGTGGATGTTTCCCACTGTCTCGTTTTCACAGCACAGGAATTCTATGATAGCACGTTGCTTCTGACGGACATCAAGTGTAGCAGCTATCTTGAAGACATGCTGTGTCGGTGCCACTCACGGGAACAGGTTGAGGTAAGTTTGAAAACAAGCGGGAAGGATGTATCTACACACTGTAAAACTTTCACGCATGCAGAATGAAAACTGTATTTTTACAAAAATAGTGTGCATTTCTTTTGGAGTGACCCTCGTACAAAGTAATCTTGTCTTTGTATCAGAACACAGTTGGCGACCCTTATCAGAACGATTTAACTAGTGTAGCGGAGAGAAATAGTGTAGTTACTGTTGTTCATTAAACTGCATCACCAGGAAGGACAGCAAATATGGAATTTCTAATCATTGTGGATACACATAATAATAGGAAGCAACCGTGGCCGAAACGTTGGTTTTTCTCCAACAGCAGTAGTTTTATACATTATGACGCGGTACCACACCCAGAAAACTTTTATGTCGACTGACTCTGGCCGCGGAAGCCTACGCAATTATAAGAATAAATTTGTTGCTAATTCGGAAGCTTGCAAGGTGACAGAGCCATATTCAGTGACATATAGCACTAAACAGCCACATAAGACTTATGCCAGAGAGAGTGCACGTACAGTTCTCTCAGTCATACAGCACATTACAGACACATTGTATGCCTTAACTCTGGAAATTGACTTTTTAATAGCAAGACAGACGTCCGTAATGACAGTCCAGGGTACCACAAACTGTCAACACAGTGATCATTGATGCGACCTCACTTGACACGGCAGCACAGAAGGGCGCGTGGACAGTATACTGTCCACAAAAACACTGGACGCATGAAAGGCACAACATCATCCTTTCAGACTAGTACCGGTTCTGTATACAGCACCATGACGGACGTATCCGTGTATGGAGGCTGGTATACCAGATTTCATTTGTGTGTGTGTGTGTGTGTGTGTGTGTGAAATCTTATGGGACTTAACTGCTAAGGTCATCAGTCCATAAGCTTGCACACTAATTAACCTAAATTATCCGAAGGACAAACACACACACACACACCCATGCCCGAGGGAGGACTCGAACCTCCGCCGGGACCAGCCAGATTTCATTTGTCATCATAATATGAGCCCAGTACTTGGCGTGTTATTATGGGATGCCACTGGTGACACTACACGATCACCTCTGATTGACATAACTATTAATTTTGGGTGGCAGCCATTAGGTTTCTACTATGTTAAGGACTGTAGCTCTGTCTTCAAGGTCTTTGTGATGTCACATTTCAACAAAATAACGCAAGACCGTGTGTTACTCTCTCCTTCCTGACACAACCTCGATATAAGGTATTTTTCTACTGCTCTGTCCATCATGTTCTGCAGATCTCTCACTCACTTAAAATAATCTGGTCATGGGTTACCGAGAGGCAAGCACGTTTCCACTTGCCAAACAACCACTGTGACTGATGAGCTGAAGCAGTACAGAATGACATACTCCTATCAATCATCCAACTCTCAGTTCGACTCGTTCATACGTGCTAGAGACGGAGCGGGTACTATACGTGGGAGCTCTGTGTAGTAAAGTTCGCTCCATGAGTATCCCAGATCACTTATAAATGTATTCAGTTATCCTTCATCCTAGGAGTAGGGTAATTTTTAAAAAAGAAAGAGATAATTTTTATCAGAAAAATTTTTTAACTGAAAAATTTTGAATTTTAGTCAAATACGTCGACGTTACAATTCATATTCCATTCGTGAAATTACAGTGAAAGTTGAGGCTAAGCTTATGGTATGCATCATAGAGCGAAGAAAAAAAAGTACAATTTCATTAACATTTATCATTAACACAGCAAATACCAAGAGTTTCTTGCAGAGCAGGCTTTTTATAAAAGAGACTTTTTTTTCATCATTGGTCTGATGATGCGCTGGCTGCGGCCCGGATGCTTGGTTTTTCCCTTGTTTATAATCCAGACCATGTACGTAACTTCGACTCCGGTGTATTGTTGTAAATCAAGTGATAAGAGAATAAAAATCACTTTGCATTAACTTTAAATCATATTTTCGCTCAGTAATTACACTTGCATTCCACCTACATCCTATCCCGTCGACATGAAGAAAAACAAAGACGGGCTTCTTATTCTGGTCTAAAAAATGAGGAAGTGTTTTTTTCGGAAGTTTTCTCGAAAGAGACCTTCGACAGCATTTACAGCGCACATTCACGTTTATTGGTATCTGTGTCACTGTATCTGCAATGATACAACCTTACTATGACAAAGAAAAAATGATTAATAAAAAAGCTCAGTTGAGCATATACGAGAAATTTCTTATCCTTTCTTCCTCCAAATTTATTTGCTCTATTACATAGACATATGCTCCGTACGCGCAGTAAGTGACAATTCCGTTATTTTTTGTCGTTCCTGGTGTGGGAACTTTATTCGCTAGCAGTACATTTCGTGTGGTTGAGCTGAAATGCTTATTATTTATCCAAGCATTTAGAACACTTAATGTGAATGTGATATTTCTTGCATGTCGTTTTCGACAGTGTACTTTGCACAGTCATACACCGTATATGTCACATCTCCCTGAGAGGCAGAACCGGTCTTCCGTCTACCTGAGCAGACTTCTGTCTCTCCAGCACCACAACAGAGTATCCATCTCGCCATCGGCGCTTCTCTCGCGTTTTGTCTTCATATTTCCAGCCCGTTTTTCTTAATTTATTCTAGAGTTTGTGTACCTTTTCCTTCATTTTCGCTTTTAAAAATTATTTTCTCTCCTTTTCTTCTCAGGCCAGATCATTTCATTAGTCTAATCTTTGCGTTATTCCTTTTCTCTGCACGAGTGTTGACACACTTTGTGTCCACTACTGAAAAAAAAACAAATCAGACGCTGTTCGGAATCTTACCGACAATCTCCGCTTACGCCATTCATGAGCGTAGCGGGATTAGAGGGAAAAGACAGTGGCGCCATAAGAACATCATACTCCGTAAGGTGGCTTGTAGAGCATATATATAGAAGCACATTTCACTGTGAGCTGATTCACCTGCTTCAGGAGCCGAAGCGACAGAGCGTCTCAGAGAAGACCTGGAGAACATCGCGAGTAGGTTTCCCAATCACGCCACTGCGATATGGAGACACTTCAATTTGCAGCCTGTAGAATGGGGAGGTCATGCAATTAAAACTAGTGCCAGAGACAGGAATTCGTGTGAGATTGGCTTGAATGTCTTAACCGTGAATTGAGGCGTTGAGATGAAAAAGGGGACATGCCACTCAACTGATGTGCTGAGATATATTGAAAAACTGTATAACTCTGAATAGCGTTATTCCCAAACCTTATAGTTAGTCCCACAGACTCGTGAGGAAGAATGCAATGTTATACCAACAATCTGTAATCATAGGATGAAGGCAACTAATAGAAAATGGTAACAGAAAATGACTGACATATCCCCTTTTTGATTTAAACAACAATCATTGTACCGAAATGTTGTATAACGAAACAAAATACCACAAGCAAAATATTATTTTTAGTGATTTCAACATGGTCATACACATGTAACATGGGAGAGCTAATTTCACATGTTTTACTTATTAAACAACCCTTTTTATATTGACAGAGATACATGTTCATAAATTTGTCACTCTTTCTCACTGTCCCAAACTTCCCGATTCATTGGCGTCCTCTCCACCAGTCAGTTTATTAATGTCGCATTGCTTGAGAAGACTATCAAAATACTCACGAAACTGCAAAGGGATAACATGAGTCATGCGTGCAATATCCTACAGTTTCTCAGGTTTCAGTGGAATGACGTCCATATATTCTCTCGGCACATTACGGAAATGAGGAACTGTCCCAGCCTTAACCAGACGAAAATCATATTTCACCATTCCACTGCTATTGGGTGAAACAGAGACGCATTTTGACTGGTCAGTGTACTCAATTTGTTTGTAACGTGTAACAGCCCATTTCTCTGCTTTCACAGTTACACACTTCTTAGAAAATGAAACTATATGTTTCTGACAGTCAAGAAATGCGTCTAGTGTGCATAGTTCAATATGCATGCGTTTCCTTGCTTTCTGTGGTACTGTGAACCATTGGTGGGGAGTATACACTGTGTCCTGTTTCCTTTTCCGTAATTCCAGACTTGTAAAGTCCCTGTCACAGGCATTGTAGGAATGCCCACATTGGGAACATGTGGAAAAGTTGGAAAATCTACCATTGTGAACTAAAGTGTACCAAAATTGAACCATTGTGCGATTCCTGTTCTGTCCTGTACAGGCATCTGAAAATGCATACAAGGTTTTTACACTAGAGGCCACATGTTTAGTTATGAAATCCATAAGGAGAGAAACCACTGCATTAGGACCCTTCTTAGCGGTTACTTCATTAAACATATAAATGAAAGCTTTGTTATCAGAAAATCTATGAATACCAAATATAAATACCGATGGCTGCCGCAAATAGAACATATAAGTTATCTGTGTATGTGGAACAGGGACGTTCTGCATGAAATCGAATGTGATCATTTCTGATTTTCACATCTCTTCTCCTTGTACAAGTTTTTCACAACGTGCCCTTGACCTTCCTTTGTTTAATCACATTCCTCTTCCACAGTTCGGGGCGTCTTTTCTTCCTTCTAAATTCATGTAAATCGTCTTCGGACTCGTCTGACGGTTCCATCACCGAAGCCGTTTTGAAATCTCACAGCTGATTACTGCAAACCGCTACAGTGCTGCCCTCACGCCTCACGGTCTTTCGTGCAGTATAGGGACTTGTTTCTGTGACAAGTCCTCTTTCCGCACGAAACGTAATTTCAACACTGGTTTTGACAGGGAAAAAATACTGGACCAGTTCCATTTTAGGACCAATAGATGCGGAATCGTGTGAAAATACGAACTACAGTAATAACTCATATACCCCAAAACTGATGACAAGTCCCGTTTCTGATCTCAACGCCTCAATTACTTCGAGCAGACAGAGAAACGTGTAGTGACGGTAAACTGTTGAGTCCCTAGTAACTAACAGACCCGAGTTTTTTGAATCAATTAATGTAGAGGAGGGCATTATTGTTAATACTGGTGTAATAAGGATTGTTAAGAAAAGCAGGAAAATATTTTTTTGTTGCCAAAAGAGCTGGGAAACGAATTGCAAAGTCCCTGAGTAATCAGCATCAAGTATACTGTTCTAATGACGAAGTTGTGAAGCAAAAACGGTCGACATTCAGAAGCAATCTAGGCCTAAATTTTGCGAGTTGCAAATGTTTAAAAATCTAGCCAAACAATCTAGGTAACACCAATTCTCTAAAAAATAGTAAGTACTAATTAATTAAAGGAAATGTATTCGCAGTTGCGAACATGAACCACCTTCTGATGTATATTAGAATGACGGCGGTCGACCCCGCCGGGTCCGCAGCTCGTGGTCGTGTGGTAGCGTTCTCGCTTCCCGCGCCCGGGTTCCCGGGTTCGATTCCCGGCGGGGTCAGGGATTTTCTCTGCCTCGTGATGACTGGGTGTTGTGTGATGTCCTTAGGTTAGTTAGGTTTAAGTAGTTCTAAGTTCTAGGGGACTGATGACCATAGATGTTAAATCCCATAGTGCTCAGAGCCATTTGAACCATTTTTTTTTTTTTTGAGCCCCCGGCGGCCGCGTTCGGTTCTCGGTGTAAGCATTCTGTCTGCGTCCGCGGCGGAGGACATTGACGGGCGCGCTCCCGACGGATTGCCGCTATCGCAGGGTTCCATGCTGCGCTGAATTGGTATCCCTCATCTCTGTTGACCAGATTGTCGTGAATCCTTATTTCTCTGGATTTTTGATAACGCTTTCCCGGAAGCCAGATACTCGGCACAATACCTTCGTGTTTTCGAAGTTGAATGTGTGTTCTTCATTTATACTGTATTCTGCTATGGCTGATTTTTCCGTGTGACCTAGTCGCACACATCTGACATGCTCTTCGCAGCGTTTAGATATACAGCACCGTGTTTGCCCAATGTATTGTTTTCCACATTCGCATGATATGCTGTATACTCCTGGTGGTTCAGCACGTCTTAGGCAGAACCTAGGAGCTCCCTCGTCTTCGGTGGTGGTCGGAGAACGGTTTTGATATTGTATATGCCCAGAAGTCGTGCAGTTTTGGACGAGAGCGCACCCACGTACTGAAGGAACGCGAGTCGTTTGTCTTCTTCTTCTTCTTCTTCTTCTTCTTCTGGGGTTCTCACTGCTTCCATCTTCCTTTTAAGCGCCCTGTTGATCTGCGTTTCACTATCGCCATTTTGTTGGAAGACTTCCCTCAGGTGTTGCAGCTCGTATGGTAGGCTGTCTTTGTCGCAGACGGCGCGCACCCTATGTACCAGGGTGGTCAGTACTGTTTGTCTTTGTGCTGGATGGCGGCAGCTTGTTGCATGAAGGTATAGGTCTGTGTGTGTCTTCTTCCCATGTACTGCATGGCCTAGTGAACCATCTGCCTTCCTCTTAATTAATATGTCAAGGAAGGGGAGGCATCCATTTTTTTTTCCTTTTCCATTGTAGATTTGATGTTCGAATAGATGCTTTTGAGGTGTTCAAGAAACTCATCTAGCGCCTGTTTACCATGTCCCCACTCGACATTAGTGTCGCCGACATATCGGAAGAAGTGCTTTGGTTTCTGTCTGGCAGTTTGAAGGGCCACCTCCTCGAAATGTTCCATATAGAGGTTTGCAATCGCAGGAGCCAATGGGGAGCCCATGGCCGCACCGTCGATCTGCTCGAAGTATTCCCCGAGTGCACTGAAACTAGGTGGCTGTTAGTGCGTGTTCGAAGAGGCTGACAAATGGTTCAAATGGCTCTGAGCACTATGCAACTTAACTTCTGAGGTCATCAGTCGCCTAGAACTTAGAACTAATAAAACCTAACTAACCCTCAGGACACCACACACATCCATACCCGAGGCAGGATTCGAACCTGCGAGCGTAGCGGTCGCCCGGCTCCAGACTGTAGCGCCCAGAACCGCTCGGCCACTCCGGTCGGCAGAAGCTGACTGTTTGTGGTTCAAAGTGCTGGGCTAAAAGTGCCAAGGAGTCTTGAAGGGGCACTTTCGTGAAAAGCGACGTCACGTCGAAGCTCACGAGTAGGTCCTCCCTTTGTAGTCGTATGTCCCTGAGTATTTTTACGAATTCGGTTGAGTTTCTCACATGGTGGCTGCAGTGTCCCACAAGGGACTTGAGCAGTGTCGCTAGGTGTTTACCAAGTCCATAACTGTGAGAGTTGATGGAGTCCACAATCGGTATCGGAGGTACCCCGCTTGAAAACCGAGAAGGCTTTATTCAGGCACGCCGTTCCGAAAGACTCGAAGTACACGCATATGTAATTTCTGGAATACCTCAAGAGAATGTTAGAGGATCAATACTGTGATCCACCGGATAACTTTGGAATCTCTATGAGACGATTCTGTTGTCCATAGGAAGGTTAAGGCTGTAGCGGAATGCAGGGTGACCTGCGATGGGTCCATAGTTGGTGAAGGGACTGGCAGTTGACCCTGAAAGTAAACAAATGTAACACACTACCTCTAAACACAAATCCATTATAGCTCGAGAAAGCTATTAGGGAAAAGTACAAGAGTACAAAGGTAAAATACCTAAGGGTAATCATCCGTTGGCTGGATGGAAAGTTGGAGAAGCCACCCGAATACCCAAGAAAGGAAGCAGGAGTAACCCAATGAATTAAAGACCCATATTACCAACGGCGATTTTCAAAGATATTGTGAAATATATAGTGTACTCAAACACTATGAATTACCTCTACGAAAACGATTTATTGACAAACAGTCAGTGCGGATTCAGAAAATATCGTTCTTGCGAAAAACAACTGGCTCTTCATTCTCATGAAGTAATGGTTGCTAACGACAGGGCAAGTCAAATTAATTACAAATTTCTTGATTTCCAGAAGGCGTTTGAAAGCGTTTCTCACAAGGGACTTCTAATCTAGTTGCTTGCCTATGCAGCATCGCCCTAGTTGTGCGACTGGATTCTTGGGTTCCTGTCAGAAAGGTCACAGTTCGCAGTAACTGACGGGCAGTCATTGAGTAAAACGGAAGTAATATCTGAGGTTCCCCAAGGAAGTGTTATGTGCCCTCTACTGTTCCAGATCCACATACACGAAATAGGAGACAATCTGCGCAGCCCTCATAAACTGTTTGAAGAAGATACTGTCATTTATTGTCTTGTAAAGACAGCCGATGATCAAAACTAATTGCAGAATGGTTTAGACAACTTATCTGTATGACGCGAAAAGAGGCAATTCACTCTAAATAATGAAAAGTATGACGTCATTCAAATGAGTACTACAAGAAATTCTCTACGTTTTGGTAACAGGAAAAATCACACAAATCTAAAGACCGTAAATTCAACCAATTATTTAAGGATTACTATTGTTGTTGTTGTTGTGGTCTTCAGTCCTGAGACTGGTTTGATGCAGCTCTCCATGCAACTCTATCCTTTGCAAGCTTCTTCATCTCCCAGTACTTACTGCAACCTACGTCCTCCTGAATCTGCTTAGTGTATTCATCTCTTGGTCTCCCTCTATGATTTTTACCCTCCACACTGCCCTCCAATGCTAAATTTGTGATCCCTTGATGCCTCATAACATGTCCTTCCAACCGATCCCTTCTTCTAGTCAAGTTGTGCCACAAACTTCTCTTCTCCCCAATCCTATTCAATACCTCCTCAATAGTTATGTGATCTACCCATCTAATCTTCAGCATTCTTCTGTAGCACCACATTTCGAAAGCTTCTATTCTCTTCTTATCCAAACTATTTATCGTCCATGTTTCACTTCCATGCATGGCTACACTCCATACAAATACTTTCAGAAACGACTTCCTGACACTTAAATCTATACTCAATGTTAACAAATTTCTCTTCTTCAGAAACGCTTTTCTTGCCATTACCAGTCTACATTTTATATCCTCTCTACTTCGACCATCATCAGTTATTTTCATCCCCAAATAGCAAATCTCCTTTACTACTTTAAGTGTCTCATTTCCTAATCTAATTCCCTCAGCATCACCCGACTTAATTCGACTACATTCCATTATCCTTGTTTTGCTTTTGTTGATGTTCATCTTATATCCTCCTTTCAAGACACTGTCCATTCCGTTAAACTGCTCTCAAGTCCTTTGCTGTCTCTAACAGAATTACAATGTCATCGGCGAACCTCAAAGTTTTTATTTCTTCTCCATGGATTTTAATACCTACTCCGAATTTTTCTTTTGTTTCCTTTGCTGCTTGCTCAATATACAGATTGAATAACATCGGGGAGAGGCTACAACACTGTCTCACTCCCTTCCCAACCGCTGCTTCCCTTTCATGTCCCTCGGCTCTTATAACTGCGATCTGGTTTCTGTACAAATTGTAAATAGCCTTTTGCTCCCTGTATTTTACCCTGCCACCTTTAGAATTTGAAAGAGAGTATTCCAGTCAACATTGTCAAAAGCTTTCTCTAAGTCTACAAATGCTAGAAACGTAGGTTTGCCTTTCCTTAATCTTTCTTCTAAGATAAGTCGTAAGGTCAGTATTGCCTCACGTGTTCCAATATTTCTACGGAATCCAAACTGATCTTCCCCAAGGTTGGCTTCTGCTAGTTTTTCCATTCGTCTGTAAAGAATTCGCGTTAGTATTTTTCAGCTGTGGCTTATTAAACTGATTGTTCTGTATTTTTCACATCTGTCAGCACCTGCTTTCTTTGGAATTATTATATTCTTCTTGAAGTCTGAGGGTATTTCGCCTGTCTCATACATCTTGCTCACCAGATGGTAGAGTTTTGTCAGGACTGGCTCTCCCAAGGCCGTCAGTAGTTCTAATGGAATGTTGTCTACTCCCGGGGCCTTCTTTCGATTCAGGATTACTATTACGAATAACTAAAATCGGAACGATCACATAGCTAATGAAGTGAGGAAAGCAAACGAAACCCTATCATCTATTAGCAGAACACTTGGAAGGTGCAACAGATCTACTAAAGGGACTGCCTACACTACATCTGTCCATCCACCTCTGGAGTAATCCTGCAAATACAATTGACGTAGCATATTCAAAAAGTTCAAAGAAGGAGAGCTCGTTTTGTATTATCGCGAAACAGGGGAGAGAGTGCCACGGGCATGATATGTGAATTGTGGTGGCAATCATTAAAACAAAGGCGCCTTTTATTGTGGCAGGACCTTCTCCTAAAATTGCAATCTCTGATTTTCTCCTCCGATTTCGAAACATTCTGTTGACGCCATACTCCATAGGGAGAAATGATCATCGTGATAAAATAAGAGAAATCAGAGCTCGCACGGAAGGATTTAAGTGTTCATTTTCCTCGCACGCCTTTCGAGAGTGGAGCGGTAGAAGAAAAGAGCTTCAAGGTGGTTCGATGAACCCTCTGCCAGGCACTTACTTGTGAATTGCAGAGTAATCGTGCTCATGTAGATGTAGATCTGGAGCGA
The DNA here is from genome assembly GCF_023864275.1 of Schistocerca cancellata. Taxonomy (NCBI): domain Eukaryota; kingdom Metazoa; phylum Arthropoda; class Insecta; order Orthoptera; family Acrididae; genus Schistocerca; species Schistocerca cancellata. The sequence continues at coordinate 984,891,659 of NC_064627.1, forward strand.
CCTAAAGTGGAACGACTAAAGAGCCATCCCATCACTGAGAATTTCCGCGCTTTTCCTAAATCAGTTAATGACAACCTCGGGTTAGTTTCATCGAAAAGTAGGCTTTTGGGGGGATTACTTCGCAGCATGTCAGGAACTTCGGTTTTTTGTACCTGGTACTACACTCTATGAATGAAATGACCTGTGCCATGGGGAGTATTTGTTACTGGATAAATATTCATTATTCTACATCTACATGTACATGGATACTCTGCAAATCAAATTTAAGTGCCTGGCAGGGGGTTCATCGAACCACTTCACAATAATTCTCTATTATTCCAATCTCGTACAGCGGGCGCAATCAACGAGCACTTATATCCTTCCGTGCGAGCTCTTATTTGCCTTATATTATTATGATATCTTTTCTTACTGTGTAGGTAGGCGTCAGCAAAACATTTTCGGATTCGGAGGAGAAAGTTGGTGATTGAAATTTTCCGAGAAGATCCCGCCGCACCGAGAAACGCCTTTGTTTTAATGATGTCAACCCCAAATCCTGTATCATTTCAACGACACTCTGTCCCCTGTTTCGCGATAAAACAAAACGCGCTGCCCTTCTTTCAACTTTCTCGAAGTACTCCGTCAGCCCTATCTGGTAAGGATCCCACACCGCGCAGCAGTATTCTAAAAGAGGAAGGACAAGCGTAGTGCAGGCAGTCTCTTTAGTAGATCTGTTACGTTTTCTAAGTATCCTGCCAATAAAACGCAGTTTTGGTTAGCCTTCCCCACAACATTTTCTGTATGTTCATTCCATTTTAAGACGTTCGTAATTGTAATTTAGTTGAATTTATGGCCTTTAGATTTGACTGACATATCGTGTAACCGAATTTCAAACGGATTCCTTTCAGCACTCACGTGGATGACCTCACACTTTTCGGTATTTATGGTCAATTTTCAATCTTTGCACCATACAGATATCTTTTCTAAATTGTTTTGCAATTTTTTTTTATCTTCTGATGACTTTATTAGTCGATAAACGACAGCGTCATCTGCAAACAACCTAGGACGGCTGCTCACATTGTCACCTAAATCGTTTATATAGATAAGGAACAGCAAAGGGCCTGTAAGACTACCTTGGGGAACATCAGAAATCATTTCTGTTCTACTCGATGACTTTCCGTCAATTACTATGAAATCACGCAATTTCACTACAAGCCGCTTTTGTGGTACAGTTTCAAATGCCTTCAAAAATCTTAAAATACGGAATCAATTAGAAATCCCATATCAATAGCACTCAACGCTTCATGCGAGTAAAGAGCCAGTTGTGTTTCACAAGAACGATGTTTCCTAAATCCGTGATGATTGTGCGTCAATTGACCGTTCTCTTCGAGGTAATTTGTAATGTTCGAAAACAATATATGTTCCAGAATCCTCCTGCAAAACGACGTTAATGATATGGGCCTGTAATTTAGTGGGTTACTCCTACTACTTTTTTTGAATATTCGTGTGACCTGTGCAACCTTCCAGTCTTTGGGTGCCGATCTTTCGGCGAGCGAGCGGTTGTATACTATTGTTAAGTATGGAGCAACTGCATCAGCGTACTCCGAAAGGAACCTAATTGGTATACAGTCTGGACCAGAAGACTTGCTTTTATTAAGTGATTTAAGTTGCTTCACCACTACGAGGATATTTACTTCTACGTTACTCATGTTGGCAGCTGTTCTTGATTCGAATTCTGGAATATTTACTTCTTCCTCTTTGGTGAAGGAATTTCGGAAGGCTGTGTTTAGTAAATCTGCTTTGGCGGCACTGTCTTCGATAGTATCCTCATTGTTATCGCACAGAGAGGGCGTTGATTGTGTCGTGCCGCTAGCATACTTCACATACGACCAGAATCTCTTTGGATTTTCTGCCAGGGTTCGAAACAAAGTTTCGTTGTGGAAACTATCATAAGCATCTCGCATTAAATTCCGCGCTAAATTTCGAGCTTCTGTAAAAGATCGCCAATCTTGGACACTTTGCGTCCGTTTAAATTTGGCATGTTTTCTTCGTTGATTCTGCAACAGTGTTCTAACCCGTTTTCTGTACCAAGGAGGTCAGTTCCGTCGTTTGTTAATTTATTTGGTATAAATCTCCCAATTGCTGCCGATACTATTTCTTTGAATTTAAGCCACATCTGGTCTACACTATATTGTTAATTTGGAAGGAGTGGAGATTGTCTCTCAGGAAGGCGTCAAGTGAATTTTTATCTGATTTTTGAATAGGTATATTTTTCGTTTGTTTTTGGAGGATTTGGGAGTAACAATATTAAATCTTGCTACGACAACCCTATGTTCACTAATCCCTGCATCCGTTATGATGCTCATTATTAACTCAAGATTATTTGTTGCCAAGGATTCAAGTATGTTTTCACAGCCTATCACTATTCGCTTGGTCTCATAAGCTAACTGCTCGAAATAATTTTCGGAGAATGCGTTTAGCACAATTTTGGGTGTTGGTTTATGCGTAACTCTGGAATTAAACAGGTATTTTCGCCAACATATCGAGAGTAAATTAAAGCCACCACCAACTATAATTGTACGAGTCAGATACATGTTTGAAATTAAACCAGTTTTCTTTGGCCTTTCAGCAATTGTGTCATCTGAATTGGGAGGTCGGTAAAAGGATCCAATAGTTATTTTATCCCGGTTGCCAAGAGCGACCTCTTCTCATACTAACGCACAGGAAGTATCTATTTCAATTTCACGACAATGTATACTACTTCTAACAGCAACAATCACGCCTACGCCAACTGTGTTTAGCCTATGCTTTCGGAAAACCGTTAAGTCTTTTTCGCTGAAATTTCGGCTGAACTTATCACCAATTTGGTCCTAATCTTTTCAGTTATTGCCTCCAGCAGAGTGTCCCTATTACTCTGAATCAGTTTGTTTAAAGAAAGGCGCACTGCCTCGGGCGCGGGATTATTTCGCCATTAAAAGGAATAAAACGTCGAAGTGGTAAAAACTGTACATCAACGCTATTACCTCCGATAACGTTGCGTTATCACAGATTCCTTGAGCAAATAATCACTCAGAGACTCGACACGAAGATAACACAGTTATTCATAACAACTCCAGAAAAACAAAAGTATGGTATTACCCGGTAAATATAGCTGATATATTATCTCGAACAGATACAATTTCTCCGTTGTAATTGTTAGATATTTAAAAGAGCTAATCACGTGAGGATCACCTCAGTTTCTTTAAACAAGATGTCTGAAGATCATTATAGTGTTCAGCTGCCGTGTTTCATAATTTTCAGAAAGACACGAAGGAGTACGTTATTTTAAGCAAAGGAAGAATTATCTTCAAAGGCATCTTTGATTTCATTTTTGTATTTCTTAACAAAAGAAAGGATACAAGAGGAAAGATTGTTCTAAAAAGTGAGAAATATTTGGCTCGTGCTGATTCAGACGACTGCTGTATGTATTAATTAATTAACTGTCACTGCCACCGGCACATTATACTTAGCCTTCTCACTGACAATTTCACAAGGCGATATGAGGATGAAATTACTATATAATGCAAACTACCAGCTCCTAACTGTGATTAATGTACACTCCTGGAAATGGAAAAAAGAACACATTGACACCGGTGTGTCAGACCCACCATACTTGCTCCGGACACTGCGAGAGGGCTGTACAAGCAATGATCACACGCACGGCACAGCGGACACACCAGGAACCGCGGTGTTGGCCGTCGAATGGCGCTAGCTGCGCAGCATTTGTGCACCGCCGCCGTCAGTGTCAGCCAGTTTGCCGTGGCATACGGAGCTCCATCGCAGTCTTTAACACTGGTAGCATGCCGCGACAGCGTGGACGTGAACCGTATGTGCAGTTGACGGACTGTGAGCGAGGGCGTATAGTGGGCATGCGGGAGGCCGGGTGTACGTACCGCCGAATTGCTCAACACGTGGGGCGTGAGGTCTCCACAGTACATCGATGTTGTCGCCAGTGGTCGGCGGAAGGTGCACGTGCCCGTCGACCTGGGACCGGACCGCAGCGACGCACGGATGCACGCCAAGACCGTAGGATCCTACGCAGTGCCGTAGGGGACCGCACCGCCACTTCCCAGCAAATTAGGGACACTGTTGCTCCTGGGGTATCGGCGAGGACCATTCGCAACCGTCTCCATGAAGCTGGGCTACGGTCCCGCACACCGTTAGGCCGTCTTCCGCTCACGCCCCAACATCGTGCAGCCCGCCTCCAGTGGTGTCGCGACAGGCGTGAATGGAGGGACGAATGGAGACGTGTCGTCTTCAGCGATGAGAGTCGCTTCTGCCTTGGTGCCAATGATGGTCGTATGCGTGTTTGGCGCCGTGCAGGTGAGCGCCACAATCAGGACTGCTTACGACCGAGGCACACAGGGCCAACACCCGGCATCATGGTGTGGGGAGCGATCTCCTACACTGGCCGTACACCACTGGTGATCGTCGAGGGGACACTGAATAGTGCACGGTACATCCAAACCGTCATCGAACCCATCGTTCTACCATTCCTAGACCGGCAATGGAACTTGCTGTTCCAACAGGACAATGCACGTCCGCATGTATCCCGTGCCACCCAACGTGCTCTAGAAGGTGTAAGTCAACTACCCTGGCCAGCAAGATCTCCGGATCTGTCCCCCATTGAGCATGTTTGGGACTGGATGAAGCGTCGTCTCACGCGGTCTGCACGTCCAGCACGAACGCTGGTCCAACTGAGGCGCCAGGTGGAAATGGCATGGCAAGCCGTTCCACAGGACTACATCCAGCATCTCTACGATCGTCTCCATGGGAGAATAGCAGCCTGCATTGCTGCGAAAGGTGGATATACACTGTACTAGTGCCGACATTGTGCATGCTCTGTTGCCTGTGTCTATGTGCCTGTGGTTCTGTCAGTGTGATCATGTGATGTATCTGACCCCAGGAATGTGTCAATAAAGTTTCCCCTTCCTGGGACAATGAATTGACGGTGTTCTTATTTCAATTTCCAGGAGTGTAGTTTGCTTCACTAAATTCTAAATTTTGTTACAATGACTTTCAGTTAACCAATCATGAGTCGTACAAGTCGCATTATGTAAGCATGTGGTGTCTCACGAAAGACGGGGGGTGGGGGGTGGGGTGGGGGGTCTGTGGTTCACGCGCGGCCACCGCATCCACCGGCCACCGCCGCGTCCGACTCTCAGACTTTCAGACACTGATCTGGCGTCTGGCGGTAGTTGGCTGTGCGCGCGCATCTCCGAGTTAAATATCAACAACGTTACCATCTGATTAACTTCAGCTTACCTTTATTTACAGTAGGCACTCAAAGTGTTGTCCTTCTGTGGTAAGAGCAGCCTGACACCTCCTGAACACACTAGCAAATATTCGACAAATTTCGTCTGCCGAAATCTTGGAAATGACTATCCCAACCCTGTCTTCCAACTCTTCGAGCGTGTGGGGATTGGTTGCAAACACCTTACCTTTCAACATCTCCCAAAGATAGAAATAACATGGATTTACACTACTGGCCATTAAAATTGCTACACAACGTAGATGACGTGCTACAGACATGAAATTTAACCGACAGGAAGAAGATGCTGTGATATGCAAATGACTAGCTTTTCAGAGCATTCACACAAGACTGGCGCCGGTGGCGACCCCTACAACGTGTTCACATGAGGAAAGTTTCCAACTGATTTCTCAAACACAAACAGCAATTGACCGGCATTGCCTGGTGAAACGTTGTTGTGATGCCTCGCGTAAGGAAGTGAAATGCGTACCATCACGTTTCCGACTTTGATAAAGGTCGGATTGTAGCCTATCACGATTGCGGTTTATCGTATAGCGACAATGCGGCTCGCGTTGGCCGAGATCCAATGACTGTTAGCAGAATATGCAATCGGTGGGTTCAGGAGGGTAATACAGAACGCCGTGCTGTATCCCAACGGCCTCGTATCACTAGCAGTCGAGATGACAGGCATCTTATCCGCGTGGCTGTAACGGGTCGTGCAGCCACGTCTCGATCCGTGAGTCAACAGATGGGGACGTTTGCGAGACAACAACCATCTGCACGAACAGTTCGACGACGTTTGCAGCAGCATGGACTATCAGCTCGGAGACCATGGCTGCGGTTACCCTTGACGCTGCATCACTGACAGGAGCGCCTGTGATGCTGTACTCAACGACGAACCTGGGTGCGCGATGGCAAAACGTCATTTTTTCGGGTGAATCCAGCTTCTGTTTACAACACCATGATGGTCGCATCTGTGTTTGGCGATATTGCGGTGAACGCACATTGCAAGCGTGTAATCGTCATCACCATACTGGCGTATCACCCGGCGTGAAGGTTTGGGGTGCCATTGGTTACACGTCTCGGTCACCTCTTGTTCGCATTGCGAACCCCTACATTTCAGTAGGATAATGCACGACCGCCTGTTGCAGGTCCTGTACGGCCCTTTCTGGATACAGAAAATGTTCGACTGCTGTCCTGGGCAGCACATTCTCCAGATCTCTCACCAACTGAAAACGTCTGGTCAATGGTGGCCGAGCAACTGGCTCGTCACAATATGCAAGTCACTGCTCTTGATGAACTGTGGTATCGTGTTGAAGCTGCATGGGCAGCTGTACCTGTACACGCCATCCAAGCTCTGTTTGACTCAACGCCCAGGCGTATCAAGGCCGTTATTACGGCTAGAGGTGGTTGTTCTGGGTACTGATTTCTCAGAATCTCTGCACCCAAATTGCGTGAAAATCTAATCACATGTCAGTTCTAGTATAATATATTTGTCCAATGAATGCCCGTTTATCATCTGCATTTCTTCTTGGTGTAGCAATTTTAATGGTCAGTAGTGTATTATTTTCACGGACACATCTAACATGGTGGAACTCGGAAGTAGGTTAGCGAGCGACTCTCTCTATGCTCCTCTCCTCTCGGCCTATCTAATTTTGTGTGCGTGGGAACCGCTTAATTCTGATTGGCCATTGATCTGAACGACTAATCAGAATTATCCTTCCAGATCACTCACTCGGCAAAACTTGCTTTAGCCAACCATTAATCAGATAGTCATTTACATCATTACAATTTCAATTTCTAATATATTGTTTAATAATAAAGAACAAAATGCAAAATGTTCTTTAAGTAATATAGAAACTTTTCCCGCTTCAGGCTTTTATTATGGCTGCTCTCTTACAAAAGCAAGCACACAACGACGTACGCCATCAGCATCGTCGTTGCATCACAATTTTCCCACGGTTCAATTTTATAAGGTTTTACATAAAATGACATTAAATTTTAACGTATGTCCCACACACACTGTCTCATTCATTCCCATGTATTCACACCAAGAAATAATAAGCAAATAATAATTTTGAATGATTTTTATACTACATAACGTAGAGTAATTAATGTTTTGATTAGAAAATTCCAGTTAAGTGATTTTATATACTGTGTGCTTTGTTATGAGTTCAGTTGATAATAAAAGACTTTTGGTTATTGTTCTTTCTTAATAACAAAAGATTGCGTTCCAAGTTTGAACAAAATCGGATGATAATTACGATGGTTTATTTAGATTCATAGGGGGGTATGAATTTGCGTACCGACTGAATGGTACTTGAGACCGTTCTCACGGCTGGTAATATCAGCTGCACTGTGAGTCAGAGCGAAGAAAAAACGTAGCCATCCTGAAACCACTGTGCTACATGGCGACTTTTGGTTATTGTTCTTTCTTAATAACAAAAGACTGCGTTCCAAGTTTGAACAAAATCGGATGATAATTACTATGGTTTATTTAGATTCATAGGGGGGTATGAATTTGCGTACCGACTGAATGGTACTTGAGACCGTTCTCACGGCTGGTAATATCAGCTGCACTGTGAGTCAGAGCGAAGAAAAAACGTAGCCATCCTGAAACCACTGTGCTACATGGCGACTTTTGGTTATTGTTCTTTCTTAACAACAAAAGACTGCGTTCCAAGTTTGAACAAAATCGGATGATAATTACTATGGTTTATTTAGATTCATAGGGGGGTATGAATTTGCGTACCGACTGAATGGTACTTGAGACCGTTCTCACGGCTGGTAATATCAGCTGCACTGTGAGTCAGAGCGAAGAAAAAACGTAGCCATCCTGAAACCACTGTGCTACATGGCGACTTTTGGTTATTGTTCTTTCTTAATAACAAAAGACTGCGTTCCAAGTTTGAACAAAATCGGATGATAATTACTATGGTTTATTTAGATTCATAGGGGGGTATGAATTTGCGTACCGACTGAATGGTACTTGAGACCGTTCTCACGGCTGGTAATATCAGCTGCACTGTGAGTCAGAGCGAAGAAAAAACGTAGCCATCCTGAAACCACTGTGCTACATGGCGACTTTTGGTTATTGTTCTTTCTTAATAACAAAAGACTGCGTTCCAAGTTTGAACAAAATCGGATGATAATTACTATGGTTTATTTAGATTCATAGGGGGGTATGAATTTGCGTACCGACTGAATGGTACTTGAGACCGTTCTCACGGCTGGTAATATCAGCTGCACTGTGAGTCAGAGCGAAGAAAAAACGTAGCCATCCTGAAACCACTGTGCTACATGGCGACTTTTGGTTATTGTTCTTTCTTAATAACAAAAGACTGCGTTCCAAGTTTGAACAAAATCGGATGATAATTACTGTGGTTTATTTAGATTCATAGGGGGGTATGAATTTGCGTACCGACTGAATGGTACTTGAGACCGTTCTCACGGCTGGTAATATCAGCTGCACTGTGAGTCAGAGCGAAGAAAAAACGTAGCCATCCTGAAACCAGTGTGCTACATGGCCGCATGCCTTACTGCAGCGAATGTTATCTCGTAATAACTTGCTACGTTACCACCCCCTAAGAACCTAAAATTATTCCTGAGTGCATTTGAGATTCTTGCAATGGTAATGTTAATACTGAACTCCTTAACTACACCAACTCATTTAACTGTGGGGCTTCTAATAAAAGTTGTTGCTATTTACAAAAAGTAAATTTTTCAGGTGAACAAAATATCAAAAATTACATTAAAGTTTTCTTTTCACAATGTGACATCAAATTCCAAAGGCTTGGACTTGAAAGTGAGTAACAAAATTAATTTACGAAATTTCCTTTTTTTAGAATTAATATCTTTCATACAAAATTCCGCCTTTTAACATTTTTCAAAAAAAATCAAACCATTTACATCAGCAAATATTCAAATTTACCTTGGAATTAAATTTTCCTATGAAGAATTATTTTACACATTTCTACATAGTTTTGAACAGAATCAAACATTTTGCAAGTCGCTATGTTAGCGTTTATAAAATCTAATATATTATTTTAATCGCTTTGGGGAGCGTCCTTTATATATATACACTTTACTTTTTGTTGAAACATATGGGGATAACAACTTTCTTTTTCACGTTTACACTTGGATTACTTTAAAGGCACATCACTGTGGTACAGCGTCCAGCCCTCAGTCCTAGATCGGGTTTCTCATATTCTCGTATCGGGTTTTTCAAATTTTCGTACCTGCAAAATCCAGTACTATTAAGTCTCCATTCTTAATGTTTGCATCCTAACTTTACACAAGTATATTTATCATAGTCGCTTTTTTCCAAGACAACTCTATATTAATTGCCATTCAGCATCTTGTTTATCACAGTCCATATAGTACTAATTAATTTCGGTAAAAAAAGGATTAATCCTTATTCAAAATTACGAATAGTACCCAAACTGGTGCTCCTACTTCACTCTTTTTTCAACAAAGCATTTTATGCCTTTCTTAGTGAGAGATTACTTAAGCAAGTTCCTGCTGAAAGCAGTACTTATTTCAAACATTTTCTCTATTAATTTTTCCTTTCAGAAAAAATATTTCCTTTACAGTTAGTATTTAAATTTCAAGACTTTACAGAATATAAGCAAAAGAGAATGCAAAATTATTGAAAATTACTTATGCCAATTTCTGTGTCCCTCAAACAAACATATATATATATATATATATATATATATATATATATATATGATGTTTATTATATATATACATATAATTGACTTATTTCTAATAAGCACATACCTTATTCCTTTACTCCAAACATCTTACAACATTTCTACATATTTCAAAATTTGTTAAAAAATCACTTATTACATAGTCACATTACTTTATTACTTGCATTATTCTTTTTTTTTTCATTACTTTCATTCCACATCCACACGTGTTAGTTTTTTAGCCATCTACTTCAAAAACTTTTTTACTCACTCTCTCACTCTCTTATTTTCTGATGCCTCTATTCTCTTTATCTACTTTTATCTCCATTTCCCACTACGATAGGGAAGAAGGAAAAAATATAGCAAAAAGTTGTGAATGACGAAGAGTTAGGTTGCCAATACGAAACGAAAACAAAATAATGTTGCCAACAATTCGGGGTGCCTGGTGTTCGTCAAACACCAGACAACACAAAGAATGCACGTCCCCTGAGGCTAATTATGCCTCTTTACCACATTCTTTTCTATGACTGGGAAGAAGGAAAGAAGATAACAAAAGTTCTGAATGATAAAGAGTTAGGCAGACAATATGAAAGTAAAATAAATAACATTGCCAACAGCTCGGGATCCCTGGTGTTCGTCAAACACCTGATGACGCAAGGAATGCACGTCCTCTGAGGCTTGTTAATTGCTACTGTCCCCATCGACCTTTTGTATGTCCCTCTTTAAGTCAATGATGTTTCGCAATCCTAGAAGTCTGTGCGATTGGACATATTCTAATTTATAGCCATTGGCATGAGGTTCGGTCACAATCCTAAAGGGTCCCACTTATTCATCTGTTAACCTTTTGGTTTCAGTGATAAGTTTTTTAGATTTTTCCTTTGTTTTCACCAGCACTAGATCACCTACTTGAAAACTTGTCAGACACACACTCGCATCTTGCCTTCTTTTTCTCTTCAGAGACTTTTTTCTAATATTCGCCCATGCTATCCTCTTTTTTTGTTCCATGGCCATTTCCATAAGAGTAGGAAATTCAACTAGGTCAAATAATAAGTTATTTGGTCTGATTCCACACATTAACTATACAGGTGCAAAACCAGTTGCTTCATGTTTCAGGTGATTAATTACTTCTTGTTCACCTTCAGTAGCTGACTGGTCAGTGTGACAGAATGTCAATCCTAAGGGCCTGGATTCGATTCCCGGCTGGGGCGGATATTTTCTCCCCTAAGGAACTGGGTTACAGAAGAATGCTGAAGATTAGATGGGTAGATCACATAACTAATGAGGAAGTATTGAATAGGACTGGAGAGAAGAGAAGTTTGTGGCACAACTTGACCAGAAGAAGGGATCGGTTGGTAGGACATGTTCTGGGGCATCAAGGGATCACCAATTTAGTATTGGAGGGCAACGCGGAAGGTAAAAATCGTAGAGGGAGACCAAGAGATGAATACACTAAGCATATTCAGAAGGATGTAGGTTGCAGTAGGTACTGGGAGATGAAGCAGCTTGCACAGGATAGAGCAGCATGGAGAGCTGCATCAAACCAGTCTCAGGACTGAAGATCACAACAACAACAACAAGGGACTTGGTGTTGTGTTGTCCTAATCATCATCATTTCATCCCCATCGACGCGCAAGTCGCAGAAGTGGCGTCAAACCGAAAGAATTGCACCCAGCGAACAGTCTGCCTGACGGGAGGCCCTAGTCCCACGACATTACTTCTTCAAAATATTCCAAGTAGTTGGCCCAAGCTGAGTGCTACTTGTGAGAATACGTTCTGCAGAGACGATTCAGTTCTTTCATTATCTTCCACACATTTTTCCCTGGGGAAAATAGGCTGAAATCCTTACATGTTCTATATATCTTTTGTTCAAACATTCCTCAGACCGCTTGGATACAAACTGTGTCCCATTATCTGATAAGATGGCTTTTGGCACTCCAATATTTACAAAATAATCTTTCTCTAGTTTACTGACAATCACTTTGGAATTTGCCTTTTTTATTAGATAAAACCTCACATGCTTCGTAAATTCATCCACCAGTACCAATACGTACTCACAACCCCCCTTAAAAGTGGTAAAGGGCCAAAAAGGTCCACAGTTATGAAATCTAGTTTTGTGGTTCTGCAGAATACATTTGTCCCTTTATGGTTCTATTATTTGCTCATACCTTCTGACATCCATCACAAGATTCTAGCCTTTCCTGCACTCTATGCCACATGTTATCAAAAATTATGACCTCATTCAATTTTGCAATGCATTTTCTGGCTCCATAATGCCCATACTTTCCATTCATGTAATCTATTAACAAGCTCACATGTTGTTCTGAAAAACAGATACACCATTTTTCTTCATTATTCTTTCTTCACCTAAATAGAATATCCTGATATATTTTTTAATATTCCACTATTTTCGGAAAATCTGGGTGACCTAGCCAGCATTTTACCAATTTAATGTTGCCATCTTGTTTTTGTTTCCTGCTGAGGTTTTTACAATTGCGTTTAAGCGATCCTTCTTCCTGTAATAGTATTGTTGCCAAAAAACATTACTCCATTCCCATTGTCCTAAGGGATCTGATTTCTGCCCGTTTTCTTTCACATTTCTAGAAAACACATCTGCTACCAATGTTCTCTGATGTACTTTATCTCTATATTAGAACAAATAAGCCCTCGGTCACAAATATTAAGTCAAAATTGTCCAGGTTTCGACGCTACTATGAGCGTCGTCTTCAGAATTAGACTAACTGTTCTAAAACATATTAAGTATATAATACATTGATGAAATTAAAGTTTGTACTGACTGGAAAAAGATGCAGTACTTACAAGTCACATACTAAAAAATATCTAAGCCGGAAAGGCGACGTCATGAATAGTTGTAAGTAAGATGGCGAGCCGCTAAGGGCTGCTCGTACTTTAGTGAACAAGGGTTGCAATAAGACTGAGGTGCCCACCTCAGGGCATAGGTGGGCACCTCAGTCTGGTTGCAACCCTTGTTCACTAAAGTACGAGCAGCCCTTAGCGGCTCGCCATCTTACTTACAACTATTCATGAAACGTCGCCTTTCCGGCTTAGATATTTTTTAGTATGTGACTTGTAAGTACTGCATCTTTTTCCAAAAAACTGGCTCTGAGCACTATGGGACTTAACATCTATGGTCATCAGTCCCCGAGAACTTAGGACTACTTAAACCTAACTAACCTAAGGACATCACACAACACCCAGCCATCACGAGGCAGAGAAAATCCCTGACCCCGCCGGGAATCGAACCCGGGAACCCGGGCGTGGGAAGCGAGGACGCTACCGCACGACCACGAGATGCGGGCATCTTTTTCCAGTCAGTACAAACTTTTATTTCATTAATGTATTATATACTTAATATGTTTTAGAACAGTTAGTCTAATTCTGAAGACGACGCTCAGAGTAGCGTCGAAAGCTGGTCAATTTTGACTTGATATTTGTGACCGAGGGCTTATTTGTTCTAATATAATTCTGACACGGTCACTGTACCTTAGCAGCTATGCTCAAAGTTTTAATTTATCTCTATATCAAATTGCTGGAGATACTTTGACCACCTCCTCAGTCTGCCATGTTTAAGTTGGCATGTCTGCGAATAGGTTAAGATGTCTCAGAAGCGATCTCATAATCTCAGAAAGCTATCTCATCAGTGGTGAAAATAGGAACTACTGTGATTGTATTCTACTCACTACCGTACAAACCAGGTCGATATGTGTCCTTATAGTGACCTTCTACTAAGCATGTGTTTGATACCGTAGTAAGATATCAGGTCGACTTTAAACTACTGTAAACTCCCCATTCAAATTTCTACAGCGCGCAGAACAAACACGGAATACTATCGCATGAAAGGACATTCGACAGTTCTACGATCGTGTCTATACACATTGCTGCACTACTGCAGGTAAAGAAAGCTGCGTCGATAGTTGACAAAGACTGTGTCCATACGCCTGTGATCCTAACAATGTACGATATGTATAATACACCAACAGGAATTCATTCTAGTTTTACCGCTGTTGTAGGAATTTTACTTTAAATCCCTTGTTAGTGCAAGTCTGTCTGTGCTGTTTGGATGAAGTATCCTACAGCGATGAAGGAGTTATATTTCAGTGTTAATTTCCGAGCTCATTGCTCTGTGGGATGTCTACAGCCGACGACTTCCACATACGCAACGCTGATGCAGCACTGCGTTATATACTGTGTTTTAGAATTCTTATTACAGGCATCTAGAGGTCGTAGAGGCCACTTACTGTGTGACATTAGGAGAAGGTTTATTTTAACTGTATATGAAGGATGTATCTGTTCCCGAAAGAATAGATACCATTGATGACTCTGCAGCTTATCTAGAATGAAATGATAATTAAATCGACGCCCTAGCTGCAAACAGGTTTATTTTACATAAATGTGTATCTGCAATTTATGAAGTGAGCGTTTTGTGTTGTTTGAACTCCTTATGTATGGCAAGAAAATTAGAGTTTTGTAATGTATATATGAAGATAGCAAAATAATATGATGAAATTCTAAATTATTATAATATGAATATGTTTATGAAAGGAGTATGTTTGTTAAAAGCTGGTTCATGTTTAGGGCACTTGTATTTGTAACATGTAACCGCTGTAGGAAAGTCCCTCCGCAACGGAAGTGGCATGGCGTGATGTAAAAGGTGGGTTTGGCGGTCGAACTGAGCGGCTCCTTTGTGTGAACGGCATGCAGAGTGTTGCTAGCCTTAGCATGGTGCACCTCGAAGGTGTTAAGGGAGGCGATTGGAAGCTGCATTAGAAGGGATTTGACTTGGATGTGAATTTGGCTATTATTTGGTACCCAAGAAATAATGGAATGGCTCTTATATGTTGAAAATCCGATGTCAAGAAGAGATTTTATAGAGCATTTGCATATCAAGAGCTGAGAGTACAGTTAGACGCCATTTCACCTGCCAATAACCTTCGCCACAGCTTCGCAGATATCGTACATTCAGATATGTAATGCATACTGGTATGGACCATACGCACCCAACGATAAAATTCAGATGATGAGCCAGTAGTATATAAAACAAGGTATGAAGGACGACACAAAGGAAGACAGTGGTTATGTTAACTAATCAGTGGATATGTTCAATTCATCGAAAGTCTAAAGAGAGCCGAGTGAAACAAGAGAAGTAGAATCTGAATGTGAGGTCACCTTACAACAAGGTAGTGAAAAACCACTGAGCATGAACGATTTGTTAAAAATGTTGTCTGCACAAACTGCAGCACAAGGTAGTAATATTAACAATCAGATTTAAAACACAAGGTGTTAAAATCAGTGAAGAGATCGGATGACTCAAAAATAGGTGTTGTGAGTAATGCTATCAGTTATTTAAAAACTGAAATAGATACTATCAATAACAATGTCGCAACTATACAGGAACAGATTAATGATATCAACGATAGATTCGATACCGTAACAATGAAGACTAGAGACGCTGTAGAGCCTCTGGTTGTAACAAACGTTGATGAATAGGTTTTCGGCCTCAAACCCAAAATAGAAACAAATGTAAAACAGAAGTTTCTCAATTCAGACAAACAATGATCCCGAAAAGGCACTGATTAAACAAGTAAAAACATGCGAAAAGTAGAACTTTCCAAATTCAAGGTAAAGTGAACGACCTTGAACGGAAAATAAGAGAAAAACCGAATTACATCACTGACAGAATAACGTGTAATAAATTGCTAGAGGGCAAAGAATTATTCGGTCTGACAAAAAGATGTACTGGATGGCACCCATCAGATTTTTTGAAAAATTGTGAAAGGAATTTTCCTGATTATGTAACGGACCAGGAAAAGATACATGTGGTCATTAGCACATTAGCTGCCAGCCGGAGTGGCCGTGCGGTTCTAGGCTCTTCAGTCTGGAACCGCGTGACCGCTATGGTCGCAGGTTCGAATCCTGCCTCGGGCATGAATGTGTGTGATGTCCTTAGGTCAGTTAGGTTAAGTAGTTCTAAGTTCTAGGGGACTGATGACCACAGATGTTAGTCCCATAATGCTCAGAGCCATTTGAACTATTTTTGAACCATTTTTGAACCAAATTAGTGCATTAGCTGGCGATCTGAGAAGATGGGGCCTAAATTTGGATACAGAGCAAATGTCATTTGGCGAATTTAAACAGAAACTCATAGAGGAAGACTGGTCAGAGCAAAAACAGGACTGCCTATGGCGGGAGTTTATCATGGCCAGGTTAAATGACAACAGAGGCAGAAACTCTGTAAAAGAGTTTTGGGAAATTGGGTATCAGAAACTGACACACTTGAGAAACAGATAAACAGAATCTGAAATAGTGTGGGAACTATAGTAAAAGCTTCTAGATTCAAAATATTACGTGGGAAGTCATCACAAAAGCTTCTCGTCATTTTTGGAAAGGTTAAAAGACGAGGATCACTGGAGAGGGAACTGTGATTATCGTCAAAATAATAACAACTGGAACCGGGTTAATCCGAGAATAATGAACAGAATGAGAACAAACGTTACCATGTAAATATGATGCAAAAAGGTAGAGGCAGAGGTCGTGGTAACGTGTTATTTCATGGTAGAGGATTTACACTGCAAAACTATCAAAACCAATATGAAGCGTAAAACTAAGGCCTGCGTGTTTTATGGGCCAGATTCGCGAGGACTAATATTACAGGCCAAAACCAAAGAAATCATACAGGCCAAAACAAAGTGAAGACAGCACAGCGCCACAGGACTGTACACACAGAACAACAGATGCACACGTAAGTGAGTGACAGGCGACAGACAATACTACAATGGTGAGCGTGCGAACTGAGCAATGGCGTCCAATGCACTTGATGGAGTTATCAGCTGTCCGTAGCATAGCTGCAGTAAAGGCTGCAGGGAAAGATGATGTCACAAGGGAATTCAGTGGACCTGTTTAGGTGGGAAATATCACCGAAATGAGAAAGGAAACGGACATGTTGTTAAGTAAAAGTGCAAGCATTGACAGCCAAAGCAAAGACAGACAATTTGTGCGAAAAGCAGTCTTTAGGGATTGTGGAGTGGCATGATGATTTGTTTTACAGTTTAACACAATATGAGTGGGAAGATTTTAAAAAGGGTTATAAGGCCAGATGATTAATAAAAGGGAGAAACGAAAGTGGAAACGTCGAAAAGAGGGCGTTGTCCGAAAATGAAAAGGAGATGAAAATAGTTAGTGCCACGCAAGGTGCACGAGCATCGATTTCAGATGAAGTGGTTGGTAAGGGAGAGGAAAGCGCCGCGCAAATCATGCAAGCTGCCAGTGTTAAAGACATTGGTGCTAGAAACAGAAAAATGGTAGGTATAAATAGGAATCTGGAGGAAGATGAAATCCTCGATACTGCGGATGAGGCGATCCTGGCTGACGAAAGACTCCTACAATTGATGGTTAAGAGAACATACATTCAGATGAGTATATGCGAACCACTGAAATCAGTGATGATTATACTAAATATGAAGTTAAGGTTGACCTAATCAAAAGTGATATTGAAGATAGTTTGGACGAAGAACCGCCTGTGACTGAAAACACAATAGAAATTTTAGGAAAGAGTCGAAATTTTGAAAATACTAAAACTGACGGAAGGTCAAAAGAGGAGGTTGCTCGTTGTCTAAGAGTAGCGTTCATGTTAGAATCAGACAGTGAATATGAAATAAATGATGGTTCAGATAAGGAATATGTAGAAACAGAGGAAAGGGAACAAAGTATAACGGAAGATGTCTCTGAAAAGAAAAACGAAGTCTTATCCAAACAAAATCCGGCACTAAATACCGAACCGAAAAAGAAAGAGCCACCAGACGATACGATACCGGGGCAAGAAATGATTAGAGTTGTCAAAGTCGTCGAAATCAGAAAACTGAAGAAGCCCCCAGACGTATGTGATTTGCCAGTGAATAACATATCTTGGAACGATCTGATGGTCCAACAAGATTTGTTATGGGTGGAACAAGAATATTCAGAAAATAGGACGATCAAAAAAACTACCATCCCAGTCGAAATTTGCAGTATTAGATTGCAAGTACTTTTAGACACTGGATCCCAAATTAGTGCCATTTCACAAGCCTTCTTTGAACACATTTCCAGTAAACCTGGGTTAGTTGTGATGTCAGTAAATGGCGTAAAAATTGAATTGTAGGGGTAAATGACAAATCCAGCAAGCCTATTCGAAGACAAGTGTTGGTGGAATTTGAAATTAATGGGATGAAATTTGAATACGACTTCCTGGTCGTGCCTGAATTGAATACTGAGATGATTTTAGGTATCGATTGGTTAGATAAGGTAAAATTATTCATTGATTGCAATAGCGGGACTGTCAAAATTAATAATAAATCTGGTATTTTGGAAGTTGGATTTGAGGAGAACGAAATTTCACATGACTCCAAAGTTGATTCATTGCTTTTAGAATTAGACACTGGGAATGATGGTTTGTCCAATTTATATGAAATATACAATGTAAAGAACGTAATAACTGATGACACAAAAGTAGAAAAATTTAAAGAAATTATTGAAGAGACACAGGAACTTACGTGAGAACAGAAAGCCGATCTGTTTAACATTCTGACTAATAATCAGGAAGTGTTTTCAGATTAATCAGTAGTACTAAAGAATTTTGAATACCATGTTGAAGCAATAGAACATGAACCATTTTTCGTGAGACCTTATTGAGTACCTATAGCTAAGAAAGAAGCTGTGCAGACGAAAATCGACAAAATGATGGAATGGAGAATTATCGAAAGGAGCAATACTGAGTATAATAGATGTCTCATCATTGTAAACAAGAAAGATGGAAGTGTGCGAGTAGTAATCGACGCATGAACACTAAATAAGGTTGTAAAAAGTAAATCGTCCAGAAAATGTATACAAACTATTGTAAAAGTTCCACAATGTGCGGTATTTGACTAGCTTAGATCTCACGGCGGGGTATCGGCAAATTCCATTGCATAAAGAGTCTCGAATGTATACTACATTTCTATTTGTGGGAAAATGTTCTCAGTACAATGTTGTTCCTTTTTGTCTTAATACTTCCATCTCAGTCTTTATTAGTTGCTTAGATTCCGTGTTAGGAAGGAAACTAAGTGCCAGATTGACCATATACGCGGACGACTTGTTGATCGCCACGGAATATTGGAAAGATCACTGCGAATTATTATACAAAACCTTTTCTGTTCTTCAAGCACGAGGGATGACACTAAAACTGAAGACATGCGAATTCGTAAAATAGGAAATAAAAATTTTGCGACTAGTTATTACCACTTCTGGGATTGGAAAGGATCCAGACAAGTTAAATGCCACTGAAAAATGCCCAACACCTAAGAACCGAAAGTAATTAAAAGCGTATCTCGGTCTCTGCGGATTATACCGCAAATTCGTGGAGGGACAAGCATTTAATAGTCCTCATTTAAATGGGTAACTTAAGAAGAATAGTGCATGCATTTGGACAGAGGAATGCCAACAACATTTCGAAAATTTGAAAAATGAATTAATCAAGAGTACTGATAGCAATGCTTATGGAATCGGCATAGAAATTTCCCAAGAAAACATAGATACAGTAGAATCAAAACATAGGACAATAACTTTCCCTAGTCGAACCCTGACTAAGCAGGAAAGAAATTACACCATTTCAGAAAGGGATACTCCAGCCATCATATGGGGTTTGAAAATGTTTCGAAATTATTTTTGGGAGCTTAAAACAATTATACATACTGATCACAAAGCGTTGACGTTTCTTAAAGACTGACCCTTATTTACCGGCAGGGTAAGCCGTTGGGCACTGTACCTCCAGCAGTTTGACTACAAAATGTTTTATGTTAAAGTAATTGGCAGTCATGTAGCAGATGCTCTGTCCAGATTACCTGAAGGGATAGACAGTGTGCCAAAGGAAAATAACTAAGATGGCACTTTGCATATGAGGTTCATCAAAGAGGTACAAGGGAAAAAGAAAATCGAACAGATTTGCAAAAACATACTGTACTACCAAAATGAAGACAAGGTCTTGAAGTCTGTTAAAGTAAATTTTAATAATACAAAATGTCCTCAAATTATTAAGTATTTTAAGATCTTCACGGGTATTCTATACAAAAAAAAGAGAGGAGTGGAAAGTGTGTCGGCCATCTCAATTTGAGATGGAAGTAATTAACTATTTTCACATCACCTTGGGACACTGTGATCTGAAAAAATGTATCGAAAAACTTTCTGATGCCATAACAATAAATATCAGTGCAACAAAGAAACTAACAGATCGAATTAAGTCATGTGACATTTGCCAGAGGGCAAAGGCCACAGATGTAACCAATAAAGGTAACATACAAAACAATGCTCCAGAGGATACTTCTGACTTATTGTCAGTGGATTTATATGGACCTCTCCAGAAAACTTCCTGAAATTGTACCGACATTTTAGTGGTATTAGAAATATTTTCGGACTTCATCAAACTTTTTCCCATTAAGAAAGCTACCGCAAAAGCAGTATTTAATAGACTGATTCAATATTTCAATGCGATAGGAAAGCCAAAGGAAGCATTACCAGTTAATGGACCCCAATTCATTTAAAAAAATCTGGAAGGAAGGAATGGAACAGAATGGCACTCAAGTGAAATATATTTTGGCATATCATCCTGTAAGCAATCCGTTGGAGCGCTATATGTGTGAAGTAAGTAGATTGTGTCGAACTTACTGCCACCACAATCATAAGGTGTGGGGCAGGTTTATTGCAGATTTTGAAACTATAACGAACGCCCTCCACCATGAAACTACAGGATTTATACCTGAGAAAATTCTACTTAGTCATAAGAGCAAAAGTATAATTGAAGAAACCTTACAATTTCCACCCTGTGTAGAACTAGATCTGAGGAAGAAAAAAGGCTTAGTAAGAAATAGAATGAAGCAAAAAATGGAATCCAGATCTAAAAGGCATGATAAGGGCCTTAAAGTGAGCAAATTCAAAATTGGGGATTTTGTTCTCGTAAAAACTAACGAAAAATCAAGTGAAATAAACAAGAAATTTCTAAGTTCAAATATATTTATAATGGTCCTTTTGAAGTGCAAGGAATTCCGCTTACTAACGCATATTATCTTGTTGACCCTAAGTCAAAGAAGCCAATAGGTGTTGATAACATTGTAGATTTAAAAACTTACGTCCACAGAGATGAGTAATAAGGGGTAAAACTAAAAAGTGTATTTGGAATTAATCAAATAGTACTTTACTCTGTATATTCTTGTTCGTGATGTTGTGTTATCAAATGTTGTTATGTTGAAAAACTTTTCTCTTATGAGACTACTGACGCATGTCTGTAAGTTTCAGATTATGTGAAATATATGGTGGTGGTGTGTTGGGGCTTATGGGCGCTCAACATCGAGGTCATCAGCGCCCTGACACACATTAAAAGGAACGAATGTGGACAGACCTAAGAAAACTAAAGCACACACTCAAAGAAAGCAGGAAAAGAAGGAAAATGCTACATAAGAAAGTAAAACCTAAGGAAAGGGGAAACATAGCAACAAAAATTTCACAGGAAATTGTTATTGGCTGGCCACTTACATAAAATATGGGAGAGCTTGTCACACAGTGAGCAAATTAAAATCCTCTCCCTATAATCTTTGTAAAAACATTTGACAGGGCACAGAACTTTAAAACTTTAGCCACATTCGTCCGAGTGTTGCCTAAAAGAGATGGCAGGTCCGCTGGCAAGTCAGCCGCATTGGATATACAAATTATATGTAAACTCCTGGCTATAACATATTTAAAGACTGCATTGACTGAATACTTACAGCTTAATCAGGAGGACTGCCAAATATGTTAACAGGCGGACAAGTGTTGAAGCTGAAAATAAAGGTGGACTGCCTAGAATATTGAAGGGGCAATGATGAAAAGTTTGTGTAGTGTACTGAGTGTTACGGTTTTCATGATGAACTGCATGAATGTTTATAGCAGACAAAACATAGTTTCTTAATGCTCATACAGTAAAAAATACGTATGAACTAATCATGTGAAAGGAAAGTATTAAAAATATTGACATATATTATCATCCAAATGAAAATATTGTGTAATGTGAGCTGTTTATGTAAGCAATAAATAAATTCCTATATATGTTTTTCACAACATGGATACATGAATAGACAAGTATATATTTTCTAAATATGACAAAATTTATGTTTTGGTACTTGTATGATGTACTTGTGTAATGTACTTGCACATTTTTTCTGGTCGCCCAACATTGTTTTGAAGTGCTATTGATGTTTCATTAATGTATCCCTGTCGGGAAACCTCAATGAAACAGGAGGCATGTGTAACACTTACATCGATTAGAAGTAGGTTTATTTTAAGTAACTGTGTTCTGCTATTTATCAAGTGTACATTCTGTGTTGTTTCAACTTCTTGGTGTATGGCAAGAAAATTAGGGTTTTGTAATGTATATAAGAAAAAGCAAAAGAATATGTTGAAATTTTTAATTATTATAATGTGAATATGTTTATGAAAGAAGTATGTTTGTTAAAAGCTGGTTCATGTTTAGGGCACTTGTATTTGTAACATGTAAATACTGTAGGGAAGCCCCTCCGCAACGAAAGTGGCATGGCGTGTTGTAGAAGGTGGGTTTGGCGGTCGAACTGAGCGGCTCCTTTGTGTTAATGGCACGCAGTGTGTGGCTAGCCTTAGCATAGTACACCTCAACGCTGCTAACAGAGGCAATTGGAAGCTGCATTAGAAGGGACTCGTGTTGGATGTGGATTTGGCTATTATTTGGTATTCACAGAATAATGGAATGGCTCTAATATGTCGAAAATCCGACGCCAAGAAGATATTTTATAGAGCACTCGCACTTAAACAGCCGTGAGTACAGTTAGCCGCCATTTCGCCTGCCAGTAATCTTCACCACTGCCTCACAGACTTCATATATTCTGTTTCGTAATGTATATTGGCTTGGACGAGTTAATTTGTGTGTTGTTTCAATAGTAATCACATAAAACGTCAGTTCGTGCTCGAAACCATAACTTCAATCCTGTTCAAGAACCTACGCAGGGTCCTCACCTAAGTGTTACTAAAACAGAGTATCCTGATTTAAACGAACAATTGTGGCATTCCTAAGTTTAAAACTGATTTTTGTGTAAAGTAAAAGTAGTAGCAAAAGTTAAAGTAGGAGTAAAATTTGGATGTTTTGTTTATGGACTACTCCAAGTGAAATTGTTAAAGTGGAAGTTTAAGCACAAAAATTTAAAGATCAATCAATAGGAAAGTGAAAACCTTAATTATTTAAAGGATAAAACCATAAAAGTGATGTTGGATAGGCTTTTGCTAAAGTATCCTTTATTTATTATAAAATATAGTTTTGTAGGATTACAGTGCAAGATTGTGTAGACCAAGCGTGGTGGCGCAGTGGTTAGCACACTGGACTCGCATTCGGGAGGACGATGGTTTAATCTTTCGTCCTGCCATCCTGATTTAGGTTTTCTGTGATTTCCCTAAATCTCTCCAGGCAAATGCCGGGATGGTTCCTTTGAAAGGGCACGGCCGACTTCCTCCCCCATCCTTCCCTAATCCGATGAGACCAATGACATCTCTGTTTGGTCTCTTCCCCCAAACAATCCAATCCAATCCAAGATTGTGTAAATATTATTGCCAAGAATAACTGTTTCACAAATGAATTAAGTACAAGTACATATAAATCTTTAATGAACCGATCTGCGGTAATACTGTTAGAAGTGAAGTTATGCTCATTTGTAAAGATAGTGTAGTTTTGGTACCCATCATGAATGGTTCCTTTTGAAGTTAATTAAGCCCAGTGCTGCATTTTCTTACCTTGCGAAGTAATTTTAGTGAATGATTAGCTTTTAGGAATAGTTTTTACTTTTGCAATAATCAAATAACCCTGGTTAGTGAAACTATACTAGTTTATGGGTACATATCATATTGTCGTCCTATTAAGAAAAAATGTACTATTACTGTTACTAAGGAAAACCGTTATATGCAGAGAAGCTTAAGGAGTGTATGTAACATGTTATTCATCTTTATTTGTGTTATTCATGGCAGCCAAGATAAAAGCCCCTCATATCCAAAATTAGTTTTGCACTTCATGCAGTGATGTTCCAGTATTTTGATTAAGTAATGCTGTTGATTGTGGCCGCCATTAGTATGAGCTCGGTGCAATTTTGCTAACCATAATTTACTGGAGTGTGTGTTGTTGGTAACTGCTGCTACACACAGTACAGAGTGCACTGTGTCAATATGTATCCTGTTTGCTATTCAAAGAGAAATCTCAACAAAAGTAACTCCAACAACTAATATCCAATTTTCTCAAATATATATTTCCAAATTAATGTGCCTAATTAGGATGGCGAACGTTCATTTTTTCCCATTAACTTAGAATTTTACTACTTCTGTTAACTCCCAAGGTTAACATCCGTTTGGTTTTACTGTCAACTTCCCAAACTTTGAAATTTTAGTCTGATACCCTTCTCCGCTAGACACAAGCACGGTCGAACTTTGAAATCCTCTCAGAGGGTAACATCAGCGTGGTTCACGGCATGTTAGTGTTATAACTGAATAAGGTGTTGAAAATTTGGGGGCGACATTTCGTACCTGTCAACGTCGTTAAAGCGTGATGAGCTCTCACTAAAAACTTAATGCGGTAATTCGAAGGGTGTAGCTCGACGCACGCTTGTACAATCAATCTCAAATTGCAATTATTTACATATAATAGCCTCATTCACTGCAGAGCAGCGGTTGCCGTTTACTGGAGACCATGGTATGATAACTTATGAACGTTAACTAAAGTGAATGCTGGAGCAGACAAATTTTCCGTTCCGTGTAGGCGGTGAGATCCGTCATCGATCTACCTGTCGGCTGCTGTCCCTACCTTGGTTGGCACCGAACGTCTTTTCTTCTAGCAGGGATTCAGTTGATGGTTAACTGAAATAATGAACGGGACAACAGGGGAAGCTACAGATCAGAGAAAATGCGTCTGTTCTGGTACAGTTGTGGTATATTGTACATCCAGTAGCACACAAAAGGAAGGTGAGGTAGTCTGTTTTACAAGTGTGACAGTACATTTATAAAAAAAATAAAATAAAATAAACCGGTTCTTGTCTCTTCTTGCTGAAGGTCAAGTACACAGAAAACATTCAATTCGTAGTAAAGCCTCGAATTAGCTTCATCCAGCTCCTGAGCAATGCGAGAGTGTAAGGAGAGTAACCACGGAGAAATTTGATTATTGGCAAGAAATGTAGCGGAAGCCCAGACAGGGTATTCCACACAATTATTCAGTAATCATTTGAAATAGCGCCCTGTCTAGGGCGTGCCGTACGACGCCAAATACACTCCTGGAAATTGAAATAAGAACATCGTGAATTCATTGTCCCAGGAAGGGGAAACTTTATTGACACATTCCTGGGGTCAGATACATCACATGATCACACTGACAGAACCACAGGCACATAGACACAGGCAACAGAGCATGCACAATGTCGGCACTAGTACAGTGTATATCCACCTTTCGCAGCAATGCAGGCTGCTATTCTCCCATGGAGACGATCGTAGAGATGCTGGATGTAGTCCTGTGGAACGGCTTGCCATGCCATTTCCACCTGGCGCCTCAGTTGGACCAGCGTTCGTGCTGGACGTGCAGACCGCGTGAGACGACGCTTCATCCAGTCCCAAACATGCTCAATGGGGGACAGATCCGGAGATCTTGCTGGCCAGGGTAGTTGACTTACACCTTCTAGAGCACGTTGGGTGGCACGGGATACATGCGGACGTGCATTGTCCTGTTGGAACAGCAAGTTCCCTTGCCGGTCTAGGAATAGTAGAACCATGGGTTCGATGACGGTTTGGATGTACCGTGCACTATTCAGTGTCCCCTCGACGATCACCAGTGGTGTACGGCCAGTGTAGGAGATCGCTCCCCAAACCATGATGCCGGGTGTTGGCCCTGTGTGCCTCGGTCGTATGCAGTCCTGATTGTGGCGCTCACCTGCACGGCGCCAAACACGCATACGACCATCATTGGCACCAAGGCAGAAGCGACTCTCATCGCTGAAGACGACACGTCTCCATTCGTCCCTCCATTCACGCCTGTCGCGACACCACTGGAGGCGGGCTGCACGATGTTGGGGCGTGAGCGGAAGACGGCCTAACGGTGTGCGGGACCGTAGCCCAGCTTCATAGAGACGGTTGCGAATGGTCCTCGCCGATACCCCAGGAGCAACAGTGTCCCTAATTTGCTGGGAAGTGGCGGTGCGGTCCCCTACGGCACTGCGTAGGATCCTACGGTCTTGGCGTGCATCCGTGCGTCGCTGCGGTCCGGTCCCAGGTCGACGGGCACGTGCACCTTCCGCCGACCACTGGCGACAACATCGATGTACTGTGGAGACCTCACGCCCCACGTGTTGAGCAATTCGGCGGTACGTCCACCCGGCCTCCCGCATGCCCACTATACGCCCTCGCTCAAAGTCCGTCAACTGCACATACGGTTCACGCCCACGCTGTCGCGGCATGCTACCAGTGTTAAAGACTGCGATGGAGCTCCGTATGCCACGGCAAACTGGCTGACACTGACGGCGGCGGTGCACAAATGCTGCGCAGCTAGCGCCATTCGACGGCCAACACCGCGGTTCCTGGTGTGTCCGCTGTGCCGTGCGTGTGATCATTGCTTGTACAGCCCTCTCGCAGTGTCCGGAGCAAGTATGGTGGGTCTGACACACCGGTGTCAACGTGTTCCTTTTTCCATTTCCAGGAGTGTATAATCGCGATCGCCGCTGAATGATAGAACTTACTGTCATCTCGCGAGTGGAACGAACACGGTAGAGAAAGGTGTATTAAATTTGACCATCGATGCCAACATGACGGTTAGCTCCGAAATGACGACCGTCGCAGCTGTTAACATCCGTTCCACTCACTCTGCTGGTAACAACTGCCTGCCTCTGGTCACTTTTGTTGACAGAGGAGCCTTCAGCAGAGTATACTTCCGCCGACAAAAGGAGGGCGTACCGTCATCACCTCTGTGTGGTGGTCAGAGCCCCCGGTCAGAGGTTGGTGCTCCTACTGTGGAAGGAATTCTACGGAAACGGTGGGCCCTCACGTGCCCTTCCGAGGCGAGTAGCCGTGGCCTGAATTTGAAGCTAACGGCTGGATAGCCTACGCCGACATTCGCCATCTTGCGACATTGTAGACATTGAATCTCGACCACGAAAATTCGTCCGAACCCAAGAGCCCCTATTCCGCTGGTTAGGCTAGCCGACAGTGGTCTAAAATCGTCGTTGGGAAATTATTTTTAAATCGTATAATTAAAGATTAACTATTACGATTTTGAGATAATTATTTTATCAGCTCGAGCGGCATATCAAATGAAAAGTAAGTTAAGGAACAACCCGAATCTGAAATCAAAATTACTGATTTAATGTAATCTGCGCTCTCTCCCTGTGTCACTGAGCTGCACCTTGCAGCAATATAGGCAGGTCACGTCTTGTGGCCAGCCCACGAAAAGTCTGCACCCTGCAGCAGTATAATTTGTCCGTACAGATCTGTCAGCAGCTCAACGGCTGCTAATTACTAACGTAGTAATCGCCAGTTGTCGGTCCCAGATATCTCCATCGTATCTCAAGATATCGGCAGCACAGTGGCAAGGAGATAAAAAAGCACAGCAGTCTGCAACATCAAGTAGACAGAAGCTTTGCAGCAGCTGCTCGGCAAACAATACCGCTAGAAATGTAAGTATTAAACACTTCACGGTTGCTGTTATCAGAAATCATGTTTAGCCTTACGTCGCTGTATGAAATTTTCCAGTTACGGTGCATCAGTTATGAAGTCTGCGAAGGCTTATTGAAACGCAAAATTCATTGAAATAAGTTCATTTCTCTTATCTTTCCACCTAGTTTTCGATTCCACGGGAATCTTCTACGACGTCCAAAGTGCAACTGAGTGCTACGTCACCGGGTCGAAGTTCTTTTGACTTTACAGCTTATTTCTTACAAATGTCGTTTTGCTTCTCCACGAAGTATGAAGGTATTAAAATTAGTAAAAATATACCTTGACATTTCACGTAATAATGAAACTTCTTAGCGTAAAAGCCATAATACTGTGGGCGATGAACCATGGCAACCGATATCAAACACAGACCACACTACTTTTCATCGTGTAATCATAAAATATAGTGAGTTTCCATGCACTTTTATGCCTTTCGCCTCTTTTCGGAAAGCACCTTTCGACCAAACAACTTTTCATCTGTAATCATAAAAGATAGTGAGTTGCCATGCACTCTTATGCCTTTCGCCTCTTATCAGAAAGCAACTTCCACTTTCCTAGTTTGCGTGATATCATTAATCAGAATGATAAAAGACAATTTAAGACATGGGGGAATAGCTTCCATGGTACTAAAGTGAGCTGTAGAGGATAAAAACTGTAGGCGGAAAGAGAGATTAGAATTAACCTGACCTTGTAGAAAGTAGGCACTATGGCAACCGTCGCTGAAATACAGTTATAACGTACATAAGTTTTATAATTTGAATCCACAATCACCACACGCACAGTTTGAAAAGTTTATTTAAGTAAAACCATTAACTGTATTTGTTACTACGAATCTATCTTCAGATGGGCCTCAGAAGTTTTTTTTTTTTTCCCTCTCCGGCCTGGGCCTTGTTTCGTCGTTGTTATTGGTTTTGTGCGTTAAAGTAAAGAAAAAGTTTTGCATTCAAAATTTGGTGAACATGGAAGACACCGTTTCTCTTTTTCGTACTTCACGGATACACACATTAATTGACAAATTGCATGTTGGCTTCCGCCTGGCTTCTTCGGCCGACATTTGTTTCATAATTTTTCTGACGCGTCGCCAGCACAAGTGGCTGGCATTGTCAAAGCTTCACCCTCCATTGGTGGTGATGGGCTGGAGTCGAGCTCGCGGCCGCACGTTATGTGTGCCTGGCGCGCCATCGTACGAGGGATTTTCCGTGGTCATCACTCTGTGGTTATCCCCTTGCTATCTGAAACGGCCTTTAGCTGCAGGACAGAAATCCAGGATCCATTCACTTTGAGGCTTTCATCTTTCTTGTTGATGCTATTGTTAGGTGTGTGGATTTCTATAGCTTTTAGATATGTACAGTCGTGGACAAAACGAGCGAGACCCCTCGCCTTTTCGATATGCTGATCCGCACAGCTTTAAAATCTGCTACACAGCATAACAGGCAAGGCGACGAAGTGCTACCAACATATTACGCAAGTTCGCTCAGCTGATGTGCTGAGATAGCTCTAGCACTGGAGAAACTCGCTCTTCGAAGACGCCACAGCATCGTCTGCCACCACTTCGTGGGAAACGAACTACCTCAAGTATAAGCCAATGTGTTGTATTCGCATATCTGTGACTATGATTTGGATCTGAAGTGTGGTTATGGATAGTACGTATGCTCAGATTGCGAATCTAACATCATGAATAAAAACTAGGGGAAATGAATTAGGCGTCCTTCCTCTTCCGTAACATGAAATATATTTTAGTTAATCTTTCTTAAATGAACTGCGCAGAAAATCAATCACCAGAAGTGAATAACTTTTTAGTAACACCAGATGATATTAACAGCTTGCCGGCGCGGGTTAGACGCGCGCTCAAAGGCGTCATATCGCGGACCGCTTGGCTCCTTGCGCCGTCAGTTCGAATCCTTCCCCGGGCATGGATGTGTGCTACGTTAGGTAGGTTTAAATAGTTCTAAATCTAGGGGACTTATGACCTAAGCAGTTTGGAGGCATAGTTCTTAGAGCCATTTTTTGCCCTTTCGCGTTAATTTTCTTCACATAAACGGCCGTACTTTTAGCTTGCGTTGACATAGCTCACTTTTTTAGATCACCAAGGGACCGTATACCGCAGGAAGTGCGATACATTTCCGCTTATGATGTCCACCCGTACTCGAGGTAAACGTGTTTTAAGGGTTGGGTAGACAGATAGACGGTCAAGAAAGTGAGACTAGCAGGGTTCCATTTTTACCGATTACGTGACGAAATCCTAACAACGAAAATAGCTACCACAGTTAGTGAAGATGAGGACCGCATAATAATTTCCCCTACTCTTTATTTGAAATGTTCCAGTTGCAGCCGATACATCAGCATATTAATCGTAGCTACGCTTTCGATCCAAATCACGCTTACAGGAATGCAAATAAAATCCATTTGCCTATACACGTGGTAATTCAGATCCCACTATTATTGCTACCGCGTTTTAGATGTGCGAGCATTCCCATTTGCTAGCTACCTTAAGGAACACTTCGGCTAATGAACGTTTTCTGGTTGTGGCACGTCTAATGGAGAATTCGAAACATTGTAGAATACGTTTGGCAGGTACGTCGCCGTTTATTTCCTGGGGTGGTGCAGAATTATCCTACTAAATTTACTCGCTAATAACAGTTTTTTGTTATTTCGATAAACGTCCCGAATGATTGTCACCTAAGCGGCGACATAAAGGTAGACAATTCATGTTTTTGAGTCCAGAAAGCTCTATGCAACAGAAACTGCAGATCATTTTGCCATTTGCAATGCGAAATTGCCGGCTCACTCATGTCTGGGGTAATAATAGAGGGCTGTTTGCCTGGGTTGTCTGCTAGTGTAGTGAAAGGTGTTTGCTACTGCAGGGGAGGTCTGGTTTATTTTCGGTTCTAATCTCGATGGGGGCAGATAGACTATCAGTAAAGGAATTTTAGGAAATTCTCGCACCCCAATACGTTTTATTGCTACCTTTATTCTGTACCGGCGCCCTGTGGATGTCGATATGAAACATACTTGTTACTGCCTACTTTTTCCGCTTCTGTCAATAACTTAATTGACTTAAGTGTGGCACTGAATGATTTTTAACTGAATTTCGTTATGAATCTTCACGAATTGCTAAATTTGCACACTTTGATGGTAGGTCAGCAACGGTAATCCAGTACGACTGGTCCCAACGTTGACACAGACCATTTCGCGGTCGAATGCGCATAATATTTTGCTAATTCGTAACGATCTGGACTACTTTGTCTTACTAAAACAGTTATGTTATCTCGGTAATGTTATGTTATCTGGTTAACACACTAATCAGCATTAATATAGTCTTACACATGATTGAAAACAGTCTGACAAATTTCGGATAGTTTTTCAATTTCATGCCTGTGCATAGTATGTTGGTAGCACTTCGTCGCCTTGCCTGTTATGCTGTGTAACAGACTTTAAAGCTGTGCGGATCAGCATAACGAAAAGGCGAGGGGTCTCGCTCGTTTTGTCCACCACTGTACATGGAATGCAATATGTTCTCGACATTGCAAGTGGGTCCCTTTTTACTTTTTGCCGATCTGAGACACTTAAGATAAAAAGAGTTTCTCAAATCGGAAAAGGGAAAAAGTGGAGCTACTTGCAATGTCGATAATATACAGCAAACGACGTACACGTGGAACCACGCTTCTGCTACGGTCGCAGGTTCGAATCCTGCCTCGGACATGGATGTGTGTGATGTCCTTAAGTTAGTTAGGTTTAAGTAGTTCTAAGTCTAGGGGACTGATGACCTCAGATGTTAAGTCCCATAGTGCTTAGAGCCATTTGAACCATTTAAGTACACTTGGAAAAGTCTATGTTGGAGTAACTGGATGATCAACCAACATCAGACGTCTACAGACGTTAAAGTAACCTCTGGCGTGCCACAGGGGAGTGTTATGGGACCATTGCTTTTCACAATATATATAAATGACCTAGTAGATAGTGTCGGAAGTTCCATGCGGCTTTTCGCGGATGATGCTGTAGTATACAGAGAAGTTGCAGCATTAGAAAATTGTAGCGAAATGCAGGAAGATCTGCAGCGGATAGGCACTTGGTGCAGAGAGTGGCAACTGACCCTTAACGTAGACAAATGTAATGTATTGAGAATACATAGAAAGAAGGATGCTTTATTGTATGATTATATGATAGCGGAACAAACACTGGTAGCAGTTACTTCTGTAAAATATCTGGGAGTATGCGTGCGGAACGATTTGAAGTGGAATGATCATATAAAATTAATTGTTGGTAAGGCGGGTACCAGGTTGAGATTCATTGGGAGAGTCCTTAGAAAATGTAGTCCATCAACAAAGGAGGTGGCTTACAAAACACTCGTTCGACCTATACTTGAGTATTGCTCATCAGTGTGGGATCCGTACCAGATCGGGTTGACGGAGGAGATAGAGAAGATCCAAAGAAGAGCGGCGCGTTTCGTCACAGGGTTATTTGGTAACCGTGATAGCGTTACGGAGATGTTTAACAAACTCAAGTGGCAAACTCTGCAAGAGAGGCGCTCTGCATCGCGGTGTAGCTTGCTCGCCAGGTTTCGAGAGGGTGCGTTTCTGGATGAGGTATCGAATATATTGCTTCCCCCTACTTATACCTCCCGAGGAGATCACGAATGTAAAATTAGAGAGATTAGAGCGCGCACAGAGGCTTTCAGACAGTCGTTCTTCCCGCGAACCATACGCGACTGGAACAGGAAAGGGAGGTAATGACAGTGGCACGTAAAGTGCCCTCCGCCACACACCCTTGGGTGGCTTGCGGAGTATAAATGTAGATGTAGATGTAGATCAGCATCACGGACATAAGTGCCATTCCGGGTTGGGATAGGTCGAGAAATCGGCCATGGTGGAACATGCGCTGCATGAGACTGAACACATAATAAAATTCGCCGAAACGGGAGTTTTTGCTGTACAGAAGATCTATCACATCCGCTTGTTCAGGGGAGCTATAGAAAAACACAAGCATGACAGTAGCTTCAACAAGAGAGAAGAAAGCCTCAAAGTGAACGGATCCTGGATTCCCGTGCTGCATCGAACGACCGCTGTAGGTAGCAAGGGGCGACGGCCGCGAGCTTGACTCCAGTTCAGCACTAGCAATAGAGGGTACTGCTTTGCCAATGTCCTCGTGTTGGCGAAACATCAGAAAAATCATCAAACAAACGTCGGACGAAGAACCTTAGACAGAAACCAACAGGCAATTTGTCATTTCATGTATGCTTCCACGAAGTACGAAAAAGAGAAAAAAAAATTCTCGTAAATTTACGGAATTGTGAACGAAAATCTTTGTTTACCTTAGCGCACAAAACCAATAACGACAACGAAATGGAACCCCGGCGGGAAAGCAAGGAAATCTGTAAGAACCATCTGAAGAAGGATATGTAATAAATCCGAAACCGTTGATGGCTTTATTCAAAAGTTTTAAGCCATGCTTTTGGTTGGCCGTTGTTTCAGATTATAAACCTTATAAGAAATTTGAATGTATGCAACAATTAACTGCGAACGTTGTGTATAAATGCTACAATGAGATGAAGAGATTGGCCCTCCAGAGGAACTCGTAAGGGGCCGCATCAAACCATTCAGGAGACGTACGACACGAACCAGGGCCCTCAGCAACCAGGAATTTTCTCATAAAATGAATAATTACATATGTGAACCTGACTAATAATATAATGTCATTGCCTCAGTTTCTAACAAAAGTGAAATAATTTTTCGTTATGCTGCTATGTGCGGATACTTGCTCAATTTCATTATTGTTTTTACCACTTGTTTATCCACATCTGCCTGTATCCTCCCGTGCTCATTTTACTTTTGGCAATAAGTGTATCATATCAAAACCTCCAACCAATTATACGACTGCAAGGCTCAGCTGTCGTCGGGCGTTAGAGGATTAAGTAGAGAATCTTATCTGCTTAATTTTTATATTTTCTTCTTCAACCATATGTTTCATAAGATGTAAATCACATCATCCCCCACACGCGTATGCTTTATTTTATGACAGCGTACGGCCGATACCCTCAATATTCGCACAAAATAGGGTTGGGTTGGGTTGTTGTGTGGAGAAGACCAGACAGCGAGGTCATCGGTCTCAACGGATTAGGGAAGGACGGGGAAGGAAGTCGGCCGTGCCCTTTCAAAGGAACCACCCCGGCATTTGCCTGAAGCGATTTAGGGAAATCACAAAAAACTAAATGAGGATTGCCGGATGCGGGACTGAACCGTCGTCCTCCCGAATGCGAGTCCAGTGTGCTAACCACTGCGCCACCTCGCTCGGCCAGAATAGGGAAGAGACAATGAGAGTTGACGTGAAAGGTGATTTAGGATGCCCTGTGCAAGAGATGTTCACGTTCCCTATCCAAGTGGAAACTAGGAGACGTAAACACTCTCAGAGCGAAGCGCAGCTGTTATTTTTCATATTCTAAGTTCAGGACAATGTGGAGAAGTGGCTGGTCAACTTCTTGACCAACATCCTAGGTAATGGATCATTGCCCAAGGATCTAAAGAAAAACAAAACCAGTGGCAATTTTGAAGCCAGCTAAACCAGCTGACCACCTTCAAAGTTTCAGGAGAATTTCCCTTTTGAGCTGTACTTATAAACCCTTGAAGAAGCTCATTTATAATTGAATTAGCGCCACGCGGGAGTAGCCGAGCGGTCAGAGGCGCTGCAGTCATGGACTGTGCGGCTGGTCCCGGCGGAGGTTCGAGTCCTCACTCGGTCATGGGTGTGTGTGTTTGTCCTTAGGATAATTTAGGTTAAGTAGTTTGTAAGCTTAGGGACTGATGACCTTAGCAGTGAAGTCCCATAAGATTTCACACACATTTGAACATTTTGAACAGAATTAGCGGCTTTGTTCTTGAACATGTCCCAGCTGAAAAAGCGGGTTTCAGGCCGCAGAGAAGTTACTGCGACCATGTACTGGCCTTAATAACGTTCATAGAGACTGTTTCCAAGAAAACGTGAAGACATCTGTCCCATTCGTAGAGCTAATTGCGGAATGTGTGACAGTCTGGAGGGAAGGGATATTATACAATAAGTATACTAAAAACAATAAGAGGCCGAAAAACTGGAAGTCTCATCAACACCGTGATAAGTAATAGATATTTCCATGTTTACTTCGGAGAAAGTGTGAGCAAGGAGAAGACATTAAGTAATGATCTATCACAGGGCTCCGTCTTAGCACCCTCCCCCCTATTATTCAAAAACGTATATATCTCAGATCTCCCTGACGAACAATTAAATTCTCCTACGCGGACAATACCGCTCCTGTTCGTAGAACCAAGGATCTCGGAAAATCAGCGACAATCTTCACATAGGATCTAGCCGTTATGAGCTTCTGTTTTATAAAGTGGTCACTTAAACCCAATACAAGTAAAACTGAAGTACACTCCTGGAAATTGAAATAAGAGCACCGTGAATTCATTGTCCCAGGAAGGGGAAACTTTATTGACACATTCCTGGGGTCAGATACATCACATGATCACACTGACAGAACCACAGGCACATAGACACAGGCAACAGAGCATGCACAATGTCGGCACTAGTACAGTGTATATCCACCTTTCGCAGCAATGCAGGCTGCTATTCTCCCATGGAGACGATCGTAGAGATGCTGGATGTAGTCCTGTGGAACGGCTTGCCATGCCATTTCCACCTGGCGCCTCAGTTGGACCAGCGCTCGTGCTGGACGTGCAGACCGCGTGAGACGACGCTTCATCCAGTCCCAAACATGCTCAATGGGGGACAGATCCGGAGATCTTGCTGGCCAGGGTAGTTGACTTACACCTTCTAGAGCACGTTGGGTGGCACGGGATACATGCGGACGTGCATTGTCCTGTTGGAACAGCAAGTTCCCTTGCCGGTCTAGGAATGGTAGAACGATGGGTTCGATGACGGTTTGGATGTACCGTGCACTATTCAGTGTCCCCTCGACGATCACCAGTGGTGTACGGCCAGTGTAGGAGATCGCTCCCCACACCATGATGCCGGGTGTTGGCCCTGTGTGCCTCGGTCGTATGCAGTCCTGATTGTGGCGCTCACCTGAACGGCGCCAAACACGCATACGACCATCATTGGCACCAAGGCAGAAGCGACTCTCATCGCTGAAGACGACACGTCTCCATTCGTCCCTCCATTCACGCCTGTCGCGACACCACTGGAGGCGGGCTGCACGATGTTGGGGCGTGAGCGGAAGACGGCCTAACGGTGTGCGGGACCGTAGCCCAGCTTCATGGAGACGGTTGCGAATGGTCCTCGCCGATACCCCAGGAGCAACAGTGTCCCTAATTTGCTGGGAAGTGGCGGTGCGGTCCCCTACGGCACTGCGTAGGATCCTACGGTCTTGGCGTGCATCCGTACGTCGCTGCGGTCCGGTCTCAGGTCGACGGGCACGTGCACCTTCCGCCGACCACTGGCGACAACATCGATGTACTGTGGAGACCTCACGCCCCACGTGTTGAGCAATTCGGCGGTACGTCCACCCGGCCTCCCGCATGCCCACTATACGCCCTCGCTCAAAGTCCGTCAACTGCACATACGGTTCACGTCCACGCTGTCGCGGCATGATACCAGTGTTAAAGACTGCGATGGAGCTCCGTATGCCACGGCAAACTGGCTGACACTGACGGCGGCGGTGCACAAATGCTGCGCAGCTAGCGCCATTCGACGGCCAACACCGCGGTTCCTGGTGTGTCCGCTGTGCCGTGCGTGTGATCATTGCTTGTACAGCCCTCTCGCAGTGTCCGGAGCAAGTATGGTGGGTCTGACACACCGGTGTCAATGTGTTCTTTTTTCCATTTCCAGGAGTGTATGTGCACTCCATCTGAACGACAAACAAGCTATCGCGGAACTCGGAGTGAAACTTAACAGAAACACTCTTTGTCACAACAAGTGCCCTAAGTACCTTGGTGTCATCCTTGACTGCACGCTTTCATATAGAAAAAGTCTTGAAAATACTGCTGTCAAGATAAACACTCGTAACAATATTATTCAAAAATCGTGTGGAATGACATGGGGAGCTTCAGCAGACACCTTGCGCACATCATCCATTGCGCTGGTCCACTCAGCAGCCAATGATTGTATCCCTGTGCGGCTAAACAATTGCCACATCAACTTGATCGATGTCCAGTTGAACCACCCTATGCGGTTAATGTCTCAGACAATCCGCCTAACGTCGATTTATTGGCTTCCTCTGCTGAGCAACATCTATCCACCCAACAGCCGTAGAACGGGACCTTGCTTAAGGAATGCCGCAAGCTACAAGAGAACCTGGAATTACACACACCGGAAGACAAGTCTACAACGAAACAGACTCCGTTCAAGAAACCCACCATTTCGGCAAGCAGAACAGCTAGATGCCAATAATACCGGGGTGAGAGACCCGTGGGATCACATCTGTCAACTTACGGAAAATCCTAAAGAGCGTGAGTTCTGAAATTATAAGTGTGATAATGCTGGCACGGAACTCGACAGGGAATTATAGGTCAAATTCAACAGCGCTCGTACTGGGCATGGACGATGCGCAGACTCTCTTTACAAATGCAGTGCTACAGGGGCTGCGGTCTGTGACTGTGCCGGCCGGAGTAGCCGTGCGGTTCTAGGCGCTACAGTCAGGAACCGAGCAACCGCTACGGTCGCAGGTTTGAATCCTGCCTCAGGCATGGATGTGTGTGATGTCCTTAGGTTAGTTAGGTTTAATTAGTTCTAAGTTCTAGGCGACTGAAGACCTCCGAAGTTAAGTCGCATAGTGCTGAGAGCCATTTGAACCAACCTGTGACTGTGGGTCTTCGAACCAGGCAATCAAGGACATTAGAGACTAACGCACTTTGTGTTCCCATCAGGGGAATTGGAGCGACTTCACGAAGGCTGATGATACAGTTGTTATACGCATTTCGAGGAAATGTTAGAAGCACAGGTCAGAGAGTTGTTCAGAGATGACATGGGATGAGTGAGGGGAATATGCCAATGATGAGGAGATGTGAAAAGACGTCAGTAGTGCCAACGGTGAGGTAGTGAGTGCCATGATATGATACACAAGTAACAGTAACCAAAACGAGTAAATGCATAAAGATTGAAAGAAAAAAGATGTTTCCGTTTCACATGTTTTTCTCATTGAGCCTTCGCTCAGGCCATGATCGGTTGTTTTCTAAAGTTTGTTTTATTGGTATGCACGAAACCTTTGCAGAAGAGACGGACAATGAGTACTTAATTATTCATTTTTCTATACGTTCCTTTCCACCCCCCACTCCTGTGTCCGCAATTTTCAATATATGTAACCTTGTTTTGTTGTTTCTTGAATGTTTGCTTTGCAAGGTATGATTGTGGGTGTGTGTCGTCTGCTAGGCAGCAGAGTGGTGAAGCCAAAGCTGGTGTTTGAACCTTTGGTTGGTACCAACAGAAATTAACTCTGCTTGGAACCCAAAGAGAGTGGTCACGCCAAAGAGGGTAGTGGACTGCGAATAAGGGTGTGCGGTTGGCCGCAGTGGTCACGTCCGTTTCCCTTCATCACTGTTTCTGGAGGGAAGAATTATCTGGAGGCCGTCATGTTTGACAGTCTTTCACTGGCTTCGGAGGTTTGATGTTGACTGTGATATATGTTCTGTAATTTCGTCCTGGAGGAAACAGTGTAAACGTGTGGAATATTTAAGGTGAATAATGAAGTAATTCACATTTTCAGGTTCCGGTTTTCAGCACATTTTGGGGGGATATAGAGTCTGTAGTC
Source organism: Schistocerca cancellata (assembly GCF_023864275.1). Taxonomy (NCBI): domain Eukaryota; kingdom Metazoa; phylum Arthropoda; class Insecta; order Orthoptera; family Acrididae; genus Schistocerca; species Schistocerca cancellata. Next base: position 984,930,105 of record NC_064627.1, read on the forward strand.
AGAGTTCTTTCAGTAACAGAAATCAGTTGGAGCTTGGGTGAGATAACGGCCATGCAGCACATGATTGAACGTTAAGAGGAACCTTGGTCGTGTAATTTTAATTTGAAATACTTAAGAAACCGTTTCTTGGAATTAATTCTTGAAAACTTAAGAATCCGTCTGTTACATTTAGTCTGAAATCCTTAACAAACCGTGTGCTAGACTTAGTCTGGAGTGCTTAAGAATTCGTGTGTTAATTCCAACCTAAAAGCCGTGTGTTAAATGTAGTTTTGGTTAACTACTGCATGTGGAATCGTTTTGCTCTTCCTAGCACGCTACTTGTACAGTGAGTACAGTGCAGCCTTTCGAGCGGCCCCGTGGTCACAAGCTGAACCGACTAATGGGAATCGGCATGCTTTGGCCACTTTTCATTGTAGTTTCTGCATGTGATACATCTAAGATCAAATTACTTTTTCATTTGCTGAATTTTGTTGCTGTTCACGAACATTTTATTGAGTAATTCCTTTGTCACTCTCCCCCTCAAATATAGCTTGTGATACTTTTTCCTTTGATTATCAAGAAGCGGAGCTGTGCTGAGTAATATACAGGGCGGTTCATTGATCGGGACCGGGCCAAATATCTCACGAAATAAGCGTCAAACGAAAAAACTACAAAGAACGAAACTTGTCTAGCTTGAAGGGGGAAACCAGATGGCGCTTATGGTTGGCCCTCCAGATGGCTCTGACATAGGTCAAACGGATATCAACTGCGTTTTTTTTAATAGGAACCCCCATTTTTATTACATATTCGTGTAGTACGTAAATAAATATGAATGTTTTAGTTGGACCACTTTTTTCGCTCTCTGATAGACGGCGCTGTAATAGTCACAAAGATATGGCTCACAATTTTAAACGAACAGTTGGAAACAGGTAGGTTTTTTAAATTAAAATACAAGACGTAGGTACGTTTGAACATTTTATTTCGGTTGTTCCAATGTGATACATGTACCTTTGTGAATTTATCATTTCTGAGAACGCATGCTGTTACAGCGTGATTACCTGTAAATAGCACATTTATGCAATAATTGCTCAAAATGATGTCCGTCAACCTCAATGCATTTGGCAATACGTGTAACGACATTCCTCTCAACAGCGAGTAGTTCGTCTTCCGTAATGTTCGCAAATGCACTGACAATGCCCTGACCCGCATGTTGTCAGGCGTTGTCAGTGGATCACGATAGCAAATATCCTTCAACGTTCCCCACAGAAAGAATTCCGGGGACGTCAGATCCGGTGAACGTGCGGGCTATGGTACGGTGCTTCGACGACCAATCCACCTGTCATGAAATATGCTATTCAATACCGCTTCAGCCGCACGCGAGCTATGTGCCGGACATCCATCATGTGGGAAGTACATCGCCATTCTGTCATGCAGTGAAACATCTTATAGTAACATCAGTAGAACATTACGTAGGAAATCAGCATACATTGCACCATTTAGATTGCCATCGATAAAATGGGGGCCAATTATCCTTCCTCCCATAATGCCGCACCATACATTAGCCCGCTAAGGTCGCTGATGTTCCACTTGTCGCAGCCATCGTGAATTTTCCGTTGCCCGATAGTGCATATTATGCCGGTTTACGTTACCGCTGTTGGTGAATGACGCTTCGTCGCTAAATAGAACTCGTGCAAAAGATCTGTCATCGTACCGTAATTTCTCTTGTGCCCCGAACTGTACGCGACGTTCGAAGTCGTCGCCATGCAATTGCTGGTGCATAGAAATATGGTACGGGTGCAGTCAATGTTGATGTAGCATTCTCAACACCGACGTTTTTGAGATTCCCAATTCTAGCTCAATTTGTCTGCTACTGATGTGCGGATTTGCAGCTACAGCACCTACTTGGGCATCATCATTTGTTGCAGGACGTGGTTGACTTTTCACATGTGGCTGAACACTTCCTATTTCCTTAAATAACGTAACTACCCGGCGAACGTTCCGGAGAGTTGGATGACGTCGTCCAGGATACACAGCACACGCCCGTTGGGCATCTTGATCACAATAGCCAGACATCAACACGATATCGACCTTTTCCGCAATTGGTAAACGGCCCGTTTTAACACGGGTAATGTATCACGAAGCAAATACCGTCCGCACTGGCGGAATGTTACGTGATACCACTTACATACGTTTGTGACTATTACAGCGCCGTCTATCAGAAAGCGAAAAAAGCGGTCCAACTAAAACATTCATATTTCTTTACGTACTACACGAATATGTAATAAAATGGGGGTTCCTATTTAAAAAACGCAGTTGATATCCGTTTGACCTATGGCAGCGCCATCTGGAGGGCCAACCATAACGCCATCTGGTTTCCCCCTTCAAGCTAGACGAGTTTCGTTCTTTGTAGGTTTTTTTCGTTTGACGCTTATTTCGTGAGATATTTGGCCCGGTCGCTATCAATGGACCACCCTGTATATCCAATGACCTAACGGTTCTATGCGGACCGTCTGTATTAGGCACTGAGCGTTACCGCCCCAGCGGAAGGTTTTCCAACAGGCCTGTGCGTGTGCAGAGCATCTACACACTCGCGTGATAGAATACGGTCATGACCGCCATAAGGTGAGTGAAAGTTGCGTTTTGTCGAGCAGGGACAAGGCCATGACCGAGTTAGGATAAAAATAGTTGCGTGTGACGGAGGAATCTTTGGTGGGAAAAGGGTTTGTGCTTGTGTACATAACCTTGTTAATTATTTGTATGGAATTTATGTGTACTGTACAGTGTCTTTCGTTCGTTTCATGTGCTTTCTGCTCTAAATTAGTGCCTATTTCCGCATTGCCTTGCTTAGCGAATAATTCTGAGGGGCGAGTTTAAGTGTGACCTGTGGGAAGAACAATTCAGGTGTACAATTGTGGAGTACGTAGTTTCTCTAGTAGAAGAACTGTTCTTTTTCGTTTGTGGACACACCCAAACGCATATCCTCAGTACAGTAGTAATCGCAAGAGATCACATAGTAAATCATATTTACTGAATAGTTCTGGGATGGCGATTATGTGTTACTTCGGTGCTTCACACGAGTCATATCCGGTAAAAAGAGTAAATTCAATAGTTTAGAGTTCATGCATTGTTTATCGTGAAAAGTGGGTTCCATGGTCGCAAATAAAATGTTCAGTGAGTCTAAACCAGAAGCGTCCATCTTGTCATTAGGCCGGTATTACACTATCAAATTTCTTTGTCCAATACCTTTGTCAAAGAAATTTGATGGTGTAATAGGGAACTTTGTCAAATGTCGTCAAATATTTGATCAAATCTAGGGCCTCGCTGTAGATTTGATCAAAGAAGTCGCTTGTCTTCTGTTCACTGCAGTGTGACATGTTACCACGTGGAGCGCTAGCATCGCTGCAGCGTTCTGTCATTTGTAGTGTTTTCATAGGCATTGCCAATAAATGCAATTGGTGTGTACCGACAACCACAAAATTAAGACAGATGTAAGAAGCTGATGAGGCGCTTTACAACATGAGGCACCCTGAATACAAAAATAGATTAAGAAAATTGGAGACCTGACCTAAGCTAACCTAACCTAACTCTCTCCTGTAGCGAGGAATCGGAGTTTTACAGTGAGCCTGTCTTCACCAGATATAGCAGTTCTTAACTGAGTATTGTCCTTTGTAATATGTGTGATATGAGGATACACTTCATTGAGCGCATACAGAAATGTATGCTCATCCATTCTTAAGTAACTGATGTACGACTTGATGTCCTCCACTATAAGCTCACACAACAAGTTTTGTTGAATGCTTTTATCGTGTTGTCGTAAAACCCACAGCTTCATCCAGATACGTTTCCTTTTTTCCCCCGCTTCTCTTCCGCGTGTGCACACAGTGCAACTGTGGTATATGCAACTGCTGCTGTTAATTACAAGTTGCTGTTGTCAGCCATCTTGAACTTTGACGAAAAATATGATGACAGTGTAATACCCCTTTTCCTTTTTAGCGCCACGTCAAAGATCTTTGTCAAACATTTTTGACGAATATTTGATCACATCTTTGATCAAATCTTTGACAAAGAAATTTGATAGTCTAATACCGGCGTTACCCATTCACCATTGTCCGCCATATTACCACATCCAGACAGTCTGATATTATGGACGATGTACCACCAATGATAATTAGAAAGTGTTGCCACTGAAAAGTAGCATTGTGATTTGGTACAGAGGGGAAACATCTAGTGCAGCATTCTTGCCTCAGTTGGCCTATTTAATATTCGCATTATCAGTAGTCCAAAGTTATTAGTTATCAGCTGTCAGTCTTGACCAGATGTCAAAAGGTTATTTGGGCTGTAAAACTAGCAAATGCACCCTGGCAACTTAAATGAGACAATAGTGTCGTCGTCAGCTAACCTCCACCGAACAGCCCCAGATTAGACAGCAACAGATTAGGTATCTATGGTATGTCTCATAGATACGCTAGAATCGGGGCCTCGGGTAACACATTTATAGATAATTCAATATAAACAGTACCCTCTCAACATATACATCTACATCATACTCCGAAAGTGACCTACAGGCCTGTAGGGGAGGGTACTTAAGCCACCACTAACTAATTTTCCCTCCCCCCTTTCCCTGTTCCGCTTGCGAATGGCACGTGGGAAGAATAATTATCGATAGTCTCTCTATTAGCTCTAATTTCTCGAATTTTCTTGTAGTGGTCATTTCGCGAGATGCTAATTTCTTACAGACAACAGTATCGTGTGCAAACAGTCTTAAAGAGCTTACAACGCTTTCTACTACATCATTCATATACATTGTAAGCAGTAACGGCCCTGTCATACTTCCTTGGGGTACACAGGAAATTGCTTTTACATCTGTCGATTTTATTCCGTTAAGAGCTCGCAAATAGTGTAAAAACACTTTGGGATGAGGAAAATGTTGTACAACAGCATGAGTATTTGCAATTTAGTTCAACAGAAATACATTAGTTCCTAGTAGGGTTGGAAAACTACGGTAGACTGTCGTAGTCTACCATATGTAAGAGCAGAATGTGGTAGTTTTCCTAGTATCCCTAGTCAGCTAAGATCATAACCACATTACCCGTACGTCAGGTGTGTTGCATATTTGCTGGGCGTTACCTCACTTCTATCGCTTTATTTGCTTATATGGTCAGTGTCGTACTAGATTTCCCTAGAAATTGGGAACAGTGAACCATCTAGGAACTGAGTGAGGATTTATAAAAGATGGTGTAGCCTACAGAACATTTTTGTTCTACATAGTAATCCACCTGCCTCTTAAAATGTTCAAATGTGTATGAATTCCTAAGGGACCAAGCTGCTTAGGTCATCGGTCCCTAGACTTGACTTACACACTACTTAAACTAACTTACGCTAAGAGCAACACACACATCCATGTCCGAGGGAGGACTCGTACCTCCGGCGGGAAGGGCCGCGCAGTCCGTGACATGGCGCCTCAAACCGCGCGGCCACTCCGCTCTGCCTGCCTCTTACTGGAAACGAAATAGCAATTATAGCAAAATTGAAGTTGTCAAAATTTAATCCAAATTTTATTAGAACATTGTTGATTTGTAACGTGGAACAGAGGAATATTGCAGCAAAAAATTTTTAAAAAATACAGATTCATCGTATAGTGCTAGAAAACGCAATTTCCTTAAAATAAAAGTAATTCAAAACAAAAACCTACCAAATATCGCCTCAGTAAGTCATCGACCTCAAATGAAACATGTGTCTGTCATTTATAAACAACCTTCACACTTACCAATAAAAAAAGGAAACTTGCTTTGACTATGACAAAGGACGTTCTGTGGTGTATAAAATAACAAGAATTATTTAGATTTTTTTATGTTTGAGGGTGTAAACTGCACTTGCATCCGAAATAATTCCTTAGTTTACAGAAATGCGTAGAAATTACACGATCAACTCGTTTTTATTACTCATAAAATGCCACTTATATTTTTAAAGATATAGAATAGAGAATGGACTACCATTGAGCAGAATCGACTAACACTGAACAAAAAACAAAGAGAAGTTTTCCCCTATCATTTACTCGCTCACACATTCATTTATGTATATTTTTTCTACCAAAACTACCTGTCTTGAATCCTACAGTTTACTACATCATTTACTTTACCAAAATTGCCTAACTGTAGTTTTGGTACAGCATAACTCGTAATAGGATAGTACGTTCATTCACAGACAGTTGTGATAAATGGAGTTTTACCGTGTCGCTTGATAACTCGACAATTAATTATAGTTAAATTCCACAAGTTTAATGTTAGGTAAGTAGACGCAAATGTATAATGTTTGGAACTCGCACAAGATAGGCTGGCATGAGGATTACCGAGCCACACACTAACAGAAGGACTGCCCACAATATACTGTACTAGCTTTTGTGGCTAGAAAAAAACATTTTTCTGCCTCAATCCCCCTATTCAAGCGTTCTGGGGTGGTTCATACGCTCAACCACAGTTACACGATGGGCCATATTGAACTATTGATAGCCTTAGTTGAGCCAGCAGAGACAAAACTCTACCACTTAGTGAGCCAGATGTATGATAGAGGCGAAATACCCTCAGACTTCAAGAAGAATGTAATAATTCTAATCCCAAAGAAGCAGGTGTTGACATGGATTAACTCTGATCTTTAGTTGAAGGAATATGGAATGACGTATCCGTACTCGTGCTTGTCATCCGAGGCTCGATGCACGGCCAGGTTGCCGCTAGTGTTGCTGTCAGATGCGGCAGGCCTGTCTACTAAATATCCTTACTTTACAAAACAACTTACGTATTTTCCCTATTACACTGTAAACACACAAAAAGTTAAATTTCATTACTTGCATACATTATAAGTTTTCCAGTCTTAATGCCCGACTGTTTATTTGTGAAATGGACACTAAGGCAGAATCTGCGAAATTTTATAGTATATGATGTTCTGTTGCATAATGGAAACATTCCTCTTCCTTAGTCTTTGGAAATTTCTCTCGTGCTGCAGGACAATGTGGCAGTGCGTCATCATCGGCATTCTGGGTCTTGCGGCGTCTTCCAATGCCCTCTCCGCCTGCATCACACAGGCCAACAGTAACGATTCGGTTCAACACGATGTGTGCCCTTCAACTCCAAGTAAGTATCGTTAACACACAGTTTTTATGTAGGCAGCCGCAGCTTGATCTATGCATAGTTCAAATCTCTTTTAAACACCTTGTGGTAAAATCTTCGGAAACATTGCAGTTTCTGTTTGTAGCCGCTAATCCCCATTTATTGTGGGTTCAGGGTACAACCGCTTTCGTAATAATGAATCGCGTCTTCAGGTTAATTTGGCTGGATTACGTTAAGGTATTAAACCAATACGACCTCCCAACACTCTATAAGGTACATATCATGGAACATCAAATGTGTTGGACGTTCAAAGATCCACCAATAATCTTAGGTAATTACGGGTCATTACTGAAGGACATACTACACTACTGGCCATTAAATTGGCTACACCACGAAGATAACGTGCTACACATGCGAAATTTAACCGACAGGAAGAAGATGCTCTGATATACAAATGATTAGCTTTTCAGAGCATTCACACAACGTTGGCGCCGGTGTGACACCTACAACGTGCTGACATGAGGAATGTTTCCAACCGATTTCCCATACACAAACGGCGTTGCCTGGTGAAACGTTGTTCTGATGCCTAGTGTAAGAAGGAGAAATGCGTACCATCACGTTTCCGACTATGATAAAGGTCGGATTGTAGCCTATCGCGATTGCGGTTTACCGTATTGCGACATTGCTGCTCGCGTTGGTATAGCTCCAATGACTGTTAGCAGAATATGGAATCGGTGGGTTCAGGAGGGTAATACGGAACGCCGTGCTGGATCCCAACGTCCTCATATCACTACCAGTCGAGATGACAGGCATCTTATCCGCTTGGCTGTAACGGATCGTGCAGCCACGTCCCGATCAATGAGTCAACAGATAGGGACGTTTGCAAGACAACAACCATCTGCACGAACAATTCGACGACGTTTGCAGCAGCATGGACTATCAGCTCGGACATCATAGCTGCGGTTACCCTTGACGCTGCATCACAGACAGGAGCGCCTGCGATGGTGTACTCAACGACGAACCTAGGTGCACGAGTGACAAAACGTCATTTTTTCGGATGAATCCAGGTTCTGTTTACAGCATCATGATGTTGGCATCCGTGTTTGGCGACATCGCGGTGAACGCACATTGGAAGCGTGTATTCGTCATCCACATACTGCCGTATCACCCGGCGTGATGGTATGGGTTGCCATTGGTTACACGTCTCGGTCACCTCTTGTTCGCCTTGACGGCAATTTGAACAGTGGACGTTACATTTCAGATGTGTTACGACCCGTGGCTCTACCCTTCATTCGATCCCTGCGAAACCCTACATTTCAGCAGGATAATGCACGACCGCCCGTTGCAGGTCCTGTACGGGCCTTTCTGGATACAAAAAATGTTCGACTGTTGCTGTGGCCAGCACATTCTCCAGATCTCTCACCAATTGAAAACGTCTGGTCAATGGTGGCCGAGCAACAGGCTCCCCACAATACATCAGTCAGTACTCTCGATGAACTGTGGTATCGTGTTGAAGCTGCATGGGCAGCTGTACCTGTTCGCGGCATCCAAGTTCTGTTTGACTTGAAACGTCCCCTTAGAACATTTATACACGACTGTGCTTAAACTGACACACAATATTTTTTTAGCGCAACGCAATCTGACTTTCAGAAATCCTTACAAAGGAATGGCCCTGACTAACATTAACCTATACGTTTCACAAATCACTTACCTCACCAAAAATCTTCGTTACTCGAACTACTGCAATACAGCGAGCCTACTGCAATACAGCGAGCGCCACTACTGCCAGCTAAATAAAAGATTCAAACTACGGAAGGCACTAACTACTGATAGGGATAGTTATCAAATGAAAGATTTTGATAGAGAACAAACAATGTATTTACCTTAATATCATCAAAAGTCATAATATATGTAATTTCAAAACTCCGCCATTTCCTTCCACACATCCACCACTGCTGGCGGCTCACCTCTAACTGCACAACGCTACGCGCTGTTCACATCCAGCTGCCGCTGCCCAACACTACAATGGCAGACAACAATGCAAACTAGCCACAGACTGCACACAGCACATCCAGTGATTTTCATACAGGGCGCTACGTAACATTGCCAATAAGAAAACATAAACAGCCTACTTACATAGCCCCCATGCTCCCCACAAAAAATTTTACAAATTGTTTTGGGCAGTGGCCAATAATGATCTGAAAAAAATTTTCATAATTACAGTAAGAAAAATATCAAATGCACACACTTATTAATACAATGTTGGTCAAAAGCTAAAATTTTCTCACAGTCCATAAAGACAGTCCTGATCATTCATCACAGTGAAACTGCCGTTTCTTTTCTCAAAGTCTGAGCAGTAAAAGACAATGCACATGGAAGTAGTGGATTTTCATGCAATCTTGAAGAAGTAGGTTTGTCCTTCCAACGGAAAGACAGTGCTGACTCTTGACATGCAGACAGGTAATGGGCCACAACAGAGCAAACCCACAGCAGAGTCATTCGACGTTTTGAAGAATATTGGTAGGTAGGTCATCACAGAGTAGACCCACTGTAGTCCTGGTAGAGATTGTGGTATTGGTGGGCCACCAGAGGTGCAGACCCACTGTAGTCCTTGTAGAGATGGCCAGCAGCCATCTGTTGTGACCATGCGGGTGCACAATCACCATTGAAGAGTCTTGCAGTTAATATAGCAAGTCCATAATCACCACTTGTGCACTCACAAAGTTTTTGGAATTGTCCTTAGAACCAGCAATGCTGTTATCCAGTCCCTTCCTGAATTATTAACACACGTGCAAACACTAACAGTCCCTACTTCTCACATATTGTCCATATACTATGACCAACAGAAATGTGTGCAGTGAAATGTAACTTACAATTTACTTAATTTGATCAACTGCTGTCAATTACAATTTTATAACATAAAAATACAACAACAAAGGTACAAAATACATAATTAAAGAACATAACAATACAGATAACATTTGTGGTACAGGCTTTACAAAGTAATAGAAATAAACATATACATCAGTGTTACAGGAATTATGACATGAGTACATACATAAAAGATCAGAATAACTTGCGAAACATCAACTTCACACATGAGCATTAAAATAAAACAGAATAAATAATGTCTAAGCATATTTACAAGGTAAATAACATATTATTAATGCCAATTATATTTGAGGATAACAGTATTCCTCATCATAGTGAATGTAGCTTAGTATTAGAAGAAGAAAAACTTCTATGAAACTACACAGAGACAGGAAGAAAACAAATACACAAGGGTACACAAACACATAGTGGGATAACACAAAAGGAAAGGACAGGGTTCGTTTTCAGTGTAACATTTGGTACTGCAGTCCAACCCAAAACTTCATTCCATAGATCTTTCGTCTTATTTCAACCTTTGCTTCCACCAAAAAAAAATCCTATCCAAGCATGCTTTCTGTATTTATTTCACATATGTCTTACCTCATTATTTATTTCCAAGAAAATCCTACCTATACCTGTACTTTGTTCGTATAACTTCTCAGTGCATTTCTTCAAATTCATTGCAACTCATTCTCTTGGAGGCTACCCCCTCTTAAGCTAACTTAAATCTACTGAGCTCAGATGCTAAACTAAGGGACGAGGCAATGCAGCAGCATAAAACAATTAACACAAACAGCAATGAAAAAAATGCAGATTTGCGAAGCAAGCAGCACAAAGTCAAATTCAGTAACACTATGCCTGGCAAACAGCAGCAGCAAATATAAAAAATATAAAACTTATATCTCTGCATGACAAAGCTCAAGCAGAAAAAATATTATAGTAAAAATGGCCATGTTTAATACCTATGTCACATCTTAACACTAGAGTGATGCATCACGAGAACTTACACTAGCAGATAAGTTACCAAATCGTAAAGAAATTATTTATGCAATTCCTGTGAAGGGAAATGTCTATTTATGTGCCCTCATTTTCTTGGAAGTAGATCATAAATTTCTTATTGACTGGATCTGTAGGCATAAAGTAACTATATTAGTACATATATTAAATTTTATTTTAACCAATGCTGCAGTGCAGCTAGGAACTAGATATTAAAGAAAATGAGCAAATATGTACAAAGGACGGCATGAAACATCATTCATTAGCCATATGGCATTTCATAACGCAGTAAAATTCCCTCAATTCTAGAGAAAGACACTTGTCATAATCAGGTGTGCAGATGTAAGCGTGTCGTATTTGCGGTGCTTTCTACAAAGGTATGTCAAAAACGAGGATAATGGCCTCCCTTTTTTTTTCTTTTCTACCTGTGCCTCTGAAAGGCTTTTTTTCCGGGCGTCTGTCGCACAGCTAGGTGCCCACGACGCATTACGTGCAGGTGGTCACTTAACTTTCTTACGGAAATATTTACGACAGCAGTTTCCGCTACAGTGACAGTCTCATATAAATATATTTCACAGGTCAAGAATTGGCGTTACAAATCTGTAGAAACCAAATGCTATTGATATAACAGTGTCCAAAAATTTTCGCCGGCATTGTGATACATTCACGCATTTACATACATTTCATAACTCTTAAAGTACGATTCTTGGTTTCCAACATCCTTTTTCACAAACCAGAGTCCCTAAACACTACTCATTATTCCTTACCTTATTCGTCGACACTTCTTCAATATTTCATCTTAATAAATATGTAGCATAATCAAATTCCTCATATAACATTGGCTTATTGATCATAAACATACCTCAACAGCATAATACATATAGTCATCGTAATAATATCATAACATCTCAGGCAATTCTCAAAATCGTCGTAGCTTCCTCCAATAATTTCAAAACCTAAAAAAGATTCTCTGCTCATTTCAGTAGTGTCATCTACCTCAAACATTCTTTAAAAATCATGATCTCATACCAAATATATCATTCAAAGTTCTCATAATATCACAATGGGTACAAAAAAATATGAACAGTTCACACAGTACAGACAAAATACAATTTCATAAGTTTGAACTAATCCAACTCTGTAATTGCGTAAACATGTGTCACTGACGTAATAAAAAAGTTTGTCTCTCTCAGTTAAATGATCAGATAGCTGTGTAATTTATGTGTTAGAGGAATATGGTACCGATGTGTAAAGTTGTATAAGCAAATACCATATTAGCTAGGGCTCCTTGTGCTTGCCAAACACATGGTACACAAAGTAGGCGTGTACCCCCCTGAGGATTAATGTAATTATACCCTCAGGTGTTACAGATTACAGCAATGGAATGAAATGTATCACAGAAAACTTTCTTTGTATTTCAAAAATCTTGAAAAATAAATGGTTTAAGTACAAAATTAAGCACTGAAATGCGTGTTCTGTAGCGCTAAATGTGAATCTTGTTGTAAGATAATCTCTGTGGAAGTGTCGTAGTTATTGTCCTCCAAAAGCTAAGTTCTGCAGAAGTCAATGTACTTACCTCATGATAAACAAAAGTGAAATGCTTTGCGTATAGATATCTTAGTTATTACGCTTATTATTGTGATGAAGAAATTACTGTGCTGTAATGTATTGTTGTGCTACGGAAAAGGCTGTCTCATTGTAGCTATACGACAAAAGTTACTACTAAAACATGTTTTACATTCCAGAATAATTCAGAAAAACTGTGCAGATATGAAACAGAAACACCGCAAAAGCAACATTGTAAATTGTCACTCATTAGTAGTGTCATGATATAATCGTGTAGCTGTCACATAAACCAACCACTGTGTCATCTGGCATTTCACAGAAAGCACCTCAAATCCAGAATCCACTCTCAAGCAAACCAAAATGTTGCATGAAAATCTCATTAGCAGTGCCGGTATATGTTCCAAGTATGTGAGCCTCATAGTCGTTACGCGATCGTGCAACTAACAAGCAAGAATGTACACACACAGTAACACTGTGTCCTCTGTCCACTATCACAATGCAGTGGTAATTACTGTCTAAATATGTACCCTAGGTTCTAGACTGGATAGTTAACTTCAAAACATAGTTGCATGATAACAGTTTCTAAGTGTGACAATGCATGCTAGAAATGTGAAGCGAAACGTTTTATGGCAAAGACAAAGTTAAAAAGCAGATTATTTTTCAATAAACGGTTTTACATGTGAAATGTGGTGTAAACCTTTACTCTTCCTAGTACGCAGAGTTTCAACTTCAACGCAATTATCATGTGGTATACGTCGAATTCTGTAAGGTCCATTGTAAACTAGATGGAATTTGTGACTCAAGTGTTTCTTCTTATGTGACAATGAATGAGCTTTAATGAGAACTTTCTGACCAATATACACTTTCTTTGCATTTGCTCTACCGTGTAGTTTTCTCCTTTTGCCTGCTGCAGATTTTATATTTTTAAGAGCCAAATCAATTATGTCTTTGTGTCAAAGTTTACGTGTATTCGGGAAAGGTACAAGCTCTCTGATTCTGTTCGGTGGTTCTTCATTCTTCAGTACAAGAGTAGGTGGTAAAGCAGTGGAGTCATGAGGCATTTCATTCAGCACGTTTTGAAAGAAGTGTAAATATCTGTCCCAATGCTGATGCTTTCTGTGACAATAGAGTCTGCAAAGCTTATTGATTTCTTTCATAATCCTTTCAGACAGGTTACAATGTGGTGAGTACAATGAAATAAAAACAGGTGTGATTTTATGATTCCGAAGCATGCGCGACCAAACAGCAGATCTGAATTGCGGTCCGTTATCTGAAATGACTTTAGCAACGTGGCCAACTTCACGTAAGAAATTTTTTAACAAAGGCGTTGGATACAGACCGTCCAGTGGCTTTACGTAACGGAGTGAAAGAAACAAATTTTGAAGTAAGTTCAACAGCGACTAGAACGTACGAAAATCCATTCGATGTTCTGACAAGGGGTCCCAAGAGATCAACAGCAGCAAATTCTTTTAATTTAGAAGGAATAATAGGAAACAACGGAGCACGATGTGAGATAGTAGATGGTTTCGCCTTTTGACAAAGTTTACAAATAGACAAGACTCTTCGAATTCGCTTTTCCATATTGTTAAAATAACAAGTCGTTCGAAGAGTATGATAACATTTTCGTGGACCAATATGTGCGTAGCTGAGATGAATGTACCAAATGAGCTTATTAATAAAATCATCTGGAATACAAAGAACCCATTGCTTGTCATCAACAGTGCAGCGTTTGAACAGTATGTTGTTTCTCACCAGATAATAATGCCGAATCTGTGTGTGTGTCTTTTCATGCCATTTACTTTTGATGTCTTTCCAAATCGGATCTTTATCTTGTTCATGAGCAATGTCCTTTAAAGATGTGGTGATGAAGTTTTCAAAGGCGACTTTCTGAATGTAAAGAATACTGAAATTTTTTTCAAGGTTGCCTTCTGTGTTACTTTTCTCAAGCCCAGCCGGTGCGCGTGACAGCGCGTCCGCAACAATGTTCTCCTTGCCGGGAATGTAGACTATTGTGAAGCGGAATTCTTGCAGAAACAATGCCCAACGTTTTAACCTGTCATGATTTAATTTTGAAGACATAAGAAATTGTAATGCACGATGATCACTGTATACTTTTACGTGCTTACCAGAAAGAAAAAAACGGAATTTGTTAAATGCCCAAACGATAGCTAAAGCTTCTAATTCAGTAACAGAATATTTTTTTTCAGATTTTGTTAGCACTCGGCTAGCAAAAGCAATGGTTTTCTGATTGGTAGTGTCATTTTCTATGGCTTCTTGAAATAAATGGGCACCAAGACCGACTTTAGAAGAATCCGTGCTAAGGCAGAAATCTTGTGACAGATCTGGATGAGCTTATTGGCGCATTAAGTAGCGATTCTTTCAATGAATTGAATTCCAACTGTGCTTGTTCGTCCCAGTTCCAAATAGTATTTTTTCCAGTGAGAGAACAAAGTTTTAGTGTAACAAGAATTTGCATATTCAGAAAACGACGGTAAAAATTTACGAGACCTAGAAAACTGCGGACTTGTTTTTTTGTGGATGGAACTGGAGTGGTTCTGATTGCTTCTAACTTTTCAGGATCCGGCTGAATGCCTTCAGAAGAAATAATATGTCCCAAAAACCTCACCTTTGACCTACCGAATTCAGACTTTTCCAAGTTAACTGTAATTCCAGATTCTGCAAAAATACGTAACACGCTGTTGAGGATGCGATTGTGTTGTTCCCATGAGGCTTCTGCTATCAGAATATCGTCCACATATAAGGTGATGTGACGTTTTAAGAACTCAGGTAATATGGAATTTAGCCCGCGAATGAATGCTGCTGAAGAAATGTTCAAACCAAAAGGAAGTTTCCGAAACTGATAACAAACGCCGAAACAAAGGAAAGCTGTGTATGTTCTACATTCTGGATGAAGTTCGATCTGATAAAAGCTGGATCTGAGATCAATGGAAGATAACACTTTTACACCATTAAAATTTTGAAGAAGTTCTTCCATCGTCTGCAGCCTATCTGTTTCAGGAATGATGATAGTATTAATTTGTCTCGAATCTAAGACAAGCCTGATCGATCCATTTTTTTTTCTCAACAACATGTAATGGATTGTTGTATGAGCTTACTGCAGATTCAATAATGCCCTCGTCAAGCATAGATTGTATTTCTGTTCTAACACGGTCCCTATAATGTGCTGGAATTATGTATGGTCTAACACAAAATTTAGTATGCTCACGAACACGAAATTGGTATTGAAATCCCTTGATTGTTCCTGTTTGTGAGTAAAAACTTTGGAATATGCTTGTAAAATCTCAAAAAGGTCCTGCCTATCAGTGTCATTCCAATTCTCAATTGTTTGAATTTTATTCTGAATTAACTCCTTAATTTCAAATATGCCGTCGATATCATCCCTGTCAGTACTTGCAGAGTGATTGTTAGTGTCTAGTTCCATAGAAAATTCCGAACTGTTGTCTAACAGGAGGTAAAGCCGATTAATTTCTTCGTCATGGTTTGAAAGCCAATCTTCAAATTTCAAAGCTACTGACTTACCTTCTTTCTCTAAACTTATTTCAGCATCGTGAAAGCTTAAGACTGCTTTGTATTCATTCAAAAAGTCTACTCCCAGTATAATTTCCGTCGACAATAATGGAACAATACGGAAGTTCATGGAGAAGCTGTGGCTTTGACAAAAGAATTCTAAGTTGGTTTGTTGGCGTACATCTACACTTTTTCCAAAGATTGCACCTTGTAATTTAATCTTACGTAACGGAAGTGTGGGGCAATCGTTCGATTTGTTGCATTTGCTAAAAGCTGTTTCACTAATTACTGAAATGGGACTGCCAGAGTCAAGTACTGCCGTAAATTTTACGTCATTTACTGTAATGTGAATCACAGGATATGCAATGTTGTTATGTTTTACGTCGTGTTCCTGGAGTAAGATGTCTCTAATGTCTTCCATTCTTACGTAATTACTAGCTACGGCAGCTGCATCGTCAGTTTCATACGTACGTTTTGTGGCTGCCAGCGGTATGAGTCATTGCCTATTGTCTCTCTGTTGGCGCATGTCGTTATTGGGATTTGGAGACCTAACTTCTACAAATTCACTGTGACGAGAGGGCTCTGCTCTGTTTGAATCCCGCCAGTTCTGATGCAATTCAGGTCTGTCGTTACGATCATATCATCTGTCGTCATGTCGGTAGATTCCATAGTTTCTTTCTTGTCGGTCTCGTGGTGGAGAATTTCTCCCTGAGTCATAACTGCGCGCTGGACCGTTGCGTCTAAAGTTATTCTGTCTCCCTTGATAATAATTATTTTGGTTCCCATATTGTCTGTTTCTCTGATCGTCTCTGTGATAGTCATTACCGCGGAGAGGTGATCTTTCCCTGTAATTATTACTACTCTGCCAACGGTTGTCATATGGGTGGTGTCTGTTTTGGTCACGATTTACGTTGTAAGAATAGCCTTGTCGTGTCCATTTATTATTTCTGTCATCGCGGAATTGCGACGGATGTGACCTGTAATTGTTGTGTTCTTGTTTTCGCGTTCCGCGATTTCGCGATTGTCAGTGTCAATTTCCAGTTCTTGTAACAGTCACTGAAAAGCTTCAATGTCGTCTTTGCAATGTCCTGCCAAAATAATATGTCGTAAATGTTCAGGCAATTTGATTAAGCAACTGCGGATGAGCTCTGAGGGGCTGTATGGGTTTGACAGGTACTGATTCTTGTGCAACATGTCTTCAAAATATTTCACAAGACTGGAAAATTCAGATTGTTCGAAATGTTTCATCATTATGATGCCATGTTTTACTCGGTCTTGTGTAGCTTGAGACCAATACGCTGAGAGGAAGGCATGATAAAATTCTCCTTCACTGTGACAATCGTGAATGACCAATCGCATTCTTACAGCTGGTTCATTCTCCAAGTAGCCACACATAAATTCTAATCTGTGTTCTAATGACCAGTTGGGAGGAAAACAATGAGAGAATTGATGGAGCCACGCTTGTGGATGAATGTCGTTGGCAAAATTCTTAAACGTTTTGAATTTACTTGTAGTAATGAACAGCTTATAGTCAAAATCATCATGTCGGCGAGTCGCATGTCGGTCATTGTTACGTCGTTTCGGCGGTTCCATCTCAAAATTCGGTGTACCTTGCCAATTTCTTTCATAATTTCCGAAGTGGCCTGTGTTATTATTTTGTGGCTGTTCCGTATTTCTATGTCCCTCTTCCTGTATTGGAGCGCGAGTGTCCTCTGAAATACGTAATTCTTGTATTACCTGTGTCAGCTGATCTTGTACTTCCCGGATTTCTCTTTGGTGTTGCTTATTAATTTGATTCAGATTTTGTTTCAGTTTCCTAATTTGTTCGCACTCTTCTGTGTCATTAAAGACTACTGGTTTTGTGTCATTCAGATTATCATCTGCCTTCGTAGATAAATTATTTAGCTGATCCGAAAGTTCAACTACTTTCTCTGATAATGAACTAATTTCCTCCATGTGTCTTTCTGAACCAATTTTCAGAGTATCTACTGTGTCCTTTAAGTTTTCTTGAGTTTTTGAAAGTTGCGTAACCAAATCGGTAGATGCAACTGAGTCAATTTTAGCTTGCAAGGTCTCATGATTTTCATGAACAATAGTTTGCAGTTCTTTTATGGCTGCTTCGTGATTCTGTAATGCATTTTCATGCCGCGAAAAAATAGGTTGAAAATGCTCACAAATTTGTGTTTTTACGTCATTACAGACTTTTTGACAGTTCGATTCAATGTTATGTAACTCAGTAGTTAAATCTTCGCGTGTTTGTTCAAGCTTAGGTTCCACTGAGTCTAACTTTTGAAGCTTTTGTTCCATTGTGTCTAACTGTTGCTGTATTTGTCTCTGGTGTTGTTCCATTGTGTCTAACTTCTGAAGCTTTTGCTGTGTTTGTCTCTGATTTTGTTCCATTGTGTCTAACTTTTGAAGATTTTGTCCCATTTGTTGCATTAATTTTAATAACAATGCATTAGTGTCTGGAATCTGTTCCTCTACGCTTTTCGGCAGTGCATTTGCACCAGCAACATTCACATTTTGACAAGCAGAAAATGTGTCTTGACTCATTTGAGAAAACGGTGAGAAACCAAAACCTGAGTCTACAGTATTTGAAATATTGTGTTCTGTCATTCCCAATTCCTGTGGCGAGCTGTTGCCGACCTATCGATCGATAATGCTTCCCTATTTACTACCTGTTTCACTGTCTACACCAGGGGCGGGCAGGAATTCTGCACGTGTGCGGTGCACATGCACGTGTGCAGTTAACAGGTGTTCTGCGTGCACACAGGGGCAAGCTGGCCACCCGCTTCTCAACCCTCCCCACCATACCGTCTCTCCGCTTCTTCCTCTGTAATGCGTTTTGTTTCCTGGCCTGCTTTATTAAATGAAGGAATAAGGTTAGTAGGAGTGCTTGACAGAAATCATGGTTTGAAAGAGTACCTATTACCTACGATATGTTTTATTTAATTATCACAGGTGGAGTTTACAATACGTTTAATGTCTGGAACAAAATTTCTACATACAGACAAACGCAAACAGTTACGTAAATTTTCATTACTGATGTTTGCTCTTAACCGAGACTTATTAATTTTCATAACAGAAAAAAATCTCTCACAAAAGTATGTCAAGCCCTACATTGACTATCTTCATGGCTTCACGATGGAGACGAGGAAACTCTTGCTGTGGAAAGTCGTGATAAAAATCTATTACACGTCTTGCCAAAAGGCACTTGTCTCTCAGACGAGAATTACACTGTAGATCTATTAATTCCATTTGCAAACTGAGATAAATACCATCTACAGAAACCAGATTCTCTCGAGAACTATTCAAAACCTTGGGATAAGTAAGATATATCCCCAAATCGCTTGAGAAATTCCTCTTTTATTGCACTAAGAACGGCAACATACTGAAATTTATTATAATGACGTTCAATATTAAACTTCCGCTCACCAGCGACAATACTGTCACATATTATACATTTCCAATTTTCACGTTTTTCCACAGAGAACAAATTATTCTCCCATTCCTTTTTAAAAGATAGCAAATCTCCAATTCTCCGTTTCCTTGATTCACGCCGCATTTTCCGGTTATTGAAATACAACGTTCACTGCGTAGTGGTCGCTTCGCTTCAACGTCCGCAGCTTCGCCTGGTACTACACTGCCGCAACCTGCAGACTGTCGGCACTGTCCCGTTCGACGATTGCACGCGAGCAGCACATGTGCAGCGCTGTGTGCTCATGAGCCGCGTGCAGCGTTTGCCCGCCCCTGGTCTACACCATTATTTGACGCCCGCTCCATTTCCCTATGCACAGTTACCAAATTACTACTTTGAATATTAGTTAATTCATTACATGGTGGCGTTAACACACTGCTTTCGTCTTCACTGTTATTTCTCAGTTTACTTTGGAGCTTAGTGTTACGTTTTTCACACGCCATTATTGTCACAATATTTCACACGACAACACAGAAAAACACAATTTGAAGAGCAAAAATAAGGGGAACACATTAACATAGCACTGAAAATAATATCTAGTTAATTGCAAGCGTAGCTTCGAAATACTTAGTGCAAATCTACATGCATGCCACAACTGTTTTACTGTACAACAATGAAAGGCTGCAACTATAAAGGAAATTCTCTCTATAATTACGCGCTAGCAATAAACAAAAGCTACACTAAATACACAAACTACAAGAAAAAAATCAGAAGATTCCAGTGAGATATCCTTGGCTAAGGGTCGACATATGAAACGTCCCCTTTGAACAATTATACATGACTGTGCTTAAACTGACACACAATATTTTTAGCGCAACGCAATCTGGCTTTCAAAAATCCATGCAAAAGAATGGCCCTGACTAACATTAACCTATACCTTCCATGAATCACTTACCTCACAAAAATCTTCGTCACACGAACTACTGCAATACAGCGAGCGCCACTAATGCCAGCTAAATAAAAGATTCTAACTACTGAAGGCACTAACTACAGATAGGCAAAGTTATCAAATGAAAGATTTTGATAGAGAACAAACAATGTATTTACCTTAATATCATCAAAAGTCATAATATATGTAATTTCAAAACTCCGCCATTTCCTTCCACACATCCACCACTGCTGGCGGCTCACCTCTAACTGCGCAACGCTACGCGCTGTTCACATCCAGCTGCCGCTGCCCAACACTACAATGGCAGACAACAATGCAAACTAGCCACAGACTGCACACAGCACAGCCAGTGATTTTCATACAGAGCGCTACGTAACGTTGCCAATAAGAAAACATAAACAGCCTACTTACAGACTCAGTGCCCAGGCGTATCAAGGCCGTTATTACGGCCAGAGGTGGTTGTTCTGGGTACTGATTTCTCAGGATCTATGCGCCCACAATGCGTGAAAAATAATCACATGTCAGTTCTAGTATAATATACTGTATTTGGCCAATGAATACCCGTTTATAATCTGCATTTCTTTTTGGTGTAGCAATTTTAATGGCCAGTAGTGTAATTTGGACCGGTTGGAATTCAACATTCAAGTTAGTATGTCCCTCAATGATGAGCCGTAATTATCTGAGATTATTAATGGATGTTGCAACATATATTGTATCTGATGTTGCTAGGATATGTGTCTCACAGAACTTTGCGAGATCGTATTGGTTTAAGATCTTAATGTAATCCGGTCAAATTAACCTTAAGTTGCTATTCATTATCGCGAAATCAGTTGTTCCTTGATCTCACCGCAAATGAGGATTAACAGCTACCAGCGGATACTAGAGTGGTTAGATGATTTTACCACAAAGATTTTTTAAGTAATCATCGTTAAAATCCAATTCTTAAGCTTATTATCGGAAAACTGCTTGAGCGCTGAAATGAAAATGATATATTACATTCTACCAGCAACAATTTTACCACTAATAACTAACACAAAAGTCTATGTCAGACTTGCTGCATGCATAAGGAACACTTCTTCTATATTACTGTATTAGTCACTGCTGAGCTGTTTAATTAATAAAAGTGGTAAAAAGATGCTTAACTTTCAACGAAATTATAGTTTTGTATGATTATTAGGGCCTCAATAGCTCTATGAATCTTGAAAGCGAAGATAAAAATATATATTTTTTCCCGTTATTTATCTGCTTTTAATCAGTCTAACATAGTGTACAAACATGTCTACTTCAAAATATCCACTTGATGGGCGTTGGCTGAGAGCTGTTGCAATGGTGAAAAGATTCAACGTTTGGACAGCAGACAGCGTTTAGTGTTACGAACTATCAAATTATTCTCTGTCTCATTTATCTTATTTCTTTAACGTAGACGGAAATATATTCGCGTTATACAGACAATATGTTTTGCTTCAGTGGAAGAACTGTTCGTGGAAACAGTCAATTCTCTGATGTGCACGAACTAACCTATATCTAGCTGCGCTACTGAGGCAGTTAATCAAATACCTGGTTTGTTATAACGCCAAACACAAGAAACCAGAACAGCTGTTAGCATGAGTGACATAAAAGTAGATATCTTAGGTGTTGCGAAACAACTCAAATCACTTGAGAAAGGCAAGTCTTCCGGTCCAGATGGCATACCAATCAGGTTCCTTTCAGAGTATGCAGACACAATAGCGCCTTTCTTAGCAGTCATATACAACCGCTCACTTGACGAAGGGTCTGTAGCGCAGGTCACACCAATGATCAAGAAAGGAAATAGGTGTAACCCATTGAATTATTGACCCATATCACTGGCCTCAATTTGCAGTATGATTTTGGAGCATATACTGTACTCGAACATTATAAATCACCTTGAAGGAAATTAGTTATTGATACATAACCAACACGGATTCAGAAAATATTGTTCTTGTCCAACGCAGTTAGCTCTTTATTCCCATGTATTAATGGCTGCTGTCGACAAGGGATCTCAGATCGATTCCATATTCCTAGATTCCCAGAAGGCTTCACCGTTCCTCACAAAAGACTATAAATCAAATTGCGTGGAGTATCGTTTCATTTGTGTGACTGGATTCGTGATTTCCTCTCAGAGAGGTCACAGTTCGTAGTGATAGACGGTAAATCATCGAGTAGAACAAAAGTGATATCTGGCGTTCCGCAAGGTAGTGTCATGGGCGCTCTGCTGTTTCCGATTTACATAAATGATCTAGGTGATAATCTGAGCAGCCACCTTAGATTGTTTACAGATGACGCTGTAATTCACCGTCTAGTAAAATCATCAGACGATCAATTCCAATTACAAAATGATCTAGAGAAAATTTCTGTATGATGCTAAAACTGGCAATTAGTACTAAACAAAGAAAAAAAGTGCGAGGTCATCCACATGGGTACTAAAAGAAATCTGATAAATTTTGGGTATACGATAAATCGGAGAGCTGTCAATTCGACTAAATACCTAGGAATTACAATTAGGAGCAACTAAAATTGGTAAGACCACATAGATAATATTGTTGGGAAGGCGAAACAAAGACTGCGCTTTGTTGGCAGAACACTTAGAATATGCGACAAACCCACTAAAGAGACAGACTACATTACACTTGTCCGTCCTCTCCTGGAATATTGCTGCGCTTTATGGAATCCTTACCAGGTAGGATTGATGGAGGACATCCAAAAAATGCACAGAAGGGCAGTTCATTTCGTGTTATCGCGCAATAGGGGTGAGAGTGTCACTGAAATGATACGCGAGGTAGGGTGGCAGTCACTGAAACAAATGCGGTTTTCTTTGCGGCGAGATCTATTACGAAATTTCAATCACCAACTATCTCTTCCGAATGCGAAAATATTTTATTGACACCCACCTACGAAGGGAGAAATGGTCATCATAATAAAACAAGAGAAATCAGAGCTCGAAAGGAAAGATTTAGGTGTTCCTTTTTCCCACGTGCCATTCGAGAGTGGAATGGTACAGAAGTAGTATGAAAATGGTTCGATGAACCCTCAGCCAGGCACTTAAGTGTGAATTGCAGAGTAACCATGTAGATGTAGGTCTATATGAAAAAGCGACACATTGGCCTAAAAGTTCACCTGCAAGGTAGGTGGTTCATAGTAAAACTACAGTATAGGAACAGTAGTCTGGAGTAGACCAAAGGAACACCTTAGACGAAAGAAACTATTTCCATATCTAGAGTTTAAAAAGAAAAAAAAAGTATCTGTGATACTAGTTGTGCATCGACATACAAAGAACAGAAACTGGAGACAAATATGGATATAATGAAACTCAAAAATAAGAGTACTGACACTAAGTAATCGGATTCAGTTTAACAAAAAATTAAAAGAAGCCTTGTGGATTTTCTTCAGTATTAATTTAGTTCGTTAAACGGTTTCTAGCTTACAAGATCTCATCGTCAGACTATTACTATCGTCGTCCAAGACGATAGAGTTATGGTGAATAGCACTGAAAACCATATTACTCGTGGAGAGGGAGGTTCAAACATGGAGTAAAAGTCATCATTGACAGTGAAATAGTAAAGTAATTGAAGATGTTGTCAAGTGGACACTCTACCAAAAAATGTATTTTTCTTCCAATTTTACTATTTCAGCCGACTTTTAAAAACATGTGTATCACCTAAAGATGTAGCATTATCCAATCTTTGACGCCCAGACCATCGTGGTTTTCGAGGCATAAATTTTCAAAACGCTTTTAACCAACTTGTGATACAAGAGCTCAGTTTCTACATTCCATATTCCTTAGGTACATTAAAAAGACATTATTCAACGATTACATGCATTCATTTTATGAGAAATGGTCTTAATTTACTTCAAATATTCTTTTTTTTTCAAGTTTTAAACTTAATTACTGGTACACAAATGTGATGACAATGTAGACAAACTACATTATCTATATCATTAAGTCGTAGAAATACTCAAATACCTCGGAGTACTTCATTTCATTTCACTGAGATTGTTTAATATTTAGGATAAAAAAGTTGGCATTGAGCTTAGAAAATAATATTTACCCTGAGGTGACAAAAGTCATTGGAAAGAGATATGCGCGTATACAGGTGGCGGTAGTATCACGTACACAAGGGATAAAACGGCAGTGCAGTGGCGGAGCTCAACATGCCGGGCAAGGAAAGTTTACCAAAGGAGCGTCAAGCGTCAAGGAGTTGTCGCTTGTACTCAGGTGATTCATGTGGAAAGGTTTCCGACGCGATTATGGCCGCACAACGAGAATTAACAGACCTTCAACGTGGGATGGTATTAGGAGCTAGACGCATGGGACATTCCGTTCCGGAAATCGTTGCGGAATCAAATATTCCGAGATCCTCGCCGTCAAGAGTGTGCCGAGAATTCCG
Organism: Schistocerca cancellata; assembly: GCF_023864275.1. Lineage (NCBI taxonomy): Eukaryota > Metazoa > Arthropoda > Insecta > Orthoptera > Acrididae > Schistocerca > Schistocerca cancellata. The sequence goes on from NC_064627.1 coordinate 984,954,921, forward strand.
AATTTCAGGCATTATCTCTCATTACGGATAAGCAACACTGCATGAAGCAACCGCAGAAATCAATGTGGGACGTACGACGAACGTATCAGTTAGGACAGAGCGGCGAAATCTGACGTTAATGGGCTATGGCAGCAGACGACTGACGTGTGTGCCTTTGCTAACAGCACTACACCGCCTGCAGCACCTCTACATCTACATCTACATCTACATCCATACTCCGCAAGCCACCTGACGGTGTGTGGCGGAGGGTACCTTGAGTACCTCTATCGGTTCTCCCATCTATTCCAGTGTCATATTGTTCGTGGAAAGAAGGATTGTCCGTATGCCTCAGTGTGAGCTCTAATCTCTCTGATTTTATCCCCATGGTCTCTTCGCGAGATATACGTAGGAGGGAGCAATATACCGCTTGACTCCTCGGTAAAGGTATGTTCTCGAAACTTCAACAAAAGCCCGTACCGAGCTACTGAGCGTCTCTCCTGCAGAGTCTCCCACTGGAGTTTATCTATCATCTCCGTAACGCTTTCGCGATTACTCACTGATCCTGTAACGAAGCGCGCTGCTCTTCGTTGGATCTTCTCTATCTCTTCTATCAACCCTATCTGGTACGGATCCCGCACTGCTGAGCAGTATTCAAGCAGTGGGCGAACAAGCGCACTGTAACCTACTTCCTTTGTTTTCGGATTGCATTTCCTTTGGATTCTTCCAATGAATCTCAGTCTGGCATCTGCTTTACCGACGATCAACTTTATATGATCATCCCATTTTAAATCACTCCTAATGCGTACTCCGAGATAATTTATGGAATTAACTGCTTCCAGTTGCTGACCTGCTATATTGTAGCTAAATGATATGTAATCTTTCTTTCTGTGTATTCGCAGCACATTACACTTGTCTACATTGAGATTCAATTGCCATTCCCTGCACCAAGCGTCAATTCGCTACAGATCCTCCTGCATTTCACTACAATTTACCATTGTTACAAACTCTCGGTACACCACAGCATCATCTGCAAAAAGCCTCAGTGAACTTCCGATGTCATCCACCAGGTCATTTATGCATATTGCGAATAGCAACGGTCCTACGACACTCCCCGGCGGTACACCTGAAATCACTCTTACTTCGGAAGACTTCTCTCCATTGAGAATGACATGCTGCGTCCTGTTATCTAGGAACTCTTCAATCCAATCACACAATTGGTCTGATAGTCCATATGCTCTTACTTTGTTCATTAAACGACTGTGGGGAACTGTATCGAACGCCTTGCGCAAGTCAAGAAACACGGCATCTACCTGGGAACCCGTGTCTATGGCCGTCTGAGTCTCGTGGACGAATAGCGCGAGCTGGGTTTCACACGATCGTCTTTTTCGAAACCCGTGCTGATTCCTACAGAGTAGATTTCTAGTTTCCAGAAAAGTCATTATACTCGAACATAATACGTGTTCCAAAATTCTACAACTGATCGACGTTAGGGATATAGGTCTATAGTTCTGCACATCTGTTCGACGTCCCTTCTTGAAAACGGGGATGACCTGTGCCCTTTTCCAATCCTTTGGAACGCTACGCTCTTCTAGAGACCTACGGTACACCGCTGCAAGAAGGGGGGCAAGTTCCTTCGCGTACTCTGTGGAAAATTGAACTGGTATCCCATCAGGTCCAGAGGCCTTTCCTCTTTTGAGCGATTTTAATTGTTTCTCTATCCCTCTGTCTCTATTTCGATATCTACCATTTTGTCATCTGTGCGACAATCTAGAGAAGGAACTACAGTGCAGTCTTCCTCTGTGAAACAGCTTTGGAAAAAGACATTTAGTATTTCGGCCTTTAGTCTGTCATCCTCTGTTTCAGTACCATTTTGGTCATAGAGTGTCTGGACATTTAGTTTTGATCCACCTTCCGCTTTGACATAAGACCAAAATTTCTTAGGATTTTCTGCCAAGTCAGTACATAGAACTTTACTTTCGAATTCATTGAACGCCTCTCGTATGGCCCTCCTCACATTACATTTCGTTTCGCGTAATTTTTGTTTGTGTGGGTTCGTTGACCACATCGGTTAGATACTAGACTACTGGAAAATCGTGGCATGGCAATATGAATACCGATTCCTGTTGGTAAGATCTGATGGTTGATTTCTGGTGTGGCGCAGACCCAACGAAGCTATGACCAAAGTTGTCAACAAGGCACTCTGCAAACTGGCGGTGGCTCCATAGTGGTACAGGCTGTGTTTGCATGGAATGGGTCACTGACTGGAAATGGTTATGTTCGGCTACTCGGAGACCATTTACAGCCATTCATGGGCTTCATGTTGCCAAACAGAGAAGGAATTTTTATGGATGACAATGCGATTGGATTGAAGAACATTCTGGACAGATCGACCAAATGATTTGGCACCCAGATGAGACGTAGTGGAGAAGTCATCTGGTGCACGAAATCCTGCTCTGGCGACGCTCTCGCAATTATGGACGGATATAGACGCGACGTGGCTCAGTATTTCTGCAGGGGCTTCCAATTACTTGTTGAGTCCACTTCACGTCGAGATGCTACACTAAGCCGAGCGTAATGACGTCCGACATCATATTAGAAGGTATTCATACTCTAGAAACTGAAGAAATTTCTTAAGAATTGTGAACCACTGAGGTGAAAAATCACTCAAATTGTGTGGAATCGAGTGCACTGACAAAATTCAATAAACAGCAACTCACAAAATTACTAAAATAATCCAAAAGCAACTAAATAGTTTTCCTTGTGTGTGTGTTTTTTTTTTACAACTGCTTGTAGAAATTACCGCCATAAACAAAGTCATTTATTTATAATCGTTAAATAAAATGACATTAGGTACCACTAGAGTACATTAAAGACTTCATTGTGTGAACAGCATCCCCAGTTTAAGCTGCAGGAAGCTCATTACCAATATGAAGAACTACGGCCTTCAAACTGTGAGAAGAAGAGGCAATGAATAGTCTTCACGCCTCAGGATTATAATTAATTCCATCCTCCATCAAGCCTTTTACATTAGTGCATGCAACAGGACTGACTTGCATTGTGAAAATAACTGACCACTTGCTAGGAGGAGTCGCGCCCTGAGGATACCGTACACACTTAATTATGTACACTACTGACCATTAAAATTGCCACTGACACATCTGACCGGTTGGCTTACGAGCTAAAATGCTGCAGTATTTATGGAGCGAAGTAGTGGCTAATACACTACTCGCCATTTAAATTGCTACACTAAGAAGAAATGCAGATGATAAACGGGTATTCATTCGACAAATATATTATATTAGAACTGACATGTGATTACATTTTTACGCAATTTGGGGGCATAGATTCTGAGAAATCAGTACCAACAACAACCACCTCTGGCCGTAATAATGGCCTTGATACGCCTGAGCATTAAGTCAAACAGAGCTTGGATGGCGTATACAGGTACAGCTGCCCATGCAGCTTCAACACGATACCACTGTTCATCAAGAGTAGTGACTGGCGTATTGTGACGAGCCAGTTGCTCGGCCACCATTAACCAGACGTTTTCAATTGGTGAGAGATCTGGAGAATGTGCTGGCCACAGCAGCAGTCGAACATTTTCTGTATCCAGAAAGGCTCGTACAGGACCTGCAACATTCGGTCCTACATTATCCTGCTGAAATGTAGGGTTTCGCAGGGATCGAATGAAGGGTAGAGCCACGGGTCGTAACACATCTGAAATGTAACGTCCACTGTTCATAGTGCCGTCAATGCGAACAAGAGGTGACCGAGACGTGTAACCAATGGCAACCCATACCATCACGCTGGGTAATATGCCAGTATGGCGATGACGAATACACGCTTCCAAAGTGCGTTCACCGCGATGTCGCCAAACACAGATGCGACCATCATGATGCTGTACACAGAACCTGGATTCATCCGAAAAAATGACGTTTTGCCATTCGTGCACCCAGGTCCGTCATCGCAGGCGCTCCTGTCTGGGATGCAGAGTCAAGGGTAGCCGCAGCCATGGTCTCCGAGCTGATAGTCCATGCTGCTGCAATTGTCGTCGAACTGTTCGTGCAGGTGGTTGTTGTCTTTCAAACGTCCCCATTTATTGACTCAGGGATCGAGACGTGGCTGCACGATCCGTTACAGCCATGCGGATAAGATGCTTGTCATCTCGACTGCTAGTGATACGAGGCCGTTGGGATCCAGCACGGCGTTCCGTATTAACCTTCTGCACCCACCGATTCCATATTCTGCTAACAGTCATTGGATCTCGACCAACGCGAGCAGCAATGTCGCGATACGATAAACCGCAATCGCGATAGGCTACAATCCAATCTTTATCAAAGTCGGAATCGTGATGGTTCGCATTTCTCCTCCTTACACGAGGCATCACAACAACGTTTCACCGGGCAACGGCGGTCAACAGATGTTTGTGTATGAGAAATCGGTTGGAAACTTTCCTCATGTCAGCACGTTGTAGGTGTCACACCGGCGCCAAGTTTGTGTGAATGCTCTGAACGGCTAATCATTTGCATATCACAGCATCTTCTTCCTGTCGGTTAAATTTCGCGTCTGTAGCACGTCATCTTCGTGGTGTAGCAATTTTAATGGCCAGCAGTGTACATAGACAATTCATCCATTCCAGAAATCTGGCAGTTTGAAGACTTTTAACTTTGATACTGGCAAGATATCTGTCCCAGAGACTCCAAATTTTTAGAAAATTACGAAACGCATTCGCAAACTGGGAGTACGACTGTATAACGGCTATAGGATTTACTACTATCACATGAAAATCTGTCACCGTGACCCACTACAGACTGTTAACGAAGGTCAGAGCAGACCGAATTTGTTCCTCAATATGTGAGCGGTTTGAAGACTTCTTAAGCTATAGAATCCAGTACGTTGTCATCGACGGTGAACGTTCATGAGAGACAAGGATATCGTCAGGAGAGACCCCAGTAGTGTGATAGGAGCTTTTGTTCCCTGTATACATAAATGATAGGGCCAAAAGGGTGAACACCAATCTGCGACAATTTGCGGATAACGTTGTAGGATATAGTAGCATCGTTAAGTGACTGTAAAGGATACAGGGTGAGTCAGACAGAACTTTTGTGCGATGAATGGCAGCTTGTACTAAACGTAGAAAAATGTAAGTTAATACATGTAGCTGTTGTTGTGGTCTTAAGTCCTGAGACGGGTTTGATGCAGCTCTCCATGCTACTCTATCCTGTGCAAGCTTCTTCATCTCCCAGTACGTACTGCAGCGTACATCCTTCTGAATCTGCTTAGTGTATTCATCTCTTGGTCTCCCTCTACGATTTTTACCCTACACGCTGCCCTCCAACACTAAATTGCTGATCCCTTGATGCCTCAGAACATGTCCTACCAACCGATCCCTTCTTCTAGTCAAGTTGTGCCACAAACTCCTCTTCTCCCCAATCCTATTCAATACCTCCTCATTAGTTATGTGATCTACCCATCTAATCTTTAGCATTTTTCTGTAGCACCACATTTCGAAAGCTTCTATTCTCTTCTTGTCCAAACTATTTATCGTCCACGTTTCACTTCCATACATGGCTACACTCCATACAAATAGTTTCAGAAACGACTTCCTGACACTTAAATCTATACTCGATGTTAACAAATTTCTTTTCTTCAGAAACGCTTTCCTTGATATTGCCAGTCTACATTTTATATCCTCTCTACTTCGACCATCATCAATTATTTTGCTCCCCAAATAGCAAAACTCCTTTGCTACTTTAAGTGTCTCATTTTCTAATCTAATTCCCGCCGCATCACCCGAGTTAACTCGACTATATTCCATTATCTTCGTTTTGCTTTTGTTGATGTTCATCTTATATTCTTCTTTCAAGACACTGTCCAATCCGTTCAATTGCTCTCCCAAGTCCTTTGCTGTGTTTGACATAATTACAATGTCATCGGCGAACCTTAAAGTTTTAATTTCTTCTCCATGGATTTTAATACCTACTCCGAATTTTTCTGTTGTTTCCTTTACTGCTTGCTCAATATACAGATTGAATAACTTCGGGGAGAGGCCACAACCATGTCTCACTTCCTTCCCAACCACTGCTTCCCTTTCATGTACCTCGACTCTATAACTGCCATCTGGTTTCTGTACAAATTGTAAATAGCCTTTCGCTCCCTGTATTTTACCCCTGCCACCTTCAGAATTTGAAAGAGGGTATTCCAGTCAATATACATATGAGTATGAAAAACATTTCTGTAATATTCGAATACAGCATTAGTGAGGTGCTACTTAACATCGTGACCTCGATTAAATATCTAGGCGTAATGCTGCAAAACGAAATAAAATGGAACGATCACCTAAGGACGGTAATAGAGACGACGAAAGGTACACCTTTGTTTACTGGGAGAGATTTTTTTTGTTAAAGTGTAGCTCATCTACGGAGAAAACCGCGAATAGAACACTTGGGCCACCCATTCTTCAGAACTTCTCCAATTTTGGGATTAAAGGTAAACATCGTAGCAGTTCAGAGGCGTGCTTCTAGATTTCTTACCGGAAGGTTCGATCAACATGTGAGTGTTAAGGACATGCTTCGTGAACTCAAATGGGAATCACCGGACGGAAGATGAGGTTCTTTTCTCAGACCACGCACAACAAACTTCATAGAACAGCCTTTTGTAGCTGACAGCAGAAAGGATATACTGCCGCCGATGAATGTCTCAGGTAATAACCGTGCAAACTAGATGAAACAAATTCGGGTCCGGGGCTTATAAATAATCATTTTCCCTCGTTCCACCTGCGAGTGGAATAAGAAAGAAAGTGACTAGTATTGGTGGAGAGTACCCTCCACCACGAACCATACGTTGGCTTGCGGAGATGCATGTAGATGCACATGTAGACAATTAGTGCAAAGTCTGTGAAGAAATGACATTTCCTCTGCAAAACCAAAACATTACACCATTAATTATTAAGGAATCGAAATACAGAATATTTTGGCTGCAAAATCGAAGATCAGTGTAAAACCTCATTATTTTTGCAATTTCCATGCAGTATCCGCTTCAGTTCCTGTGGTAGTAGGGAGCTCACAGATCACATATCAGATTGGTGTTTCTGTATTCTTCCCACTAGGAAGTACGGAATTCCAAAGAAAAAGAGACTAATAAAAGGGTCCTACCCTGATACACTGTCTCTCATGCGCCCAGTTCCACATGGAGAAGGGCTAGGTGTACCTGAAACAGCAGTAGAATACAGAGTTCATTCTGAATATAGTCGTCAAAAAACTCAGTCTCATGAGTGTAGAACTTCGAAAAACGTATTTCAAAACTGGTGTGTTTGATGAGAAGTCACCCACAGCTACTAAAAAGCAGCTAAGTGCTCATTCAGAAAATAAAGCTGAACCGATATAAAAGCGCTTACAAGAATGACAAGTCCTATCAGCAAATGTAAATGCTTCATTCTACAGGAAAAGAGGGGATAAAATTCACATGCTTTTTAAGGTTTCGTACATCAGTCCGGACTTCTGGTGAGGTGAATACAGGGTTATAAATACAAATAGGGGTAATTCAAGAAGAGGTTTAATAATAAATTGAAAAAAATACGACCGCGGGTAAGCTACTACGAATAGCATAGCGAACGCATTATTATAGCCAAAATAGACATGAAGCCCAAGCCTAACACAGTGTCACAAATTTATATGCCAACTATCTCCGCAGATGACGAAGAGATTGAAGAAATATATGACGAGATACAAGAAATTATTCAGATAGTGAAAGGAGACGAAAATTTAATAGTCATTGGGGACTGGAATTCGATAGCAGGAGAGGAAGAGAAGAAAAACTAGTAGGCGAATAAGGGATTGGGGTAAGGAATGAAACAGGAAGCCGCCTGGTAGAATTTTGCACAGAGAATAACATAATCACAGCTAACACTTGGTTTAAGAATCATCAAAGGAGGCTGCATAGGTGGAAGAGGTATCAGACAGATTATATAATGGTAAAGCAGAGATTTCAGAACAAAGTTTTAAACTGTAAGACATTTCCATGGGAAGATGTGGACTCTAACCACAATCTATTGGTTATCAACTGTAGATTAAAACTGAAGAAACTGCAAAAAGATGGGAAATTAAGGAGATGGGGTATGGATAAATTGAAAGAATCAGAGGTGGTAGAGAGTTTCAGAAAGAGCATTAGGGAACGATTGACAAGAACGGGAGAAAGAAATACAGCAGAAGAATAATGGGTAGCTTTGAGAGGTGAAATGGTGAAGGCAGCAGACGATCAAGTAGGTAAAAAGACGAAGGCTAGTAGAACTCCATGGGTAACAGAAGAGATATTGAATATAACTGATGAAAGGAGAAAATATAAAAATGCTAAATGAAGCAGGCAAAAAGGAATACAAATGTCTCAAAAATGAGACCGACAGGAAGTGCAAAATGGCTAAGCAGGAATGGCTAGAGGATAAGTATAAGGATGTAGAATCCTATGTCACTAGGGGTAAGATAGATTCTGCCTACAGGAAAATTAAAGAGACCTTTGGAGAAAAGAGAACCACTTGCATAAATATCGAGAGATCAGAGGGAAAACCAGTTCTAAGCAAAGAAGGGAAAGCAAAAAAGTGGAAGGATTATAAGAGGGTCTATAGTAAGGCGCTGTACTTGAGAGCAATTTTATGGAAATGGAAGAGGACGTAGATAAAGATGAAATGGGAGATATGATACTGCGTGAAGAATTTGACAGAGTACTGAAAGATCTAAGTCGAAACAAGGCCCCGATAGTAGACAATATTCCATTAGAGTTACTGATAGACTTGGGAGAGCCAGCCATGCAAAACACTTCCAGATGGTGAGCAAGATGTATGAGACAGGTGAAATACCCTCAGATATCAAGAAGAATATAACAATTCCAATGCCAGAGAAAGTTCGTGTTGATAGGTGTGAAAATTACCAAACTATCAATGTAATAAGTCGCGGCTGCAAAATACTAACACGAATTCTTTACAGACGAATGGAAAAACTGGTAGAAGCTGACTTCTGGAAGATCAGTTTGGATGACATAAAAATGTTGGAATACGTGAGGCAATACTGACCTTACGACTTATCTTAGAAAATTGATTAAGGAAAGGCAAACCTACGTTTCTAGCATTTGTAGACTTAGAGAAAGCTTTTAACAATGTTGACTGGAACACTCTTTCATATTCTTACGGTGGCAGGGGAAAAATACATGGAGTGAAAGGCTATTTACAATTTGTTCAGAAACCAGATTGCAGTTATAAGAGTCGACGGCCATGAAAGGGAATCAGTGTTTTGGAAGTAAGTGAGACAGGGTTGTAGCCTATCCCCGATGTTATTCAATCTGTATATTGAGCAAGGAGCAAAGGTAATAGAAGAAAAATGTGAAGTAGGAATTAAAATCCATGGAGAAGCAATAAAAATTTTGAGATTTGCCGATGACATCGTGATTCTGTCGGAGACAGCAAAGAACCTGGAAGAGCAGTTGAACGGAATGGACAGTGTCTTGAAAGGAGGATATAAGATGAACATCAACAAAAGCAAAACGAGGGTGACGGAATATAGTCAGATTAAATCAGGTGATATTGATGGAATTAGATTAGGAAATGAGACACTTAAAGTAGTAAGTGAGTTTTGCTATTTGGGGAGCAAAATAACTGATGATGGTCGAAATAGAGAGGATATAAAATGTAGACTGGTAGTGGCGAGGAAAGCGTTTGTGAAGAAGAGAAATTTGTTAACATCGAGTATAGATTTAAGTGTCAGGAAGTCTTTTCTGGAAGCGTTTCTATAGAGTCCAGCCATGTATGGAAGTGAAACACGTACGACAAATACACTCCTGGAAATTGAAATAAGAACACCGTGAATTCATTGTCCCAGGAAGGGGAAACTTTATTGACACATTCCTGGGGTCAGATACATCACATGATCACACTGACAGAACCACAGGCACATAGACACAGGCAACAGAGCATGCACAATGTCGGCACTAGTACAGTGTATATCCACCTTTCGCAGCAATGCAGGCTGCTATTCTCCCATGGAGACGATCGTAGAGATGCTGGATGTAGTCCTGTGGAACGGCTTGCCATGCCATTTCCACCTGGCGCCTCAGTTGGACCAGCGTTCGTGCTGGACGTGCAGACCGCGTGAGACGACGCTTCATCCAGTCCCAAACATGCTCAATGGGGGACAGATCCGGAGATCTTGCTGGCCAGGGTAGTTGACTTACACCTTCTAGAGCACGTTGGGTGGCACGGGATACATGCGGACGTGCATTGTCCTGTTGGAACAGCAAGTTCCCTTGCCGGTCTAGGAATGGTAGAACGATGGGTTCGAGGACGGTTTGGATGTACCGTGCACTATTCAGTGTCCCCTCGACGATCACCAGTGGTGTAAGGCCAGTGTAGGAGATCGCTCCCCACACCATGATGCCGGGTGTTGGCCCTGTGTGCCTCGGTCGTATGCAGTCCTGATTGTGGCGCTCACCTGCACGGCGCCAAACACGCATACGACCATCATTGGCACCAAGGCAGAAGCGACTCTCATCGCTGAAGACGACACGTCTCCATTCGTCCCTCCATTCACGCCTGTCGCGACACCACTGGAGGCGGGCTGCACGATGTTGGGGCGTGAGCGGAAGACGGCCTGACGGTGTGCGGGACTGTAGCCCAGCTTCATGGAGACGGTTGCGAATGGTCCTCGCCGATACCCCAGGAGCAACAGTGTCCCTAATTTGCTGGGAAGTGGCGGTGCGGTCCCCTATGGCACTGCGTAGGATCCTACGGTCTTGGCGTGCATCCGTGCGTCGCTGCGGTCCGGTCCCAGGTCGACGGGCACGTGCACCTTCCGCCGACCACTGGCGACAACATCGATGTACTGTGGAGACCTCACGCCCCACGTGTTGAGCAATTCGGCGGTACGTCCACCCGGCCTCCCGCATGCCCACTATACGCCCTCGCTCAAAGTCCGTCAACTGCACATACGGTTCACGTCCACGCTGTCGCGGCATGCTACCAGTGTTAAAGACTGCGATGGAGCTCCGTATGCCACGGCAAACTGGCTGACACTGACGGCGGCGGTGCACAAATGCTGCGCAGCTAGCGCCATTCGACGGCCAACACCGCGGTTGCTGGTGTGTCCGCTGTGCCGTGCGTGTGATCATTGCTTGTACAGCCCTCTCGCAGTGTCCGGAGCAAGTATGGTGGGTCTGACACACCGGTGTCAATATGTTCTTTTTTCCATTTCCAGGAGTGTATTTTAGATAAGAAGTGAATAGAAGCTTTCGAAATGTGGTGCTACAAAAGAATGCTGAAGATTAGATGGGTAGACCACGTAACTAATGAAGAGGTACTGAACAGAACTGGGGAGAAGAGGAATTTGTGGCACAACTTGACTGGAAGAAGGGGTCGGTTGGTAGGACATGTTCTGAGGCATCAAGGGATCACCTGTTTAGCACTGGAGGGCAGCCTGAAGGGTAAAAATTGTAGAGGGAGACCAAGAGATGGATACACTAAGCAGGTTCAGAAGGATGTAGGTTTCAGTAGTTACTCGGAGATGAAGAAGCTTGCACAGGATAGAGTAGCGTGTAGAGCTGGATCAAATCAGTCTCTGGATTGAAGACCACAACAATAACGACAACAATCCGTCTGTCTATCTCTCTGCCCGAGTAATGAAAATCTTTTTAGTCAGGAACAGGTTGACGTATCAAGTTGAAATTAGTCACATTCTAGAGTTTATGTTTCCTTGGCGATAGAATAAACATTAACATAAACATTAACTTCTAAATCAAGGCAGTCAAAAACACAGTCATTCATGTCACATATTTTGATACTCGCAAACTCACTCATTAAAACCTATGGGGTACTTCCCCTTGAAATAGAATCATGAAAAGTGGCAAGAAGAACGGATTCACAGTACAATCAAAGAAACAAAAACTGAAAATTGTTAATGTGTGTACATACAGTAGCACAGTGTCTGTATTTTACAATGTCTGTGTAGTCCGGTGCAATGTTCTTTGGGACACTTTAAGATACACACAATGCTCCACTCAATTTCATACCAAAGAAAGGCACACTGAAGAGCAAAACAATGTCGTCCATGTGTGGGAATGCTACGATATGTTTGCGAGTACTATGGGATGTACATACTAGGACATAAGGAAGTCCGAGTGGCTCCTGTAGGCGTGTTCGTATCATCGAACCGGTTAATGCGACCACTCACGTAAATCAGGAAATCAATGTTCCATTCCCAGTAAGGCCAAATTTTCGTGTGTTGCTATTAAATCGTATAGCCTCTGGACAATCGTACTGCCGCGCGGGATTAGCCGAGCGGTTTGGGGCGCTGCAGTCATGGACTGTGCGGCTGGTCCCGGCGGAGGATCGAGTCCTCCCTCGGGCATGGGTGTGTGTGTGTTTGTCCTTATGTTAAGTAGTGTGTAAGCTTAGGGACTGATGACCTTAGCAGTTAAGTCCCATAAGATTTCACACACATTTGAACATTTTTGACAATCGTACTTGCAGTTGGTGAATGCATTTCAGAATTTGGTAAGCTGTGAATCGTCAGCAGTCTCTGTTGATTTGGACACGTATGCATGTCCGAAGGAACGTTTCATTGAGCTATACAGACGATGTAAAACACAGATATTGCCTTACTGATGCTCCAAAGTGTTTCAATTTCAGGTTCGCAGTCGCATAACAAATGACAAAAGAAAAATTATTTCGCGTGATATCAGTACAAATTAACGATTTTCTGATTGTGTTCCTTTACTTGCACTGTGAAAACTTTCTTCCTGCCACATTTGATGAAACTGCATCAAGGGAAGGTACTCAGGTTTTACTTAATTACTTTGTGAGCCTCAAAATACGTGACATAAATGGCCGTATCTTTTCATTGCATTGACTTAGAAGCTAACGTTTATTATGCCGCCAACGGATCATAGACCTTAGAATGAGCCATAAATTTCAACTTACTGTATATACCGTTGCTGAGAGAAAAGCTTTTGAACATGTAACCTCCCCCTCACTTATCGACCTTAATGACAGTGAAAAATTAAACCGCGTGCACCTAATGGAAATTTGGGAAAAGCGATCGTCACCGAAGTTAATTTGTCGGTAGAGAGGGAGAAAAGGGTTACATCTAAATGAAAGGAAAAATGCAAATGAAATTGGTGGAAATTAATTTTGAGAAAATGGTAAAATTAATAAAGAAAGTAAACGTGCAGTCGTTACATTAATAATTAATTGGCGTTAATTAGATATTTGAGATTTGGGGAAAATTACGGTCGCCAGTCCTATGGGCAACTACTATAATAACTGAAAATGAAAGATTAATGCACATATAATTAGCACTAAAAGTGTCTCAACTGATGGTTGACACGTGTTGTCTGAAAACTGAATGTTTGTCAGAAGTAATAAATTTCACTGCACTCTGACTTAATTTAGCAAAAGAATTACTAAAACCGGAAAATTGAAAGTTAATTTAGTGACTGAAATTAATAGTGAACTTTGTTTCTGTTCAATAAAAGTAAGGTTAGTCTTGGGCTACCTCAACAATCATTTCAAAAGCTACTTGATTCTACACAATTTAGAAATAAGAGATTTAACTTTGAACTTGAATTAAATGATTCTGAGCAATTAACAATAGTAAAATTTAGTATGTACCAAGCTGAGCTGCAGTCACAGGTAAGCTAAAATATGGTAACAAAACTCGCACTTTTAATTTCTGCACGTGTAATCTAAGTATTGTAGCCAGCTATCAATACTTTAACTGAACTTTGAAATTAAAGCAGTGATATGGAATGATATAACTCTAATGCTGGCGTATGAATTTCAACGACAATCCGGTTCATTCCAGAAAAGGAAGGGACCCTGCTTGGTAATGCCATTGGGACAATGAGCAACAAAGGTTCATGCTAAGTTACTGTATTTTTGTGATGCAACAGTTTGAAAAGCTGAGGTCTGCCATACAGTTCTACAACTTAACGTGCTTTTAGTCTTCCTTGTTGGTTGATTGAAGGTTTGAAGTCGTCGATCAGGGAGGTGGCGACAGTCACTCATTGTCGGCTGTCACTGTTGCAGAAGCTGGATGTTGGCACGTCTTCTTCTCGACACGGTCACCAGGCGAAACGGGCTCTTGATGTGCGCCAGCTAATACTTCCCGTCCACGACACCGTGTCAGAAACTATCATAGCAAGTCGAGCGCAATTACATGCTGCCAAACCCCGAAAGCGCGGCAACTCGTGGGAGCGTCACACAACACACCTGCTCCACCGCCCTACTCCAGCCAGACTCCCCTCTGCCCATGCTCCATGCGGCACAGTTAACACTACCGAAGATCCTAAACACATTGGTTCTCCACACGACCTATCGATGTAATCGTTCGATAGCATAGTTTTCCCTAGGCCAGACTCAGCGTAAAAATACAAATAAATGCATATATATATATATATATATATATATATATATATATATATATATATATATATATATATATACAAATAGTAGAACAATTACAATATACAAAGACACAGAAATGTCATATCTTCAGGTAACAAAATAAGGAAAAAAAATTATAGTACAATAGATGGAAATAGGAGGATATGCATTTCCGGCATTACAAACAGTCAGACAAACACACAACAAAGTGATCCTATTAAGGGTCCAGAATTTATCCGCTGAGATATGGAAACCTTAAAAAGCACATAAAGTTTGTCCCCTCTTTTCTAATCTCTTGTCAGATCATGTAGTTACTATTGGATAACTGTGGGTGACTTGTTATAAGACACTCCAGTTATATGAATATTCTGAACGCCAGTTTATAAAAGTCTCTCCACACTTCACTATATACCGGGTGTATCATAACTAACAGCGAAAACTTATATCGGTAAAAAAAATAATTTAATAGAAGCAAGAACGTTCGATTGAAAATGGTTCTGCGAACGATCCATTTGCGAGGTAACTGCGAATGCGAGGCTACGGGCCACCACAGACTTCGTGTGAATTATTGTCCTAGATAATAAGAGTGTACGTGAAACGTAAACTTCTCGTTTAAATCCCCCGACTTAATGTGCTCGAATTGCACCTGTGGTGCAACAAGAAATACAATACCAGTTCAGGACATCACACTATACAATTTACTATATCCTTGACCTGTAAAATTGGTTTTTCTACGTCCGACCCTCGCATTTTCGTACAATAGCAAATCTTCACAAAATTGTACAATTCGTTACTCCTGTTCTTCAACGACGTCGACGGAAGTGCTATACACTTCACTTTCGAGATGACCCCCGGCACAAAGACCCCAAAGAATTAAGGTCACGCGATCTTAGGTCAAGGTGAACGCTCTCCTCGACCCTTCTTCTAGCGCCATTGACGCGATAGCTATTCTTTTACGTCTGTAGGAAAATGTCAGTTCCCTAAAGAGCATCCACCAGTTTCCCCAACCACGGGCCACGTGTGCTATCAGGTTCATTCTTCTGCTTGGTTTTATGTGACGCGCCACCAATTCCTCTCCTGTGCCAATCTTTTCATCTCACAGTAGCAGTCGCAATCTATGTCCTCAATTATTTGCTGAATGTATTCCAATTTCTGTCTTCCTCTACAGTTTTTACTCCCTACAGCTCTTTCTAGTACTGTGATGTTATTCCATGATGTCTTAACACGTGCCCTATCTTCCTGTCGCTTCTTCTTGTTTGTGTTATACACATCTTCCTTCCCTCACCGGTATAGCGGAGAACCACCTCGTTCCTTAGTTTGTCGCACCATATCTCAAATGCGTCGATTCTCTTCTGTTCACGTTTTCGCACAGACGATGTTTCACCACCATACAGCGCTGTGTTCCAAACGTATTTACTCAGAAATTTCTTCAGCGAATTAAGACCTATGTTTGACACTAGTAGACTTGTCTTGGTCAGGAATGTCCTTTTTGCCAGTGTTAGTCTGCTTTCTACATCACCCTTACTCCATCCATCATGCATTATTTTGCTTCCTAGGTAGCAGACTTCCTTAACAACGTCTACTTCGTAATTCAGACTTTAATACTAAATATCCTGCTGTCCTCATTTCTATTACTTCTCATTGCTTTCATCTTCCTTCGATTTACTCTCGGTCCATATTATGTACTCTTTAGACTGTTCATTCTATTCAGTAGAACCTGTAATTCTTCTTTACTTTGACTAAGGGTAACAATGTCATCGGTGAATCTTATCATTCATATCCTTTCACCCTGAACTATAAGCCCCTTTTTAAACTTTCGTTCTTTGCTACTTCGTTGTATTAACTGAAGAGCAGGGGTGAAAGATTACATCCCTATCTTACACCGTTTGAAATCCAAGCACTTCCGTCTTAGTTATTGTACTTGCTGTATATTACCAGTCTTTCCCTATAGCCTACTCCTATTTTTCTCAGAAATTCGAACATTTTGCACCAGTTTACACTGCCGAATGCTCTTTCCAGGTCGTCAAATCCTATGGACGTATCTTGATTTTTCTTCAGTCTTGCTTCCATTATTAACCGCAACTTCAGAATTGCCTCTCTGATGGCTTTACTTATCCTAAAATCAAACTGATCGTCCTCTAACAGATCCTCAATTTTCTTTTCCTTGTCAGCTGCTTGGATGCATGAGCTCATTGTGCAATAATTCTCTTCACTTGTTCGCTCTTACTGTCTTCGAAATTGTATGAATAATTTTTTTTTTCCGGAAGTCTGACGATATATCGCCAGTCTCATATGTCCTACACACCAACGTGAATAACTGTTTAGTTCTCACTTGCTCCAATAATTTTAGTAACTCTGATGAAAGGTTATCTATTGCTTCTGCCTTGTTGGACCAAAACTCTGTTAAATTACGATTCTAACACTGTATCCCCTATCTTTTTCCTGCCAACAGTTGTTTCTGCATCTATCATGTCATGAGGGAGGTGGTCCTCCTCATAGACCTTCAATGTACTCTTCCCAATTATCCATTCTCTCTCCTGCATTTAACAGTGGAATTCCCATTAATGTTATCATCCTTGCTTTTAATTTCACGGAGGGCTGTCTTGAATTTTCTATACGCTGAGGCAGTCCTCCCGACAATCATCTTTTTCTCGATTTCTTCACATTCTTCATGCACCCATTTCGTCTTGTCATCCCTGCACTTCCGCTTTATGTTGTTCGTAAGTGACCTTTATTTCTGAATTCCTGAATTTCCTGCAACAGTTCTGCACTTCCTTCTTTCGTAGATCATTTACCCAATTGGTTCTCGCAGTTACCATCTTTGTACCTATGTTTTTCTTTTCTTACTGAGTTACCCATTATCGCAGTATCTACAGCCTCAGAGAACATCAAGAGCATCTTTTTGTTCCTTATTACTTCCGTATCCCACTTTTTCACGCGCTTATTCTTCCTGACGAGTCTCTTAAACGAGCCGGCCGCAGTGGCCGTGCGGTTCTAGGCTCTGCAGTCTGGAACCGCGAGACCGCTACGGTCGCAGGTTCGAATCCTGCCTCGGGCATGGATGTGTGTGATGTCCTTAGGTTAGTTAGGTTTAATTAGTTCTAAGTTATAGGGGACTAATGACCTCAGAAGTTGAGTCCCATAGTGCTCAGAGACATTTGAACCATTCTTAAACGACAGGCTACTCTTAAATCTGTTTACATTTCAAATACAGGACAATGTTTCATACTGAAGTCAATGGTGACTAGTGACCACACAATCGCAATGACCTCAAAAATCTAAAACATTTGATCAGGTGAACATTCGCAGCTGCGGATAATATTTATACAACAAAAAACCCCTTCAGCTGTCAGTAATTTCTTAATTTATTGCACGACCGGTTTCGAAGCATAAAGTTTCTGATGATGAAGCTTTATGTTTCGAAACCGTTCGTGCAATGCACTGAGGTGACAAGTATTGCAATAGCAATACGCACATATACAGATGGCAGTCATATCACGTATTCAGGGTATAAAAAGACAATGCCTCGGCGGAGCTGTCATTTCTACTTAGGTGATTCATGTGAAAAGATTTCCCGCGTGATTAAGGCCGCACGACGCGAATTAACAGACTGAACGTGGAATGGTAGTTGAGAGTTAGGGGCACAGGCCATCTCATTTAGAGAATCGTCAGGGAGTTCAATTTACCGAGATCCGCAGTGTAAAGAGTGTGCCGAAAATACCAAATTTTAGGCAATACTTCTCACCACGGACAACATAGTGTTCGGTGACCTTCCCCTGACGACCACAGCAGCAGCGATGGGTATAGTTGTGTGGTGAGCGTACTGTAAGACCTTCAGTACACACACCATTAGATTATTTGACTTTTCGCTCTAACAAAGTAGGCGAGTGTCAGAAATATGTCTTGTGGTCTTATCGTGGCGTGTTTATCTTCTGCCGTTAGGTCAGACGATAGAAATGCCACTTGCACGCTTAGAGTAGCAGATTGACGGTGACCAGCTTTATGTCCGCAGCTCGTGGTCGTGCGGTAGCGTTCTCTCTTCCCACGCACGGGTCCCCGGGTTCGATTCCCGGCGGGGTCAGTGATTTTCTCTCCCTCGTGATGACTAGGTGTTGTGTGATGTCCTTAGGTTAGTTAGGTTTAAGTAGTTCTAGGGGACTGATGACCATAGATGTTTAGTCCCATAGTGCTCAGAGCCATTTTTTTGACCAGCTTTAAACAGAACTTGATTAATTTTCACGCACATTTATTAAAATAATAACAAGCATAAAAAATACTTAACTTGGTTCTGGTTGCTATTTACAATTGACAATCTAAAGTTCCTTTGGTATTGGTACGTTAATCTTATTCTCGCAGCTATCTCTGATACTTGACAAAAGTGTCTATACATTTATCTTCATGGCTATGTACAGGAATATGGTAATCTTATTAGGCGCAGACTGAAACTTGACTACAGACTGGTACAGACAAATGCAGAACTCGTACAGACTGGTACAGACCAATGCAGACTGGTAGAGACTGGTGCAGACAAATGCAGACTGACTAATCGGAGGTCTGTACACTCGTTATAATACCTCGCGCGTTCATGTATCACTGCGCAAGTGTGACCCGCGAGGAGAAAAGGTTCTACGTTAGCAGCAATCTGATTGGCTGCGTTACATATTAATATGCGGATCGTCGGAAGCAGAATTTGGTCCGTCTCTATGGCAGCGTCATCTCGTAGTGCGGAGACGGACGAGAGCTGCGCCTGCGCTTTTGTGCTTAGCAGGTCGCGCTCTAGTGGGAAAGTTGTGTACGCGCTGACTACGCGGAACTATGTACACAACAAGTGTCAGTGTTAACAGACAAGCAACACTGCGTAAAATGAGCGCAGAAACCAATGTGAGATGTGCGACCAACGTATCCACTACAACAGTCCTGTGAAATTTGGCCTTAATCAGCTATTGTAGCAGAGAACTGACCCGAGTGCGTTTGCTAACAGTATCTCATTCAGCGGCCGTCCTGGGCTCATGACCAAATCGGTTGGACCCTAGACACCTGGTAAACCGCCCCCTCAGATGAGTCCCGTTTACAGTTAGTAATAGCTGAGGGTAGTGTTAGAGGCTGGTGCAGACCCCAGACAGCCTTGGACCCAAGGTGTCAACAAAGCACTGTGCAACAAGCTGGTGGTGGCTCCATAACTTTCTGGGCTGTGTTTACATGGAATGGACTGTATCCTCTGGTCCAATTCAACCAATCATTGACTGGAAACGGTTATGTTCGGCTACTCTTACACAATCTGCAGCCATTACTGGACTTAATGTTCCCGAACAACGATGAAATTTTTATCGATGACACTGCGCCGTCTCAGAGGGCCACACCTGTTTGCAATTGGTTTGAAGAACATTCTGGACAGTTCGAGCGAATATTCTGGCAACTCAGATAACCCCACATGAATCCCATCGAACATTTATGGGGCATAATCTAGAGGTCAGCTCGCGCACAAAATCCTGCACTGGTAACAGTTTCGGAACTGTGGACGGTTACAGAGGCATCATGGCTCAGTATTTCTGCAGGGGACTTCCAACAAATCTTGGAGTCCACGTTACGTCGAGTTGCTCCACTACGCCGTGCAAAAGGATGTCCAACACGATATTAGGTTGTTTCCTATGAGTTTTCTCACCTCACTGCAAATTAAGAAATTGCTGACAACTGACGCGGATTTTTATTCTGTAAACATCTTAAGTGGCTCGTTTGTGGTCCTATGTTCACGGAGCATTTTTTATTGTACTATAGCATTCTATTACACGTCTTAGCTTTCACTGTTGGTTGTACTATACCCTGTACAAAAATCGAATGTTTGGATGACGAGAAAACTATGCTTGCAGTAACTTAAGCTTTCACATGTTAAAATGCAACTGTAACAGCTGACCAAGCCTCTTCATGTAGGCTCGTCGCTGTTGCTGAGGAGTGACCGGGGCTTCAGTGACCAGTTCTTTGACTTCATCGATGTGACACTGCGTGAAATTCTGAGGAATGGGACTGGGCCGCTGCCACCACTGGATCCACTCGAGATCAGCAATCTGAGCCTGTCGCTAGGATCGGGAAGCGACCCGTAAGTGTTCACCGCAAGAGTTACATCAAAAAGATATCGTCTTTTCTCTGTCTTTATTCTTGGCTTTGATTGCCATGTCAAATTATTACAAAGAACATCTTGTAACTAGATTACTCATCGTACGCAGTACATGTAAGGTTTACAAGTGCTGAAAGTATCTCAGTGTTGTAATGATTGGTTTCTATGGCTTTATTAAACTGTTGGCCCTGTAGGCTTTCCAACATCTGCTATAATATGCTTTTCGCAGTGTTCACATTTATTAGTATAAAGTTTGATTTTTATTTTTTCACTTTATGTTCGTCAGTGCCTTCTGCCAGGGGTAAGTCTAGTACCGCGCGCTGCGGAATTCGAATCCCCTCCAGACGTCGTGGAACGTCTAAGACCCCTAGAGGTCTCTGCACCATCGCGCCGTAAGCTGTGGCGGCGTGGGCCTCCTGGCCCGCATTTAGTGTGAGGGCGCCACAGTGGAACACGATAGAGCATTTAAGCACCTGCCTCTCGCTCAGCCAGTGCGCCAGCTCCCCCTCCCTGATGATGCCCTCCTCCCCTCCATCTACCCCTCCTACCAACTTTTATACTCACTCCCTGTGATTCTTCCTATGGGCACCTCTCTCCCTTCTCTCCCCTTTCCCTCTGTCCTCCCTCTCTCCCCCTCCACCCCCAGGCTTCCCCTACCCCCATACCTTCATTCCTCCCTCCATCTCCTCTGCCCTTGGCATCTTTGCTCTCTCCTCTCCCTACCCCACCACCTTCTTCCCCTCTTGGCAGGTCCCCAGACTCGCACACGCTAAGTGGACGTTTGCGCGCCGGAGATCATCACCATCAGTTTCTCGTGTGTGTGCCATCGTGTTTGTGTTTAGTGCTCTTCGCCGTCACGCTCCTTCATTCACTTGTACTGTCGAAGTCGTCAGTGTTTGTGCGCCATGTTTTTTCGTCGGGTGTGAACGGCTTCATGTCATTTGTTTTCTGTGTCTACTGTTTTTTGCCCCCCACTTTGTTCAATATCTTCTGTGTCTCCTTTGTATTTTCATTGTCAAACTTGTGGCTGAGGAGCAGCATAGTATGCTACTGCCGGCCCACCTTACGTAAGGTGTTTAAATAACAATAAAGAAAAAGAAAAAGCTTAGCCAGTCCCACGTTCCACCTGCTCTCCATCTCTCCACTCTCCATACCCTCTCCCAAGATAGCTTCCACCAGCTCCCACTCCCTGATGATGCCCTCATCCCCTCCATCTACCCATGCTATCAACTTTGATCCTCCTCTTCCACATCCTGTGTTTTTTCCGTAGGGCACCTCTCTCCCTTCTGTCCCTCTTCCCTTCCTCCCCCCTCCTCCCCCCGGGGTTCCCCTACCCCCCCTACCTTCTTTCCTCCTCCCATCTCCTCTGCCATTGCCATCTACACTCTCCCCTCTCCCTCCTCCCCCACCTTTTTCCCCTTTTGGCAGGTCCCCGGACTCGCACACGTCACGCGAACTTTCGCGCACCGGAGACCATCGCCATTGGTTTGTATGTGTGCCGTCGTGTTTGTGCTTCAGTGTTTTCGCCGCCCACACTCCATCGTTCACGTGTGTCATCTCAATGATCGGAGTTCGTGTACAGTGCTGACAGTTTTTTGTTTTTCTACGCCTGTGAACGGCTTCGTGTTTTTTAATTGCTGTGTCTAGTGTTTTTTGTCCACCGTTATGTTCTGTTATTCTGTGTCTTCATTGTGTCTTTTTGTACTAACTGTGGATGAAGAGCGGCGTAATGTTGCTGCTGCCAGCCCAACTTTTGTATTAGGTGTAAAATCACAACACAGAAAAGAAAAAAAAGCTCAGCCAGCCAGTTTAATCTTGCTTACGTCTCTGCGTCTCTGGACACATCGCCTCGCCCTAGACAGCTTATTTACTTTCTTGTTCTGTGTACGAGTGAACGTGATTTTTTTCGATCTTGTTGTTCGTTCTGTCCTCCGTTGGTCCTGTCCGTCCTCTCCCGTTGTGTTGTTGTTCGCTGGCCGCTCCGCGGGTCCTGCCGCGCTTTCCGTCACTTCAACCCTGCGACCGACCAATAGGGAGGCTTGCAAGTGCTCAAGTGGGGGTGGAACCGCGGCCGGCTGCCGGGAGCGGACACGCCGTTCGCTCTCTTTTGCTGGCAGCTTCCAAACCGATCAGGCGCCCTCCTCACCTGCTCTCTTGGGCAGCTCCCCATTCGGTCTCGGCGGCTTCTCCAGGCCTGCCTTTCTTTATGGCATTAAAACTTCATACTGTTTAAACTATGTTTTATTCTTCTCCTGAACAGGTGCCTACTGCTTTCCCCTCCTGGCCAATCCTGACGCATTAACAGCAAATAAGAGATCTGAGGTGATGATTTCTAGCCGTATAATGAGCCACATTATCATTCTTATATTTCTTATTCTCCCTGCAAACATAATGTACACCATGCATCTGCGCTTGAGGATAGATTCATTCAGTTCGTTTGCTAGAGTCATTCATACCATTTAATGGTCCTAGAGAATATTATGGAAACGTTTCCGAGGGCACAACGCTTACTTCATTGCCGTATGTGTAGCCATCAAGAGTTTCGGAGTGTTTGCCCTTCGGGTTCTAAGTCCAAAAGAGTCGATAGCTACACTACTGGCCATTAAAATTGCTACACCAAGAAGATGATAAACGGGTATTCATTGGACAAATATATTATACTGGAACTGAAATGTGATTACATTTTCACGCAGTTTGGGTGCATAGATCCTGAGAAATCAGTACCAACAACAACCACCTCTGGCCGTAATAACGGCCTTGATACGCCTGGGCATTGAGCCAAACAGAGCTTGGTTGGCGTGTACAGGTACAGCTGCCCATGCAGATTCAACACGATACCACAGTTCATCAAGAGTAGTGACTGGCGTATTGTGACGAGCCAGTTGCTCGGCCACCATTGACCACACGTTTTCAATTAGTGAGAGATCTGGAGAATGTGCTGGCCGCAGCAGCAGTCGAACATTTTCTGTATACAGAAAGGGCCGTACGGGACCTGCAACATGCGGTCGTGCATTATCCTGCTCAAATGTAGGGTTTCGAAGGTATCGAATGAAGGGTAGAGCCACGGGTCGTAACACATCTGATATGTAACGTCCACTGTTCAAAGTGCCGTCAATGCGAACAAAAGGTGACCGAGACGTGTAACCAATGGCACCCCGTACCATCACGCCGGGTGATACGCCTGTATAGCGACGACTAATACACGCTTCCAATGTGCGTTCACGCGATGTCGCCAAACACGGATGCGGCCATCATGATGCTGTACACAGAATCTGGGTTCATCCGGAAAAATGACGTTTTGCCGTTCGTGCACCCAGGTTCGTCGTTGAGTACACCATCGCAGGCGCTCCTGTCTGTGATGCAGCGTCAAGGGTAACCGCAGCCATGGTCTCCGAGCTGATAGTCGATGCTGCTGCAAACGTCGTCGAATTGTTCGTGTAGATGGTTGTTGTCTTGCAAACGTCCCCATCTGTTGACTCACGGATCGAGACGTGGCTGCACGATCCGTTACAGCCAAGCGGATAAAATGCCTGTCATCTCGACTGCTATTGATACGAGGCCATTGGGATCCAGCACGGCGTTCCGGATTACCCTCCTGAACCCACCGATTCCATACTCTGCTAACAGTCAATGGATCTCGACCAACGCGAGCAGCAATGTCGCGATACGATAAACCGCTATCGCGATAGGCTACAATCCGACCTTTATCATAGTCGGAAACTTGATGGTACGCATTTCTCCTCCTTACACTAAGCATCAGAACAACGTTACACCAGGCAACGCCGGTCAACTGCTGTTTGTGTATGAGAAATCAGTTGGAAACTTTTCTCATGTCAGTACGTTGTAGGTGTCGCCACCGGCGCCAACCTTTTGTGAATTTTCTGAACAGCTAATCATTTGCATATCACAGCATCTTCAGCCTGTCGGTTAAATTTCGCGTCTATAGCACGTCATCTTCGTGGTGTAGCAATTTTAATGACCAGTAGTGTATTTATCCCGTGATTCACTGCAAGGTACGAAGGCTTGCTGAAATGTAATGCATCTGGATGTTTAATCTGTTCTCAGTATCGGTTTAGGTGTTACATGCCACGGATATTACTCGGCCGACATTCCCGTTTCGCTGACGCTAGTTCCAACCCTCTGCCGCTGGAGGGCTCAAAATTGTAGCTTGTAACATGGCGGCGTCTATCGTAACTGTGCATGTGCGTGAGAAACAGCGGGCTGCATCCGAGTTCTGAATTCGAATTCGTCCAGACACGGAGCACCCTCTCCTTTGCTCGAACACACACGAGCACTGTGACATCTTCAGGAATCCGGCAGCTTTGGTCCACCGACGTGGAGCGGCCTCCGTACAGTCCCGACTTCGTCCCATCCGATTTTGACCTGTTTCCAGAACTTAAAGAACACCCTCCAGGGCTTCACTTTGACAGTGATTGTTGTGCGCCCTAAAACACTAATGATCATCATCATTGACAGTGATGAAGCGGTGCAGGCAGAGGTGAGGTTGTGTCTCCGTCAACAAAGTCAAACATTCCAAGGTGACGCTGTCCACAAGTCTGGTCTCTCGCTGGGAGAAATGAGTTCGTCGTCTGGGTGGCTGTGTTAATTTGTAGACATGAATAAGAAATATGAAGGATGTTGATAACGTTTGTTTTGTTAGAAAGGTTTAAGAGTTTGCATACACAAATTTCGGTAGCAATACTTTTTAACACGCTCTGGTACAAACAGACACTACTTAAGTTTCCATAATGGCAACCGGATTCAAGTTTTTCTTTTGTCAGTCAACCATTCGTCAGCAAGTGTTACGACAACACCCTCCTGATTTTGAGTCCTACTGACAGCCTTGAGAGAGCCAGCCCTGACGAAACTCTACCATCTGGTGAGCAAGATGTGTGAGACAGGCGAAATACCCTCAGACTTCAAGAAGAATATAATAATTCCAATCCCAGAGAAAGCAGGTGTTGACAGATGTGAAAATTACCGAACTATCAGTTTAATAAGTCACGGCTGCAAAATACTAACGCGAATTCTTTACAGACGAATGGAAAAACTAGTAGAAGCCGACCTCGGGGAAGATCAGTTTGGATTCCGTAGAAATATTGGAACACGTGTGGCAATAGTGACCCTACGACTTATCTTGGAAGGTAGATTAAGGAAAGAAAAACCTACGTTTCTAGCATTTGTAGACGTAGAAAAAGCTTTTGACAATTTTGACTGGAATACTCTCTTCCTAATTCTAAAGGTGGCAGGGGTAAAATACAAGGAGCGAAAGGCTATTTACAATTTTTACAGAAACCAAATGGCAGTTATAAGAGTTGAGGGGCATGAAAGGGAAGCAGTGGTTGGGAAGGGAGTGACACAGGGTTGTAGCCTCTCCCCGATGTTATTCAATCTGTATATTGAGCAAGTAGTGAAGGAAACGAAAGAAAAATTCGGAGTAGGTATTAAAATCCATGGAGAAGAAATAAAAACCTTGAGGTTCGCCGATGACATTGTAATTCTGTCAGAGACAGCAAAGGACTTGGAAGAGCAGTTGAACGGAATGGATAGTATCTTGAAAGGAGGATATAAGATGAACATCAACAAAAGCAAAACGAGGATAATGGAATGTAGTCGAATTAAGTCGGCAGCTGCTGAGGGTATTAGATTAGGAAATGAGACACTTAAAGTAGTAAAGGAGTTTTGCTATTTGGGGAGCAAAATAACTGATGATGGTCTAATTAGAGAGGATATAAAATGTAGACTGGCAATGGCAAGGAAAGCGTTTCTGAAGAAGAGAAATTTGTTAACATCGAGTGTAGATTTAAGTGTCAGGAAGTCGTTTCTGAAACTATTTGTATGGAGTGTAGCCATATATGGAAGTGAAACATGGACGATAAATAGTCTAGACAAGAAGAGAATAGAAGCTTTCGAAATGTGGTGCTACAGAAGAATGCTGAAGATTAGATGGGTAGATCACATAACTAATGAGGAGATATTGAATAGGATTGGGGAGAAGAGAAGTTTGTGGCACAACTTGACCAGAAGAAGGGATCGGTTGGTAGGACATGATCTGAGGCATCAAGGGATCACCAATTTAGCATTGGAGGGCGGCGTGGAGGGTAAAAATCGTAGAGGGAGACCAAGAAATGAATACACCAAGCAGATTCAGAAGGATGTAGGTTGCAGTAGGTACTGGGAAATGAAGAAGCTTGCACAGGATAGAGTAGCATGGAGAGCTGCATCAAACCAGTCTCAGGACTGAAGACCACAACAACAACAACGTTTTTTCCGAATGATTGCAAGAGACACGAAACACACACCCCGTTATTTAGATGGGTTGAAACTTTTTCTTTGGTAAATTGCATATCGCTTTTGCAGTGTTCACGTTGGATATCGGTTACTTTTGCTGGCAACGATTCCAGTTACCTACACATGATACACCATCAGCTTACAGGCCGATTAACAGCCTCAAGCAGTTTGATAACATAAGCACCGAGTCTCTTGTCCTGGAAGTCGGTATTCATCCGTTTTCTAGAAACATGATAAATCACTTCATTTACGCTTTGTGTCTATAATGTAGAAGTACTCACGATATCTGATCCTTTTCTACACGTGCCAAGCAGTGTAACCTACCTTCTCTCGCTGGTGCACTATGTTTACAGTGGGTGTTCTGGCACACTTCTATTACATTCGTGACGATGCCACAGCCCCTTTCTCCATGACGTCATCAAGCGACAGTTCCTGCCCTCTTTGCCTCCATTCCCCCTCCCAGTCAATCACAGCTTAGTATGGGTCAAAATGGCGTCAAATACAAACATATGCAGAAAAAAAAATGTTCCGGAATCTTCACAGCCACCAAGGTCAAAGCCAGTTATGTAAAATATTTGTCTCTAAAATGCGTGCGTGCGGGCTCCCGCATACACCCCCCCCCCCCACACACACACACACACACAAAGAAACATGCTATGCTTGTGAGTACCATCACTTACTCTGTGCGTGTGTGTGAAAGAGAGAGAGAGAGAGAGAGAGAGAGAGAGAGAAAGAGAGAGAGAGAGGGAGAGAGAAGTCCGGTGTCCCATAACACAGAGTCCTACCAGGACTGCCAAGAGATGATATATGTGAACTCGCTAAGTTATCTTGGATGAAGTACGAACAGTATATTACTGACGAAATGAGAAGGGAAAATAAAAGTACTCTTGGAGGTTAAAATTTAGCACAATTTTTTCTGTGTACAATGTTTTTGCATTCTTTGTTCTAACATTTGAGCTTTGTGTCCTAGCTACAACAAGAGATATCCTACAATGTTTTTCACTATCTGAGCAATTACAAACAAACTAAACTGTCATCGGGAAGAATAAGTCAAGTTAATGAGGGAGGAGTGTATTAACATCAGTCACACTTATAATGTTCAGTTTACACTCATTTTTAGATATTTACATTACTTATAGTTATTTACATAATTTACGGTTATCATTCTTTATACGAAAGTGACTCCAAGCTAGTGGTTCAAATGGCTCTGAGCACTATGGGACTTAACATCTGAGGTCATCAGTCCCCTAGAACTTAGAACTACTTAAAACTAACTACCCTAAGGACATCACACACATCCATGCCCGAGGCAGGATTCGAGCCTCCGACCGTAGCAGTCGCGCGGTTCCGGGCTGAAGCGCCTAGAGCCGCTCGGCCACCGCGGCCGGCTCCAAGCTAGTGTATTCACCTTATCTAGAAATAGGAAATTCTTATCGTCCTTCACTGAATGTGATAATTTGCATTGCGTTATGGTCGAAACAGAGTGTAGTTTAGAATGAATTACGATGGGCTTTGAACAAGTAAAGCAAAACTTTTTTTCTCGAAGAATTTCGGTTGAAAAAATGCGGGATTTTGTTGTGGGACATTGTGGAATATTCCCGCTTCAGTCCTCGTATTTCCATGTAGTTATAATAACTGTTGGCACTTTACGCGATAAGGTGAAAGTCCCAACAGCGACATGGAGGACAACTCGATGGGTGGTTCCAGTGTACAGCCGGTATGTCTGTATACACACTGCCAAAGAGTAGTGGCACCGCCATGCCTCCAACTCGAAGAGTTTGCAGTCAGATAGATTAGTTATTCACTCAAAGACAATCTGTGTGGTCCTCATCTTCGGTCAGTCACCATTGTGAGTAGCAGGAAAGGCAGCTCGCAGCTCGCAGGTTCGAATTCTGCCTCGGGCATCGACGTGTGTGATGTCCTTAGGTTAGTTAGGTTTAAGTAGTTCTAAGTTCTAGGGGACTGATGACCTCAGATGTTAAGTCCCATAGTGCTCAGAGCCTTTTGAACCATTTTTGGAAAGAAGGAGAGGTTTATATAATGATCGATGACGTGATTCCCTTGCACGGGTGGCCGAATGTTCTCCAGTTTTTCGGGCCTGTCAGCATTCTCTGCTGAGCTAATGTTTAGTTTCAGAGCGTCAGAGCGTTCTCTTGTGCAAGGTTTACAACCTGAAAGGCATTGTTGCATAGTCTTTACGTGTAGTCGCTCCATGCTGGCTCCTTAAAAGAATATCATTACGCCTCCTTTGTAATGACGTCATGGTGGTGAATCAGGTGCTTCTGACGCTCTCTCTCGCACAGGCTGTGGTAATGTGCCCTTTGCTTGCTTGTTTGCTTGTAATCCCTAATTCCTAAGTGTTTATACTCGTTTCGCAACCACTGCATACCACGCAGGCGCACTACGCCTGTACATCATTCCAGACAGCTGAAAATTTGTATTCTTTTCTGTAATACTATTTTTTGCTGTAGAACAATATTCACTATTTTTATTCAGACCTGTTCCACTACCACCTGGCGGTAAGAGATCTAAGCAACCTTATACACTCCTGGAAATGGAAAAAAGAACCCACCATACTTGCTCCGGACACTGCGAGAGGGCTGTGCAAGCAATGATCACACGCACGGCACAGCGGACATACCAGGAACCGCGGTGTTGGCCGTCGAATGGCGCTAGCTGCGCAGCATTTGTGCACCGCCGCCGTCAGTGTCAGCCAGTTTGCCGTGGCATACGGAGCTCCATCGCAGTCTTTAACACTGGTAGCATGCCGCGACAGCGTGGACGTGAACCGTATGTGCAGTTGACGGACTTTCAGCGAGGGCGTATAGTGGGCATGCGGGAGGCCGGGTGGACGTACCTCCGAATTGCTCAACACGTGGGGCGTGAGGTCTCCACAGTACATCGATGTTGTCGCCAGTGGTCGGCGGAAGGTGCACGTGCCCGTCGACCTGGGACCGGACCGCAGTGACGCACGGATGCACGCCAAGACCGTAGGATCCTACGCAGTGCCGTAGGGGACCGCACCGCCACTTCCCAGCAAATTAGGGACACTGTTGCTCCTGGGGTATCGGCGAGGACCATTCGCAACCGTCTCCATGAAGCTGGGCTACGGTCCCGCACACCGTTAGGCCGTCTTCCGCTCACGCCCCAACATCGTGCAGCCCGCCTCCAGTGGTGTCGCGACAGGCGTGAATGGAGGGACGAATGGAGACGTGTCGTCTTCAGCGATGAGAGACGCTTCTGCCTTGGTGCCAATGATGGTCGTATGCGTGTTTGGCGCCGTGCAGGTGAGCGCCACAATCAGGACTGCATACGACCGAGGCACACAGGGCCAACACCCGGCATCATGGTGTGGGGAGCGATCTCCTACACTGGCCGTACACCACTGGTGATCGTCGAGGGGACACTGAATAGTGCACGGTACATCCAAACCGTCATCGAACCCATCGTTCTACCATTCCTAGACCGGCAAGGGAACTTGCTGTTCCAACAGGACAATGCACGTCCGCATGTATCCCGTGCCACCCAACGTGCTCTAGAAGGTGTAAGTCAACTACCCTGGCCAGCAAGATCTCCGGATCTGTCCCCTATTGAGCATGTTTGGGACTGGATGAAGCGTCGTCTCACGCGGTCTGCACGTCCAGCACGAACGCTGGTCCAACTGAGGCGCCAGGTGGAAATGGCATGGCAAGCCGTTCGACAGGACTACATCCAGCATCTCTACGATCGTCTCCATGGGAGAATAGCAGCCTGCATTGCTGCGAAAGGTGGATATACACTGTACTAGTGCCGACATTGTGCATGCTCTGTTGCCTGTGTCTATGTGCCTGTGGTTCTGTCAGTGTGATCATGTGATGTATCTGACCCCAGGAATGTGTCAATAAAGTTTCCCCTTCCTGGGACAATGAATTCACGGTGTTCTTATTTCAGTTTCCAGGAGTGTATGATAAGACAACCGATGTTACTCGTTACAGAAAACTAAAGCAATGTTTACAACATAAATTGGTTTTAAAAAAGATTCATCGCATTTTATCATCTAACAAGGGAACCTCCCTATCGAACCCCCTTAGATTTAGTTATAAGTTGGCACAGTGGATAGGCCTTGAAAAACTGAACACACATCAATCGAGAAAACAGGAAGAAGTTGCGTGGAACTATGAAAAAAATGAGCAAAATATACAAACTGTGTAGTCCATGCGCAAGATAGGCAACAGGAGAGTCTGCGCTCAGGAGTGCCGTGGTCCCGTGGTTAGCGTGAGCAGCTGCGAAACGTGAGGTCCTTAGTTCAAGTCTTCCCTCGAGTGAAAAGTTTATTTTCAGACAATTATTATCTGTCCGTCCGCCCGTCCGTGCGAGGTAACTGCGCTGTAGTATGGGGACGCTACACCTAAACAAACATCGGAACACACGACGTCAGTCGACTACAGCGCACGGAAGAGAGAGTACTCCTGCTAATGAGGCTCCCTGGCTGGCAGTTGACTGTTCGCTACTTTGCGGTGCGGTCGCAAAACACAGACACTATACTTATTACAGTGAACAGAAACGTCAATGAACGAACGGACAGATCATAACTTTGCGAAAATAAAGAAAGTTAACTTTTCACTCGAGGGAAGACATGAACCAAGGACCTCTCGTTCCGCAGCTGCCCACGCTAACCACGGGACCACGGCGCTCCTGCGCTCACAGTATCCTGTTGCCTATCTTGTGCATGGACTTCACAGTTTGTATATTTTGCTTATTTTTTCATAGTTCCACGCAACTTCTTCCTGTTTTCTCGATTGATCTGTGTTCAGTTTTTCAAGGCCTATCCACTGTGCCAACTTACAACTAAATCTGAAGGGGGGGGGGGGGGGGGGGGTGCGATGGGGAGGTTCACTTGTAAGTAATCTCCTTGAATGAAGCCGTACATTGAGATTAATGCACAAGAAAAAACGCACGCACGAGTTCAAGCACATATTTTGTGAAAACTTTTTTCAAACTGTAGAATGATAGTGTGTCTGGATACACCATGCAAACTTGTGAAAAATGCAGGACATAAGATTAGACTTGGGAAGGCAGATATGGAGAAGCTGTATTAACTTCCAAACCAATTTTCAGACGAGTGTTACTTTTAACATTGAAGTGAACAGGTTGATGTAGTTTTTCACAAAAGCATCGCTGTAAGAATAGCCATTTTGGCTACGTTGAACGTCTATATTTTGGAGTGCCATTACTGATAGGTACTGAACAAGTTTCCGGCAAACAACATAAAACCGTGCTACACTGATAGCGTAATATATCACACTACAATTCCAAATATTTATGAGGATATCGTGAAAGAGGTCCATAAAAGTTTTAATACTTCAATTTTTCCTGTAAATATCAGATACAATATTCACCTTATGACTATATAATAGTGCACTACACTGAGTGACACGATGGTTGATAATGTAGATTATCAGAGTATAAATTCGAATTGCCAAAAGCAGTTGTCTATATATGTATTCATTGTCATATGGGCAAAACTTTTCTAATCATAAGATTTCATTTTTCAAATGTAAGAGAGGTTCGGTTAGTGAAAGACGTATTAAGTGGTAAACTTATTACAGAATTTGTCCGTCTATGAACAAACGTGTGGAGTCAAGACTGAGACTGGACCCACAATGTGCAGAGCAAAGCGTACAAAACAGTATTCTGTTAATAGGTAAACCATTTATGATTACTGGCAATTTGTGTTAAATCTGGAAGGTAAAATACCTATGCATTATGTAATTTATTCAAAACACCATGTAGTTTCTTCTATTAAACAACATAAGCTAGGTTTATTTGCTCAGCATGGTCGTTTTAAACTTTCATGTAAGGTGAAATCACTGAAAAATGATGATGATGGTGACTGATGTTATTGTAAAAAGGTATATACCTGAAAAAGTGTGCCGGCCGACGTGGCCGAGCGGTTCTAGGCGCTTCAGTCCGGAAACGCGCGACTGCTACGGTCGCATGTTCGAATCATGACTCGCGCATGAATGTGTGTGATGCCCTAAGGTTAGTTAGGTTTAAGTAGCTGTTAAGTTATAGGGGACTGATGACCTCAGATGTTAAGTCCCATAGTTCTCAGAGCCATTTGAACCATTTTGAAAAAGTGTAAACTGTTTGTATGTTTGTGTGTGTGTATGTGTTGTGCAAAAAATGTAAACTGTAGACTAAAATTCTAATTTTAATTGCAAATGATGTGAATTGACACACTGTATTCTGATTGACTAGATTAAAGTTGAGATCGTCTGAAAATATGGTTTATTATCTTTGAAACGTCCCCTTTGAATAATTTATACAAGACTGTGCTTAAACTGACACACAATATTTTAAGCGCAACGCAATCTGACTTTCAAAAATCCCTACAAAAGAATGGCCCTGACCAACATTAACCTATACCTTTCACAAATCACTTACCTCACAAAAATCTTCGTTACTCGAACTACTGCAATACGGCGAGCGCCACTACTGCCAGCTAAATAAAAGATTCAAACTACTGAAGGCACTAACTACTGATAGGCATAGTTAGCAAATGAAAGATTTTAATAGAGAACAAACAATGTATTTACCTTAATAGTCATAATATATATAGCAGTTCATAATAC
This sequence comes from Schistocerca cancellata, assembly GCF_023864275.1. Taxonomy (NCBI): domain Eukaryota; kingdom Metazoa; phylum Arthropoda; class Insecta; order Orthoptera; family Acrididae; genus Schistocerca; species Schistocerca cancellata. Next base: position 984,988,339 of record NC_064627.1, read on the forward strand.
CCAGTATAACAAATTTCAAAACTCCGCCATCTCTCTCCCCACATCCACTACTGCTGGCGGCTCACCTCCAACTGCGCAACGCTACGCGCTGTTCACATCCAGCTGCCCAACACTACAATGGCAGACAACAATGCAAACTAGCCACAAACTGCACACAGCACAGCCAGTGATTTTCATACAGAGCGCTACGTAACGTTGCCAATAAGAAAACATAAACAGCCTACTTACATCTTGAGTGCGTCTGATTTCAGCTATGATTTATACTTTTCAGTAATTAAGAAAATTACAAATTTCGTTCATGTGTTTGTGATCAAGAGATGTCAATCATAAATGTTCATATAGCAAATTTATCGATTAATCTAAAAACGGTGAATGAAAAAGTATTGTACTAACAAAGTATGCTGTTGTAGTGACAAACTATGCTAAAATGTATGTTCGATTCCCGGTGGGGTCAGGGATTTTCTCTGCCTCGTGATGACTGGGTGTTGTGTGCTGTCCTTAGGTTAGTTAGGTTTAAGTAGTTCTAAGTTCTAGGGGACTGATGACCATAGATGTTAAGTCCCATAGTGCTCAGAGCCATTTGAACCATATTTTATGCTAAAATGTAAACACAGAGTATGAAAATGAAAAAACCTTGTACTGTTTAAAGTCCTGTGATTTACTCTAAGAAAATGTAAAATTAATTTTTATAATAATGAGCGTATGGCATTGGTAGCCGGGAGACCCCTCGCGGGGCGGTTCGGCCGCCACTCCCCAAGTTCTTTAACGCCACTACGGCGACTTGTGAGTGAATGAGGATAAAATGATAATGAAAGACACACAACACCCAGTCACCTGCAGGCAGAGAAAATCCCTGACCCCGCCGGGAACCGAACCCGGGACCCCTGGCGGGGGAAGCGAGAACGCTACCGCAAGACCACGAGCCACGGACATCTATTTTTATAATTAATACACAAATGTTCAGAAAGAAAGAATACCTGCAACGACAAGAGATAGGACGTTCGTATTCACAGGACATGAACACTACTATGTTCTGCAGAAGTGATTAGTATTTCAGTCACTTCGGTTCAATATGTGTCCTGTTACCTAGCAGGCATAGGGTCCACCATAGGCCCTGATAACATCTTCCATGCGTGATGGCAGCGATGTGTATAAGGCATGAATGGCGTCCAATGGCATAGCCATCCATGCTGGATTCTTCTCGTTCCAATGTTCATCTGTGGTGGCTAGCATTGTGTCACCATATCCCACACATTTTCGACTGGTAACAAGTCTGGTGATTTGGTGTGCCAGGGCAAAAAGCTGACATCCTGTGACACCAAGAAGTCATGTATTCGTGCAGAAATATGTGGTCGTGCATTGTCTTGCTGAAAAATGGCGTCCAGGGGCTTGTGCAGAAAGGGTATGCCTGCGGGTCACAGGATGCCACTCACGTAGGTCACACTGGTCATAGTGCCCTGGACATGCACTGTGATTTGTGGTTGTACCCAATAGCACCCACACCATGAGGTATTGAGGTGGCGCTGTATGTCCCGTGCGAATGCAATCACTGAGATACCGCTCCCCCGGTCTGTGGCGAACCGAAATGCGGTCATCAGTTCAAAAGAAACAGAACCTGTATTCGTCCGAAAACACTATCCCGTGCCATTTCTGCCCCCAGTGATGTCGTTCCATATACCATTGCCGGCTAGCAAGTTTCTGTAAGTCCCTCAAAGGTAGGCGGAGAAGTGGACGATGCACAAGTAACCCATGACGTAGTAAACTGCGACGGACTGTCAGCCCTGATAGTGTCCGATGCGTTCCACAGTTCCACTGTTGCGCCAGAGCCGAGGAGGGCACAGATCTGTCCTGCAGTGCCAACCAATCGGATGAGGTGTCGATCTTCACGGGTCTGTGTGTGTGCGGAGGGCGGGGGGGGGGGGGGGGGGGGGAGGCCGATCTCGTCGAGTTCTATGACGTTCTACGAACCATTCTGGACACACCCGCTCCGGTGCCGAAACACTTCATCCCAAACAAGCAGCAATTTTCCGGATGGATGCACCACATTCTTTCATACAATAATGCACCCTCTATCAGTCTCCCTGATTTGACGGTACGGTTCGCGCATACGTCTGCGAGGCATCCTGCACCTCTGCTCAAGTCACACTGATCCATTACCTTCCATTTATAGCGACAACGAGAGCCTCAGGCACATTTTACTGGTATGTTGTGTTGCGCCGCGGTACCGATGTTGACCGTAAACCCACGCGTCGACATCGTTCAAATACCAATCGTTTCTGCGGAAGATACTAATGTACAAGTCCTGTGCTTACGAATATCCTGTCTGTAGGCGTCCAATGTGTTCTTTTCTTCTGGACGTGTGTATATTGTATCTAGAGTATTTTTCTTTCTCCTTTCCCTCTGTAGTATGTTATTCGTGCTTCATGAAAGGAGACACATGGAATTTAACATAACATTAGCAGAGCTGGCATGCATCATTTCTCTTAGCAGGTTAGTTGAGCATGTTATAAGACACTCCTACTGCAGAGACATTAGGAAATATCGTTCTCTCAAATCAAGCGAGATGCCAAAACGGTTGTCGTATTGGTCAAACATTTGAGAGGACGATGGTTCACATCCCCATCTCTCTGTCTAGATTTAGGTTTCCCGTGACCTCCATAACGCATTTATGGCAAATGTGGGAATGGTTCATTTGAAAAGGGTACAACCAAATTCCCTCCCAATTCTTCTGTAATCTGAGCTTGACCTCATTTTCAACAGGCCATGAAAGTCTACTACAACCTTTGTTCCTTTCTTCTTTCTCTGCCACTAGCCTGACCATGGTCTCTCTGCCAACCAGCAAGCGGTTGCACTGACGCTTGTCGGATTGTGTGTGTATTTGTGTGTGTGTGTGTGTGTGTGTGTGTGTGTGCGCGCGCGTTCTGCAGGGAACCTCTTCGTTTATCTTACAAGTAATCTAAATTTTCAGCATCCGCCTATAACATTACACAAGAAACATTTCGATTGTCTTCCGGTTTTCCCACACTCCAGGATCCACTTCCATACAATAGTGCACTCTACACGCACAGAGATTTTTTTCTTCAAATTAAGCACTATGCTCGGTACCAGCAGAATTCTTTTGGTGATGAATCCTCTATTTGCTTGTGTTAGTCCCCCCCCCCCCCCCCCCCCCGTCTGTCTTTGTCACGTATTACATCTTTTTCAGCGGGACAGTATTTCTCAGTTCATATGCGACATGGTCCACAACTCTGTCGCTTATCTTATTTTTTCTAATACTTTTGTTTCTCTTTTGATTACTCTCAGTATATACTCAATGGTAAGCACACTGTTCATCCCATTCAACAGCCACTATAATTCTTCCTCGCTTTGACTCACGACAGCCATGTCATCTGAGACTTTTACCATTAATATCCTTTCAAAAAATGGTTCAAATGGCTCTGAGCAATATGAGACTCAACTTCTGAGGTCATCAGTCCTCTAGAACTTAGAACTACTTAAACCTAACCAACCTAAGGACATCACACACATCCATGCCCGAGGCAGGATTCGAACCGTAGCGGTCGCGCAGATCCAGACTGTAGCGCTTAGAACCTCTCGGCCACATCGGCCGGCTTTCTGGCAGTGTGTACCTGGACAAGTACGGGAGAAAGACGGCCTTCTTTCAAAACTCTTGTACCATTTAACGTTGCCTAACACTTTTTCTAAGCTGACAAACGACGTGATAGTATTTTGATTTTTTCTTTATTGTTGTCCCCATTATCAAGTGCCGTACCAGGAAAGCCTCTCTGGTGGTTTCTCATACAGCCAAACATATCGCCATCTAACAGATCCTCAACTTCCTTTCACATTCTTCTGGATATTATTCCTGTCAGCATCTTGGATGCGCCAATTATCTAGCTCAATGTACGAAATCACTCACATTTATTTGCCCTTGTCATTCATGGGCTTTTGTGGATGATAAGATTACGGAAGTTCGGTGATACATCTCTGGTCTCAGAGGTTCTGCACGCTAGCTTGAATAATAGCATGGTTGATACCGGGTGATCAAAAAGTCAGTATAAATTTGAAAACTGAATAAATCACGGAATAATGTAGATACAGAGGTACAAATTGACACACATGCTTGGAATGACATGAGGTTTTATTAGAACCAAAAAAATACAAAAGTTCACAAAATGTCCGACAGATGGCGCTTCATCTGATCAGAATAGCAATAATTAGCATAACAAACTAAGACAAAGCAAAGATGAAGTTCTTTGCAGGAAATGCTCAATATGTCCACCATCATTCCTCAACAATAGCTGTAGTCGAGGAATAATATTGTGAACAGCACTGTAACGTATGTCCGGAGTTATGGTGAAGCATTGGCGTCGGATGTTGTCTTTCGGCATCCCTAGAGATGTCGGTCGATCACGATACACTTACGACTTCAGGTAACCCCAAAGCCAATAATCGCACGCGCTGAGGTCTGGGGACCTGGGAGGCCAAGCATGACGAAAGTGGTGGCTGAGCTCACGATCATCACCAAACGACGCGAGCTAGAGATCTTTCACGCGTCTAGCAATATGGGGTGGAGCGCCATCCTGCATAAACATCGTACGTTCCAGCAGGTGTTTATCAGCCAGGCTGGGGATGATGCGATTCTGTAACATATCGGCGTACCTCTCACCCGTCACGGTAGCAGTTACAAAACCAGAATCACGCATTTCCTCGAAGGCCCGATAACGGTAGATGTGGTAAATCAAACCCATACCGTGACTTTCTCGTCGTGCAATGGAGTTTCCACGACAGTTATAGGATTTTCGGTAGCCCAAATTCTGCAGTTGTGGGCGTTGACAGACCCTCGGAGCGTGAAATGAGCTTCGTCGGTCCACAACACGTTACTCAACCAATCGTCATCTTCCGCCATCTTTTGAAACGCCCACACCGCATATGCCCTCCGCTTCACTAAATCGCCTGGCAACAGTTCACGATGCCGATGGATTTTGTACGGATAGCATCGGAGGGTACGCCTCAGTGTCAACCAAAGAGTAGTGTATGGAATGCCGGTGCGACGTGCGACTGCACGAGCGCTGACGTCCCCGTGCATAGACGAACCCGCTACAGTCTCCATTTCTTCCTGAACTGTCTCAGCAGCATTACGCCTTGTGCTCGGTCGGCCACTACGGGGTCTATCGTCTAAACAACCCTTGGCTTCGAACTTCGAAATCGTTCTCGCCATAGCTGCATTTGTCAACGGACCTTTACCTGTTCCTACCTGTTCGAATCCCCTTCCTATGGGGATTGGATCGTAACGCTGAACTAGCACATTCCCCATTCTGATAATACAGCTTCACTAAAAGCGCCTTTTCAGGTAACGTCGACATGCTACGACTGCTGGCGCATCTGATTCTCTCTCTCATTACAGCTCCTTTTATACACGATTGTCATGCGCAGTCACTGACGTTTTGCTGTCCAGCGCCATCTGTCGGACATTTTGTGAACTTTGTTTTTTTTTGTTCTAATAAAACCCCATGTCATTCCAAGCATGTGCGTCAATTTTTACCTCTCTATCTACATTATTCCGTGGTTTATTAAGTTTTCAAATTTATGCTGACCTTTCGATCACTCGGTGCTTCTCTTAACCGTTTTAAAATATTTGAAGAAATGATATGTGTGGTTTCTTCCTTGTTTGATGCGAACCGCCACGAATTCCTCTTCTTAGTCAGTCTCCTCATCTCACAGTAGCACTTGCAACCTACTTTCTCAATTATTTGTTGGACGTATTCCGATCTCTTTCTTCTTTTACAGTTCCTAAATGGTTCAAATGGCTCTGAGCACTTGGGACTTAACTTCTGAGGTCATCAGTCCTCTAGAACTTAGAACTACTTAAACCTAACTAACCTAAGGATATCACACACATCCATGCTCGAGGCAGGATTCGAACCTGCGACCGTAGCGGTCCCGCGGTTCCAGACTGTAGCGCCTAGAACCGCTCGGCCACTCCGACCGGCTCTTCTACATTTTTACCCTCTACAGCATTGATGTTATCCCCTGATGCCTTAACAGGTTTCCTGCTATCAGGTCCCTTCTTCTTATCAGCGTTTTCGATATATTTCTTTCCTCACCGATTCTCCAGAGAGCCTCCTTATTCCTTACCTTGTCAGACCATTCTGCTGTCACACCACATCTCCAATGCTTCGATACTCTTCTTTCGTGGTTTCCCCACAGTCCATGTTTCACTACCATAAAATGCTGTGCTCAAGACATACATTCTCATAAATTTCTTCCTCAAATTACGACGTTTATTTGATACTAATAGACTTTTCTTGGCCAGGAATGCCTTTTTTGCCATTGCTTGTCTGCTTTTGATGTCCTCCTTGCTCTGCCGTCATGGTTTATTTTCTGCCTAGGTAGCAGAACCACTTAACTTTATCTACTTCGTACTCGCCAATCCTGATGGTAAGTTTCTCGCTATTGTCATTTCTGCTACAACTGGTAGAAGCCGACCTCGGGGAAGATCAGTTTGGATTCCGTAGAAATATTTGAACACGTGGGGCAATACTGACCCTACGGCTTATCTTAGAAGCTATATGAAGGAAAGGCAAACCTATGTTCCTAGAATTTGTAGACTTAGAGAAAGCTTTCAGCAATGTTGACTGGAATACCCTCTTTCAAATTCTGAAGGTGGTAGGGCTAAAATACAGGGAGCGAAAGGCTATTTACAATTTGTACAGAAACCAGATGGCAGTTACAAGAGTCGAGGGACATGAAAGGGAAGCAGTGGTTGGGAAGGGAGTGAGATAGGGTTGTAGCCTCTCCCCAACGTTATTCAATCTGTATATTGAGCAAGCAGTAAAGGAAACAAAAGAAAAATTCGGAGTAGGTTATGAAACCCATTGAGAAGAAATGAACACCAACAAAAGCAAAACGAGGATGATGGAATGTAGTCGAGTTAACTCGGGTGATGCTGAGGGAATTACATTAAGAAATGAGACGCTTAAAGTAGTAAAGGAGTTTTGCTATTTGGGGAGCAAAATAACTGATGATGCTCGAAGTAGAGAGGATATAAAATGTAGACGCAATGGCAAGGAAAGCGTTCCTGAAGAAGAGAAATTTGTTAACATCGATTATAGATTTAAGTGTCAGGATGTCGTTTCTGAAAGTATTTGTATGGAGTGTAGCCATGTATGGAAGTGAAACATGGACGATGAGTAGTTTGGACAAGAATGGAATAGAAGCTTTCGAAATGTGGTGCTACAGAAAAATGCTGAAGATTAGATGGGCAGATCACGTAACTAATGAGGAGGTATTGAATAGAATTGAGGGGAAGAGGAGTTTGTGGTACAACTTGACTAGAAGAAGGGATAGGTTGGTAGGACATGTTCTGAGGCATCAAGGGATCGCCAATTTAGTATTGGAGGGCAGCGTGGAGGGTAAAACTCGTAGAGGGAGACCAAGAGATGAATACACTAAGCAGATTCAGAAGGATGTAGGCTGCAGTACGTACTGGGAGATGAAGCAGCTTGCACAGGATAGAGTAGCATGGAGAGCTGCATCAAAGCAGTCTCAGGACTGAAGACCACAACAACAACAACAACGTTGTTGTATCTGTCCTCCCCGCGACCACTTCCTTTTTCTTTCCACACAATTTTCCTGCAAGTATTTTGCTTTAGCTTCTGTGCACTTCATACTTATTTCGTACCTAAGTAATTTATAATGGTGCATTCGTTTCTTATCTTGATTACATCTATATTTGCTTCTTTCGTCTGTAATTTTAAATACTTCTTCCTTCTCAGGTAATTTCTTCGCAGTTAAAATGTGCACAAAAGAAGTTGGCCTATAGTTGTCCAGACTACACGGCAGAGGAGAATGACCACCATGCTGTAGTGGATGTGTAATTCCGCTTCTGAAGCCTACACACAAATGCATATGTTGTCTAACATGTAAGCTACAGCTAGGAAGTCTCCAAACCATCTTACTAAATGGTCATATCATAACGACCAATACTTCGACAAATATAGATATTCAAAAACAATTGCTTCTCATCAGTCAAAACCGAAATAAAACACATCAGCTAAAGCAGAACGGGTCTGACCATGTTGGCCGAGAAGAAGAAAATCTTCTAAAACAAAAATAAAAAACGGGACAAAAATCTAGCATGATGAACAACATTGTTTACTAGGATACTGTCAGTGTTAAACAAAGAAAATATGTCATGTGAAAATTATATGTCAGTTCCCTGATAACCTTGTCTTCAGCTTGTTTTTTACCTTTTTCTGCGTCTTTCCTGAGGTAGTAAAGCCTTCCCACGCACCTGTACATGTTTTCCGCTTCATTTTTAATTCTCTTTTGTTGTGACAAGACGAAACTACAATTGTGTGGCCACAACTGTGGAGTGATCTGGGACAGGTTTCATTTTTAACTACAACAGATGAAATATTAGTTCACTTTATTACATGAATGACTAAAAAGATGTACTTGAGGCTATTCTGCCAGTATAAAATATTTACAACTGTCACTTACTATGAAAGCATCACTTCATGCACTATGTAACAAACTGTTCTCTTGAGGTACAATGTTCGACATTTACAGGAGCGCTAGTTAATCTGGAACCGTAACAGTTTGTTAGTCCTACATCATGATATTGACTGCTGTAGCTGAGGTCTCTAACTAGGCTCAGGTTTCGCATGCTCGACACTCTATTGACCTCAGTGTGATGGCGCTGCTGTGATGAGAAGGTAGGTGGGATCTTAAGGGCAATCTCCCCCACGTCTTTGGGGATTGCATGTCTGTGGTATATCGATTAATGTTGCCAACTTTGGTGTTGCACCGCGCTCTCTCTGTGATACCACATCTTTATTGAGGAAGAGCTACGGGATACTGCAACTCTCTCAAACACACTTTTAATGAGATTTTTGCTTCCTACGACGTAAGTGTCATTGCGTATAATCACCATCCCTGATTATAAAGAACTTTTCCTGGAGCTACAGTGCATAAAGGCTGCGGTACCATGCTGTGAAGTAAAGAAATAGCAACGAGAATGCTCGCAGTATGCGGACCAGCAGGCGACAGTCAACTGGGGCGTCATCATCTACGTCCTCCAAGAACTTTGAAAACAAATCACAATTTCTCTGCAGTTCAGTACCACACTTCCTTTACAATTGTTCTCACTGATTGAGTATCTAATATTTTTGTCTACTCTTTTCTATTACTAAACTATGACCGAAGTCTATACCTACTTGTGGGAACATCTCAAAATCTCATTTCAGAATTTCTGGCTAACCATGTTGTAATTCACGTCACATCCTCTTATGTCTTCCAGTCTTTCTCAGTCATATCTCCTACTGCTGTAATTTTAAAACAGTGTATTTGCTACTACTATCTGAAACTTATGTAATAACTCAAGGGACCTTTCTCCCCTCCTAATGCTATTTCCGAGCCTATATTCTCCTGTAATTCTGCCTTTTATTCCCTACCCTACAATACTGTTGTAATCACCTATGATTGTTAGATTTTGAGTTCCTGTTACATACTGAATTACCCATCTCATTTTCCTCTAACTCCTCTACATCTACTTCTTCAGATATATGCCTTCTGTTCTTTCCCTTGCTGTAGCATTAAAATCCCCCATGATTCTCAGATTTTCATCGTGTATCACATACTGGATGACCACCTTCATTTTAGTTTGTTCATCTACTGCTTGTGGTATTACCCTGTGTACCTGAGCTATAGTCGTTGGTGGTGGTTGTACTAGGTGGGACGTCACATGGCGCAGTACACTCATTCTTTAAGGACTGATCATTCAGGTAGTTACACTGGACCGACTTTCAGACAGTATCACCGATGACGTCATCGATGAGTCATGAGATTTCTCCATCCCTCCGCCGCCTGATGAAGATAAATTTCGCTATGTATAAAATGGATAGAAATTCAAATTTCGGCGGAAAATTCAAAAATGGCGGGAAATTAAAAAGTATTCTAATTACATTGATGTGTTTCACTACTCCTACGAAAGTAGGGTTGTTGTCGTAAGTATAAATCAGCAGGAAATTAAATATAGCATATTGTCACGTTGGCGGCCCTGGAATACTGGCCCAGGCTCTATGACATCAGAGTGTGGCACGGTCCTACGACGTCCGCATCCAAGTTCTGGAATACTGTCACTATGACGCCAGATTTCATTAGAAAAGGATGTTTTTGCAGGCCTAGGCCTGTCTGCTGGACAAATTATCTCTTAACTAACATACTTCCCCAAAGCTACTATTCGTTCAGAAGTGTATTGCCTTTGCATACTGCTTCTACTAAGTTTGCACCTCTCCACTTCAGTCTTTTTTCAGCCAAACACCGACGGATGGAAAAACGCCTTCCGGACAAGCGCCTGTGCCGCTACCCCGACTTTTTCCCTTAAGGTAAAGTCCAAACTTAACACTGCGTAGTAGAAGCAGTTACGTCTTTATTTAAATAAACGTCTTGCCAGAGATGGCTCCCTTTCTGCAGGCAGAAAGTTCATGATTGCCATATCGGCGGAGAAGTCCGCCACTGCCCGGTCTGCTAAGAGCCAAGTCACCACGCATCACTGTCGCTCCGAGAAGGTTGGGCAATGCTGTCAGCTGCTGAAGTCACAGTGCTCGGTAAGACATAAGAGTCCAGCAGCCAGGACTCACACCACGTACTTCAGTGACAGCTTCATGCAGAGAGACACCACATGCATAGTACCGATTCGATAACCTAAAGCGAAATGGAATGCAGAAGTAGCTAGTATGCTGTTGTAACGGCACTGCAACCACGGTCCGTATGACCTGAGTAAAAATGTCAGGAAACTAGAAAAATGCAGGAAGCACACTTGTACTTCACCCTAATGACAAGGAGTCAAAATTATTGTAAGCTGAACACAAACTACAGCCCACACATACGTTTTACTTGGAACATAAAAATCTAGTGATGCACTTTCGTCCTTCTGGCGGCGGACACTTGTGTGATGGCTCTGAAGCAAAAATAAAGGTGGGCTGCAGTACTATGTTTGTAAAACTTACCACTATAATTTACGTGTGTGGAATAGACGGTGGCTATTTCATTAGCACTGACTAAACTAGCCATCATAGAGAGGTGAAACATGCGAACGTAGATGTATTCAGGCAAGTAGCTTTTGAGAATGACAGACACTAATTTACAAGTCGAATAATCCCCATATGAAACGTAGCAAATACATAGACGTGAAACTATGGTATTTTCTATGAGAATAGTGGTCAATATCATAATTGTACACGACATTTCAAAAGGGGAAAACTGAACTGCAGTCACCCGCAGAGTCTGAAACGGCTGCCGGCCGTAATACACAATCTAAAGTCCGTCAGCACGTTGCTCAATATGAGGTAGACTACAGTTATGTGATTCACGCCCCACGTCAGCCGCAGCCGACTGTGGTTGTAGTACAGAACAGCGCCACACTTGTCATCAGTTAGGGAGACATCAAAACAGTGTACTGATAACAGTGAATTTTGCTTTGAAAATCTTGACTATCCGTTGAATCATCACATTGAGGAGTACCCACATTTTTTTCAACCATTCAGACGGAACGCGTAATAGCCCCGAAGAGTTCGACTAGAAGGTACGGTAATGGTATAGAGCCAGTGTCAATATTCCAGGTCAACCAACACGAAAATGACAGCAACCACGAATTTGTCATCTAAGGGCTCCCAGCTACCCATGTATTCCACGTTGCATATATGACATCAGACGTCTCCATAGGATTTGCAAATGGAGACAGTTGATAGGCCTACATAAAATCGTTCAATGTATATCGAATAAGACTTGGCAAAATTGTCCACTGAATTATTATGTTAAGTCGTACCCATATCTGTTACAGATGAATTATCATGTTAAATTGTTCCCATGTCTGTTACAGATGTTAAATCACAACAACTCGAAAACTGAGAGTTCCACACATTTTAGGCGAATGATAGTGCTGGTATTATAACGTCCTTTAATGTCTTAACAGGTGTCCTATCATTCTCCCCCTCCTTCTTCTTGTCAGTGTTTTCCGTATATTCCTTTCTTCGTCGATTCTGCGGAGGACCTCCTGATTCCTTACCTTGTCGGTCTCCCTTGAATGAATGGTTCAAATGGCTCTGAGCACTAGGAGACTTAACATCTGAGGTCATCAGTCCCCTAGAACTTAGAACTACTTAAACCTAACTAACCTAAGGACGACACACACACCCAAGCCCGAGGCAGGATTCGAACCTGCGACCGTAGCGGTCGCGCGGTTCCAGACTGAGGCGCCTAGAACCGCTCGACCACTCCGGCCGGCTCGGTCTCCCTTATTTTCGACATTCTTCTGTAGCACCACATCTTCGGTTTTCTTCTGTTGCGGTTTTCCCACAGTCCATGTTTCAGTGCCATACAATGCTGTGCTCCAAACGTACATTCTCAGGAATTTCTTCTGAAAATTAAGGCCTATTTTTTACACTAGCACACCTCTCATGGCCAAGAATTTCCTTTTTGCCAGGTTTAGTCAGCTTTTTATTTCCTCGTTGCCACGTCTGTCTTTGGTTATTTTGCTGCCTGTATAGCAGTGTTCCTTGACTTCGTCTACTTCATGATCCCCAGTTCTGATGTTAATTATCTCACAGTTCTCATTTCTGCTACTTCTCATTGCTTTCGTCTTACTTTAATTTAGTTTCAATCCATATTCTGCACCCATTAGACTGTTCATTCCATTCAACAGATCTCGTAATCCTTCTTCACTTTCTCTGACGACAGCGATGTCATCAGCGAATCTTATAATTGATATTTTTTCATCCTGAATTTTCATCTTGCACTTGAATCATTCATTTATTTCGATCATTGCTTCTTCACTGTATAGATTGAACAGTAGAGGTGAAAGACTACTTCCCTGTGTTACACCCTTTATAATCCGAGCTCTTCGTTCTTGGTCATCCATTCTTATTATTCCCTCTTGGCTCTTGTACATACTGTTTATTACCCCTCTCTCCCTATACCTTACCGCTATTTTTCTCAAAATTTCTATCATCTTACACCATTTTACATTGGTGAACGCTTTTTGAAGGTCGACAAATCCTATGAACGTGTCTTGATTTTTCTTTAGTGTTGCTTTACTTGCAATCGCAACGTTAGAAATGCCTCTGGTTCCTTTGCCTGTCCTAAAGTCAAACTAACCGTCATCTAAAACATACCCAATTTTCTTTTCCACTCTTCTGTATATTATTCTTGTGGGTAAATTCATGATTAACTGATTGTACGATAATTACCGCACTTTTCCTCTCTTCCTATCTTCGCATCTGTGTGGATAATGTTTTTCCTAAAGTCAGATGGTATCCAGTCTCATAACTTCTACACACCATCGTAAATAATTGTTTTGTTACTACTTACCCCAATAATTTTTGAAATTCCGATGACACTAAAACTGGATCCCCTATCTCTTCCCTATCGACTCCTGTTTCTTCTTCTTCTATCACATCGTCAGACATATCCTCCCCTCCTAGAGACATTCAGTGTGTTCTTTCCATCCATCCGCTTTCTCCACTGCATTTAACAGTGGAATATCCATTGCACTCTCAGTGTTACCGCCTTGGCTTTTAATTTCAGTGACGGTTATTTAACTTTGCTTTATGCTAAGTCACTTATTTCTGTTTCGACTTATTCATATTTTTCATGCAATCATTTCGCCTAAGTTTCCCTGGACTTCCTATTTATTTCATTCCGAAGTGACTTGTATTTCTGAATGTCCTGGACACTTTTGTACTTCCTTCTTTCGCCAATCGACTGAAATGTTTGCTCTGTCGCATATGGCTTCTTCGCAGTTATCTTCTTTGTACCTACGTTTTTCTTTCCAGTTTCTGTGGTTTCCCATTTTAGTGATGTCCATTCCTCTTCAACTGAGCTGCTTGCTGAGCTATTCATTATTGTAGTATCTATAACCTCAGAGAACTTCAAGAGTATGTCTTCATTCGTTAATATTCCTGTTTCCTACTTCTTTGCACATTGTTTCTTCTTGACTAGAATTTTAAACTTCAGCCTATTCTTCATCATTACTAAATTGTGACTGAGTCTGTATGCTCCTGGGAAGGCCTTACAACCCAATATCTGATTTCGATATCCCTTCCTGACCATGAAGTAATCTAAATGATATATTCACGTACCTACCAGCTATTTGCAAGTGTACCTCCTCTTCTTGTGATTCTTGAACAGAATATTACTTCAAAACTCAGTGGTTTTTCCTCTCTCATTCATAGTTCCATTCCAATAGTCTACCGTAACCGTTTCTTCTACTCCTATCCCTATAACAGCATTCAAATCTCCCATGATTATTAAGTTTTAATCCCCCTTTGCATACTGAATTAACCGTTCAGTATCCTCAATACTTGCTCTATCTCTTCATCTGATGCTTGCGATGTCGGCATGTATGCCTGAAAGATTGTTGTCGGTGTTGGTTTGCTGTAGATTCTAAAGAGAAAAACACTATCACTGAAATGTCCACAGTAATACATTCTCTGCCTGATCATAACGAACCCTACTCTCATTGTACCATTTTCTGCAGCTGTTGATGTTACCCTATATTCATTTGACCAGATATATTCATGCTCTTTCCATTTCATTTCAGTGATTCCCACTATATCTTGATTGAGCCATAGCATTACCCTTTTCGTATTCCCTATCTTCCCTACCGTATTACAACTTCTGACATTCTACGCCCTAACCCGTAGAACGTTATCCATTCGTTGGTTATTCAATCTTTTTCTCATGATCACCATCCCCCTTCGCAGTTCCCTCTCGGAGATTCGAATAGGAGATTAGTCGGGAATCTTTTGCCAATAGAGAGAAGAGATCATCGCGACACTTTTTCAGTTACAGGACGCATGTCCTCTCGATACACATTACGTGTCTTTAATGCTGTAGCTTTCATTCCCTTGTGCATCCTCGTGCTGTTGGTTAATGCCATTTCTTCGGCCTCTTAGAGTCATTTTCCACCGCAAGTTGGGATGTGCCTTAAAGGCAGAATGAGGGTTTCTTCTTCTTTGGCTGCAATTGCTGATTATTTTTATTGAAAATTTGAACAGCGGCAGGTTTTGAAACTGGGACCGAGAACGCTCTTATTATTTGTCAAAGAATCTATGGCTGGAACATAGGTAATGTACTTTGTGATACTCTTAATACACTCCTGGAAATGGAAAAAAGAACACATTGACACCGGTTGTCAGACCCACCATACTTGCTCCGGACACTGCTAGAGGGCTGTACAAGCAATGATCACACGCACGGCACAGCGGACACACCAGGAACCGCGGTGTTGGCCGTCGAATGGCGCTAGCTGCGCAGCGTTTGTGCACCGCCGCCGTCAGTGTCAGCCAGTTTGCCGTGGCATACGGAGCTCCATCACAGTCTTTAACACTGGTAGCATGCCGCGACAGCGTGGACGTGAACCGTATGTGCAGTTGACGGACTTTGAGCGAGGGCGTATAGTGGGCATGCGGGAGGCCGGGTGGACGTACCGCCGAATTGCTCAACACGTGGGGCGTGAGGTCTCCGCAGTACATCGATGTTGTCGCCAGTGGTCGGCGGAAGGTGCACGTGCCCGTCGACCTGGGACCGGACCGCAGCGACGCACGGATGCACGCCAAGACCGTAGGATCCTACGCAGTGCCGTAGGGGACCGCACCGCCACTTCCCGGCAAATTAGGGACACTGTTGCTCCTGGGGTATCGGCGAGGACCATTCGCAACCGTCTCCATGAAGCTGGGCTACGGTCCCGCACACCGTTAGGCCGTCTTCCGCTCACGCCCCAACATCGTGCAGCCCGCCTCCAGTGGTGTCGCGACAGGCGTGAATGGAGGGACGAATGGAGACGTGTCGTCTTCATCGATGAGAGTCGCTTCTGCCTTGGTGCCAATGATGTTCGTATGCGTGTTTGGCGCCGTGCAGGTGAGCGCCACAATCAGGACTGCATACGACCGAGGCACACAGGGCCAACACCCGGCATCATGGTGTGGGGAGCGATCTCCTACACTGGCCATACACCACTGGTGATCGTCGAGGGGACACTGAATAGTGCACAGTACATCCAAACCGTCATCGAACCCATCGTTCTACCATTCCTAGACCGGCAAGGGAACTTGCTGTTCCAACAGGACAATGCACGTCCGCATGTATCCCGTGCCACCCAACGTGCTCTAGAAGGTGTAAGTCAACTACCCTGGCCAGCAAGATCTCCGGATCTGTCCCCCATTGAGCATGTTTGGGACTGGATGAAGCGTCGTCTCACGCGGTCTGCACGTCCAGCACGAACGCTGGTCCAACTGAGGCGCCAGGTGGAAATGGCATGGCAAGCCGTTCCACAGGACTACATCCAGCATCTCTACGGTCGTCTCCATGGGAGAATAGCAGCCTGCATTGCTGCGAAAGGTGGATATACACTGTACTAGTGCCGACATTGTGCATGCTCTGTTGCCTGTGTCTATGTGCCTGTGGTTCTGTCAGTGTGATCATGTGATGTATCTGACCCCAGGAATGTGTCAATAAAGTTTCCCCTTCCTGGGACAATGAATTCACGATGTTCTTATTTCAATTTCCAGGAGTGTATTTGTTTTTTTTAGATGCAAACACTGTAGATATAAATCGTAGCCTGGTTGCTATCTCCTTCTTCGTTCAGGCATTTCATACATTCAGTAGATTGACCAAAGAGTCATAAACACTGTTGGAGTCTATGAAATCGAGTTCCATATAGTCTACACATGAGTTAACTACATAACAAAAGAATTTTAAATGCTGTTATATCACCAGCTTTAAAAACTCAGCAAACTTCCCCAGCTTCTAGACGCACAATGTTGTCTTCTTATAAACCAGTGGACAGGCTGCAGAAACTGGTACCCAATCTACATCTTCACATTGCACACATGACATCAGACATCTCCATGGGATTTAAGAATGGAGACCAGCTGTCTCCATGCGTGCAGAAAATCGTTGAATATGCGCCGAATACACTCGAATCCACTCAATTATCACGTTAATGTGTTCCCATTTCTGGTAGAGATTCAAAACCTACATAGCAATCCATATTGCAGACTACAAGTCGCATAGGTTCGTTACATTTGAATGCTTGAAAGTTACTTGACAGAGAACAGCTAATGCACAGAACAACACTATCACTGAAATGTCCATAGTAACACATTCTGTGCCTGATCATAACGAATCCTACTCTCATTGTACCATTTTCTGCCGCTGTTGACGTTCCGCAAAATTCATCTGACCAGATATCTTCATGCTCTTACGTAATCGTCCTCTCATTGCTCCATTTGCGCGTGGAATAGGAAAGGGAATGAGCAGCAGCGATATAAGATGTGCTCAACAATTAGGTGTATGAAAGTTTGCAACGTGTATATAGTCACTTTTCCTAGGTGTGGGGTTCAGCAGAAGTAGCATCACAGTCTTCAACACCACACGCATCACATCTCAGCACATGCACCCCAAACCAAACACTACAACACACACCAAATACAAATACCACATCATACCATAAGACACAGCACACATGATATCACACCACACATAATACACAAGCAACATACAACTCACCAAGTACCACAGATGACTACAGACAACACAGCACAGAGCACAAGACACACCACAGATGACAAAATACACACATCACACCCACTAAAAACCACACGTTACCCACCTAACACACTTCATGCTGCACACTCAATGCCCACCACACATACTACATATCACACACCACCCACACACCGAATCTCTTATTTCTGATTAATTTTAAGGGTGCTTGTACAAGAAAACGTGATTTAATAGTTCATGTACAAGTGTGGATCAATTATACCACCGATTGTAATAGTAGTAGTAGTAGTAGCAGGTTCAATAGATTCAAACAGTAGGTCGCTTGGCAACTTTGGATCGCTACCAGCTGTCAATGATTCTTAACCAAATGTACCACAGTGACCTACGCATTCTTTTGGTGGATGAGAGTATTATTTTCTAACACCGGCTTTCATTGTACATATGGCTTGGTATGATGGAAATTGGACATCAGTGTAGATGGAAACCCACCTAAGAACAGTGAAAATATACATCAATAATGAGAATACCATATAGTGTACTCACTTTCAGAAGCTTGATGCACGTCACCAAAACTATGTACAGATATTATGGAATTCTCTTAAGAAACTTTATAGAGCTCATCCACCAGAAAACTGAGGAAGTAGTCTCCGCTATAAATTCACATTTATTCACATGTTACATTCCAATACAGTAAACCTCTAAGCAGGGTAACATTATTTCTATGACGTTGCCCTACAGGTACTAACCCGGACAGTACTGCCACACATTACTCACATACATTCAACAATTTTTTGTATGCATATCAACTGTCTCAATTTACAAATCATAAGTAAACATCTGATGTCATGTGTGCAGGATGGAACATATGGGGAGATGGGAGCCCATAGATGTGAAATTCAGTTACCTGGTTGCTATCATGTCCCGTGTTGGCACTCCTGGAATACTGGTGCAGCCTCTATAGTACCATTCACTTAGCTTCTACTCGAACTTTTCGGGGCTATTATGCATTCTCTCTGAAGACTGAAAAAATATGTGTACACCTTTATGTGATAATTGAACGGATATTCACAGTTTTTAACGCAAAATTTAATATTTTCGGTACAATATTCGTTGTAGCAAGCATCCAGCCACTGTCCATTTCACACACAGAAATTTTTGTGGTGAGTTTTACAAGCATATTACCTCGACCTACTTCTTTTGGCTTCAGAGCCACCATACAAGTGTCCTTTGCCAGGAGAAAGAACGTGGCATGTCTAGTTTTTTAAGGTTCCAGGGAGAACGTATGTGTGAGTTGTAGGTTTCTTCAGATTTTATTAATTTTCACTCCCCGTTTACAGCAGCTTGACCCAAAGTCTCCAACCTGTTTCCAAAGTCTTCCCAAGATTTCTTCTTAATTGCAGCATCCAAGAAGAAATCTTGGGAAGACTTTGGAAACAGGTTGGAGACTTTGGGTCAAGCTGCTGGAAAACAATTCTGGAGTGTAATTAGCAGTCTTAGAAAGGGAGGTAAGAAGGAAATGACAAGTATTTTGGACAGGTCAGGAAAACTGCTGGTGAATCCTGTGGGCAGATGGAGAGAATATTTTGAAGAGTTGCTCAATGTAGGTGAAACTATGATCAGTAATGTTTCAGATTTCGATGTACAATGGGATAGGAATGATGATGGAAATAGGATCACATTTGAGGAAGTGGAGAAAATGGTCAATAGATTGCAGTGCAATAAAGCAGCTGGGGTGGATGAAATTAAGTCAGAACTCATCAAATACAGTGGAATGTTAGGTCTTAAATGGCTACACAGGACAATTGAAATGGCCTGGGAGTCGGGACAGGTTCCATCAGACTGGACAAAAGCAGTAATCACACCAATCTTTAAACATGGAAACAGAAAAGATTGTAACAACTACAGAGGTATCTCTTTAATCAGCGTTGTGGATAAAATCTTCTCAAGTACTGTTGAAAGGAAAGTGCGAGTATTAGCTGAGGACCAATTGGATGAAAGTCAGTGTGGGTTTAGGCCTCTTAGATGTTGTCAGGACCAGATCTTTAGCTTACTGCAAATAATGGAGACGTTTTATGAGTGGAACAGGGAATTGTATCTATGCTTTATAGATCTAGAAAAGGCATATGACCGGGTTCCTAGGAGGAAGTTACTGTCAGTTCTACAAGATTATGGAATAGGAGGCAAACTTTTGCAAGCAATTAAAGATCTTTACCTGGATAGTCAGGCAGCAGTTAGAGTTGACGGTAAATTGAGTTCATGGTTCAAAGTAGTTTCAGGGGTGAGACAAGGCTGCAACCTGTCTCCACTGTTGTTCATATTATTTATGGATCATATGTTGAAAACAATAGACTGGCTGGGTGAGATTAAGATATGTGAACACAAAATAAGCAGTCTTGCATATGCGGATGACTTAGTTGTCATGGCAGATCCGATTGAAAGTTTGCAAAGTAATATTTCAGAGCTAGATCAGAAATGTAAGGACTATGGTATGAAGATTAGCATCTCCAAAACGAAAGTAATGTCAGTGGGAAAAAGATATAAACGGATTGAGTGCCAAATAGGAGGAACAAAGTTAGAACAGGTGGACGGTTTCAAGTACTTAGGATGCATATTCTCACAGGATGGCAACATAGTGAAAGTACTGGAAGCGAGGTGTAGCAAAGCTAATGCAGTGAGTGCTCAGCTACGATCTACTCTCTTCTGCAAGAAGGAAGTCAGTACCAAGACTAAGTTATCGGTGCACCGTTCAATCTTTCTACCAACTTTGTTGTATGGGAGCGAAAGCTGGGTGGATTCAGGTTACCTTATCAATAAGGTTGAGGTTACGGATATGAAAGTAGCTAGGATGATTGCAGGTACTAGTAGATGGGAACAATGGCAGGAGGGTGTCCACAATGAGGAAATCAAAGAAAAACTGGGAATGAACTCTACAGATGTAGCAGTCAGGGCGAACAGGCTTATATGGTGGGGTCGTGTTACACGCATGGGAGAAGTAAGGTTACCCAAGAGCCTCATGGGTTCAGCAGTAGAGGGTAGGAGGAGTCGGGGCAGACCAAGGAGAAGGTACCTGGATTCGGCTAAGAATGATTTTGAAGTAATAGGCTTAACATCAGAAGAGGCACCAATGTTAGCACTGAACAGGGGATCATGGAGGAATTTTATAAGGGGGACTATGCTTCAGACTGAACGCTGAAAGGCATAATCAGTCTTAAATGATGATGCTGATGATGATGATGATCACTACCTGTCATTTGTGTGAAGTACAAATGTGCCTTCTGCATTGTTATAGCTTCGTGTCGGTTAACTCAGGACATGCCGGTTGCGGTTGTAGTTTTGATAATTGGAACCTCTACACTCCATTTCGCACTAGGTTATGGAATCGGTACTACGCATGTGGTGTCCCTTTGCACGGAGCTGTCGTCGACGGATGGTGGGCTGACTGCCGGCTGCCAGACATTTAATGGAATTTAATAATGTGTGTGAAATCTTATGGGACTTAACTGCTAAGGTCATCAGTGCCTAAGCTTACACACTACTTAACCGAAATTATCCTAAGGACAAACACACGCACACCCATCCCCGAGGGAGGACTCGAACCTCCGCCGGGACCAGCCGCACGCCATACATTTAGGAGACGACAGTGGTGCGTGGTGGCTTCGCTCTTAGTGGGCTACCACAGACTGAGCAGTGGTGGCCTTCGCGACTGGTCTGGCGATTACGTCCTTCACAACCGCAGAAACGGAGTTCCCACTGGCAAGGTGTCTAAATAAAGACGCAAGTGTTCCTTCTACACAGCATACAGTTTGGGCTTTAACTTATAGGAATACGTCGGGGCAGCGGTGAAGGGGCATATGTAGAGGGTAGAAGGCACGCTTCAAATGATCGCAGTAGTTTATGGTTACTAGGTGTGTTACTTAAAAGTTTCCCAGTGTGTGGTAATGGATAGCTGTTTGGACCATTTGGTCTGGATATTTAATGACCACTTCCCGTTTTTAAGGTGTGTGAGCATGTCGTTTGTCTCGTATGTTGTTTCGCCCTTTTTACTACATTGTGTGTGCTTTTGTAGTGTTCAGTTGTGACTTTGTTGCCATTGATGTTATGCAGTGTAATGAATGGCTTCATCTGGCACTTTTGCTTTAAGTGTATGGTTTTGACTCTAGTTCATTAGTAACTGGGAGGGGTTCAGTGTTGAGTTTCACTGTATGAAGTGCCTTTTGGGAGCACAATTTGGTTTTACAGTGGTGTTCCACTATCAACGTGTAGTTAAGGTGCTTAGAGCTTTAGTGTATGAATTATGCATTTCGTCTAATATCTAATCTTTTCACATCTTTGGTGTGACGTCACATGTGATGGACTACTGTTTAAATTGCTGTTAAAATTGCTGTTAAAATTGCTTGTCAATATTTTATAAACTTTTAGTCTTCAGTTACCCATTTTAAAGCTTATCTGTGTTAATATTTGCTGTAAAGGAAACTTATTAGTGGATTTTCATTAAAGTCTTTCTTCCTGTGTTATTGACTCGAGTGGTCTATTATTCGTGAGTGGGCTTACGTCGATCGTCCAAGCCTCCTGCCTCAGTAGTGTATTTACATTTTGCGGCGTGCAGTTGGAGCTGTAGCGGGTATAAAGCTAAGTACTGAAAAAGTTATTTGCGCACTGTTATACAGTTATTAAATTTAATAGTTTTCAGCGGTGTTTCGTGCTGTTTGGGGCGAAATAACAATTTAATAAACTTTTGGAAACGTTCGCTCGCTGTGTTTTTTAGAGTTTTCTGTGCGTTGAAGTCGTTTAGTAAATTTCGTGCTTTAGTTTCCAGCTGAGGTTTCTTATTGTTTCATTTCAGTAATATTTTCATTCAGTGTTTTAACTTCTTCGAGTGTTCCAGTAGCAGCTTGAATTTTTGGTTTTAGCTAATAATTTTCTGTAATTTTGTTGGTATTGGTATTACCTGTGAGTAATAGTATTAATACAAGCAGTTGCCTTCTTAGTAGACAGAGAATTTCGAGACCGCTATTGTTAGTTCTATAAATTACTTAGGTAGCGTGTATAGTTTTTTTTCAGTGACTGTAAAATGTTACCATGAATGAGAAGTGTGGGCTCTGTCGAAGGTTTGTGAGTAGTGGGTTACGGTGTGGGAGTTGTTCAAAGTATTTTCATCGGGGGGAACGCAGTAGGCTTCCTGGTAATGCAGAGTCTGTAGTAGAAATAAGTTGCTCGATCAGTCAACGGGTGTACTGCTGGTCCATAGTCTGCAACGGGCACAATATTTCGGCGATCAGACGTGTCGCCATCGTCCGGTGCGCTGACGAACTGAGTTGTGCCCGTTGGACACTATGAACCAGCAGTACACCCGAGCAAGAAATACTCCGAGAGAAACTGAAGAATCATGGAAATAAGTTGATAGAGGAGCAGGAGCGTAAGATCTGTGCCCTTCATGTACAGTTACAACATTCAAAGGAGGAACTAGATAGGTTGAGCAGGGTGAAGGGTGGTGGGGAATTGGAACTGGCAGTTGGCAAGAAGGCAGCTAGGAGAAGGAGGTATTCAGACAGTTATATGTACTTTGCGTATATGCAATAGATTTGACCAACTGTCAAAGTTGAATGGAGAGGAGCCTCTTGTAGCTGTAGATATAGGGAACATACAGCAGTCCTCAGCAGTTAGGAGGCCTAGTAAATGTCTAACATTAAAAGGAAGGTTCTGCCTCTAGGTAGTTCCCATGGTAGAGGTGTGGGCCAGCAGTTGCAGGAAGTGTTGGGGAGTGAGTACCAGGTCACCAGCACTGTGAAGCCTAGTGCAGGACTGGCTCAA
The DNA here is from genome assembly GCF_023864275.1 of Schistocerca cancellata. NCBI lineage: Eukaryota > Metazoa > Arthropoda > Insecta > Orthoptera > Acrididae > Schistocerca > Schistocerca cancellata. Next base: position 985,011,721 of record NC_064627.1, read on the forward strand.
GTGACTGACAGCGTGGGAGAGCTATGTAGGAATTTTACAGAGAAGGATCAGGTACTGATAGTGGGTGGAGCAGGGAACAGTCTTCATAATGACAGGGAATATGATGTAGGTGGTCATCTGGTAAAGAGAGCTATTCAAACTGGTGGCACTAATTTGCATTTCGTGCAACTGTTTCAGCATTATGATCAGCCTCATCTTAATGTGGCTGTAAGGGGTGTTAACAAAGGGCTGGAGAAGGCGCTGTTGGCGTAGGGTATGGGTCACATTTCAGTGGTGCCGCTTGAGTCTATCAGTAGACCAGGTTTCACAAGGCATGGCCTGCACCTCAATAGGTATGGGAAAGGGAGGCTGGCAAGGCTTATGGGTGACAGTGTAGTGGGTGGTGGTGAGATCACGCATGGAAAAATTGCTGTAGTAGTTGGTGTTAGAGCAGCACCTTTTTTAGATTGAAGTAAGCTGATAGGTATACGTGCTTAAAGGAAGTCCCTCCAACTAAGGGCTCACCTTCAGAGGACTTCATGTTTCCAAGTAGACAAGGAATTAGCATATTTCATCAAAATATGAGGTATTAGAGATAAAGTCAGTGAGCTGCTTATAGATGTTGACTCTGAAATTTTTGGTATATCAGAGCACCACCTAAATAATTTGAAAGTTCAGGGGCTCCCTTTACACAGGTTACAGATGATCTGGCTGTTTTTCACGGAGATCCTTGTGGGGTGGGGAAGTGGCTATGTGTGTGAAAAACAGTATTCCATTTGAGTTCATGCACATATCACGGCACTGCACTGAACAGATATTTGAATGTTGTGCAGGGGCAGTTGAATTTAGTGAAACTAAACTTCTAATTGTTGTTGTTTATAGGTCTCCTAACTCTGACTTCAGAGCATTTGTGCTCAAGCTAGAGTGGGGTCTTTGTTCCCTTTATAGGAAGTACCATAAATTAGTTATATGTGGTGACTTCAGTATAAATTTTGTATCTGATGGTGCAAGAAAAAGGATGTTATGATCTGATGCAGAATGTGGTTTTTTTTTTTCAACTACGGTGCAGGGTAACTGTAGCACAGCCATAGACAATATTTTTATACATTCTTCATTACTGGATGGGCATTTTGTTAGTATGAGGGTGAATGGCCTTTCAGACCAAGATGCACAAATTTTAACACTAAAAGGATTTTGTACTCAAACAAATGTCGCATATAATTACAAACAATGTAGGAAAGTTAATCCAACAGCAACAGAGTGTTTTAAACCTTGTCAAGGAACAAGAGTGGCAGGACTTTTATAGTGCTGATAACAAGATAATAAATATAATGCTTTCCTTAACACATTTCTTATGCCCTTTGAGATCTGCTTTCTTTTAGAACATTCTAAATGGGGTACTAGCAGTAATAGGGAGCCCGGGTGGCTGACTAGTGGGATAAGGATATCATGTAGAGCAAAGTGGGAATTATATCAAAATGTTAGAAGTAGTCACAATCAAGATACAAACAGTATTTTAAGGTGCTTAAAATGTTATTAGGAAGGCAAAGAGTATGTGGTATTCAAATAGAATAGCTAATTCACAGAATAAAATTAAAATCATATGGTCAGTTCTGAAGGAAATGTCTGGTCAGCAGCACAAGGTCGACAATATAAAGTCAGTTCGTAGTAAAAATATTTCTGTTAGTGATAATTCAGATATATGTACAGTATTTAACAATCATTTTCCGAGCATTGCTGGTGAATTAAATAAAATTTAGTTTCTACAGGAAATCATATAACTCTCTTGGCAAATGCCTTTCCGAGACTGATGTCTGAAATACTCCTCTGTGATACAGACAAGGGGGAGATTGAGTCAATAATTAAATCACTGAAGACTAAGGGCTCTCATGAATATGATGGAGTGCTTAGCAGAATATTAAAATACTATGATGCACATGTTAGCCCTGTATTTAGCCATATTTGTAATTTTTCGTTTAGAAATGGTCAGTTTCCTGAACAATTAAAGTATTCGGTAGTAAAGCTGCTTTATAAGAATGAAGAAAGGGGTAATGTAAACAATTTTACCTATTTCTATGCCATCAGTGTTTGCTAAAGTTATTGAAAAGGCTGAGTATGTAAGAATAATTGATCATTTTATATCACATGATTTGCTGTCAAATGTACAGTTCAGCTTTAGACCTCATTTAACAATTGAAAATGCTTCATCCTCTTTTGTCTGTGAGGAACTGGATGGGTTAAACAAAAGGTTTCGAACGCTAGGCGTATTTTTTGATTTAACTAAGGCATTTGATTGTGTTGATCACAAAATATTGCTCCAGAAGTTGGACTATTAGGGAATATGGGGAGTATGTCACAACTGGTTCGTCTTACTCTATCAACAGACAGCAGAAGGTCATGATTTGCAGTGTTGAGAATGTCTGTGATGTGGGATCTGAGTGGGGTATTGTCAAGTGGGGGGAGGGGGGGTGCCCCAGGGATCAGTGTTGGGGCCACTCCTGTTCCTTATTTATATAAATGATATGCCCCCTAATATTATGGGTAACTCTAAATTATTTCTGTTTGCTGATGACAGTGGCTTGGTAGTAAAAGATGTGATGTGCAACATTGCCTCAGTTTCAAATAGTGCAGTTCATGACCTACGTTCATGGCTTGTAGAAAATAAACTAACTCTAAATCACAGTAAGACTCAGTTTTTACAGTTTCTAAAACACAATCCAACAAAAATTGACGTTTTAATTTCGCAGAAAGGGCATGTGATTAGTGAAACTGAACAGTTCAAATTTCTTTGTGTTCAGCTAGATAGTATACTGTCATGGAAAGCCCACAAACAGGATCATGTTGAAAGACTTAATGCTGGCATTTTTACTATTCGAACGGTATCTGGAGTGAGTGATTGTTCGGCACGAAAATTAGTCTACTTTGCTTATTTTCATTCGCTTATGTCGCATGGTATTATATTTTGGGGTAAAACTCTTCCCATTCTAAAAGGATATTTTTTGCTCTGAAACTGGTGGTTTGGGCAATAAGTGGTGTCTGTTCATGAACTTCTTGTCGCCCCCTGTTCGTAAGTCTGGGTATTTTAACACTGGCCTCTCAATATACATATTCCTTACTGTCATTTCTTGTTAACAATATTAGCTTATTCCAAAGAATAAGCAGCTTTCACTCGGTTAATACTCGGCAGAAATCAAACCTGCATTTGGATCTGAATATCTTAACTCTTGTGCAGAAAGGTGTGCAGTATATTGCTTGCATCTATTTTCGATAAGCTACCGCCAGAATTCAATTCTTACCAGTAATCCACGACCTTTCATATCGAAACTGGAGAGTTTCCTTATGGGTCAGTCTTTCTATTCTGTCGAGGAGTTCGTTGAAAAATTAAGCTGATAATTATTGTATTGTTGATTGCGTTTACCTAAACTTATAGCTTGACGTATTTAGGGTTCATAAACATTTTATATTTATCTGTTGTTACTATTATGTTGTAATTTCATGTACTGACAAGTTCCATGACCTTGGAGATTTGCTCCTCAATTGTAAATAAAATAAAATAAATTAACCCCATGTAGATTGCGATTGGGTATGGGACAGATGGCACCACCTTTTTTTCGAGGACATGAAAGGATGTGCTCAGCATTTGTCAATTGTGTGTAAGTCATTGTCTGAGATCCCCTTCTTCGGATTTCATTGTCTTGTATGTTAATACATATGTGTCTCATGGTTCATTCCATTGGATTTCCATATAGAAGTTTCTACACTCATGGTCCTCTGTGTGTATATTTATTCATATATCTGTTGGTGTTTCTGACTAACTTCTACTAGGCTATTTTGTAGGCTACTGCTATATACTGTATAAAGAGGGGATTTGCAACATGAAACGGTCTTTGGTAATTGTTCATAGATGTGTATTGTGTATGTTACTTTTGACCCTATGGGTACATATTGATGGTGGATGGTACTAATATTGGCAACATTGTTTTATGTCCATTATATTTCCTGGAATTAGTAGAAACATTAATAACTTGTTTCGTTTTTATTGTAGAGATAGTGCATACTTATGGCATTTTACTTCCACAAGTTACACATTTTCTATGTTAGTATGTTCGTGGGCCTTTGGGATAAGACTGGGTTGCTGTCTACTTATATCAGTGGAGCATCTGTTTACAGTTTTTGTGACTTCAACGTTATTTTCATACTAAGTTTTAGACTGTGATTTACATTATTTATGTGCTGGAGGTCGTTAGAGCATATATGGTATTAATTCAGTGGTGTTAAATTATACAGTGAACGTTAGTTCATTAATTTTTTATTTGTTTTCAGGTTATTAGGTTGTTTCGTTCTCTTATCGTACATCCTGTATTCATAGGTTTTCTGCTTACCTGATATACATGACTTCGGTTGCTTTGCCAGTATAATTCGTTGTATGCTTGGGCTCCCCTCTGCTAAATTAATTATTGAAAAAAAGAAAAAAATTTAAGCAGTATAAATTAGATGTTGAACTGTGTTTTATGTGAGTACTGTTAGTGTTTTTATATTATATAATTTCATTATACGATTTATTCCTTTTTAGTCACAAAATGTGATTTTCGTTCCTGTACTCACATTATACTTTACTTTCATGCCATGTGTTTCCATATACAGGGGCCTGAAGATAACGCTCTTTCATGTCAAAACTTGTAGCATGTTTTGAATAAGCGACCTTTGAATTATAATACAAGTGTGATTTCAATTTTCATTTTTCAAGTAGAAGTTTATTTCATTCAGGTAGTTCTCTTACACACCTAAATATTTTCACAAACGTCAGTCTACACTACTGTGTAACAAACTTATGATATGTCAGACTCTGTGGTGTTTAATGTTATCAATAAATTTCAACAATAACAAACTATTCTCACATATTGCAATCTTTTCATTTCTTATGTAGATTACTTAATCAAAATCCCAAACTTCACATAGAAATTATTTTTCTCTACCTGTTAATTTCTAACATAACATCAAAACACACTTCAGAAGAGCTGATATGTCATGTGGCTGCTTGCTTTTCCATCTGCTTAGTTAATCTATGAACTATTTCTCTGTATAACATTTACTGTGATGGTCAATGGGCGATATATGGTGCACATACAGGTCACAAGGTTGACAAAAAAATTCTTTCATTTCTGTGTCACAACTTGAGAATCTAATACCAGTGCTCTTTTACAGAGGAGTTTCGTTTATATGTGGTTGATGCAGATAAATAATCCTAACATCTGTTTCTTACTGTTACAGGCTCATACTGAACCTGACTGACATTGTCGTCGAAAATATATTGGACTATGTAGTTTTCAATGCCTCTTACGAACCTGTTGGATTCAGATTAATTGTAGCAATAGACTTTCCTGATATCACATTAAATGCAAAATACCACATGAAAGGGTGGCTGGGAGATGGGCTTCTCTACTTGTTCGGTGATGGAGATATTAAGTAAGTATGTTATTCAGTACAAACATTCAATAATCACTTAATATTACATTTCAGTATTTCCAGCAGTTGTGTAAGCTGACTCCTATAGGAATTGTCTCTTAATGCCTAATCAGCCATTCTGGGCAGTTATCCTCTCTTAAAGGATATAGCTCCCTCTCATCACGCCCATCTTCATCTTGCTGCTTT